>NC_059338.1:96820683-98139683 GCF_018350155.1 Leopardus geoffroyi | reverse complement strand
TTGCCCCATCCTCAAAGTCTGTCTTTCCATGCCTGCTTATTCTCAACCTTACAGGCCATCCCCGTTTTCTTTGGCCATACTATTTACACATGCCTTACTTCCCTTGTTAAGTGTTGTTTTCCTACAAGATGATGACCGTAGCCCTCTGTTTTTATTTTATTTTTCTCTTCTGAAAAAAGTAATTTCTTCCATAAATTTAGTAACAGGTGGGGAAAATTTAAAACATTATTTCCAATGCAGACCATGCACTTTAGCTCTGTGTTTCCATCACCTGCTCAACATTTATACATGCTGCCAGAGCCTTTAACAGTCAACCTGCCACAACTGAAAGAATCCCCATATGCACACATGTTAAGCAAACACTTTTTCATGAATTACATAAAAGACCTCAAGCCATGTTCCAAAATTTGTTCATGTTCAAAACATGAGGGATGTGTTTAGATTTAACATATGTGTAACACTTCCTTGTCAAGTTACTTTTATTTCCTATAAATTTATTGAATAAGCCCTCTCTATAACTATAGAGCTACTGATTCAGGACAGGCAGTCTTTTAGTTGCATTATTTTTACCAAAGGAATTATCTAACTAATTTCTTCCACAGCAGTCTGATGCTAACACAACTTGTCTGGCTTGCTAGCTACTTCATAGGGACATATTACTTAAGCTTTCACTGACTCTTTATCTGTAAAGTGAATATATCAATAATATGTAACTCATAGGACTGTTTTAATGAATTAAGGATAATATTGTGATATTACTTCTTTAGAGTGATAAAAGGTACTCAGTAAACTCTCAAAGTACTATAATAACAAAATGATTCACCATAATAGTGTATTTGATTATTTTGTCTCACTAATTGATCACTTTCTATCTCATGTATTTTGATACTCTCTTTTGAAAAGAATAAAGGTTTAGGGTGTTTTTTACCTCCTTAATGAATTAAAACTTAACATTATGCAATGCTCTTTATCCCTAGTAATCTTCCTAATTCTTTTTCTTTAATTTATGTATTATTGAGAGACAGAACATAAGCATGGGAGGGGCAGAGAGAGGGGGAGACACAGAATCTGAAGCAGGTTCCAGGATCTGAGCTGTCAGCACAGAGTCCGACGCGGGGCTCGAACTCAGAAACTGCGAGATCATGACCTGAGCCAAAGTTGGATGCTTAACTGGTGGCACCCAGGCACCCTGTAATCTTCCTAAGTCTTCTTTTTCTATAATTAATATAGCTACTTCACTTTTGTCTTGTTCTTTTTTTCAGATAATCTCTATGCCCAACATGGGGTTCAAACTCATGCCCTTGAGATCCAGAGTCACATGCTCTTCTGACTGAGCCAGGTGCTCCGTTTGTCTTGTTCTTGATCTTAGAGGGAAGGTTTTCAGTTTCTCAACATTAAGCATGATACTAGCTGAGAGTTTTTCTTAAACTATTTTTACCAGGCAGAGAAAGTTGCCTTCTATTCCCAGTTTATTAGGTGTGTTTATCATGATACAGTGCTGGTTCGGTCAAATGCTTTTTCTGTATTGATTGAAATGAACATGTGGCTTTTATCATTCATTCTATTAACACAATGTATTATAGTGATTAAAAGATGAGTATTAAGCCCTCCAAATTTGTTGCTTGCCCTTTTGTGATTTAGCAATGAATTCTTAGTTATGACATTAAAAGCACCAGCAACAAAGTCCTCAAATTTTGATGGCTGTGGAATATAAAACATGAACTACCCACTCATAAGGTCAAGTAGGCTTAGCAACAGTCTCTTATACAATGATGTTGCATCTGTTTTGTCCTGAGAATGTTTAAAGGCCACAAGTAAATTGGGTTAATGTGTACACCAGACTCCCCAAATCACCTATCTCAGATCACCAACATTTCTTTCTCAGCCTATATCTGTTTACTCATTTAAAATCCCAGATGAACTACCAGAAAAGGAAAAAAAAAATCTTGAGTTGGCTGACAGATATATTGGCTCCATATGTTTGGAATTGCAAAAACATACTACATTCACAATAACTACATTTAAGGGTAACCTAGAAGGAGAGTGCTAAAGGGAAAACCTCCCCCGCCAATCTTTAAATAACACAGTCACTTACTTTGTATTCAGAGAGAAGTTGCTTGAAGTACAGACATACACAGACTTGAAGGCAGTGTCAAATGGCATGGCAGGTTTGTTGGGAGCTGGAAAGACGAAAATTAGATTATCAGGAACAAGGATGTTTGGAAAAGAAGGTACACAGATGGACATATTTAATTGGCAGAAAGCATGCACATTGGGGTGCCTAGGTGGCTCAGAAGGTTAAGCGTCTGACTCGGGTTCAGCTCAGATCATGATCTCACAGTTCCTGAGACTGAGTATTGGGTTCTGCGCTGACAGTGCAGAGCCTGCTTAAGTCTCTCTCACATCTCTCTCTGCCCCTCCGCTGCTTGCTGTCTCTCTCAAATAAATAAACTTAAGAAAAAAAGAAAGAAAGCATGCACATCTTACTTCAATGCCAACATATTGTAATAAATTCAGAACCACTCGACTAAGAGGTAGACAGAAAGACTTCCCTGTAGATATTAGCTAGTTTCTATTCTTGGCTAATCCAATAATTAGATCATAGTTCTACAAGCAGAGAGGACATAGTGGTAGGAATAGAAACTACACAGAATTCACTGCATATTGTCCGTCTGACTAATGCTGGTCTAGCTCTTGCCACTGTAGGCTGCCCACAGTGCAAGCAGCTAAACAACTTGGTGCACTCAATGTGATGCTATGCTTTATTAAAGCAATCATCAGTACCACAAAATTATTTTGGAACACATCCATCCAGGAAAGGACAGAAATTTATCCTTCTGGAAGTTATTTTCTATTCCAAAAATTATTTTACCCTCTCTGTCCAAAGTATCGCTGTCCCCACAACTATTGCAATCCTACCTAAGGTCTGATTTACTGATACGGGATTTTACATAATAGCCTTTCAGAACTAAGAACCAAATTTGTAGCAATGGATAAAGAACCAAGACAACTGTTCCTAACATATATGCATATATATTTATAACATATATTACATTATATATACTTACACATATTTATTATATTTATAATCTATATTTATATATTTATAATATAAATACATACCATTCCTAATATATATATATGTATTATATATTTATATATTAGCTAGAGAAGATATATAATGTAGCTAGAGATGATAGAGATAGAGACAGAGATAGACATAAGATAATATAGATGCAGATATAACACATCGTGAGGACTATGGGTGCTAAGATTCATGACATATCCTTTAACAGACATTTCATAAGCTTTTTTTATTTATTTAAATTCAAGTTAGTTATGTATAGCGTAGTATTAGTTTCAGGAGTAGAATTTAGTGATTCATCACTTACAAATAACACCCATGTGCTCATCCCCACAAATGCCCTCCTTACTGCCCATCACATACATTGAGCCTATCTCCCCTACCTCTAGCAATCCTGGAGGAATACAGTTTGTTTTCTGTATTTATGAGTCTCTTACTGTTTGCCTGCTTCTCTGTTTTTATTTTCTTTTATTTTTCCTTACCTTTCCCTTACGTTCATCTGTTTTGTTTCTTAAATTCCACATATGAGTAAAATCATATGGTAGTTGTCTTTCTCTGACTGACTTATTTTGCTTAGCATAATACATTGTAGTTCCATCCATGTTCTATCTTGCAAATGGCAAGATGTCATTCTTTTTGGTCACTCATTAATATTCCGTTGTGTGTGTGTGTGTGTGTGTGTGTGTGTACACACACACACACACACACACACACACACACACACACACACACACCACTTCTTCATTCATTGATTAGTTGATGGACATTTGGGCTCTTTCCATAATTTGGCTACTGTTGATAGTGCTGCTATAAACGTTGGGATGCATGTGCCCCATCATGTCAGCATTTTTGTATCCTTTGGATAAGTACCTATTAGTGTAATTTCTGGGTTGTAGAGTAGTTGTTTTTAATTTTTTGAGAAATCTCCATACTGTTTTCCAGAGTGGCTGCACCTGTTTGCATTTCCACCAACTGTGCAAAAGTTTTCCGTTTTCTCTACATCCTTGCTAACATCTGTTGTTTCCTGAGTTGTTAATTTTAGCCATTCTGACAGGTGTAAGGTGGTATCTTATTGTGGTTTTGATTTGTATTTCCCTGATGATGACTGATGTTGAGCATCGTTTCATGTGTCTATAAGCCATCTGGATGTCTTCTCTGGAAAAGTGTCTATTCATGTCTTCTGACCATTTCTTCACTGGATTGTTTTTTGGGTGTTGAGTTTGATAAATTCTTTACAGATTTTGGATACCAGCCCTTTATCCTATATGTCATTTGCAAATATCTTCTCCTAGTCTGTTGGTTGCCTCTTAGTTTTGTTGTTTGTTTCCTTTGCAGTGCAGAAGCTCTTTACCTTGATGATGTCCCAATAGTTCCTTTTTGCTTTTGTTTCCCTTGCCTCTGAAGACATGTCTGGTAAGAAGTTACTGTGGCCAAGGTCAAAGAGGTTGCTGCCTGTTTTCTTCTGTAGGATTTTGTTGGTTTTCTGTCTCACATTTAGGTCTTTCATTCATTTTGAATTTACTTTTGTGTATGGTGTAACAAAGTGATCTAGTTTCATTCTTCTGCATGTTGCTGTCCAGTTTTTCCAACGCCGTTTGCTGAAGAATCTTTTTTTCCACTAGATATTCTTTCCTGCTTTGTCGAAGATTACTTGGCCATATATTTGTGGGTCTATTTCTGGGTTCTCTATTCTGTTCCATTGATCTCTGTGCCTCTATTTGTGCCAGCGCCATACTGTCTTGATGATTACAGCTTTGTAATTCAGCTTGAAGTCTGGAATTATGATGCCTCTAGCTTTGGTTTTCTTTTTTGGGATTGCTTTGGCTGTTCGGGGTCTTTTTTGTTCCATACATATTTTAGAATTGTTTGTTCTAGCTTTGTGAAGCATGTTTGTTTTGTTTTGATAGGGAGTGCATTAAATGTGTAGATTGCTTTTGGTTGTATACACATTTTAGTAATGTTTGTTCTTCCAATCCATAAGCACTCAATGTTTTTCCATTGTTTTTGTGTGTCTTCTTCAGTTTCTTTCATAAGTATCCTATAGTTTTCAGCAAATAGATCTTTAACCTCTTTGGTTACCTTTATACCTAGTTACCTTATGGTTTTTGGTGCAATTGTAAATGGGATTCATTCCTTGATTTCTCTTTCTGCTGCTTCATTAATGGTGTATAGAAATGCAACTGATTTCTGTATGTTGGTTTTATATCCCATGACTTTGCTGAATTCATGTATCAGTTCTAGCAGTTTTTTGGTTGAGTCTTTTGGGTTTTCTACCTAGACTATCAGGTTGTCTGCAAAGAATGAAAGTTTGACTTCTTCCTTGCCAATTTTTATACCTTTTGTTTCTTTTTGTTGTCTGACTCCTGAGGCTAGGACTTCCAGTACTAAGTCAAACAACAGTGGTGAGAGTGGACATCCCTGTCATGTTCCTGACCTTAGGGGGAAAGCTCTCATCTTTTCCCAACTGATGATGGTATTAGCTGTGAGTCTCTAATATATGGCCTTTATTATGCTGAGGCATGTTCCTTCTATACCTACTTTCTTGAAGGTTTTTATCAAAAAAGGATGCTGTATTTTTTTTTTCAAATGCTTTTTCGGCATCTATTGAGAGGATCGTGTGGTTCTTATCCTTTCTTTTATTAATGTGGTGTATCACATTGATTTGTGGACATTGAACCACCTCTGCAACTCAGCAACAAATCTCACTTGATCATGGTGAATAGTTCTTTTAATGTATTGTTAGATTCGATTTGCTAGTATCTTGTTGAGAATTTTTACATCCTTGTTCATCAGGTAAATTGATCTGTAATTTTCCTTTTTAGTGGGGTCTTGGTCTGGTTTTGGAATCAAGGTAATGCTCAACTCCTAGACTGAGTTTGGAAAGTTGTCTTTCCATTTTTTATGTTTGAAACAATTTTAATAGAATAGGTATTAACTCTTCTTTAAACGTTTGGCAGAATTTCCTGGGAAAGCCATCTAGCCCTGGACTCTTGTTTTTTGGCAGATTTTCAATTACTGATTCAATGCCTTTGCTACTTATGATCCTGTTCAAACTTTCTACTTCTTTCTGTTTCTGTTTTGGTAGAGTATGTTTCTTATAATTTATCAATTTATTCCAGATTGCCCAGTTTTGTGGCCCATAACCGCTCATAATATTATTTTAATATTATTTGTATTCTGTTGTGTTGGTCATGACCCCTCCTCTTTCATTATTGAGTTTATTTATTTGGGTCCTTTCCTTTTTCTTTTTGATAAGTCTGTCTGAGGTTTATCAGTTTTGTTAATTTTTTTTAAAAAAATCAGCTCCTAGTTTTGTTGATGTCTTCTACTGTTTTTTTTTTGTTTGTTTGTTTTTTGTTTTTCCAATTTCAGTATCATTGATTTCTGCTCTGATCTTTATAATTTCCTTTCTGCGGGTTTGGGGCTTCATTTACTGTTATTTGTCCAGCTACTTCAGGTGTAAGGTCAGGTCGTGCATTTGAAACATTTCTTCCTTTTTTAGGAAGGCCTGGATTGCTATATACTTCCTTCTTATGACTACTTTTGCTGCATCCCAGAGGCTTTGTTGTTTTCATTTTCATTGGCTTCCATGGACATTTTTATTTCCCCTTTAATTTCTTGGTTAACCCATTCATTTTTTAGTTGGGTGTTTTTTAATCTTCAAGTATTCATGGTCTTTCCTTTTTTCTTGTGGTTGATTTCAAGTTTCATAGCATTGTGGTCGGACAATATGCATGGTATGATCTTGATCTTTTTTGTACTTATTAAGGGCTGATTTGTGAGCCAGTATGTGATCTATTCTGGAGAATGTTCCATGTGCACTTGAGAAGAATGTGTATTCTGCTTTAGGATGAAAATGTTACAAATATATCTGTTAAGTCCATCTGGTTCAGTATGTCTTTCAAAGGCATTATTTTCTCATTGATTTTCCGCTTAGATGATCTGTCTATTGCTGTAAGTGGGGTGTTAAAGTCCTTTACTATTATTGTAATATCATCAATGAGTTTATTTATGTTTGTGACTAATTTATACATTTAGGTGCTCTCAAGTTGGTGGCATAAATATTTACAATTGTTAGATCTTGATGGATAGACCCTTTATCTAGTTTGTCTGATGTAGGTATGGATACTCCAGCTTTCTTTTTAACTTTTTTTTTTTTTTTTTTTCAACGTTTATTTATTTTTGGGACAGAGAGAGACAGAGCATGAACGGGGGAGGGGCAGAGAGAGAGGGAGACACAGAATCGGAAACAGGCTCCAGGCTCTGAGCCATCAGCCCAGAGCCCGACGCGGGGCTCGAACTCACGGACCGCGAGATCGTGACCTGGCTGAAGTCGGACGCTTAACCGACTGCGCCACCCAGGCGCCCCACTCCAGCTTTCTTTTTAAAAAAATTTTTTTTTCAACGTTTATTTATTTTTGGGACAGAAAGAGACAGAGCATGAACGGGGGAGGGGCAGAGAGAGAGGGAGACACAGAATCAGAAACAGGCTCCAGGCTCTGAGCCATCAGCCCAGAGCCCGACACGGGGCTCGAACTCACGGACCGCGAGATCGTGACCTGGCTGAAGTCAGACGCTTAACCGACTGCGCCACCCAGGCGCCCCTCCAGCTTTCTTTTGATACCCATTAGCATGACAGATGATTCTCCATTTCCTCACTTGCAATCTGCAGGTGTCTTTAGGTTTAAAATGAGTCTCTTCTAGGGAGCAGATAGGTGGATCTTGTTTTTCTATCCATTCTGATACCCCATATCTTTTGATTGGAGCAATTAGTCCATTTACATTCAGAGTAATTATTGAAAGCTGTGAATTTAGTGCCATTGTGTTGCCTATAGAATTGATGTTTCTGGTGATGTTGTCTGGTCCTTTCTAGTCTTTGCTGCTTTTGGTCTTTTGTTCTGTTTTGTTTTTTCCTCCACTCAAATAATCACCCTTAAAATTTTTTGCAGGGCTGGTTTAGTGGTCACAAACTCCTTTAATTTTTTTGTTTGTCTGGGAAACTCTTTATCCTGCCTTCTATTCTGAATGACCAGCTTGCTGGATAAAGAATTTTTGGCTGCATATTTTTTCCACTTAGAAAGTTGAATATATGCTGCCACTCCTTTGTGGCCTGCCACGTCTCTGAGGACAGATCTACCAGGAACCTGATCTGTCTTCCCCTGTAGGTTAAGGACTTTTCTCCCCCCTTTCTCTTTGCATGATTATTTCCTTGTCCATGTATTTTGTGAATTTGACTATGATATGCCTTGGTGATGGTAGGTGTTTGTTGACATCAGTGGGAGTTCTCTGTGCTTTTTGAATTTTGTTTGTGTCCTACCCCAGATAAGGGATGTTTTTAGTTATAATTTGCTCACATAAACCTTCTGTCCTTTTTTCTCTCTCTTCAGCATCTGGGACTCCTATAAGATATTCCTATTTAATAAGTCACTGAGTTCTCTAAGTCTTGTATCATGATATTTTGCCTTTGTTTCTCTCTTTTTTCAGCTTCATTATTTTCCATTATTTTATCTTCTGTATCACTTATTTACTACTCAGCTTCACCCATCCTCACCATAATGGTATCTATTCGAGATTGCATCTAGGTTATAGCTTTTTAAATTTTGGGCTGACTAGATTTTAGTTCTCTTATCACTGTAGAAAGGGACTGTCTGGTGTCTTTTATGCTTTTGTTCAATCCACAGCTAGTGGTTTTAAATGGTTTTAAATTCTAGTGTTGACATATCTGTGTTGATTAAATCACTGACAGTCGTTTCTTCCTGTTCTTCCTTTTGGGGTGAATTTCTCAATATTGTCTTTTGGAGAAAGAAAGAAATTAATAAAATAACATGAAAAAATTGAAAACAAAACAAAACAAGTGAAAAAAGGTAACTAGATCCTAGGTGTGTTTCAGTGTGCTTATTAAGAGGAGCTTGATAGAAAAAAGGAGAAATAAGTTTAAAAAAAGAAATTAAAAATTAAAATAAATTTAAATAATAAAATTGAAAAAAAAATTGTCCTTTCTGTATCCAAGAAAAAAAAGGAAAAGAAAGAAAAAAAATGAAAACAACATAAACGAAAAGAGAAGTGAAGAAAATAAGCAAGCAACAAAAAGAAACCCAAATGAAGCTAGATCCAATTTCCCCTAGAACTGAAACTTTGCAGCACAATATGATCCATAGAGTAAGTGGGTGGAAAGGATTTGTGCTGGTCTTCTGGGGGATGTGCCTGGAGGGTGCCATTGGGTGGGGCTTGTTGTAAAGGCTTGGTTCTCTACTTGGTGGCTCTGCTTAACTCACTGGGGTAGACCAGTGTGGGTGGGCTAGAGGTGAAAATTGCTTCACCACACTCTCTAGTCTCTGGAATGGGAATGTGGCACCCTCACAGACATGCAATCAATCACTCCTCCTTTTTCTCAGGCTTCCATCAGTTCCCTTCCTTTATCCTGTCTGAGTCCAAGATGTCTGCCTGCCAAGTGGTGTCTCCTTCCAGAGTGTTAGCTCAGATGGGGCTGTGTTTCAAAACCCCACACTTCAGAGACCCCCACAGTTCGGACCTGCACTGTTCCTCTGGGGGAGGGTCTCACTGAGCAATGGCTGGATATCAACTTGTCCCAGAAAACATTCACCCGACCATGCAGCAGCAAAGGCTCAAAGTATGGTAAATGGCAACACACCACTGATGCCAGGTTTTTCTGCTCTCAGCCAGCATCTTTGTTCCTGTCTGAGTAAACCTGGCAGCTCTCTGGGGCTGTACTTTTGTCCATGGAGAGGCTCTTTGCCTATACCAAAAACACTCAAAGCAGGGGGACTGCTTTTCCCCTTGTGGCACACAGACCCCTCAGATCTTTCTGCCTGTTCCAGGGATTTACCCTGGTTCTTCACCAAGGCACCACCAGACACTGAGCTCCCAAATTTCAGACTCTCTGTGTCACTGTTTATAGAAAACTGGTGATATTGAAACCTTCTACTTTTTCCCCATCAGTGGTTTCGGGGAACAGGTTTCTTGTCCAGTCCCTGCAAGTGTTTTCAATCCTTCATTCTCTTTCTCTCCAGCTACTTTTGGGGGGAAATGCTTTTCTTGCATTATCTGATGTGCTGCACTCTCTCCCTCTTTTTCTTTCTCTCTGTCCTCTCTCATGAAATTGGCTCCCTATCTCCTGCATTACCATGGCTTTTCTCTCTCCCAATTCACCTCTCCACACCACTTACCTGCAACCATCTCTTACTCAAATTATGTAGATTGTTGTGTTAATCCTCAGATCAATTTCCTAGGTGTTTAAAATGGTTTGATATTGATATAGGTGTGTTTTAGGGATGACAGAAGCCCTGGGTTTCCATACTATTCCACCATCTTATGATCTTTCATGAACTTTAATCACAAATGGGAGTCATAAAAAAAACAAAAAAAAACAAGCTCACTGGGATGGCTCTTTACAAAGAATGGAGGTAAGATCCAGGTTGTAAAGTTTTGTCACAGTCTGTCTCATATTATAGGTCTTTGGGGTGGCAGTGATGTGATGGAATGTAAAGTGATAAAGTCGGTAAACAGTAACTCACAAAAGAGCATATCCCAGTTTGTTAGATATACCTGATAACTCAGATCCTCCATTCTGCAGAGAAGAACAATAAATAAAACAGCAACTGTAGTCCCAAACACACATACATATACACACATGCACATACACACACACATTGTAATATATAATACAGCCTACTCAATACATATTATATATACTCTATAAATGATATATGCAATCTATAATTGTTATACATTATACATGAATATATGTGTATATATATTATTATATATATAGCAAGATATATGTAGAATATTAAGATGTATAGATAGATAGATATCCTATATCAATAAGCTGTCAGTGTGACAAAATGTTGGCATGGTCTTTAGGTGTGGTGCTAGCATAATGATAATAATATGAGAATTTAGTTATTCTTCTCAAGCTTATGCTATATACACTGAAATGGGAACTAATATTTGGTTCCAAGTCCCCAAAATCTAGAAGCTGTAGGTCCAGGAACCAAGGGGTGAGCATAGAATTGATATACTCTGTATTATTTCCAATGAAGCATTTAGCAATATGTGCTCCCATCCTCACCACATTGAGCTGTGATGAATAAAAAAAAAAAAACTGGTTTCTGGGGTTTAGGAGTCCTTCCATTTAATTTTTTGGATTTAATCTGAAGTTATAGCACCTTTTGGGGCTTCCCATGATTGTGAACTACCAGGAAAGACAGATGTTGCTATATTGGTGGTGTTAATCGAGTTTTATTACCATTGTGCTGCTACACAATGGTGGAAGGAAAGAGTATTCTGAAGTCAGAGGATACAAAGGGATATCTCTTAATGATTCATGTCCAGTGATAACCATAAATTGGCAATTATTGCAATGACAGTGTGACAAAGGTAAAGCAATTAAGTAGTCTGCCTTTTTTGAGATAAAGTTTTAGAAAAATCCCATCAGGGAAGAAACCTAGATGAACGCTAGTGCTAATAAAGACAGAGGATATCTAGAATGAATGGTACACTCAATATCAATATGGATAAATGCCAATATGGATATATAATGAACAGCATAGTAAAATATAGTTTTAACTATTACTGTCCTGTAGTTAAGTATATTTTTAGAGACTGCCACGAAATACCTACCCTGAAGACTCTGTAATAGGCTGAATTAATGTAGGAAAAGAGTACATCTGAATGACCAAAAGCGCAGATAATTAATAACCCATCTCACATGTTTTAGCCCCAATTTTGGTCTAACCTATTGCCAGTAAGGGTAGTCTGACTGAACGTTGCTTCAACTACACATCATATCTAGCTTTGTGTAATTAATATATCTGCCAATGCCACTGCATAAATCGTGTGTATATGATATCAAGGAGCCACTTCTATCAAATCTGAAAATGCAAGGAGTAATGCAAATGTAAAACCCTAGGAGAAACCATTAAACAATGGAAGATGAGAGTCAGTAGCAAAATATTCTCTTTGTGTATCAGACAGACAATTCTGAGATACATGTAGCATGGTCCTCAGGTAGTCTTAAGCAGCATTAGCTCCAATTGCCCCCACATTAACTACATTAATGCTACAACCTAGGATTTTCTTTTGCTTCAACCATTTCACTTTCCCCAGATTCACTAATCATTTTCATTAGGATTATTGCATAAAATAAATTATTTTAATGGAAGCCCTTCCCTTAGCTTCTGTGATTAGAGACATATAAGGTAAGAAAATCTCTTAAGGCCACCCTTGGTATATGAAAAGCTCAACTGAAAATTAGTAGAAAAGTATGTTTTAGCCACAGGTCAAAGAGAGATGCTGTATATCAAGTCATAAAATAGAAATACAACTGGAAGTTGGAATTCTCAGAAACAGATAACTTTCTACAACAAAATAAACCGTCAAAATATTAATCACATTTTGCTGAATGCATTAAAGATACAATTGGAAGATGGGGAGCCTGGGTGGCTCAGTCAGTTAAGCATCAATTTCGGCTCAGATCATGATCTCATGGTCCATGATTCGAGCCCCGCGTCAGGCTCTGTGCTGACAGCTCAGAGGCTGGAGCCTGCTTTGGATTCTGTGTCTCCCTCGCTCTCTGCCCCTCCCCCACTCATGCTCTGTTTTTCTCACTCTCAAAAATGAATATATGTTAGAAAAAAATAAAGACACAATTGGAAGAGACTGAAAGAGAAAAATTCTAACTGAAAGCAGAAGAGCTGTAAGAAACAGGCTTTCCTCACAGAGTAGGTATGGGTAGATGGTAAACTCTACCAAGCAATAGTTCAAAGGCAAAAGCAAGAACAACAAAGGATTAAGAACCCTGTGATATAAATCAAACAGAAACAAGTAAGCAATGTGCAATCAAGAGCTTCTTGTATAAAACTTTATGCACTATAAATTAGACATTAACAGATTTTTCTGTTTCTAACAATAAACTAAATGGTATGTATTTCTACTGATTGACTCTCAAAATATGGAAAAATATAGATGATGATTATCTGGTCAATATATTTATAATTTTCCTGGAATGATGAGTTTATCTTCAAAATATTATTACTGAAAAATATTATTTTTATCCTTTCACAAGTTTTCTCTCTTTTAGAATTATGTGTGTATATATAATTATATATGTATATAATAATATGTATATATTATAAATATATAGAGACACATCCACACTTCTGCCTATATATATATAAAACATATGATATATTTAATATATACATATCTAAACACACAATACATATGGACATATTTACATATGCATATGTACATAATATGTGTACATATTGCATAGATACACACATACATAATTATTAATGCTTACATCATTTTCTAGTAATTTGTTAAAATACTTTTTATCTTCTTTAAGACAAAGAGTACCTAGATGTGTGTGTGTTGGCATTTAAACATATAATGCAGTATCTGTAAGCCCAAATTGGTCTCATATTTTAACTGTGGTCCTATGAGACAACTGAAACCCAGAACAGTGTGTCAAATTAGGAACAATCCCAGTTAACATTGCTACAGTGACCGTGGAGGGATTTGTCACATTCTTTAATAATAACCATGACATTGTAAAATTTTCTCTTCTCAAAATATATCCCCTTTGTTTTTTTTAAGTTTATTTATTTTGAGAGAGAGAGAGAGAGAGAGAGAGAGAGAGAGAGAGAGAGAGAGAAAGGAAATGTGAGTGGGGGAGGGGCAGAGAGAGAGGAGAGAGAGAATCTCAAGCAGCTCCACACTCAGTGTGGAGTCCTATGCAGGGCTAAAATTCACAAACCATGAGATCATGACCTGAGCCAAAATCGAGTCAGATGCTTAACCAACTGAGCCACCCAGGCACCCCTCAAAATATATCCCCTTTGAATCTTTGATTTTGCTATCCTCTCTCCCGATAATGACTAGTTGACTTTTGCTCTCTCAAATCCATTCTTGCTTTTCATTCTGGGTCTAGTTTTGTATGTTGCTTTTTTTTTTTTTTTTACTTCCACCAATGTCCTTCTTAGGGTCCAGTGGGAAATCAGTTCTGTGCCACTAACATTAAGGCAGCGAGTATAATGTTCCAATTTGCCAGTAAGCACTCTTGCAGTTAGTTGAGACAAAATATCTAAATGGTACACACAAAATCAGATGGAAAGGGACAATTTGAAAAAAAAAATAAAAGAAGTAATATACAGTTAAAATATTATTAAAATTTCCCTTTTCAATGATGTGGTCCTTATTTGGATAACAGCAACTCTTTGATAAAGAACTTCACTATGCTAAAATCTCTCTCAGAGAAAATTGAAACAAATACCATAGGAGTACTCTCATCTTCCTACAAACAAATCCTCAAACTCAAAATATTCTTCTATTTATCCTAAGGATAGCCCTCCATAAGACTGTACATGTACCTCAATTAACACACATAACATCTCTCTCATTCCCACTCCTACTTCCATCCTGTTTACTCCATAACTCACAGTAATCTGATTTCCAATCCAATAATCCACCACTGCTGCTATCCTTTAGCTTGCTGATAACCTTATTACTGCTAAACAGAGTGACTAATTTGACACCTATTCATCTTCTTAGCAGCTCTTGCAAATTGTTACACAAAAATGCATTTTTTATCTTAGATGTAAACATACCACAATATTTTAGATTCCTCCTAATTCTGTGGCAGGTTTCTGTGGATCTCTAAAAACCTACTTTTGTATCTATATGCATGATAATACCTTTTCCTTCCTTTTACTTATAAAATAACTGTGTCATTATATTTAAATTTATATTTTCTTTAAGAAGGATTTAGACAGAATTTTTTATAGACTGCAAAATGTAGTTACTTAATTAGTGTATTTAGTTCATTTTCATTGAATGTAAAATCTGATGTATTGGTTTAAATATTTCCTCTTACTATTATTTTCCTTTGATTTTAAATTATCCCATGCTTTAGTGTTTTTTTTTAAGCTGGGTTTTTTCACTATTAATTGATTATTTTTATTGATCTTTATTCCTCCTAGTAGGGTTTTATATATTCAGTTATTATTCTTTAAATGAGTACTATAAATTTAAATACACAGACTTAGTTTTAAGAGTCTAATATATATTGTCACTTTTACAACTTCCATGATAATACAAGAACATTAGAACACTCTAAATCCATATAACTTGTCAAGTCTCACATGCTACATGTATTTTTACTCTCTGTGTTTTTTCAAAACCCTTAAGACATCATAGGTTTTAGTCCAATCAATCCTCATTTTATAGCTACAGATTTACTCCTGATGAATTTCTGAGTTTCCATCTGTGTCAGTCTGTGTATAATATATTCCCTCAAATTCTGTTTGCCACATAACATATGCATTATACTTAATTCTTGAAAGATAGTTTTACTAGGCATAGAGTTCTTATTTTGTTTTAACATGTTTATACTACCATTTTGTTTTTCCTGGTGTCTACTTTTTATATACAGAAGAATGCTGTCAGTATCATTTCCAGTCATGTGAAGATTTCTCCCCTGGATGACATTAAATATTCTATTTTATTTGATTTTCTGATATTAAAAAAAATCAATTTTTATATATTCTTGTGAGAGAAAGAGAGCCAGGACATGAGTGGGGGGGGGCAGAAAGAGAGGGAAACTCAAAACCTGAATCAGGTTATAGACTCCGAGCTGTCAGCACAGAGCCTGACACAGGAATTGAACTCGCAAATCAGGAGATCATGACTTCAGCCAAAGTCTAATGCTTAACCGACTGAGCCACCCAGGTGCCCCTGACTTTCAGATATTTTAGTATGATATACTTTGGAGGTATTTTCCTTCATTTATCTTACTTGGGTCTTTTAATATTGTCTTGGAACTTTTTTTCAGTTTGGCAAAATTGTTAGTTACTTTTTCTTCCAACATTACATATATACGTGTGTGTATATGCATATATATATATATACACACATACACACACACACACGTATATATGCATATATATACGTATATGTATACGTATATATATGCATATACACACATATATCTATGTATATTAGAAAAAAAAAGAGAAAGAATCCTCAGCCTAATTATGGGAACTCAAGATAAGAATACCAGCAGCTCAGAGGTAGAATATATATTCTTTCTTTAAGATCTCATTTTACTACATGGTCTCAAAATAAAATAATAAAATAATAAAATAAAATAAAATAAAATAAAATAAAATAAAATAAAATAAAATAAATTTTATGGTTTTAGAATTATATTAATCTATAATTATAAAAGTATGATTTAATTCATACCATAAGCTCAATGTGTACCCTCTTTCAAGGATTTTGAAGTTACATATATACAATGATACTATTAAAACTTTTAGGATTCAGGAAATGACTAAGGAGAAACATTTCCTTCTGACAAAATTGTTTATGGTTACTTCTTTCTACTTTTTAATATTTATACCCCAGCAAATCATAATTATTATAACCCCCCATATATAATAAACTACATATACATTTTTAAATCTCCATCCTTTTGATAAAACTATCCATTCCAAGTTACACTGGCCTTTTCTTCTACTTTATTCATTCTGACCAATGCACAGTCATTTTCAATGATTAGCTCATGTACTATTCCCTCAAAGAAATCTTTACTTATGCCTATAACCACGACTGTAACTACAGACTGTTAACAAATGTCATCTCTCTGCTCTGTTCATGTTAGATACTATCATGGAAGTAACACTTTACTTATGATAATCCACTTCTATTTCTTCTATTTAGGAGCAGAAAATATAGACTAATCCTAAAAATACTTCCTGTTGAGTGAAAAATAGATGAATTAATGATAAATTTATTACTAATTATAATTAATTATCATTTTCATATAATTTTATATAATTTTATCATATAATTTTATTAGTTAACAATATTACAGAATCTAACAGAGAAAATATTTTCCAAAAAGAAGGTGTTTTAGGGAATAGTGTAAATGCTACTAAGAAATGTGTGCAGTTGATAAATCAGACTCTCCTTTGGGATTAGAGACATCAGTTATATGTCAGAGGAACACTGACTGCTTTCCTGGAGAAGTCATTGCCAAGTGAGTAACTGAGGGGTACATGGATAGAATACATCTTTTGAGAAGGCTAGTTGTGAACCTAAGCCCACCCTAACATGATGAAGGCACAAGATTAGCTGACATTCAAGAGTCTTCATCAAGACAGAATAAATAGAATATCAAAGATGATGATATTGAAGGAAAATATTGCTCACTTTATCACCATGTCTACAGTTAACACAACTATAAGAAATAACTAATTTTGACAATTTCCTCCATTGATTACAATTAAGATCATGGCCATTATATCCTACTCAATAGAGGAGACAGGGTCTATATAGAGAAGATAAGGAAATCAGATGAATTTGTAATAATGAAACAAAATAAATAGGTCAATAAAACAAAACTCAATCTACTTGTAAATGATATCGGGGAAAAAGGTTATTCTCAAGCATCTGTGAGTTCACTGGGGATTTTATATAAGAGTGGCTGTATATTAATTAGGTAAAACAATGTCTTCTCAATTTGTTAAAATAGGCAACTAGTATTGGACTTGAAAAATCATCTGAGAAAAATCATAGGGCACATTGAGAAAATTACTGTTTTGTATAGGTACAGTCAGTGACTCTAGGTGCTCTTCATCTATTTGGCTTGATTTTCACTTTCTGTTACTTTAACATTGTATTTTAGAGCTGCGTATATTTAGACCACAAATGGCGTGCTATTTTTCTGGAGTTTCCTATGCAGTCATAGAAAAGAATAACAATTTATGCTTGAAAAACACTTGAAAAAAATAGTTTATTCCGTCTATTTTAAATGTATTATAAGAAAAATTTTGTTTGGCATTATATAAATACTAAGTATGGTTATTTGATTAAAGCATGTACTTTTCTATTGGCTGGGCTTTTGTTGCTTAAAATGTGAATTGCTCTTTTGGATTATTTTGGCTCTATTTATATATGAACTACAACATTTTTTTCCCTTCCCTGTACAAGAGCACATTTTTCTCTCACATAGTATTAACTCCAGTCTGCCTTGCATAATTTTCAATTGTTTAAATATCTTATGCACCCATATGAATACTTCAAAAACCATCACAGTTTTCAACATATCTGAAAATAAAAAAAAAATGCATATTCAAATGATGTGAGAGGCCAAAGAATAAAATCCCACTAAATATAATATTTGCCTATGTAATACAGAACAATTATTGTTAAATTTTCTTCATAGAGAATTTACAATAGCATTCATTTTTAAGTACATTTCAACTATTTTTTTGCAGAAAATCCTTTCTATTTCTGCCCTGAACCTGTAAATTTAAATATACTTTGCTTATATATGATTCTCCACAAAAGCCATTAAGTCCCACCTCTTACACTTAAATATTCGTATTTTTTTTCAATGCAGCCCTCTGCTGAATCAAGAATTGTCTATTTCCTATCTCCCTCCATACCTTAGGTTTTCTACACCTAATGCTACTCTTTAATCTGAGCTGTTAATCTAGTTGGTCTTATAGTAGGAGTTTATTTAAATACTTCCTCATACTAGGTAGGGAACTAAATACATAAAGTTTCCAGAATCTGAAGAATTCATACTCTGATTAAATTAGGCATTTAAAGTCAATGAAAAACAGCAACAAAAAATATGGACCTGGCTGAAAGATTCAAACACTACTCCCCCAAAACCCCATGAAAACAAAAACAAAAACAAAAAAACAAAAAGCAAAAGTACTTTCATGCTGAATTCAGCCGATGCAGCACTAAAATTTGCAATCCTTTATGTAAGACCTTGTTAATTACTGTAAATAATTTGGGTTTATTCTAAACTATACCATTCTCTCCTTCCTGGAAATATGTGTGTTTGGGGGAGGGTGATATATGCCTTAAATTTAAAAAAGAATTTTTTTAACGTTTATTTATTTTTGAGACAGAGAGACAGAGCATGAACAGGGGAGGGTCAGAGAGAGAGGGAGACACAGAATCTGAAACAGATCTGAGCTGTCAGCACAGAGCCTGACGTGGAGCTCGAACTCACGGACGGCAAGATCATGACCTGAGCCGAAGTCAGATGCTTAACCTACTGCGCCACCCAGGCGCCCCGCCTTAATTTTTTTTTTTTAAATCACCCCTTACTTTCATAAAGAATTGAGATTTTCCTTATTTCTGAAAAAAAAATTGAGGGGCGCCTGGGTGGCGCAGTCGGTTAAGTGTCCGACTTCAGCCAGGTCACGATCTCGCGGTCCATGAGTTCGAGCCCCGCGTCAGGCTCTGGGCTGACGGCTCAGAGCCTGGAGCCTGTTTCCGATTCTGTGTCTCCCTCTCTCTCTGCCCCTCCCCCATTCATGCTCTGTCTCTCTCTGTCCCAAAAATAAATAAACGTTGAAAAAAAAATTTAAAAAAAAAAAAAAAAAGAAAAAAAATTGAAAACATGATCCAAGCCTGGCCTCCAACCAGATATCTACCCATGCTAGTTAGTGATTCTGAAGAAAAACCTACTTGTTAATCACTTCACTAGAATCTAGTCAGAAGAATATCTTTATCATTTTAATTTTTTTCCAAGAAGTTTTCATTGAGCATTTTCTCCTTCCCAAATTCTGTAACTGAAACTGAATATACAACAATAAACAAAATGCAAATGTCTTTCATGAAATTTAAAGCCTGTAAAAAAGATAGCATGCAATAATCAAATAGATACACATATATGTAATTACTTCCAAATATAATAGAGTTTGAAGTTCTGATAAGTGTTTCAAAAAAGTGACAAAGGAGCATTTCACTATCCTGATTAGATTCTGCGATTGCATTCTGTGTTCAGATCACACAATCCCAAGTCCTTAAGGGATTTTAGACCTGTTTCATCTGTCCTTTTCCATTTTGTAGCCTTCATATTTTACCACGACGTAGTCTCTTACTTTATACGTTTTGGTTACAACAGATTTTTCGGGAGGAGTGAATAATCTCTGATTGCATTCCCACTCCCACAACCCCCAAACAGGCACAAAGAAACACAGACATATGCAGAGATTTTTGTAGCTGAAATAAATTGACCAGTTAGGTCTTTGCTTCAATGTTACTTTCCTTTCCTAGTATTTTCTTGGCTCCCCAGAGTAGCTTAAGTACACCAATTTAAATTCATTTGCAACTTTGCATTCCTTTTTAGATAGAACTTACAAGAATAGTAAGTAATTGAACATTTATGTAATTATGTTCTAAGGAACATCTGAAACTATACTGCATGTTTTGTGATTAAATGAAGTATACTTCTTGTATCTAGCATGGCCCTTGGCAATAGCTAGAATTTCTAATGAATAAAATAATTTATAATAACTCTGCTTAAGAAGGTTGTTGATGAATCACTGTGACCAACAGGTTTTCTCTATCAGAAATTGGCTAATGACATATTGCCATGGTCAAGTAGTTAGTGCCAGGAATCTAAACTCAAAGGAAATTTTGAAATAAGGAGAGCTCATAAAGCAGTAAGTACCAAATGTGTCAAAAGGTAGACAAAAACAGTTTGAGTAAGCATAAATCGAAAATACATAGAGAGGAGAAATGATCTGTGTCTTGATCTGGGTGCTGATCCATAATGTGTTTATTTTGTGATGTTACATAGAGCCACATCCTTGTAAAGTGTGAATGTATATTTAATTAGAATGTGTGTATATTTGTGGATATGAAAAAGAAACAGCTAGCTGGCTTTTTGACTGGGTCAGTACAGACAGGCAGATTCAGAGAATGTTATGTTTTGTCATAATGGAACAGGAACAATCAACTAAAGATGAGGAAGGAGGATAGCTTGTCAGCTGTTGCTTGCTGGATCCTAAAACATGTCTTGATGCCAGGCTTTGCCCTATTTTGGGAATCCAGCCCTATAGTTCATCCTGAACTTCTGTGAGATTCTTGGTTTTATTATGTTCATATATGACATCATGGCATCTTAACTGTATAAATTAATTAAACAATAACCTCACATAAGAATAAAAAATAACAAAAACAAATAAAACTTTAAAAATAGTAAAATAAATAATAAAAATAAATAGTAACCTTAGAATAAACTTTCCTTTCCTTATAATTTGGGGATGGAAATGTCTTTTTTCACAAAAAGCTGTTCTTTTAAATACTGATAACATCTACCACCATTATTTTCTTAGTTATACAAAACTCGTGAGTAATACATGTGAAAACCTGAATACATAAAATCTTATTCTGCAATCCAAAAATTTATTTGCCTAAAATTTTACATCATTTTCTTTAAAAAGTTCAGGGTAGAAAAGGTTTCAAAGTTCCCTTTGGTTGACATCTACTATACTTTTATTTAGAATGTTGAACTTGCTACTGAAAATCAAAATTGTATTTTGATGTAAAATTAGTGGAATGTAATGGCCAAGGGAAATATAATTCTTTTTTTTTTTTTTTTTAATTTTTTTTTCAACGTTTATTTATTTTTGGGACAGAGAGAGACAGAGCATGAACGGGGGAGGGTCAGAGAGAGAGAGAGGGAGACACAGAATCGGAAACAGGCTCCAGGCTCTGAGCCATCAGCCCAGAGCCTGACGCGGGGCTCGAACTCACGGACTGTGAGATCGTGACCTGGCTGAAGTCGGACGCTTAACCGACTGCGCCACCCAGGCGCCCCGGAAATATAATTCTTAAGTGAGGCTAATTTTAGAAACTGGGTTTATAACAGCGTTTTAAATTTCATTTTCTTAAAATAATAGCAAACATCTTTAGAACCCACTACTGGAACAACAAAAAACTGTGCTTTAAAGTTTCTTTGAATGTAGAAATTCTTTTTTTTTAATTTTTTTTTTTCAACGTTTATTTATTTTTGGGACAGAGAGAGACAAAGCATGAACGGGGGAGGGGCAGAGAGAGAGGGAGACACAGAATCGGAAATAGGCTCCAGGCTCTGAGCCATCAGCCCAGAGCCGGACGCGGGGCTTGAACTCACGGACCGCGAGATCGTGACCTGGCTGAAGTCGGAAGCTTAACCGACTGCGCCACCCAGGCGCCCCTGAAATCTTTAAATACACACTATGACATTCATTTAGTTCATATTTTTATGTGCTTCAAGATAGTAAATATCTAATTTAAAAAATAGACATTTCCTACTGAGAACAAACTGAGGGTTGATGGGGGGGTGGGAGGGATGGTAGGGTGGGTGATGGGTATTGAGGAGGGCACCTTTGGGATGAGCACTGGGTGTTGTATGGAAACCAATTTGACAATAAACTTCATATATTGAAAAAAAAATAGACATTTCCTAAATGTATTTGGCTCAATTTATTGACTTGAAATAGTAAATTCTATAGGAATAACAAATGACCTAAAGATTAAGCTTAAATTGGACATGGTAAGCCGCCTATCTTTGAGTTCAATATTAATGAGATGACACAACTCATATTTATAGGACTTTTGCAATACATTTCATCTTATTGACAAGCTGTTATTTGGAGACTATTTACTTAGATCACTCCCTGATGAAAAAGAAAAAAAAGACAAGTTGATTTTCAATCATGTTGGGGAAATTTATAATACAAATATCTACATCAAAATATTTCTCTTTTCTCATTAGCTTTTCAAAGGTGTTTTACATGTCATATATGCTTGGTTTAATATCTTATGTTACAGATTTACTTGTCATGAAAGTTCCAAAGATTGATGATCATACAAAAATATAAATATTTTAACTGTTTTCTTGTGTTTCATTTGATTTTAACAACATTTTTCAAAGACAGGAATAAGAAATATCTGAAGCAAGTTAGGGTTGAAACAGAATGAAAGCCTTCCAAATAGAAGCGTGGAGGGCTGGATTTCTTCATAAATAATTCATGGATAGGGGCTTATTGCACACTTTGTGGGACTTGCATGAACTTGTTCTATCTACCAGAGAAAGCTATTTCCTCAGTACAGTTAAACTAGTAAGGTTAGACCAGAGGACATAAAGGAATTTCCCAAAATAATTCCCTCACTTTCAGAAAGCTGTTTATCCAGTGGGAATTTCCAAATCACAATCTCCTTTTGCTAAAGTTAAAACATTCAAGAAGCAAAGCATTCAAAGAATAATTTTTTGTTGGGAAAAAAAAAAAAAAAGAAAACATTTCTAAAAGTAATTAAATTCATTACATTGTTGTTTAATGAAATTCTGGGCTGGGCATACAGAGGCTAGAGCTAGGCCAAAGACTGAAACACTCAAGAAGCAGGGCTCAATTCATGCTGGATTAGTACCCTGCAACTAGACATAGGTCACTAACTCTGATTCTAAAACTTATTACATGATTTGGGATATATTAAAATCATAACATGTCAATCATTCATGACACAGATTAAAAATATTTATTCTACTAGAATGTCTGCTAATCAGCATAAAAAACATGCTCTCAGTTTGCAAATGTCATTAAATCAGTCCAAGTTAACCACAGAAGCGCCACTCTACGGACAGTGCTGAATTCAATGGGATCAGATATATTGTTTGGAAAAATAAATAAATAAGAAAGAAAAAGTAGGTGTTAAAACACCAGGTTAAGCCTATTCTCCTTAGTTTTGCTAGATCTGGGGATTCAAAACTACAAAATAACCAGTGACAAAATATAGAAACATATTCCCTAAGTCAAATAAAGAGGTAGAATAGACTGACATTATGTTTTGCACCTGATAGGCAACCAAATAATATCAGTTGAAGGAATGAATGATGATTAAAAATCTCTTGTATTTAAAATAGTCACAACAGGGGCGCCTGGGTGGCGCAGTCGGTTAAGCGTCCGACTTCAGCCAGGTCACGATCTCGCGGTCCGTGAGTTCGAGCCCCACGTCGGGCTCTGGGCTGATGGCTCAGAGCCTGGAGCCTGTTTCCGATTCTGTGTCTCCCTCTCTCTCTGCCCCTCCCCTGTTCATGCTCTGTCTCTCTCTGTCCCAAAAATAAATAAAAACGTTGGAAAAAAAAATTAAAAAAAAAAAAGTCACAAGACACCAGGGTAATCTCAAAATCATATTCCAGAGATATCAGGATTCCTGGGATTATAAGTGTAAAACTACAGTGACAGGAGGCAAAATCCCCATGCTGCTGACAAATCAGTTGAAGATATTCCCTCATCTCATTTTAAGGTTATTTTTAATTTTACTAAGTTCAGGTTCCATAAAATTTAGCAACAGTATTATACATTGCCTTAGCACATTCTAACTGAACCCCAGTTCCATCATTTTTAATGATACCTAAATTCTGTGGGAATATATTTGTTAGTTTTTTGGCGTACTTATTTCTGTACTGTATCATGAAGATAAAATCATTTATCTTGCCTACCTCACAAAATTCTTATGAGAATCATATGATGTATCATGTTTACAAGTCTATGGTAAACTGAATTTTATTATTTTGTACATTATTAAAAACTCGTATAATAGAAGTCACACAGCTATGCATATGCAAATGTCTATTTACAAAATATACAGAAATGTACATATTTAAAAGATATATATAATCAAATGTTACAACAAACATACATTGTATATCTCTACCTTTTAAATTAAAATTCATAAGTCAAAAATTAATTTGAAAAATGAAATGCTTTATATTTTTATTAGAAATAAGTATAATTTAGAATATTTGCTTTAAGGTAAAGAGACACAGTAGTGTATATGAATGGATTTTTTTTTTTAATTTTTTTTTTTTAACGTTTATTTATTTTTGGGACAGAGAGAGACAGAGCATGAACGGGGGAGGGGCAGAGAGAGAGGGAGACACAGAATCGGAAACAGGCTCCAGGCTCTGAGCCATCAGCCCAGAGCCTGACGCGGGGCTCGAACTCACGGACCGCGAGATCGTGACCCGGCTGAAGTCGGACGCTCAACCGACTGCGCCACCCAGGCGCCCCATGAATGGACTTTTTAAATGTGTTCTCTTTAGAGGTATGTTTTCTTTTTTTATACTGCTGAGTTTTATGATGATAAAAATAATGACATTAAAACTTTTGTCAGAAATAAATATGTATTTGTTAGATTGTTATTTAATGTTATGATATATGCTAGATAAATTTTGTGCCATTTGGGCAAAGCAGACTCCAGAGTGCCTTGGACTTACGGGATTTCTTAATTCTCAGGGATGTTTGAAGATGTAATTAGAAACCCTGGGATGGGTTTATGTAACCATGTTAAATCCAGGTAACAAACGGGAATTTGATATATGCAGATTTATCTGAGGGGCTGAGGTGTCATACGTTAAGGACTAAAAAAAAAAATAAGATACCAAAATAAACTTACATAAATGAGGGGGTTTTCTAGCATTTAGACAAGCCATAACTTCAGGGACTAGATATTAAGAACAGAGGCAGGTGAGCAATAGAATCACTTGAGTGCAAGATGCCAAGAGCAGTGGATATAATTCTGTAGCATCTCTGATCATGAGTTGTGTGGAAAGTAGGTCTAAATATAAAATTCTTTATAATTGAGTGGCATTCTAACATTTTGTAATATTATATTAACATGACAAAATTATACTTAACAGAAAGTAACCAGAAGTATGCAACAGTTCTGGAATTAAATGAATTATATTACAAGTACATATGTATTTTATTTAGTAACTTAGAAAAGGTATCCATAGGATATATTCAAAATACTTAACAATGATCATGTGAAAAGAAATTTGTTTTTTAAATATTATGTAGGAATATATTTTGCCCAAATTCTTTCCCTGCAGTGTTACATAAAACAATTTCTAAGACTGTTTTCTTAGTTAAGTATGTTTATTAGTTTTTTTTATTGGTATGTACCATATTACCACAAACTTAGCATCTTAAATCAAGTAACATATATTATTTTAGAATTTCTGTGGATCAGGAGTCTGGGTACAGCTTAACTGGTTCTTGTACAAAGTTGACAATCAATGTGTTATCCAGAACTGAATTTCTCATGAATACTTGACCAGGGATGGATCCTTCTCTAAGTGTATTCAGGCTGTTAGCAGAATTATAGTTGTAGGATGAGATTGCTACATCCAGCTAGCTATTGTCTAGGGTATTTGAGCAATTAAAGACTTCCCGCAGCTCCTCACCATGTGGTGTCCGCCCCCCGCCCCAGGTCCTTTCACACCATGCCTGCTTACTTCTTCAAAGCCAGTCAAGGAGAAAGTTTTTAGCTTGAATCTGCTCTGAAATGGAATCTTATTGAAAAATGATGTAATCATGGGAGTAATCTTCCATGATGTTTGCCATATTCTTCAGGCTACAAACAAGTTACATTTCATGCGCACACTCCAGGACAGGGAATTATAGAAAGACATGAGCGCCAGAAAGCAAGATCATTTAGGAGTCTTTTTAGGGTTTGTCCATCACAGTTGTGAACTATCAAGTGATATAATTTGACTCTTGTTATTTCACTTACTTTATTGTGGTCAATCTGAATTGCTGATTAAATAAATTTTTATATTTCAATTAAAGTACAAAGCCCTAAAAGAAGCACCATCAGCCATTTAAAATGTGGAAGTCCTAGGAAAATGCAAATATACTTTACACCATCCAAACAAGATAGATTTTCAAAATGAAAATGAAGACAGTGTTGTTCTGAAAAAATTTTAGGGCAAAATTTTGACTTACAACAACTAACTGTTTAATAAGATAATTGCATTCTAATAAATGTTCATGCAGAAAGCAAATATTCTATTTACATTTTAGGGTTCCCATGTGACTTGATTTCAATCTCCTGAAAAAAAAAAGTTACTTACTTTTGTACTATAAAAAAAGACCATATTTTAGGTCTAGAGTAAAAGGGATACATAAGTCTTTAAAAATAATTATCTTTGCCTTTAATTTCTAGATTGGGTTTTAAATGCCATCTACTTTGTACAAATTAATAAGAAAGAATAGTGTTTTTTAAAGTTAATCTCACTGTGTTATTCCATTAAGGAATTTAAAAGAAAATAATAATATTTGAAACAAGCCTTATACTTTTAAAAGTTCTAAGAGTATTTTTATATAAACATTTTGTTGAACTATATAAAATTGTTTACAGTACAAAAACCACTAATTTTATATGGTTAAACTGATGTCATGTTCATATATGTATATGTATATAAATATATGCATATATAATGTGTATATATGTTTGTTTAAATTAGGTCAACTGCGTAATGACTTCACAAATGATATAAAATAGAAGGATAAATAGATACACGTTCCTTATTACTTTGTGAAAATACAGTGTATGTGTATGTGTGCTTTCCTTGTGTCTTTTTCTTTTTTATGAAAAAAAAATGTATCCAGAAAAAGATACTTGTAAAATTCTTTATTTTAGTAACATAGTTCATCTACTCTCTTTTAATTTAAATTTATCATGGTAATTAGAAGTCTTTTCAGGCTCTGGATATCCTAATTAGTGGCAATCACAGATGTAATATACTTCTAGTAGCAATAAGAAAAATTAAATTGAATGACAAATATCACCCTAGTTACTAACACCACCTCCAATCATGCCTAACTAGGAGCAAGAGAAAGGGCAGACAGAATTAAGAAAACGAATCAGGCTTTATGGCAGCTGCTGTCTCTTCAAGTGCTCATGTACAAAATAAAAGTGCACAAAATACCAGTGGGAGGGGATAAAAAGATTTTCTCATGAGATTCTCTCTTCTTACTTTGAAGTTCCTCATGATATGGAAGATAGGATGAACTACAGAGGACATCAGATAGCCTCCTTTTTGTTCTAGGATCTCTGAGACTTATCTAGTCATTAAGGGGCAAAAATATATCTTTGAAAGTCAAGCATTATTTGGGAAAGTTAGAATTTTACTCATGTCATAAACATGCCATGGACTGATTATTGAAACTCCATGAGTTCTGACTTCCTAATCATGACAATTCCTGTATGACAGAAATATGTATACAAAACACTTGGCATAAGGTAAGCACCCTGAAACAGAACTATCAATAATACGAGGACTGCATTTTCTTCTTAAATTTTCAGGTGAGCTTATTAAAAAGTAAATCTTTCCTCTATAGTTCTTATTGTTCCCACCAGGTCCAAATATTCTGAGAGTCATAATTCCAAAATAGCAGTTGGCTTGCAGCTTTAGAATTCTATGGAAATCTTTATTCTTCATTTGTTTGTTTTTATGTACATTTCACAGCCTCACTTCCAGTGATTCCTATATTAAAGATGAAACTCAGGAATCATTGTCATTTAAAAATATTTCCCAGGTTATTCCAATGTGCCTCCATATTTTGAACCTACTGCTCTGACACCTACTGTGTCTTTATACCTTATGTACATGCTGATAAGCATGTGTTTCTTATCAGATTCACCAGAATGAATTCTAATTGTCCCACTCCATGCACATATGGTGGCAAGTAGATGTGTCCTTCTCTTTGTGAACAATCATCATCTATCACTGATGTCTTTCTAAACATTTGTCCCAAATCTACCAATATCTTACTTCAGCCACAGAGTTAATTAGCATGCATTGTATCAATTTTGTCACTGCACACTTTGGTGAATGGCAAGAAAACTGGCAGAATCTCTAACTGAAGATAAAAGAATATATGGATATATGTAAAAATATTCCGAGTGTAAGTGTAAGTGTAATGTGCACGTGAAAAGAAGAAGCTGAAAAAGAAAATTGGGAGAACAAATTCTAGTGGATTAGCCCTAAAAGATTTAGCATAAACAAAAGACATGACTCCTGACATTAGGAAAAACCAAATGTAAATAGGTTTACAATTGAAGGTACTTCATATTATTTTCGAAAATAATAATCATCATAAATCTTTCAGGGTATCTCTAGAGTCTCATGTTAGTCCAGAGAAGAGTATGAGCAATCATTGACACACCATTTCATTTGTCTTTGCCATGTTTCTCTAAAAATTGAGCAATTGGTGTCACCTATATAATTGGATGCTACCAATTTGGCAAGCAATCTCTAAGCACCACAGACTGTTTAAAAACTGATCAAAATTAAAACATGATGGCTATATCTGATAAACCTGTACATATTTACCTTTAATCTTTTCCCTCTTTTTTTTTTTTGAATAAGTGGTATGTTATGTTGATTTTTTTCCTTAGATATATATCTGAATCTTGAAATCAGGCAAATATATAGACATTCAAAATCCATGCCTAATTCATAAACAGACATTGTTTCTAATTATCACTACAGTCTTCATTATATTAATTCTTTATCTTCACATGTACTCCTATGCATTACAAAATGATCTCTGTTAGCATACTGGCATCAGTTTAAAGACTTCAGTGCAATTTCCATATCAAGTAGGCATTTATCTTTAACTTGCTTTTAATCTGGATAGTTTTTCCCTCTGAAATACTAAAATACACTAAAATAAAAATTAAGACATTTAATAAAAGAAAAATATAAATTATTCAGAAATGCAACACAAAACATTTTACTTAGTGACTAACCTATGAAATATGTGATAAAAATTAAAAATGAGTAAGATATAATGTCTTCCCTAAGGAAAATTGAAATTTACTGAGAGCATGAACTATTCACAAATAACAAGAATACAAGACGGAATGCATTCTGCAGAGGAGGTACGTGCATAGCAATAAGAAAACACTGAAGATTGAGAATGTGAATTTGGTAGGAAAGATCGGAAAGGAGAATAAAAAGCAGGCAAGTGTTAAACGTGGCTCTAAAGCTTAGCCTCGAAAGGAGGGTTAGATATTTTCCAGGGAAGAGAGCTGCTGGAGATGAAACTGAGTCAGATGAGGTCAGATTAGAGGGAATAATATTGACTCTTCTTCTGTAATCAATGGGGAATTCTTTAAGATGTTTAAATAGAAATGTGGAACATTACTTTGGCAGTAATATTTGCAACTCACTGCACACATGGAAGATTAGGGAGGAGCGAGAAACTAGATTTTAAATTTATTATTTGAGTTCAGATAAGAAAAAAATAAACACTTGGATTTGCATAATGGGGATAGGAAGCATGGAATGAGGGTGAAAAAAACTTGAAAAAATGCAGAGCATTCAGTGGTGTTCAAGATATAGAGAGTGAAGTAAGACAAAGTATAAAGATGTCTTCACATTGCTTAGGCCCCAAACCTGGGCTTGCTCAGTGGCCACGTTCCTGCCTAAGACATTAACAGATAGACAGAAGGGCACTGAACTTCAAGGAAAAGATGATTTAGATTTTGGATATGTTGAATCATTAAAGCATCTAGGACATCTTTATGGATATGTTCAATAGGTACTGAAATATAATGGTAGGAATATTGGAAAATAATTAAGACTATAGAGTACAATCATGAATAATTTAAACAATGGTAATAATGGTAAATAATTATGAAATTTATTCTGATCCAGAATTGACCTGAGTTAAAGACAGAATGACAGTGAAATATTAAACTTTTTCTTAAACAGAAAGCCTTTAACTTGGCCCACACTTGAGCTCACATATTCTAAGTTTTTTAAAAAGAATAGTTCCTCGGATTGCCGAGGAATGGCTTCTGATATTAAAAGAAGCAAGTTGGCCAAAGGAATATTTATTTCATTTCCTTGTTTTGGTCAATGGCTATATTTAAACACACACATACTGCAAAGACACAGGCGGTAAAAGAAGCAATTACACATCAAAGCGAGTGAGAATCATTGAGAGAAACTAAATGTGAAGACTACTGGAAAAAATAAGATCCAGGGCAAAAGTGAGACTTAAAGGCTTTGTAGTGATCTTCATGGTATTGTTATTATCTGAAACGTGGATACAATTTCTCATGCACATCAGCATCCCCTCTGACCTCATCTTCCCATTTCTCTTTTGATCACTATGGCCAAACTATCTGCCTCCACTCTGCTTCTCACAAAAAGCAGTCACGTTCCTGCCCCAGGGATTTTTCACTGGCCTTCTCTCTGCCTGAATATTTTCCCCTGCATGGATCATTCCAAGTCTTTCAGCAAATGCCACCTTCTTAGGTAAGTCAGTTAATTTAAAATTGCAAAGCCAATGCCCATAGCAATCTCCTTGCTTTTATTCTCTTTACTCTTCTCTAACATACTATAAAATTGACTTAATTTGATTTTACTTTTTACTAATTTTCTTTCTTCTCTTACTGGAACAGAGGATTTCTTTCACTTGATGCATCTCCAAAACTTAGGGCAATATCTGTTACATAGCAAGGCTCAATAAATAATTATGAAGCTACAGAATTTTTTTTAAATGTGGACATTTGAAAGCAATCTGGTGGTATTTAATGAAATGTCATTTACTACTTTGAATTAGCTGGCCTCATCCAAAGCCAGAAGAAACTGCAGTTTTGTATTCTATATGGACATGTTCTTCAGGCCACTGCTTATTTTAATAGAGTTAATCAAACCTTAAAAAGGCAGCTAGTACAATGGATGGCAAGCCACCTATTGCATCTTCTCTGAAAACTATCTATTGGTATAATCCCTTGGTAGTGGCTGCTTGGATATATGTTGTATTTATTTGAAGTCAGGTTCATGTTAAGCTTCATGCAAGCAAAATGATCCTGCAAGAGAACAAGCAGTCACTGAAGAAATGAAGAGAAATGAGAAAAACACAGTTTACCTAGCTCACTATACTCCTGTCACACTGGTTTCCTCTCAGTCCTAGAAACTGTTAAATTATTCCCCTCTCAGAGCCTTTATTGTTATCATACAGGAAGATTTGCTCTTCAAATCTCCTTATGCTTGACTCTCTCCTCACCTTGCATGCTTCTGCATGTAAGACATAAATACAGCCTTTCCCAGGGAGGTTTTTCTCTAAACACTGTCAGGGCCTTGCCCTTTGGTTTTCTTCATCGAAACCCCTAATATTTATTTCTTGGCATTGATGGCAATTTTTATTTATTTAAAGCATTTATTTCTTTAAATGATTTTCTCTTTTCCTTACTAGAGTGTGCTTCCAATAATAACAGAGTCACCATGTGTCATCTTCTCTATCACAGAGCTATCAAATAGTACAGTATGTGGTACATCTGTATAACAGTTTAATAAATATTGGGCAATTAATAATTAACGGAATGGCATAAAATGAAACATTGAGATTAAGCTTCTGAGTATGGGGTACTTTTGCTTTTATACTTATAATCTCAAACTGACTGAAGTTTTAAATGGTTTTAGAAGAGTCATTCTTCTAGGTGTATGGGGAAGGAAACACATTAGATATATTAAAATAATTACTGGGTTCACAAAAAATGCTTATCTGAACATTCCAGATTTAAGTCACTATTCAGCACACATTACTGGTAAATACCATATTTCTGTGCTTGACCTTATAAATACAACGAACAACACTTCCAGGGAGACACTGCTTTCACTGATTCAAATCCAAGGCTATCCAAGACCTGATATACCTTGAGTATTCAAGGTATGTCAATGAAAATATCAATAAAAAAAGAAAAACAAGAATCAAATATAATTCCTGATGGATTTCTCCCAATTACAGCTTATTTCTGACTCACAGAAATTCTTTCTCCATTTATAGGCAAGTTTTGTCTTCACTTTATGGGATTTTGGGACAAAAGTTCTGACATTTTTGCACCTAAAGATGAAATATGGTTTGCCTTTAAACACAGTTGAAATAACCAAAAGTAAATAACAACAAAAAAAGAAAAATTAATACCACACAGTTTCTTCTTGCATTCAGATGACTTCTGATAGAATGGAGAATGATTTCCTTAAGATAATTCATTCAACCATTTATCACTTCATTTGTTCATTCCATATATATATATGTGTGTGTGTGTGTGTATGTGTGTGTATATATATATATATATATATATATATATATGCTTTCTTAATATATTCTTTGTACCACATGCTGAACTATGATGGGAAACAGATAAATATAAAGGTAATTATTTTTCTTTAGCAATAAATTAAGAATGTGGTGAGGGGTTTTAAATTGTTTATGGACAGAGAAGGAGAGAGAATGAACTAGGAACACCTATAACTGAGATATCAAAACTGCACTGTTTTAGAGTGCTTGAAAAGAGAATTTAATACTACGGATCCTGTCTATTAAAAATGTTTATATTTTATTCATCATTGATTTTATGCATTACTTTTGTTCTTTTTTTAAATATTTCCCTAAAACATCACTATTTTTTTTTTTTTTTTGAGGGAAAGAGAGAAAGAGTGCAGGCAGGGGAGGGATGGTAAGAAAGAAAGAGAATTCCAAGCTGGCTTCAAGCTCAGCATGGGGCCAGACACAAGGCTCGATCATATGACATTATGGCCTAAGCCAAAAATCAAGAGTCAGGCACCTAACTGACTGAGACACTCAGGTGCCCAGGCAACCCTAAAACATCATTATCTTAATTGATGTTATTGTGTGTGTGTGTGTGTGTGTGTGTGTGTGTGTGTGTGTATTCTCTTAAATTTTGTAATACAATTGCCTCATTCATCTCACTTTAGTACAAGGAAGGAAGGACGGAAGGAAGGGAGGGAAGGAGGGAGGGATACAAAGAGAGAAGGAGAAAGAAAATGTTAAGATGAAATAATATTAGGATAGCAGTTGTAGTGGGTTGAATTGTGTCCCCACAATCATCCCAGAAACTGTGAATATATATGATACTATTTAGAAAAAGTTTTTGCTGATATAATTAGGTTAATAACCATGAAATGAGATCCTCTTGGATTATCCATGTAGGCCCTAAATCCAATGATAAGTGTCCTTACAGCAGATACACAGATGGGCAGCACCTAGAGACAGAGGAGAAGGCCATGTAGCAATTGAGGTAGAGGAGTTATATAATACACAGAACCACCAGAAATTGGAAGAGGCAAGGAAGGGCTCCCTAGAGCCTTTGGAGGGATTGTGAAACTCCAGAATTGTGGGAGTACAAATGTTTCTCATTTCTAAGCCACCAAGTTTGTTGACAATTTGTTACAGAAGCTCTAGGAAACAAATTCAGTGGTGAAAAATGCACCAGGCACTATAAGACCATAGAGCAGGAAGTAATCAATTCTATTGAGAGAGTCAAGAAATACAAAGTAGTTATGGGGGTGCCTGCTTGGCTTAGTCGGTAAAGCATGCAACTCTTGATCTTGGGATTATGAGTTTGAGCCCAATGCTGGGTGTTGAGATTACTTAAAAATAAAATCTTTCTAGGGGAACCTGGGTGGCTCAGTTGGTTGAGCATCTGACTTTGGCTCAGGTTATGATCTGGTTGTGAGTTCAAGCTCCATGTCATGCTCTGTGCTGACAGCTCAGAGCCTGGAGTCTGCTTTGGATTCTGTGTCTCCTCTCTCTCTGCCCCTCCCATGCTCACGCTCTGTTTCTCTTTCTCTCTCTCTCAAAAATAAATATTAAAAAATAAATTTAAAAAATAAGTAAAATATTTTCAAAAAAAAGAGACATATATAGCAGTTATAAAAATAGAGCTACCAAAATGTATCTTTAGGCTTATTATCACTTGAATAGTTGTATGTAATAAGTGGGGGCAGTATACAGGGAATTCCAGGAAAAGGGAACACCAAGATTTGAAAAAAAGAATTGTTTAGGCCATGGTTGTATATACAACCATGGGCTTATTTGTTAAAAATGAGTTTGCAGAGAGTTTATTAATAATATATAAGTATAATAACCTGTATTTCATGTTATACAAGTTTATGACATTTGGAGTTCATAAGTCTGGTTGAAATTTTTGTCTTACATAGTATATAATTAAAGTATTATATATTGAGTTTCTTCTCAGTAAGTAAGAAAAATGAGAAGATACTAAGCATTCACTTATATTTCAAACATATTAATGATACAATATGATTAAAAACTGATGGAATCCCCAAAAGGACCAAATATTATTATTAGCAATATTCAGAATAGATTTGACGCCAAATGATTTATTATAAACATTACAAAATTATACATTCAATTATTATATGGCCAGTGTGTGTGTGTACATGTATACATATGCACATATGTATATGCATGTATATATATTGCTATTGAGGCATTTCTAATATGCTGTCTTTTTTGTCTAAGTTCTGCTCTTTGATATTTTTGATAGATTGAGGTTTTCTGTTTTGTTTGTTTAATTAGGTAAAGTCATGGAAAATGAAGAATGGATTAAGCATGGTGCTTGCTGAAAGCAAATGTGTTTTTAGCTGTTATGAAGCAAAATGAGATCTATAAATACCAGTAATCTATAGAATGTTTACCACTAGAAAATGTTTGTTTTTTGTGTTGTTATTTCTTTATTAATGGTAAAAATAATACAGGGATGACAAATGCCTTTCATTTTGAAAAATATATATAATTAAAACCTGAAACTTTGTAGAACTTCATTTATTTCAGACACGAGTTTCCCAGAAGGATTTCAGGTTCTCAGAAAACTCGGACCTAGGGAACATATTCCAAGAATAGCTGTTAACATCTGTAGAACAATCTGCTAATGAATTTTAACTTCTATCTTGAAATTAATATATACCTAAATTGGACTGATTTCAAATTAGTGCATACAAAGATATAATATATACTTCCTATCAGTTTTTCCCCAGTGATTCTTTTTCTGTCATGTATTCTTTAGTTATTTCATATTTCTGCTTTTTTGTTTTCTCTAACTAGGTTGCATCGTATTATGCCAGGGCAATTATCAAAAATGAAAACTACCTAGCAAGTCTTCCCTTTAGGATTAAAAACAAACAAAAACTAAAAAATGCTGTCAGGAAACCAAGACTTTAGGTAGAAATATTTCCACAACATTTGAAGTGGCTTAACAGTGCACCACGTGGTAATGGAAAGAAAAAAAAAAAAAGAAAGTTTTTTCACAGTGTAAGTTCTAAGCAGATGAGGGTACAAGAACAAATGCAATAGGAACTTAAAAACACATGTGTTGATAATATTAAATTGGTGTCTAAGGCTGAGACTCCTTTAATTGTGAGCTTATGAAAACTGTAAAAATATTTAAGCCTACTTATTCTGAGCTAAACATATATGATAAAACACTTTTGATGCAAAAGAAAAGTATTCCAACATGTTAGATTAGAAACTGATAATATCTTAGACATTTAAAGTGTCCTAGGCTCTGTTTATAAAATTTTGCCCGAATTATCTCACTGAATTGTCAAAAAAAAAAACAAAACAAAACAAAACACTATGAGATTAGTTTTATTATTATCCCCTTTGTTTTGATGAGAAAATGGACACAAAGAGTGGCTTGGTAGCTGCTTATTTCACATACTCAGTATATAATTTTCAGGCTTAGAAACCCCACTCTGTAAACACTATATTGCATTTGCCAATTGTTAAGTAGAAAAATATTCATTCTTCTAATCTATAAATATTTAATGAGCGTCTACTGTTTGCTAGGTACAAGCCTAGGTGCTGTGATATGGCACTGATAAAACCGACAAAATCCTCAGGCTTCAAAAAGCATACAGTCTACTCGGGTAGGGAGACAGATACTATTTCTACAGATTTCCTTTTTTTATAACTAAAGTATGGTAAATTAGCTGGCATCAAGAAGAATAAAAGTTTGTTCATAGAATTCTCTAGTCATTTATGGTATCTCAATCAAACAAGTAGAGAGGACAAAGACTAAATAATTTTCATCCTCAATTCAAACAAATGGCAAAGTCTGATATTAATTTAGTGGTTTCATTGTAGATAAGAAAGGCAAGAGATTAGGTTTACCAATGCAGGCAGACTTGAGTTTCATTACTTGAAAAGCCTAAAATAGACGACACTGTACCATAAGAAAAACATTTTTAGAATCTTTGGTACTCTCCAAAACAAAGAAAAGAGCCTCAGAGTTGGACTCAAACCCTAGTAGATTTTGGAGTAGATTCTAAAAATGACCAAATCAGAAGCATTAATATATAAGTCATGGTGTTTTCCAGAGAAGCTGCACCAGTTCGCAATCCCACCAGCAGTGCAAGAGGGTTGCACTTTCTCCACATCCCTTTCTCCACATCCTCACAAACACCTGTTGTTTCTTATGTTGTTAATTTTAGCCATTCTGACAGGTGTGAGGTGATATCTCATTGTAGTTTTGATTTGCATTTCTCTGATGATTAGTGATGTTGAGCCTCTTTTCATGGGTCTGTTGACCATCTGTATGCCTTCTTTGGAAAAATGTCTATTGTTCTTTATATATTTTGGAGATTCCTCAAAAGGTTAAAAATAGAACTACCCTATGATCTAGCAATTGCACTACTAGGTATTTATCCAAAGAATACATAAAATTCTAATTCAAAGGGATACATGTACCTGAATGTTTATTGCAGCATTATCTACAATAGCAAAATTATGGGAACAACCCAAATGTATGTATATGTAGGTATGTGCACATGTATATTATATATAATATATATAATAGAATTTTACTCAGCGATAAAAAAGAGTGAAATCTTGCCATTTGCCTTGACATGGATGGAGCTAGAGAGTATTATGCTAAGCAAAATAAGTCAGTCAGAGAAAAATAAATACCATTGGTTGCATTCATCTGTGGAATTTAAGAAACACAATAAACAAGCATAGGGAAAAAAAGAGAGAGAGAGGCAAACCAAGCAAAAGACTATTAAGTATAGAGAATAAACTGATAGTTGCCAGAGGGGAGGTAAGTGGGTGGGATGGGTTAAATAGATGATGGGGATTAAGGGGTGCACTTGTCGTGACGTGCACTGGGTAATGTATGGAAGTGTTGACTTACTAAATTGTACGCCTGAAACTAATATTACAGTGTATGTTAACTAACTGGAATTTAAATAAAAACTTGAAACAGTAAAACAAAACAAAACAAAAAGATGCAAATGTAAACTTATGTGAGGAAGCCTGTGGAAGCAGACTTATGCTAAACTCATTAAAACTGCATTGTGTACAAATATATATATGTGCCATGGTACAAAGGAGATATCAATAAATAAAATACTGTATATATTACAACAACAAATGTCAAGACAAAAAATTAAGTAGAGAAAAGCTTTGGGATTGTTGGAGAAGACTGTAATTTTATGTAGAGTGGTATATTAACATTTATTGTTCCAAAAAAATAAACCATAAAGTATGTAGCCCAAATTATCTGAGAGTTTAGTCTGTTGTTTCATATATATTCCAAATCAGTTTTCCTGACTTAGGAACTCTGTCTTTGTATGTCTTGAGGCCTTGATAATTTGAACACCTGCATCAATCATGGAAGGGGAAAAGACCTGTGGAGTATTGCATAAAGAGTTTTTATAGCAAAGGGACTATAGTATGTGGTCTATTTGTACAACCAGGAATATGTGGAAACTGGTTATTATTTAGAAGTATCCATAAATATGCATTAGAAAGGCATCAGCTGGAAATGTCTGAAAACAGATTCTTACATAAAAAATTACTCGAAGGTGAGGAACTGAGATTATCAGATATTTAGGGAAAGAACATTCAAAGCAGAGAAAATGGCCACTCCAAAGGTCCTGAGGTGGAAACTTAATTGGCACATTTGAAGACAAGTATGTACTGTAACAGCAGAAGTTTAGGGAAATAACAAGGGCCAGATTCTGTAGACATGGGTAATTTTTTCGGGGTCTCTGTTTTTCTCTTGGGTGAAACAGGGGACCACTGAATGGATATGAACAAAAGAGTGATTAAATCAAATGACTGATTTAATTGATAACACAATCATTTTTGCTGCTTGTTGAGTATAAACTGTAGAACTCAGGGCTATAAAAAGATAGTTTAACTCAGAATCCATTGAAGCACTACTTGCAAGAAATGATGATGGCTTGGCCCAGAGTATGCAAAAGTTTAAGTGTTGAGAAATGAACATATTCTGAATATATTTGGGGGATACAACTAGAAGTATTAGATGGCAGATTAAATGTGGCATGTGACATATGCAATTAAACAAGTATGATTCTGACTATTTTGGCTTAAACCCTTAAAAAAAAAAAGGAGGTTGCATTACAAGTGTAGTTTTGGACATGATAAATTTGAAAACTTTTGACACCTAAGTAATGTTGAAATAGGTAATTAGATATGAATCTAAGAATCAGGAAAAAGACTTTGGGTGTCAATAGCAGGTATTTATAGCCATGAAAGAGCCTGAAATCACCAATAGAGTATAACATATCATTATGTTTACATTATATTATGTTTACATATAATGTAAAAAAGAAAGTCATTTATGGAAAATTTTAGCTATGAACAAATAGAAGTTAAAAATGATGTTGACTCAGTAACACTAGGAAAACCCATTTTTTTCCTATTAGAAATTACATTGATTTTTATATTGTAAAGTTTTCTTTAAAAATACTCAGATGATAAAAATTGTAGTATTTGTTAATATATTCCACATTAAGTAAAAAACATTATCTGACTAAAAGCAATTACTGCAGATAGGACTTAACACTGACATTCTCATCATTAAATACAGATTATACTGTAGCCATTCTCTAAGATACTAAAAATATTTAAACGAAACAAACTTGACTCATGAATTGTGATGCAGGTAATTCCTTTGACATGTTATAAATTCCACAATGTCATACTGTGGAAATCAATTCATTATTTTACAATGTACAGATCCTTAACATGTTTATTTTACCATTTTGCCAAATGAATAATATTTAAAATTGAATACTCATTTCAGGATATTTTCCTCAATGTAGCATAATAAGCTTTACTATATGAAAATGTGTTTTTCTATTGCAATTATAACTCTTTAGAAAAGGTTTTCTTTAAGTTTAAATATACAGTAAGTAATACTATTGTTATTTTTTCCATTTTTAGATTATATTTTCTCTTTTACAGTTGCTATATTTTATCAGGAAATATATTCAATTCTAATTATGGTATTAATATAAATTTTAACAATTCCTGTGTTTAAGAAAATATTAGTGAACATAGTATTCTTACTATTACACTCACTCTTCAGAGTTAGGATTGACTCCCACCTGAAAATTTGGTTTAAATATCAAGACTGATAATTACTCACACACGTGCGCGCACACACACACACACACACAGACACACACACACCAAGAGAATCTGAAAAGGTTTATTGGTGACACGATGAAGTTTTCTAGGGAGAGCAGTTCAGACTTCCCAAGCTGCCAAAAGAAAATGACTTGTAGGAAAGAGTAAGAAAAGGAGACTGGCTTTGGGTTTTTATGGAGTTTAGGGATGGGAATAAGGTGAGAGAGTTTCTATGCAACTAAGAGCTTAAATGGTGTGAAATTCCATGGGTAGCAAAGGAGTTGGCCCCCAGTCTTTTGCATTAGCTTTCTCAGATGCAGGGCAGAGAGAAAAGAAAGGGGTAAAGCTTAAAGGATGCCACCTGGCAAACAAAGAAAAAAAAAGTCCAAGCCTTTATTACACTCACACTAGAAAAAAATTAAGAATATTAAAATTGATATTCAAATTAGAATGTATTATTAGCAGAAATGACATAGAATTCTAGAACAAAAAACTATACACTAATTTTAAGCATTTCTTTAGGAAGTGTTACTAATGATAGATGGTTTCTTTAGTGCAAGCCTTTTTTAAAAAAAAATGGAAAGGAGAAAATACATAATGCTCAATAATGAGACACCATTCCACATCTCTCTATCTTTACAAATCTGTGTATCTAAATCTACATTGTGATCTGGATATAGATAAAGATAATACCACTCTTTTTAATTTATCTTCACAAATTCTTTTTTTAAGTCTTGTTCTTTTGAGTATTTTATATTCTTTCCAATCATAATTCTATGTATCTACTCTTACACACACACAAGGCAGTCTTAATATGAATGTAATTCAATGGTAATTTAATTTAAAGGTTAAATGTTACTGCTCACCGAGTTCTGAAGTTTCAGAAACTTACATGGACTATTGTGTAACTAAAAATAAAAGACATTTTCAAATGTATGAGGGATAGGAATTTAGTTCCTGCTTTCACGTAGCAGAGATTGCTTGAAATCCTGTCTCGAAATGCTATGGAATTGATTTCAGAATGGTGCTATGTGTGCATATTTACATGTGATATCTTTGGTTAGAATTTTCACACTGGAGAAAGCTTGACAAAGAATGTGTCTACAAAAACCAATTTGCTTATTGGTAATTGGCTACACTCCTCTTGTATTATTGAAGTTGTGTGTTTGAATAAACACTTTTTCTCTATATCTCAGCCATTCTTTGATGATTTGTTGCCAGGAGAGTGACAGTAATACCATCAATTTATTATTATGACTAAAGCCCTGGGAAGGCATTCAAATGCAGTTTGATATGGGATTTAAAAAAAATGCTTTAGTACATTTATTACATAATTCCTATATCCATTAAAACTGATGATGTAACAATAGCATGCTAGGTGCAATACTATTAACCAAGATATAAATATTTTAAATATTATAAATATTTTAAAACTTAATCAATTGAATTACCAATCACCTCTCTTTTGACATTTTATACTTAGAAGCTGGTAATCAAAATGTAATGTTAAGAAAAGATATGAATTAACCTAATCCATATTATTAGGTTAATATATGTATTATATTTCATATATTTCAATATATATTTCATATATTTTACATTGTTTCTAAACCTTGTGAATTACTTGGAATATTTTTTGTTTAACCTAATCCATATTATTAGGTTAATATATATATTATATTTCATATATTTCAATATATATTTCATATATTTTACATTGCTTCTAAACCTTGTGAATTACTTGGAATATTTTTTGTTTTATTTTCTCACTATGTAAAATGCTTCAGTTATCTATAATAATTAAGATGCTTATTTTATTTTCCATAATCCCGGTTTTACTAAAATTATGTATTTAGAGTAATATTACCAGTGCTTCTCTTCTCTAATACTAAAATGATTAAAGCTTATCAGAATTCCAGAGGTATAATACATCCATCTGCCTTTGGCATTTAAGCCCACAGGAACTCAGTTATTATTTGCTTATAGTACAGAGCTTCTAACAAGAACATGTGACTCTAATAAAAGGGTACCTTTCCCTGCTATGCTTCTTAGAATATAGGAACAGGGTAGACACTTATTTACTTAGTGTGATTCAAAAGATTCTGAAAGTTTCCATTTACTGAAAATAGCCTCTCTGCCCTTTTGACCAAGACTTATAGCTATAAAACAGAAAATTCTCAATTACAGAAGGATTAATTCATATTTATATACTGGCATGCGTATGTGAATCTAAGAGCTTTAAACAGTAAAATAGGTAATTAAGGCATATTAATATGCTTGTAATTTAATACTCTTCCAACTTATATTTTAAATAATTGATTGTAGGGGCACCTGGGTAGCTCAGTTGGTTAAGCATCTGACTCTTGATTTTGACTCAGGTCATGATCTCATGGTTTGGGAGATGGAGCCCCACATTGGTCTCTATTCTTACAGTGCAGAGCCTGCTTGGGATCTCCTCTTTCACTCTCTCTCCCTCTTTCTCTCTCTTTGCCTCTCCCCTGCTTGCATTCTCTGTCTGTCTCTCTATGTCTCTCTCTCTCTCTCAAAATAAGTATTTAAAAACAAGTAAATAAATAATTGATCCTATATAAGAAATTGTCAGGGGCGCCTGGGTGGCGCAGTCGGTTAAGCGTCCGACTTCAGTCAGGTCACGATCTCGCGGTCCGTGAGTTCAAGCCCCGCGTCAGGCTCTGGGCTGATGGCTTAGAGCCTGGAGCCTGTTTCCGATTCTGTGTCTCCCTCTCTCTCTGTCCCTCCCCCGTTCATGCTCTGTCTCTCTCTGTCCCAAAAAAATAAATAAAAAACGTTGAAAAAAAAATTAAAAAAAAAAAAAAAAAAAAAAGAAATTGTCAGGCACTTCCATAACTGTTTTTTTCTTATAGCAGACAACCATTCAGAAGGATCTGCACTTATCCAATTGCTGCTTCACTTATTCCTGCAATATATTTAGAAATACTAAAATGCTTGATCATCTTTACAGAGGTCCACAACTTCCCAGATTCCAGATTGCCTCAAAACAATTTTGCAATTCAAAATACTTACTTATATCAAATGTGCAGTGGTTAATACTTTCTCAGAATACATTCACATATATATGCACGTATGAAACAAATTATATCAATATATGAAGATTTAAAGATTTACTAATACTTGAAATGTAGCAAAAAAGTTAAAAATTGCCTTTTAAAATAGCATTATCTAAATTGTAGTTCTTTGCTTGAGCACATATTGTAAGTTACTTTAAAAAAATAAAACAACTGGAATTGGTATGGGGCACTGCCTAGAAGGTAGATAAAAATTTTCCAATACTGAGAGGAGGAAAGTTAGGGTCAAGAAAAACCACTTGCAAATTAGTAGTGGAAGGAATAGAATTGGTTCTTCTGACTTTAAACCCCTTGAAATTTCTGAGCAGAGGACTGTGAGTTGAAGATCTATAGTTGTTTCAGAATGGCTGGGAGAAAAAGTTTGAAATTGGAGAAGTAAACACCGGCACAGTAATACAGGATCTTTCACCAATAAAGACTCTGAAACATTGCATCGTATCCAACTGACACAATGATGCGTGGCATAGCAAATATTATGGACAGGTAGACTGGAGGCAGCAGAAGGCACTGGATGGTTTTAACAGTGGAATAACATAGTCATATTTGCTATATAAAAAGTTGACTGTAGAAAATGAAACAAGACAAAACAACACATTTAACAATTTTCAACAGCATTTTCCAGTTATCATATCTTTTTTCTCTACTTTACTAAAGGCCAGCTTCCTTCTTTGGCTCTGCTGCATTTACATGCTCTGAGCATGTAGTCTACCTCCCTAACCCTACATTTCACTAAAGGATGAGTAGGCTACAACTTCCCTCAGTTGAATACAAGTGGAATATTGGGAAGATCGCTGTATTCAGAAACATCACCACATAAATTGAATGACTTTGTAACATCATGGGACACCTAGAAGGCTCACAAAAGATTAACTGGGTGTCTTAAATTGCAGATAGGGTACAATAACATGGCATCGACATATAGATGATAATTGAAGATCAAAGGAGGTAGAACACATGGTCCAGGAACCAACGTATGGAAGCAATAAATGTCCCTGGTTGCCATTAGATCCAATGACCCACTGGGAGACTGTGTGTATCCAATCCCTCAACCCTATATGCTCTACAGAGAGGATCTGGTCCCAAGGCAGGGGGCACTCTTTCCAGAATATAGTAGGGTTCAAATGAACTACCACTACAGCTGTGATCTGGTCATTTTTATCACTTGGTTTCCAGAGACCAGCAAGGGAGAAACAAAATGATTATTCTGATAGAAATATTTTATCCAGATAAACATAAAAGTGGGATTCTTTTTTACACAATGGGAGCACAGACAAATACTGGAGAGATCCTACTTCAATAGTAATTGATATTACCTTGCCAAATTGTGAATGTCAATGAGCATGTGCAGCAACTCCCTTCCCTATGAGATTTGCATCATCAAGGTGTCAGACACCATAGGAACAAACATTTGGATCATAGTCCCAGATCAACAAAACCACAGAGATAAAAATGAGGAAGAGGAAAAGTTAGAATAGATAATGGAGGAAAAGGAATAGCAATTATGGCCCTGAGACAAACTGCAGTGGTGGGGGTGTAATTTATCCAACTAAACTCCTTCTAAGTTTCACATAGAGGCCATGAAAGAACTGCTGTACAAATGTAAATGAAGAAGCGAATTTGTTATATTCAAGAGGTGAACTATGGAAGCCATGGATATACGTCACTCAGATGTCCATTTAAAAGGGAAACTGCTGTAACAGTAACATAGTTAGCTGATGGCCTTATGCTGCTGCACCACTAAAATCTGCCATTAATCCTCATGCCACAGTGACATTATTTCCAGGATGCTCCCATTCAATGACCGAATGAAGGTACTAAATTTGGTTATTCATGCACATCATGGGATTGCTCTAATGGACAGTATTGCTTTGGAGTTCTGCAAGGGACTGGCTAAAATTCTTTCAGAATGCAGAAATACACAAGTAAAGTTGGAGAATTAACAAATCCTTCCCTCATCGTTTTCTAGCTCTACCAAAATTTATTAGCATTTTCATATTGGCATGGCTTTAATTTGTAAAGGGGATAATGAATACCCTAGTTACAATCGTAGAAAATTTCTGGGTATAGTTTAAGTATGTATGAATTACTTCTTCTACACAAAATTAACTGGAGAATAGCTTGTCCATGAGTATTACATCCCAGAATGCACAAATTAAGAATTCCAGTTAATCTTATAAAATAATTATTTTCATAACATATTAATGTATTTACCCATGGACACACTCTCATCTGCCTCAATTTTTAATTAATCATAGATTTCAGAAGTTTCTTTTTTTTTAATTTTTTTTTTAATGTTTATTTATTTTGGGGACAGAGAGAGACAGAGCATGAATGGGGGAGGGGCAGAGAGAGAGGGAGACACAGAATCGGAAGCAGGCTCCAGGCTCTGAGCCATCAGCCCAGAGCCTGATGCGGGGCTCAAACTCACGGACCGCGAGATCGTGACCTGAGCTGAAGTCGGACGCTTAACCAACTGAGCCACCCAGGCGCCCCGATTTCAGAAGTTTCAACACTGCTACTTCAATTAATTTGGTTAAATTAAAATATGTAACTTGGTCTCAACAATAAAGTTTTTCAAATTTATTAAAAACCTATGGCTCATTAACAGCCTTGAAATTATTAAAGATGAAGTTCTTACTTTTTTCTATGAACTTGACTTGTGATTGGACAAAATGAAAATATAAGCTTCATATAGAAAGACAAGGTTGAGATGATAGTATGGTTAGATCACACATTCTTTCATTTTCCAAGCATGGCAGATAATGCTATCTAGAAGGCAGGAATCCCTCGATCTGGAGTAAGATTAAATATTGACTCTCCCATCTTCTGATTACTAATTTACACAATCTCTCTAGGTCTCTTTATTGCTGAATAGTAAATAATAATGCATAACTCTAATTAAGTATATCTTAAGTGATTACATGTATAACACTCCCTTTCATCAATCTTACTCAATACCATTAGGTAAAAGTCTTAGGTCTCTATGTCCTATTCAGGTTGTACCTTGCCCATGGTTAAAAGAAATGAGATACATTGCAATTTAAGGAGATAATGAACTGAGAAGTTGCTGGAGTTTTGTTTTGTCTTTGCCTCCCATAAATGCAAAGACATCAAATGTCTAAGAGTCTTCAATTTTCTATGACAGAAGAATTACAGCAAGGAAGTGACTAAAACTGTGGAAACAGCAACTATGGAAGGAATCCCCAGTTCCTCTAAAGAGCCCATTTTGACAACACCAGTTTCACAGGGACCTAACATTGCTGACAAAAGTAGTTACAATATCAGAGATGAATGTGAATAGAAGCAAGTACTGAAGTAGTCCCATTAAATTTAATTGCTTATCCTAATAACTCATCTTATAAAACTGTCTCTAGTAAAATAAGATTTATAGCTTTACAAGTCTACCTCTGTCTAAATATTGTTCACTTACAGGGAATTAATAACTTTGAATAATTAACCTCAAAATGACTGTTATATTTAGCAAGGTATCTTTCATTGATTAGAAAGAAATTAAACTGAATTAATGGTAGAAAGCTTTTCCTTTAATGCTCTTCTGTTAGGGGTTCTCGGGTTTACTCAAATCATGTGTTAAATCAGAATATATGATCAAGATCATTCATTCTCCTCTAAACACTGCTAAGGTTTTGTTTTTAAGGCTAAAATATATGTAAAATTTTATTTCCAATCATGTTTCTACATACAAAACTGAATTCACAGAAGATAAATTCATTCTACTATTCCAGATACCTACTGCAGAAACTCTACCTCCATATTTCATTTCTGATTCTTAGATGAAGTCTAATTTGGCACACCATTGGGTAAATCACTAAATGACCTGGAAAGACAGTTTTCCTTCCAAAAGGCATCATTCATGCATACACTTATTCATCCACTCAATAGAAACTTATGAATAGTTATTCTATACTAGAGGCCTTTTTATGTGCTTGGGATTCAGAAAAACACCAAATAAATTTCCTCTTTTCATGATACTTAATCCCTAGTGGAAGAAACAGACGTTAAACAGTGAATATATCTGTAAAATAAATTATATTTTTAATCACAAATAATTGAAATGTTTGAGTCTTGTTAAGATTATTAAGTATGTCTCAGTAAGAAGGTGACATTTAAAAAAGATTTGAAAAAGATGAGATTGTAAGCTAAGTGGATATCTAGGAAAAAAATATACTAGGCAAAGAGAAATAAGCAAAATCTCTAATGTTATTATTTGTATTTTCAGGAAATGTCAATAAAACAGAGAAGCTGAAACACTGTGGGGGCGCCTGGGTGGCTCAGTCAGTTAACCATCCAATTCTTTATTTCGGCTACGTTCTGATCTCATGGGTTCATGAGTTCAAGGTCCATGTTGGGCTCTGCACCGACAGCACAAAGCCTGCTTGGGATTCTCCCTCCCTCTCTCTCTGCTCCTCACCCCACTTTCAAAATAAATAAACTTTATTTTTTTTTGAAATAAAAAAATTTGAACACAGTTCAACTGAACTGTTGAAATTGAACTGTTCAATTAAACAGTTGAAACACTGTGAACAAAATCACACGTTAATTAAGATGTTACAGAGTTAATGGGGGAATTGTGATGATTAATATGTCAACTTGACTGGATCACAAGGTTCCCAGATTTTTGGCTAAACATTAGTTCTGGGTGTGTCTGTGAGTATACTTCCAGATGAAGTTAGCTTTTGGATTAGTGGACTACTATGTAAACAGATTTATTTGCCCTCCTCAGTTACATGGGCATCATCCATGTAGGTTGAGAACCTAAATAGACCAAAAGACAGAAGGAGGAAGAATTCTGCCCCTCCTGCTTGATTGCTTTGAGTTGGGACATCAGTCTCCTCCTGCCCTCAGTGCTCTTGGTTCTGAGGCCTTCACCGTGGACTGGAATCTATACCATCAGCTAGCCTCATTCTCAGGCTTCCAGACTCTGACCAAATTATACCACCCTCTTTCTTGGGTCTCCAGGAGACAGCACATCATAGGACCTCCCAGACTTCAGAACTGCATGAGCCAATTCCTTATAATAAATATCTTTCTAATATATCCTATCCATTCTATTTTTCTGGAGAACCCTGACTAATTAAGAGACATATCATTCCTGGTTCTTGAAGATGATTATTAGGACTTTGCTATTCTTTTAAGTAAATGAAGACACTGGGATTTTGAGCAAGGAATGATATATGACTTAAATTTATGGATAAACACCATAGTCTTAGTCTTAGTCTTTTTGTTTTGTTTTGTTGTTTGTTTTTAAAGAATGGACTGTAGGGAAAACAAGGAAAATAACTAGGAAGACCTAGTAGGAAATTATTTCAGTAAAGCCAGTAATCCAAGAGAAAGATAATAATGTACAAGAGCTGGATGCTAGCGGATATATCCCAAAGGAGGAGACATTGGCATTTTCTGATAAGTTGCATAGTAAGTGTAAGAGAAAGAGATGAATCATTATGATACCAAGTATCTTGGTTTGAGTAACTGGAGGGATGGAATTAACCCCTTACAGAGATGGGGAAGGAAAATGGAACTAAAAGATGAATATAGCAGCTCATCCAGATATATGTAAATATGCTCCCTTTTTTTACATGCATGTGTACTTTTAAGGAGCAAAAAAATATTAATACCTGAAAATTCCTTCTTTATTGCTGTTTTAGAAATCTATCTTCATATCTGGTTATAATACGTGTCCAAGGCTAAGGGGAAAAAAGCTAGAAATTAATTTGATTGAACTTCCCACAATTTCAGAGTGGAGGAAAGTAACTCAAAATTTCATATCACCTCCCTACTTTTCTAGATAGATCATCTTATAATTCTTATAAGGTACTAGCAATGGACACAGCTTTTCAATCAGGGGTCCTAATTTTTTAAGTGAGTAATACCTGCTAAGGAGAACATTCAGAAGATAATCATCTTTACACAGGGGTCTGGAAGCAATGGGTAATCACTAGATATCATTTGCTATTACATTTGCTTGGATAGTACTCTCCAAATTTCACAATATTGCATTTCTACGAAATGATGATACAGGTATTGCACACTCTAATAAATTACAGAGGCTGTGGGGGAACCTATATGAACTTGGCAAGTAAAATAATTAAATTCTATCCATACTATGTAACTACAATAAATGTAAGGTGTTAGTATAGCTAGTAATATGCAATTTGTATAAATGTCCAAATAAAACTTTCTCAAATTTATAATGAACATATTTGCTGCCATTAACATAATTTTATATCACGTATTAAGGTTGAATTAGAGTCACACAATTGTTTTTTTCTAGAATTTTTGTTAATAGTCTCTTGAATACCTTGAAAATCACCACTGATGAGAATTTTTTTGTTTTATAATAGGTTATAAAAGGTTTAAAACCCTCTTTACAGCCATTCTAATGCATGTGATACAATTTATATTCAAAGACTCCTATAGTTCATTCTTTTCTTTCACTGGAATATGTAATACTGGTATTTCTTATAATAATTATAAGGTCCATAATATGAAACATTTGAAAACAATGGTAAAGCTCTAATTTTTAGAATACATATATATTGGCTAGGATCTCATGCTGCAGTTTGGATGCCACTAAAAGTACATCAATTACAAATGAAGAGAAACAGCCCATATAAGTTAGACAGTATCTATACTGATGCTTGCAATTCACCTGCCAGGCGTCTAACCTCGCTCCACTGCTTCCAAATTCTGTATCTTGGGTATTGTATTAGTTTCTTGGGCACTTGGAATAAAAGTCCCATTGTCTACTATGGGCAGTGCCACATTCTCCAGCTGGTTGCTAAGATAGATGTTCAAGTGGCTACACTTTGTATTTAAAAGCCAAGTAGGAAGCATTAGTTGCTATTCATCAGTTTTGTTGTCTGACTGCCTGTGGGGATTGCAGAATATGCTGTTTGTCATTCAGGCAACCTACTGAGTAGCAACACAAAATGCAAGTAGAGGCTGGAAGCAAACTATATAGGAGCTTTGGCAACCCCTAGGCTCTGTTCAGATGCCACAAAGCCAAAAAAAAAAAAAAAAAAAAAAGATAAAGAAAAATCTCACCATACTTATAAATGATTTGTTAATCAGAAGTGTGGCACAGCACAGAAGGAGATCTGAGTTAGAGATTAAAGGCTTGTGTCATTCTGAAATACTCTCTTTTGTCCCAATTATATATGCAATGTTATTATAGTAAAAAAAAATCAAATACAGTACAGGCCAGATAAGGTCAACACTTTAAAATCTGGTGTAAGCTAAAACAAATATTGAAAATAGAGGCTGAGAAAAAAACCATATACACATTGAAGAAATTTAATAAATGCACATTTATATTTGAAAAAAAATGAAAGAACTGCTATTAGAAAAAAAGAGTAGTCATCACATTTTATTGATTATAATATTAAAATCAATTTTAATATGTACATTTTGATAAAATTTGATGTATATACGGCTATGAAACAATCACCACCAATTAACCAAGATAAATACAAGGAATATCGGGAAGGATATGGAGCAACTGGTACTCTTATCCACTGCACTGAGGATTTCAAGATGGCATAATCACTTTGAAAAAGAATTTGGTGATTATTACCATATTAAACATACCACATGACCCAGCCATTTCACTCCTAAGTATTTACCCAAGATAAATTAAAGCATATGTTCATTAAACAAAACAAAATAAAAACCCACAACTACTTGTGTGAAATGCTCATAGAAGATTTAGTTGTTAACCCAACACAAAAGTGGAAACAAACCATATCATACAACAGGTAAATGGATAAATAATGGTATATTCATAAAACGTAGAGCCAATCTGCAATGAAAAGTAGACTAGTGATACATATAGCCATATGGGCATACCACAAAATAAATATGATGAGTGAAAGAAGCCAGGTAAGAGTACATATTGAATGATTAGATTTTAATAAAATTCCAGAAAATACAAACTTATCTCTAGTGACTGGAATCAGAACAGTGGTTGTCTGGGATAGGAGAACAAGGCAGGAGGTGAGGAGTGAGGATATTTAAAAGGATCACAAAGAAACTTTGAGGTGATATTTATGTTAATTAGTTTGATTATGGTGATACTTTTTCTGGGTATACACATATGACACAACTCATTAAGAAGTAAACTTTAAATATTTGAGTTTATGTCCATATGTCTTAACAAAGATATAAAAACATGGTTTGGAAATTAAAAAAAAAAATTTGATAATGCCAAAGGAGATAAACAATAATGTGATCCCACAAAAACAAATATAAAAAAATGGGTAGAGGGGAAGTTAGAGATTAGACAGTGCCTAGAGTACAGAGAACCTGGGTGATAGTATAATTGGTAAAAAAACAATTGCAACTACATGTAGTATTTATTGAGAATTTGTGGATTACTAGCTTGGGAGCACCATTTAATCTCCAAAGAAAACAAAAATAGTTGAAGGAAAAGCCACAGCTTACCTACTAAAGATATTACAGGTCAGAAGGAGGGTTTGGAAAGCTGTATTAAAGGCTGTGCAGAAATCTTGTCTGTGAGAGAATCCCAGAAACAGCGAAAACCAAATTAGAGTACAATCTTCCCAAAATATCTGATTGAAAGCTAAATTATGCATGCCTGAGGGGCATCCCTGTCTCCTTGGTTAAAAAAAAAAAAGAGAGAGAGAGAGAGAGAGACAGAGACAGACAGACAGGGACCAAAGAGAGTTCTATTCTTGAAAGTTAGAGCCAGTCTGTCAGATTGGTACATCCCTTAACCGACTGTATCATCAAAGGTTCACAGCTCAGGTGGCAGAAATGTGACACTTAATGGCTTTGGAGTATGGAGTGCAGATTCCGAAGGAAAGCGAGCATCTGAAAATAAGGGGCAATCTCAGAAGCAAGGAAATCACATATAGGGTAAGTCTAATCTCTCTCTAGATCTTCAGCTGAGTAGCAATCATTTCAATCATAAGGGAAATATCCAAGGGCTAGACCAAAAAATATAAATAAATGCAAATAAATACAAATAATACAGGAAGGTATAATATTAAAGAAGAGATAGAAATTGCATACCTATGGGGGAGGTAAAGTTTGCAACTTATTCACATTACCTGAAATAAAAGATAATAATTCACAGAACATGACAGGATATAGACTTGCTACAAATCACTGTTTATAAGATCCTGTTTTCCACCAAATACTGCTAGACCTGCAATGACACAGGAAAGTGTGACCCAAACTCCAGAAAAGAAATGTCAGTAGAAATGGACTCACAGTGGGTTAAGGAAATGGATTAAGCAGATGATGACTTTAAAGCAGCTAAATTTACATAGTAAATGAAAATATTTTCAAAGACTTAAGGGATAATATACTATCAGTGAAAGAAAAAGTAGATACCCAACAGAAATTTCAAAACTACCTTTTAAAAGTAAATCCTAGAGCTGAAACATTTACTGAAATAAAAATGCTGTTGAATTTTCAGCAGCAGATTAGAAATAGCAAAATAATAATCAGTGAACTCGAAGATATATCATTAGAAATTACAAAATCTGAAGACTAGAAAGGAAAAGGGTAATAGTACATATGATAAATTGGGTAATGTTTCTTTCCCTTCTATTTTCTAGAAAGTTTGGGTAGAATTTGCATAACTTCTGTTCTAAGTGTTTGGGAGATTTCATCAGTGAAGGCATCTGGGTCTAACGGTTTGCATGTATGCATGTTTGTGGCTGTGCATCTATGTGCACATGTATGTACGTGAAGATATTTTTTCAATTAAATTTTTTAATATATTAATATGTATAAAGTTGTTCAGTTACTTAATTTTTTCTCAAGTAACCTTCAGTAGTTTGTGTCTTTCAAGGAATTTATTTATTTCATCTAAGATAGCAAATTTATTGGCATGAAGTCATATAATATTCTTTCACATTCCTCTTGATATCTACAGAATCCATATTAATATTCAGTCTTTCATTCCTAATAATGGTAATTTCTCCTTCTGTCTTCTCTCACCATTGCGGCTAAAAAATTTATCAATTTTTCTATATCTTATAAGTGTAGCTAAAGTTTTATCAATTTTATTCTTATGATCAAAGCACTAATATTTGGGCTAATTGATTGGTCTTCATTATTTTGTTTTGAGTTTCATTGATTGTTATTCTTTATTATTTTCTTCTTCTGATTGCTCTGGGTTTAATTTGCTTTTTGTTTTTTTGTATGAGGGATATTACAGTTTTGATTTGAGACCATTCTTCTTCTCTGTTATAAGTATTTAAAGCTAAAAAATATCTACCTAAACACTGATTTAGCCAATTCCACAAATTTTGATATCTTTTGTGTTTATTTTTATTCAGTTGAAGTATTTAAAACCAAATTCAATATTTCAGGGGTACGTGATGAAATTCAGAGAGTGGAGGTGCAGGAATAAGGTGTGTCACATTTTGCAATTTGGTGGTGATGCACAATAAGAAAAGCTGATACCTGCTGATTACAAATAGCTATGTGGAAGTCGCAGCAGCTATTAATGGGAATTCCTCCAGAGAAAGACCAGAGATGAATACAAGAATTGGAAATGAGCCAGTGGAGAGTGCAATATACAAAACAATCTTTAGAAACAAGGCTAGAAGCAGGAGATAAAAGACTTGACAGTTAAAAGGTGATGGAGGATTAAGGAAAGTTCACAGGGGGTAGTTGAGAATGATGACACTTAAATATGTGCATGGGTGAAAGATAGAAGGGGAATGAGCAAAACAGTATAAGAACATAGAAAATAGACAAGACAAATGACTGAGGAGCACAGACCAGGAAATAGTTTGTGGAAATGTCATCCAGGTTGTAGGTGACCTTTTCAACAATAAGATATCCCATTCCCTAAAACTGAACAAAATTTAGATAAAGAGAGACTAGTATTCTTTTTTTTAAGTTTATTCCTTTATTTTGGGAAAGCAAGAGAGAGCAAGAGAGAGAGAGAGAGAGAGCACAAGTGGGGGAGGGACAGAAAGAGAAGCAGACACAGAATCCTAAGCAAGCTCCAGGCTCTGAGCCGTCAGCAGAGTCCAATGTGGGGCTTGAACCCATGAACTGTGAGATCATGACCTGAACCAAAATTAAGAGTCAGACACTTAACCAACTGAGCCACCCAGGAGCCCTGAGACTGGTATTCTCAATGAAGCAGGAAGAAGGATTAGAAAAGTGGTAAGGGCTTAATTAGTAGTATAGAGATTAACAGAAGAAAGAACTATCTGTGGCAAAAAATATGACTTATGTGTAGTTCTGAGCATCAGAAATGAAGTATCTTTCCATGATACAATGGTAAGAATCTTTCCCAAGATGTAATCTTGTTTTCTCAAAGAAGATGCTAATTAAATTAATAGTAATCACTTATAACCTGCCTACTGTTTGCCATATGCTGTTTGAAGCTCATATGGACTAGGAAAGTGAACTCTCACAAAAATCCCGTAAGGTAGGTACTACTATTTCTACTAATGCTATACATGAGAAAACTAAACTGTGGCACAAAAAAGCAAAGTTATTTGCGTCAAGTCTCATTTCTGGTAAGTGACAAGGTTGGGCTTTGAACCCAGGCATTTTGACCAGAGTCCCTACACAACCAAAACAAACTCTTTCTTTAAACAATTTGTTTATTAAACTGAAATGTGGTATACTTTTAAAGATTCAACACAAGATATTGAAGTTCAGACTGTTTATAATATATGATGAAAACTTTTATTGGTTATTTGACTTCATATCTATTCTGCTATATATGCATTCATATATTCCGTTTATCCATAAAGTTGATTCGTTCAATATTGCCTATGAGGAAATTGAGGTTTATTTAGAATTCTTTTTTAAAAGGAGTGTGGTTTGGGAATGACCTTAGTATACTAACATTGTATTCTCCTATGGACTTGGTATGATGATTCTTATTAAAAATAATTTAAAGAAATACAAATAAATTTGAAAGAAATACTGCCATTTAATTCTTTAATGGAGAGATGTTATCTAAAATGCAAAAACATTATATGCCTTTTAAATATTAATTTTGATCAAGCTAAGTCTAAATTTTGGTAATTAACGGGTGAGTTTTCTTTGGGGCTGACCTCTATTTTTATAAATATATAAAATCAAGACATATATTATTTTTTTTCATGTGTATGTTTTATATCTATTTCTTACTTTTATTTAAAGATTTTCTTTATGTTTCCTATCATCAAAAATAACAACCCTGGAGGGAAGGAATTTGTGAAACTCTGCAGGACCTGTTGAACAAATCTGCCTTATAATAGATTGCTTCCCACAGAGATTGAACTTGAGAAACACAAAATGATAAAAATGCATTTTAAAGTTGTCACAAAAGTGAACATCTCAATAAGAAAAGCTTGTCTCTATCCATCAAGCCAATTCTCTTACAAAAAATAAAGTACTTTAACAGATAGTATAATACATTGCCAAAGTAACAACTTGCTATTTTAGTTAAAGAACAATAACAGACCACCAGAGTCAGCTTCCTTGCTCAACATGAAAGAGGTGCAGAGGATGTGTTGGTTGTAACTATTTTTACCTTCTCCATGTCCAAATGTGCATCACTGTATCTTGTACTGCATAATGTACTGATCATCACAACCAAGTCTGCTACCTACCACTTCACTGTAGCCCTCCCTTTCATAATTAAACCTCTTGAGCAGTCAGTCTCTACCTTTTTTCATTCTGGTGTGTATTTTCTACTCCCCCTCCCAAATGGAGAGATATGAGTTGATTGAACATGCACAATCTCAGAATCACTTTCTTCCTCTGTATATCTTGGAGGGTAGGGATTCCAAGTTATCCAGAAGAAATAGAACTAAGAAAACTGCCAGCACTTACTGATACACATCCAACCTCAGCAAGATCTGCCTTTGCCTTGAAGCAGAGTGAATCCTTTTCATCTCCATTTTAGCCCTTTGTCTTTAAGGGAGCCCACATAGAGGGGTAGAAGAAAATATTTGGTTCTCACTCTAAGCAAATGAGTAAAGGGTTCTCAAAAGATTTACTTAAACTGCCTGTTCTGAACCTCATGAGCGTGAGTGTCACAGGAATTGGAACAGATGTTTTGGTTACTTTCCAAAACTAACCTAGAAATAAGATGGCTTTAGAACTGGTGGGAAAGCAAACAAACTGATAGGAGCTGCACTTATAACTATGGTAGGCAGGCTTAAAAGTTTCCAGAGAACCATATACAGGCCCTGCTGAATAGAGCTAGCCTGGAAATCTGTTAAAAAAGTCTCTCCTCAGGTGAGTTATTAACAGGTAGATATGGAATCCAACAAACAGATGAAAAAGTAGAAGACCAGAGGCTAAGTGGAAGTGAAATCAAGCAGTTTGAGATGGCATCAGCTGTTGTAGGAAAATACAGATGTAGGAGTCAGGTATGAAATTTTTAAATGACATAAAAATTACCCCATAAAGAGAAAAAGCCAAAACTGAATGTCCTCCATATCAAAGGTAATCAAGTTCAGATTTTAATTGAGTTAAACTAAATAAGATCTTTCTTATCTTTTATCCTTCCTCCATTTTCCTTGGGTCTGGTAAAACTCAAAATGATATATGAAAAAAAAAAGGACTATACAGTACAGAATAGAAAATAAGATAAGCAGGTTCCCCTTAACTCCTCTGTTACTGAAGATTTTCAAACATGAAGTTCCCCTTAACTACTAGAATGGAGAATCTTTAATGGAAAACACTGAGATTTTTCTATTGATACTTTATTGGGATAAAATTATTTTTCTATTACCTGAAAAGCAGTAAGAGTACCTACTTAAGATTTCATACAAGAAGCAGGAAAGAATTCATTAACAGAACAAATCTAAGGGAGAAGTGAAAGAATACTGGTGTTCTGCTTACACACCTCATGTCAAAACCAGCTGGTTACAATTACATTAAAAATAATCAGAGTTAGATAATTTCAAATGTCCCAATTAAAAACAAAAAAATCGTGCTTGCTCCAAACTTCGGTTTATAAGATAATTCACTCTTGCTCTATTTTCCTGGGCATGACCTGGTCACAGATTCTATTCTTCATGAAGTGACTTTTATTCCTTTTAATCTCTGAGGTTATGGGTAGTACTACTGTCCAAGTATAGCTTTTACTTATTACTTTGGCATGTATTTTGTATAATATTCTGATGAGTGGTCCCATTCAATTCTAGTAAACATTATTAGAAAGTAGCAAGCTCGCAAAGCCTGCCATATCATAAAACACAATATAAAGCAGAAAATGTCTTCCTTTTATTCCTTTCTCTTGTTTAAATTTATAAAATTGATCTCTAAGGAATAAACCAACTTTAGTCTTATGGTGTCCTGCTTTCTCCTGCAAATTTTCCTGGCCTCCTTTTTTAAGATAAAGATTGTATAATAGTACAGAGGCACATTAGATCTCAGAGAAGCTAAATATATTTAAGATGTCTCAATGAAAACAGAATAAAGAACAACTTTTAATTCCATCTTCTCAGCCTAAAGTGAATGGATAAAAATCATTGTATAGATATGATTCAGAAAGGAAAGGAGACCTTAGTGTTATAGAACATAGTAAGTTATTGTAAATATCAAATATAGGAAATTCCCAATACGTTTGTGAAATATGTATGATTTCTCAAGACTTTACCCTTCTAAAATTATGAATTGTCATAATATCAGTAATACTATATCACTGAACTTGTTTTCTTTGCCTGCTGTCTAAAGCTTTTTATTCGAAGTATGGTCTGTAACACGATGAGTAATGCATAGAACTGCTGAATCACTGTATTGTACAACAAAAACTAATATAACATTGTATGTTAACTATACTGGAATTAATTTTTTTAAAAAGTGTGGTCTGTAATCCAGCATCATTATCTGTGTCACCTGGGAACTTCTTAGAAATGCAAAATCTTGGGACCTACCCAGGCTTATAATTTAACCAAACTCTGGTTAGTTTGTATGCAGTTGTATTTAAGAAGCCCTGGCCTAATGTGTTTCTAGTATCTTTGGATAATATCTGTTATGCGCTGACGAATGAGTCTGTTCTGTTGGCACCACAGTTGTTTGCTAAGTAGTCATATCACCAAATAAATACCTGCCTTTTTGTGGAATGAGTATAAAGAAATGAATAAACAATCTAGTTGGAAACTAACACCTATAATCACAGTAAACTTGCTCTGTCTCCAAACCCAATGAACTCATAACCCCAAGATCAAGAGCCATAGTCTCTACAGACTGAGCCAGCCAGGCATTCCACACACACACTGCATCTTTTATGAGTTGTCAAACTAGTGCTGAGTAGTGGCAAGAGTGAGAATGCAGCATGCACTTCTGAAACCAGTAATTAGACTAATAAATACAACTGCAACTTTTTACTCAAATCTGCTTGTTCTCAGAATGTGCCTTGCCACCACGTTTTTATAGATAACATTCTTGCATGGCACCATGACAACAAACCGCTGATTTTGTTGTTTTACACATGCTCAAAGCTTAACCAAGAAGCTGGCCAGAACCTGTCAGGAAGACTGACCTTCTCTTTGAGCACAACATAATGACTTCAACCCTCCCCTACTTACTAACTTCTTTTATCTGATTTTGAGTGACAGTAGCTTGTCTCCTCTTTACCCAGACCCTTTGTAGTTTACCTTTAAATAGCCCTGACTCTCACCCTTTGGGGAGGAGGATCTGAGGCTTGTCCTCCCATCTCTTTGTCTGGCTTCCTCTCAAATAAACCCTTTCCTTGCTGCATACTAAATGTGTCAGTGACTGGCTTTACTTTACTCCAAGTCCAGCAAACAAACTTGGATTCAGTCAGACTCCAGAATAAGGTGCTTATTCCTTATTGTATTGTATCTAAGCCTCGTTTTCTGCTTCCCAGAAATTTTGCCCACTAATACTCCTTGGTAAATTTCTCTTTCAATTATTTCCTTATATCTTCTTATGCTACTGTTTGTTCTCCAAGCAACTCTGCATTTATACTATATACTTACAACTAGCAAAAATGAGCTGTAAGAAAAAAATAAGCCTTGTTTTGGTTATCATGTGTGACTTAGTCTCAAGATAATGGAATGCAGCTAATATTAAAGGACGCAACTTTGGAAGATGGTGACAGGCATTATTAAGACCATCAGTTCTGTGGATCAACTGTATATCAAGGCCTGTATCTGTATGATTCTCTTTTCCTTTTCTCAGTTTTATTATTTGTGACCTTAACATGGATTCTATATCTCTACTACAATATCTGCATTCCAACAGGAAGAAAGGAGAAGAGAAAAGGATATGGCTATATCAGGAAAATTAAAACACATCCCAGAAAATGTATAACAGGATTCCTATCAGCCCAAATCCTGTCACTCTCTTGCTGGAAGGCAGAAAAAAAAAAAAAAAAAAAAAAAGAGCAAACAGTGGTATTGGATCTATTCTCTTTCTACAAATTTCATCTTCCAGAAATTAGTTTTGAGCTAGCTGAACAACAAAGCACAGATTCATGCAAGACTCATTCTGATATATCATATAGTTTTATATCCATTGATCTCCATCAGCTTGTTCCTTGTTAGTAACATGTTTTTCTGCAGCCAAATTTTAGAATAGATTTTAATAGCTTTCTGTCCTCTATGCAAATATCTTTACTATGCAACTATTATAAAGACATAATGTGTCCTAAAGTCCAACATTCTAGTATTTGTTAATAATAAAATCTTTATTCTCTCAGTTATCGCTCATTTTCACATTACTCACATATGTGTACGTTCAATGTGAATGATATTACATATAGAATAATTTTCATATGAAATGTAAATGGCACTTTTTCTTTTTAAATTATCTTACTAAGTCACGAGTATCTACACTTAAATGAAATACTTTGTGTAGACTGAAATATGTAAAAACCTCAGCTAACAGAGGCTGCTGTTTACCTTCTGCCTTCTATAATGCAGCAGCATCCACTGCACAGAAGTCAGATTTTTCCCCTGTTGTAATTCACTGTCAAACAGAAATGAACAACTGATGAACCATAGTATTCCTTTATTTTTTTTCCAGGTCAAATAGCAGTGATTTACTATTCATAACCCTGATGTCTCCCTCTTTCAAAGATTATTTGTTTAATTTTGTTTTTACTATACCAGCAATATATTTTCTGAAAATAAATTGACTTTCATATTTAGAATGTATTTCCTGTTACTGGTGGTTGAAAGAAAGCATCTGTCATATTATGTCAGCTTTTCCTCTCTGATCCCCTAGGGGGATGTTCTGAATCATTAGTTTATAATCAGTTTTTGTTTTTAATTAAATATCAGCCATATGACTGAGTCAAAGAAAAATAGGATTTTGCTCTTGGTCTCCCAAATAAATAGATTTATGGAAATAATGTTAAGCAGAAAATATGATAGGCTAATGGAACAAATTTTATAAGAAAAGCATCATTTGGAGATTTTCATACATAAATTACTTTAGGAAATCAGAAAAAAAGTTTGAATTGTGCAATATCAAAATCAAAATATTATTGATCAAGTGAGTGCTATATATTCAGACATAAGTAAATATAATATATAAATTGTAGTTCCTAATCACCAAATGTTTTATTAACTTATTCAATCAATTATTCAGTAATTCCATTAACATATCTGCAAGCCTGTGAGAATATGCTAGGGTGTGAGTGTGTCTGTGTGTGGCGGGGTACATGGGGGTGTGTGGGTGTGCTCATGAGTAGTAACTATAAGACATTTTTATACACTGGAAAACTGCAAAGGGCATCGAAACTAGTATAAATTGCACTGCACAAGAGAAGGCAGTACCATCTACTATTAACGCCGCCCCCCCCAAGATAAACTTTTATATGGATCAATTTAAAAATGAACACAAAACCTAATGACTTTTGTGCTTAATGAAAAGTAAAACAAAAACTTCTGGGAAATATTTATTTCCAAGTAACCAAAAGCATGTTTAAAGGCATTTATTTTAACAAATACCTTTCAATGAAGCTTCCAACATACTGACTCATCTTGCATGGAATAATATTATTGATATATATATATATATATATATATATATATATATGAAAACTATTAGGTAAGTATGAAATTATAAAACTCAATTATTCAGATTCAATAACTAAAATTACATTAAGCATATATATGAATGTATTAAGCATAATGTATATATGTATTAAGCATCTATATATAATATAATATGAATTACATTAAACTTTATTTATATAAAGAGAAAGAGAAATAAAACTAAGAGAAATTGATCTTCAAGTGAAGACAGCAAGAAAACCCATAAAACAAATCTAAAAACTATCTGAAGAAAAAATAAAAATCATAATAAAAATATCTAAATTAGAAAACAATGGAATTTTTCAAACATCTTATTCTTTATAAAGATCAAATAGAAAAACATCTGATTTGTTTTTAAAGCTAAACAGAAAATACAAGTATTCAAGTATACACTGTTAGGAATGAAATATGTTCTATAATTCCCAATATAATTGAAATGGAGTATTTTCTCAAATCTATGATAATTATATTCAAAAACTCAAAGGACTCTATTTTTTTCAGAAAAGAAAATAAAGACAGTCAACTCCATATGAAGCATAAAATGAAAAGACCAAGACCCTTCAATCTTTTTATGGACTTTGGACATTTATGTTTATGTTAAAATGCTTCCAAAACATGTTTGCTTATAAAGTATAGTTTAATATAATAAGACCAAGGTTATTCTACACAATATGGCAGCATGAGTGCTGAAACTTCTTCTCTATTTCTCATTAACATAAGAAAATGTTACATAAAGAATTTACATTTTTTACACTTTAAGTAAACCTTTCCCAAATCTTTATATATTTGTGCTATATTTTGGGAGGACTCCTATGCTCCACCTTCAGGTTCAATAGCTAACTTTTCATTTGTATCCATTATCTAGGATCTATCATAATAAGTGTCATTTCCATTTCTATATCAGCTAAGATACTTTCAGCTTAGACAAATAGAAATTGGCTCAATTATGCCTCCAAGTTCCCATTTCTTTCTCACATCGTTTTGCTTTTTTGTCTTTTTGTTTGTTTGACTCTTCTCTTTGGTGTCTGTATTATTTTAAGCCCGCTTTTCCTAATAGTTTTAAAATGGCATCCAATCGAGTTCAAGTTCAGAAGAATGAGAGGGGCAAAGCAAAAAATGTTGCCCAAATAATGCTGGAGCATGAACTATAAAGCCCCCCACTAAATCAGACTGCAAAGAATGAAGTCACCTTGATAAAACAGCGAATGAAATAAGTAGCGTAGAAGAACAAAATGCTCATCTTAGAAAAAAGAATGGGGTTGTCTTCCCTGGAATCAAATGGAGGAATAGCTGACCAAATATGTTTCTCTGTAAGCAGATAAAACAGCAAGAATGGGTGAGGATTAGGCAACCAACACTCAAATTCCTAGTTAGCTCTTTTTTAAAAAAATGATTCATTTCTAGAATAAGATATATCATTATTCCTCTGCTTTTATTAATTATACTCATTTTATTATCTTAGCATCCTATTTATTGAGATTTGTCTTATTATTATTCATGTTGCTTTTTTGTTCCTTATTTTTGTTTTTTTCTTGGAAGTCTATTGATTTGCTTCATATTGACCTCTGATTGTATAATCAACTGGCAACTACCCACTGTTGTGTTTTTAAGAGAGAAAAGCCAAAGACCTATGCACAAAGGGTTGTCAGACTGCAGAAATTCTATGTAACATCAGAACAGCAAAGAATTTATGAAATTGCTTTTACAATAGTTCCTCACAAGAACCACGAATTCTACTTCTCAGAGCAAAAGTAACAACAAAAATATTTCTAATTAAAGAAGAGATATGGCTAAATATGAGGTGACACTGATTCAAAGGAATAATAATAGAAAGTGTAATTTAAAAAGAAAAGAAAGAAGGAGATAGAATAGTAGGTATAGAGCCAAAACAGTTTACAATTATGGGAGGAAGAAAGAGATTTCAAAGTAGAAGGAAGAATCAATACTGCCAAACGTTGTGCAGACTGACTCTGGAAATCACAGTGCTCATTTAAAGCAATATTTCATTCAATGATGGCTACAGATTTTGTTTGCAAAGTTAAAAGACAAAGTAATTACAAAGAAGTAAGAAGTAGTGCTTACTATCTACATATATGAAAAATCTGGCAATAAAACAAGGAAAGTCTGGATGGTAGCCTGATGGGGGTAAAAAAAAAAATACTAGATTTAGAACAAAACAGAAAGACTACTGAAATGTGGTAGTCAAGGACAGAATGGAGGAGACACATGTCTAAAATACATGGGTTAAAATAGAGTAGGGTTGAGTATTTAAAGCTTCAGGAAAGGCTTTGGACAGACATTCCCCATAAAGCATGCATGTAATACATAAAAATCACTATAGTCTTTATTATATAACCAGGAGACTTTTCAGAGTGAAAATGGGGCTTTTTATTATTACAATATGACAGACATAGCTCCAGATTATTCAGCCAACCCAGGCCATACTGTCCTCTACTAACACATTGCAATAGTTTCCAGCACAGCTCAGATTCAATCTATCAGTGACAGCTAATTTGTAACCAAATTTCTTTTCTATTTTTCCTTAGTACTACTTTTTCAGGTGTCCTTTGGAATTCTCTTGGCTTCAGGTCTAGCAATAATGTACTAAGAGAAGAAATGATATGACCACTTCCAGAATTGACCCATAAAAATCTCCTACATGCTATCCTCCATGTTCTTTCTCATTTGGTGGCTTGAGTTTCTTTGAAAGTCTACTGTAAATATGGTGGATCCATTGGAATTAATTAGAATGGATTATGAATAAATGATAACAGGTAAAACTGTTTAGAGTTGTAGGTTAATTAGAAAGAATCTTCTACTTCTTTTAGAGACATTATTATATTTTATTATATTTGGAAGTTTGTTAAGCAGCTACTGTTATGCCAAAACAGAGTTCCTCTCAATACTTCAGGCAGTTACTACTAGTGTACTGAAGCCCATATAGAGCAAAATATTACTATTTAGGTGATAGTGAATGACATGGAAAACACAGATTAATCTCGAAAAAGGAAATGAATACCTTGATTCGAATATAGGAGAAGCAAAGGGCAAAAGGGTAGAGAGAAGAGTAGGGAATATAATTTAAACCATATGATTTTAATTTATTCATCCTGCTGAAGTAGATCGAGGTTAAAGTTATTACTCAAACAGTCACAATTTTAAAAAAATTATTCTACAGGGATAAATAGGTATTTTTATTTGTTTGCATCTTAAGGGTTTCTTAAATTACTAACACCTGAAAACTCACAGAATGAACAACACTAAGAGTGAACTATAATACAAACTATGGACTTTGTGTGATAATGATGTGTCCATAAAGGTTCATCACTTGTAGCAAATGTATCTCTCTGGTGGGGGTTGGTTGTAGATAGTGGAAAAAAAAAACTCTGGGAGACAAGTGCAGGGGATAAATGGGGATTAGGAACTTTCTGCTCAATATTGTTGTGAACCTAAAATTCCTCTAAAAATACTCTATTAAAAGTATTTTTTAAATGCATAGCAAATGAAAACATGAAGCATTTCAAAAAGTTGCCAACTAGACAGAATTTTAATAGCTGCTTAAAATATTCAATAGTTTACAAAACCAGTAGGTGTCTCTCATGCTCTATATATTTTTAAAACATATAATATTCTCAAAAACAAATGCATATGTAAAGGGGAAAACAGTATAATAATCAGCAAAATAATATTTTTCTTCAGTTTATTTTTGGTTTAGAGGGCATATTTGCTTTTTATATTTTAACATGCACAAACAACATACTATATTTTCAATAGAGTGGCAGCTTAGACAATCCTTGACTTGTGTTAACATATTTGGAGATCTCCCATTTCACATTTGTAACCACATCACTTCTGTTAAAATTAATGGAGCTCCATACAAATTTGCAGCAGTTTAGAAAACATTAGACATGACCTATGATCCATGCAAATATTCCTTAAGATGCCTGTCACATTTAATCAAGGTCATCATATTTCACTGATGCATGACATTGTTAATTTCTTTTTTTTTACATGTCTCATTTGAATAAAGCATCTGTCAAACTAAACAGACACAACTATATCCATAAAATTCACAAGCATTCATTAGGCTATGAAAAAGGGTCTGTTTTCAAGTAAAGAGGCACTTTTGCTTACCTAGTAGGTACCTAAATGCATGGACTTAATTCAAAATTCTATCATCAGCACTAATGACCACATGTACTTGGAAATGCAATGCAAAGAGGTCATAACAGATGCCAAATATTTGGACAAAAAGTAAAAAGGAATTAATTAAACATATGTCATTAATGAAGTAAACAGTAAAACATAAGTGTAATTTACAAGTTAAGGACATGAAAGTAGAAAGTAAATCATTCTTTTTCCTTACCAGAGCAACATTCTTCCAACTTTTATAGGTGCCAATAAGAATGAATAAAGTTAAATAAGAATGTTAAATAAGAATGATTTTTTATATTGTAGTTACTGCTCAAAGAATAAAAAGATCTTACTAAACCTTGGTTATGAGTGTATCTTTGAAGAATGACAGAAAGCTTCTTAGTTAATAGGACTTGGCCTTGTTTCCCAAAACCAAAACTTAAAAACTACTATTTATTAGAACATGAAGATAATTACAAATTGTGGGCTCAAATTCCATCTGGGTCAATTAAATTTGTTATTATCACATGGCTAAAGAATAAACTATTAACATTGATATTTCATTTTAGAGCTTCATATAAAGTAGGCAAAAAAAAATAAATGTTTCTGCCCAACTTAACATCACAAGAGACTCCACAGAAAACAGGGAGAAACCTCGTGTTTCACTAAGTCTTGGACATTTTGTAGCTGTGTGGTGCTGGTGAAGTATACTGGTTGTCCATAAGCTTACTTTCCTTACCAATAAAATGTAAGTGGCTTTGACATCAGCAAGATGGCAGAATAAGAGGCCCCGAATCTTCTTCCCCTCATGGACACACCCATTCATCAATACATGGACCAATTCCATTTGTGAGAAATCCAGAAATTAATAGGTGCCTGCATCCTGGGTGAGAGCAAAACCAGCCATACAGAATCCAAAAGGAAAATTTTGATACAAATTTTGATCCAAATCCCAACATATTACTAGTCCTAAAGTAACTACAAAATGAAAATAAAGTAAGCACAAAATTAACAGAATGAAGAAAAGATAAAGATTACTGTAAAGACAAAGGAAATAAAGAATTTAAAAAATAGAAAAAAATCAACAAAACTACAATATGTTTTTATAAGATTAATAAATTAGCTAGACTAGGGGGGAAAAGACAATGCAAATGAAATGAGAAATGAAGAGGAGACAGTAAAACTGATACCTCATAAAAAGGATCATACATGACTGCTATGAACAATTATATGCCAACAAATTGGGTAACCTCAAGAAATGGATACATTTTCAGAAACACACAACCAATACTGACTCATGAAAAAAAAATGTAACATATCTGTAACTGGTAAGGACATCCTTATTTGAAAGCTACAATAAAGTATAAAATGGACACTTCCTTATAATTGTGGAAGGTCAACTCCCTTCCAAGTTGTGCCCTGTTCAATATGAAGCATTTTGCATTTATATGTATTTCCATTTGTTCATCTACCTTAGGATAAGTATCTTTCCTTCTGACACTGATACCACCTAATTTACTTCCTAACGTGATTGGGACAATCATAATTTATTTGTCTGCCATTTCTCTATCAAAAGTGTAGGAGTGATGACAATACAGGCTCTCTTTGGCTCTCCATCTTGTTTGTGCCTGCATACTGACCTCTCTCATGACCTGTATTCCAGACCCTGTGGAGTTAATGTATGCCCTGACCAGGATGCAGAAATGCTCGTTCTGATCCTCCCTAAAGTGCCACACAGAAGGCGTCAGTTTAGGTAACTTCTCTCTGACCTTATCAAAATGATCCCCTTGTTCTAAAAATGCTGTGGGTTCTGGTCTAGACTGGGCAGAGAATAGTTGTGTACCACATGAATAGTCCATTCACCAGATCTCCTTGTCAGTAAACCACTCTGAATTAAACTCTGTGTAAATGATGTGGAGTGGTTTATTCAGTTTTTGGTCTCAAAGTGCCTTTTCAGACTGGAGGATACTATACTGTCCTCCTCCACCTTCTAGCAGGAAGTATCACAAATAAAAATGTTTATTAAGGTGTCTCTTGTTATCAAATAATTTATATGAGCTGTGGGTCATTTTATGTAATCTTAATTATCTCTCACATAATTACTTCAGTACTATAATGCAATACATATTACTGTTCATTGTTAACCTTCACATGTCATTTGAAGCTATAAGTATGATGTTTTAGGAAAATTATACTAAGAGTACATTTCCATTATTAATGATATCAATGTGTCTGAAAAGATAAGAATACAGCAGTCTTATTCTAGAAACAGCATTTCAAAATGTATTAAGCATGGGTTTCTTTCTTAGGAGTTGGCATGAGTAGCCTCAATTTTAAATATTTAAGGTTAGATGACAGTCAGTGGCAGCTCTATTTCTTTTCTAGAGTCCAAAAATAGAGGTATTCTCTTGAAAACTTCCGTTTGGATTAAATTATTTGTGGTTATAAAGTAAGATAATTGCAGAATGTATAAATATATATTGCTTTTAATTTTAAAGGATTATTTAACCTTTTATCACCACTATTTTATGGATTCCAACTATATATTACTTTCAGTTTTATGTATAAAAAATAAATATATCCAAGTTGCCATTTTTCAAATTCATTTAGACACTTCTACTCATTTCAATGTTCCAACTTAAATATTTTCTATTACATTATTTTCCAAATATATCATTTCAAACAGCTATATCTAGGTGAAATTACACACTAAAGTTGTAATGTTATGATAATAATTTTGGATTTGACTGCTTATTTTTGACATCATAATTCAGTGCCTTCAATCAAATTTCTATCATTATTTCTTTGTAAGTAAAATTAATTTTATATTTTTTCTCGGTAGTAATTTGAAATTCAAATATTATAACACAAGAGTTTAAACTATAAAATGCATATTAGAAAAATTCTATGTAGCATAAACCTTTTAATCATTGCAATAACTTACTTTAAATTATATGTATGTATAAAACTATGTATCCTTAATGCACTGTGAATCAGATATTTCTGTAATACATCATAGTAATTATGGAAGTGATAATGGTGTTGGAGATACATCTATTATTATTCTACACTATATTCTGTGATTCACAGTGTTAATCATGTTTCAGTATCTGAATAATACTTATAGTAACTGAGTCAAATGACACGTTTTGTAGTAAACAACAATAACAACAAACATGAGCTCAACCCTCTTAACAAATTTTTGTATAGTACAGTATTGTTAAATATAACCACAATGTGGTAGAGTGGATCTCTAGAACTTCTTTATCTTATATAACTGAATTTTATACCCATTGAACAGCAACTCCCCATTTTCCTCCCCTGCAGATCCTGGCAACACCACTCTACCTTCTGCTTTTATGACGTTGACTACTTGAGGTACCTCGTATGAGTGGAATCATGCAGTTTGTCCTTCTATGACTGGCTTATTTCATGTAGCATAATGACCTTCAGTTTCACCCACGTTGTTGCAAATGACAGGACCTCCTTCTTTTTTCAAAACTGAATAATATCCTATTGTAAGTATGTAACATGCTATCTTTATCCATTCAGTGCTTAGTGAACATTAGGTTGGTTCCACAAGTTGGCTATTGTGAATAATGCTGCAAGGAACATGGGAGAGCAAATATCTGTTCAAGATCCTGATTTCAGTTCTTCTAGATAAATATCCATAAGTGGGAATGCTGGGTCACATGGCAGTTCTGTTTTTAATTTTTTGAGGAATTTCTATACTTAACAGCCTGTACCATTTTATAATCCCACCAACAATATACAAGAGTTCCAATTTCAATTTCTCCATATCCTTGGCAAGATTTTGTTTTGCTTTTTTTTTTTCTTTTTTTGCTATCGAGCTGTAGGAGTACCTTATGTATTTTGGAAATCACACTTTATCAGACATGTGGTTTGCAATTATTTTGCTCAGTCTTTCGGTGCCCTTTTACTCTGGAAAATAATTAAAGGTGTTTTTTTTTTTTTTAATATTAACCTTGAAAGCAGAAAAGGAGAAAATGTAATTAAAACAACAAACCATAGAAGCACCTGGGTGGCTCAGTCAGTTAAGCATCCAACTTTGGCTCGGGTCGTGATCCTGTAGTCTGTGAGTTTGAGCCTTGCATGGGGCTCTGTTTTGACACTCATATCCTGGAGCCTGTTTCAGATTCTGTGTCTCCCTCTCTCTGCCCCTCCCCTGCTCATGCTCTGTCTCTCTCTTTCTCAAAAATAAACATTAAATTTTTTTTATATGATAAAAAATAAAATTTAAATTATTTTAATTTTTTTTCAAAATTGTGGTAGTCTGAATAACTGGCCTCCCAAAAATATCCATACTCTAAACCCCAGAACCTGTGAATATCTTACCTTCATGGCAAAAGGATGTTTGGAGACGTGATATGACTTCTAGAACTATAAAATAAATTTGTGTTGATTTAATCCAAAATGTGTGGTAATATGTTACAGAAGCAACATATAACTAACACAAAAATATATATGAATATTTATAAACAAAGTATAAATATGAACTCACCAGAAGTAAACTGTCTGCATACATATTCACAAGTACATATGCACAAAAACAACAATTAGTTGACCTGAATAACCATACAGGTTCACTTCATTTTGTTTGAGTGTGTGTATGCATATGTACTTTTTTATTTTTTAAATTTATTTAAATTCAAGTTAGCTAACTTACTGTGTATTATTGGTTTCAGGAGTAGAACACCTAGTGCTCATCCCAACAGGTGCCCTCCTTAATGTCCATCATCCATTTGGCCCATCCCCTCCACCTCCCTTCTAGCAACCCTGTTTGTTCTCTTATGGTTTGTCTCCCTCTCTGTTTTATCTTATTTTTCCTTCCCTTCCCCTACTTTAAAATTAAGAAGATCATCTACAACTTCAGGGTTTCCTATCTACCATACTAACATCTTATCTCCTAGTAGTATTATACCTCCAAGAAAGAAGAGGAAGGGAAAGAGGAGGAGGGGGGAAGTAGGAGTGTGAGGAGGAGGGGGAAGAGGAGGAGGGGGAAGAGGAGGAGGGGGAAGAGGAGGAGGAGGAGGAGGAGGAGGAGGAGGAGGAGGAGGAGAAGGAGGAGGAGGAGAAGGAGGAGGAGGAGAAGGAGGAGGAGGAGAAGGAGGAGGAGGAGAAGGAGGAGGAGGAGAAGGAGGAGGAGGAGAAGGAGGAGGAGGAGGAAGAGAAGGAGGAGGAGAAGGAGGAGGAGGAGGAGAAGGAGGAGGAGGAGGAGGAGGAGGAGGAGGAGAAGGAGGAATAATAAGCAAAGCAAAAGCCTTTAATCTATTATTTAACATTTAAAGACCTGTTTAATTGAAGATGTTTAAATAAGTGTATAACAGTCATAATCTACAAATAACTACTTATCAGTGTCTTCCCCAATTTCATGGATAAGTATAAAATGAGGAAAGCAAAGGATACTCTATTTGAAACTGAAGTTAGCAATCTCATAGCAGGAAAGAAAGAGGAGATTGTACATGGACTATAAACTTGATAGACTTCATAAATTTCCCTTGGGTTGGCTATGTTTGTTTCAATTGGCCCATAACAAATAGATGCTCCTGATTAAAATATTTTTTCATGCAGCTGCAAAGCAGTCTGCTTCATCAGAATTATAAAGATTTTTTAATTCAGCTGACTTACTATGAAAGGACATTTTCTACAGAGAACACACTAATTGAAGCATCGCTACATAGTTCCTATTTAAAACCTTTTAATGTCTCACAATATTGGATACGTCCATATATATTTGGCAGTTTCTCAATAAGTCTCTTTTAATTTTTAAGTAAAAGACCAACCATATAACATTTAAATGTTTGATGAGTTCACTTTTCTTATTTTCCCTTAACTTGTGTATTTGTTATATTCACTACTATTCTCAATAGCTCATCAAAAGATAATGTTTGTTTCCCGTGACTTTAACTGAAACACTTCATAAGAACACTGATATGAGTGTTTTTGAATTAGGAAATAAATAATCATGAAGTCTAGTTTATAAAGAAAGAGTTAAGCCCATCCAATATCTGCCAGATCAAGGGAGACTTATGGGATTTCAATAATTTACACAAGCTTGGGTAAATTTAGAGGAACAAACAGGATACTTAAGAAACTTGAAAATAAATCATACATGGGTAATTAGAAGTTCCAGTCACATTTGCAATGTACAAGAGAAAATTCTGAAATAAGAGACAGAATAAACAAAAATATATTTGATAATGGAAGAAAATTAAGTCTCTATAGTTATAATTAATAGAAAATATGAATCAGCTGGAGGTAGAGTTTCAAACTTGGGGATCATGACTTGCAGAGATGTAGTATATTTCAATCATATATGGATGTCCCTTCCCAAAAATGTCATGGAAAGATGGGATTAGAAAGTTTCCTATGACGTTGTGCCAACTGTTAACTGGGGGAATAAACAAAAATTAAAAGTAACAAGCTTAATTATCTTCTGAAAATACGATCCCATTCCCCTTCCTCTCCTTTTTCTGAGAATATTTACATAAGAAAACTTAAAATTCTAAATAATTTCTCCTCTCTGTGAAACGCATACAAATTATTTGAAAATAAAATGGGATTTTTGTGGGCTTTCTGAACCATGGATGTCCTTCTTAAAAACCCAGGAGCCATCACTTTGAAATGTAAACATCAAGGGAAGATAGCACTCCTGTTTCTCAGTTAGGGAGTCAGTTAGGAGCCTAATTTCAATAGGCACCTTGCTCCAGGTTGCGAAACTCATATAAAGACATGAGAAGTTTGTTTTGTCCTCTGGATAGACTCAATAAGCTAACACAGATGGTCCCCCTAATTACCACGTGAAGTTTGTGTAAACTGTGTGTGATAGTGAGTGCTATCAGGTCTTCTTACCTACGAAGTAGCTATTCTTTAATCATGAAAAACATGCATGTAATGGGTTGTATATGCTTACCTACATAAGGCAGTGAGATTCCTGTCTTTGCAATCTCTTTGTGGATTGCCTGTGATGTGCATCACATTCTGATTTAATGCTTCTTCAATACTAAAAGTATTTTCTTTCTCTACTACCTTTATGGAGAGGATTTCTGGGTTGGGAGAAGATTTTCTTTTACTTATAATTGTCCCAAAACCAAATCAAAGCTTCAACCTCATGCTTTATTTGCCCACCTTCTTCACAGCTGAAGGTCAGCATCTCAAAGAAACCATGAATTTAGGTCAGGATCACTAATTTATTTGAGCAACAGAATGGGGCAGAAGTGACATTCTGGGACCTAAGTGGCAAAACCATGAATCAACAAATAGTTAGAATATTGACAAAATTACAATATATAACATTTCACCGAACATCTAAGGAACACATTATGCCACTTCTTTTCAAATTTTTCTGGAAGACAAAAGCAGGGGAAATACTTCCTAACCTGTTCTATGGGGCCAGGACTGTTCTAATACAAAAACAGACAAAGACACTACAATAAAATAAAACTACAGACCAATCTCTCTGATAAACACAGATGCAAAACAAAACCAAAAGCCCAATCCATGGAAGAAATAATTGATAAGCTAGACCTCATTAAACTTAAAAATTTCCTCTATGTGAAAGACACTATCAAGATAATGAGAAGATAAGCCATAGGCTGAGACAAACTGTTTACAAAAGATGTATCTGGTAAGGGAATGTTATCTAGAATACAGAAAGAGCACTTAAAACTCAACAATAAGAAAACTAATAAATGAGCCAAAGACACTGACCCCTCACCAAAAAAGATATACGTATGACAAGCATATGAAAAGATTTTGAATTTGTCATCAAGGAAATGCAAATTAAAACAACAAGGAGACACCATGACACCTATTAGAAGGTCTAACATCTGAAACACTGACAACGCCAAATGCTGTCAAGGATGTGGAATAATAGGAACTCCTATTCATTGCTGGTGGGAATGCAAAATGATATAGCCACTTTGGAAGAAAGTTTCACAGTTACTTAGAAAATGAAATATGCTTTTACTAACATATGATCCAGCAATTACTTTCACTAGTATTTACCCAAAGGAGCTGAAAACCTTGGTCCACACAAAAATATACAGACTGATGTTTATAGCAGCTTTATTCAGTATTAGAAAGAAATGAGCTATCAAGCATGAAAAAACATGAAGAAAACTTAAATGCATATTGCTAAGTGAAAGAAGCCTATCTGAAAAAAAAAAAAAAACCAAAAACTACATATTGTATGATTCCAACTGTATGACATTCTGGAAAAGGCAAGACGATGGAGACAATAAAAGATCTATGATTTCCAGGGGTTGGGAGAAGGATAAATGCACACAGAGCATTTTAGAATAGTAAATATACACCGTATACTATAATAGTAGGTACATGTCATTGCACCTTTGTCAAAACCCAAAGAATGTACAACAGCAAGAGTAGACTGTAATGCAAACTATGGAATTTTGTTGATTACGATGTTTCAAGATAACAAGGTTCCTCAGTTATAACAAGTGTATCACTCTGACAGGAGTGTTTATTAATGAGGGAGGAGGGTATATGAGATATCTCTGAACCTTCCTCTCTATTTTGCTGTGCCAAGAAACTGAAACTGCTTTACGAAAAAAAGAAAAATATATATATATAGCATAACCATAAAAATCAGGAAATAATATCGATAATTATATTACCACCTAATCTATAAACTCTATTCAAACTTTACCTCATAGCCAATAAAGAATTTTATAGCAAAAGGATCCATCCAGGATCTCACCTAGTATTTAATTGTCATGTGTCCTTAGTCACCTTCAATGTGGAACAACTCCTTAGTCTTTTCATAATCTTAATATTTCGAAGACTGTAAGGTTGCCACTTTGTTGAGTATGTCAGTTTAGGTTTTTCTGATGTCTCTCCTTACCCTCCCTCTCTTACATTGTAGTTATGAATTTTTGACAGGAATATCACAGAACTATGTTCTTTTCATTATATCTTATCAGAACTGTATTTTTCATTTATATTTTATTAGGTGATACATGATTTTGATTTCTTCCACTACTGGTGATGTTGATTTTGGTAACATGGTTAAGGTGGCATCTGCCAGGTTTCTCCAGAAAGTTACTAATTATATGTCTGTAATTAATGAGTGTGTGGTGAGGAGATGCTCCGAAACTAGACAAAGTCCCATGTCTCATTTTAGCAACATTTTTAGCAACCATTGCTGATTTTTCCCTGGTAAACTGTAACTATTTTGGTTGCCACTTGGTGGTTCTCTAATTCTACTAGTTTTTATACATTTTACTAGCTGGTATTCTAACATAAAAGAGAACTTTTTCTTTTCCCTTGTTGATTCATTCATTAATTATATGAGTATAGACTTAATCTTACTTCATTCAGATTATAATCTGATACTATTATTACATATATTGATATTCAAATTCTGTATTTGGTAAGTATATTCCATGCAAGCTTGCTTCCATATCGTTTTAAAATGGTTACGCCATTCCTCAAGCACTTCTTAATTTCTGGACACATACACAAACTATATATTACTGTGTATTTATACCTTAGTTGTTTCCTTTCTTTAAAGGTTTTATAGCCAAAACATAAGTTCTTCCAAATAAAAGGTGCTGTCTCTTAATACTTTTTGTTTATCTCAGATAACTTCACCTAGTGGTTTGCTTGCAAGAGACACTTAGTGCATGCTATCTGATTTACTGGCTTTGCTGAAGTGCTTTTCCTGAGGCAGAGGAGAGCAAAGCTCTAGTTCTACATTCAGCCTATTTTTGGCTTCATTTTTGATGCTGAACCCACTGCTAGTAGTGCAGAGAGGCCAGAGACAGAGAAAGGTGTAAATAGTGGCATCAAAAATATATATACCACTGTTCACTTGACTGCTTTCTCTTCTCTTCTTAGCTATCTGGGGAAAATGTAAATTAAAAGCAGAAACTGGTGATTAACACATCCTAATTTTTTAAACTTTATTTGACTTTGGAATAATTTAGCCACTTAAAAATCCTGAAATTCTTACTTCCCTTCTGTAGATTTATTTATAAATAAGAATGTTCCACTGATCCTCTCCAGCTCCAAATTCAGCGAGCCGAAAGTTATACAAAATATTTGCACAAATATGTTTTATCTTTGAAAGAGATTGAGATATCAGGAACCAGAAAAAATACAGATTCATCAGGGATTTTGAGATTCAGAAACGAAAGCTGACATGTCAGTCACAAGGAACAGACAAAGCCAGTGACAGTATCTGAGGATTTAAGGGCCAAGTGCCCTCCGTGAGGTTCACATGAAGCTGTTCAAGCTGAATCTTTAATAAAGGTCTTTTTCACAGATAATAACCAATTTCCTGTTGGACAATTTTTAGACGAATTTCTTATAATGCCTATGTGAGAAAATCTCATGATTTGTGCTCATTTTCCAAAAAGGCTTGGTATCATGACTATCAAATAAATAAATACTTCCTTTTTCAAACGTTATTCTATAAATTCAACACTGGGCATAGAGTTTTTTTTTTTTTTTCTCTCCAAACTAAAACCAGCAATTTCACAAGCTGTGAATAAACTGGGTGATTTTAAACATTCATAATGTGTAACTATTTTAAAATCTGCTATTTTCAAATTCAGATATATTTCTTTAACATGAACTGGGTGTTGAAAATTATATTCAAAATTTACTATGAATGCATGTTTGTCTAACATTTTGTTTACAGAGTATGTTAATATTAGTGTGAATTAAAAAAATAAAAACACATTAAAAAGTAAAAATATGTTGTTTATGACAATTGTTTCATTAAAAATGCTGATACACAAGAGACAACTAAATATTTCACAAAACATCATATTACCCTGGGAGGAAAATATTAGAAAATTATTGATTTTCTCTTTAAATAAAAAATAACACAATTATATTCTGCTCTGTCATCATTTCTTGATTTCACTCCTAGAAAGATAGTTCCCTTTGGTGCACAGATCTCTCAAGTTATACACTGATGTGGAGGTGGATTTCTAAACTACCACCAGTTGACTGGGATTTGGAGTTGATCTTTAATTCAACAATAGTATATGCTCCAACAAGTTTTCCTCCATTAGCACATGACAACTTGTAATGCTTTTTTACACAAAGTATTTCTTTAAAAGTTTCATTTCAAGGGTTCCTGGGTGGCTCAGCCAGTTAAGCATCTGACCCTTGATTGTGGCTCAGGTCACCATCTCACAGTCATGGGATTGAGTCCCATGTTGGGCTCTTAGCTGAGCATGGAGCCTGCTTGGGATTCTCCTCTCTCTCTCTCTCTCTCTCTGTCTCTCTCTCTGCCCTCTCCCACACACACTCATACTCTCTCTCTCTCAAAATAAATATTTTTTAAATGTTCACTTTAAATATTAAAAAAACAGTATAGATTAATAAACTAGTTAATATAATAACATTAAACAAAGCAAATGAATAAGCTTGGCATACTATATCTGTATACGTGTGGAGCTTATTTATTTGATACATTTCTGCTGTTTCATATCTAGCTTATTTTTTAACTGAACTTTGTAGTCCATTACCCTAAACTTTGATATTTGTACACTTTATTTTAGTTTCCAAGATGATTCTTCTTTTCCTATCATCGAAACACAGTTTTTACTACAACATACCTTCTAGTATCTTAAGAGTATTCTTTAATGTCAGCATCTGTATGCTTTCCAAGAACATAGCATTGTGTTTTTAATCACACAATGGAAGTAGAATTTTCTCAGAATGAAAGTCTTCATTAGAATATAAATTCCTCAATTATTGGGATATCCTTTATTCTGAAGAATACTTAAAAATCCAGTATGTGTTTAGTCTGACCATTGTTGGAAGGCAATCTGTAAAAGTGGAAACTTCCATTGTATAATTTTTAATTTTATCAAGTATCTCTAAACCCAACAGATACCTCCATCCAATTAGTACTAGAATTTCTTAGCTAAGAAAATTATTTTGCCTAAACAATATTTTGGAAGAATTCTAATAAAGTAATTTATGTTAAATGGAAATATTAAAAGTACACAACATCATCCTATCAAGTTTTGCCCATCAGAAATCAGATAAAAATGAACTTTATTCACATTAATATATAGCTTGTAATGCCTAAAATAAATTAAGAATGTAAAGAATATATTGACAGTGAGCTGAAATAATAAGAATCCAGAATTAATGTAAATATGGATGGAAAAGCTAAAGGAAAAAAAGATTTTTCCCTTTGCTTGACATTTTGCCTTGGAATAATCCTTAATTTTATTATTACACTTTATGTTTTGGAAGGTCTCCTTATACTAATTGTTTTTATGTTTCAAGTTATTATTTAAATTCTAGTTAGTTAACATATAGTATAATAATGATTTCAGGGATAGAATTTAGTGATTAATCACTTACATAAAATACCCAGTGCTCATCACAACATGTGCCCTCCTTAAGACCCATAACCCATTTAACCTATCCTTCAGCCTACCTCCCCTCCAGCAACTCTCAGTTTGTCTATAGTTAAAAGTCTCTTTTATGGTTTGCCTCCCTCTCCTTTTCTCTTTCCCCTATTCCTTTGTTTTGTTTCCTAAATTCCATATATGAGTGACATCATATTGTATTTGTCTTTCTCTGACTTATTTCACTTAGCATAATACACTCTAGCTCCATCCACATCATTGCAAATGGCAAGATTTAATTCCTTTTTATGGCTGAATAATACTCCATTGTGTGTATTCTTTATCCATTCTTCAGTTGACAGACATTTGGGCTCTTTCCATAATTTGGCTATTGCTGATAATGTTACTATAAATATCACAGTTCATGTATCCCTTCAAATCAGTATTTTTGTATCCTTTGGGTAAATACCTAGTAGTATGATTGCTGGGTCCTAGGGTAGTTATATATATTTTTAAGCTTATTTATTTTGAGAGAGGGAGAGAGAGAGAAAGAGCATGAGTAGGGGAGAGGTAGGGAGACAGAATACCAACCAGGTTCTGTGCTATCAGCATGGAGCCTAACACAGGGCTTGATCTCATGAACCCTGAGATTATGACCTAAGCTGAAATCAAGAGTTAACGCTCAACCAACTGAGCCACCCAGGCACCACAAGGTAGTTCTATGTTTAAATTTTTGAGAAACCTCCATATTGTTTTTCAGAGCGGCTACACAAATATGCCTTTCCGCCAACAGTGTAAGAGCATTCCCTTTTCTCTGCATCCTCCCAACATCATTTGTTTTCTGTGTTGTTAATTTTAGCCATTCTGACAGGTGAGGTGCTAGCTCATTGTGTTTTTCATTTATATTTCCATGAGGATGACTGATGTGGAGCATCTTTTCATATGTCTGTTAGCCATCTGTATGTCTTCTTTGGAAAAGTGTCTATTCATGTCTTCTGCTCTTTCTTCACTGGATTATTGTTTTTTGGGTGTTGAGTTTGAGACCTTTTTTTAATAGATTTTGAATACTAATCCATTATTAGGTGTAATTTGCAAATATCTTCTCCCATTCCGAAGGTTGGCTTATAGTTTTGTTGATTGTTTCCTTTGCTGTGCAGAAACTTTTTATTTTGATGAAGTCTCAATAGTTAATTTCTGCTTTTGTTTTCCTTGCCTCAGGAGACTTATCTAGAAAGAAGTTCCTCCAGGCGATGTCAAAGAGTTTGCTACTTGTGTTCTCTTCTAGGATTTTGATGGTTTACTGTCTCACATTTAGATCTTTCATCCATTTTGAATTTATTTCATTTTTTAAAAATTTTTAGTGTTGATTTTTGAGAGGCAGAAAGAGACAGAGCATGAGTGGGGGTGGGGCAGAGAGGGACAGAGACACAGAATCCGAAGCAGGCTCCAGGTTCAAGTGGGGCTTGAACTCATGAGCTGTGAGATCATGACTTGAGCCAAAGTCGGACACCTAACTGACTGAGCCACCCAGGCGCCCCTTGAATTTATTTTTTTGAGTATGGTGTAAGAAAGTGGTCCAGGTTCATTCTTCTGCATGTTGCTGTCCAGTTTTCCCAATTCCCATTTGTTGAAAAGACTGTCTTTTTTCCATTGGGTAGTCTTTCCCGATTTGTCAAAGATTAGTTGACCATGTAACTGTGGGTCCATTTCTGGGTTTTCTATTCTGTTCCACTGATCTCTGTGTCCATTGTTGTGTCAATACCATACTGTCCTTCCTGATGCTTAAATCTTTGTAATACTGCTTGAAGTCCAGGATTTTGATGACTAAAGCTTTGCTTTTCAAGTTTGCTTTGGCTATTGAGGGTCTTTTGTGGTTCTATACAAATTTTAGGATGTTTGTTCTAGCTCTGTGAAAATGGTGGTGGTATTTATAGAGATTGCATTAAATGTGTAGACTGCTTTGGGTAGTATAGATATTTTAACAATATTTTTCTTCCAATCCACGAGCATGGAATGCTTTTCCATTTCTTTGTGTTCTCTTCAATTTCTTTCGTAAGTGTTCTCCAGTTTTCATAGTACAAATCTTTTACCTCTTTGGTTAGGTTTATTCCTAGGTATCTAATGGTTTTGGTGCAGTTGTAAATGGGACCAATTCCTTGATTTCTCTGTGCTACTTCATTATTGATGTATAAAAATACGTCATATTTCTGTACATTGATTTTGTATCCTGTGACTTTACTGAACTCGTTTTTATCATTACATTTTAAATGTTACATTTTCAGACTAATGCAAAGGATATTGGATATCCTATTTGGTTTATACCTGCACTTTTGCATTTTATTACTGCAATGGGGTTTCCCTGGCTCTTCTCAAGATGGCAGTATTAACTCTGGGTGAATCCCCTAATCTTCTGGATGGTGTGATACATAATGCATCAGTGGATCTCATGGTCACAGCCGCCACCATGGTGTTTCTTCATTCTTATATTCCTTCTACTTTTAGCCTTAATTTATGACATTATAATTAATTTTTCACAAAAAGTTTTACCTAACTTTTGTCAACTTTCTTTTTAGATCCTTTGTTATATCTCATTTCCGAAACTTTCCTAATTATTATTTATGATTTTTAATAGCTTTTTTTTTACACTTCTTTCTGCTTCTTTTGAGTATGTGTTTTATGGATTTATCTTTCTGATGTGTCTTCATTGTGGATAAGGACATTCTCTCATTCTCTTTTTCCCTTTTTCTCTTTGCAATAAGTTGCAACAATCAACCACGAGTATTTTCTATTGCTCATGCTTAGGTGAGATGATCTCTCCACTAGGGATAATTTTATTACTCAGGAACTTCTGGAAATGTCTGCAAACTTTTCTGGTTCTCTTAATTGGTGGATTGCCACTGACAGCAAGTGGGTAAGACCAAGGATATGACTACAAATCTTACAATGCAGAAGACAGCTTTCCATAATAAAGAATTATCTGGTCCAATCTATCAACAGTGTGTAGGTTGAGAGACCTTGGACCCATACTCTTAGAAGGGAATCAGTACTGGGGAGAAGACAGTTCTCCTTAGTTTCCTGGCTCTAATGTTCCTTCTTCTGTTGTAATTACAAACAATTAAAAGATGTATCTTCACAATTTCTAAAATGGCCTTGTTTACTTCCCTTACATGTTTTTATCTGTACTTTCTTTTTTGATCACCCTTAATGTTCTTCTTCTTTTCTCATTGAATTTTACTCTTAGAAGTTTCTTCTTAGTATATTTTTGTTAGGTATTGTGGCCTGCAAAGACCCTCACAGTTTGGGCTGCTCTTATCAGACTGGCCTGCTGAGATTGCCTTAAGCATTTATAATCCTTCACTTTGGAGGTGAGTACCTATTAGAAATCTCTGTGTTTTCTAGTTATTAAGCCCCTCAAAAATCTGTTTTCCTGGTACTTCCTCCTCACAGCTATTGACACATCATGCATCACCTTGCTGTTCAGTGTTTGACCTCCACTTACTCCTACTTTAATATTCTCATGTACACACTGTCACTTAGTTTTGCTTGGATGCTATCCAGGACAACTTTCAACTAGTGATTTAATTTCTATATGAGCATAAATTTTTCAAATTTATAAAATTCTACATTCTAAAAATATTTTTCAGTTTCTTCTTGATATGTTTGATAATAAACATTAGAATGCTACAATATAAGGTTTTCATTTTACAGGCAGAATTGTGTTTCTATTTTTCTTTCAAAGACATTTAATCTGTCCTTCATTTGTATCTATGTCTCCCTAGTGCTTTCTAATTTCTTTTATTTTTCTATACATCAAATTCATCATAATAATTAACATTGAAAGAAGTAATATTTAGCTATACAATTCTGATACTGTGTTTATCTTTTCCTTTCTTCTATTTTCTTTCATTTGCTGTGCTGGCCTTTCTAAATTATTAAGTTGGATCTTTTGGTCATTAACTTTTAGCCTTTTGATTCTCATATACATGAACTGTGTTTAAATTTTGCTTTAAATAGTGCTTTAGCTGAATCCCACTATTATGTAGTTTTCATTAAATTTTAAATTAATTTTCAAACTAATTTTATTGTAGGATAAAATTTTGGTTTTGTATCCTTTCAATTTGCGGTCAGTTTTTAATTGTTTAATATGTGCTTGAAATAAGTTTTCAAAATATATTGTGTAAGTATATATGCATATGTCTTTCAATTAAGCTAACTGTATATTTTAAGATCCTCTGGGGGCGCCTGGGTGGCGCAGTCGGTTAAGCGTTCGACTTCAGCCAGGTCACGATCTCGCGGTCCGTGAGTTCGAGCCCCGCGTCAGGCTATGGGCTGATGGCTCAGAGCCTGGAGCCTGTTTCCGATTCTGTGTCTCCCTCTCTCTCTGCCCCTCCCCCGTTCATGCTTTGTCTCTCTCTGTCCCAAAAATAAATAAACGTTGAAAAAAAAAAAATTTAAGATCCTCTGATCCTTACTAAACTGCATGTTTAATCTATCAGTTGCTCCAGAAAAACTTTTAAATCTCCACACATGAAAGTGGATTTGTCATTTTTCCGCCCTTGTGAAAAATTTTGTCTCACATAATTTGAGATTATTTTTATGCTTTATAAAAGTTTTAAATCGAAGCAGTTTTAATAAGTGTTTAAATGTAGTTTGTTACTGCATTAAACTCTTTACCATTAAGCAAATAGTCTCTGTATCCTTTTTATGCCTTTAGCCACAATATCTATTTTATCTCACACTAATATAACTGCATTAGCTTTCTTATGATTAGTGTTTGTTTTATATGTTTTTTCATTATTTTTCTTGTATTCTAACAGTAGTATGTGAAAATTCTAAACTGACATACTTTCAGACTCTATTCTTTGTTCCTGTTTATATCAACTTGCTTCCCTGTGTTTTAAAAAGTTTTATTGTGAACTCACATTCAATGTCATTGTCAGGGATCATGAGGGTTTGAATAGATCTGTGTTTTTCCAGAGAGGATTTGCTCTTGAATTATTTAGGCATCTGTTTTTATTACCAACCTGAGACCACTTTAATTTAGTTTCTAAGCCAGACCATTCAGGTAGTATAATATTAAACTTTACACCAGTGTGAATGCAGCATTAAAATTACAGATTTGTAGAGGAATCTTATTTTACTACCTTTTTTCCTATATACACCTGAGTTTAAGAAGACTCTTCTTTTCCCAGGGTGCCAAGATTTTCCTGCCCACTCTTTCACTAATGCTCTGTTCATTCAAGTTCATACTAATAAAGGAATCTCTACCAATAGTGCATCCAAGACCTTGTCTTTCGATTTTTTTAAATTTTTATTTAAATTGCAGTTAACATACAGTGTAAGATTAGTTTCAAGTGTACAATTTCGTGATTCAACACTTACATACAACACCTGGTGCTCATCACAACAACTATACTCCTTAATCCCCCTCATCCATTTCACTCACCCTCTCAACCACTTCCCCTCTGGAAACCACTAGTTTGTCCTTTAAAGTTAAGAGTCTGTCTTTTCTGTATGAATATTAAAACATAATGCTGAGGTACTAGGTTTTGGCAAAGGACCTTATATCCACTAGGGTGTCAAAATTATGTTTCCACTTTGGAATCCTGACTCCACTTTGGTTTTGGTCTGTGATATTTCTCTTATTTGATTACAAGTTTGGATAAAAGGGAGGTGTATTTTACTTTGCCCAGCATTGTTGATGTTCTATAGTTGGATGCTTTTTCAGTTAACTTAATTCATCCAAATTACTGTAAGTGGAATTTCTTACCAGTCTCTTTCAGTACTACTTTGATAACTTTTGGAAATATCTGAACTACAGTTTATCTTCCTCTGGGTAATACTGTACTCTATCTTGAACAGTACTTCATCTACTAAAATTTTTTTGATCAGGCTTGGTTGAGATACCTCACAGGGTATTAGGTCATTAAGCCCCTAATAGGATTCCAAGAGATCCAGACAGAGCCAAGTCTTTGCTATTTCCAAACTGTGCACAGTGCGATCCTATAGAATATATTTCTATAGGTTTTTAGTTATTCTTTAAGTGCATACAATCCACTTGTTTACTTTCTGTTTTTTTTTAAACCCTCATTCTTTTACAACTCTCCTCAGAACTCATTTTTCTATGTTTTTCTTTGTACTGTTATAGAATTAATACATAATCATTTTAATAACACTCTTGACCAAAGGCTTTTTTTTTCTTTTTTTTTTTTTTTACCTGTCTGGATGAAACTCCATCTCACAAAAACCTAAACCTAAACATCCTCATATCATCATATATAGTGGAGCAGCAAGCACTTATGGATAAGTCATACCATACACTGAAACCTACTTACACTAATGCCCCCTTGAAATCATATATTAACTTCTGCTACTTAAAAATTACTTCATGCATTTTCTATTTTCATGCTTACCACTTATTTTCTTAACCCTTTCCCACCACTTCTGTATTCTTTCAGTAGATAAAAATAACAAACAAAAGAGAATGTCAGTAACTCCTCCTTGCATTCTCAGTGCCAAAGTGCAAACATACATGAATCCACCTATATATTATTATATTACTATCTAGTTTTAATAGAGGGACTGTCATCCTCTTTAAAGATAAAATAAGACCTTGTCCTGAGACTGCCAATCTTCTTTCACAGGAACTATCCTTTTCCCTTTCCTGTTTATATATACCAAACCACTGTCTCTCATTTTGATTCCTCAGGTTAACTTTCTTTTTTTTTTTTTTTTTTTTCACATTAGTCCTTGTTATTAAAAATAGGAAACAATATAATACACAACAAATTCGTATACTGCTTCAATTACAGCCTTTCTGGCCTTCTCATATTTTAAAGTTTGCATTTCCAATCCTTCTTTCTTTCTTTTTTTTTTTTAAATTTTTTTAATGTTTATTTTTTTCTGAGAGAGACAGAGAGAGACAGAGAGAGACACTGAATACGAGGCAGGCTCCAGGCTCTGAGCTGTGAGCACAGAGCCTGACTCAGGGATCAAATCCACGAACCATGAGATCATCACCTGGGCTGAAACTGGACGCTTAACCAACTAAGCCACTCAGGTGCCTCTCCTATCTTTACTTCTTAATCTCCCATTCAGTATTTTGGTTTGATTTTTCCACTTACCTCCCATAGGTATTGTTTGTAATCACAGCAATACCATACATATTTCTAAATCCACTGGCCAGGCTAACTACTAATCTCATTTGACCTCTCAGCCATCATTAGACAATTCTTGTCACTTCCTCCTTTAAACGATATATCCCATTGTCTCCTCTAATAGTCAACTTCCCTTATTTCTTTCTTAATTCTCTTTACCTTCCTTCTCTCTATTCTTTGTAAACTTGTGTTCTGTTAACTATTAACTGATCCTCAAGGCTGGCCTTAGGGTCACTTTACTTTCACAGTTACATCTTAATATAGAATACCAAAGTGCTTATGATTTAAATTAACACCTGCACTCAGACAACCCACACATTTATACCTCTATCTCCAGGCTAAAATATCTAATGACACACTTAAAATACCTTCCTAGACGTCATAAATAAATCTTAATTCAACAGAAGCAAATGGAACTTGATCTTCTCCCCTAAAAATACTCCACTTCTAGTATTCCCTATATTAGAAAATACAACTATTATTCCAAGTGTTCCTCATCTTTCCATATGTTGTTTTTTCAACACAGAAACCAAGATTCAGAGGAATGTGAAGATGGAGGCAGAAATTAGGATTGAAGCAGCTATAAAATAAGAATTGCTGGCATTAGAAGAAGCAAGAAACAGATTATCTCCTACAGTCTCCAGAGGGAATGTGGCCTTGGTGACACCTTAATTTCAAACATGTTGCCTCCCAATTTGTGGGAAAATAAATTTCTGTTGTTTTAAGCCACCAAGTTTGTAGCAATTTATTATAACAGCCATACAGAACTAATACATCTGCATACCCACTAATGTTTGCATTATGTTTTAGAGTAAACAATTATATTCTATTCAATTTTTAATGTCATCCTAACTTAAAACTCTTAAAACAGAGTCCACATTTTATGTTTGCTAAATAAATTTTGAATAACATGATTAAAGAATGCATGAACATGGGCTTCGAAAATTACTTAATATGGCTCAAATCCAATTTGAAAATAATTATCTCTAAACCAGTGTTTTAATTCATACATTCTATAAATCATTATTAAATAGGTTGGTGTGCTAGCTGTTAGTACTACAGTGGACTATGCTAAAAAAATTAGTGTAAATTCATCATTTTCATAACACTATTAGTCAATACTTCAGAGAACTCTGTTTGGTTTTTACTTTTTCATATTAAACTTCTGTGTACTTTTTTTTTGGATATTTAATATTTAAGATTCTACTATGCTAGATATGCACTGTTCATTTAAGAACTCAAAATTATAGTCACTATAGCTATTAATATTATAATAACTATAACAACTATAAGGATAACCTTAGGTGTAATTTCACACTATGTTTTAGAATTTTTTATCAAATTAGCTTTAAAATAATTTAATATTATATAATTTCAGGTACATATTATACACTCAAAATGCAAGTTTTATTATTATGATTTTTCATACTATCAAAAGGTGACACTGAGATCTTATTTTTATTAAATCTTATACTTTTCTAGATCTGCTTTCCTGTGTATCAAATTATGGCAGAGGGTATCTTCTGCTTTATCCTAATTTGCTCTTGTTAGTGCTACCATGTATTCCTACCTGTATAAAATAAAACTATTTTATGAACTTTGTAGCTAAAAAAATATTCCTGAACAGGTTTTCTAGCTTTTAAAGCTAAATATTTATAGCAGCCATGGATCTTTCATTTTATGTGTATCATTATACTCTGCCACTTTCAATCCCTCAAAATGATGAGTAATGCAAATGAAGAAAGACTACTTTTACAATCTTCAGTCATTTTTTTCAGTTTACAAAGTAAAACTATATTCATTATAAAAGTGATACTATACTAATTTCTAAGAAGAGTAGCAAAATAATACTTTATGAAGAAAAAATAGGACTGAGCAAAGATTACCATTACTGGGTAATTTGATACCTTTACAGAAAATTCATCTAAGTAAGAGTAAATATTTGTTCATACGTATTATATTTGTTTTGAGACATTTTAAATTTTTTGATAAAGCCCTTTAGATGTATCCATTTCAATGAAATAGATAAAAATTCCAAATAAAATGGTAACTGACTGACCATCTTTCTATGTTCCTCTCCCAGTTTTACTAGGCAAACTATTTCCAGATCATTCAATTATTAACTCCAGAATTCTTGATCAGCTAGTGGTCCAATGAATCACCATGACTGGCACTATAATCTTTTGGAAGTAAGCCAAATTTAGGAATGTTTTGAATTATTTAATAACTTCCCAAATAACTTGGGAGTCAGTTACATAAATTGTCTAAGTCAGGCAGGACTTTTTGACACCTCAGCTGCCTCAATAATATTTAATAGTTCTCTGAGAAGAGAAGTGCCATCTAAGGAGAAAGCAAAAAAAGAAAAAGTTGAGAGGATTATGATTTGAGAGGATTAAAAACTGAGATTGGTGAAAATGAATTGATATTATTTAATATTGTGGTTCGTGTAGTGTTCTGTGAATTGTATTCTCTTTGATTAGCTTTTTAACAGTATTCCATTAGATTATATATTCATAAAATATTTTTATTTTAATATAATAAATTTAATTGTTCTACAAATTAAGTTTTGAGAAACTACATGGAGGTCACATGTCTTTAAATTTCAAAAGTCTAAGTAAAGTTCACTGATTAAAAAAAAGTCAGTAAATACTTACACAAGTATTTATTTGTGGAAAAATTAAATTCTTCTGGCTAAGTTGTAACTTATGCTAGATATGCATATTTTATTTAATTAAGCTAAAAAGACTTGCTGGATCAATGGAATACATTTTAAAAATCTCTGTAATAGACTCTCAGTGCAATGCATGAAACTGATATACACACGCCAACACTCTATATCAGTTGGTAATTTTTTGACTTGTCCAGTTCCCTTCTTTATACTGAATTTATAATTTATAATTAAATGTATATTTAAATTTATAATTAAATTTCCAAAATAGCTGTAATAATTTTTAAAATTTATATCACACTTTATTTTCTATCTTTTACATATCACACATACTTATTGAAGGAAAAAGGCCAAAACCACAGATATATACCAAAAGAGGTGATATATGATTGCTCTTACTCCAAAAGAATCATATTAGTTTAAACAATGATAAATTTCAGATAAACAGGTCATGATCTGTAAATACTAATTTATTATATACTCTGTTTCTTATAAATATTAGTTTTATATTACTACTTTTCAAAATATTTAGCCATTTTTCCTTAAGCCTCAGTTTTCTCATTTATAATTTAGGGAGTCACCTCTTTTAATAGATTTACCAGAAATTAAAATATTTTGCTGATAAGAATTGTCTGTGAAATCTTACCAACAAAGTAGAATCGAATCAAACACATTGAGATTTATTTTTTTGAAAAACACAGTGATTCTGAATCTGACTCAGAGGTAAAGTTCAAATCATTCTTTGTGAGGAGCCACCAGGGTAGGGGGACATATAGAGAAACTGTCAATGATCAATTGCTACTCAGTACTTTTCCTCCAGCATTCTTAGTAGGATCATTCTCTGCAAGCCACCTCTCTAGCTCTGCAGTTTTCTGGAATATAAATACAGCATATGGGGAAAAGTAGTATGAGAGGTTCGAGGGTTTTTTCTTTACAATATTAGTTTTAAATTAATCGCACATAAAAAATTTTTCTAAACATAAAAATGGCTGAGATATGACCTAATGTATCTTTATCTAAAGATTCATTTGCTTTATTGTTATTAATTAGTTACACTCTTAGCAAAAAGTGGGAAAAGAGAGAGACAAGTAATTTAAACAGAGTAGATTTCACTCTAAGTATGCCCTAGACTGAATTCAAGGGGAAGTGCAGCACTTTGAGTGGATTTTAGGTATATAGGCATCCAGTGCTGCATGTAAGCTACTGTTCAATGATAGATATTTATTACATAATATGGACTCTAAATCCAACCAACTACAAATTTTATCTGGTGTTCAAACCAAATTAGTTATAATCATTCTTAATTTTGCTACTTCCAAATCTATTGTATCAATTAAAACTTTAACAGCAAAGTCAAATTTAAATAAGGATAGCATTTAGCCTTATCTTATTCTTGATCCGAAAGTCAAAGGATCCATTACTTTACAAATAAATTTGACATATGCATGGTAACTTTCTTTTAATAATAAATATTTTAATAATTTTAAATTTAAAACTAAAATTTATATTTTTAAAAAATTAAGAATTTAAAAATGTTAATAAAAATAAAAAAGTTTAAGATTCTATGAATTATATATGTGTGTGTATATATATATATATATATATATATATATATACACACACATTTACAATAGGAGATAGTCCTTTTGCATATATGTCAATTTAGCTAGGCTACAGTTTCCATTTATTCAACCAAACACTACTCCAGGTATTTTGTGGATGTGATTAAAGTCCATAATCAGTTGACTTTAAGTAAGGGGAATAATCCTAATAATCTTGCATAAGGGGAATATGCAATAATCCTAATAATCTTGCATAAGGGGAATCTTGCATAAGGGGAATAATCCTAATAATCTGGCCTGCTTCAATCAGTTGAAAGAGCAGAGCTGAGCCTTCTCTGAAGAAAATATGTATGTGCCTGTGGACAGCAGCTTTAGCTTGTGTCCAAGGGTCCCTGATGTTCTGCACTAGGAATTTCACACTTGCCTAGCCAAATCCACAATCATATAAGTCAATCTATTGCAATAAATATCTCAATATATTCCCTATTTGTTCTGATTCTCTGGCTGAGTCCTGACTGATAAATATTTTGGTAACTGAAGTAGTCCTAGAGAAATAAAATCTTAAAGGTAAGTTTCCTGAATTGGTTCTGGGATAGAATTGGTTCTCCAATTTGATTAGATTTAAAAGTACTAATGACTGTATTTCTAGTAATCAAGAGGGCACTGATAGTCTATGACAGAGTGTGATAACAGCAATATGAAAATACTGTCACTGAATACTCCTAATCAAATACGTACAGAAATCAAGATTCTGCACGATCACATATTTACTGCCTTAGAATATTTTATTCAAACTAAGGAATATAATGGAATTGGCTGGTTGCTCCTATGAAGAGAAAGTAGGTCACAAAAAGCTCAGGGCTCCAAATTCCCAGCTCTAACTGTGCATGAACGACCTAAAAGCTCTATATGCCTTGAAAGAAATCCTTATCTGCTGTAACTGAAAATTTCTGGAATTTCTGAAAATCAAACCCAGAAATCCTGCAAGTGGTTGTATGACAGCACAAATTGAATTATCAACCACATAGTATAGCTCCTGCTGAAGTCAAGCTATGGATTAGGAAGAAATGGGATCCTGAAAATTGGAATAGGAAGTATGGGCAGATTTTGATGAAGTTGGAGATACTGAACCCACCAATTCTGCCCAGTCTTCTTTGCCAGTAGAAGCAGCTATTCTTCCCTTGCCTGTGTGGGTTAACCCTCTTCTGCCTAAAGAATCTGTAATTGAATCTCCTGAGGTAGTTACCTACCAAGCCACTGCTGATTCTTCTCAGGACCTAGCCCTATCATCAATCTTTGCTTTTAAACTACAACTAGACTTAAATCCTAGCAGGCTCCACAAGGTGAGATGCAAAGTCTGATTCATGAGAAAGAGCACCACACTCCCAAGTAACTGGATTATTGAACAATTTATGCACAATAAAATCTGGGGAACATGTGTGGAACTGGATCATAAGGATGTTCAATCGTGACAGAAAGAATAAAAGTTGAGTCAGGCTGAATTTATTGAAATTGGCCACTAAGGGAAGATTCTGGATTTGATGTTTAAGTTTGAGGGTCTGTCTGAAAGGGCAAACACAGCCTAGATTAAATGAAGTTAAAATGCTAAAATTGCCTTGGCACAATGTAGAGGCAGGTATCTAGACACTAGGGATATTGTAATGTTAGACTGTACCTATGTAGATCTGCTCAACTTCCCCTGGAAGGTTCAAAGGATACATCTTCCACCTTGACTATGAAAAACCTATCTGTGAGGGAAGCCCTGGCATCCTTGAAAACCTCTGTGGTGGCTCTTGTTTGTAGGCTAGAGATTAGTTTAGAAATTACTACCATCAAACTGTAATCCCTAAAACTTAATGGGAATAACTGGAGCCTGGATAACAGTGCCCTAGTGACTGCACTTAATTGCCAAAGTTAAGGTGGGTATGGTTATGGTAATGAACTATAGAACCAAGGCACTAATCAGAACAGTCTTGCAAAGTCTTATAATGTTGGCTAGTTTAACATTGTATACATAGAAAATATATAAATGGACAGTTTATTAAATCCTTACTTGACGTGTGTAAGCAGAAGAGTTCTAGCGCTAGTAAACAGAAGTTTAACCTGAATTACCAAAAAAAGACAGTCACAGCCCCCTCAATCAATTCCAAGACTTGAGCCAATTTTCAGACTCAGAATCCCACAAATTAAGGGAAGAGTTAAGGTCACTTTAAGGAAGGACTCTGATACACAAAAATTTGCAATGTTTATGGTTCTACCAGCCTTCTTCAAAGGGGGTAAAAAAGTGGTCATTTATCAAGGTGTTTGTACAATGACGAAAGGGATTACTGGACCCTGTAACACAATCCCCACATTGGCTGCAGGACCCGCCGAGTGAGGGCTGCTATGGTAAGAAAGATCAAATGCAAGCCACTAGAATTCCCTCTATCTCAAAGTATAATATACTGAAAGGAACAATGCATTCCCCAAGGGACTGCAGAGATTGATGCCACCATCATCAATGCGCTTGAACGATGCAGGGGTGATGATTTCCACATACTCTGATTCGAGTAACTTATCTGGTGTGTTCAGAAAACAAATTCATCTTGGAGAATGCCGGTGGATTACTGTAACCTTAATCAAGTGGTGTCTCAAAGTGCAGTTGCTGTTGTAGATGTGGTTTCATTACTTGATCCCCTAGTACCCTGTATGCAGCTACTGATCTGAAAAATGCTTTTTGCTCTACCACCAGAGCAGTTTGCTTTCAGCTGGCAAGGAGAGTAGAATACCTCAGATTTACCAGCTCTCCAGACTTATAATTTAGTCAACAGACATCTTGATCCCCTTTCCCTTCCACAAGACATCACAAGGGTCCTTTACATTGATGATTATTATGCTAATCATACCTAGTAATCAGGAAGTACAACTAGTTTAGACATATTGATAAGACATTTGTGTGTCAGAAGATGGGAAATAAATCCAACAATTCAGGGGCCTCTCACCTCCGTGAAGTTTCTAGAGGTCCAGTTGTGCGGGCATGTTAAATAAACTCTACCTTCTAAGGTGATGGAGAAGTTGCTGTATCTGGCCCCTCCTACCACAGGCACGCACGTGCAATGACTCTTAGAATTTTACAGGCAACATACTTCTCAGAGCGGTGTGCTACTCTGGCCCATTTACTGACTGACCGGAAAAGCAGTAGTTTTGAACGGAGCCTGGAACAAAAGAAAGCTCTGCAACAAGTACAAGTTGCCTGTTGACAGAGGTTTCGTTAAATGCCTGGAGCTAAAAGGGAAAAAAAAATGGAGTAGGAGGGGGAAAGGTGAGGAAGAGAAGAAAAAGAAAGAAAAAGTAAGAAAACACCTACCCTTCTCGTCTTTGCAGACCAGCTCAGTTAGGGTATTCTTCTGACATTCGGGTTCGCTGTTTACTTCTCCACAGTTAGCGCTCTTGACCCCGCTGGTTCCGCACAAAGATCCACCACAGGAAAAACCTTAGCGCTTCGCAGGTTTTTTCTGAGCATGCGCCCAGTGGTGTGCATGCGCACAGCTTTCAAATCAAGCGGCCCGCGTATTTCAGGGAGTGCCGGAGCGTTTCAGTGCCTTACTTCCTCCAAAGACTATTTGCTCAGCTTTTTCCTCTCGTACTGTTTGTCTTAACTGGAATCCTTTGTCCTAGAGAGGTTATATTCATCTTTCAACGTTTTCGAGGAGTACCCTCAGCGTATCTCCTTTTCCTCCCTGAGAGAATTCCAATTTAGATGTAACAAAGCGAAGTACCCTGCATCAATTCTTCAGGCAGCCTCTAGACAGATTAAAACGGACAAATGCAATTTTTTGAGATCTGCTCTGCTTGGTCAGGAGCCAGGTCACGTGCTGGGAACTGGGGTGCTGTCTTCAAGACTGCTGGTGAGTCGGGGTGTGCAGTGGTGTTGGATAAGCAGAAATGCTGCGAACTCTCTTACCATTTTAAACGTGGCTTTTCCTTGATTTAGCATTTCCTTGATTCCTCTAAACCTCTCTGTTTTCCAGAGTACCAACAAGTTGACTCTGACACTTTATGCTCTTTTTTTTTTTCACTGTTTTTGTGGCGACATGAGCCATCGAAGCTACCTGCCATTGTTGCTAATGTCATTCCTTTTTGTAACTTTTGGTTAGTCTAAGTTTTCCTTTTTTTTTTTTTTTAGAGTGTTTTGATTGTCTAAGTCTTTTGCTTTTCCATACGTGTTTTACAAATAGCTTGTAACTTGAAAAATGCTGCTTAGATTTTGATAGAGATTGCTCTAAATCTATACAGATCAGGAATTCCTATCTTTAATAATAATGAATTTTTAAATTCATGGACACCATACTCTTCATTAATTAGATCTTTTAAAAACTTCCCTCATTTATAGCAGCACTCTCAACAATAGCCAAATTATGGAAAGAGCCTAAATGTCCATCAACTGATGAATGGATAAAGAAATTTTGGTTTATATACACAATGGAATACTACGTGGCAATGAGAAAAAATGAAATATGGCCTTTTGTAGCAACGTGGATGGAACTGGAGAGTGTGATGCTAAGTGAAATAAGCCATACAGAGAAAGACAGATACCATATGGTTTCACTCTTATGTGGATCCTGAGAAACTTGACAGAAACCCATGGGGGAGGGGAAGGGAGAAAAAAAAAAAAAAAAAGAGGTTAGAGTGGGAGAGAGCCAAAGCATAAGAGACTGTTAAAAACTGAGAACAAACTGAGGGTTGATGGGGGGTGGGGGTGGGGGTGGGGGGTGGGAGGGTGGGTGATGGGTATTGAGGAGGGCACCTTTTGGGATGAGCACTGGGTGTTGTATGGAAACCAATTTGACAATAAATTTCATATATTAAAAAAAAAAACAAAAAAAAATTCCCTCAGGCAAGTTTTTTGAGTTAGTGTGTACTTATTTTTACACTTCTTTTGTTCAATATGTTTCTAAGTATTTTATTCTTTTTGATGCTATGGATATATGATATATTATTGCTTTCTTATTTATTTTGGATTATTTATTGCTAGAAATACATATGATGTTTGTATATTTATCTGAGTCTTTGCCGAGCTCATTAGTTTTCATAGATGTGTGTGTGTGTATAATTCTTAAAATTTCCTTTATGTATATTCATATTGCCTATGAATAGTATAGTTTTAAAACCAGGTATTCTTTTGTCTCTTTATTTTGCCCAGTTGGCTGACTGCACTGGCTAGACCTCAAGTACCATACTGGATAAGGAGAGAGGAAATTTTACTATGTTACAGATTTTAGGGAAAAAACAGTCCTCCTTTCGCTATTGAATATGACACTAGTTGTAGTTTTTTATAGATGCCGTTTTTACTTGAAGAAAAGTTCACTTCTTATTTTTATGAGTTTTTTGAGATGTTTTCTCAGTAAAATGATGTTTTCTTGAGCCATTTCTTTATTGATACAATACATATGACATATTTTCATGTGTCTCATGATTGTTTAACAAATATTATTCTATCAACAGCCAAAATAATTAACATATTTATATTTAAGGAATGCAAATTTAAAGTTTTACTTTTTACTTCATGTTTTATTTATTTTTTGAGAGGGAGAGAGAGAGAGAGAGAGCAAGCAGGGGGAAGGGCAGAGAGAGGAGAGAGAGAGGAAACAGAATTCTAAGCAGGCCCTACACTGTAAACACAGAACCTGACTCAGGGCTCAATCTCACAGAACCGTGAGATAATGACCTGAACTGAAATCTGGAGTCAGATGCTTAACTGACTGAGCCACGCAGGCACCACAAAAGTTTTACTTATCAACAAAATGTGCAACAGAAATGTCATTTTAATTGCCAAGAAATGTCAGTAATTATTCCCTAATCCCAAATCTCATAATGACCTATTAGATTTTATTTTAATAATAATAATTTAAATAATAAATAATTTAATAATAAACCATCTACTGTGAATCTTTTACCAAGTTTCTTTTAGATCCACTAAATATTATTATTTTTACAGATTAATATATTGGTCTTGGCCTCCATGGTGTCAAATATGCAAATTAAAATCATAAAGAAATAAGATGTAAAGTTAGGTGAGGTTACCTCTGGATGGGTAGACTTTTGGTATGTATCAAAAGAGTAGTAGAGAATATACTACAAAGTTAACAGTAGTTATACATCAAATGTTGGATTATGGTTAATTTTTAATATTTTACATACATATTTTCAATTCTATTACTTATTTTAATATTTTAAATAGATTAAATAATTTATTTTTATTTCCGTGAAGACCACCACAACTCTTGCCCCAAGCTATTAACTCCCTATGAATGATACTTCACAGGTTTTACTCATTTTTTAAAGCTATCCCTTTCCTTTATACATCTACATTGCTTAGGAATACTGAGCGTGAGGAGCAGATGAAAAAGGTATAAATATTAAGTGTATCATAAGAGAGATATAAGGCATTTCACAAATGGCATCTAGGACAATTTTTGGAGGTGTGTAAACAAGGGAATCTTAAGAAAAGCCAAATGTTTAGCTTTACCTTATCTGCCATTTTTATTGCAATTTTAACAACTTTCCCTACATCTTGAGTATCTTTTACTATTTAAATACAGATTTTTTTTTAATTTTCTTATAAGACAAAGAAAAAAAATGTTCCATATTTGAGTTAGTGTCACGTGATCAGGGAAACAAGACAAATAAACAATGAATAAATAAACAATGAATAAGAGAAAGAATTTAGCAGCAATAGGATTAGAACCAGAGGAAAACGTGAAATCATAAGCCACGGGTATTTGTCGGAACATTGGAAAATATACTGACCTTCCACAAGATTGAGGAGGTATTTAAATCGCCTGTGATTTCACTGATGTAGGCAGCCATCTGGATTAAAGTTGGTTTCTTCATGTAGAAAGCTGTTTGGACTCTGGTGTAAGAGTCCGTACTAGCCACCCACCTCTTCATATTGTGCTTGTGATTTATTCATACTATTTTCAAAGTTTGGAATATTTTGAGTCTCTCTCTGAATTACTCACCATCTGCTCATCTCTTTTGAGTGCAAAAGTCACCATTTGCTCTATTGTTGCTCAGAAGCCAATTTGTTGGTATGATATTCCGAGGTTTACTATGTGGCTGCACTATTGCACATTGGAGCAGAAAAATATGTCTCTGAAGTTCACTTTATATATTCAACCAAATGCAGTTATTTTGAAAAGTACAGAATTATTACTGTTCTAAAATGGATCCACCCCAATCTGAAGAGATTTAATATAGTCAGTGATCAATTCCATGCAGGGAGTATAAATTTCACATAGACTAACACTAACAGACTGCAGTGATTCTAATGAGTGAGTTTCTCTGTCTTTTAGGACCTATACAAATATGCAGCCATGATAAAGGAGAAGAACTGAAGAAAAAATACGCACACTGTTCACGAGGTAATTACCCAAGAGGAGATTATATTAAAATAGATATGTTGCTCAATTTCTAAAGTAAATTCACATATCTTTACCTTAAAAATTACAACATATGTGGAATATTGCCTAAGTATGAGATCATTATACTTGTGTTTTCACTACAATGAGGGGATGTTGAAAGAGAATATCCACCTCAATAATTCAGCAAGTTTCAAAAGGTGTTATAGTAACCTGGAGTTGGCAGTTATCATGCATAATTTTCATACACTTTTGCATAAAACTTTCTAATTCTGGGCATCAACTCACATTCTTAGAACTTATAATTTACCTTCCATTGAAGCCATCAACTCAGTTATAATATGTAATATGACAATATTATTTGAGTAACATTTGTATGTGATATATCAACATGTCTAAAACATATTGAAAGGAAAACTGAACTTCTTTCCCTGAAAAGGCATAGAAAAAATGTATTCTTTTAAAGTTTGTCCACTATTATTCCAAACTTTCAAAAAAGAATGCGAATGCAAACCTCCAAAGAGAAACAAGTGGTTGTTTTCAGTATCAGTTAGAGATATGAAGTGTCTGAACACTGAATTTTGCTAAAATTTTTCTCTAAGTTGAATGGTTAATTAAATTATGATTTGTTAAAAAGGATAGCTGTAATTTTGTCTGTATGAGCCATATTGCCCCCATTATACAGTGTTAGAAGCTTAGTAGTACTGGACATATTCGTGTAACGGTCAGGATGAGAGGCCAGAATCTCAGGCTACACATATTAAGACATTGCTAATTCTGGGACACTAAATTCTCCAAAAATGTAAGCTCTACTGTTTATGTTATTTGTTATATTAAGTCCCCTTCCTTGTTTTCCAGCATTTTGAGTTTCATCTTTTCCAGGCAGATGTGTTACATCATTTATCCAGCTTACACTTCTTCCTTAGAACAGGGATAAATACGGGCACCTGGGTGGCTCAGTCGGTTGAGTGACCGACTTCGGCTCAGGTCATGATCTTGCAGTGTGTGAGTTTGAGCCCTGCGTCAGGCTCTGTGCTGACAGCTCAGAGCCTGGAACCTGTTTCTGATTCTGTGTTTCCCTCTCTCTCTGCCCCTCCCCCACTCATGCTGTGTCTCTCTCTGTCTCAGAAATAAATAAACATGAAAAAATTAAAAAAAAAAGAACAGGGATAAATATGTTATAAATTCTAGTATCAAGTTCAGTGTTGTCACAAATTTCTGAATGACAATTAAATGTTCCATATAGACTAATAAGAGTGATGTCCTAAAATGGTACAAACTGATAAAAGGTATTTTATTACTTATTTTATTACTTGTTTCTAGTAACTATTTCATTGGCGGGTGGGGGTAGGGTACAGGGGAAGAGATAGGTAAACCAGCATCTGTTTTATTCTTCAAAATGGGAAGAAAAACAAAATAAATTATAAGCCTATTTTTCAACAATTTAATTTGGTTTCAAAAATAAAGAATCACACACACACACACACACACACACACACACACACACACACACCTTACATGTATTAGCTAATTTTCAAAGATAGTATAAAACCTATCCACTGTTTCCTCCATGATCATTAACCACCTATCATCAAGGGTAGGAATGCTCCCTTACTTGAATCTGAGCTAGTCCTGTGACTTGCTTTGTCAATAGAATGAGAACAAGGTGAGGGTTCGGTGCTTCTGAGCTCAGGCATTAAGATGACCTACCAGCCTATGGTCTCCATCATAGAGCCCTAAGCTGCCATGTAAGAAGTCCCAACTATCCTGCTGGAGAGACAGTCATGTGAAGAGATCTTGGAAGTTTAGACACAACATGGAGAGGCCACATAGAGAATTACAGAGACACCATACATGCAGACCAAGGAGACAGGCCCAGCCGCTGACTGTACCCACACAAGAGACCTCAAGCTAGATCTGTGAAGCAACCTACCAGCTCTGTTCTGGTCAACCAGAATCATGAGATACAATGGTTATGTTAACTGCCATGTTTTGGATTATTTGTTTTGGGCAATGTTGAGTTGAAATAAACTTTGTCATGTAGAAGTGGCTTGTTGCTTTACAAACAAAACAAAACTTTAAACTTATGTTATTCATTTTGGGACAGCATGGTGGGTAGAAGCTGGAAGTACCTTGAGAAGACTGTTAGGCTTAAAAGAAAGGGAGGGAATTATTATTTGAGCTATAATGAAAGGACCTAAATTATATAAAGCAAAATAAATAACAAAATAGCCAGCTAAGCCATCACGAAAGATTGAAAGGGTACACGAAGAACGTGTTGATCTGGCTGATGAGGTGGCTAGGCAGAATGGTGAGTGTCAACTGTTTTTTGTTTTTGTTTAATAATAATCATAAAGATTGGTAGGTGATAAAAGTATAGAAAAGTCAGATGAGCATTCAGTTTGGCAAGATTGTTTAGAGGAAACATAAAGAAGAAAGAATATCTGCCTTCAAAAATAAAACTTTGTCTTACTTTTAGTTTTTTTCTAAAAGGCTAAAAAGAAAATACAGTAGGAGATAGCCTCAGAGTAAAAGCCAAATGTAGGCCCCTGCCAGTAAACATGACTGCAGGATAAATTTTAGATCAAGGCTTAGTGTAAACCCCTTTGTTAAACTTTTTTATCTTTTGATAACTTTGTTATCTCTAGACACTTTAACCTACATAAAAAGGGCTCTGGGTTCAAAACAGAATTTCTAAGACTCTAAGGATGCTTAACCTCCACAGCCTCATAGAAGGTCCAAGATAGCATAGATTCTACCTTTGAAAGAAATATGAATGATATTTATTTTTTATCTAATGGATTTTATTATAATATGATATATAAGAATCATAAATTTTATTAAAGTCCAATATTATATTGGAATGAAAGGAACAGATACAATTTATAATGAAGAGTCCCCCCCTGGACCCTCAAATCTGTAAGCCAGATGCCGGCTGAAAAGTCTACTGAGCTACAAACATGAGTCATTGTTTTATACAAAAATGAAGTTAAAGAGCAAATTAAAATGTGGGAGAATGGAACCAACATCTATAGGAAAACACTTCGGTGCCACTGGAACCTCTAATCAAAGAACTGTATATATTATACTCAGTTGGATATTAAAATTTCTGTGAGCTACTCATTCCTTTCTACCATTTTCCCCTTGTTTGAATGAGATCCAACTTTAGATACTCTGATCCTGCTCACTACTGTATGTTGAGTGAATGTAGTACAGAAAACTTGTCTCTTTCAGAGTTCTGCAACTCAAAAAGGATAGCATACAGAGTGCAGAAATCATACCAGAGGAGCCTCATCCACACTGGAACTGATTTAAATTAGAAAATTCTAGATTTCAAGCTGATACTATAGAGGGATGACACTTTCTGGGGTCTAGTAAGAGAAAGAGTATATTTGGCACATGGAAGAAAGTAAATAGTTATGGCCAGAGGGTGGGTTGTCTCAAAAATTGCCTTTCACAGTATGCAAATGATACTCCATCAGAAGGTGGAACTTATGTCTTTCCACTTGAATCCAGGCTAGAATTGTGACTAATTTGACAAACAGAATGCAAAAGAAGTGGCATTCTGGAAGATCTGAGTTCTGAGTTAAGAAAAACACTAAGGGAGATTCCTCTTCTTTACCTTTGGAGCTGCAAGACTTCATACGAGAAATACAGGCTGTCATGCAAAGAGAAGTCCATGAAGAGAGGTTCTTGGATAATGAGGTACCAACTAGAGAGAATAACCACATGGAGATGCATGAGATTACAAACAACCAGCTTCAACTGTATGCCCAGCTATCATATGATTGCAAACACATGAGAGACCTGAAGCAAGACTAGTAAAGAAACCAACCAGCTGAGACCCATCCAAATTGCAATTATATAATGAAATGGTGGTTGTTTTAAGCCAAATGTTGACAACTATTTTTGACAAAATACCATATATTTTAGGATTCGTGATCTACCTATGAGGGTTCCTGTTCTTACAACCCTTTAAAAGTGTGAAAGGGGCACCTGGGTGGCTCAGTTGGTTAAGTGTACAACTCTTGATTTTGGCTCAGGTCATGATCTCATGGTTCATGAGATCTAGCCCCCTATCAGTCTCCATGCTGAGATTCTCTCTCTCCCCCCTCTCTCTGCCTCTCCCCTGCTCGTCCCCCCCCCAAAATAAATAAAATAAACATTTAATAAAAAATATATCTCTATTATAAGTGAAGTTCAGAGTTACAATTATTCTGCTTTATCTTTATACTAATGTGTGTCAACTCAGTGGACAACTAAACAAAACTCAATTTACGGGTCATTTGGAATTTTTGTTTAGATATCTGTTTTTTTAAGTATATTTATTTATTTTGAAAGAGAAAGGGATAGAGGGGCATAGAGAGAGGGAGAGAGAGAGAGAGAGAGAGAGAGAGTGTGTCCCAAGAAGCTCTGTGCCATGGAGCCCAACACGAGGCTCAAACTCATAAACTGTGAGATCATGAGCCAAAATCAAGAGGCAGACACTTATCCAACTGAGCCACAAAGCACCCCAAAATGTTTCTTAAGTATTTAGTGGAAAAATAATTTAATTTACTTCTTATAAATAAATAGGCATATAATATACTATTTTTGTTCAACACTGTAGCTTATTAATTTTATCCCTAATAAGCATTATTATATCCCTACAACATCAATTTTACATTGGCCCTCTCCTGATAAATATGCCAAATTATACATGATCCTTTTCCTACATTCTCTTGCACATATAAAAGCGCAACCATTCCAAATTCCTATATAGATTTTAAAAGTCCTTTTAAGGAGGATAACCATACAGTTCTTGAGGTTTTCATGAAAATGCACAAAACATCTCAAATCACCTACTCTAGCCATTGTAAAATGTATGCTCAAAGTTACGTCTTTGAAAAGACAGTTTGAGGGAAGTACCCTTTCATATTCCTCATAAAAAAAGAGAAGGACAGGGACACCTGGGTGGCTCAATCAGTTGAGCATCCATCTTCAGCTCAGGTCATGATCTCATGATTTGTGGGTTTGAACCCCGTGTTGGGCTCTGTGCAGACATCTTGGAGCCTGGAATCTGCTTCAAATTCTGTGTCTCCTTCTCTTCCTCTGTCCCTCCTCCCATTAGTGCTCTCTTTCTTTTTCTCAAAAATAAATGAGCATTAAAAAATTTTTAAAAGAGGACAAAGAATTGGACATTCATTGTTTTAACTTACAAAAAGAAGCACACACATTCATACTATCATTTGGTCTGCATTTAAAATGCTTACCAACCACAAAGTTCTTCCTTAGTTGAAATTTCAGCTAATTTTGTCGTTTATACATTCTTTATTAGTGAAATTTGAGGGTTATAGCTAACATAGCAAATGAGTTTGTCTCAGTTCTGAGGAAGAAAGTACAGGTCATTGATTCCATTAACTAGTCATTAACTCCAAGGTTTCCCACATCACCTTTGACAGATTCAGTGTGATATTCCTCAGATATCCATCCATCTGATGCTGATAAACATTTTCCTAAGGGAAGACCCAAAATCACATACCTGTCTTCTTTAAGGGGTTCATTGTATATTAATGCCTACCCACAGGAACCAGACTGTGCTGTGACAATTAAGAGTTTTTATTGTTGTTATTGAAATATAATTGACACACAACATCCTATTAGTATCAGGTGTATATGTACTAACTCAATGTTTTTATACATTACAAAATAATCAACACAATAAGTCTAGTTTCCATATATTACCATACAAAGTAATTACAATATTATTGAACATTTTTATAATTTAGAATTCAATGCTTCCTCTGAGCACTTCTTTTTTTCCTTCTGTGTAGGATGCCGCATTGTTTTTTCATAGTTCTTTTTTTTTTTCTCCTTGTATTTCCTCTTTCAGGAACTCTCTATTATATTCCATGTAGAATTGCTCAGTTAATATATTTGTTGTGTAGAAAAAAGTGTAGCAACATTTCTGGAAAAAGAAAAAAAATGCAATAAAAAAACTAACAGTGTTTTCCCTAATTATATATATTATGGTGATAAAATATACAGGCATTTAAAAATAATGTTTTTAAAACTATTGTTTAAATGACTTTAAACAATTAGTAATTATCGAAGCACAAATGGCTCAAGAAATATTTCAGTCTGATTCATTTTATCTTTTGTTTAGCAAAAATCTTTGAACATAAATAGCACTTAATACATAGTTGTAGAAGAATTGATCAGCGAAGTCATGTTTTTATGCTTTAACATACATACTTTATTCACACATACATACATACAAGAATCAGCTTGCAATACCTAAATTATTTCCTTTGCATATTCTAGCGTTGTTTTAGCTCTTTGAATTCTAAAGCCATTGTTATTATTTGAATAAATAGTCACTTCTTAAAAATAAAACATGAACAACCAAATCTTTTTCTCCACTTGTCAGGAAATGTATATGAAAAGTAGAACAATAATCAAAATTATAATAATTACTGTTATTATCAATAACACCTGTACTTGTAGTTTCCTTTTTCTAAAACCAAATAAAACACAACTATTTTTTAACCAATGTGAAACAAAAGCTAATATATTTAATATATTTCTAGCTTGTAAAATAAAAAGGGAAAAATTGAAAATGCAAACAAAATGCTTAAAGGACATTAATAGAAAACAAAACATAAAATATCCATGAATAATAAAATGTGAACACACAGAAAATAAAGTATGAATAAAGAATAAAAAGCATTAAATATATGATAGCATTTTCACCCACCAAATTAGCATTTTAATGATAAATATTCAGTGCTTTTGAAGGTAAGGCAATGTTCAAGACAGATTCAAAGCTGATCAGACTTACAAAGTTAGTGAAGCATTTATGAAAATATTCAAATAGCCTGTGTACATTAGTATGCCCATAGTAAGTACTTACTAAGAATTTAATTTATGAGAGAAAAATTTTAAAATATTAACCAAAATTGTATTCACAAGCCAAAACATTTATACAAATGCCAAACATTTAGAAACAAGTTTCAAACTATAGTAAATTGGTTAATTATACACCTGTACTACCATCAAAGATGGTTGTACTTCTCCCAAACACTTGCTAGAATATACAGATACAACTTCATATTGCCCACTTTTGAATTAAAGCCTCATGGGGTTGCTTCTGAACTGGCAGCTGTTAGGAAGCATGCATGCATACCATAAGCACAGGAGTCTGAATGTGTTTATTGCCTAGTTTTCACTCTAGAAAACCCAGGCTTAGAGTGTAGAAAACTATATTAGGAGACAATACCCTACCACGTTGGACACAAATAATACATGTTGACTCTAAAGTGTTTATTTTCTGTGCTATATAAGCATATGTGTTTTTTAATAAGAATGAAAAGGACATTTGTTTCCTTTACCTGATGGTCAGGATTCTTCTCCCTCTTACAATGAACTCAAATGAACAGGTTTTTATTGGCTTGTCATAGAAGTTAAACACTACAGAACATTTGCCTTTCTATCTAACTTGATTTTAACAGCATAATTTTAAGCATGGTCACTTATATACATATACAAGCAGTGTATGTATTTATCCTGACTCCACCATTTATCAGCTATATGATATAATGGTATTTATTTCAGTTTCTTCATCTGTAAAATTGTGGTAATAATTATAGTTAAGTAATAATGTTTTTGTGAAGACTGATTAAAGAATTTCGAACAGTGCCTAGTCCATAAATGTTTGCTAAGTGACTTTTACAAAAACACATGATTGTTTGCAACTTTTTTCAGGTGTAGAATTTTCGTTCAAACAGGCATACACAGAACTATAATTTTAATAGCTTTATTGTCCACTCTGTATTTTATTTAATTGCCTACTCATATACAGTTTCTTCAACAATATTTTGTAGATGTTGAAATTACTTCCTTCTTCTATTTATCAACTATTTATTTCCATTCCCTTGTTTGGTCTTCAGAAATTGAGTAAGTATACTCTTTGAAGGAAAGTCATAGTATTCCTAGTTTTAGAAAGTTACAAAGACCAATAGGCATGAAATTATTTCAATAGTATATGTTTAAACAAGAATATAAATTGGTTTTAGGGGCACCTCGATGGCTCAGTCGGTTAAGTGTCTGACTTCAGCTCAGGTCATGATCTCATAGTTTGAGGGTTCAAACCCCACGTCGGGCTCTTTGCTGACATCTCAGAGCCTGAAGCCTGCTTTGGATTCTGTGTCTCTCTCTGCCCCTCCTTTGCTTGAGCTGTCTGTGTCTCAAAAATAAAAAACCTTTAATAAATTTTTAAAAAAGAATATAAATTGGTTTTCTATAAGATATTAGGTTAAGAACATAACAGAGAGAACTTATTTGATCTATTTTACCTGAAGATGTTAGAGAAGCCCACTGAAAGCAAAAAGAAATCAATAGAGCTATATACCATTGTTCTTATTGGGATTTTGTATCCTTCCCCTTCCCCTGATTGAGAATTAATTATTATTAAAGACTCATGGGTGTAAAATTTGGGAGTTCATCCCTTCCATGTTTTTGCATACTCAAATGCACCTATCCTTCTAGATTTGATGGTCTGCTGCCAATCCTAATGTTCTAAAATCCTGCCTTGATAGAATGCCCTGATATTATATAAATTGATATTATGTGCTTCCTGGGAAGATCTTTTTTATGTATTGATAGTTTTAGGAGTACCTAATCCCAGGAAAATTATGCTAAATCCTTCTCAATCTGTCTGTAGAAGATAATCTCCTTTAATATCATAAGCACCTCTATTGAAATATTTTGAAATGTAAAATGTTCCAGTCAAATGGCCTTCTACAATTACAGACTTTCCAATATCATTTCTGGTTTATCCCTTTGTATAAACTAAATTTCAAACTCAATACTTAAAATTCATTATAGTTACAGTTTATTCATTAACTCATACCTATTACATTTATTACCATAATTACTATCCATTCATAGCCCCTCACGTTGACATAGTTAATATTTTACCTTTAACTACAAATGCTGTTAGTAATCTATAACCATTACTTTCATCAGTAACATAATATTAACTTCATTGTGTTCATATGAAAACAGTATATAAATTATCCAAATCTGATTCTATTTAATATTATTACCAGTGACCTATATAATAGTTAAGAGGAGAGCTAGTAGTTGTATGGTTATATACTATGCGTTCCCTTTAATAAAATTAGCTGCTTCTTCAAAAGTAGCTATTAGATTCATTTCATTATCTTGCTTAATGAATTTTTTAAAGTTATTTGATAATAAGATTCTTATTATAGTTATTTTCTTGATGGCTTGAAATTGAGGTTATTTTAAAAACATGTTAATCAGTTTACCATGTGGAAAACACTGGCAAAACATATAGTCTTATTTTGAACAAATTATTTTATTGGTTTTAGTATTTATGTTTGTATTTGTCAAAGTCCAGTCAGAAGACAGAAATCACACAATGGTTATTTTAATAGAGAACACTTGATATGAAGTTTGACTAGCTCTTTAAGAACTCAAAAAGCTTTAGCAGTTATATACTACTATGTAACCAACTATTCCTTTTACTTAGTCGCTTAAGACAATCACGATTTTTTTTTCTTCATGATTCTGTGAGTTGACTCGGACCATCTGAAAAGTCCTTCTAATCCAAATGGTCCAACTGGGATAACTTATGCAGCTCCATACAACTAGGAGCCCAGCTGGGGCTGGAAAATCTTAATGGCTCATCTGCATGTCTGACATCTCAGATAGGGCAGCTGAAATGTCTAAGTATAGCTATACTTTTCTCAAAGCAGCATAGCCGGACTTCTTATGTGGTGGCACAAAACTAGAGTGCAGTACAGAGTTTCCAGGCCTAATTTCTATTCCCTCAGTCAGTCAAAGCACGTTGCCATGCCAACTCAAATTCAAGAGGGAGGGAAGTAAATTCCATGTAATGGGAGGAGTTGCAAAAATGTACAAAGATGGGAGAATAGTTGACAATTGTTACTGAGGACAAGGCACAAAAAAGAATACTAGGTACATGGAGGTAGCAACTGCAAGAGGCAGCTACCCACTTAGGGGTGTTGGAATAAGAAGAGATTGTGATAACCAAAACTTAAAAGGTTGGAGGAGAAACCACATGAGGCTGGAACTCAGACTCCTGATAAACAGGTAATACTCAGGTGGTCTGTTTTCTCAAAGCTCAGCAGAGGGACACCATGGGATGGCACCAGATATTTTAAATATTAGCAGAGTAACCCTTTATTTAATTTCATTCAGTTTTTCATGAATGCTGACATCTCTGAACGTAGGCCATGATAGTTTTAAATGTATTGAAAAAAAAATGACGGAATCATGCTCTTAGTGGAACAAAATGTTCACTGTGTGTCACTGTGGTGAATCTTCCACTACTGTGTCACTATGGTGAATCCAATAGGAAGCAAATAGGAAGAAAAGAAAAATCAACAGGAAGAAAGTGCAAAGGAGGTCTATCTTCCCTCCACCCTTTTCTTCTCTTTAGCACCCCTTAGTGTTGAGCCTAACAAAGAGCCAGGTGGCTGGGCAGAGCTGGTTTGTAGATAACCCTGCCCCCTGCATTACAAAGCCCTTTGGCCTTCGGTTTAAATCTGAGCATAGTATCTACTTATGGATGTAAAAAATAAAGAATAAAAATGAGCATCCCTGTACCGTAGTGGATAATTAAAGGGGAAACATGTCATGAGTTAATTTTCACTATGAAATTCTAAAAGTAATTAAAAGCAGCTCCCTGGTATGGCCTTTAGAATATCTCCAATGTTTAGTGACCCTTAACTAAACATCATATTATTAAAAAATCATATTTCCTCTGTATTCAAAAGTCATTGGATTCTGTAAGCCTTACAAATAGTTTCTCAAGAAATTTCAAAATTAAGTTCAGTGATCACATTATTTTAATAAATAGTCTATATTATATTTAATAGTCTGCAGTCTATGGACTCCAGGGATGGCTATTTATAAGGAAGGTTTTCAGGTCTAATATGAGTTTTTGCTTCTTATCAGTATCATTACTTTCATTTACAACACATATATAGAGTGCCAATGTAAAGAGTTTAATATTGCTATTGAATTATAATAAAAATTTTACTTATATATACTGTATTTAAAAGCATAATTAGATATGTTCAAATACTTAAAACATAAGCATACATTTATGGAATTTTTGCAATCAGTAACTTTTGGTTATGAATAGAAGTCCCAACTTCCCATTTGTCTTTAGAAGCCAACTGAAGCCTCACATTTCATTTCAAGACAGCTATCGTGGTCAGTCTTCTATTCTCCTTTTTACTCTTCAGCTTCCTCTAAATAGTAACAAAAGGAGAGCTTCACAAACATGAATAGCTTATAGAGTATGGCTTTTGTATAGAAGTCTGTAGGTGGATAATTAAGATTTCAATGTTTTTAAGAAATGAAACTTTTATACCTAGTTTGAAATTAAGAAAGAATTTGGGATGTGAATGACTTTTAAAGATAATTCTTTTAGCTGAAAATGGGAATAGGAAAATAAAAGTGCAGACTGCAAACCCAAGCCTCCCATTATACAGTATTCTTTATGCAGGCTGAATTACTTGTAGAACCGGTATGTTTTTTGATGGCATTCTGACTAAACGAACTGCTGGCTGGCATGGCTGTAATTACATGATGTCAGTATTCTATGCACTAGGCAAAGATTTTCATTTCATATATCATTCACAAAGGGCAGCAGGAATGCCACAGTCATGAGTTCACATTTCAGTTGTTTTAAACTCTTAGCAGTTGTTTTGAAGTTTAAAAGAACCAAAGATCATATACTCAGTCCTTCTGATCTGCATCCATATAATTTTAAACCAGAAGATGTGCCACCCACTTGGGGCAAGGCACAGTAAGTTTTCTAGTAAGAGCCATGGATAGAGGAAAGTGCCTCAGTCTTTCATGAGGAGACATTTCTTGTTTTATTGTTCTTTGTGAAAGACTGTGCAGTAAATAATGCTTTTACAAATGTAATCTCTGATCTGCTGAATACATAATAGGGAAAGAGGTAAAACTTAACTTTCCATCAAAAGGCTCTCACATTGACACATTTACAAAGGAAATCACAGTATAGACTCAGAAAAGGATTGTTCTGATACTTTAGAGCAAGCATTTAGAATGCTATACTCATTTATTTAGAAAAACCTTCTCTCTATTAGCTTTCTTTGATTTTGTGTAGCACATGGGGAAATTGTAAAGTAGACTAAGTCCATATTTTCTATTGAAAAATTCCCATTGCTCTTAATGCTGCTTCCTCTCTACATGTGACATGTAATTTACAAGATTATTTTCTGGTTCTGGTTATTTGTTCTCACATTTGAAAATCCTAAAAACTGAGGTATGGGAATATTCCCTAGAAGTTTTCTCTTTTTTTTATCACTTATAAAATTCAGTGTGCTTTTGTACATTAATAATGCATGGCCATCCACTTATGTTTGAATTATCCAAGAGACAGAGAAATAATTTTTATATTTGACAGGATAGTGAACTAATTAATGCTAAGTGTTTCAAATAATCTAAATCTTAGTATGTGAATCCCGTAATATTTAAAAAAAATTCTCAGTGTTACTTATGATCATCTTTATTTGTGATATGAGGAAAGGATAGCAAGTATAAGTCACAAAATGATGGAATGGGATAAGATTAAAGAGAACATACTCTGAGCCAGAATGCTTGAATGGTTGAATCCTGGCTCTGTCACTTGTAAGGACTTTGCCCTAAGGGATTTAACCTCTTTGTCTTTCAATTTCTCATATGAATGGGAGAGACAATAATATTTACCCCATAGAGTTTTGTAAGGTTTTTTGGATTAATTTGTTTGAAATATATTGGTATATTTACAGTAATTTTGAGTAACTGGTACATATTGAGTACGACGTATTAACCTCCCAAGGGCAGGGAATTGATCAGTTTTATTATTGATGAACTGCCATTACCTAAGAGTGCCTGGTGCCTTTTGTCAGTTTTTATTAGTTGTTATATTTATTATTATATTTATTATTTGGATTTCCATTAATTCCTTGCTGTTCTGAAAACTATTATTATCTAGTTTCTTTTGCTCGATGGCTAGTAGGTAGCTTCAACCACAGGGAGGCACTGTTGGAAAATAAGTGAAGAAGGGGGAAAGTCAGCCATTCCTTCTTCTCCATCTCTCTCTCAAGTTGAGTTTTCTGCAGAGTGCCTCTCCCCTATGCTAATTCCTTGCCTGGCTCCTTCCTGAGAGTCCCCATGTACTTACAGGCAACGCTGGTTTCTGAGTTCTCCTTTATCCTTGTTTCTGTTCTGTCCTAGATGACACCTGTTCTCCCAATTGCTGTTCTTTTTTGTCCCTTCACTATTTCCTATTTGTCTTCTCAGCTCTTGTATTATTATATAATTTCCTATGTAAAATTATCTCTGAATTAAATACCTAGAATGTTTATTGTTTCATTGTAAGACACTTATTGATGTTTTTCTCAATAAATAAATGTTTTCCAGAATTAGTAAGGAAATCAGCAGTTACATGTCATCACATGATACATTCTGATTCCTGAGGTTCTGGTATGTTCACTCAGTGAGGAGGAAGTCATACTTCAATGTTTAATCTTTAAAAGAAATGTGTCTTAGAAATGAGGCTTTCTTCATAATATAATTTGAGGAGTAAAGAGGCAGAGAGAAATAAGCCTCTATTTCTAGAGACCAGAAACACACATAGTCGCACACACACACACACACACACACACACACACACACAAATTGATCCTTCATTTCAGACCAGCGTTGTTATGGTACAAATCCCACATGTTAGCATGATCATTCCAGGCTTATCCAGATCCATCATGAGTCTTACAAAAAAAAAAGAGTGTTTTAAGAAGAGTGACCACCATCAAACCCATTGCCAGCACATAGATCCAAGTAGAAGAGGAATGTATGATGTTAACACACAACATGAGGGGTATATTTGGGTTTCTTTATGCTTTAATTTTGTCCACTGTCCCAGTGCTAATAGATTCTCTACTAACTAGAGTGGGCCTGAGGAGGCCTTTTGTGTGAGTTAGAGTTTGGTAATAAGCTATTGTATATTATCCTGGCACTCCTAAAGTGACATAAAGTAAAACACTTTCTACACATTTTACAAAGAAGGTCTAATTTTTGTTTTTACCGTTGCTGACTTTCAACCTCCTTTTATATCTTAAATGCATGAACATTATTTTTACTTTCATAGTAGCATCTTTTTAAAAATTTTTTTAAGTTTATTTATTTTTGACAGAGACAGAGTGCGAGCATGAGCTGGGGAGGGGCAGAGAGAGAGAGGGAGACATAGAATCAGAAGCAGGCTCCAGGCTCCGAGCTGTCAGCACAGAGCCTGATGCGAGACTTGAACTCACAAACTGTGAGATCATGACCTGGGCTGAAGTTGAACGCTTAACCGACTGAGCCACCCAGGCGCCCCAATAGCATCTTATTTCATAAAATAAACTGTGTAGTATTGAGTTAATGCTCAATATTTGATTGACTCAGACTATCACCTTTTCTTGAGCTGCATGACTTAGAGATAACAAGGTTCTTTTCACTTCTTGTAACTGAAAAGTAGGATAGAATTTTCTGTAGACCAAACTCCTAATACTACTAAGAACCCAAAGACTGTCACTAGGCTGATTCTATTTCAGGATATTGGTATGCACAAACAATTTAATGTGGGCTTTTTTCCAGAGATCACTGAAATTATCTTAAATGTGGCAGTAGTAGTACAAAAGTGGAAGACAATTTGGTACAGATAAAGGTTAGTGAAACTGAAAGCAGAAGAACTGAGTCTTATCTCATTATTGCCACATACTTCACTGTGGGACTTAGTGCATATGCCAATTGAGAGGATTGGGTTGGATGAATCCTGAAGTTCCTTTTAATCCCAATGACCAACCATCTAATTGAGCTTTTCTACCAATTTAGGCAGACCTAACATGTCTTTTGGTTATAAGCTAGACCTTGGTAACAGGATAATCTATCCTACTTACAGAAGTAAAAAGGAAAATGGATTCTGTTGATTTTTGAACTTTTATAAATATTAATAGAAAAATCTTTGGGTTTTGAAAGACTAATAAGCAACTGAATATTTCTGCTCAAATGGTATTAACCATTCATCATAAAATTATGCTTAATTTTTATTTAGAATTTAAATTATGAATAGCAGTCACTATTCATACTTTCCAAAAGATCCCTCCATGTCCTAGAAACTAATCAGTATAGCTATTTTGGGATCTACATGTAGAAATAAAGATACAAGCTTGAATTTTATCAAATACTTGCATTGATTTACAAACATAATTGTTGCAGAATAAATTAGCCCATGACTTGTTTTAATAAATTTTATTTAAAATTACAGTATATACTGTATTATTATTATTATATATCTCATAATTTCATATATTATTATATATTTAGTAATAGGTTTTCACATTAAATTATATCTGAAACCTTAACTTCTAGCACATTCTAAATTTACTAGTCTATAATCTTTAGGAGGAGATACTCTTTAGCTCTCTACTCAAATATAGGTAACATAATTGTCCTGTGCTGCTCCTTCCCCCTTTATCCTCTACCTCACTTACCCTACTCACGAGAAGGTAGGATGATTTGCCTTTTATACAAAATCAGAATATGCTGGATATCTTTATATCAGCTATTCCCATGTGTCTATTGGAAGATAGCTTCTCCTTGTTCTCTAGAGAACAAACTACACTATCTGTAGATTTCTGCCACCCCAGGATTGCTTCTGTGTGTTTAGGTAGGTAAACCCTTCCTAATATGGAGTTCAGTTGGCTGTCCTATTTTGATCTTATGCAAAGCAACATTGAAAATAAAACCATTATTAGCAACAAGAGTAATATCTGAATCACCATCTTTTATCCCTTTATTTTTAAACTCTGTTAGAGAATACATGGAGTGTTTCAGAGGTTGCTCCTGTTGGGGAGGAAAAAGTCTCTCTATCTTTTAAAATCCTTCTACCTGGATAAAAATCAAATTGACATGAGATAGATTAACAAGAGAAAATCAAATATAATAGCATATGTAAAAGGAATCCATAAACACATGGGAATTTCAAAGACATTCCGGCAACATGATGCCTATATGAGCTAAGAAGAGGGGTAGGAATCTGAGCATACAAAGGGGAGAAAAACCATTAGCAGGAAGGTGAAAGATGTTTAGAAAACAGAGGTTGCCCTATTATGTAGATAAACCTCTTAGGTAGAAAGAAGTCTCTGTTAAAAGCTTCTTCCTGGTAGAAGGAGGCAGTTAAGGGGAAGGTAAAGAGATTTTTCTGAATCTGCTGGGTTTGGATAGCTTTTAACTCAAAATAATGTTCATGCCAAAGTGGCCCATCTTCGGGTGCTTTGCCCAGAGCCCCTATACTACAAAGTCCCCAATAATTGGACACTGGTCAGAAATGTAGACAAATAAAGCAGGGGATAGAATTTCAAACCAATACATGTCAAAGTCTTGTGATGAGGCAGAGTACAGAGACTTTGGTTAATACGTTGACACGATATTTTGAACTTGGTAGTTTGTAGAGGTTTTTAAGTTTCTATTAGTTAATTTTAAACTGGTCTGACCTAATGAAGAAGCCACATGTTAATTTTGACTATAGCTTATAATGCGACTATCCACTGATGAGTCACCTAAAATACAGGTAGTAAAGTTTAGGCCTCTACAGAAGAGAGGGCTGCATGGCCAGTCTTGGAAAATTTGTAGGTAATTTCAGTAGACTGCTGTGGTGTCCAACAAACATATACCAGCCACACAAACCTCAATAAGTAACTGGCCTGTAGAACCTATAGCAGAGGCACATAGCTTCAGAATGCAAGCCTGCTATTTCTGTCTACACAGGCACACATTTTTTTTACTAAGCATGATTTTGTTTTTAGAATATGATTTTTCTAGACATACTGAACTGATGAGTTTTGCGTGCCATAGAAAGCATTACTGAGAACTTACTAGTGTGAGGTTAGGTAGGTAGCTTTAGATCTATTCCTTTAAATTTGGATAGGAGTAAGTATACAAGGAAATCTTTAGAAGCACTAACCTCAGCTATATGTAGCTTGTCCATGTGATCAAGAGTAATTTCAAGCTGCTAACATTTATGTACATGGACATGTAAGTTTGCCTACAAAAATATACAAATCTAAAGAGAAGAAAGGCAGTTACCTGAAGGAGAACAAGACAGAAGTACTGGTTCTCTGTAGGTCTAATGGATTTAAGATTAAGATTTAAAATATTAGCTTTAGTTATGATTCTCCTGAATGCTGTTTATTAGGTAAGGGTAGATGAACACTAGCTGAGCCTTCCATAGGATTGGCAGGTTTCTCAGACCTGAGAGATTCAAGAATATTTTTAGCCTAGATATCAAAAACACATAAGACTAAATAAAAGCTTACCTAGAATATTGTTCAAATTCTCACATTGATAATTCTGAGCAAAAAGTATTAACTGATATGCAGGTTCAGCTGAAAACAAAAATCTTCATAGGTTCTTCCTTCCTCAACTATCACTGAATCTTTGCTATGGTCTTGGTCATCACTAAGAAATTGATTCTAAAAACAGTTTTGCCTAAACTTTATTCCTCTAGGATTGGGATGAGCTTGTTTTTAACTTTGATGTTTGTGAGTTCAATAGTATTATTTGCACTATTAATAACAATATGAGCTACCTCAAGACTTGGCCTTAAGTTAATTCAACGTTTGGATCTCTAAAGGAACCTCAATAGTTCCGATGAAAGTAATCTCATATTCCAGCAGCTGACAGAACTCTAATAGCACCTGAGATTCAAGAACCACTTTGGTTAAGACAAAGCACAATAAGATATTGGGATAGATTGTAATTCTTTTGGATTTTTAACATACTAAGGCAGGATATTTTTATTTCAGACTTGAATTCCTTTGAAATTTAACCAGTAAGAGGACTTAATCTTTGAACTTTAATATCTCCTTGGAAAGTTCAGACTGCTAAGGGGCTTATATTCAAATTTATGGCATGTCTATGATGTTGGCATTCTATTATTGAAAGCCTTTATGAATTTTATTATTAGATATCTTAATGAAGTCATTTAGGCTCATTGGATAATTTCTGATAGGCTATGTTGTAATCTGACTAAACCTAATTTGGGATGAGAAATGGAATACAGAATAGATTTTCAGCCTTGGAGCAGAGTAGGTTTGGCATGAAATTTAATTAGTATATTATTCAGATCTATTTCACAGCCTAAGACAGCAAAATATTAACCATTCTCCAGTGGTCACAAAGGGGAAACTTTAGTTCTGTAGAGGCAGTATCAGGAAGGTGGGAGCAGGCTTATATTGAGAGACTGTTTTATCACCTATAATAAAACAAATAATCTCATCTTTGGTAGATCATGGTCTTAAATATTAAGCCCAGTGGGTTAAGGAAATAGAGCTGGGGGATGATCATGGGGCATTATTTATTTACTCTTCCTGATAGTTCTTTCCAAGTCGTAAAAAATTCCTTCTTGTTATACTTCTTACTCCCTTTAAGACACCCTTTACCTGCTTTCACCAAAGGAAACTTGGAAATGATTAAAAAGCAATGCTTAATTGACACTGCCATGCCATTTTTTTCACTTGGGCATGAGTTTCTCATGACGCGTGGACTCTGATCCTGAAGAGGGTAAGAGCTGCTGTCATTGAGTTATACTGTGACTGAGTGGGTAATCTGACTTGATTCAAAGATTCAGCTAGAACATTGTAACCTCCATATTAGACTTAATCATAAATGAAGTTTATATCATTCCCTCTACTTTTTCATATTTTTTCCTGGTAGGAAGGTGGGAGTATTCACTGAATGTCACTATGAGATATGCAATACATATTTTAACATAAATTTTTAAAAATTTACTGATAATGGGCACCATAATGTTACAGTAGTCTACAGCCATACCACCCTGGACACGCCTGATCTCATTTGATCTTGGAAGCTAAGCAGGGTCAGGCCTGGTTAGTACTTGGATGGCAGAAATGTTAAAGTATTCCTTCATCCTGTGACAATATAAATTTAATCTACTAAGCTTTGTTATTTTGGGACAATATACACAAACATCAAGCATCTATACCTGTATACATATATATATATATATATATATATATATATATATATATATATACACACATACTTATATATGTGTGTATATATATATACACACACACATATATATGTAACTATGTATATATTGAAACTTTTAAAAACAGAAGATGCTGAAAAAAGAAAATCTGTTCTTTACCAAATCACTAGGTATGTTTCAAATAAATTATCCCTGTGTTGGGTCATTTCCTAACTTAATTTTTGTGTCTACTGAATACAGAAAATATGAAAGAGTAGCTGCCATGAAAAAAAATGTTCAGATCCACATTATAAAGTGAGATAGTTTGTAATAGTAACTAAGAAGAAAAATCACCCTGCAAATTGACTGCTTGAGTTTAAATCTATTTTCTGCTATTTAGTAACCGTGTGAACTTGGGCAATTCGTTTAATGATCTTTGTCTCTGTTTCTACATTAATAAAGCAATAGTGATAATATTAGTATTATTGCATTGGATCATTTGAGACTAAACTAGTAATTGTGTAAGAATATCCGGAAAAGTTCTTGGTATATGGGAAATACTATAAAATTGTTGGTTATTATCACTTGTAGGGTAAATGATATGTTGAGGACGTTCCCAGACAGATATTATAGTGAAATAGAGATGATGGCCTGCAGAACTTCCAGAGATGGTTATGAGTCAGAAAAAAAAAAAGAAAAGAAAAGAAAAAGGAAAAACTAGAAGTCTGAGCAAACTTTTTCATGTAAAAAGACACAAATCTAGTTACATAAGACAAAATAAGATGTTATTCAACCTTGGATTTGTGAGATGAATGAAAATTTTAAATATAGCAACTGATGTATGATTTGGAGTACTGGTTCTCTTAAGTGTGGTTCCTGTTTCAGCAAAATTAACATCACCTGGAAACATTTTAAAATAGAATATTTAGGCCTTACTCAGACCTATTGAGATAGAAATTCAGGGAATGGAGCAGAAATCTGTTCTGAACAATCCCTCAAAGTAATTCTGATACATGCTAATGAACTATTTAGAGTTTTGATATTTTTGTGTGTAATATGAGACACTTAGCATATAGAATATAGTTGGGGAGGCTAATTATACAATATATAAATGAGTTTATTGTTTCAAAATACTGATTTGCAACATAACATGTTTAGACTAAACAATAATAATACTTATCCATATGTCAGACAGTATACCCATTTAATTAATGAAAGCAATCCTGTGAGTAGGTATTAATTCTATATTCTTTTTACCAAGGAGTAAACAGTGGCTATTGTAGTTTAAAATCATAAAGCTAGAAGATGGCAGACCAAAAATTTGATTACATGGTCTGTGATTCCAGACTGTACACTAATGAAAGCTATGATGTTTTAATAAGAATAGAACCAGGTAGGGGCGCCTGGGTGGCGCAGTCGGTTAAGCGTCCGACTTCAGCCAGGTCACGATCTCGCGGTCCGTGAGTTCGAGCCCCACGTCAGGCTCTGGGCTGATGGCTCAGAGCCTGGAGCCTGTTTCCGATTCTGTGTCTCCCTCTCTCTCTGCGCCTCCCCCATTCATGCTCTGTCTCTCTCTGTCCCAAAAATAAATAAACGTTGAAAAAAAAATTAAAAAAAAAAATAGAACCAGGTAATGATGAAAGAAAGGACAAAGATGAAGTTAGGTTATTCCTTCATTTTCATCTGACCATTTCCCTTTTATCACTTGGGAGTAATGCTTCCCTCCATAGAATGACATTTTCTTTTTTTTTAATATATGAAATTTATTGTCAAATTGGTTTCCATACAACACCCAGTGCTCATCCCAACAGGTGCCCTCCTCAATACCCATCACCCACCCTCCCCTCCTTCCCATCCCCCATCAGCCCTCAGTTTGTTTTCACTTTTTAAGAGTCTCTTATGCTTTAGCTCTCTCCCACTCTAACCTCTTTTTTTTTTCCTTTCCCTCCCCTGTGAATTCCTGTTAGGTTTCTCAGGATCCACACATAAGAGTGAACACATATGGTATGGTATCTGTCTTTCTCTGTATGCTTATTTCACTTAGCGTAACATTCTCCACTTCCATCCACGGTGCTACAAAGGGCCATATTTCATTTTTTCTCATTGCCACATAGTACTAAATTGTGTATATAAACCACAATTTCTTTATCCATTCGTCAGTTGATGGACATTTAGGCTTTTTCCATAATTTGGCTATTGTTGACAGTAATGCTATCAATATTGGGGTACAAGTGCCCCTGTGCATCAGTACTCCTGTATCCCTTGGGTAAATTCCTAGCAGTGCTATTGCTGGGTCATAGGGTAGGTCTATTTTTAATTTTTTGAGGAACCTCCACACTGTTTTCCAGAGTGGCTGCACCAGTTTGCATTCCCACCAACAGTGCAAGAGGGTTCCCGTTTCTCCACATTCTCTCCAGCATCTATAGTCTCCTGATTTGTTCATTTTGGCCACTCTGACTGGCATGAGGTGATACCTGAGTATGGTGTTGATTTGTATTTCCCTGATGAGGAGTGACATTGAGCATCTTTTCATGTGCCTGTTGGCCATCGGGATGTCTTCTTTAGAGAAGTGTCTATTCATGTTTTCTGCCCATTTCTTCATTGGATTATTTGTTTTTCGGGGGTGGAGTTAGGTGAGATCTTTATAGATTTTGGATACTAGCCCTTTGTCTGATATGTCATTTGCAAATATCTTTTCCCATTCCATTGGTTGCCTTTTAGTTTTGTTGATTGTTTCGTTTGCTATGCAGAAGCTTTTATCTTCATGGGGTCCGAATAGTTTGTTTTTGCATTTAATTCCCTTGCCTTTGGGGATGTGTCAAGTAAGAAATTGCTACGGCTGAGGTCAGAGAGGTCTTTTCCTGTTTTCTCCTCTAGGGTTTTGATGGTTTCCTGTCTCACATTCAGGTCCTTTATCCATTTTGAGTTCATTTTTGTAAATGATGTGAGAAAGTGGTCTAATTTCAACCTTCTGAATGTTGCTGTCCAGTTCTCCCAGCACCATTTGTTAAAGAGACTGTCTTTTTTCCATTGGATGTTCTTTCCTGCTTCGTCAAAGATGAATTGGCCATACGTTTGTGGGTCTAGTTCTGGGGTTTCTATTCTATTCCATTGGTCTATGTGTCTGTTTTTGTGCCAATACCATGCTGTCTTGATGATTACAGCTTTGTAGTAAAGGCTAAAGTCTGGGATTGTGATGCCTCCTGCTTTGGTCTTCTTCTTCAAAATTCCTTTGGCTATTTGGGGCCTTTTGTGGTTCCATATGAATTTTAGGATTGCTTGTTCTAGTTTCGAGAAGAATGCTGGTGCAATTTTGATTGGGATTGCATTGAATGTGTTGATTGCTTTGGGTAGTATTGATATTTTTACAATATTTATTCTTACAACCCATGAGCATGGAATGTTTTTCTGTTTCTTTATATCTTCTTCAATTTCCTTCATAAGCTTTCTATAGTTTTCAGCATACAGATCTTTTACATCTTTGGTTAGATTTATTCCTAGGTATTTTATGCTTCTTGGTGCAATTGTGAATGGGATCAGTTTCTTTATTTGTCTTTCTGTTGCTTCATTGTTAGTGTATAAGAATGCAACTGATTTCTGTACATTGATTTTGTATCCTGGGACTTTGCAGCATTCATGTATCAGTTCTAGCAGACTTTTGGTGGAGTCTATGGGATTTTCCATGTATAATATCATGTCATCTGCAAAAAGTGAAAACTTGACTTCATCTTTGCTAATTTTGATGCCTTTGATTTCCTTTTGTTGTCTGATTGCTGATGCTAGAACTTCCAACACTATGTTAAACAACATCGGTGAGAGTGGACATGCCTGTCGTGTTCCTGATCTCAGGGAAAAAGCTCTCAGTTTTTCCCCATTGAGGATGATGTTAGCTGTGGGCTTTTCATAAATGGCTTTTATGATGTTTAAGTATGTTCCTTCTATCCCAACTTTCACGAGGGTTTTTATTAAGAAAGGATGCTGAATTTTGTCAAATGCTTTTTCTGCATCGATTGACAGGATCATATGGTTCTTATCTTTTCTTTTATTAATGTGATGTATCACGTTGATTGCTTTGCGATTGTTGAACCAGCCCTGCATCCCAGGAATGAATCCCACTTGATCATGGTGAATAATTCTTTTAATATGCTGTTGAATTCAATTTGCTAGTATCTTATTGAGAATTGTTGCATCCATATTCATCAGGGATATTGGCCTGTAGTTCTCTTTTATTACTGGGTCTCTGTCTGGTTTAGGAATCAAAGTAATACTGGCTTCATAGAATGAGTCTGGAAGTTTTCCTTCCCTTTCTATTTTTTGGAATAGCTTGAGAAGGATAGGTATTATCTCTGCTTTAAATGTCTGGTAGAACTCCCATGGGAAACCATCTGGTCCTGGACTCTTATTTGTTGGGAGGTTTTTGATAACTGATTCAATTTCTTCACTGTTTATGGGTCTATTCAAGCTTTCTATTTCCTCCTGATTGAGTTTTGGAAGCGTGTGGGTATTTAGGAATTTGTCCATTTCTTCCAGGTTGTCCAGTTTGTTGGCATATAGTTTTTCATAGTATTCCCTGATAATTGTTTGTATGTCTGAGGAATTGGTTGTAATAATTCCATTTTCATTCATGATTTTATCTATTTGGGTCATCTCCCTTTTCCTTTTGAGAAGCCTGGCTAAAGGTTTAACAATTTTATTTTTTCAAAAAACCAACTCTTGGTTTCATTGATCTGCTCTATAGTTTTTTTAGATTCTATATTGTTTATTCTGCTCTGATCTTTGTTATTTCTCCTCCTCTGCTGGGTTTAGGGTGTGTTTGCTGTTCTGCTTCTATTTCCTTTAGGTGTTCTGTTAGATTTTGTATTTGGGAGTTTTTTGTTTCTTGATATAGGCCTGGATTGCAATGAATTTTCCTCTCAGGACTGCCTTCCCTGCATCCCAAAGTGTTTGGATTGTTATATTTTCATTTTCATTTGTTTCCATATATTTTTTAATTTCTTCTCTAATTGTCTGGATGACCCATTCATTCTTAATAGGGTGTTCTTTAACTTCCATGCTTTTGGAGGTTTTCCAGACTTTTTCCTGTGGTTGATTTCAAGCTTCATAATAGCATTGTGGTCTGAAAGTGTGCATGGTATGATCTCATTTCTTGTATACTTCTGAAGGGGTGTTCTGTGACCCAGTATGTGATCTATCTTGGAGAATGTTCCATGTGCACTCGTGAAGAAAGTATATTCTGTTGCTTTGTAATGCAGAGTTCTAAATATATCTGTCAAGTCCATCTGATGCAATGTATCATTCAGGGCCCTTGTTTCTTTATTGACCGTGTGTCTAGATGAGCTATCCATTTCTGTAAGTGGGGTGTTAAAGTCCCCTGCAATTACCACATTTTTATCAATAAAGTTGCTTATGTTTGTGAGTAATTGTTTTATATATTTGGGGGCTCCTGTATTCGGCACATAGACATTTATAATTGTTAGCTCTTCCTGATGGATAGACCCTGTGATTATTATATAATGCCCTTCTTCATCCCTTTTTATAGCCTTTAATTTAAAGTCTAGTTTGTCTGATATAAGTATGGCTACTCCAGCTCTCTTTTGACTTCCAGTAGTGTGATAATTCTCCATCCCCACTCTCTATCAGAAGGTGTCCTCAGGTCTAAAATGTGTCTCTTGTAGACAGCAAATAGATAGGTCTTGTTTTTTTATCCATTCTGATACCCTATGTCTTTTGGTTGGCGCATTTAGTCCATTTACAGTGTTATTATAGAAAGATATGGGTTTAGAGTCATTGTGATGTCCGTAGGTTTCATGCTTGTAGCGATATCTCTGGTACTTTGTCTCACATGAGCTCCCTTAGGAACTCTTGTAGGGCTCGTTTAGTGGTGATGAATTCCTTCAGTTTTTGTTTGTTTGGGAAGATCTTTTTCTCTCTTTCTATTCTAAATGACAGATTTGCTGGATAAAGGATTCTCGGCTGCATATTTTTTCTGTTCATCACATTGAAGGTCTCCTGCCATTCCTTTCTGCCCTGCCAAGTTTGAGTAGAGAGATCTGTCACGAGTCTTATCCGTCTCCCTTTCTGTGTTAGAGCACGTTTATCCCTAGCTGCTTTCAGAATTTTCTTTTTATCCTTGTATTTTGCCAGTTTCACTATGATATGTCGTGCAGAAGATCGATTCAAGTTACGTCTGAAGGGAGTTCTGTGCCTCTTGGATTTCAATGCCTTTTTCCTCCCCCAGATCAGCGAAGTTCTCAGCTATTATTTCTTCAAGTACACTTTCAGCACCTTTCCCTCTCTCTTCCTCCTCTGGAATACCAATTACGCGTAGATTATTTCTCTTTAATGCATCACTTAGTTCTCTAATGTTCCCCTCATACTCCTGGAATCTTTTTATCTCTCTTTTTCTCAGCTTCCTCTTTTTCCATAATTTTACCTTCCAGTTCACCTATTCTCCCCTTTCCCTCTTCAATGTGAGCCGTGGTTGTCTCCATTTTATTTTGCATCTCATTTATAGCATTTTTTATCTCCTTCTGGCTGTTCCTTGGTCCCTTGATCTCTGTAGCAATAGATTCTCTGCTGTCCTGTATATTGTTTTCAAGCTCAGTGATTAATTTTATGACTATTATTCTAAATTCACTTTCTGTTATATTGTTTAAATCCTTTTTGATAAGTTCGTTAGCTGTCGTTATTTCCTAGAAATTCTTTTGAGGGGAATTCTTCCATTTCGTCATTTTGGATAGTCCCTGGAGTGGTGCGGAACTACGGGGCACTTCTCCTGAGCTGTCTTGAATAACTTGCATTGGTTGGCAGGGCCGCAGTCAGATCTGATGTCTGCCCCCGGCCCACAGCTGGGGCCAGTCAGACTGGTGTGTACCTTCTCTTCCCCTCTCCTAGGGGCGGGATTCACTGTGGGGTGGCGTGGCCTGTCTGGGCTACTTGCACACTGCCAGGCTTGTGATGTTGGGGATCTGGCATATTAGCTGGGGTGGGTCAGCAAGGTGCACAGGGGCGGGAGGGGCAGGTTCAGCTCACTTTTCCTTTGATGATCCACTTCAGGAGGGGCCCTGTGGCACCGGGAGTGAGTCAGACCCGCCACCACCAGAGGGATGGATCCACAGAAGCGCTGCGTTGGGTGTTTGCATGGAGCAAGCCAGTTCCCTGGCAGGAACCGGTTCCCTTTGGGATTTTGGCTGGGGGATGGGCGAGGGAGATGGCGCTGGCAAGCGCCTTTGTTCCCTGCCAAACTGAGCTCAGTCGTCCAGGGCTCAACAACTCTCCCTTCCGTTGTCCTCAAGCCCTCACGCTGTCTGAACAGAGCTGTTAGCTTATAACCTTCCAGATGTTAAGTCCTGCTCGCTGTAGGTACACACTCCGTCCGACCCCTCCACTTTTGCCAGCCAGACTCAGGGGCTCTGCTTTGCTGGCGGGCTGCCCCTCTGCCCCGGCTCCCTTCCGCCAGTCCATGTAGTGCGCACTGCCTCTCCGCCCTTCCTACCCTTTTCCGTGGGCCTCTCGTCTATACTTGGCTCCGGAGAATCCATTCTGCTAGTCTTCTGGTGGTTTTCTGGATTATTTAGGCAGGTGTGGGTAGAATCTAAGTGATCAGCAGGACGCGGTGAGCCCAGCATCCTCCTACACCGCCATCTTCCTCCTCCTATGTCTAGAATGACATTGTCTTCTATATTTCCAAAATTACTCCTACCAATGGATGATAGCATAGTTATTTGAGTATGGATCATTGTATTAAACAAATTTAAACTTATAATTAACAAATACATAATAAGAGCTTGCTTTAGAGTTTTAGGTAGCAGCTGCTGAGATTTTACTGTATGGTTTTTATGTAGCAGCTATTGATCAGACCTGTATCAGATAATGCATATTATAAGGAACTAAGAATCTTAATGAGGTAAACATGAAAATAATTTTCAGACTGCTTTATCAAGGTATTATTGGCGTACAAAAAATTCTCCATATATAATATGTACAACTTCATGAATTTGGAGATAAGTATACACTCTTGAAACTATCACCATAACTTATGCCATAAAAGTATCCACCATGTCCACAAATTTCTTTCCTTTTTGTTATTTACAAAATAAAAATATTTATTTAAATGCATAGATATTCAAAGGCAAAGCAATGAGGTGATTATTTTTGTTGTTTCTCTTGTAGAGATTTATCATATCCTTTGTGTATTCAATCTGACTTTAAATAATTTGTATCCAGGGGCCACTATCAAAGTGGTTACTTAGTTAGTGATCATTCTGAGTTATTTTTATTGATTTTTAAAATTGATTTTATTCTATATTTTAAAAAGGCTATAGTTATATGTTGTGACACAATGAACTTAGAAAATAAGGTTAACTACTGTCACGACCTTGCTACATTTCCTGTCCTTTCCAACTTGTTACTGTCCTATTTCTGTTTTTTTACTACCCATCATTTCATTTCATACATTTATAATTCCATTCATATTCAGAAACTTTTTCAACTTCTATTTTATTGCTTTCAAATTGATTTATGGCATATTTTAAATAATAAACTAGCTAAATTATTTCTAATAAGTAATCATAAGAAGGGTGATATCAAATCTTTTCAAATTAAAAAATTTCTATGATATAAATGTAAAATTCCATTAATATCAAATGAACATTTACACAACAGTAGTTTTCCCTTTGGACATACAAGCCAATAGTCATTTACTAGTTGGGATTTTTTATGTTGGCTTAAATTTAAAAACACTTCATTTGAATATGATGGCCTAAAACACAATAGTGAAGATCCACTTCTGAAAATAAGGTATGTAGAGCTCCACACATCTGTTCTCAATATTTTTTAAATACCACACCATAAACTATTTTTTAAAAGCCACACACATATTGAAAATGTCTGGAATTTGTCCTAAAGTTACATAACAACAAAAGCAAGAAAAACCACACTTATTTGAGAAAACCTATTAAATCAACAAAACCCAGCAATTTTGTGGCATTTGAGCCACAACCTGCTGCCTACCTTTTTTCTTCCCCTGGCACAGCATGATAGAAGATCCATTCAAGATGGATGTGCACAAAACGTTGGGGCTTCCCCTCCCAAGCTGTAATTCCTCTAGTTCTGTATTGCAGAAAGTACATTCCAGGTGAGAGTTTGAGGGATGTATTCCTCTACCAGCTTTCCTTTTTGTACCTAGCCCCTACTCTTAGCATAGAGGCTATACGCCAGGCACAGCAGGCTATCCCACCAAAATCCCAGATAGCTTCTTTGCTGAAATTTAAAAAACAAACAAACAAAAAAATTGATTCAAAGAATTTACATGAAAACTCAAGGAACCAGAGCTAATAAAACAATCTTGAAATATAATGATGATCCTGAAAAATAATAACAAAGCTAAGGGATTCACACTTCCTGATGTTTACATTTACTACAAAGATATAGTAATCAAAACAGTATGATACTGGAGTAAGGCTAGGCATATAGATAAATGGAATAGACTTGAGAGTCCAGAAATGAACATTCATATTTATGGCCAATTGAATATTAACAAGGTTGCCAAGGAATTCAATGAGGGAAAGAATAGTCCTTTCAACAAATGGTGCTGGGATAATTTGATGTCTACGTGTGAAAGAATGGAATTGGGCCCCTTCCTCACACAATATACAAAAATTAGCTCAAGAAGAATCAAAGACCTAAATTGGGGTGCCTGTGTGGCTCAGTCAGTTAAACAACTAACTCTTGATTTCGGCTCAGGTCATGATCTCATGGTTTGAGAGATCGACCCCCCCATCAGGCTTTGCTCTGACAATGTGGAGCCTGCCTGGGATTCATTCTCTCCCTCCCTCTCTCTCTCTGCCTTCACCCTGCTCTCTCTCTCTCTCTCTCTGTCTCAAAATAAATAAACTTAAAAAAATGAATCAAAGACCTAAATACAAAACTTTAAAAAGTAAACCAAAAAAACAAACAAAGAAGCACATCAAATAGTGTTCAAGAAATGTAAATCAAATCCACAGTCAGATACCACCTTACAGTCACTAGGATGATTATAATAAAAAAGATGGATAATAAAGAGTTTGAAAGGATATGTATAAGTTGGAACTTTCTTCCACTGCTATCAGAAATGTAAAATGGTGCATTGCTTTGACAGAGTCTGGCAGTTCCTCAAAATTTTAAAACATTGGATTACCATATGATCCAGTAACTCTACTTTTTAGTGTCTACCCAAGAGAAAACATATGTCCACACAAAAAAATTGTACAGGGATTTTTACGGTAGCATTATTCATGGTAGGCAAAAAGTGGTAACAACACAAATACCCAGTTGATGAATGTATAAATAAAATGAGGTATATTCATACAATGCAATGTTATTCAGCAATTAAAAGGAATGAGGTACTGATGTATTCTACTGCCTGGATGAACCTTGAAAACATGTTAAGTGAAAAAAGCTAGCTACAAAAAAACCCATAATTTGTATGTTTACATTTATATGAAATGCCCAAAATAGGCAAATTTATACACACAGAAAATAGATTGGCAGTTGTCTGGGATCAGAGGGGTTAAGGGGAAGTAACACTTTTCTGCTAATGTGCATGGAATCTCTTTGTGGAACAATGAAAATATTCTAAAATTGGTTGTGGTGATAGCTGCACATATATGTGAATATCCAAAAAAACCATTGAATTATACATTAAGAATAGGTAAATATATGTGAATTATATCTCAATAAGTTGTTTAGCAAGCTATTAAAAAGCACAACTTTCATATTTGCAGTATACACCTCTTAATATTAAATGTTGAGGGTTATTTGTGTGCCTATGGTCAAGAAAACAATTTAAAAAGCACTATATTCTAATTAAAGAAACATTAATATTAATGAAAATAAACTGCTTATAATGCCATTGGGGAGGATGTAATCTTGCACTGGAATTAGTCAGTTTTCCACTGGTAGGTGGTAGAAAATGAATACTGTCATTTGTTTACATATAAATCAATTGGTTAATTTAGAGAACCAAACTATATATTTCAAGAGAAAAATGAAAACATGCATAAAAGCACAAACTGTAAAACCAGATCACTTAGGTTAGGATTCTTGCCTGACACTTAGGGACTATGAGACTGGATGTCAGAATTCTGGGGTCCTACAAAGAAAAGGTAGACTGGAGTTATCAAAATGTAATATTTCTTTTAATTTTCTTATTTTTATATAGTAGTTTCTCCTTAGGTGTGCAAACATCTCCAGAGAGCAAAAATCCCTCCTTGTTCTACCCACCACTCCCAGCCTTCTTTCATGGTCTAAGTGGGTTAGTCACATGATATGTGACATACACGAAGAGGATCTAGATATTTAATGGTTCCTCATGAATCTTTCCATCAGTCTTTGTTTTTAGCCCCATTTACATCCCTGGCTTCTGAAGTATATAGTGTCTCCATGTCCTAAGAATTTTTGAATTCTTGCTAAGTAAATCATCATGCTTACTGGCTTTTACTTTCTCTTCCCCAACTATTTGAGTGATTAGGTTTCATATATTTTTGGTCTCTCAATAAAATTTTAATTGTACATTAACTTTGTTTTCCAAGGTATTTAATTGTCCATCATCACTGATTTCAGAATATGTTGTAGATTGTTCAATGTGCTATTCATTACCAATTTTAAAAAAAGAGATTGAAATATATAGATGATAGATAGATAGTTGATAAGAAAGATGTAGAGATGTCCTCAGAAAATTCTGCTGTCATTGAGCATGTATTAAAAACAATCTATCAGGGGTGCCTGAATGGCTCTGTTGGTTGAGCATCCGACTCCGGCTCAGTCATGATCTCACAGTTCGTGGGTTTGAGCCCCACGCCGGGCTCTGTGCTGACAGCTCAGAACCTGGAGCCTGCTTCAGATCCTGTGTCTCCCTCTCTCTCTGCCCCTCCCCAGCTCGCACTCAGTTTCTCTCTCTCTCTCTCTCTCTCTCTCTCTCTCTCTCTCTTTCTCTCTCAAAAATAAATAAACATTAAAAAGATTTTTTAAGGGGCGCCTGGGTGGCGCAGTCGGTTAAGCGTCCGACTTCAGCCAGGTCACGATCTGGCGGTCCATGAGTTCGAGCCCCGCGTCGGGCTCTGGGCTGATGGCTCAGAGCCTGGAGCCTGTTTCCGATTCTGTGTCTCCCTCTCTCTCTGCCCCTCCCCCGTTCATGCTCTGTCTCTCTCTGTCCCAAAAATAAATAAACATTGAAAAAAAATTAAAAAAAAAATTTTTAAAAATCTATCAATAAAGTGGTTATGTAGTAATAAGTGATGCTGACAATTTTTTAAATAAAGGAATAAATGGTAATAAGAATTGCTGGGATTTGGAGGACAATGAAGTCAAATATATTTTCTATGTCTCATGTTTATATTTATACTATTAACAATGCATGAGACCTAAATAACATTCATTTATTGAGCTTGATTAGATCTGTTACATTGTCTAGGACAGTAAGCCATTTTTTATATTATTCATTTGTTTGTTTTTAGAGAGAGACCACATGTCAGGGAAAGGGAGCTGGTTGGGGGGAGACAGAGAGAGAATAAAAGAGACGTAGAGAGAGAGAGACAGAGAGACAGAATATCTTAAACAGGCTCCACGCTCAACACAGCACCCAATGTGGAGCTCTATCTCACAACCCTGGGATCATGACCTGAGCCAAAATCAACAGTCTGACGCTCAACCAACTGAGCCACCCAGGAGCCTGGCAGCCATTTTTCTAATCATTTCTGGTTGATCTATGCACTTAGATATCCTAGGGCTATTCAGAAAAATAAACTATGAGTTACATTTGTTTCAAAGTGTATACTTACTAAATATCTTTCAATTTTGTTTTCCATTTTTAACCTCTTTTTTGGCAACTGCCCCAATAAGGTCAACAGTCAACTGCCTTTTTTAAACAACAACAACAAAAATACATATATAATTATGCCATTTACTTCTTAAAAAATTCACCTTCTAATTCTTGAAAAGTTACATAGTACAATCCACTGTTTCACTGAATATTAGTTTTGTTTGTTTGTTTGATTTCCAAAAGCATTAATCACAATATATCTCTTCTGATTAATTTCTTATTATTTTGATCAGTACTGTGTTACTCTAGTTAAATGAATAGTCTTGTTCTCCTAATATGCAAGACCCATCCTTAAACTGTACTTTTTCATTATGCTCCAGAATTGTTTTGTATTCTCTTCCCAGAAGGCAAAATTCTAATTATAAAAAGAGCAATAAAATAATGATTCCCCTCCACTATTTCCTGCTCTGTAAAACCTTCTTTACTTTCTCCAAGGGAAGGTTGACTATTACTTCCTTTGTTACCATATAATTATATTAATTTATCTGCATCATCCCTTATGGAAATATTTTTGTAGTTATATGTATAGAAGTCTGCTCACTTAATAGTTACCTGTTGAAGACATAAGCCTAGCAGTAATTGTTTTTTTTCTGGTACTTAGCTAGTGCACATAAATCTTTAATAAATTATGTTTTATTTTTATTTTTTGTTTACGTATTTTTTTAAGTTTATTTTTGAGAGAGAGAGAGAGAGAGAGAGAGAAAGTAAGAGTGGGGGAAGGGCAGAGAGAGAGGAGATAGAGAAACCGAAGCAGGCTTTGCTGTTACCGCAGAGCCCAATGTGGGGCTTGAACTCACGAACTTCAAGATCATGACCTAAGCTGAAGTCAAGAGGCACACACCTAACCAACTGAACCACCCAGGCACACCAATAAATTATTTTTTTAATATCTATTATAATCTTAAGTTAAAAATACTAATATTGTATTTTTTATTTTTTATTTTTGTTATTGAAATATAATGGGATAGCCAGTATAGCATATTTTTTTCTCAAACATGCTGATGAGTATGGATTAGAAAGCCTTCAATTATGTTTCAACTCAAACTTACTTCAAAAAGGTTCCTATTTCCCTATTGTATTAATTACATTTAAAATGGTTTAATATTGGGGCACCTGAGTGGCTCAGTCGGTGAAGCGTCTGACTTCAGCTCAGGTCATGATCTGTCTTACAGTTCATGGGTTTGAGCTCCACATTGGGCTCTGTGTGGAGAGCTCGGAGCTTGGAGCCTGCTTCAGATTCTGTGTCTCCTTCTTTCTCCGCCCCTACCCTGCTCACATTGTCTGTCTCTCTCTCAAAAATAAATAGACATTAAAATGTGTTAATATAATCTTGCCATTTGCAAAACATGTATGGAGCTAGAGAGTATAATGTTAAGTGAAGTAAGTCAGTCATAGAAAGAGAAATACCATATGATTTCATTCATATGTGGTAATTAAGAAACAAAACAAATGAGCAGAGGAAGAAAAGAGACAGAGAAAAAACAACCAAGGAACAGGTTCTTAACTATAGAGACAAACCGGTGATTACCAGAAGGGCAGTGAGTGGAGGGATGAGTGAAATAGGTGATGGGAATTAAAGAGTACACTTATCATGATGAGCACAGAGTAATGTTTAGAACTGTTGAATAATTATATTGTATACCTGAAACTAATATAACACTATATGATAATTATAGTCGAATAGAAATTTAAGACAATAAAAATTTAAAAATAAGAGCTGGAAAAGAATGGTTTAACATACAAAGAAAGAAATATGAAAAAATACAAATACACACAAAATCATATGTGGAGTAAATTCTAAATATAGTATCTGTGTATGCTGTGCATTTTAATTTGTTTCCATACACACACACACACACACACGCGCGCGCGCGCGCATGTGTGCGTGCGTACAGTGAATCAGCCCTGGCTTTAAACAGTGGTAAAATGATAAATACAAAAAAAAAAATCTTCTATTTAAACAGTGACTTAAGTCTTAAATCTTCTATTTAAACAAAATCAACAATTATAATGTGCACTTGATAAAACACTGACAAGGTTAATTATCGAATTTTCATAGGCTGGAGCAAACTATTTCATATGTGTTTACTTATTTTGAACGTATTGACCTTAACTAAACATGCCGTGCCTTCTGAGATGATACACTTTACATTTCTCTCATTCAGTAAGAGATATATCAAACTTTACCTATTTTCTCTTTCATGCTTTTACCAAAATAAGTTACTTTTCACTCCAAACCATATGAGGTTTGAATTCACAGAATTTAAGGTAATAGGATGGGATCTTCTTAGAGTAAAAAGGCAAATATCTTGCCTTTTAAGCATTTATTCCTAAGAAAATCAGATGTAAAATGTTTGGAGTATCTTTGGGGATTGTCAAATTTGAGTTTCTTTTAAAGTTCATGCACAAAATAGAGTATTACATTGTAATAAAATGCAATGATTTTTATAATCAAGAAAGTGTATTCATTGTTTTGTTGTTTTTAATTTTTTCAAGTTTATTTTGAGAGAGACAGAGCAAGCGGGGGAGGGGCAGAGAGAGAGAGGGACAGAGAGAATCCCAAACAGGCTGTGCACTGTCAGTGCAGAGCCCAGTGCTGGACTTGAACTCCTGAGCTGTGAGATCATGACTTGAGCTGAAACCAAGAGTTGAGCTGAATGCTAACCTACTGAGCCACCCAGGCGCCCCTGTTGTTGTTAAAACAGCGTATTGCTACACCTATCAAATAGTAAATCTGTGTGCCTCTTTTCAAGTTTCTCCTTTCCCACTGCAAATCCAGAGTGAAAATCCAGACCTGTTGTGGAATGCTCTGATTAATAAAAAGCTGCCAGTTATTGCAATGCTCCTAAAAACTGATGTTGCAGAATACAGCAGCCAATACCACAGTCATTTCTGAAAATTTAAGGTAAAATTAAGTAACAGACACACTTTTTATTCCAGTTACGTTCAATTATTCCTGATCAAAGGCTATACAGGGTCACTTTTTTTTCCACTTTTCCGTATTTCTCAGAAGAATATATTTGCCCAAACATTTCTCCTGTCCTATGTGATTTTCTTCTTTTTATATATATATACATATATATACATATATACACATATATACGATATATCACATATATATGATATATATATATACACACATATGTATATATATGTATATATGTGTATATATGTGTGTATGTGTATATATATGTATATTGATATATATATATATATTTTTTTTTTAGAGAGAGACAGAGTGCATATACAAGCTGAGGATGGGCAGAGAGAAGAGACTGAGGATCTGAAGTAGGCTCTGCACAGATAGCAGAGAGCCCCAAGCTAGCTTTGAACTCATGAATCTTGAGATCATGACCTGAGCCAAAGTCAGACACTTAATCGACTGAGCCACCCAAGCACCCCTCTTATTTTGGTTTTGAATCACATGTGTTATGGCATTATACCAAAGTCAGAAAAAATACAAAGTCCAAAAATGCAGAGTCCAAAAAAATACATAAACAAAATTACCTGGGTTTTTAACTTGAATATTTTAAAAAGTGCCTTTCACTAAGGAGAGTTGATAGTATGGTTCTTATTTCTCTTTCAAGAGTATAAATGGCAGTGAATAACATAAAACATTTTGGTTGAGGGTTTATAATGATTTTGACCTTTATAGATAAATATAGTAACAGAAATATTTTGCTATAAAAATCAAGGTCCATGTGTCCCTTTAAATCAACATTTTTGTATTCTTGGGGTAAAGACCTAGTAGTACAATTTCTGAGTCATAGGGTAGTTTTAGTTTTAACCTTTTAACTCCATACTGTTTTCCAGAGTGACTGCACCAGTTTGCCTTCCCACCAACATTGCAAGAGAGATCTCTTTTCTCCACATTCTTGCCAACATCTGCTGTTTCCTGTGTTGTTAAATTTAGCCACTATGACAGGTGTGAAGTGATATCTCATTTTAGTTTTTTGATTTGTATTTCTCTGATGATGAGTGATGTTGGGCATCTTTTCATGTATCTGTTAGCCATCTGGATGTCTTCTTTGGAAAAGTATCTGTTCATGTCTTCTGCCCATTTCTTACCTGGATTGTTTTTTGGGTATTGAGTTTGATAAGTTCCTTATAGATTTTAGACACTATCCCTTTATCATATATGTCATTTGCAAATATCTTCTACCGCTTCCTTGCTTGCCTTTTAGTTTTGTTGATGGTTTCCTTCATTGTACAGAAGCTTTTTTATTGTGAAGTCTCAATAGTTTATTTTTGCTTTTGTTTTCCTTGCCTCTGGAGACATGTCTAATAATTTGTTCCAGCCAGTGTCAAAGAGGTTGCTGCCTGTGTTCTCCTCTAGGATTTTGATGGTTTCTTGTTTCACATTTAGGTCTTTCATCCATTTTGAATTTATTTTTGTACATGTTGTATATGGTCTAGTTTCATTCTTCTGCGTGTTGCTGTCCAACACCATTTGTTAAAGAGATTCTCTTTTTTCCATTTGATATTTTTTCCTGCTTGGTTGAAGATTAGTTGACAATATAATTGTGGGTCCATTTTTGGGTTATCTATTGTATTCCACTGATCTATGTGTCTATTTTTGTGCCATTACCATACCGTCCTAATGACTTCAGATTTATAATATAGCTTAAAGTCTGGAGTTGTGATGCCTCCAGCTTTGCTTTTCTTTTTCAAGGTTGCTTTCACTATTCATAGTCTTTTGTGGTTCTGTACAAATTTTAAGATTGTTTGTTCTAGCTCTGCAAAAAAATGTTGGTAGTATTTTTATAGGTATTGTATTAAATGTGTAGATTTCTTTGGGCAGTATAGACATTTTAACAATGTTTGTTCTGCCAATACATTTCTTTGTGTCCTCTTCAGTTTCCTTCATAGGTATCCTATAGTTTTCAGAGTACAGATCTTTTACCTCTTTGGTTAGGTTTATTCCTAGATATCTTACGGTTTTCGGTGTAGTTGTAAATAGAATTGAGTCCTTGGTTTCACTTTGTGCTGCTTCATTATTGGTACATAGAAATGCCACAGATTTGTGTACATTGATTTTTTATCCTGCAAATTTGTGGAATTCATGTATTAGTTCTAGAAATTTTTTGGTGGAGTCTTTCAGGTTTTCTACATAGAGTATTATACATCTGTGACTAGTGAAAGTTTCACTTTTTCTTTGCCAGTTTGAATGCCTTTTATTTCTTTTTGTTGCCTGATTGCTGAGGCTAGGATCCAGTACTATGTTAAATAACAATGGTGGTGTTCATAACAACATTATCAATAATAGCCAAATTATGGAAAAAGCCCAGATGTCCATCAACTGATGAATGGATGAAGATGTAATACACACACACACGCACACACACACACACAGAATGGGATATTATTCAGCCATCCAAAAGAATGAAAACTTGTCTTTGCAATGATGTGGATGGAGCTAAAGTATTTTATGCTAAGCAAAATGAGTCAAATATCATATGATTTTACTCATATGTAGAATTCAAGAAACAAAACAGATGAACATAAGGGAAAGAAAAAAAGAGAGAAGCAAACTAAAAGACTCTTAACTGTAGAGAACAAACTAAGAGTTACTGGAGGGGAGCTAGAGAGGGGATGAGCTAAATGAGTGATGGGTATTAAGGAGGGCACTTGTGATAAGCACCAGTTGATATTTGGAAGTGATGAATCACTAGATGAATCACTAAATTCTACTCCTTAAACTAATATTACACTATATGTTAACTAACTAGAATAAATAAAAACTTGAAATGTAAAAAAAAAATTTTTAAATAAAACAAACTAAGTCCTTGGAAATGGTACCAATTCAGAGTATATGGACTTCAACCATACCCAGTTTCCTAGTCTGGTTCTTCAATATCAATCCTATCAATTACTGGACACTGTTAAAGCATGCATGTTTGAATTTATTTGAGATTGTCAAACAGTAACCTTTCAATGAAACTTTCTTGAGAGTATGACCTTAAATGTACAGCTTCAAAACAGAAATTGGAATCTAAACAGAGAAGTAAATGCTTCTTGGAGTATTACACTAAGATTATTTCTTCCAATCCCACCTTTCATTGCTATGAAATCAATTCCTACACTGACTGTAGTCACAAGAGGGGCCGGGAACTAGAGTGAAAATTTAATGACACTGTATTATTTCTTTGACTTGCTTGTGTTTTTGCAGACATCATATAAAAAAATGTTCAATGAAAACATTTTTGTATTTCCCATAAAAGTTTTGTGGAAAGAGCTGATGTTTTAAAAGTAATCAGGTAAAAGAAAATAAACTTAGATGTTCAATCAGTTTAAAATGATGATAAGAAAAAATAATTCTTAGCTTATCAGCTAATTATTTAACAGATTTTTTATAAACAATGATTATCATTGCTATCATTAAACATGTTATTTTATCCAAATTTATTTTTAAAATTTAATGTATACCAGAAATTATGTTTATTGAAATAAGAAATTAATATAGAATTATCAAGTGCAATGCTAACCAGGCTGTGCTCTACTGAAACCCTAGCACTCACAAACTAGCTGCTTTAAAAGAAAAAAAATCCTATAATTAAAAAAAAAATTATTGAAATTATACCTTACAATCTCCCCTTTAAGATTCACAGAAAATATTAACTTATTTAAAACTCTGAAAAACAGTTGAATAACAGTTTAGTTTTGCTAATCTATAATTTTTCAGAGATATTATTGAAAACTTTTTTTCAAGGCACACTGATTATAATCAATATATTCCACACTTAACATTTCAGAAGACATTGTTCTAGGTCATGGCTTGGCAACCTTTCTCAACAAGGGATTGTATAGTAAATATTTTTGGCTTTACAAGCCAAAAAGTCTTTATTATCTTTGTCACTATTCAGCTCTACCATTGTAGTGTGAAAGCAGCCATAGATAATCAGAAACAGATGGGTGTAAATAAAACTTTATTTACAAGAACCTGAGGAAGGCTGGATTTGCCCTTTCGTTGTCTGATTCCTCATCTATATCACCTTTTCTCAAACTGAGGTTTACAAGGCCTACAATAAGGAAGGGAAATACTTTATTGTTGAAAATATGGGAGAATAAGTAGGCCAAGATAGTCTCAGTTTCACTTATAGCTGCTCATTCTGATAGCTGTTACTTTTCACAAGCCATTAGTTACTTTTCACAAGCCATTAGTTAAACTAAATCTACTCTAATAATTAACTTTAATATCTACTTTCTTCATTTATAAAATGTAATGAGAATTATATCTAAGAAGCTAAGTATATATAAAATAAAATTTATAAATTACGTTGTATTATATACAATGCTTGGCTAAATTTATAGTTACTGTCTTTTTAGTGTTTTACAAGTTCATGTAATGCTTTCACAGAATTAGTCTGCTGGTGAAACATAATTTAAGATTATATGTTAAGATTATTTTATGTTCAGTTTTTAAAAAGCTTCAAAACTTAATTATTTTAAAAAAAGAATACCCACTTAATGTTTGTCTGTTTGGAGATTATTTTTCCTGTTCTTTATGGAGAAACTTTTTCAATAAAATCCCTTAAATCTTAATGTCTATCTGGGTTTTTTTTTTATTTCTATAAATTTTATTTATGTCTAGTAAAAAGTATGATTATTGAAACTGCTCAAATTCCCATTTTCATATTTGTTGCCTGAATGTAGCTTTGAGTGTGTGCCCTATTTAAAGCAATTGATAAGATTTTCAAGTAGGCATATAAATTCAAGATATATATATACGTGTATATATATACACATGTGTGTATATGTATATGTACATATGTATGTATATGTACGTATGTATGTATATGTACATATGTATGTATATGTACGTATGTATGTATATATACATATGTATATGTACATGTATATGTATATATACACATATGTATATATATATGTATATATATATGTATTTAGCCCTAACCAAACCTTCCCTTATTTTTTCAATGTGGCATCCTGAATATACATTAAATACACACAACATACACAAATTAACCAATGTCATACACATAAATACCTAATAATAATTCACAACACTCCTCAAATTTGATGATGCTTTGTAAAAGCCAGGTTTTAATGAAATAGACTAGTAAATCACTTCAGTGTTCGTGAATCTTAGATGAAAAAAATAGCCCAAGAATTTCTTTTTTAGATTATATATATAGGACTCAATATATGTGCTCTTGAGTTTCACTCAGACCTGTGACCATGTATTAGAGACAATATGACATTTACAGAAAAAGTATGGATATAATTTAAATACTGGTTCTGGCATATTGAAACCTTCAGTTCTCTTTTCATCTACAAAATGGAAGCAGTAATGTCCTAATTGCAGGATTGTGATTAGAATTTCATGAAATAAAGCATTCTTAAGGAGCCTAGATAATAAGTTTTCAAACTTGGAATCACATTGGGTTAACCTAGGGAAACTTAAAAAACTTAATGTCCAGTGAAACCTAGATTAACTAAATCAGAATAACAGGATGGATTCAGGCACCAGCAGTTCTAACATCCTATGAGGTGATTCTATGTGTAACCAACTTTAAGAATTACAGGCCTGCAAAAAGGTTTCTCAAACTTCAGCTGGAAGTTGATGAACTGAGGTTCTAGTTAAAATACAGACTGAGTAGTTCTGATGAGGTTCTGGGATTCTGCACTTCTAAAACAACCTCACAGATGATGCTGGTGCTTCTGGTTCATGGACTATATTTGCAGTAGCAAGGGCTCAACAGATAATAAGTTTTCTCCCACTGTCACAGAAGAGTTTTGAGAAACAAGCAGAAAACTGAGAACAGGTTTTTTAAATTTATTTTTTCATTCACTGAAATGGTATAATTCCTACACTTAGGGAAATTAATTTGCAGTTTAAGGGACACCTTTATTGTTGTTGTTATAAATTAAATCATTGAGTATTTTATTTCTGAAAAACTAATGCTTCTCACTCCTTTCTGAGGTAAAACTGAAAGCTAAAAAGCAAGCATATATTTCACTTTAAATTTTTATTTATGTAGAAAACTATTAAAACTGGGAGAATGAACAAAATTGCATTTTTACTTATAAATGGAAACAACATAAAATTATATAAATTCTGACTATCATTTGAACTTTTAAAATTAAAAATGGCCTCATGTTTTCCCATGCTGCGTTATCAGTATTCTAAGCTACACACACACACACACACAAACATGCATGCACACACACACACTCCATAATGTGCTTAAAAACAGAATTGTATTAGCATGAATATTAGGGTTTTTCCAGATGGGTGCTTCTGAAGAATTGTAGCCATTAAATTTTGGAACCCTTTTGTCTTCTTTCCAAATAAGCTAGTGATATTAATGAGATTTTCTATTTTTGCCTGAAGAGTTTCTTAGAACTGTTACTGGGCTTCAAAGAGATTACCTCAACTTGTACCTATATTTTATTTCATATACTATTTCTCCTTCAAAAGGGTATGTTTTTCAGTGATTGAAAATTTCTTATTGGAGGAAAATATAAAGAAAAAATAAAACTGATTTCTCAAAAATTAAATTTTTCTATCTTTCTCTTTTTGAATGTATTTTAAAATAGTTACTTAAGGGGCACCTGGGTGGCTCAGTCAGTTGAGTGTCCGACTGCTGATTTTGGCTGAGGCCATGATCTCAGAGTCATGAGATTGATCCCTTCGTTGGGTTCCATACTGAGCATGGAGCCTGGTTGGGATTCTCTGTCTCTCTCTCCCTCTGCCCCTCTCTCTAAATGTGTGCTCTCTTTCTAAAGTAATTTTTTTAATTAAATAATTACTTTTAAAAAGTTCTATTTGTTTACTACTTATTTGTGATTTATTATAGAGGGACAAGGGAACATAGGTTATTAGTACCATGTAGTATAATTGTTAAATATGATTTTTGTGTGGGGGGGGGGGCTGTGTGGAGGAGGGCTTACAGGCAGAGGGAGCAGAACACACAAGGAGCCCCAGGCTCCCATCATCTGATAGTGATCTTGCCCAGTGGGCAGTGCTGGACCGCATTCATATCAGCTGCTCCTTCCATAAAGGGTATCCCTACCTCCTGAATGATTGATGCAGTGAGTCAGGGAACTTCTAAAAGAAGTTATAAGAATGATATGTGCTCCTGGTTGAGAAAAAGGCCCAGAATCAAAGTGGGAATCTCCCAAGTTCAGTAGCTCATATGCACGTTTTCTTCCTGTGGGTTGACTCATCTGAAAGGGCCAACTCTCTGATGAGTATGTATATACTCATCCTGCTAACTAGTCATTAGCTGATTTTATTAAAGAGCACCCTAGAAAAAAGGTTTGTATGTAGTAATAGTTCTAATATATATTAAAGTACAAATATGAAGAGCACAATTAATTTAAAACTATATACCATTTCTTGTAGTTTTCTAAGAAATCTTCATACTAAACATTTACAGTATACATTTTAGTGCAGTCTTTCAAAATATTTCTCAGGTTAAGAGAGACTGATTGAGGAGCACCTGGGTGGCTCAGTCAGTTAAGCGTCAGACTCTTTGATTTCGGCTCAGATCGGATCTCATGGTTTGTGAGCCTCTCATCTGGCTCCATGCTGATGGCACAGACCCTGTGTGGAATTCTCTCTCTCCTGTGTCTGCTCATGCTCTCTCTCTCCCTAAATAAATAAATTAAATAAATAAACAAATAAATAAATATATAATTTAAAAGAGATACTGATTAAAATTTGGTTTGCTACATACTAAAGTATTATGAGCATTTGCCAGTAAAGACTCATGATCATTATAATGTTCAACACATAAGGTGCAACAAAATATAAAATAAATAATAATAATAAGCCAGGTTCTAAGTGAGGTTATCTTTGAAATATATTGAAAACATGCACTTATTAACTTTTATTACTGATTTATTATTAATAAACATATAAATGCATATTTCCAATAAACAAGATGACATTTCACACATTAAAATTATGTAAGATTATAAGCATAAAAAATAATTCATGTAGATATCACAGTGAGTAAAAACAGAAACTTAAATTACTTAGTGGTACTAGAAAGGAACTAAAAAGCAATACAAGCAAGAATATAAATATGAAGACCATCTGACTGGAAATGCTCTTCTTAATTTACTATTATATGATTTTAAGTCATTTAAAGTCCTTTGGACTCATTTCTTCATTTTTAAAACAAGAATGAAACTTCACACACACACGCACACACACACACACACACACACGCACACAGAAAGATCTAAATTACTATTTTATGGCTGAGCCACAATGTGTAGACATTTATGAAATCTTTTTGTGTCATCATGAAATTTGGGAAGAAATCACACACACACACACACACACACACACACACACTTAAACATAGAACGTACTTAAACACTTCCACAGGTTATCTATTTGTGCAGATAGTGAATTATTATTATCTTTTTTAAAGTATATTTTTATTATCTTTTTTGATGTATATTTAGGAAATGATCAAAATAACTAAGGCACACCTATATGTGCCTTGTAATTCTCAATTTTAAGTTAAGTCAATAATTTGAAACCACAAAATTGTATTGTAATTGTTGGAGACAGAAATCATTATTCATGAAAAGAAATGTTATATGCCAATTAAACACAATACAATCAATGTTCAGGAATCCCTGGGTAAACCAAAGCTGAATGTCCTAAACCCGTGCATTTCTGTAGTAAGAAATGTCCCAAAATTATTGTGAAAATATATAATGTGCAAATACAAGGGACATATAAAAAAAATGAAAAACATCCAGTTGAATGATTCAAGTATGATTTCTTAAAAGTTGGTGTTTGCAATGATCCATGAATAATGGATAGAGTATTTATAGGTGCAGTTTATGGGAAAAGGACTGTGTTTATAAGACTTTATTATGCACATTTTGTATTACTCTGTAGGATTCCACTTGTATAGTCAGTGCATCTTCCATAAAAAGATAACCAACGAAGGCTACTGCCTTAATTCTTTTTTCAATCTGTTCATTTTCTGTGAAATATCTTATATCTAGTAGTCTTTTGTTTTTGAATGTATAAAGTTTCTCTTATTTTTGTGATTCTGATAATAATATTTGAAGAATATGCCACCTGGGATATGTTGATTTTTTCCTGTTTTTGTTGTTCCTGACAATATTGTATCAGAATAATTTTAAAAGAAAATTTCCTATATGGGATATGTTAAATCTGTAGGCTCATTTTTAAAATACAAGTTTGGAATGGATTGAAAGAGACATTAACAACGAAAATATTCAGATAAAATATGATACATGATACCTTTTCTACCACCACATAGCATATCATAGAACAAGTATAGTAGTATTGTGTTTGTAAGCATTGGAAAAGACATCTTAGTCAAATAAAATAACATATAAAACATGTTTCTAATCACAGCTTAGGGCAATAGCAGTATTAACTAGCTCCTTTTCTAAGATTTAAGGAGTGTTACGCCTAATTGATTTTACATTAGCAGTGGCCTGAGTCACTTTTTAGGACAAAGTTATTTCTAATTATTGGAACTGTGACTTGATTTTGAATTAAAACTTAAAAGACCAAATTGAGATACATTAAAAACAGCATGGATCCTTTCAGAGACCTAAAGAAATAGCTATAGCAGTGTCCATAATTCTTTTTAGTATGATATTAGTATACCTCATGAAGTCAATATTGTTGTTGAAGAGAAAAAGGCATTTGCCTCTAAGTAGCTCCAGTATTTTTGACTATTTAATTGCTCTATTCCTAAAACTATTACTACGTGATTGTGAGCCGGACTAATGTCACGTTGGTACGCATCAGGTATGTGCGCCTTTACTAAGTAACTTATCTGTCCAGCTGCTGCTTCTGGCTACTTTGCTGCCAACCTTTTTCTAAGAAGTTGTCCAGAGAGGGAAAGAGTTTTCACCTAAAGAATACCAGTGTAGGAGTATAAAACCCAGTCCCCCATCTCTCCAATGCAGCAAGACTATGAAGAACTATTTATAACAGCTAAGAATATGGAACAAAGTAGAGCTCTCAATGGCTAATGATAGAAGTAAAATTAGTGCAAACAGGAGGAAAATTTAACAGGATTGATTATCCACATACAACATAGCTCAGCAATTCTTCCCTTTGGCTATACAACAAATATGAATGCCTGTATGCTTGCTCCAAATCCATGCACAAGAACATTCATACAGACAGTATTCAGAACAATGAAGTGACTCAAATGTCTATTAATGGAATATTAATAAACTTAACCAATGACACTGTATGAAAATAAACAAGTAATTTATGAACAAGCTACATAGAAGGATAAATTTCATAAATGTAATAAGTATAAAAGTATGACTCCATAAATATAAAAACAAAGTTGGGTGAAATTAATTTATGGTGTTAAAAATCAGGCTTGTACTTAACTTTGGGTAGAGGAAGGAACTCTTGATTCACAGGTGGCAAATCAGGGGCTTCTAGAGTTCTAGTAATTTTTTTTTATTGGTGGATAGTTATAGATTTGTTAATTTTGTGATAATTTATTGAAATGAACACTTAGGATCTGGGTTTTATGTCCATGTGTTTCACTGCATTTTAAGAATTGGCAAAAAAAAAGTTTTTAAAAAAAGCTTCAAAGGGTACTTTTTCACTTGTTTAAAATGTAATATTAAATTTTGTTCTTGGTTAGAAACAAATTTGAAGATAGAATATTATATTCAAGTCAGTCATTAACTAGTGGCCAAGAGATCAAGATTCATATTCTCGTAGTTCCATTAAGTATTTGTGTGACTTTGGGAAAACTATTTGAACTTTATAGGTTTAGTTTACCCTGTCTACATAATTGAAAATGTGAACATTTTGAATTTAGTACTTCTACAACTGTTCAGTTTACAAACAGGACTTTTCATAGTTGGGCTTTCTGGTAGAGATGACAATATCCATTAACCTTTTTCCCTAGAAATACAAACCTTTTTTTTTTTTTTTTTTTTTTAAGATCTGGGCATCTGGGCACAATATTATTCCCTAGGAAGAATAAAAAGGAATATGTATTCTAATTTCAATTGCAACACATTATTTGCCACTTTATTTAATTCTGGCTAATGAATTATAAATTGGGTGAGATTACACTGCTACTTAAATGGGAGCTGATTTATAAGGAAAGGACTGACTTTTCTCCCTTTCCTTCCTATGCTGGCCTATGTTGTCATGAATGGAGATCGAGAGTGAAAGGGAAACATCAGTTGACACGGGGCTAGAAGCCATACATGAGAATGGTGGAATGGTGTATAGAGAACACCACAGAGATGCCCAACTCTGTATTGCTTACCTCCACACCTCTTTTATATGACAGGAATATAAATGCAATTTCAGATTCAGTGCCAGTGTTTTCCCTAATATAAAAGTGAATTTAATCTTCAACAATATGGACTGATGCTTATAATTATAGTAACTCATTTTTGGTAAAATAACATTAATTTTAACAATTATTATGGATAAATATAATGGCGAGTAGTAAACATCAGTCGTGAAACTGCATAATCATTGTCCTTTAACTTGAAACCTCAAAAACTAATTACTGCACACCTGTACAGAATTTACACCTGTACACCCTTTGAATCTATCTAAATTACTGCTAAAATAAGCTTCCCCATCCTTCATCTCTGAATACAGATTTGTTTAGTCTTCAGTGTCTTTTAGTTGTTATTGTACATCACTAGACATTTTTCAGAAGATACATGAAGTATATTTATTGCTACTAATACTTTGTATTAGCCATACCTAGTCAGGACAGTTATAGTGCTCTGCAATATTATTCTTTTTTACAGCTACTACATTTGTCCAGTTCATTGAATTAATATTGCCCAATTTACCTCATTGCATGTAGTGTTTCTGTTATGCTTTTCTCACTGCCATTTAAGACATTAATTAGCTCGGAGATATGTTTATTTATAACTAAAGTAATGGCTCTTATTTTACTTTATTATGTAATGTCTCGGATTTTTTTACAAGTTCACCTAATCCTTAAAGGCAGTAAACTCCATATATTTTCACTAATTTAGTTATAAAATTGAAATTGTTAACTTTTAAAATTAATGGCAATGGTGATAATTTCATATGAAGTTTTTTAAAAACATACAGGATACACTTTTAACTATCACAATTAATAGTTGTTTCTATAAACATTCTTAATGTATTCAAGTCACCAAGTAAAATTCACTCTTAAATCAATAAGATGGTGTTTCCTACATGGGTATTCTCTTAAGAATATTCCAAAATTGTTCTTTTGATGTTATTCTCTATTTTTAATTTTATTTACTTTATATGGGCATGTTTTAGTGATATTAACTATAGATTTGTATTTGGGAACATCTGGTCCAAATGTTGGATTGCTATTGACTATAGTTAGAATTTTGGAAATCTAATATGTTTTTATTTTATTTCTTTTCATATATAGAACATATATTTAACTCTGCATTAAAACACAAATGTATAAGAAAACACTTTTTTATAAACCAAAATACTTCATTAAGACCCAACCATAAATATGAAGAAAAATATATGCAAAGTACTAAATTAGTTCCCTTACCTCTTATAACATTATGTGATGTGAAACATATCAAAGATATGTAAAATTGGTCTCTGCCTCTAAGGGCTTTTGGTATAATTGTCTGAACAAACATTACTATTGTATTAGGATCATTACTGTTTTCAGCAAACAGAATATGTTTCTAAACTCATAAATTTTATCATATTTTAACATAACACTCTTACCTATTTGAATCTTGGCCTCTTTCCACAGTAGTGAATGGTTAGTATAAAAAAAATGATCCCATTTACTATCCCCTTACTAGATGTTTAAAGATTAAAATTAAAATTAGACCTGTTTCTGTATTTGGCTATTGTAGATAATGCTGCTATAAACATTGGCATACATGTATCCCTTTGAATTAGTATTTTTGTATTCTTTGGTTAAATACCTAGTAGTGCAATTGCTGGGCTTGGGGGTTGTTCTATTTTTAACCTTTTGAGGTACCTACATGATGTTTTCCAGTGTAGTTGTACCAATTTGCTTTCCCACCAATACTGCAAAAGTGTTCTTTCACACATCTAGCCAGCACCTGTTGTTTCTTGTGTTGTTGATTTTAGTCATTCTGACAGGTGTGAGGTGGTATCTCATTGTAGTTGTGATTTGTATTTCCCTGATGATGAGTGATGTTGAACATCTTTCCATGTGCCTGATGGCCATCTGTATGTGTTCTTTGCAAAAAAAAAAAGTCTGATTATCTCTTCTGCCCATTTTTTAATTGAATTAGTCATTTTGGGGTATTAAGTTTGGTAAATTCTTTATAGATGTTGGATACTAACCCTTTATCAGATATGTCATTTGCAAGTATCTGCTCCCATTCTGTGGGTTGCTTTTTAGTTTTGTTGATTTTTTTTTTTCCTTCGCTGTCCAGAAGCTTTTTATTTTGATGAAGTCCCAATAGTTTATTTTTGCTTTTGTTTCCCTTGCCTCAAGAGACCTATCAAGAAAGAAGTTGCTCCGGCTGAAGTCAAAGAGGTTGCTGCCTATTTTCTCCTCTAGGATTTGATAATTTCCTGTTTCACATTTAGGTCTTTCATCCATTTTGAATTTATTTTTTGTGTATGATGTAAGAAAGTGGTTCAGTTTATTCTCTGCATGTTGCTGTCCTGTTTTCCCAACATCATTTATTGAAGAGACTGTCTTCTTCCCATTGGATATTCTTTCCTGCTTTGTCAAAATTTAGTTCATGATATAGTCTTATTTTACTTCTTGGTTTTCTATTCTATTCTTTTCATCTATGTATCTATTTTTGTGCTGGTACCATATTGTTTTGATCACTACAGCTTTGTAATATAGCCTGAAATCTGGAATTATAATCCCTCCAGCTCTGCTTTTCTTTTTCAAGGTTGCTGTGACTATTTGGGGTCTTTTGTGTTTCCATAAAGATTTTAGGATTGTTTGTTCTAGCTCTGTGAAAAATGCTGGTGGTACTTTGATGAGGATTGCATTAAATGTGTAGATTGCTTTGGGTACTATAGATGCTTTAAAAATATTTGTTATTCTAATCCTTGAGCATGAAATATTTTTTTTCCATTTCTTTGTGTTATCTTCAATTTCTTTCATCAGTGTTTTACGGTTTGAAGAGCACAGGTCTTTTACTCTTTGGTTAGGTTTATTCCTAGGTAGCTTATGATTAGTGTGTGTGTGTGTGTGTGTGTGTGTGTGTGTGTGTGCGCGCGCGTGCGTGCGCAGTTGTAAATAGGATTGATTCTTTCATTTTTCTTTCTGTTGCTTTATTATTGGTGTATAGAAATGCAACAGATTTCTGTATGTAGATTTTGTAACCTGGAATTTTACTGAATTTATCAGTTCTAGCAGATTTTCGGTGGAATCCTTTGGGTTTTCTATATAGAGTATCCTGTTATCTGCAAATCCATTGACTGATGAATGGATAAAGATGTGGTATATATATATACAATGGAATATTACTCATCCACAGAAAATAATGAAATCGTGCCATTTTCAATGACATGGATGGAGCTAGAGAGTATTATGCTAAACAAAAAAGTCAGAGAACAACAATTACCATACAGTTTGACTCATATATGGATTTTAAGAAACAAATAAGTAAAGGGGAAAAAAAGAGAGGGAGACAAACCAAGAAACAGACTCTTAACTATAGAGAACAAACTCTTAACTATAGAGAAAAAAAGATGGTTACCAGAGGGGATAGTGGGGGATGGATTTAATAGGTAGTGGGGATTAAGGAGCACACTTGTGCTGAGCACCAGGTGATGTATGGAATTGTTGAATCACTACGTTATACACTTGAAACTAATATTACACTGTATGTTAACTAGCTGGAATTTATTAAAAAGTGTAAAAATAAATAAAATTAGACTTGCTAGAAATATCTTTAATTTGCTAGGTCTTACCCACTTTTGAATTTTTTCCATAAGAAAATAACTTTAAGTCTTACCCTTTGTAAAAAACCCAAAAGTTATTATATTCTCAACTGGAAGGAAGATTAAGAAGTTCTTATGGTTTCTCCTTGTGTCATTGATAATACATTCTGAATATATATTAATTATAATACAGCATTTCAGCCTGTAGTGTATATTATGGGTTCAAATATGTCCATCAGAAAGATAATGTTGAAGTCTCCTGAGTCCCAAACCTCAGAATGTGATCTTATTTGAAAAAGAGCATCATTGTGTTTAGACTAAATTTAAGATGTGGCTATAATGGAGTAGACTGGGCTCTTTATCCAATATGACTTAAGTTTTTGTAAGAAGACAAAGATGGAGAACACCATGTGAAGATGGAGGCAGAGATTAGAGTGTTATATCTACAAGCCAAGGACACCAAAGATTGCTGGCTGTCACCACATGCTAGACGATAAGCAAAGAACAGATTTACTTTCCGAGTCCTCATAAAGAATCAGTTCTGCTATTCAGCCATAATAAAGAATGAAATCTTGCCATTTGTAACAACATAGATAGAGCTAGAGAATATAATGCTGAGAGAAATAAGTCAGAGAAAGACAAATACCATATGATTTCACTTATATGTAGAATTTAAGAAATAATACAGATGAGTAGAGGAAAAAAAGATAAAGACAAATCAAGACTCTTAAGTATAGAGAACAAACTGATGGTTCCCAGAGGTGAAGTGAGTTGGAGATGGGTGAAATAGGTGATGGGAATTAAAAGAGTACACTTATCATGATGCAAAAAAAAAATAAGAATAAAAAAATGAAAAAAATCCAATAAAAAAAGAATCAATTCTGCTTCAGACTTTAGATTCCACTTTAAGAGAATAAAGTTCTGTTGTTTTAAGTTATGCAATTCGTGGTGCTTTGTTATGGCAGCTGTTAGAAACTAATGCATATATACCTTAACTTTTATTTATGTAGTACATATATTGGCTTGCATCTAATCAGATGTTGTATCATTTATTGTTGTCTCTTTAAAAATGAAACATTAAACAGCATAAAGTTTGTAGGCTTTAGAAATAAACTGGGCTCAAATATCCACTCAGTCATTTTGTAGCTGTGTGGTCAAGAACAAATTATTCATTTTTTAAAAGTATGAATATCTTTATAATATGTGTACAATCATTATTCTTTAAGTATGTTTGTGCCTGTTACTTAATTTCAGCTATTATAATTAATTTAAGGTCTTTCCCCTATATTATTTGATTTACAAAAGTGATAGGTCAACACCACTTGTCCTTTGCTTATACACATACACACACACATACGTACACACAGCACACACACATCTTGTTAACACTGTGTGCATGCATTTCAAATGTACAGACTACACAGGAGAGTTATGTACTAATTATTCTACCTAAATTGTTAGTCTTCCTTCCCACTGAAGAATTTAGGATTGAAATAGTAAAATGTCAGGAAATTCAAATAGTGCCAATTGTAATACTCAGAGTCACATTTTCTGCAACTGGTTGTGATGTTCCTTATAATTGTGAGTGTTATAAATGCAGAATAGCTTTAGTATTGTCAAGATAGGTCATATGTTTTTACTAAATGAGTAAACTGCCAAGCTGATGAAATTGATATTAATTTGATTCAATGGAATTTTCTGTAATTTCTATACTTGTAAGGTAGAATAGCACATAAACCATATGCTTCCTTTGTGTTAAAATTTATTATGTGTATTCTTACTATTTCTCAGGAAATAGGGTAATAGAGGACCTGTGGCGCTTTGATCCCCCTCTTAGCACTGAATTTAACACAGAATTATCTCAGAAGTTCAATGCAGTTGTTGTCTAAACCTAAGAATAGTTGAGCTGTGTCAGGGAAGCCAGATGTGGTTTATATTTGGAAATGTAGATAGCATAAGGCTTTCTGAAAGGAATATTCCAACTAGAAAGCGATATTATGCTGCATAAAATCAGGATAGTATCTAAATATAACAACATGGATTCAATAGTACAATCTGTGTAATGCAAAGAGAAGTAACCATAGCATAGTGCTTTGCCATGTGAGTTCTTACGTGAGGCTGCTCAGTGTGGATTTTTGCTTCACCTCTCAGTAACTATGTCACCTTAACAAGGGGCTTCAATAATTATAGCTCCATTTACCTCATCTGTATAATGGAAATAATAACATTTAATAATATAATTTAATAGAATATCGTGATATTCACCAAATATTCCATCAACTCTTTTACCAATTCTGAGTTCTCTGGAAGTAAGTTCAAAGGCAAAGTGACTTGCTTTTTCAAATAAAAATATGACCTGAGATAGCTAAAGATATAGGTACAGATATTTATATATTTAAATATAACATTTAATATATTATTCAATATATATTATTTAATATATAACATATATTTAAGTACATTATATATGCTTTTATTTTACTGAAATAGTGGAATGTTTATGTATGATTCTCCAGTCTCTCTTCCCTTGCCATGATAACCAGCAATGGACCAAGAAGAATGGACTGAAAACAACTCCATACCCTTCCAGGCTTTCATCCTTAGTCCCCAAACAGCATTATCTTATGGCTAAATGTTGTTGGTCCTGATAGAGTTGACCCCTCAATGACTTGTCATCTACAGTTTAGGATTCTAAATAAACAGGTTATTAATTTGTGGGAAGATCTCATGTCCATTCAGTTCACAAAATATTATTCGAAGATGAAGTTTAACTATTAACAACTGTCTTGTTCTCTTATCAGGCCTTTAATCATAAGCAATTATACTCTTCTCTGGCACTTATAAAACAGTTACATCAGAAGAGATGCATTTATATATCATAGTATTATTTACCTCTAAAGAATGTTTATTGCAAAGGAAAGTCTTCATTTGACTCTGCTGTTCTCTTCCTTACTGAAGAAACAGTTATGAACTCTTGGAACTTAAATATTCATCTGGTCAGCAAAGGTGGATGTACATGGTAACATTTTCTTTCCTTGAGAATTTTAAATATATTATTCCTGATAAGCTTTTCTGGCATAAATTGGTGCTATCAAAGGCATACAATACTTTTTCCTTACACATCATGTGCTCTTTTTCTGTCTATGTGCCCAAAGGTCTTACTCTTTGCCTTAAAGTCAGGTAGTTTTATTACCATATATATTGATAATTCTAGGTCATTATATAGTCTTTATTTATTCTAAGTCAATAAAGTTTTCCTAAATAAATTTTAGTATATGTTCCCTTACTTGGTTTCTCCTTCAGGAATTCCTATTAATTTGGAATTTCATTGTCAATATTTAATATTCCTTACCTTTTCTTAAATAATTTATATTGTTTTTTATGTTTGACTTTTTTTATTGTTTTTAAATATGAAATGTATTGTCAAATTTGTTTCCATACAACACCCAGTGCTCATCCCAACAGGTGCCCTCCTCAGTACCCCTCACCCACCCTCCCCTCTCTCCCATCCCCCATCAACCCTCAGTTTGTTCTCAGTTTTTAAGAGTCTCTTATGTTTTGGCTCCCTCCCTCTCTAGCCTTTTTTTTCCCTTCCCCTCCCCCATAGTCTTCTGTTAAGTTTCTCAGGATCCACATAGGTGTGAAAACATAAGGTATCTGTCTTTCTCTCTTATTTCACTTAGCATCACACTCTCCAGTTCCATCCACATTGCTACAAAAGGTCATATTTACATTCTTTCTCATTGCCACATAGTATTCCATTGTGTATATAAACCACAATTTCTTTATCCATTCATCAGTTGATGGATATTTAGGCTCTTTCCATAATTTGGCTTTTGTTGAAAGTGCTGCTATAAACATTGGGGTACAAGTACCCCTATGCATCGTCACTCCTGTATCCCTTGGGTAAATTCCTAGCAGTGCTATTCCTGGGTCATAGGGTAGACCTATTTTTAATCTTTTGGGAAACCTCCACACTGTTTTCCAGAGTGGCTGCACCAGTTTGCATTCCCACCAACAGTGCAAGAGGGTTCCTGTTTCTCCACATCCTCGCCAGCATCTATAGTCTCCTGATTTGTTCACTTTAGCCACTCTGACCGGCGTGAGGTGGTATCTCAGTGAGGTTTTGATTTGTATTTCCCTGATGAGGAGCGATGTTGAGCATCTTTTCGTGTGCCTGTTGGCCATCTGGAAGTCTTCTTTTGAGAAGTCTCTATTCATGTTTTCTGCCCATTTCTTCACTGGATTATTTGTTTTTCGGGTGTGGAGTTTGGTGAGTTCTTTATAGATTTTGGATACTAGCCCTTTGTCGGATATGTCATTTGCAAATATCTTTTCCCATTCCGTTGGTTGTCTTCTAGTTTTGTTGGTTTTTTCCTTTGAAGTGCAGAAGCTTTTTATCTTCATGAGGTCCCAATAGTTCATTTTTGATTTTAATTCCCTGGCCTTTCGGGATGTGTCAAGTAAGAAATTGCTGCGGCTGAGGTCAGAGAGGTTTTTTCCTGCTTTCTCCTCTAGGGTTTTGATGGTTTCCTGTCTCACATTCAGGTCCTTTATTCCATTTTGAGTTTATTTTTGTAAATGGTATAAGAAAGTGGTCTAGCTTCAACCTTCTGCATGTTGCTGTCCAGTTCTCCCAGCACCATTTGTTAAAGAGACTGTCTTTTTTCCATTGGATGTTCTTTCTTCCTTTGTCAAAGATTAGTTGGACATACGTTTGTGGGTCTAGTTCTGGGGTTTCTATTCTATTCCATTGGTCTATGTGTCTGTTTTTGTGCCAATACCATGCTGTCTTGATGATTACAGCTTTGTAGTAGAGGCTAAAGTCTGGGATTGTGATGCCTCCCACTTTGGTTTTCTTCTTCAAAATTACTTTGGCTACTCAGGGTCTTTTGTGGTTCCATATGAATTTTAGGATTGCTTCTTAGCTTTGAGAAGAATGCTGGTGCAATTTTGATTGGGATTGCATTGAATGTGTAGATTGCTTTGGGTAATATTGACATTTTTACAATATTTATTCTTCCAATCCATGAGCATGGAATATTTTACCATTTCTTTATATCTTCTTCAGTTTCCTTCATGAGCTTTCTATAGTTTTCAGCATACAGATCTTTTCCATCTTTGGTTAGATTTATTCCTAGGTATTTTATGCTTCTTGGTGCAATTGTGAATGGGATCAGCTTCTTTATCTGTCTTTCAGTTGCTTCATTGTTAGTGTATAAGAATGCAACTGATTTCTGTACATTGATTTTGTATCCTGGGACTTTGCAGCATTCATGTATCAGTTCTAGCAGACTTTTGGTGGAGTCTATGGGATTTTCCATGTATAATATCATGTCATCTGCAAAAAGTGAAAGCTTGACTTCATCTTTGCCCATTTTGATGCCTTTGATTTCCTTCTGTTGTCTGATTGCTGGTGCTAGCACTTCCAACACTATGTTACACAACAACGGTAAGAGTGGACATCCCTGTTGTGTTCTTGATCTCAGGGGGAAAGCTCTCAGTTTTTCCCCATTGAGGATGATATTAGCTGTGGGCTTTTCATAAATGGATTTTATGATGTTTAAGTATGTTCCTTCTATCCCAGGTTTCTTGAGGGTTTTTATTAAGAAAGGATGCTGAATTTTGCCAAATGCTTTTTCTGCATCAATTGACAGGTTTATATGGTTCTCATCTTTTCTTTATTAATGTGATGTATCACATTGATTGATTTGCAAATGTTGAACCAGCCCTGCATCCCAGGAATGAATCCCACTTGATCATGGTGAATAATTCTTTTAATACGCTGTTGAATTCGATTTGCTAGTATCTTATTGATAATTTTTGCGTCCATAAGTCATCAGGGATATTGGCCTGTAGTTCTCTTTTATTACTGGGTCTCTGTCTGGTTTAGGAATCAAAGTAATACTGGCTTCATAGAATGAGTCTGGAAGTTTTCCTTCCCTTTCTATTTCTTGGAATAGCTTGAGAAGGATAGGTATTTTCTCTGTTTTAAATGTCTGGTAGAATTCCCCAGGGAAGCCATCTGGTCCTGGACTCTTATTTGTTGGGAGGTTTTTGATAACCGATTCAATTTCTTCGCTGGTTATGGGTCTATTCAAGCTTTCTATTTACTCCTGATTGAGTTTTGGAAGTGTGTGGGTGTTTAGGAATTTGTCCATTTCTTCCAGGTTGTCCAGTTTGTTAGCATATAGTTTTTCATAGTATTCCCTGATAATTTCTTGTATTTCTGAGGAATTGGTTGTAATAATTCCATTTTCATTCATGATTTTATCTATTTGGGTCATCTCCCTTTTCTTTTTGAGAAGCCTGGCTAGAGGTTTATCAATTTTATTTTTTCAAAAAACCAACTCTTGGTTTCATTGATCTGCTCTATAATTTTTTTAGATTCTGTATTGTTTATTTCTGCTCTGATCTTTCATTTTTTTCATTTTATTTCTGCTCTGATCTTTTTATTTTTTTTAATTTTTTTTTTCAACGTTTATTTATTTTGGGACAGAGAGAGAGCATGAACGGGGGAGGGGCAGAGAGAGAGGGAGACACAGAATCGGAAACAGGCTCCAGGCTCTGAGCCATCAGCCCAGAGCCTGATGCGGGGCTCGAACTCACGGACCGCGAGATCGTGACCTGGCTGAAGTCAGACGCCCAACCGACTGCGCCACCCAGGCGCCCCTCTGCTCTGATCTTTCTTATTTCTCTTCTTCTGCTGGGTTTGTGGTGTCTTTGTTGTTATGCTTCTATTTCCTTTAGGTGTTCTGTTAGATTTTGTATTTGGGATTTTTTTGTTTCTTGAGCTAGGCCTGGATTGCAATGTATTTTCCTCTCAGGACTGCCTTCGCTGCATCCCAAAGAGTTTGGATTGCCATATTTTCATCTTCATTTGTTTGCATATATTTTTAAATTTCTTCTCTAATTGCCTGGTTGACCTATTAATTCTTTAGTATGGTGTCCTTTAACCTCCATGCTTTTGGGTTTTTCCAGACTTTTTCCTGTGGTTGATTTCAAGCTTCATAATAGCATTGTGGTCTGAAAGTGTGCATGGTATGATCTCAATTCTTTTATACTTATGAAAGGCTGTTTTGTGACCCAGTATGTGATCTATCTTGGAGAATGTTCCATGTGCACTTGAGAAGAAAGTGTATTCTGTTGCTTTGGAATGCAGAATTCTAAATAGATCTGTCAAGTCCATCTGATCCAATGTATCATTCAGTACTCTTGTTTCTTTATTGATCCTGTGTCTAGATGATCTATCCATTGTTGTTAGTGGAGGATTAAAGTCCCCTGCAGTTACCACATTCTTATCAATAAGGTTGCTTATGTTTGTGATTAATTGTTTTATATATTTGGGAGCTCCCGTATTCAGCTCATAGACATTTATAATTGTTAGCTCTTGCTGATGGATAGACCCTGTAATTTTTATATAATGCCCTTCTTCATCTCTTGTTACAACCTTTAATTTAAAGTCTAGTTTGTCTGTTATAAGTATGGCCACTCCAGCTTTCTTTTGACTTCCAGTTGCATGATAAATAGTTCTCCATCCCCTCACTTTCAATCTGAAGTGTTCTCAGGTCTAAAATGAGTCTCTTGAGACAGCAAATAGATGGGTCTTGTTTTTTATCTATTCTAATACCCTATGTCTTTCAGTTGGAGCATTGAGTTCATTTACATTTAGTGTTATTATTGAAAGATATGGGTTTAGAGTCATTGTGATGTCTGTAGGTTTCATGCTTGTAGTGATGTGTCTGATACTTTGTGGTCCTTGAAAGATTTCAGTCACAGAGTCCCCCTTAGGATCTCCTGTAGGGCTGGTTTAGGTGGATGAATTCCTTCAGTTTTTGTTTGTTTGGGAAGACCGTTATCTGTCCTTCTATTCTGAATGACAGACTTGCTGGATAAAGGATTCTCGGCTGCATATTTTTTCTGTTCATCACATTAAAGATCTCCTGCCATTCCTTTCTGGCCTGCCAAGTTTCAGTAGATAGGTCTGCCACTAGTCTTATGGGTCTCCCTTTATAAGTTAGAGCATGTTTATCCCTAGCTGCTTTCAGAATTTTCTCTTTATCCTTGTATTTTGCCAGTTTCACTATGATATGTTGTACAGAAGATCGATTGAAGTTACGTCTGAAGGGAGTTCTCTGTGCCTCTCGGATTTCAATGTCTTTTTCCTTCCCAGATCAGGGAAGTTCTCAACTATGATTTGTTTAAGTACATGTTCAGCCCATTTCACTCTCTCTTCCTCTTCTGGAATTCCTATTATACGGATATTGTTCTGCTTGATTGCATCACTTAGTCCTCTAATTCTCCCCTCATATTCCTGGACTTTTTAATATCTATTTTTCTCAGCTTCCTCTTTTTCCATAATTCTATCTTCTAATTCACCTATTCTCTCCTCTGCCTCTTCAATCTGAGCTGTGGTCACCTTCATTTTATTTTGCACCTTATTTATAGCATTTTTTAGCTCCTCATGACTATTTGTTAGTCCCTTGATCTCTGTAGCAATAGATTCTCTGCTGTTCTCTATAATTTTTTCAAGCCCAGTGATTAATTTTATGACTATTATTCTAAATTCTCTTTCTATGATATTGCTTAAATCGTTTTTGATCAATTCATTAGCTGTTGCCACCTCCTGGATTTTCTTTTGAGGAGAGTTCTTCCATTTTGTCATTTTTGGTAGTCCCTGGGGTGGCACAGAATTGCAGAGCACTTCCCCTATGCTGTCTGGAGTAACTTGTGTTGGTGGGTGGGGCTGCAGTCAGACCCGATGTCTGTCCCGAGCTCACTGCTGGGGCCACAGTCAGACTGGTATGTAGCTTGTCTTCCCCTCTGCCAGAGATTGGACTCACTGTGGAGTGGTGTGGCCCCTGTCCAGGGGCCATACTGCCAGGCTTGTGATGCTGCCTTGATGGGATCTGGCATATTAGCTGGGGTGGTTATGCAAGGTGCACAGGGACGCAGGCGCATGCTTAGCTTGCTTTGCCTTTGGTGGTCCCCCGCAGGAGGGGCCTTGCAGCACTGGGAGGGAGGCAGACCCGTTGGAGGGATGGATCCACAGAAGCACAACGTTGGGTGTTTGCATGGTGCAATCAAGTTCGGTGAGGGGAACTGGTTCCCTTTGGGATTATGGCTGGGGGATGGGAGAGGGAGATAGCGCTTGCCAGCACCTTTGTTTCCTGCCTAGCTGAGCTGTGTCTTCTGGGGCTCAACAGCTCTCCCCTACGGTGGTCTCTCGCCCTCCCACTCTCTGCTGAGAAGAGCTGTTGACTTTTAACATTCCAGATGTTAAGTTCCACTGGCTCTCAGAACTTATGGAATCCAGCCCCTCTGCTTTTGTAAGCCAGCCTTCTGGGGCTCTGCCTTGCTGGGCAGACTGCCCCTCCACCGCCCTGGCTCCCTCTCACCAGTCGGTGTAGCATGGACCGCCTCTCTGCCCTTCCTACCCTCTTCAGTGGGTCTCTTGTGTATGCTTGGCTCCAGAGAGTCCATTCTGCTAGTCTTCTGGTGGTTTTCTGGGTTATTTAGGCAGGTGTGTGTGGAATCTAAGTGATCAGCAGGACAAGGTGAGCCCAGAGCCCTCCTATGCTGCCATCTTCCCTTGGTCGAAACTGACCTACATTTGACTTTTAATTTGTCTCTTTTTAACATTCTACAGTGCTTAAAATATGATCATCACTTTAATGCACTCTTAGGTTCTTATTTGTTTAATTTTAACTTCTAAATGATATTTTTATTTTATTTTAATTTTTTCATTGGTTCTTCTACTTCATTTCAGATTATTTCTGATTTTCACGTATTGTATTTTCTTGTTTTGTATGTGTTAATGTCTTTTAATCTTTTTTTTATTAAAAAATATTTAAATGTTTTGGGGCGCCTGGTTGGCGCAGTCGGTTAAGCGTCCGACTTCAGCCAGGTGACGTTCTCGCGGTCCGTTGAGTTCGAGCCCCGCGTCAGGCTCTGGGCTGATGGCTCAGAGCCTGGAGCCTGTTTCCGATTCTGTGTCTCCCTCTCTCTCTGCCCCTCCCCATTCATGCTCTATCTCTCTCTGTCCCAAAAATAAACGTTGAAAAAAAATAAAAAAAATATTTAAATGTTTATTTATTTTTGAGAGAGAGAGAGAGAGAGAGATGGCAAGGGGCAGAGAGAGAGAGGGAAACACAGAATCCAAAGCAGACTCCAGGCTCTGAGCTGTCAGCACAGAGCCAGATGTGGGCCTCAAACTTAGGAACCATGAGATCATGACCTGAGCTGAAGTCAGATGCTTAACTGACTGAGCCACCCAGGCGTGTCTCTTTTAATCATTTTTTAAAAGTACATTAAGTTTTGATAGTTGTCACAGATTGTTGGTGCGAACATATTGTCCTTATTATTATTTCTAATTCTCTTGTTTGTTAAGATAATTTTAGGTAAGATTAGGCCTTTATGATTTTCTACTGGGTCTGTGTGTGTGTGTGTGTGTGTGTGTGTGTGTGTATGTGTGTATGTGTGTGTGTGTGTGTGTGAGGAATTAGTTTTTCTAATTTTTAGGCAGAGGCTTGTTTCAGTGGCTTTTTAAAAATTAGCAAAATTTCTTCTGAAACCAGTAATGCACTGTATGTTAACTAACTAGAACTTAAATAAAAATTTGAGGAAGAAAAAATTTAACAAAATTCCCGATAGTGTTAAAAATGTAACTATTTTTCTACCTGTAGCTAAGATGGAGTAACCTTCACCTTAAACAGTGGTAAAACTGAGCACATATATATTGCAGCTGTTTTTTGGCATTGAATAATAAAACACAGTGAAAAAATTTGAAACCATGATAACAACTCCATATTCACCCCAAATTTCATCCTTTGAACATATTCCTAATCAAGGAAATGGATCCTAAGCTGAAATGAGATGTAGAAATGGAAAGTCAGTAGTTCTTAGGTTGCTGGAATTTGTGGGGCAGGCTATTTCAAACAATAAGTCCACCTTGGGAAGGCACAACTGATACATGAAGGAGTTCTCAAGTCATTGGCCAAGCTTTTGGTTGCACTTTCATGGATGCCATTCTGAAGCCTAGCAAAAAGTGGGTCTGATGATATAAACAAAGATATCACAGAGTATGCATTTCTAGAAAATTTTGGAGCCAAAGCCCAGCCCTTGGTCACTGATCACATAGATCATTTAGGTTAACTCAAAAAGATCACGCTTGGGAATAAGGACAATTCTCCATTAAGGTACATGAACTACAACTAAAAGGAAGGCTAAAGTAGACCTATCCTTAAAAAGAACATCTGCCTGACAGGTTCAGGAGTAACTATCAGTAGTTTTATTGCCAACCAGAACAACAAAAATTTTTGTATTTATATTATCATATATATAATGACTCTGTAAACGGCACATTATAAAGAGTCAGTAATTTTATTTTCCTAAAAAACATTTTTATTTTTGTTCAATACATTGATTTTTGTTCAGATACATATGTATATGGAGATGTATATATGTATATGTATATCACCAATAAATATCTATCTATCTGTGGGTCCATATACATATGTATGTATGTATCTGTCTCTATACATGTATCTATGTAGATAGATAGATGTAGATATATAGATACAGATATAGATATATCCCATAAACTAAAGAATAAACTGCACTAAATGGAAACATACCAAGAGTTGACCCAGATGTTGGAATTAATTGACAAGGACTATATTGCTGCTATTATGAATTGAGTAAAGGCATAAAGACATCATTCTATAGATTGCAAAAAACAGAAACTATTAGACAACAGAAATTGAATAAATAAAATCATAATACTTGAAAAATAATTACATGTTAAGTAGGAAATATACCACATTAAGAAGCTAGAAATGTATGCCAAAATTATATAAACAGGAAGTAGAAGGAAGAAAATAACTAAAATGAAAGTAGAAACCAACAAAGAAAAAATAATAAATTTAACAAGCCTACTGCTGAAGATATTATTAGTTATACAGATGAGTCTCTAACATTACTGATAAAGATATAAACTATCAACATTAGAAGTGAAGGAGGAGACATCAACTATCATATGGACCTGAAATGCATAGTAAGTCAGTATAAAGAAAAATTTATGTTCATAAATTTAACATTTCAAATACAATTAAAAAATATGAAAACAAAATTTGTCAAACTTGACACATGGAGAATTGCAAACTATGAAGGGCTCTACATTTTTTTTTCTTTTCAAGTTTTTATTTAACTTCCAGTTAATATACAGTATAATATTAGTTTCAGGTGTAGAATTCATCACTTACATCAACACCCAGCGCTCATCACAAGTACACTCCTTAATCTCCATCATCCATTTGACCTATCCCTTCTGCCCATCTCCAGTAACCCTCAGTTTGTTCTCTGTTGTTGAGTCTGTTTTCTAGTTTGTCTTTCTCTTTTTTTTTCCACTGTGTTCATCTGTTTTATCTCTTAGATTCCGCATCTGAGTTCTCCGACTGACTTATTTCACTTAGCATTATACTCTCTAGCTCATCTCTACCTCTAATTTTTTTTTAATTCTATTTAAAACTTTTCTGCCAAGAAGTCTCAAGGCCCAAATGGCTTAATTGGGTTAAATTTTATCAAACATTTAATAATGAAATAAATCATAACAATTACACAAATTCTTTTAGAAAATAGAGGGAAATTGAACACATCCAAATTTATTTTAAGAATAAATAAAGTAATTCATAAACATAAAAACTGAATTTCTTTTTCATTTTTTTTAATGTTTATTTATTTTTGAAGGAGAGAGAGAGTGTGAGTGAGGGAGGGGCAGAGAGAGAGGGAGACACAGAATCCGAAGCAGGCTCCAGGCTGTGAGCTATCAGCACAGAGCCTGATGCGGGGCTTGAACTCACAAACCACGAGATCATGACCTGAGCCAAAGTCGGACGCTCAACCAACTGAGCCACCCAGGCACCCCAAAACTGAATTTCTTTTTAAAAGTTTATTTATTTTTGAGAGAGAGAGAAAGGGGTTGGGGGGGTGGGGGAAGAGAGAGGAGGACAGAATATCTGAAGCAGGTTCTGTGCTAACAGCAGCAAGCCTGACTCAAACTCACCAACTGTGAGATCATAACCTGAGCAGAAGTTGGTTGCTCAACCAACTGAGCCACCCAGATGCCCCTTGAAACTGAAATTTTAAAGAAAATATTAGCAAATCAAATTATGAAACATACAAAAAGTTTAACAAACTTTGGCATGATTTTATCCCAATTATGGAAGGTAATTTTGATATCCCCAAAAAGCAAACTAATATTTTATGTTACCCGGAAAAAGAGAAAAAAATTAATCATCTCAAAAAATGGAGGGAAAGCATTGGAAAAATTCAAAGTTAATTTGTAATTTCAGAATATCTCTCATAAAGTAGGATAAGTTGACTTTGTCAAGTTATAAAGATTGTGTACAGACCATCTATAGCTAATATTCTTGAAGATGAAATACTGCATGGTTTCTTCTAATTTGGTGGCTTAGATAAGAGTGTGTCATCTTAACATTTATATTCATTATTACTCTAGAGGGCCTAAATAGTAGAATAATCTAAGAACATTAAATAAAAAGTATAATGATAGAGAAGGAATAAATAAAAGTATTTTACATCCATATATGTCTGTATGTAAATGTAATAAGTGAATTTACCAAAGTCTAAGAATAAAATAGCAATTTTGTTTCTATAAACTAGCAAACTAGCAAAAATTTTGAAAAGTTATATTTTATTAAAAATGCTATTTTCGGGGCGCCTGGGTGGCGCAGTCGGTTAAGCGTCCGACTTCAGCCAGGTCACGATCTCGGGGTCCGGGAGTTCGAGCCCCGCGTCGGGCTCTGGGCTGATGGCTCAGAGCCTGGAGCCTGTTTCCGATTCTGTGTCTCCCTCTCTCTCTGCCCCTCCCCCGTTCATGCTCTGTCTCTCTCTGTCCCAAAAATAAATAAAAAAAAAAAAGTTGAAAAAAAAATGCTATTTTCAATAAGATTTTATTTTATTCTTTTAAGTGTTTATTTATTTAGAAAGAGTGAGAGAGAGAGAGCACGAGTTCATGAGCAGGGGAGGATGAGAGAGATGAGAGGATGAGAGAATTCCAAGCAGCCTCCATGCTGTCAGCATAGAGACCAATGCATGGCCTCAGATCATGACCTCAGCCAAAATCAAAAGTCTCTGCTTAACTGACTGAGCCACCCAGTTGCTCCTCAATGAGATTTTAAAAACATCAATTATTTTGGAATAACTTTTATTGAAGGCAGACCACTACACTGAAAACGACCATACTGTACTAAAAAAAAAAAATTAAGTCTTTAAAAGTGTAGAGATGTATCAGACTCATGGATTAGAAGATTCTGTATTGTTATGATACCAACTCTCTCTAAAATGATTGGTAGTTGCAAATTTATCCTGATAAAAATCCCAACAGTCTTGTAGAAATTAACAAGTTTAGAAATTAACAAGTTAATTTCAAGCTTTATATATAAACAAAAGGATTTAAAACAACCAAATCATGTTGAAAAGAAGACCTAATTTTTTTTAAAGAATTATCTTTCAACTTTTGGTAGGAAGGAAGTCAAAAGTTCAACCATAAAACTTCAAAAGTGATGAGTTGAGTTTCATAAAAATTTGAAATTTTGTTTCATCAAAAGACACCATTAAGAAAATGAAAAAGCAACTTCTAATAGTAATAGACATGCTATTTGAGGATTTGCTTTGGTTAAGCCATTAAATAGTAGATTCTTAAATTTTTGGTTATAAAAATAAAATTATGCTCAGCTTTGAGAAAAAAATTGCTTTGATTGTATTCAAAAAGTGCTTTGATTGTATTCATTTGATACTATTAAAACAATTATTTCCAGGTTAGATTAATGCAAATGTAACTTAAAGTGTTACCTATAAAAAATGTCCTTTGAGGGGCGCCTGGGTGGCGCAGTTGGTTAAGCGTCCGACATCAGCCAGGTCACGATCTCGCGGTCCGTGAGTTCGAGCCCCGCGTCAGGCTCTGGGCTGATGGCTCAGAGCCTGGAGCCTGTTTCCGATTCTGTGTCTCCCTCTCTCTCTGCCCCTCCCCCGTTCATGCTCTGTCTCTCTCTGTCCCAAAAATAAATAAACGTTGAAAAAAAAATTAAAAAAAAAAAAATGTCCTTTGAATAACTTTGAAAACATAAACTTTTGGAAGCTGAAATCTGCCTATATTTTATAATAAACTGTTGTGAATAAAGAAATACAATTTTTATAACGTTATAATTTATTTCAGGTTAGCCTGATTCTTTTTTTATCAATGTATGTTATTGGCAACTGGATATTGTGAAGCAATATACAGGCTGTATTTTTCAGTCACTTTTTTTCTCTAATCACAGAACACTGAAAAATAATGTCAATTTATATATTCATAGAATAGCTTTAGGGTACAATAAAAGTATTTAGATGTACTTTCACTATTTTCACATTATTGCCTAAAAATATTTTAGTATCATCAGAGGGAATTGCCTTAACAATCTCTAAAATGATGGAAATATATACCATCTCAAAAATCAGTTATTATCAAAGGGCACCTAATAATAAAAAGCTGATGAAATCTTGTTTCCAACAGCAATTTTTATTATTACAACAGTTTTCAATTTATACCAAAAGTGGGTCAAAAATAAATGAGCTTTTTAAGACTACTGAATTAAGCATTACTGAGGTTATCATTTGCAAATTGATGTATCTTTATATTAATCAAAATGAAATGATTTGATGATAATATACATTTAATCATCAGGTGTTATTACTATTTGTTATTGCAGACTACATTATTTCTGTGTAAGTGTTCAAGGACAAAACAGATATTTCATTGAATTTAATTAATTATTTTTTTTCTTTAAAACATTAAGTAGCATTAATCTAGGTCACAAACTAAACAAGCTATGACAAGGAAATAATCTGCACAATTCAAATCTAAAGGATAGTCTGTTACTTAATGGTTGTAATTTCTTATTGATGGATCTTTTGTTACTGAGATTTTTTTTCCTGAAATATGTATAATGATAAGGCAGTAAAGTAAATTTGGGGGACATAATTTTTCACTGTGCATATCTTTCAGTTAGTAGTTTCAATTCTCTAGGTAGCCTATCAGCAAGAAATCAGGAGTTGTAAATTAGACACTATGTATAAATCATTGTGTAAGACTTTTCAAGCTTTGGAACGTGCAATGTGCATTGTTTTTACTTTTCTCTGCTGTTCTATATTCTTGCCTACTTTTTAAGATAAATACATCAACAGTAAGAGGGGGTGGGAGGTCGACTAATTAAATTTTTTTTTATAAAATGTGGTTTTAAAAAAAGGTAAACCATCTTAAATGTATACCAAATTGATGTGGCTCAAGCTATGGATTATTTACAAATATGTTTATAAAGTAAGTTAAAACTTCAGTTTATAGCAATATGGTAACTTATGACATCTAGAAATTTTAGATACAATGTAATTTCTTTAACACATTTATGACAGTAAACTCTAGAAGTTCAAATCAATAAAAAAAATATAGCTATCTTTCTATCATTTATACCATCAGAGAAAATGCATTTGCTTGCCAGACAAATCCTTCAATCCTATTACCATAGTTTGATTTAGTTTCCAGCATGTGACAGGAGGCACCAGGTCTAAGGGTTTCAACTGCTATAAACATACTTCAACCTGTCGCATCATCTTTATGGAAATGACTTTCCCAAGTAAGTTTGAGGTAAAAGAATTACCAATTTGTCCACCACCCTTCTTCCTTCCTACCCCAACCCTCTCCCTCCATGTCACATAGCATACTTTCAACCTAAAAAAAGACTACACTGAGACACATTATAATCAAATTGTTAAAAGTCAAGGACAAAGAATTTTGAAAGTATCAAGAGAAAAGTAATTTGTCATATATAAGAATGGCTTGAGGGGCGCCTGGGTGGCGCAGTCGGTTAAGCGTCCGACTTCAGCCAGGTCACGATCTCGCGGTCCGTGAGTTCGAGCCCCGCGTCGGGCTCTGGGCTGATGGCTCAGAGCCTGGAGCCTGTTTCCGAGATTCTGTGTCTCCCTCTCTCTCTGCCCCTCCCCCGTTCATGCTCTGTCTCTCTCTGTCCCAAAAATAAATAAAAACGTTGAAAAAAAAAAAAAGAATGGCTTGAGGCACCTGGCTGGCTCAGTAGATTAAGTGTCTGACTCTTGATTTTGGCTCAGGTCATGATCTCATGGTTCTATGTCGGGCTCTGCTCTGACAGTGTGGAGCCTGCTTGGGATTCTCTCTCTCTCTCTCTCTCTCTCTCTGCCCCTCCCCCCCACTCATGCTTTTTTTTTTTCTCTCTCTCTCTCAAAATAAATAAATCAACTAAAAAAAATGGCTCATAGGATTATTAACAGATTTCTCAGAAGAAATTAGGCAGGCCAAGAAAGAATGGGATAATATATTCAAAGTAATAAAATAACTACCAAATAAGAAATTTATACCAGTAAAATTATCCTTTAGAAATGAAGGAAAGAGAAAATCTTTCTCAGATGAAAACTTAGGGAGTTTTATCACAAGACCCATCTTTTAAGAAATACTTGAGTTCTCCAAATTGAAATAAAAAAAAGTTAACACAAAAGCGTTTCAAAGCATTAATGTAAAGGCACATATATAGACATGTATATATTAATGCTATAAAGGTGATGCATAAGTTACTTTATGCCCTAATATAAAGTTAATAGATAAAATTTTCTTAATGGACACACATTATAAAAAGAAACAAGAAGAAAGCAGGAGAGGAAGAGAGGCACAAAAGAATTGCACGATAAAAAACAATTAACAAAATGACAATAGTCCTCACTTACCCAAAGTTACCTTAATGTAAATGAATAAAACTCCCCAAACAAAAGGCATAGAGTGAATGGATCCAAAAACAAGATGTCTTTTCACCAGTTCCATGTGTAAGGAGCTTCAAAGTCTCTACTAAATCCTAACAACAAGTGAAACAATGGAGATAGTAAAAGGTAAGTGCTTAGTGAGGCTGGGGATGAATAGATGGGGGCACAGAGGATTTTAGGGCAGTAAAAAATACTCTGTATGATACCATAACAATGAGGTATATATGTCATTATATATTTCTCCAAACACAGAGGATGTACAACACCAAGCGTAAACTAAAATGTAAACTCAGGGTTTCTGTGACAATGATGTGCCAATGTAGGTTCATAGACTGTAATAAATATACCACTCTGGTGGAGAATATTAATATTGGGGAGGTGGAACATATCTTAAGAGATAAATGGAAACTATATTTTCTGCTCAGTTTTATTGTGGACTTAAGCTTCTTCTAAAAAGCAAACAAAACTAAGATCCATCCACAAAACATACAGTGTAGAATTAAATACACAAATAGGCTGAGAGGGAAGTGATGATAAAAGATATTTCAAAAAGAAACCAGGAGTGACTATGCTTATTTTAGACAAAATGGACTTCAAATCTAAGTGTAGAGACAAAAAAAAAATGTCATTATATTGGTGATAATAGGGTCAATTAAACCAGAAGATATAATAATGATAAATATATACACATCAAACTTCAGAGCACCTAAAATTATAAAGCAAATATTGGCAGAACTCAAGGCAGAAATTGACAGCAGTATAGTACTAGAATGGGACTTCTATAACCCACTTACAATAATGGATAGGGCATCCAGACAGAAAATCAATAGAGAAACAACTGATTGGAATAGCACTTATATGGACCTGACACATACAAAATTTTCTACTCAAAAGCAGATATTCACAAACTTATGGCACTCATAAAATTTAACTTGAATTGAATTAAAGACTTAAGTATAAAACTTGAAACGGTAAACTACCAGAAGAAAACATAGAGGAAAATCTCCTTTGACATTGGTATTGGCAATGATTTTTCGGACATGACAACAAATGCACAAACAACAAAAGCCAAAAATAAACGAGAAGGGCTACATCAAACTGAAAATCTTCTCTACAGCAAAAGAAACAGAAAGAAAAGGCAACCAACTGAATGGGAGAAAATATTTGCAAACCATACATCTGATAGGGGGTCAATATTCCAAAATACATAAGAACACATATTATGCAATAGCATGCATAAATAAATAACCTGATTATTTTCAATGGCAAAAGATCTGAATAGACATTTTTTCCCCAAAGAATATTCGCCAACCACTCATCTGATAAGGGGTTAATACCAAAATATGTAAGGAACTCCTAAAATTCAATAGCTAAACAAAAACAAAAACAAATAGCCTCATTAAAAAACGGGCAAAGACCCAGAATAACATTTCTCAAAAGAAAACAAATTGCCAACAGGCTTATGAAAACTCAGCTGATACTTTTATTTAAAAAACAAAACAAATCAGGAGATTGAACAAAAACATAAAAATAAAAAAATCTGTGTTACCTTTGAGGTTGCTAATTAGAAAGGAGTTTGTGGCACCTCCAACAGTGCTGGCCAGGTTTTATTTCTTGTCCTGGGTGGCTATTACATGATGGTTCACTTGTGCAAAAGTTATTAAAATGTACCATTGGCATTTCATTCTCTTTATATCTGATAATTTATAATTAAGATGTGAATGGTTTAACTGTGGATCACTTCCTTATCAGAGGAAAGTTTGTGGGAAAGAAAAAAAAAAACAGATGGCTTGCTTTTAGCAGTATGTACCCATTTGCTAATGGTAAATAAGCCTGGAATCTATGAATTTGTGAGACATGGCATCCAAGAAAATGTCAAGTAAGCCATTTTAAAGTGGAGATGTTTCATTACCTGGCTTCTGTACAGTATAGTTACTGCCTACCTAACTTAGAAATTTATCTTTTAATCTGGGTCAGTGAATATCAAATAAGGAAGGAAAAGACCTAAGGAGATCCTGGCCCCTTCCATTTTCACCTTGTATTTAATTTGAAAAGCTTGATACTGACTATAGTCTCTGATTCATGAGAGTCTAATTAGGAAATCTAATATCAATGCTGTTGCAATGATACAATATAAAAGCCAAGTATGTTTATAAACAATTATAAAAAAGTATGTTTATATAATTCATAACTCTAATATAATGTTAATAACTACTTTTTAATCAGTAATAAAATTCCTGACATTACGTTTCATTCTTGAAATGATTTAAATAAATAGATTAAAATAATTCACATTATTAAGATAATACAAAAGCATTTGATACAAATAATTGATAAAAAAGTATTTCATAAAATCAAAGATTCATTTGAAATTAAAAGTACCTCATAGAAAATTAGGAGAATATCTTTAACTTAATAAATGTTATTTATCACAACCCTACAGCAAATTTAAGGACCAAAATGCACACATAGACACCATGTCTTTAGTACTAGTCTTTAATTTAATTCTTAACCAACAAAATAAATCAAATAATAAATAAATAAAAAGAAAAATATAAGTATTAGAAAAGAAGAAAATGTACTTTCTGTATTGTACAGTTCCCATCAAGAAAAAGTATCTACAGGGGCACCTGGGTGGCTCAGTTAGTTAAGCATCTGACTTCTTCTCAGGTCATGATCTCACGGTTGGAGGGTTTGAGCTGCACATAGGGCTCTGTGCTGACAGTTCAGAGCCTAGAGCCTGCTTTGGATTCTTTGTCTCCCTCTCTCTCTTCCCCTCCCCTTCTCCCACTCTGTTTTTCTGTGTGTGTGTGTCTCTCTCTCACAAATAAGTAAACATTACAAAAAATTTAAAAAAGAAAGGAAAAGTATCTACAGTAACAAAAGTCAAATATTTGCTTTTTCTAAGAACCATTAAAATAATTCCATTTCCAATATAGGTAAAAGAAAATTAAAAGATAAAAGCAAACAAAATATATGTGTAAAATTGATCTAATAGAGAAAAACATCATTTTGATCAAAGTATAAAATTTATTTAAAACCATAGAAAAGCAATAGACATAAATGATGTAGATTTATTCAAGGAAATAAAGACACAAACTTAATGTAATGTGAAATTCCAGTATGGCACTTTATGGAATTTGACAAGGTGATTCAAAATGTCATTGAAAGAAATAAAGAACCATTAAAATCTAACACTGTCTTGTAGAAAACCAAGAAAGGCCTGCCATATACAGAGCTATTACAAACAATAAAAGTTAATGATGTGGTGTTGGCATGGAAATGGATAAACAGATAATTGGCACAATCATAGGGAAGGCCCAGAAATAGGCCCATTCCAATAGTGATGAAGACCCAGGTTGTCAGTTTCTAAGTGTTTTTATTCATTACCTCAGAATCATTTTTTTTTCTAAATATCTAATTAGTCAGAAATTTATGTTATATGGCTTTATTTGAGGGTTTGTTTGCAACTCTATAGCCCACCCAGTTTTTTTCAATTGTTATATTTTGCCAGTATAAGATTAGTCATTTTAACTTAATCTAGTGTGAAATAATTTATAACTGAGGTAGATTCCAGTTTACTCCAGTCTATTTTGTCAAGGACAGTAGTCCCAGACCATTATACAAATGCTGTAAACTTCTAGTCAGCAACTTTGTCCTTCAGTCAACATAGAATAGTATGAATAAAGGTCCCCATAGCCTTTTTGTCTGTGATTCCCACAGAAGCACAGAGAGTAACATTACTCAGTTGAATTAAACAAATATATATATTCTCTAAACTAACTGTTCTCTAATTAACTTTAGGACTGCCTGTTTTGTTCTTACTTTCTGAGAAGATTCAGTAGATCAAAGGCAGATAGATATTTTACAGGTACACCACTAATGGAATTCCTAGTTAACCTCTGCAGGTTGCTTCAGTAAAATATATCCTCAGTGGAAAAAGATGTAAACATTTATCATTCAGAAAAATATGTCAATTAAAACATACAATTTGTTTGAACAACAAAAGGAGACCTAAGATCACAGTGGGACTCTATGAGACACATTCTGCTTGGGAGACCGTAAGACCCCCGTGGTATCAGGCAGCTGCTGTATTTATCATAATTTGAAGTACAATACTTAGAGGGTACAATATTATACTTCTGATCCATAATAGATGAAAATGTATGGCTACTAATTGATCTAAAGACATAACCATCAAAAGTATAAAGAGGAAATGAAATGATAAGGGAGTTAAGTGCATTTTCTTTCTAACAGAACCATTAAAAAAATTAAAAATTAAAAACAATTTGGTTTTCTTTAGCTTGAAACAAAATGTAAACATACAAAACATACAAAAACAATTAAAATATATGCAGAAAATTAATCTAGTAGAGAGGAAGTACAATATTTTGTCATTGTTCATATTTCAGATTTTTGTTTAAATAATATTTCATATTTTAGTCATTTAAAACTATTGAAAAACAATGTAACAAAATTTTTAATTTAAATAATTATATGGTCTTATATTTCCCATGTTCACATTCATAAAAATATTCATTACATTTTTATTCCTTTGAGCATTGTTTGTTCCCTTCTTAGTTTGAGTTATTTTATCCACACATCATCTTCTACTTGGTCTAAGGGGGTTTTAACTTTAACATTCTTGGCATACCATCATGTATCAATCATCAAATTGTTTTTGCAAATTGTATAAAGATATATGGATACTTAGTTTTAATGTCATGTGTAATTATAATAAACATCATGATTTTAATATTTGATTTATGTAGGCAGCTGTGGTGAATACTATAGTATATCGCTTAGATATCATCTCCTCTGCCTCTTTCAAGAACAAAATACTCATCCCCAACCCCACGTATGCCCAGGAAGCTCAGAAGGCTAAATGAATATTATGCATAATACCTGCCAACTCAGTCTTAATCACTGGTAGAAAAAAAACAGGCTCAGAACTGTTTGTCCCAATTGGCCATTTAAGTTTAAGAGTAAAAGCCAATTAATGACAACAATACTAAGTAAAACCTTCAGAAGGAAGGGAGAGTGTTTTATAGACCATTTGTGTCTTTGTGTGTCTGTGTTTGTCTGCATGTATGTATGGCAGTTTTAAGTTGTTAGTTCTTAAAATTAGTACTTTTTAAATGAAAAAACTTGACCAAAAAATCTGTCACAGAATTTTTGAAACCCAACAAACGCAAAGTTAATGAGAAAAAAAATTCCCTGCCACAAGCAGACCAACCCCACTCCTACCCTGCTTTACAGACTTGCTGGTTTCTGCCTCCTCTCTTGTCTGGCTTAGGGAGGAAGATCCCCAACACTGGCTCTACTTTCTAGCTGATCACAGCCATTTACCTACCCAGGCCTGAGTGGGACAAGTACTTAGAGAAACCAGAAATCTTTCAGGGGGTTTGTTGCTTAAGTGTAAGTGATGATTATTTGCATTACTACTACTTTCCAATCAAAAAAGAATTCTAAAACTCTGTCCTACGAACAGATCACAACATGAAAGAATTGCTTAAATCACTTCTTTTTTTCCATTGTTTTGTTGGTCTCTCTGGACTGTCTTAGATGCTAGTTGAAATTCATATTTACATGAGTCAGAAATTGTCTAGCTATTCCCTAACGTCTTTTTTCCTCAACTATATTCACTCTGTTTTAAAAAAAGGACTTGAAACTTTGAGACTTAATGATAGAGACCTAAGAAAGGGTATCTTGTTGTTTCTTGCAGTAGATGCTGCTGAGTTCAATTGATGCCTTGGAAAGGCTGAGGATGATTAATCCTCAGTTAAAACCTAAGTGTGGAAGGCAGATGGCCTCATTGGCAGCATGTACAGAGATTCTCATTTCCTATAGCTGGAACACAGAAAATACATAGGACCAGGGCTAAGACTTAATTATGAGAGAAGCAGAGCTCCTGAGAAGGTTATATTCTCAATCCCAGCAATATGTTACACTAAGGTCAGGGCCCTGAAAGGAAGGATTAGGACTCTGAGACTTCCTATGGAGTTTTCTTTGTAAATGTGCACTCAGAAGTCTTCAAATCTCAGATTCTCCTGAAACCTTTGCAGTTGGAAAATTTTGCCTTTGTATCTTTGTGCCACAGCATACAACTTACCTTTTGGTTGAAGAAAATATCCTTGTAGGAAACACTTGCTCCCCTCATCATTTAACTGCATATCTCCTGGCCACAATTTTAATAGCATTGTGTTAGTTTCCTATGGCTGCTGTAACAAATTACCCCAATCTTGGTGCTTAAAACAACTAAAATTCATTCTTTCAAAGTCTAAAAAGAGTGTTAGTAGGTCGTAATCAAAGTGTTGTCAGGGACATGTTCATTCAAGGGGATCTAGAGAAGAATCCATTCCTTGCCTCTCAGCTTCTGGTATTATCTGCATTCCTTAGTTTATGGTCATAACACTCCAATTTCTGTCTCCATCTTCACCTTGCTTTCTCCTGTTCTGTGTATGTCAAATCTCCTGTCTTTTGAGTAGAAGGATACAGGTGACTGTGTATTGTGCTCACCCTGATAATCCATGATAGTCTTCCCATTTAAAGATCCTTACCTTAATCTCATCTCAAAGTTCCTTTTTCCTCATAAGGTAACACTTATAGGTCTCAAGGATTAAGACTTGATATTTTTGGGTGGCCATTCTTTAGCTTACTACAGGCACTGTTTATAGCACTGATGTGGAAGGAGCTAGGTATAATAAAAAAGGAACAGGCTATACTATGAATGAATTGCAGAATTTAGTCAACAAGTATGCACTGGCAGAAGATAGGGTGGTGTGTATATGATTAGATCCTGAAGATGCCGAATCAAGGGTGGTGGATTGTAAGGTTGGATTAAGGAGAATTTTCTTCCACACAAAAGCACTCTCCCATGAATAGCAAATATCTCATTGAATTACAAGTTTAGCTGCTTCCTAAATATATATTTGGAATTTATATAATTTATATATTTGGTGTCTAAGCACCAGAAGATGAGAAAAGGAGTCACCGTTGTAGCAAGGGTTGTTATTCCTGATCATAGAAAGAGATTAGGGATACTTTTACATAGAGCAGGAAAGAAAGATGTGTAACCCTGGTGATCCATTTCAGCATCCATGAGTATTTTTCTTGTCTAACTGTAACTTTGAATGTATATGTGCAGCATTTGTAGCCTGGGAAGAATATAGTTAACAAGAGCTTATGTCACTCTGGAATGAGAGTTTAAGTACTATCACCATATAAATCACCAAAACCTGTAGAAGTAATAATGGAGAATGGGAATTTAGAATAAATATGGAAGAGGAAGGTGATGGGAACTACTGTGGCCCTGATAACAACTGCAGAATCGGGCCTGGATGTCACTAACCTTCTTCTAAATTTCAACTGAGGAAGTGAGGCCCACGAGAGCCATAGAGGAACTACTTCCCGTATATGTGTGGAGAAGTGATTTGTTTAGCACATGGTGCTGTGAAATTGTAGAGAAGATATGTTCACGCTTCTGAATGTTCAGGGCTTTTGGAGCAAAAAATACAGGCAATCTAGGTTAAAGAATTGTTGAATAGTAACCCTAAGAGTAAAATACCTCTGAGAGATTTGTAGCTTATCTCTTCTGAGCTACGTGTTTACAGTCCAACGAAGGATAAAACCCAAGCCATTAGTTTATATTCCAAAAGACTGTAAAAATCCGGAGACCTCTCTCAGAGATATGTGGGTTTTCTCCCTTTCTCAGGAGAGGAGGACGGCAGCTGTGCAGCAGTTCCTCTATAAACTCCCAAATTTATTACATCAGCATCCCTCATCAGTACAGTCCTCTGTGTGTGCAGCTGACAACGGCCCTTATTGCATTGCCCCAGGGAGAGTGGGGTAAGGGGAGATGCTGCTGCTACTGCTGTAAGTAGTTTTGATATCTCATCCAGAAACTGCATGCTCTATTTTATTTTTAAAAATTTTTAATGTTTGTTTATTTTTGAGAGAGAGAAACAGAGCAGAGAGAGTGGGAGACACAGAACTCAAAGCAGGCTCCAGGCTCCACTCTGTCAGCACAAAGCCCAACGCGGGGCCCAAACTCAGGAATCGTAAGATCATGACCTGAGCCGAAGTCGATGCTTAACTGACTGAGTCACCCAGGCATCCCGTATGCTTTATTTTAAAACACAATATATCTGTATAAAACTTAACAGGGGTAGACTTTGGCAGCCATATAGTTGTGCTGCTAAGATGTACTTGCTTTATATAGCATATGTGCTGCTGAAGCAAGCACTGTACTTGTTTTATTAAAAAAAATCTTTATCGAGGTATAACTGGTATGCAAAGGACCACACATATTTAATGTTTACAGTGGGATGAGTTTGGACACAGTCAAACGCTGGCAATACCATCATCACAATCAAGGAAATAGTCACATCTAGTATCTCCCAAGCTTCCTTTGTGTCCCTCTGTTTTGGGATTGATTGATTTATTTTGTTGTTTGATTTTACTTTAAAGAAAATCTATTGTGAGCAGGGTAGTTGGTAGACACCTTCCGGCTGCCACACAACTGGATATTAGGCAGTGCTCATGACAAAGCTGTGTTCTTTCTGGCCTGCTCACCGACAAGAAGTGAACATGACAGGGGACTACTGTTGGGTCATGCCAGCCCAGTGTGGTGCTCAACTAATGGCATTCTTCCCTCTAGGGCTTTCCATCTAATTGGCCAAGAATTTTTCAGAACTTCACTGCAGTCCCAGTCTGTCCCTTCCAATCCTCCTTTATTCCTCTTTTTTTCTCACAGTTATAACACCTGCATCATGGTCTGAAGGCTCTGCTAACATTTTCCTGCACCATGCATCTCTTCATTGTCTAATTAGGTCTTGGTATTTGCTTCTCAGTAGAACTGAACTATCTCAGAAAGAACTTGCACATAGGTGGGATCCTAAACAGTACACACTGTCCTCCACTCTGCCATAACATGTTCTATAGAAATATGGCCATTTCTCATACATTGGACTACTGTATCAACAACATTGTTTTAATTCTCCCAGTAAACAAGAAGTGACCAGTAGGTTAAAAGTATTGGTAAGATGCATGCACTGCAGAGAGTAGAGAGTAAAGCTTACAAAGATTCAGGGACATTTCACTACAGTAAAACTATGAGGCCTCTGGTGGTTTAGGGTATCAGTACACCCTGATGAGTCTTCCAGAGTGACAGATAAATTATTTCATGTTATGCCTTCCACAAGCGGAAAAGGAAGAAAAATCTCTGATAGACCTCTGGGGTTCTGGATTACTACGTGCCCCAATTGGTAATACTGCTTTAATGCATATACCAGATGACACAAAAGGCCACCAGCACTGACTGCGGGCCAGAACAGAAAAGGGCATTACAGAAGGTCCAGTGTGTGATGCAAGTCTGTGCTACTTGTTGCCATACAGTCTTGCAGACCTATAGTATTAAAAGTATTAGTGCTACAGGAAGATTACTTGGGGGGTTTATAGCTACAGCAAGCCCCAATAGGAAAATTGCATGTGCCCCCTCCTAGATTATTGGCAAAAGCCATTTTTTCTACAGAGGAAAATTATACATCTTTTGCAAAATAGCTCCTGGTATGATAGGGAGTCCTGGTAGAGGTGATGTGCCTGACCAAGGAACATCAAATAAGCTCTGGTTCACCCATTAAGTAGTAAGATTGGGTGGGCCAGTCATTATTCCAGGTAAATGTGGCAAATCCAGTTCAAAAGCAATATTGGAGGAGGCAAGTAAGCTATGTGTGCAGGGACCCAGACCCTATATCTTCTACCACAGTTGTACCAGTGCCTCTCCCATCAGCTGACACCTATGTCTTTTTCGAGTTCCAGTGTGACCAACAAATGAAAAAGGAAAACGGCTTTGCTTGATTCACACATTGTAAACTGGCATAGGTATGTCAGTACTGTCTAACAGTATATTTTGGGGATAATACAGCCACACTTGAGGTGAACTTGAAAGGCAGTAAAGAAGGGAAATCTTCCTGATGAGCAGACTTTTTGCATTGCATCTGGACCTCCACTCTGTCAAAAAAGAGAAGAAGCCCAAGGAAAGTATATAATGCTCTCTCGCATACTTAAGAGCTCTCACAAGCGTGCTCTCTCTCTCTCTCTCTCTCTCTCTCTCTCTCTCTCTCCCATACACACACACACACACACACACACACACACACACACACACACAGTGAATAACTTGACTGGTTGATCTGGGCCTGAAATGAGATATGTTACAAGGTCACAACAAGGAGACATGTCAATGGAACTACAATGGTGAACATGAAGTGTGAATGGTAATTTGGCTACTGTAACTGCCACATATCTAACCTGCCACCAACAAGGAACGATAATGAACTGTCAGTGTGTCACTGTCCTATAAAAGGATTAACCAGCCACTTTGTTGTAGCTGACAGATTACATTTGACTCCTTCAACCCCCAAAAGGAGGACAATTCATCTTGATAGGAATCAGCACTTATTAAATAAGAGATTCCCTCTTGCCTTAGTCTTTTCAGGCTGTTCTAACAGAGTACCACAGACTGGGTGGCTTAAAAAAAAACAAAAACAGGTTATTTCTTATACTTCTGAAAGCTGGGAAGTTCAAGATCATGGTTCCAGAAGATTCAGCATGGTGGCTAGTGAGGGATCACTTCCTGGTTCTTAGGTGGAAGCTTTTCACTGTGTCTTCACATGGTAGAAGGGAAGAAGGATCTTTCTGGAATCCATTTTAGAAGAACATTAATCCAATTAGTGAGGGTTCCAACCCTCATGACCTAAGACATCTCCCAAAATACCTACTTCCTAACCACCACATTGGGCAAGAATTTCAGTGTGTGAATTTGGGGGAGGGGAACAGGTGATACAAACATTCATACCATAGCACCTTTCTTCTACTCAAATTTTTGGCCTGAGTCACTATTTACATGTTACAGAATGTTTTCTTCAACAAAGCATCCTGAATAATACTAAATTGGTTTAACAGACCCACTATACATACATACACACACATACACATGCACACACATACACAAATTCCAGCACATGACTCAAGATCCAGGAATTCTATCAGATACAGTATCAATCATCACTCAGAAGGTGCTGGCTTAATAAAGCAAAGGAATGCCCACTTGAAGGTACAACTGAAGTACCATTTGGATATGGTATCCTGTGAAGATGGGTGCCATCTCCTGTGGTAAAGTATGCATTCTAAGTCAATGACAATTATGAGGTTCTGTGCCTCTAATAAGTATAATACATAAGTGTGCAATTTAAGGGACATTAGCAGGAGTGGTTTCACTTACTTGCATTCCTTGTGACATATTTGGGAACTTTGGCCTTTTTGTCCACTCAATGGTAGGCTATGTTTCCAAGAGGAAAATGCTTCCAGGTGTCACAGCAAGAGTCTAATTAAGCTTTAAATTATGATTGGCACTCATTTACTTCAGATTTCCCATTCCAAGACAATAGTAAGCAAGAAAGGGAGCCACTTTCCCTTTAGTGGTAATTAACACTGATCATCAGAGCATGATAGTGTAGGGGTGCATGGCAGGCTACCTCTAGATGGGCCACTTTGGCATATAGATTATTTTGAGGGGCGCCTTGGTAGCTCAGTCAGTTAAGTATCTGACTCCTGATTTCACCTCAGTTCATGATCCCAGATTCTTGGGATCGAGCCCCGTGTCAGGCTCTGGGCTGAACGTGGAGCCTGCTTGGAACTCTCTCTCTCTCTCTCTCTCTCTCTCTCTCTCTCTCTCTCTCTCTCTCTCTCCTTCTGACCCTCTCCTCTGCTCACTTGCTCTCTCTCTCTCTAAAATTAAAAAAAAATCATACCGAGTTAAAAATAATAAAAACCCAGCAGATACAGAAAAAGTGTTCTGTCTACCCCATAACTATCTAAATTTATAATGGAAAGGAGAGCCTGTAACAGGAAGAGAGTTATTAAGGAGATTCCTCTTTTCCTAAGGAACTTAGATGTACAATAGAGCAACCTTGTTTTTCCAAACATCTCCTTTCACCTTCTTGCTAGTGAGTTTTGTCTTCTTTGTGTCCTCAGACCCTCTCCCTCTCTATAACTCATATAAGCTTCCTATTGCCTCAGTGTCTTTGGAATTTCATCAGTATACCAATTAAATTTGATATTCTACTATTAATCTGTCATGTCAGTTTGATTCTAAATCCAGATAGATTGACCATAGGATAGAGGAAGGTCTTCCTCCCTGACAATGGGACTAATTTTATAGATTCAGACTCTCAGGTGACCAATTTGTACATCTCTCCTTTGCCAAATTTTGACAGTAATTGGAAAAATTCAGTAACCATGGTCTGAGAAGTGCTTGGTAACCAGTAGTTGGAGCATTCAGTGATGAATTTATTAGGCCATCATGTACATCTCTTAAAAAAATAGAATTTTGAGCCAAACATGAGAAAAATCTAGACTTGGTAGTAGAGTATGGGAAACATCAATTTGTAGTTACAGGTATACAACTGTAGGAGTATAACACTGACCAGGCACAGCAGTGAGAACTTTAGTTTATCCTACTAAATGTCAACTTGTAAATACTCCAGGAAAAGTAGCTGACCAGATTTGGAGAATATACTTTCCTAACATATTATATGAGTAAGTGGTTCCAAGGAACAAAAGTGATAGGTCTATACTGGATACTCTTGGGGATTCCTAGAGTTGACCACTATTAGAATAATTATTCATTACCTAGGTGCTGAGAACATTGGGAGCTGACAATAATCAACTGAGTGCCTCTCCAAGAATTCTTATCTGAAGAACATTTTCTTGCCCAAAGTTATCCCTCTTATCTGGAAAGTCATCAATGCAAGTGACTAGTCAATGCAAGAGATGTAGGCCAAGTTCCCTTGTTGCAGTATGGGACAAGTCTGCAGGGTCATCCCCATCCCAGAGCTCTGAGTTTGATGAACTGAGACTATTGTTGTAACTGAATCTCATTTCAGATTCTTGTTCTGCCAGTTCTGCTTTTTTTTCTCACTCCTCTGCAATATTCATCAAAAGAGCACGTCCCAATTAATTTCCTCGACTTAAACTGTCTCAGATTCTGTTTCCCAGAGAACCCAACTTCCCAGTCCACTTGTGTATATTATGATCTTTAAGTTATGTAACTATGGATAGATTTATATATTCTGGTATCAAAACAAAAACAAAAAAGAGGAAATATGGCTTTTTTTTTCCTTTCCCAAAGTAATGTGAAATTATAATTAATTTCTCAGATCATTGGCTTTCTATCAAAGAAGATGGAATGAAGAGAAATTTTTCAAAATAAATATGATATCAGATGTCCTCCTATCCCTATGGCATATCCTCATTTAGTTTTTAACACTCAGAGGTTATTTCCATGTGTTGTTTAGACAAATACATCATAAATACTGTATTAGATAATTCCTGGTTGCTCCAAATTATGGACGGTAAATTATAATTTTACTCACTAATTCTGGTACTCAATATATGTATCTTCTTGTTTTATAATTTTTATGAGGATTAGGGTCTCTGAAATATCCCATTTAGAATGCCTAGTTATCAATGGCCTGTGTGTGTGTGGTTTTATTGCAACAACCAGCCTAGCCTGTTATACATTTATATATTGGCAGAGAGAGAGAGAGAGAGAGATCCATCCATCCCCATCGTGGGGCTCAAACTCATGACCCTAAGATCAAGAGTCATGAGCTCTATTGACCGAGCCAGTCAGGTGCCCCTGCATAAATGAATTATAAAATATAGCCAGAGAAACAAGAAAACATTCCCAGTTACCTCAACTTAGCAAACTCAGATTTATGTTCCTTATTTTATCTGAAAATTAGTCTTTCTCTTTTAATGTAATCTCACTATTCAAAAACAAAAACAAAAAACACTTTATCTCATTCAAAATACCTGAACTCTGTTATACAGCTTAAGGTCCCTCCAGACAGTTTTAATATTTTAATGAATCTGGAGAAAAAGATTAAGATTTGTTATCCTTACCTCTGATAGGTCCCTACTCTCTGCCTCAGACTTTATAAGGCAAATATTTTTAAATTTAAAAAGAGAAGTGTAAGTAAGGTGGTCCTTTAGATGCAGAGAGAACTTCATTCTTAAGATTTATAGCTCTTTATCTTGGTGCTAACTCTCTTGGATCCTTTCCCAGAAATTTTTAGTGTCCAAGCCAATAGTCTGTCAAGGCTTTTGACCTGGATATAGTTATATCTCACAGTTTAACTCTTTCTGCCATTGTAGCAATCTCTTTAAATTTTTGCTCATTCCGTACTAGGATTTTTATGGAGTTGAGGAATGGGTTTTCAAAAAAAAAAAAAAATACTGTGATCAGGCAATTTGTCTCTGCCTATACTAAGTAATGCATTATAAACAAAGCAAGAAATTAGCTACTCAGAATCTTTCTCATTAGTCATTTCCTTAGGAATTTCTCACACATTAACTCTGTCTCTGTTACAAATTATTTTAATGGAGAATATGAATATCAAGAAGCAGGTTTAAGATACCGATTTGTCTGAAACAAGAAAAATTTTCAAGCATGTTAGAATACCAGTCCCTGGATCATCTGGGTGGTAGAATAAGGGTTAGTATCCTCCTTTCAACATTTTCAGCTTTACATTTTATCATTTTCCATGGATAACATTTGCCCTCTGTAGTCCCAAATTGTGGCTGCCATAATCTCCATTATTTTTGTCAGAGAGAAAATGAAGGAAAGAGAGAGACAGAGGCAGGGAGGGAGGGGGCAGAGAGAGAGAGAGAGAGAGAGAGAGAGAGAGAGAGAAGAAAGGCAGGAAGGAAGAAAGGAAAGGAAATAAAAGAAAAAAAAAGAAAAGAAGGAGAAGGAAGGAAGGAAGAATTTCCAGGCACATGTGAATATATTATTTTAAGCTATTATTGGGGGGATGTTGTCACTGAGGTCCCTAATAGCTCTAGCTACCATAAGTAAATGAATAAATAATAAGTAAATAAATAAATAAACCACTACATATACACATATTCAAAGTAACTCATTTAATCCATGTCCAATACAAATATTCAGTCACTTAATATTAAAAAGAAAACAATATTTACAGAGTTATTTGGGGAAATAGAGCCGATTTACAGTTGGACTTAAGAAACTCTGTCTTTAAGTCTGGGTCAAAATAAGGACAGTGGATTTATGATATGCTCTTAAAGTCTAAGACTCCCTGGAAGACCCTCAGTGTTTGTGTATTTAACAATGGCTTTCAATCATCTAACCAGTTTAATAAGCCTGAATTATTTACATGATTTCTTGCACAGATCTTGATGGTTGAAACCAGAAACACAATACACAAATTCAAATAAAAACCCTTGAGGAGTGCGCACGTAGGTTGTCTCTTGGACTGACAATGCTCATCTGCACTCTCTCTTGCTGCCCATATCCTTTGCCCTAAATAATAGCCATGATCAGTATGCTTTGTACAGTCTAGTGAGTCCTTTCATATATCTGACCTTGGCAAATCTTTGCACTATTCAATTTCTCTTGCTCAGCTAAATAAGTTCAGAACTCTGACAAACACTGAAAAAAAAGACAATATCTTCTTTCTTTCTTCCCCTTCTTGCCTCCCTTCCTCCCTCCCTTTTTCCTCTCTCTCTCTTTCTTTTTCTTTCTCTCACTTTGGAATACAATTTCTTACACCTATATAACTCCTTATCTGGTATACTTTTTTTTTTTTTTTTTTGAATTTTGTATGGCAGACATGTGTGCTGATCCTTCTGGGGACAGGCACGGTCCTAATTCAGATACCAAGTCTCACTCAGAAAAGCCTGGATATTAGCAATTTAACAGATAGCTGTCTTTTCTAGAGGTTATTATCTTTTTTCCTCTCGTTTGCAGGCAGTTTGTTTCACACTCTGGTCTCTGAATCCTCTCCAATTATACAAACTAAATAAATGCCAGTTAAAGTATGGGTACACTCTTTTGGGAATGCTAATTCCCTACAATTTACCAAATGTTTACAAACTTAAGAAGAAGGAAAAGAGTCATTGAAAAAACCTCTAGCCTTCTTTAATCACTTTACCTGGTATCCTACATCAAAATTTAATGCAAATGAGAGGCAGATTTAATTATGACTCCTAGGTTTTTGCCTTCTGTAATTGAGTGAACATTGGTGATATTTACAGATAGGGGAAACATTAGTTGTTTATTTGTTAAATGCAGTACTGAACATTAGAATGAAGTTTTAGCTGGACCATATTGTGTTTGAGTTTCCTATAAGACATTCAAGTGAAAATGTTAAGTGGGCAGGTGAATATTTGATATTCCTAAGAATAGTTGTTTCAAGAGTTTACCAAAATACCAGTATTTGTTTTGAGTTTATCGATATTGTAATGTTATAAGGAGATGTCATAATTTTTTCACAAAGAAAAAATACGATTATTTTCCACATTATTACTATTATTTTGGTTTTGGCTCAACTATCCCCAGCATGCATAAATCCAAGTAAAGCACTATTTATCTAGATAAAGTCAATGATTGTCCCTATCATTTTATTCCATCATCAATGAGGACTAGAAATGTCAATAATAATGATTATAACACAATTTGACTTGGAACATTTTCTTAAAGAGAGCAAATAAAAGCTGTTCAACCTGGAGCTCTCTCTTTAAATAATTAGTTTTTGTGCCTTATTCTCTTGTATTGCATTATTTTATTTAGATTGCTTCTTTCATAAAACTCTTATGGTAAGATGGATCTGGGTCTACTTCTGTTACCTTGCATAGAGGTGTTATTAGAAAGTGAAGCAAGCACAGTTCTGAGGACACACTGGAAAGTGAACAAACAACTGAATAGGGTAAATCATGTGGTCTACTTTATCTAATTAGTATGTAAAATAAAATAGAAATTTGGGATTATAATATAGATTAAAGAGTGACTTTGGGGCACCTGGATGACCTTGTCAGTTAAGCTTAAGACTCTTGATTTTGGCTCAGATCATGATCTCAAGGTTCCTGAAATCAAGCCCCGTGTTGGGCTTTGTGCTGGGTGTGGAGCCTGCTTGGGATTCTCTCTCTCTCTCTCTCTCTCTCTCTCTCCCCCTCTGCCCCTCCCCCATTCACACATGTGCTCACAGGTGCTCTCTTTCTCTCTCTCAAAAAAAAAGTGATAAGAGTGATTTTATCAGAAATATGTCATTTTATGTGTGTACGTATGTCTGTGTGCATGCTCACATACATATATCATACTTATATATGCATATATATTTGTATTTATATTTTTGAGACCTGTAACAATGGTGAGCTCAGGTTAGGTTTCATCTTCTGTAATGGTTAACTCACTCAAAACTTTAATAGTATTGGGATTTGTTTTTTTTTTAATTTTTTTTCCACGTTTTTTATTTATTTTTGGGACAGAGAGAGACAGAGCATGAACGGGGGAGGGGCAGAGAGAGAGGGAGACACAGAATCGGAAACAGGCTCCAGGCTCTGAGCCATCAGCCCAGAGCCCGACGCGGGGCTCGAACTCACGGACCGCGAGATCGTGACCTGGCTGAAGTCGGATGCTTAACCGACTGCGCCACCCAGGCGCCCCAAGTATTGGGATTTGTTAATTGAGGATAGATCATTAGTTCTTTCACATAATCTCTTCTCTCTATATAACAGACAACCTTCCAGGATCTATTTTTTCAGATGAAAAATGTCATTAAGGCCTTAGAACCACTGGCAATATATATTAGGAAATTATGAGTTTTATACAAAAAATTCAGGTGAGAATAATTATTTTACACTTAAAAATAGTATATGCATTTAATTTCTATTTGATTAGCTATAAATCACCACTAATCAGTAAGTAGGTGTTACTTATATTTTGTCAGAAAGTATTCCGAAGTTTTTCCATCACTTTGCATTATATTGATGATGCTTTTCTGAGTCAGAGCTCACCAACTATTATGGAGAGGATTTATAAAATCTGCAATAAAATATCAGAAATAATATTCTGAGTGATTTTTTGAAGTTTATTCATTTTGACAGAGATAGAGACAGCAGGAGTGCAGGAGGGGCAGAGAGCAAGGGAGAGAGAGAATCTCAAGCAGGCGCCACACTGTCAGCGCAGAGCCTGACACAGGGTTCACACTCACCAACTGTGAGATCATGACCAGAGCCAAAATCAAGAGCTGGCCACCTAGCCGACTGAGCCACCCTGGAACCCCTGGATGAGGATTTGTAATTGGAAAGAATGAAGTAGTGAGGAGAGTAAAAGCAGATATACAATGTTGAGACTGCTCACAATATTTTCTGAAGATGTTTGATAAACTTTTATTGATATGACAAAAAAAAATTGAGAACAGAATTTACTCTTCTTAGAGAAACTCCTAAGCACTCACCACACTATTCTATCATATATTTTATATACTGAAAATAACTTACACTTTTAAAGACTGCTGTGCTAATTATAAACTTATAGTTGGGTTAACTGGCTCAAAGAAAAGATAACTGCATTTTTCCCTTTTTCCACTAAAGATTGATATGCTCACATTACCAGCAATTAATTCAAAATAGACATTCATGGAAGGAAAAACTCAAAGAAATGTAGTGAATCTAAAAAATGTTCTCAAAATGAACTGTGGGTGTAACTCTTGGGAAGGGTTATAAGAAAACTGCTCATCCCCCAAAGCAAGCATATTTTCCAATGCCCACTTCAAATTTAGCCAAGTAAGAAAGAAGAAGGGAAAATAATCTTAGATAGCAGAGACAAAGGCCATGGTAGACTATCATGTGGGGATCCCTTACCCACTAAGCAGGAGTACCTGCAATGCAGGGGCCTTGATTAGAACTGCTCCACAGGATATCAATTGCTGTAAACCAGTGACTTCTGTGTCTTCCACTCTTCCTCTTTCTTCTCAAATGGGAGTGTTTATTGGCATACTGGGTGTTTAGAAGGTCAATCATTTGTCTGTTTATTCTGTGAACATCTGGATCAAGTCTGTCTGATACAGAGGTTACTGCACATCATGCAGTGGTCCTGGACTTGAGCTATCTCTCAGTGGAAAAAAAAATCAGTTTTTGTTTGTTTTGGGTTCAAAACTGAATCCAAATGATTTGTGATTAGAGGGCATTTATTGTCTCAATTTTATAGTAGTTCTGCTTTTGTGTTTCCAGACTCTGATGATATTACACTTTCTGGCTCCCTTTCAGTGAGGAGAGGGACTATATCCAATGAATTGTTAGTGGAAATTGCAAGTGCTACTTCTGAATAGCACCATGTGAGTGTGTATATAAGATTGTCTAGAGATCCCTCTTACTCTGACAAGGAGAATTTACTGGGGTGACTCCTCTTTCAGCCTGATTCCTAGAATAAGAAACGAGAGTTGTTCGGTATGAATATGTAGTGTGAATGATAAGTAAACCTTTGTTATCTTAAGCCATTATAATTTTAGAATCAGTTGTTACTTATAGTTTAGTTATTATAGTCTGAATAATACAAAAGTAAATTAGAGCATTTTCACATTAATTATTTTATTGAATCTTTTCAAAAACATTTTCAGTAAGCTTTTGGTATCCCTAATTATGGATAAAAAAACAAGGCAATCTTTAAAAATGCATATTTCTTCATTTTTAACTGTGTGCCTTATTGATTACTTTTTATTAAATACTGTGACCAATCACAATATTCGATAGTATATTTGTATGAGCTCCTGAACTGGGAATGGGAAACAGATGTTAATATATTACTCAGGAGCCAAACTTAGGGATCCTCCAGAGTTAAGTGAAAATATATATCATATTTTAAAAATCTCAATATTGCAAATGTATCTTTTCCTTTATTTAAGCCATAAAATATATTTTATTTGGAATATACCAGTGCTCTTGCAATAATACTTTTATAATACATTGTGAAAGTAAATGTTTGTCCCTTTGTCTTATGTATGGTAGTTAGCAGTGTAATTTTTACAGTGATTTGTTCTTCCTTTATAGTATAGATAAGTAACACAAATGAGTAGATTATCAAATAAGACTTATAAAAATCAGGTATCTTACTCAGAATCAAACTTTATCAATAGATCAAAAGTTACTAGTAACTGCAAAACACACGCAGAGCATGGAAGAGTCTGAGGTGACCAATCCATCTCTGCAGATCATTGTCATGTTAAGACACACTAGTCCAAATTTAACATGTAAGCTTCTACATGATGCCATCAGAATATCACTTTTACAAAGAGACCTTTTTAGATTGTTATATTATTCTGGGTCCAATCGGGAGAGGAAACTATATAGTTGTTTGAACAGGGGAAGTTTAATATAAAACACCATTAACTAAAATGAGTGATTAGAATAAGGAAGTATTGGCAGGTAAAAAGTAAAGCAAAATCAAGATATAGAAATAACAGACTTAAGAAACAATCACTAACCCTATGGTTGAGATAGACTACCCAAGGAAGAACCAGCAGAACTTGCTGTGGAAATATGTCCTCTACAACTTGCCAGAAACCCACATTGGTACTCGGTACTGGCTAAAATTATTCCCTGTGAGATTCTGTTGCGTACTGTGCACTGCAGCAGCCCCGTACTGGACAAGCCCATGGCTAAGATGCTGGGGGAATTATCCCCTCTACGGAATGCTGCCTACTGTGCACTGCAGTAGCCCCATCCTGTGGATGAGCCCATGGCTGAGATGCTGGGGGAATTGTCCCCTCTACGGAATGCTGCCTACTATGCACTGCAGCAGCCCCATCCTGTGGACGAGCCCATGGCTGAGATACTGGGGGAATCAATCGTCTGCTGAACGCTGCTGGTTGACATGGAGTATATCTCTGGTCACTGGGAAAGAGCCATTCTTCTACAAAACTGTCAGAAGATGAGAGGTGTCAAAGGAAGCTGCTGGTTGCCAGATCCTGCTTCCTGCTATGTGCTGGGAGATAGGCACTAGAGAAGTTGGGAGCACTGCAGGAGCCTGCAAAGCCAGCACCACAGAACTAGGAAACAAAACTCTCCCCAACAGTAGGCTCTACTGACAAAACTTTATGCCAACTGGCAGAGGAAAAACAGATATTTAAAACTACTCAGATCCATTTTCACAGAGCTGTCTAAAACAGTGAATTCATAGCTAAGAGGCAATAAATTTATAAACAGCACAATCAAGAAATACCAACACTTTTTATAAATATTACATATCTCATATATTTCTGAGCACCATACCCTACAAATCTATACATTTCAAGTGTGTTTGGCATACAACTGAGGTATATCCTGCTAAAAGCTTTCCATATAGGGAAACATCCATTAATAAATACTATCAAGGGGTGCCTGGGTGGCTCAGTTGGTTGGGCATCCAACTTCGGCTCAGGTCATGATCTCACAGTTGGTGGGTTCAAGCCCCACATCAGGCTGTGTGCTGACAGCTCAGAGCCTGGAGCCTGCTTTGGATTCTGTGTCTCCCTCTTGCTCTGCCCCTACCACAACTCATGCTGTTTCTCTCTGTCTCAAAAATAAATAAACATAAAAAAATTTTTTTAAATACTATCAAGAGATCTAGTTAGCATGTTTAGAACACTTGACTAGACCATTTGTCCCCAGGTGACTTCAGGAAAGGAGACCTGAATTACATACCAGCTGGTAATCCTTTTATTCTCAATTGGTTATTGGGTAATAGTGTTGGCCATAATTTGAATAATGCAGAGACGTAGCTTGGGTTTGGGATACAATCAAGGCTTTTATTATCAGAATTTAGAAACTTACAAGAAATAACTGAGTAAAGTACCTATAGGAGAGAGAGAGAGGCAGAACAAGTCTATTATTTCAGAAGATGTTTAAATGTTGATGGTAAGAAGGTCTCAGAAAAAATCCTTTCATCATACTCCAGATTTTCCAGCATTAACGGTTAACATGTTTATTTATATTATTACTTCAAAATATTATTTTCTACTTATTTTCCAAACTATAGCCTCTCTGTCATTTTAACTGTATTTGTAAGTTGACTAAAATGTTTACTGAAATTCAAATCATTTCCCATATTAGAAATTCGTATATTATATTGTGAACATGATATTTTACACTGTCACCACTATGTTCTCATAACAAATAATTATAGACAATCAATCAAAATGTCCGTTGTTGGTGTCACAGCATTTAAAACATATGATCATTAGTTTCAACATTCAGAAATATTGAAACATCAGTCTCAGTACCATAATAACACAAGATGTCATAAAATAAAATTAGCTTCATAGATTTTACCAATTTGTGTCATATCTTTGCTTTCAGGTACCTCCTGTAGGTATTAATTTAAAAAGAAGGAAATAAAAACCCATATTGTAATAAAAAAGCAGGGCATATGTGAAATGACATCAGCATTCTTTTAGGAAAATCAAGTGCAGTATAGATTTCTCTAAATAAGGGAAAGTTTCTAAGTCTCACCTATTTTCTGTGTGTGTGTGTGTGTGTGTGTGTGTGTGTGTGTGTGGGTCATGGTAGAAAACTGGAAATGATTATTTCTAAATGGTGCTGAATAAGGGAAGAGAGTGTAATTTCTGATTTCAGGTGTTATACTATCATGTGAAATTTTAAAATGTGACTCGTACATGAACATGACCAATTGCATGAAAGGCTTTTTTGAAGAAATATGTGCTGGAGCTCTGAAGGTTCTCATCTATTAATTTTGTCATGGGCATAATTTTGCATACTTCTTTGGATGTATCATTAGAAGCCTCCCAGTGGAGCCTGTACTCAGCACTCAGAGACCAACAATCCATAGTCTTGGTCACAATAGTATGATAGTAAGGATAAATTTTCTTTAAATATTTGTAAAAGTATTTCTCATGTGAGGCCCCTTATGGAGTGGAAGTTTCAGAGATCACAAAAACTGTAATGATTTTGAATTGCAGAGCTGATAGGTCTCATTTTGGTCAACTTCTGCCACCTAGTAAATTGCAACTTTAGTATGTTAAATTGTGCTTAGTAGCCTGACAAAGTTAATTAGCTTCTAAAATATGTAACTTATTTTTACTGAGCGACTTACTGGAGGAGTCTTGCTGATTATGGAGTATAACATGAATATATTACTATTATTAATAAAAATAATTATGTGATAATTATTTCATAATTTGACATTAGCTTGTGTGTTCTAAAGACATAACACACTAAATTAATTTTTCCTGAGCAGCACGCTGTCACTTAGTACCCAGAAAGAAGTAATTTACTGACTATACCTGACACCTTTTAAGATTCCATATCTTGTGAGGATAAACACTATATCCTTAGAATATTTTTCTCATCATCGTTTATCATGGAATTATTCCTCGTATTATAAAAGGGAAGCATATAATTATAGCTTTATGCTTCAGTGTGTCACTCTCATTATTTCTTTTTTTTTACATTTTTTTAGATTCCAAGTCAAAAATTCACCTCTGTTCTGTGTTTCATATTGTTTTATATAGTGAGATTTTAATCTAAGTTATTAAACACATTTAATTCTCTAGCTATCTTTATTAATACCAAGTACAGGAAAAATGCAAAGCATCTGAAGACTTCCTTGCCAGTTCTTTGTCTTCCTGTTATTTGATCTTATTTGTATTTTAAAAATGAGGCATTTAAAAAATTGAACTATCCTGTCTGTATCTTTCCCTCCTGCTGTTCTATGATTGCCTTACTTTAAAACGTGTTTATTAGTGCCTGGCTAGCTCAGTCAGTAGAGCATGCAGCCCTTGATCTTGGGGTTTTAAGTTCAAGCCCAGTGGGGCTATAGAGATTACTTAAAAATAAAATATTAAAAAAAATATTTAGAGACACCAAGGTGGCTCAGTCAGTTGAGCGTCCAACTCTTTTGTCTGGGGTCGTGATCCCAAGGTTGTGGAATCTAGACCCCCATTGGGCTCTGTGCTGAGCATGGAACCTACTTAAGATTCTCTCTCTCCCTCCCTCCCTCCCTCCCTCTCTCCCTCTCTCTCTCTCTCTCCCTCCCTCCCTCTCTCTCTCTCTCCCTCCCTCCCTTCATTCTTTCTTTCTCCTAAAATAAAAACAAAAAACAAAAACATGTTTGTGACTGTCACAATATGCCTTAAATAGTTTAGAAAATGCAGTTTAACTATTTTGTCATCATAATATAACCTAGTTTAGTTATAGTTCAGGGAATTCATATTTGCTTTATACAAAGAAGTCATTTCTGTTCTTGTGTATCTGTCAGCTTCGAAGTTGCACCCTCTTGACTTTCACTTAAATGCCTAAGTATATTTTAGACACTGAATCACACTTGGCCTTAGTTATGGTCAATACTTCAATGTCTCAATATGGGGTAGGTCTGAACTTACTGTTTATATAAGAAGTTTCCAATAAGTATGTTACTGCTTTGCCTTTTTGTGTAAAGTTCTTTTGTTTAGGACCTAAAAAAATTTCAGATAGATTGTTTTCCCTCGTTTCAAATTACATTTTTTTTTTTCATAATGATGAATCCTGAATGTTTGGTAATAAATCTTTGTTTTTGATTAGTTCTTTTTTTATTAAAATATAAATCTTTACAGAGTGCACACTACACTAGGCAAATCCAAATCCAAATTTGTATTTGACAAATACAAAAAATGATATAAATAGGAAAGTGCCCCTAATTTCAAGAAACTCACTGTAAACCAGTAGTGGCAAATACATAAATAATTTTAGTATGATATGATGAGTGATATGACACAGAGAAGGTACAAAATAGTAGAAAAAGATGTGATCAATCTGATGGTATATTGATTTATTAAAATTGTATGTGAATTTATGAGCTTAGATCTTTGTCAGTGGAAGACTCTGAACTGTGTTTGATAAATAGTTTGCAACCTAGAATGATTTCTGACTTATAATCGAATGACTAATGAGCTTGAATCATAATAGTATTATTATTCTGAACTTCTCTTAAACAAAATACTCAACTAAATATTTTTTTTATTTTTTATTTAATATTTATTTTTGAGAGAAAGAGAGAGAGAGAGAGCACAGGAAGTGGAGGGGCAGAGAGAGAGTGAGGCAGAGGATCTGAAGTAGGCTCTGTGCTGACAGCACAGAGGTTTCAAACTCATGAACACTGAGATCATGACCTGAGCTGAAGTAGAAGGCTTAACTGACTGAGCTACCCAGGTGCCCCTCAAGTAAACATTTTTAAAAATCACTATTGAGTATAAACCGTCTTGATCAGATATCCCTGAATTTGCTCTTATATTTAACAGTAAATTTTAATTATACTTTCCCAATCTAACATATTACACTAGTACTAAATGTTATATGCTAACATTGGTCTATTGCATCATAAACTCTGGAATAATGGCATAAATTTCATAATATACTAGACAATATTTTTTTTCTGTTTTTGTTTATGAACAGTCTTTTCCTTTCTTCTTAGAATAGTCCTTTCTACTGGATTCTACTCCTATCATTACTCTAACCATGTGGTTCTAGAAAGATCTTTCCTATGTTACTATAGTCCCATAAGCTGCAAGTTCTTGGTCCCAAGAGAGATTGTTTGACATAAGATAAAACAATAGCACATTTCTGCAATTTTTCAAACTAAATTCTTCAAAAATCTTAAGTAGCAGAAATAGTAAATCATACATCTTACAATTTTGGCAGCATGAAAATAAAGACAATATTCAGTGAGGAAAATATGAAGCAACCATTCAGAGAATTAAAGAAAAAGGAGACAGAAATATCTAGAAACAAGCCAAGGATTATAAATATTACTGAGTCCAGTTGCATTACTAAACTTTCCACTTTTTGATTTGACAGATTTTTAAAAATTTTGTCAATTTTATTTAAGTCAATTCAAATAGCAAGAAGTATCACCTGCAATCCAAAGAGTGTTAAATAATGTGTAGATATAAAACACTGTAAGAATAGATTTTAAGAGGCCATATTTTAGAGAACAGTAGTAGAATGTAATATATACACATCCACACACAGTACACAAGTTTTTTCTAATTTTTGAGGTAAAATTTTTTTCCAAGTAATAGTTTGATCATTTCAAACAAGTTATATTGATTTAAAATATAATGGGCTTATGGCAGTGAGGTTAGTATAAACACATGATATATTTAATTCAATACTTTAAATGATGACAGTCAGTGACTTCTAATTAACTGCAAGTCAAGATCAATGTACTAAAAGCAATTTTAGAAATCCAGTCAAGAAACAAAGATATATCTACTTTTTTATCATTAAATATCTACTCTTAACAAAATACCCATTTACATTAGGGCAAACAAGAGAGCAGGAAAAAAGTCACAAAACAGTATTCCCTATGCTAAATTTAAGTACCCACCTCCAACCAATGACTAACACTAAATAGATGGAATAGGATGGATATTATGACAGTAAATGTGATGTGATTAGAGTAAGACTTGAATTTGTGTGATGTAGGTTCTTGGAAAAGCAGAAGGTAAGACAGGATTAGACATGGAGTGATTTATCGGGAGAAATACCTCTGAGGGACAGTGGGTATGGGCGGGAAGCCTGGAAAAGATTTCAGACTGCAATGTAGGTTTGACCACTGTGTAAGAGAGAAGGCAGGATGGTTAAGTAGAAAGTCTCTGATTGCACTGTGGTTATAAGAAAGTTTCAGTCAGGCCAGTGGAGTCCTTGAACCCCAGCCAGCCCATCAGAAGAGTCCCACATGTTACAGAAATTGACCTGCATTTGTATCCTTGTTATATTCAATCACTGGCTAGGAATAATAAATATGGGACACCAGGCCTAGTGCAAATGTATTGCTAGATTCAGAGAGCAGCAGCTGGGACCAACAGTCAATGATAATTATCGCATGAGCAGTATATCTGAATAGTGTGTTTTATGCCTGCTATTAATTCTAGATTTCTTATTGTTCCTCAGCAGGGTATTGGTGCAATTTAACAGAAACAAGCTAACTCCACTGTCTGTGTTGATATCGTTGCCCATTAATCTTTTGAATGCTTGAATTATTCCACTTCGGTGGTCCTCTCCTCCAGCAGGACATTTTGGCATCACTTGCATTATTAGTTGGGGTCTTCTGAGAAGCAGACATTCAAGCTGAATTAGGCTGACAAAAGATTATTGAGGAAAATTTCTCTGACAGAAAAAGAGAGAAGAAGCCAGAGATAGTGAGGAGAACCTTCAGAGCATGGTACATGTATTACCTCTGTAGAAGAGAGTGGGAGAGAAGAATGGTTGTGTAGGAAGGCATTCAGACTGTAGCACAGATCTAAAAAAGATTCAGCAAGCTAGTGAAGAATCCTGGAGCCAAAGTCTCCCATCAAAGGAATTTTATATTTTATATGTATGGATCTGCATTAGTGTATCTTGCTGCTCTCAGTTATTAGCTTCAAGCAGCCTTTTTGGAGTGTGGCTTAAGTGATAACATGATGATGGACTCAGAGTGCAGTAACGGGGGCCTTTTGTCAGTATCCCTTCCCACAGCAGGAGATCTGAGTGAGACATATTCATTGTTATCATATCATTTCAGTGGCATCATAGAATGCAAATTTCTCCAAATATGTGAATAAAGCAGATAGTAATTGTTTGAAATATTTCAAGTTCTTGTTTGAACATTATATTTTCTCCTTGCCCTGTCTTCCTCATTTTGAAATGATAGATAACATTAGGGCAGGAACCAATTTGATTTCTGGAGAAGGGGAAATGTAGTAGCTCTCCAAGTGAATATAAATTTGATTCATAATGAATCCGCCCAGCAAGTTTTGCCTCAAGGCACAATCAACACAATGGAAACCTGAGTTGCCTCGCCCTGTGGTATGTGTACAGTGTTACCATGTACCTATCACCACTGAGCACAGCGTTCTATAGCTCACAAGATGTAGTACATTTGGGGTTAGATGTGCCCAAATACAAATCATACTTTTGCCATTTTCTGTCTACAGAACCTGGAGTGAAATTTATTTTACCAAATCCCAATGTAATATAAAATATCCAACACAAGGATTTTTGTGGGGGAAGAGAAGGATTTTATGGGATCAAATAGAGAACCTAACAGGTGTTCAGTTCATACTACTTTATTGATTGGTGGACTAGAAATGTTTTGCTGCAAATGTAGGCATTGTATTGAAACTGAGTACACTTTTAATGGTCCTTTTTTTTGTATGAAGAGATGTATTAATACATTATGTATTGCATTTGACTTTATAATATTTATGTTCCTGTAAGAATATATTATAATGTTTTCATGTGTTATGTACCTTATCATAATAACATAAAGCATTAACTTATCATTGTATTTCAAACCTGCCTATACACTATAATCATTGTAGAAAAATTTTAAATGTCTAGATTCTTGTGGGCAGGCAGTTTCTGACTTACAGTGGTTCAATCTAGGGTTTTTTGACTTTATGATGGTGCAAAAGTGATACACATTCAGTAGAGACTGTACTTCAAATTTTGAATTTTGATCTTTTCTCCAGCTGGCAATATGCAGTATGATAACTCTCTGATGATCCTGGGCAGTGACAGCAAGCTGCAGCTCCCAGTCAGTCACATGATCACAAGGGTAAACAACCCATATACTTACAATCATTCTCTACCCATACAGCTATTCTGTTTTTCATGTTCAGCACAATATTCAATAAATTACTTGAGATATTCAACACTTTATTATAAAATAGGCTTTGTGTTAGATGATGTTGCCCAACTGTAGGCTAATGTAAGTGTCCTGAGCACGCTTAAGATAGGCTAGGCTAAGTTATGATGTTCAGTGGGTTAGGTATATTTAGTGCATTTTTGACTCAGAATATTTTCAATTTATGATGGTTTTAGTGACAATGTTAAGGAAGATCTGTACTAGCTCAGATGAACTTAATCAGAACCTCATAGGACTGGGTTTTTAAGTGATGTTTACTTATCTAATAGAGCACATTTTTATACTACAATTTGGTAACCATCTTCCTTAGCATATTTGTATACATGAAGGAAAGTATATTTTTATGATAATATTCACAAAAATGAGCAAAATTACAACTTTAAATGTCATTTAGGCTTTCTTTCATTTTCTGATCATTAGGCCCTCAAAAATAAGGAGTTACCCCTAGATAAAAATGAAAACGGTATTTATATTAGTTAACTAATTCTGTGGAACAAATTGCCCCAAAACTTGGAGGCCTATTTTAACATTCGTTTACTATCTCACATTGTATGAGGGTCAAAGATCTAGATGTCATTGAGTCAGGGTTTCTTACAAGACTTCAATACGATATAGGTCCTGGCTATTGTTATATCAAGATTCAATTTGGGGAAGATGTGCTCCCAAACTCACACATGTAGCTGTAGGCTGGTCTCAGATCTCCAGTGGTTGTTGTCTGGAGACAATAATACCTTGTCATATGGGCCTCTCCATAGTTCCACTCACATGTCAATCAACTTTCTGCAGAGTAATCAAGAGAATTATAGAGAAGCCCAAGTCAGAAGCTACAGTCTTTCTATAACTTAATCTCAGAAGTGATATCTTATAATTTAATTTTATTAGAAGTGAGTCAGTATGCTCACCCTATATTCAAGAGGAGAGGATTACCCAGGGATGTGAATACCAAAAAGCAGATGTCACTGGGGTGACATTTTTGAAGCTACCTACCACAGCACTAACGATTGAATTTAATATATTGCCTTCCTCTCCACTTCTATTTATGTTAATGTTATAATTCATTTACTCATTTATTCATTGATTTTGTTGATTTATCAAGGTCTCTCTTTCAAGACATAAGCCCATTATGAGTTTATGCATGTTTTAGTCTGTTTACGCTGCTGTAACAACATATCACACATTGAGTAGCTTATAACAACAAAAATTTATTTCTCACAGTCTAGAGGCTGGGAAATACAAGATCAGAGTTCCAGCAAGGTCATGTTCTGGTGAGAATTCTTTCGTGTTCATAGCTGGTGCCTTTTCACTGTGTCTGCACATGGTAGAAGGGACCAAGGATTCCTCTGGAGCCTCTTTTTAAAGAGTGCTAGTCTTATTCATGAAGACTCCATCCTCATATTCTAAACATTTCTCAAAGACCCCATCTCCTAACATAATCACGTGGGGCATTAGGATTTCAATATATGAATGTTAGAAGGATATAAACATTTAAACCGTAGCAGTGCTCCTCGGAGAAAGAGCCTATATATATGACTAATGACTAATCAGTTGATATTTCCACAAAGTTGTCAGCACGGTTCTATTATCCCATTATCTGAACACATGCCTAAGACCTGACTTTTTAGATCTCTGTTCAAGAAGTCCGTGCTCTTGGATGAACTACTGTTGCATTCTCTAGTGATCTCTATAATATACCTGGCAAATTTTTTATTTGAATATTAGCTCTAATAACCTTAGAATTCAGATGCAGTTTGGCATATTGATAGGTTGACATTTAAATAGACATTCTGACAATAAACAAACAAATAGACATTCTGAATAATGCAGTTTTCTCGTTTGTTTTCATTCATCTGGATACTTTGTAACTAACTTGTTTATGACTGTTCTTAAAAGTAGAAATTCAAGATATATTTCTTTTCACAGTAGAATATTCTTCTCATAATTCACAAATAACATACAGTCCGAACCTTTGTCCTTTCTTGTCCTTTTTTCACTGTTCACCTCTTTTGGAACCCAAGTCCTATCTCAGTGAAAACTAATATGGAAAACTTCCCCAAAGACACTATTTTACTTAACTAAGTATTAAATATTTTCTCCGTATTATCCCATATACCACCCAATAGGGACACTTTTCAATTGTCACATACTATGTTGTAATATTTCATACTTGAACTCAGTTGAAGTAAATGAGGTATATCAAATCAGGTGCTATCAGTTGCTGTAGCAAAAAAACAATTATTTAAATGTGCATCGGTTGGGGCGCCTGAGTGGCGCAGTCGGTTAAGCGTCCGACTTCAGCCAGGTCACGATCTCGCGGTCCATGAGTTCGAGCCCCGCGTCGGGCTCTGGGCTGATGGCTCGGAGCCTGGAGCCTGTTTCCGATTCTGTGTCTCCCTCTCTCTCTGCCCCTCCCCCGTTCATGCTCTGTCTCTCTCTGTCCCAAAAATAAATAAACGTTGAAAAAAAAAATTTTTAAATGTGCATCGGTTGAAACAGCCATGAAAAATATGTCACTTACACAAAGTCCACCATGGTCATTCCTGCTTGATGGGCAGCTTATCTCAACTTATAGTTTAGGAACACAGGATTCTTCAAATGTACAGTTCTACCACTTTCCAGATTTGAATTCCAAGGTCAAGTAATTATGTATTTAAAAAAAAACATTCAGTAGAAGGAGAAAGAATGTGGAGGATTATTCCTGGCAGATGTCACCAGCCAGTATTAAAATTGGTTCCTTTTACATGTCATTGACTAGAACTCTTGAAGGAAGGAGTATCAAAGCATGTGCATATATTTTGAAATCACTATTATTACCTCCTATAAGTTATGTCAGATATTTACGTAAGGAAAAAAATTGTGTCTTGGGTAAGATCATAATCCAACAAGTGAAAACTTAAAATACATGGGCAATTAAGTCATCCATATGACATGCTGAAGTTATAAATTAAAATTATGGATGTATAAATAAATATTAATGTTACCCATATGGGACAGAGGGAGGATTTTTTTTTTTTTATGTAGTCATATGTTGCTATACCTTGAAGAGTGAAATCAGTCTCCATAGGTAGATTAGATGAAGAGGGATATTTGATCACTACTGGTGATCATCATAGTAATAATTGTTTCAGGCAAAAGTCATTGATGAATGATAAGTCCAGTAAGTGAGAGCTAATATGAAAGACAGTATATGCATCTCATATTTACTACAAGATGCTTATTAATTTTAAAAAGAAATAACTTTACATTTAAAAACCTACAAACTCCATCTTAACTGAGTATTCAAATTAATATCACTAGTAATTAGAGGGATAGATATCATGTGCTTCCTGCTGTAGTAAGTATATTGAGAAGGAAACATTACCTCTATGCCATTCCTACCCAAAATGCATAATCTGATTCTGTTTATAAGGAAATTGTCTCATGTGTACCCATGGAATTTTAATTTATGGAGATAACTGAGTGACAATACAGAGAGGCCAGTGTCATTGAGAGAAGATTTTTATTACTTATTTTTCTGAGACAAGGGCATGTCACACATGCAGGGCCACAGTGGAAAGTATATTGATTGGGAGACAGAAGCAGGAGCAAGAGAAATGCCCAGGCCAAAATCTTTAATGGGGTTTCCACAGAAAAGAAAATGCAAAGCAAAGTAAACAATTTAGGATTGGCTAGTTTGAATAATTCCAACAAGCTTTGGGCAATAAGAGTGGTCTCTAGGCACCTCCACTTGGCCCTGGAAGATTTAGGGGAAGGGAAGTATTGGCTTTGTGTGTGAGGTTGATAAGGAGATGGCTGGTGGTGAGGCTATGGATCAGTTAGTTTGCATGTGAAAGGCATGCTCCCAGGTAAGACTTTGCTAGCTAAAAATTGGCTTAGCCCTGAGACGGGGCAGTCTGTTCCCATTCAGTGAGGCTGCAAATGCATAAGCATCAAGAATACAGAACATAAGAAAGTATAATTAATATAACTTGGCCTGTGTTGAATGAATGCCAAATAGACAAATACAGAATCTATGAAAACACAGTTGTAATTAAAGTGTAGAAAAACCCCAAATAGAGGTACTGCTACAAAATGAATAGCCTGTATTCTTCAAAGATGTCAAATCATAAAGACAAAAGATAGGAAAACTATCCAGTTTTAGTGTTTTATTTGGTTTGGTTTCTAAAACATAGCAAGGATTCACCTTTACAGTTAATCAGGCCAAGTTTAGCAGACCTTCAGCACCTTCATTCTATTGCTACTCAGCCTAGGCATGTGATTATTCTCGAAGAGAGGCATGGGTATGGCAGGGACTGAGAACAAAACAGTACATTGATTTGCTAGATCCTGGATAATGGACTCTTTCATGAGAAATGAAATAAAGTGTGTTTGGGTTTGTTTTTGAAATGTGTTCCAGAGTAAGGGCTTGCTGGTCCAGCTAAGGCAGATGGATTGTGAGGAAAGGACAATAATTTGTATGTCCACTTGTCTAACACACTAGCGTGAAAGAGGAGGAAGGCCTTTCATGGTAGAGAGCTAACGGAAGATTATTTGGTCTGTCAGTTACCTCTTTAGGAGGAGTTGTCTGTAAAGCTCAGAGCTCCTAAAAGAACTAGAATTGATGATATCAGTGGGAAAATTAGATATGTCTTAACTTCTGAGGCATGAGTGGTACAGCTGCAGTCATCTCTTGCTATAATTCAAGGTAGGAACAATGGAAGATGTGACGAGATTTGGAACATAGAAAAAGTCAGGTGTGATTTATTTGTCAGGATTAACCTTACTCACGCTCTGTAGCCAACTCTATGTTAATGATAAAGCTTCTCTTATCATCAGGTTGTATTTTAATATCTTCCCATAGTGTATCTGAGAAGATTGTCATGTTTATTTTACAAATGAAGCAAGGCAAGCTTCCCAGATAGAATTCATTTTATTTTTTGGATATTTCACATAACATCAAGAGAAAACTTTTGGTTAAAATGTTTTAAAAAAGATCAATCTAGATCTAAATAACCCAGAAAAATTGAAAGAATATTTAAATATACAGTAATTTGATAGTAAGAAAATTAAGAAGCCAAGATAATCATTGTATAATAAAAATTAAATTAAAAATGATAAAGTAGTAGTGGATAATTTTATATAGATTATAGGTAAAATCTATGATTAATATTTCTGATATTTCTATACAAAATATAACATTTTAGCATGAAAAAATATTTTTATCTAAAAAGACATGGGAAAATATACATACAATGAAACTTAAAATACCTTTATCAATGTAAATATAAATTGGTTCATAAGAATTGAAAAATGATAATGTATTTGCATATGTTTCATAAGTGCACATGATGGGAATCTTACAAATATAAAGTGCATATTTGTTGCCAATTATTATGGTGAATTTTTAAAACTGGAAATATGTTTGTCCACAAAGAAAACCTTAGTAAAGTAAAAAAGCAGAATTTGTCCAGGCCAAGTATCTCTATGAAAACAATACAAGTAAAAACAGCAAAATCTAAGTTAACAAAAAACTTTCCCTAAAATATTTGGACAAAGAGAAATATCAAAATTACATTCTATAACTTTGAATTATTAAATAAACATAACTCATTAAATATATATATTATATATACATAATACACACACACATAGGCACGTATGCAATAATGATAAAACTCTATTCCAAGTAACATACATGAACTTAAATGTCTGGTTCAAAGAAACTTATAGGGACTTTTTTTTAGTTTTTATTTTTTATGTTCATGGCTGATAGCATCTTGTATATCTATTAAAAGAATGCTTTTTCTTAGGAAGACTTACACAAGCACATCCACATATCTTATTCTAGGAGCACAGTCTCACAATTATAAATCAATGTCAAAAATATTTCAACAATGAAATTTTTAACTAAAAACTAGCATTTTCTTGAAGTTTTAGCCAAAGCATCATATTCTGTGAAAACATAGATGTTAAATGACTACTGTGTACCAAACACAATAGAGGAGAGTGGGAGAATAAAAAAGTACACATGACCTTTAAAATCATGGAGTAAAGAAAGAAAGAAAGACATATCCCAGCCCTACAAATATGTGCTGTGATAGATGTGACACATATTAGTACCATCACTAGTACTAGTAAGTAGGAGTAGTGTTAGAAGCAGTAGTAGCTGTGATAGTGATGGTAGTGGTAAACTAGAATATTAAAAAAAGGTAATATGATAAATCTGGACGTGCTGAAATTTGTAGTTCTGGAATTTTACAACATGATATCTAGGAACAAAACATGCTTAAAACTTTAAAGAAACTGCAATATAATTATTTTCACAAGATAACACGGCCTGTGAATTATAGGACATCCAAAACCAATTAGTATTTAACATGTATAGGTCAACAGTGAACCAATATTTTCATAGTAAAGAATCCTATATTTGGCACAAATTTGTAGCATGACTTGGGAAACCTCTTGGTTTATATTAGAATATATTAGAATTGATCTGTGTCAACAAATAATGTCAGTCATGTATGTTTCTGAATGTTAAATTATGTTAAATAGGTTAAAATGTTTACCTGTTTTCCCTTCATATAAATTTGATACATATCTTCCAATTATATAGACATTTGGGATAGACTTAATCATATTTTGTGTCTAATTAAAATTAATCATATTTTACGAGTCTAATTAAAATTAAATAATATCACTATTGAATGGCTTTTGGAGATGAAATATGCTGCATTGTAGAAAATCTACATGAAGTTGTATATGACATTCAGTAAAATTTTTGTTTTACAAACGTTAAATACATTAGAGGGAAATCCAAGTATACAATATATAATTTATCCAATGTTAAAAAAAGTCTCAACAGGAATAATTCCTGAAACTTAAAATACCTTAAAATACCTTATCAATTAACTAGTTATCGATTCAGAAGATAAACATTCAGTTTCTACTCCTTGTTTCATTGTCATTTGCTATCTGCCCACCATCCTGGTTTTTCCTGCAGACTCAGAATTGTCAGAGGCCGATAAATTGGTGCTTTCACTTAGAGCATCTCCCTTGCCCTCTAAATCCCTAGTCCATCTACCACTGTCTGTGATCCCAGACTACAAGGCTTTGTGGGATATTCTCTCAACACTATTCAGCTAAGCTGAAGGAGGAGACATGTTTGCTACTGCAAAATTTGTGAGGATGTAAAAAAAAACATATGTTTTTATCATTTTCTTTCTCTACTTTTTTTTTTGTTGCAGTCTTCAATTTCTTTAGCCATATTCGATTATATGGTTTTTAAATTTTAATTAATATTTTCATTGTGATTTACTGATAGATTTTCTTTTCTCGGTAATAAAGCTCAGGGGTATATCTTAATGATGTTATACCAATAATGACGTTTTGCAATGAGTAAATGGGTAAACATGAAAATATAAAGAAATTTTAATTAGCTGATTTGTTTATTTAAATGAAGAATGCATGCAGTACTATTGTGCTATCAGTAATGTTAAAAATATTTATAAATATGACTATTTAGAAAATTAAATAAAAATTCCAATGTATAAATAGTAATTTCTCACTTTTAGTGACAGTTTAATAAAATTTTGATGGATGTTGACATTTGTGAGCTAAATAATTTACGTTAGTCAAACAAAACTGAGGTTTAATAAGAAAACAGTCCCAATATATTGTTTTTAAATGTTTTATTTTGTTTTATACACAATATTGACTTGTACTATAATACAAGACATCATAAGAGTAAGACATGGGCTGTGGCTGGGAAGAACCTAAACAATGAGTAGCCATAACTCATTCTTGAGTTAAAATATCCTGACTCAAATCCAGTTGTCTCTAAAAGATAAAGGCTTCAATGCTTTCTTGATGAGAATTAAAAAGAAAGGTACCAGCTATATTTTTTTTTCTTTAGGTATGTGATGTCTGTGATTAAATTGTCTCCATCCTAAAACTATTGTTTTCCTGCCTTTATTTCCTATTATAGGAATATATTTTAGATACTTGTAGCTCACTTGACATGATTCATATGTTTGTTGACTATGCATTTATTATTGTCTGTTATATAAACACACAGTCTGCTTTGCAGCCAGTCTCCAAAGAAATTTTAAGTTGTTAGTTTATAGCCCCTAACTAATCAATGAATAAGTATCATTTAGTTTAGAAAGGAATTATGCACAAGCCAACATTCTTCTAAAAATATGGCTGTATCCTGGAAGGGAGGTGGGTGGGGAATGGACTAAATGGGTGATGGATAATGAGGAGGGCACTTGTGATAAGCACTGGGTGTTTTATGTGAGTAATGAATCACTAAATTATACTCTTGAAACCAATATTACACTATATGTTAACCAACTGGTATTTAAATAAAAACTTGAAACTGAATAAAAATATTAGAATAAATTTAAAATCAAAATATGATTGTATCCTTTATTTTCTATAAAAATGTTTCATAACCTTATGCATGATTATCTCTATGATTTTTGTATCTTTTTTAAAAATTTTTTTTTCAACATTTATTTATTTTTGGGACAGAGAGAGACAGAGCATGAACGGGGGAGGGGCAGAGAGAGAGGGAGACACAGAATCGGAAACAGGCTCCAGGCTCTGAGCCATCAGCCCAGAGCCTGACGCGGGGCTCGAACTCACGGACCGCAAGATCGTGACCTGGCTGAAGTCGGACGCTTAACCGACTGCGCCACCCAGGTGCCCCTGTATCTTTTTTTTAATCAGAAAGAGCTTCCACAAATTTGTTATATATCTTAGTTGTCCACTCTGTTTATTTGAATAGCCAAATACATGAACTTATTTTTTTTTTAAACTACACTGGAAATATTTAAATGGATATACCATCTCATTTAATCAATAGTTAGTTCTAGCTCAATTAAAGCTCCAAATTATTTTAAATGAAACATAGTTGCTGCTCAGGATTTTATCTATATTACTTAGCTAGAAAATGTGTACTTTGAGAATAGAAATGCAAGAGAAAATAATTCACGTGAGCTGAAAATTTTAGGACAATTTTAGTGTAATTGAATATTTCTGAAATGCCACACTTTATATCTAAGATATTCATTACCCTCATGTTCTATGCGTATAGTTTTCACTAGATATTAAGGTATTAGATAAGTGTAGATATGTTTTTCAAAGATTAATTTTAATACACTTCAGAACTACTCAGTTTGTGGGAAGAAAAAGAATCAGAGTAAACAACTTTTTAAAAAATGTTTATTTATTTCAAGAGAGAGAGCAAGCATGGGCAGAGGAGGGGCAGAGAGAGAGAGAGCGAGAGAGAGAGAGAGAGAGAGAAAGAGAGAGAGAGAGAATCACAAGAAGACTCCATGCTGTCAGTGCAGAGCCCAACACGAGGCTTGATCCCACCGACTGTAAGATCATAACCTGCTGAAATCAAGAGTCAGACAGGATGCTAACTGACTGAGCCACCCAGGCACCCCCAGAGTAATCTACTTTTGAAATTGACTCATAGTTTTAAAACACTACTAATTGGATTTCAAACTTAATTTATATCATGAAAATCTTGAACAGAATCTTATTTTCTTTAAAATTAAAATACTTTTTAAAAACAGCAATCCTGATGAAGTCTGCTTACTACTGATTTTTTTCCTAACAAATATATTTGTGATTAGCTTTTCAAATAACTGATTTTTTTTCTTCTAACTGGTGTAAGAAACATAATTCAAAGCAAACGACTACCGTGGGCCTACTATCTAGAGAGTCTTCTGAATCATTGTTGGTCCTCAGAGCATCATTTTTGTTCATTCATGTATCCACTGAGTATTTTGCCATTATCAATTATAGCCTACACACTAAGATTCTTCTAACATTTCAAACCTCTGTGGTAACACAGTGAGATCACTGCCATTTGTTGCCCCCAAAACACTCAGTAATTTCTGTTATTTTATTGCACTATAAACTTCAACTGGTTTAGTTGCCCTTGTGAAAATATATCTTGTGATTCCTTTACCCTGGGTCTAAAAAAGCAATAAATTTCTAATCTGCTTTCTATGTATAAATGAGCTTTGACGGCACAACTGGGAATTGAGTTAGTTTTTTTTTTTTTCTTTACTTCAAGCCACTAATATATATTTTGAAGGGATTTTCAAACTTGGTCAAATCACATGTTACATCTCACAGTTGATAAATTTAGATACAAATATGCATCTAAAACCACCTAACAGTAAAGTACTGAACTCTTATGTGCCTCTATGCATGTACACCCACGGGGTCCTTACCAAAAATTGTCAGTGTTTAAATTGCTTCCTCCCACATTGCTGCTTTGAAGTTAAAAAAAAAAAAAAAAAAAGAAAAGAAAAAAAGGTAGGGAGAGGACTTTTTTTTTAAAAGGATATATATGTTAATTATGGAAAGTAGCATCAATTATAGAAATTAAGTCACCTTTGCAATCTTTATATTATAAAGGTATTTTAAGACATTCCTCTTAGAAATATGTAAGTGATATTTCAAATCAACCTATATTTTAAATGTTAAATTTATCAAATAATTATTATCCTTGACAAATATTTATTCTATATCAAAAGCATTTAACTTTGTTGAGACAAATTTAAATAGCATAATTTAGGTAGAGTCTAAGAACAACAACAACAACAACAAAAGTCCTTGAATTAGCTAGCTACTGTTATTTTCCCAATTTGAAGAGCCTCAGAGACATCAAATGACCAGCTTACCCTTGCACAGAGTCCATAAATGAACCAAATCTGTACAGCACAGGCATTACACAGAACCTGCTGGTGAGCTCTGAGCTCACCAACTTTAGTAGGAGCTGGAACAAATTTGAGTCCATAATAGCTCATTTGGTTCAGCTTTCATCTTCAGAAGTCTAGGTGTGGTATCTCTACTGGAATTTCATGTGAGTGAGTTAGCATTCACTTGAGCAATGGAATAAATCCATGCCTGTGAAGTTGCTGAAACAATCGTGAAAACCTGAAACTAAAAAAAGACAGTCCACAGGCCCACTTAGTTGACCTTGCTTGTCCCCTGTAGTGTTGGTTAAGCAGACTCTATCTGGAGCATGTTCACTCATCATTTTAGGTGTAAAAGAGATTATAGGAAATACTGGATCTTGAGGCTTTTATCAGGAGTGGAATTTCTCTTTTGGTAGTATTTCATTGGTCAAAGCAAATCATGCAGTAAAGAATGGAAGAATAATCACTCAAGAGATAAGACATGATACTAGAGCACACTTATAAAACCTAACACCACCTCTTACCTCCTCTCTTCCTTCTTTAACCTCTTAAACCCAATTCCCGCTCACCCAGCCAAAGCTCCCATTGCAATTTAATACACATTAATATCCATATATTCTCCGTTATAGCGCAGACTCTTTTTGTAGTTGGATTATATTGAAGTGATATGTGTCCAACTAAGGGAATTAAAAGCCATTTCATCTATTTTTTTCCTCTCCACTCTCTAGGCTCCACATATTGAGAGAGTGGCATTATAAGACCTGAAGAGTGAGGCAACCTGTCACTATTTTTAATTCACTCTCTGACCTATAGCAGATCTTCTGTGTATAGGACATAAACTTTTCTTGTCCTACAACAGTGTAAATTCAGGATTTATTAGTTACCACCACATAGTCTGGCTTAACTTGACTAATTCAGTTGCTTTTCTCTATGAACTTTTATTGCTTACATTTATCTCAGAAAATAGCAATGAGTATTTATTTTACTTTGGTACTAATTGTACTGTACTAGGAGGACACACAGAATTCTATTTCTTATTTTGATTTATTCTTTTTACCAAATCAAGCTCACCTTTCTGGCACAAGATGCCTTCATAGCCTAAGTAAACAATATAAACAATAGCAAAATGCCTGAAATTTTCTGCCACCCTTAATAGTTTAATTATAAAACCTCCCTTGAATTATCAAGTAAAGCCCTATGTCTGTAGAGAAATTAAAACATCCTAAATGTATCCTCTTCCTTTTCATCATAAAAAATTAAAAGTAAATATACGTATATAATTTGTTCTAATTTGTTTACAGTAAATAGCATCTTATATCTTGTTAAGATTTCTATTCTTTTACATATTTTGCCTATATTTTTCAACAAATGCACACACACACACATACACACACACACCCCAAACACAAGTGTTTGCACATCTTTTCTTTCAGAATGTATATCTTAGTCTCTCTAACTATATCCTCACTACAGACGACACATATGGCAAATGTTGTTAGTGGTTTATTTAAAATATAAATTTTTTGGTTCCTTCTTCCTAACAGAATCCCAGTATCATTTAGGTGACTCAAGGTAGGCCAACCACATTTCCAGCTCCAGTTATAAATTCTTACTAACCCAAGTGAATCATGGTACTCACCAACCCTATACTGGTGGATGGCTTAGGAATGGGATTGCAAAGACTGCTAATGACACATAAGGCAGTAGTACCTGGGAATAATTGGATTAAAATTTCTTCACTGCACTGAATAACAGGGACATTTTTCTCATTTGTGCACACTGTATTTTCCATCTGTCACATCTCTAATCATCTTGATGCCAAATGAATGAAAAAGCCACCATTTGGAAAGGTTTAAAATAGGACAATCAGAGAAAAACAGAAAAAGAGCAAGAGTGAATTGTGCCCATATCCTGCTGTAGCCAAAGATTTATTATGTGAATTTATAAATGCTTTAATTTTTGAATTTCCTTGAGTCAGGGTTATATGATGTTTGCACTGTGTGTGTCCTTAAAGACACACTAGAAGTGGACATCTTAAAAATGAATAACATAAAGCAGAGTAAATGTATTATTTTGTGAAGAAAAAGAACACTGAACTTGTATTGGGAAAACCTGGCTTTGATATTCAGCTGCATCATTTGATAGTGTTGAGTAAATCTTAGTTTCTTCATTTTAAGTGAAGACAATTATAATGACTAAATTATAAGGTTTCTTTAAAATTTAATTTTGTATAATATGAGTGAATGAATGGGGTGCCTGGGTAGCTCAGTCAGCTAAGTGTCTGATTCTTGATTTTGACCCAGGTCATGATCTCATGGTTTGTGAGATCCAGCCTTGCATCAGTCTCTGTACTGACAATGCAGCGCCTTCTTGGGATTCTCTCTCCCTCTCTCTCTGTTCCTCCCCAACTCGTACTCTCTTTCTCAAAATAAATAAATAAACATTTAAAAATATGAGAGAATGAACACACTATAGTGCTTGGCATATATTTGGACTGAAGTAAATTGTTTAAAGATGAAAAGTTATCTTTTTAACATTTTTATTATAATGATAATGCAATAAGTCAAATTTTGATAATAATGTTTTTATTGTATGATAACAAAATAAGTCTAAATTATATCAAATATTTTATTTTATTAAAAAAGGTACTGCTTTTATTAAGGTAAGCATTAAATATCACAAAAAAAAGTAATGGGAAAAAAAAGCAAATGATTTCTTTTTTTAAATTGTGTCACTACTTATTAGGAGATAATGAGTAAATGGAAAAAGGAAAAAAATTAATTACCTTGAACAAATATGTAACAAGAAATTCCCTAATAACTTTGAATTGCAGAAGAGAAAATACTGTTAATAGATGTCAAACACTGTTTTATTGCAATGATATTTCCAATATTTTTGTAAGATGCAATTGCATATATTAAACCCATAGCAGAGATCTATATTTAAATATAACCTACCAGATAATCTAAAATAAGAGCAATTGCCAGAAGGAATGTTCAATATACTTTCTACCCTTTTGTCCAGTAACTTATAATGAGATTTTCTTGTGAACATGACAGACAAATTTTCAGTTTGTGCAGATTGCCTGAGTAGTTGAATATGCACTTACCATCTCTGTGGGGGAAGATACAATCATAGCAATTTATATGTCCTAGAGTTAAGGCAAACCATATTGGAATCCTAAAACCACCTTAATGTAAATAGACTAGTTGTATTCTAACATCATATTCATGCCTCAGTTTATTTCCATACAAATTAGCTTGACATTTGCCTCATAAAACTGCCAAGATTCAAGTAGTTACAGGAATAATTTAGCTGTTCATTAAATATCTACTTTGTATTTCTTTCTGCCTTGTTGTTTTTGTTGTGTTTGTTGTCTTCCTCACCTTTAGCGGTATGCTAAGGAACAAATTCCATTTTCTGAAAATGAAGCTTGCCATACCCAGTCTCCATAAAAACATGCTTGGCTCCATGTAATTATGTTCTCCTTCTGCCCATACTAGGGGCATCTTGCAAAGTTCGTATCAGTGACTCTCTCACAGTTGGTGCACATAGGAATCACATGGGCAGCTTGCCCCTGATACCAGGGGCCTACCTCAAAATTTTCTGATTCAGTAGTTGTGGATTCGTATTTTAATAAGTGTTCCAGACAACGGCAAAGCAGGAAGCAGTGCAACTAATCTTTAGAAACAAGTCCTGAAACCTTTTCACTGTAACCAAGCCATAGTGTATTGGGATAAGGAAAAACATTAGGAACATTACTCAATAATATTAAAGAAGTCAAAGCGTATCTTCCTCTGTGCAGGTTATGAGAATAATCATCCACTAGTAGAGTTAGCAAGGCAAGTCTGGGAATCATGGAAATCTTAGAGTTCTGTGTCGCACAGGGAAGCTGTGTCATAATTTGTCTTAGTGTGCTGCACAACTAACTAATTCTCCCATACATATTTTATGAGAGTAGTTCTACTGGTTGACCCTGAAGATCCTGTGCTTTTATGATTATGGAATATCATTTTTACCTTTACTTTCCCATGCTATTTAGGACTACCCCTTCATCCATGAATGGTGTTTTCTTCTTCTGTGTCTTGGGATTGTACTTATTCTTTAATATCCAGATAAAACATCCTGTCTTTTGTGACTTGCAAAGTCTCCCCAAGTAATTTGAATTGCTCCCATATTTATATTTCTCTAACATCTCTGGAACACTTACAAATTTTACTGCACTTTTTTTTGTTGTGTTATATATTTTTTGACCTTGGCCTATGGGTTGTTTGTTGTTGTTGGCGTTTTAAGTTTATTTATTTACTTATTTACTTACTTACTTAGAGAAAGGGAGTGAGCACGAGCAGGGAGGGATAAAGAGGGAGAGAGAGAGGATCCCAAACAGGCCCACACTGTCAGCAGAGAGCCCAATGCAGAAGGTCATATGCAGAGCTCGAACTCACAAACTGTGAGATCATGACCTGCGTCAAAATCAAGAGTTGGATGCTCAACCAACTGAGCCACCCAGGCTCCCCTGACCTATGGGTTTTTTTATTATGTATGCACCAACTAAAGATCAAGTGCAATAAATGAATGTTTAATATATCTTAACATATGTATCATTCTATCTGTAATAGTTATATATGGCAAAATGTCATCAGTGCTATATAAAGTTAATCATCTATGAAAATTACCTTTCATGAGTACAAGAGTATAGTTGACCCTTGAACAACTCAGGGATGAGGGGCACCAACCCTTTATTCACTTAAAAATTTGCATATAATTTAGACTACCTGAAAACTTAACTACTAATAGCCTAGTATTGGCCAGAAACCTTAACAATAATAGAAACGGTTGGGGTGTCCGGGTGGCTCAGTCAGTTAAGTGTCCGACTTTGGCTCAGGTTATGATCTCACAGTTTGTGAGTTTGAGCCCCGCATCAGGCTCTCTGCTGTCAGCATGGAACCTGCTTTGGATCCTCTGTCCCCCATCTCTCTGCCCCTTCCCTGCTTGTGCAGACTCTTAATCTCTCTCTCTCTCTCTCTCTCTCTCTCTCTATCTCTCTTAAAAATAGATAAACATTAAAAAAATAATAATGGAAACAGTTGATTAACATGCATTTTGTATGATATATATATTAAATACTGTATTCTTACAATAAAATAAGCTAGAGAAAAAATGTTATCAAGGAAATCATAAGGAAGAGGAAATACATTTACAATACTATACTGTAATTATGGAAAAAATCCACATGTATGTGGACCCTCATGGTTTAAACTTGTGTTGTTCAAGGGCCACCTGTATTAATAATATTTTAACATCTAAAACAGTTTAATAATAATGGCTTCTTAATGAATTTCTTTAGACCTGAAATGCCCCAATTGTAAATTATAAATGCTCGATGTTTGATATTTTTATTTTTATATTTAATTATACTTACATCATGATTTACCCCTAGATCACACCACTTACCTCTATAAAATTTTAATATCTATAAAGTCATGTTAATAGAAAGTCTTAAAAAGTGTGCAATATTCAAATTTTCTTTGCCAAATAGTAAAGAACTAAAATTAATAGCAACTTTAACAAAATGTGCTATTCAAAGCAAAGGATATAGGCATTATCTGTATTCATATTAATGGTCTATTTTTTCCTCCAAGGAAATGAACATACATTACATTAATTCAGCTTGAAATTTAATCATGGAATTAATCAATGAACTTAATCTTTTCTGAAATTTACTTTAAAATATAAGACGTATCCAAATTACAAAATTTTAACTATACTGTACATAAAACTATATATATATAAAGCTTCATATATGTGATATTATTAAAGTTCCCAATTCAATTTAAAAAGCACCTAAAGATTATTTTATGATCATTGTATACAACATTAATACAAACAGTATTTTGAAGTCTTTTAGAGTAAATCATGTCACTTTATAGTTTGTTTTCTAATTTGAATTAGGAATTCATTACATTAGCCAATGTAATGAACATAACTTGGAATCCCAAACATTTATTTTTTGCAAGAACAAAAGCAGAAATTCTGAAATCTGTGTGTAACTTATTTTATTAGAAATAACCCATTATGTAATTAACTTATTTAATTAATTATTATGTGATTCAATATATATCTACAGGCAATAATGCAAAGTTAAGGTACAAATAATAAACCCAGTTCAAAATAATGAAAAGTTTAAGATTGTTAGAAAATTATTTTCACTAAAAGAAAAAGAATATATATAGTCATTTCAAAGTTTTGTGTTATTTGATTATAGGTTTTCATTTGGGAAGCAGATTTCATAAAAGACTAAAAAATAGTTTGTGAATTAATGTATTGATTCTGGTTTCCTAGGAAATTAATATTTGAATTGGCTCTATTTTAATTTGAGCTCTAATTTGAAGGTTAACATTTTAGATTTCAAGCCTCAGTAAAATTCATTTAGGAAGCAATTGTGTTCTTTAAAATACTCAATTTATTAACTTCTGTTTAGATGAGAGATAGAGGTTTAATATAGTTCTGATTTCCTACAGAGTTATAAATCTAGGTAAATAAAAAGGAAGATATTTTCATTAACCTTTATATTGCAATTTCACTTATACCAAATGAATAGTTGTTAATATTACTAAAATACTATTTTATAACAATATATAATGGAAATTATATGAATTCTTCTAACCTCATTGATCAATCAGAAAAAAAGTTACAAATGAAATGATACCTTGAAACTAATATAGAGAATATATTACAAAAAATTGCAGAAAAATAATTTGTAAGAAAAAAGCAGAGTGAATATGCAGTTCAAAAGCAAAACATGTTAATCCTAGAATATGGAATTTTATTTTAATATGTATAATATTATCATAGAATTACTCAACAGTTGGCAGGACTTAAGTGACCATATTACTGAATGCAAATTTGTTAAAAGATTTAGTATTTATAATACATAATTGTATATGCACAAATTTACTAGTGACAGTTTCTATATCTTAATTCCTTAAAATTGTCATCTAACAAAGTCCTGCAAGTTCAATGTTTCAGGGTCAACAAAAAGAATAATTATAGAAAAGCTTGAACAGATATTTTGATTCATGTGGACATTGGATATTTACATAAGTGCCAGCCAGGAAACAATTAGAATAGAATTTTCTCTGAGGACAAACACTTTAAAACCATTATTATGGTACGTTTTGCCAGTATACACTATTTGGCTCCGTAGTTTACATTGTATGGCTCTGTGTTTTTATAGACCACATGTTGGTGAGCAGTGAATTTCTAAAGGCTCCTGAACTATTGGTTCTCCTGATTTTTAGTGATGTTACTTCATGAAGCATCACCCTGTACAAGGATATTGATTTCAGCTTCAGCCCTATCTCCAGTTTGAATAGCAACACTTTCTAGCAAAGAAAGCAAATGTAATCAAGTTCAGAGTCACGGTCTAGATGAAACCACTGATCTTTTTAGCAAACACAAATGCAGAATTCTGGGGACCATTACAGAAAGAATTAAAGGCTTAAAACAAAATATTTCAGAATTAATACTGAAAGCAGGCTACTAACAAACAAGGCCTTTATATAAATCCAGTGATAAAGCAAAAGTACTCTTCTAGACTGAGCATTATCTGTGAAAGACAATGTGTATCAAGTTGAGTAGAAACACGTGGAAGTTAAACTGCTAAAAGAGAAAATACAAAAAGAAGAATATGGTAAAAAATCAAACCAGAGGTTTTTTGCTAAAACTCAGGGTTTTCAAAAATCCTAAGGGAGGGGACTTATAAAAGGACAATTGGTATTTACGTATTTTTATATTAATTGTTTTCCCTGCTCCTAGTCTTATCATCTTTATAATGTTGCATATTGAAGCCCTTCCTGCATAACTATTTTTTTTATATCATTACATATGTTCAAAATATTAAGCTAACAATGGGTGTCTGGCTGGCGCAGATGGTAGAACATGTGACTCTTGATCTCAGGGTTGTGAATACGAGCCCCGCTTGGGTTCAGAGATTACTTAAAGATAAAAAAAAAATCTTAAAAAACATATTAAGCTGGGGTGCCTGGGTGGCTCAGTCGGTTGAGCTTCTAACTTGATTTTGGCTCAGTTCATGATCCCAGAATGGTGGGATTGAGCCCCCCATCCAGCTCCACGCTAAGCATGGAGCCTGCTTAAGATTCTTTCTCTACCTCTGTCCCTATCCCCTGCTTGTGTGCTTTCTCTTTCTCTCTAAAATAAAATATATAAATGAATAAAATCAAAGGAAAAAAAACCCAAAAATATTAAGCTAAAAAATAAAATAGCATAATACGAGCAGGTGAAACAACAAAGAGGACAAAGAAATAAAGTTTAGCAAGAAAATCTGCTAATATAATGTGTGAATATAATTTAAAATAAACATCCTAAATCAATGGGAAAGGGTGGTGGAGGATGTAAAAATTGGTATAAAAATATTTTTAGAGAAAAAATCTCACATCAAATAATATTCAAATCTATTAAATATTTTGATATAAAACAAATCAAATAAAAATCAGAAGTAAATTGAGGTGAATATTTATTTGATTTTTGATACAGAAAATATTTTGAAGAATAAGCTCCTTGGTGCCAGATATATTTTTATTTTATTTTATTTTATTTTATTTTATTTTATTTTATTCTATTCTATTCTATTTTATTTTATGTTATTTTATTTTATTTTATTTTTTGTTGTCTTATATCCTAGAACCAAACAAATGAAACATGTTATAGATGCTCAGTGAGGATTTACTGGAGAAATAAAATTAACAAATTCATTAATGAATCAGAGCTTAGTTAATTAAATTAATTTCCCACTTCATTCTTTTCATTTTCATTCTTTCCTGTTTTAAATGTTTCAGAGAAGCAAATTAAATCCAGATTTTAAATTTTAATTTGATTATCACCACATGAAAATCAGGAAAAGGGGGAGCCTTGATGGCTCAGTCGGTTAAGCGTCAAACTTTGGCTCAAGTCATGATCTCACAGTTTGTGTGTTTGAGCCCCATGTCGGGCTTTGTGCTGACAGCTTGGAGCCTGGAACTGCTTTGGATTCTGTGTCTCCCTCTCTCTCTGCAACCCACCCCCCTCAAAAATAAAATAAACATTAAAAAAAATTAAAAAAAAGAAACCCTGTAAAAGGTTAAATATAAAGTATTTTAATTCTTTTTTTTTAGTTGATCATTAACACACAATGTTACATTACTTTCAAGTGTATGAAATAATGATTCAACAAGTCTATACATTATGCTATGCTTATAAGTGTAGCTACCATCTGTCACTATATAACACTATTACAATACAGTGGACTATATGCAGGCTGTATCTTTTATCCCCATGATATTTATTCCATAACTGGAAGCCTGTATCTCTCGTTCCCCTTCATCCATTTTGCCCATCACACTCCACCACTCTCCCCTCTGGCAACCATCAGTTTGTTCTTTGTATTAATAGGTCTGATTCTGTTTTTCATTTGTTATTCATGTTTTATTTTTTAGATTCCATATACAAGTGAAATCATATGGTATTTGTCTTTCTCTGTCTTTTTTCACTTAGCATAATACCATTTAGGTCCTTTCATGTTGTCACAAATAGCAAGATATTCTTTGTTATGGCTGGGTAATATTCCAGTGTGTGTGTGTGTGTGTGTGTGTGTGTGTGTGTGTGAGTGTGTACCACTACTTCCTTATCCACTCATCTACTGATGGACACTTGGGTTGCTTCTGTATCCTGGCTGTTGTAAATAATGCTGCCATAAATATAGGAGAGCATATCTTTTTGAATTAATGTTTTGTTTCTTTGGGCAAATAGTATTGGAATTACTAAATTACTGGATCACATGGCAGTTCTATTTTAATTTATTGAGCAACCTCCATGCTGTTTTCCACAGTGGCAGCACCAATTTACATCCCTACCAGTAGTGCATGAAGGTTAATTTTTCTCTACATCCTTGCCAATACTTATTTATTTTTTATCATTTTATTTTATTTTTTAATGGTAAGTGTACTCTTTAATTCCCTCCCCTATTTCACCCATACCCAAACTCACCTCCGCTCTGGTACCCATCAGTTTGTTCTCTATAGTTAGGAGTCTGTTTCTTTTTGTCTCTCTCTCTTTTTCTCATTTGCTTGTTTGTTTTGTTTCTTAAATTCCAATATAAGTGAAATCATATGGTATTTGTCTTTCTCTGCTTGATTTATTTTACTTAGTTTTATGCTCTCTAGCTCTATCCATGCTGCTGCTAATGACAGGATTTTATTCTCTTTTATGGCTGAATAATGTTCCATTATATATAATGGAATTATATATACATTATATATTATATACTTAGTATATAATATATAACATATTTAATATATAATAATGTATAATATATATTTATATATACATTATACACACACACCCCACATCTTCTTTATCCATTCATCTACTGATGGACATTTGAGCCATTACCATAGTTTAACTATTTATTATAAGTAATGTTGTAATAAACATAGGGATGCATATATCTCCTTAAATTAATGTTTCATAATTTTGAGGTAAATTCCCAGTAGTGTGATAACTGGATCAGAGTAGTTCCATTTTCAACTTTTTGAGGAACCTCCATACTGTTTTTTACAGTGGTTGCAACAGTTTGCATTTTCACCAACAGTACAAGAGGGTTCCCTTTCTCCACATCCCTGCCAACACTTGTTTCTTGTGTTTTTGATTTTACCCATTCTGATGAGCGAGGTGATATCTCATGCTGATGAGTCATGCTGAGTATCTTTTCATGTATCTGTTGGCCTTTTGGATGCCTTCTTTGGAGAAGTGTATGTTCATGCCTTCTCCCATTTTTAATTGGATTATTTGATTTTAGGGTATTGTGTTGTATCAGTTCTTTATATGTTTTGGATCCTAAGCCTTTATCAGATATGTCTTTGCACATGTCTTCTCCCATTCAGTAGGTTCCCTTTCATTAGTGTTGATTATTCCCTTTGCTGTGCAGAGACTTTTTTTTTTTATTTTGATGTTGTACCAATAGTTTATTTTTGCTTTTATTTCCATTGCCTCAGGAGACATATCTAGAAAAATGTTGCCCTGACCTAAGTCAGAGAAATAACTGCCTGTTCTGTCTTCAAGGATTTTTATGGTTTCAGGTCTCACATTTCGGTCTCTAATCCATTTTGACTTTATTTTTGTGTATGGTGAAAGAAAGTGGCCCAGTTTCATTCCTTTACATGTAACTATCCAGTTTTCCCAACACCAGTAGTTGAAGAGACTTTTTCCCGTTGTATATTCATTTTCCTCCTTTGTCAGAGATTAATTGACCATATAATTGTAGGTTTATAATTGTTTTTTCTGCTCTATTCCATTGATCTATGTGTCTATTTTCATGTCAGCACCATACTGTTTTAATCACTACCATTTTGTAATATAACTTGATGTCTGGAATTGTGATGCCAATTTTGTTTTTCTTTTTCAGGATTACTTTGGCTATTCAAGGTCTTCTCTAGTTCCATACAAATCTAAGGATTTCAGTTCTATGAAAAATGGTTTCATACAAATTTAAGGATTTCAGTTCTATGGAAAATGCTGTTGATATTTTGATAGGGATTGCATTAAAACTGTAGATTACTTTGAGTAGTATAGACATTTTAGCAATATTTGTTCTTCTAACCCACGAACATGGAATGTATTTCCATTTCTTTGCATTATCTTAAATTTCTTTCATCAGTGTTTTATAGTTTCCTGAGTACAAGTCCATCATCTCTTTGGTTAAGTTTATTCCTAGATTATTTTATTGTTTTAGATACAATTGTAAACGGGATTGTTTTCTTCCCTTTTTTTCAAAGGTTTTTTATTTATTTTGAAAGGGAGATAGCACAAGCAGACGAGGGGTAGAGAGAGAGGAAGAGAGAGAATCCTAAGTAGGCTCTGTGTTGCCAGCTGTGGAGCCGATGTGGGACTTGAACCCATGAACTGTGAGATCATGACCTGAGCCAAAACTGAGTCAGATATTTAACCAACTGAGCCACCCAGGTGCCCCAATGGGATTATTTTCTTAACTTCACTTTCTACTACTTTATTATTATTGTATAGGAATGCAACCATTTTCTCTACACTGTTTTATCCTGCAAGTTTACTGAATTCATTTATCACTTCTAGTAATTTTTGGTGCAGTCTGTAGGATTTTTTATATATAGTATCATGTCATCTACAAATAGAGTTTACTAATTTGGATTCCTTTTTTTCTTTATGTTTTCTAATTGCTGTGGCTAGGGGTTCCAGTACTATGTTGAATAAGTGGTGAGAGTGGACAGCTTTGTCTTGTTCCTGACCTTAGGGCAAAAGCTCTCAGTTTTTCACCACTGAGTATGATGTTAGCTGTGGGTTTTTTGTATAAGGTCTTTATTATGTTATTATGCTACCTCTAAACCTGCTTTGCAGAGGGTTTTTATCATGAATGGATTTTGTATTTTGTCAATTGCTTTTTACACCTATTGAAATAAAAATATGTTTTTTATTCTTTCTGTTATTCATGTGATGTATCACATTGTGTGTTTTGTGAATATTGAACCGCCCATGTATTCCAGGAATAAATCCCACTTGATCATCGTGTATAATTTTTTAATATATTATTTGACTTGGTTTGCTAATACTTTGTTGAGAATTTTTACATTTATTTTCATGAGAGATATTTGCCTGTAGTTCTCTTTTTCTGTGGTGTCTTTGTCTGGTTTTGGTGTCAGGGTGATCCTGCCCTCATATAGAATGAAATGGCATCTTTTTCCTTCCACTTGTATTTTTTGAAATAGTTTGAGAAGAATAGGTATTAACTCTTCTTTAAATGTTTGGTAGAAATCACCTGTAAAACTCTCTGGTCCTGGACTTTTGTTTCTTGGGAGTTTTTTGATTACTGATTCAATTTCTTTGGTGGTATTTGATCTGTTCAAATTTTCTATTTCTCTCCGCTTTAGTTTTGGTATGTTATATGTTTCTAGGAATTTATCTGTTTCTTCTGAGTTGTACAATGTTTGTGTATAGGTTTCCATAATATTCTATTACAATTGTTTATTTCTGTAGTGTTGCTTGCTATTTTCCTCTTTCATTAGTGATTTTATTTGGGTTCTCTCTCTCTCTCTTTCTCTCTCTCTCTCTTTTGATGAGTCCTGCTAGAGTTTTATCAATTTTGTTTATCTTTTCAAAAAACCAGCTCCTGGTTTTGTTGGTTTGTTATATTGTTTTGTTTAGTTTATCATTTATTTCTGCTCTAATCTTTATTTTCCTCTTTCTGCTGGTTTTGGGGTTTGTTTGTTTTTCTATTTCTACCTCCTTTAGGTGTAAGGTTGGGTTATTTGAGATTTTTCTTGCTTCTTGACATACACTTGTATAGCTGTAAATGCCCTCTTAGAACCACTTTCACTGTGTCCCAAAGATTTTAGATTATTGTGTTATCATTTTCATTTGTTTCCATGTAATTTTTGATTTCTTGTTTGATTTCTTGGTTGACCTATTAATTCCCTAGGAGCATGTTATTTATCTCCATGTATTTGTGCTCTTTCCAGATTTTTTCCTGTTGTTGATTTCTAGTTTTATGGCATTAGGGTCAGAAAATATTCATGGCATGACTTTAATTTTTTTTTTTTTTGTCAAGACTTATTTTGTGGCCTAATATGTGATCTGTGCTGGAGAATGTTCTATGTGCCACTGAAAAGAACGTGTATTCTTTTGTCTCTGACTGAAATGTTCTATGTTCTGTGTATATGTGATGTGCATTTGGTCTGATATGTCATTTTTGACATCAGCCACCTCTGTACAAAAATACACATAAACAAATAATAGGATTTATTTCCTATTACTTTGTCTGTTACAGAATCTCATGTAATTAAATCATACAGTATGAAAGTTTCTGAGTCTAGCTTCTTACATTTAGCATGATGCTTTTATATTAATTAATATTGTTGCATATTTTAGTTCATTCATTTTTACTGTTGGGTAGTATTCCATCATTTCTATGTCCCATACATTGGCTATCAGTTCAACAGTGGGTGGAACTCTGGATGAGTTTTAATCTGGGGTAATTGTTAATAAAGCTGTTAGTGACATTTGTTTACTGGCTTTTATATGACTTTATAAGCTGTCATTTATCTCTTATAAGGATAAATAAGATTCTACTTATCTTTTATAAGTATCTTGGAGTGGGATTGCTTGGTCATATTCTAAGTACAATTTTAAGGTTTAAAAGACTGACAAACTCTTTTCCATAATGAAGATAACATTCTGTACTCTCACCAGTAATGTAGGAAAGTCTCAATTGTTCCACCTCCTTGTCAGCACTTGTCATTGTCAATTGTATTGCTTTTAGCTTTTATAATAGTTACATAGTAGTATCTCATTCCTTTAAAATTTAGTAAGTCTTAATAGCATGTTTTAGTGTTGGTCATTCCATGTCTTTCCCAAATACTAGGTACTGGTTTTCTTAATGCATAATTTTATGAGGTACTTTATGTAATCAAAATGACCTTGAATTATGATTTTTCTTCTTTTATTGTTATGATTTTCTTTTTAGAGGGAACTATTATTTATATAATACTCTGTGCTATATTTGGGGAACTTTTAACTTAGTTTATTGTTTTGATTCTTTTCATTATTTCCTCTTTTTCATTTTCTGTTTATTTCAAAGAATTATTTCCTTTTTTGTTTGATTGTTTTGTATTGTGTTTGCATTCTTTAGTATTGTTCCATTTCATACTTCTAGTTTTAGTCATTATTTCTGAAGTAATCTTTTTTTTTTGGCATCTGATTGTTTTCTAAGTTCTGTTACTTCACTACTGGGTTTTTTGATCCTTATTTATATATATTTTTTCATATCATCTACCTGTCTTTATTCAGTATTTTATTTTTAAACATTAGAAAATGTTTTTTTTATATTTTTCAATAAACAAATCTGACACGTTGTCAATAACTAATATTCCATTAATTTACTCTTTACTCTTTTTCCTTATAACTTTGTACAGGATTTGATCATTATTACTTTATTTTGGTAATTTTAGATGAAATTTCTTCTTGGACCTATTAAAAGAATTTTAGTACACCAAAGTACCTTTAAAAGTATGCTTTCATATACATCTTTTAGAATACTTCTCCATTTTAATTTTGATCTTCTCTTTCCTTTCTCCCTATTGTACCTGCATTGTTAATTTTAGCTTCTACTCCCAGAAGTTATCTGTTCTTACCTTGGTCACTATGTTTTTCCCTGATTTCTTTAGTTGCTAATGCAGTGGATGTCTTGTGTAGGTGACTTTTCCCACATGCCCATTCAGGTTTTGTTAGAACATCTTGTCTCCTAGATTTTATTTTTTTTATAGATTTTTTTTGTCCTAGAGATTTTGGTTTTACTACCCTTATTGACATTATGGTATCTTAAATAAATTCAGGTATTTTGCTACTACTGCTAACTTCTTCCAAGCATAAATAACATTTTTAAATAAAATATAGCAATTAGTTACAACTCCAACTATATTAAGATGGTTAAATTTTATTATACCTCAAACAGCTTAAATAGACATGAAGATCAAATGACTAACTCTGACAAGTTGGCTATAGTAAAAATAAAGAAACAAATTTGAAGAATCATGTGAAAAGCTTGAGCACACTGGCTTTATGACATTTACATACATGAAACAATAGTGTTTATTATGTCAGTTTGTATGAGATAAATTTAAATGTAGACTTTCTAGTAAATCCATGAATTATGCATTTTTGTAGGAGTTTATTTTTTTATTTCCTTTATACTCATTAAAGCTAATATATTCAAGAATTTCAAAGAAAGATAGAAAAAACAAAGAAAAATGGGAGAGATTTTCTTTTTGGGAAGAGAACATGTGTCTTTATGTTGAAGATGGCTTAATATACAATAAACCAATTTTAATTAAATATCGGGTTTTTTTTGTTGTCAGGTACTATGTTATTTAAATAAGTACATTTTAATTTCTTTATTAATTCCAACTAGAAGAAAACAAGAGTACTAACAGATGATAAATGGTGACTCACCTTTAGCCTCAGATTCAGGGAGATGACAGGTAATTGAGTACTAGAGTAGAGGCAATGCCTTACCCTAAAAGGAACAGAAGACTTTCAGCTTTGTCTGATTGCTTCTATGCAACTATACAGACTTTGTGACACCAGATTCTCTCTTTCACCAGTGAAACTATAAAATCAGAGTTTTAAATTAAAAATAAATAAACATCATCATTAATTATTATTTAAAATTTGTCGAAAAATGATGAAGGTTGAGAGTGCACCTCAAAAACCACCTTTAGCCTCTATTGGACAAATTTAAAACATCTGTACAACTATTTTTGTTCTTCTCTTGTCACACTCAGAACTTTATCACTATGTACTATTTAAGATTCATGTATGAACATGAATCTTTATCAGTTTTTGAATCTCAGTGATGTGGATAAGGTTGATAGGCAAAAAGAGGAGTTTTAAATAAGTGAAAAAAATCCACCACAATTAAAGAAAATGAAGTCCTGCTGAGTGTAGGTTGCATGTATTATCTTAAGAGCGCTTTCAAAGCCTTTGTCGGAGATTCTGGCCAAAATGAACCTCAAATTTATACCATGGATAAAAGTAAACATAGACATGCAATTTTAAATACAACTTTGCTATGTAATACGATATACTATAAATGTGGTGTAAATTGTTTTGTTTGGTGACATTGAAGTTTGTTAAAAAATACAAGTATGAGAGACATTTATATTTTGAATTGTATAATCACAGATATTAAAGTATATATACATCACAATTATTAAAACCTATATTATTGTATTGACAAACTTAAGCTAACATAAAAATATAATACTAGTTAACACTGAATAACATATAGAATTGTTGAATTATTAGTTTGTATATCTTTAATATAAAATTGTATGTTAATTATACTTCAATAAAAAACATAAAATTAATTAAAATAACAAATTTCAATTGTTCAAAGAACAACTTATTTATAAAAAGTTAATGATATATACACATAATGTCAAATTTCTTAGTTTTCCAAAGAAATATAATGAGAGTAATATATTACTACATTTGATCTTTAATATGTGAGGATTAGGCTTTCCCAATTACAAAAGACTAAAATCTCTTATAGAAACAAATTCTTATCAGAACTTTGCAGAAGAATGTTTTTACCCTCTACTCATTAAAGTTTGTCATACTTTTATATTACAGTGTCTGATGAAATTTTATTGCAATGACAGAAATATTCATTTATTAAATAGAGGTCAAAGTTGTTTAAACTCATTTTTCCAAATTACTGTTATGAGTTTGGATATTTCTTTGAATACACAGAGGAAGTGTAATGAGAATGAGAATAGAAAGAATGTTAAAAATAACCATTAACGAACCACCTAATCATTCAGTGTATTTGAGGGTTCTCACATTGATGCTGAGTTTTGAAAAGAAACTCCTCACTCTGATTACATGAATAAAAAGTAAAATACTGAAATTAAATTTATTATAAGTGAATTAGAATACAGAACATTAAGTACTAAAATTTGAAGGTAACATAATCTCTGCCTTATTTTAAGTAACCAAGAGCAAAATGTATGTGTGTGTGTGTGTGTGTGTGTGTGTGTGTGTGTGTATACACAATCTATTTTGTTTTACAGATTTCTCATATGTACCACCAAATCATCTATGGCAATGTACAGTAATTAACATGACATCCATCTTTTCTCATCTTTGTATTTAGGAGTGTTTTGTGAATGTGATAACAGAATGTAAATAAAAATAATTTAATTAAGGAACCATAGAAAATGAAAAATTAAGCTATAGCTCATTGCCCTATTCCTAGGGATTACTTAGAGCTATGGTTACAAATGAAGCATTTTCAGCTAATCGGGTTTTAGCAAAGGTTTTCTTTTTTATTGCTGACAGAAGCATACAGAAAAATGTACATGGTAGTACATGATAGTAGTATTTGATTGTGGGAGAAGACTCTACTGGCTAGTCAACCAGAATAAAGAGTAAAGGAAACAAGTGATCAATCAAAACATTCTGGAATAATACCTCATTGCTTCATTCACTGAACAGTACTATGTCATTACTGCATTAGGCACTGGGTCCTGTTCTTCAATCCTAATAATTGGCAGTTTTAGTGAGGTTACAAGATCAATGTGAACCATATAGAAAATATTAATAGAGTCAACCAATACACTGACAATGAGCACTTATTGAAGGGTTGTATCAGTAAGGATGAGTTGTCAGAGAATGTATCAAAGTGCAGTTTGTCCATAAGGTAGTTTTTGAATGAATGTGAGGTTTGTATTGCTAATCAAGATAGAAAGGTGTTTTTAAAAAACCCATGATAATGTACAAAAATCAGTTGTGTTTCCATTAACTAGCAATGAATAATCTGAAACTGAAATTGGAGAAATAATTTCATTTACAATAGCAGAAGAAAAAAGAACGAAATAAAATAAAAAGATAAAAATACTTAGAATAAATTTAAAAAATTTTTAACCTCCACACCCTTCTCTCTATCCCCCTTTTCCTTTTTTTTTTTTTAAATTGCTTCACACTGGATATATCCTTAACCCTAATCTTTAATTTAGTAACATTTCATAAATACTTTTCTTAACATCTGATTTTTAAAAAATGGTAAAATATACTTATGTTTTGCATAATTTAAGTAGTTCCCTAATATTTGTTATGTACATTTTTCCAATTCTTCATCCATATCAATAGCACTCTAAGGAACATTTATGAACAAAAACTCTTAACAACATAGTTTAATTCTTAAGTTTATTTATTTAGGTTACTTGCCTAAGACATTGTAAACTTTTAATAATTTTGACAGATTCTACAAAGTATTACTTTTTTTATGAAGCATTACTTTAACTCACAAATTTATTTCAGTTCAAATTTCAAAATTAAGGTTATAAATAAAAGTAAATCTTATTTTCATTTCAGTGAATATGTGAGTAATTTTATATTAAAACACATTGGATCTCCAGGAGAAGGCAGTTGATTAAGAATTCTATATTGAGGGGCGCCTGGGTGGTGCAGTCGGTTAAGCATCCGACTTCAGCCAGGTCACGATCTCGCGGTCCGTGAGTTCGAGCCCCGCGTCGGGCTCTGGGCTGATGGCTCAGAGCCTGGAGCCTGTTTCCGATTCTGTGTCTCCCTCTCTCTCTGCCCCTCCCCCGTTCATGCTCTGTCTCTCTCTGTCCCAAAAATAAATAAACGTTGAAAAAAAAAACTAGAAAGAATTCTATATTGAAAATCATAGAATATATCCTCATAGAGCCATGATTTCCTAATGAAAGTGAAGTGGAGTGAACTGGAAAGGCTTAGATGGAACTACTTTTGAATGACGATCTTTCCAACTGCAATTACCTGGGCAATTCATGCAGACAGAGTACAATTTTTTTTTTTACATTGCCAATCATGAGAGTTTCATGTGTTTTAATAAAATTCTATCATATTAAGTATCAAAACTTTTATAACGCTCTAAACACATAAAACTTACACACGTAGAAAGTGTTCAAAAGTGCTAAAAAACAACCTGATTTGAAAAACAACAAAAGCAAAAAATAAAAAAAAAACAACCAGTATGACTAACATCAAAGTAAAAAGTTTTTCAGAGCAAAAGAAACAATCAACAAAATAAAGTGATAACTGTGGAATAGAAGGAAATATTGACAAATTATATATCTATCTATCTATCTATCTATACATATATATATACATATATATATCTATCTATCTATATATATATATACATATATATATACACATATATATATGTGTATATATATATATATATATATATGATAAGGGTTCAGATCTGAAATACATAAGGAATTCCTACAATTCAATATCTAATAAGCAATCAGATTAAAAATTAGATAACTTGAATAGACATTTTTCCAAAGAAGACATACAGTTGGCCAACAGGTACATGAAAAGATACTCAGTATCACTAATCATCGAAGAAATGCAAATCAAAACCACAGTGAAATATCAACAAATGTTGATGAGGACATAGAGAAAAAAGAATCCTGATCCACTGTTGGTAGAAAGGTAAATTGATAGAGACACTATGAAAAGCAGTATGGAGTTTCCTTAAAAATTACAAATGTATCTATGATTATGATCTAGCAATCTCACTTCTGGATATAAATCCAAAGGAGATGAACTCACTACCTTAAAGAGATATCTATTGCCATGTTTATTGCATCATTATTTTTTTTAAATACACTTCCTTTTTATAAGCTTATTTATTTATTTTGAGAGAGAGAGAATGCAAGCAGGGGAGAGACAGAGAGAGAGAGAGAGAGAGAGAGAGAGAAAGAGAGAGAGAATCCCAAGCAGGCTCCATGCTGTCAGTGTGGAGCCTGATGCTGGGCTCTATCTCACAAACTATAAGATCATGATCTGAACTGAAATCAAGAGTGGAACCTTAACCAACTGAGATACCGAGAAGCCCCAAGTGAATCATTATTATTCATAATAGCCAGGCATGGAAACAACCTAAATGTCCATTGTCAGATGAATGGCTAAAAAAATGTGATAGATAAATATGAAAATAAGTAAGTAAATAAATAAATAAATATTTCAATTAATTAATATAATGGAATATTATTCAGCTACAAAAAGAAGGAAATCCTACCATTGACAACAACATATATGGAAATTGAGGGTATTATGCTAAGTGAAATAAGTCAGACTTAGAAAGACAAATACCATATGATTTCACTTAAAATGGTATCTAAAAACATCAAACTCTTGAAAACAGTAGAACCGTTGTTGCCAAGGGCTGAGTGATACAGAAAATGGGAGATGTTGATTAAAGGGTACAAACTTCCAGTTATAAGAGGAATAAGTTTGGGGAATCTAATATGCAGCCTGGTTACTATAGTTAAAACTTGCTATGAGGAGCACAGGGGAAGATGGCGGTGTAGGAGGACGCTGGGCTTACTGCATCTTGCGGATCACTTAGATTCCACCTACACCTGCCTAAATAACCCAGAAAACTGCCAGAAGAACAGCAAAACGGAGTCTCCGGAGCCAAGCACAGACGAGAGGCCCACAGAAGAGGGTAGGAAGGGCGGTGAGGCAGTGCGCACTACACGGACTGGCGGGAGGGAAGTGGGGAGGAGGGGCGGGCTTCTGGCCAAGCAGAGCCCCTGAGTCTGGCTGGCAAAAGTGGAGGGGCCGGACGGAGTGTGTTCTGACAGCAAGCGGACTTAACATCTGTAGGTTTATAAGTTAACAGCACTGCTCGGATTGCAGGAGGGCTGGAGGACAACTGGAGGGAGAGTTGTTGAGTCCTGGACGACAGAGCTCAGCTTGGCGGGGAACAAAGGCGTTCATCAGCGCAATTTCCCTCGCCCATCCCAAAGCCAAATCCCAAAGGGAACCAGTTCCTGCCAGGGAACTTGCTTGCACCACGCAAACACCCAACTCTGTGCTTCTGCGGATCCATCCCTCTGGTGGATCTGACTCCCTCCCGGTGCCAAAGGGCCCCTCCCGAAGCATATCTCCCAAGGAAAAGCGAGCTGAGCCTGCCCCTCCCACCCCTGTGCACCTTGCCAATCCACCCCAGCTAATATGCCAGATTCCCAGCACCATAAGCCTGGCAGTGTGCAAGTAGCCCAGATGGGCCACACCATGCCACATTGAATCCTGCCCCTAGGAGAGGGAAAGAGAAGGCACACACCAGTCTGACTGTGGCCCCAGCGGTGGGCTGGGGGCAGAAATCAGGTCTGACTGTGGCCCCACACACGAACGCAAGTTATTCAAGACAGCACAGGGGAAATGCCCTGCAGTCCCACACCACTCCAGGGACTATCCAAAATTATGAAACGGAAGAATTCCCCTCAAAAAAAGTCCAGGAAATAACGACAGCTAACGAACTGATCAAAAATGATTTAAACAATATAACAGAAAGTGAATTTAGAATAAAAGTCATAAAATTAATCGCTGGGCTTGAAAACAGTATAAAGGACAGCAGAGAATCTCTTGCTACAGAGATCAAAGGACTAAGGAACAGCCAGGAGGAGCTAAAAAATGCTATTAATGAGCTGCAAAATAAAATGGAGACAACCACAGCTCAGATTGAAGAGGCAGAGGAGAGAATAGGTGAACTAGAAGATAAAATTATGGAAAAAGAAGAAGCTGAGAAAAAGAGAGATAAAAAAATCCAGGAGTATGAAGGGAAAATTAGAGAACTAAGTGATGCACTAAAGAGAAATAATCTACGCATAATTGGTATTCCAGAGGAGAAAGAGAGAGGGAAGGGTGCTGAAGGTGTACTTGAAGAAATAATAGCTGAGAACTTCCCGGATCTGGGGAAGGGAAAAGGCATTGAAATCCAAGAGGCACAGAGAACTCCCTTCAGACGTAACTTGAATTGATCTTCTGCACGACATATCATAGTGAAACTGGCAAAATACAAGGATAAAGAGAAAATTCTGAAAGCAGCTAGAGATAAACGTGCTCTCACATATAAAGGGAGACCTTTAAGACTTGTGAACGATCTCTCTACTGAAACTTGGCAGGCCAGAAAAGAATGGCAGGAGATCTTCCATGTGATAAACAGAAAAAATATGCAGTTGAGAATCTTTTATCCAGCAAGTCTGTCATTCAGAATAGAAGGAGAGATAAAGGTCTTCCCAAACAAAAACTGAAGGAATTCATCACCACTAAACCAGCCCTACAAGAGATCCTAAGAGGGATCCTGTGAGACAAAGTACCAGACACATCACTACAAGCATGAAACCTACGGACATCACAATGACTCTAAACCCTTATCTTTCTATAATAACACTGAATGTAAATGGACTAAATGCGCCAACCAAAAGACATAGGGTATCAGAATGGATAAAAAAACAAGACCTATCTATTTGCTGTCTACAAGAGACTCATTTTAGACCTGAGGACACCTTCCCTTTGAAAGTGAGGGCATGGAGAACTATTTATCATCCCACTGGAAGTCAGAAGAAAGCTGGAGTAGCCATACTTATATCAGACAAACTAGACTTTAAATTAAAGGCTGTAACAAGAGATGACGAAGGGTATTATATAATAATCACAGGGTCTATCCATAAGGAAGAGCTAACAATTATAAATGTCTATGCGCCGAATACCGGAGCCCCAAATATATAAAACAATTACTCATAAACATAAGCAACCTTATTGATAAGAATGTGGTAATTGCAGGGGACTTTAACACTCCACTTACAGAAATGGATAGATCATCTAGACACACGGTCAATAAAGAAACAAGGGGCCTGAATGATACATTGGATCAGATGGACTTGACAGATATATTTGGAACTCTGCATCCCAAAGCAACAGAATATACTTTCTTCTCGAGTACACATGGAACATTCTCCAAGATAGATCATATACTGGGTCACAAAACAGCCCTTCATAAGTATACAATAATTGAAATCATACCATGCATACTTTCAGACCACAATGCTATGAAGCTTGAAATCAACCACAGGAAAAAGTCTGGAAAACCTCCAAAAGCATGGAGGTTAAAGAACACCCTACTAAAGAATGAGTGGGTCATCCAGACAATTAGAGAAGAAATTAAAAAATATATGGAAACAAACGAAAATGAAAATACAACAATCCAAATGCTTTGGGATGCAGCGAAGGCAGTGCTGAGAGGAAAGTACATTGCAATCCAATCCTATCTCAAGAAGCAAGAAAAATCCCAAATACAAAATCTAACAGCACACCTAAAGGAAATAGAAGCAGAACATCAAAGACAGCCTAAATACAGCAGAAGAAGAGAAATAATAAAGATCAGAGCAGAAATAAACAATATAGAATCTAAAAAACTGTAGAGCAGATCAACGAAACCAAGAGTTGGTTTTTTGAAAAAATAAACAAAATTGACAAACCTCTAGCCAGGCTCTTCAAAAAGAAAAGGGAGATGACCCAAATAGATAAAATCATGAATGAAAATGGAATTATTACAACCAATTCCTCAGAAATACAAGAAATTATCAGGGAGTACTATGAAAAACTATATGCCAACAAACTGGACAACCTGGAAGAAATGGACAAATTCCTAAACACCCACACACATACAAAACTCAATCAGAAGTAAATAGAAACCTTGAACACACCCATAACCAGCGAAGAAATTGAATCAGTCATCAAAAATCTCCCAACAAATAAGAATCCAGGACCAGATGGCTTCCCAGGGGAGTTCTACCAGACGTTTAAAGCAGAGATAATACCTATCCTTCTCAAGCTGTCCAAAAAATAGAAAGGGAAGGAAAACTTCCAGACTCATTCTATGAAGCCAGTATTACTTTGATTCCTAAAGCAGATAGAGACCGAGTAAAAAAAGAGAACTACAGGCCAATATCCCTGATGAATATGGATGCAAAAATTCTCAATAAGATACTAACAAATCGAATTCAACAGCATATAAAAAAATTATTCACCATGATCAAGTGGGATTCATTCCTGAGATTCAGGGCTGGTTCAACTTTCGCAAATCAATCAACGTGATACATCACATTAATAAAAGAAAAGATAAGACCATATGATCCTGTCAATCGATGCAGAAAAGGCCTTTGACAAAATTCAGATTAAAAACCCTCGAGAAAGTCAGGATAGAAGGAACATACTTAAAGATCATAAAAGCCATTTATGAAAAGCCCACAGCTAACATCATCCTCAATGGGGAAAAACTGAGAGCTTTTTCCCTGAGATCAGGAACACGACAGGGATGTCCACTCTCTCCGCTGGTGTTTAACATAGTGTGGGAAGTTCTAGCATGAGCAATCAGACAACAAAAGGAAATCAAAGGCATCAAAATTGGCAAAGATGAAGTTAAGCTTTCACCTTTTGCAGATGACATGATATTATACATGGAAAATCCCATAGACTCCACCAAAAGTCTGCTAGAACTGATACATGAATTTAGCAAAGTTGCAGGATACAAAGTCAATGTACAGAAATCAGTTGCATTCTTATACACTAATAATGAAGCAACAGAAAGACAAATAAAGAAACTGATCCCATTCACAATTGCACCAAGAAGCATCAAATACCTAGGAAGAAATCTAACCAAAGATGGAAAAGATCTGTATGCTGAAAACTATAGAAAGCTTATGAAGGAAATTGAAGAAGATATAAAGTTATGGAAAAATATTCCCTGTTCATGGATTGGAATAATAAATATTGTCAAAATGTCAATACTACCCAAAGCTATCTACATATTCAATGCAATCCCAATCAAAATTGCACCAGCATTCTTCTCGAAACTAGAACAAGCAATCCTAAAATTCATATGGAACCACAAAAGGCCCCGAATAGCCAAAGGAATTTTGAAGAAGAAGACCAAAGTGGGAGGCATCACAATCCCAGACTTTAGCCTCTACTACAAAGCTGTCATCATCAAGACAGCAAGGTTGGCACAAAAACAGACATACAGACCAATGGAATAGAATAGAAACCCCAAAACTAGACCCACAAATGTATGGCCAACTAATCTTTGACGAAGCAGGAAAGAACATCCAATGGAAAAAAGACAGCCTCTTTAACAAATGGTGCTGGGAGAACTGGACAGCAACATGCAGAAGGTTGAAACTAGACCACTTTCTCACACCATTCACAAACATAAACTCAAAATGGATAAAGGACCTGAATGTGAGACAGGAGACCATCAAAAGCCTAGAGGAGAAAGCCGGAAAAGAACCTCTCTGACCTCAGCCATAGCAATTTCTTACTTGACACATCCCCAAAGGCAAGGGAATTAAAAGCAAAAATGAACTACTGGGACCTTATGAAGATAAAAAGCTTCTGCACAGCAAAGGAAACAACCAACAAAACTAAAAGGCAACCAACGGAATGGGAAAAGATATTTGCAAATGACATATCGGACAAAGGGCTAGTATCCAAAATCTATAAAGAGCTCCCCAAACTCCACCCCCTGAAAAACATATAACCCAGTGAAGAAATGGGCAGAAAACATGAATAGACACTTCTCTAAAGAAGACATCCAGATGGCCAACAGGCATATGAAAAGATGCTCAATGTCGCTCCTCATCAGGGAAATACAAATCAACACTGCACTCAGAAATCACCTCACACCAGTTGGAGGGGCCAAAATGAACAAATCAGGAGACTATACATGCTGGAGAGGATGTGGAGAAATGGGAACCCTCTTGCACTGTTGGTGGGAATACAATTTGGTGCAGCCGCTCTGAAAACAGTGTGGAGGTTCCTCAAAATATTAAAAATAGACCTACTCTATGACCCAGCAATAGCACTGCTAGGGGATACAGGAGTACTGATGCATAGGGGCACTTGTACCACAATGTGTATAGCCGCACTCTCAACAATAGCCAAATTATGGAAAGAGCCTAAATGTCCATCAACTGATGAATGGATAAAGAAATTGTGGTTTATATACACAATGGAGTACTACGTGGTAATGAGAAAGAATGAAATATGGCCCTTTATAGCAACATGGATGGAGCTGGAGAGTGTTATACTAAGTGAAATAAGCCATACAGAGAAAGACAGATACCATATGTTTCCACTCTTATGTGGATCCTGAGAAACTTAACAGAAACCCATGAGGGAGGGGAAGAAAAAAAAAGGTTAGAGTGGGAGAGAGCCAAAGCATAGGAGACTCTTAAAAACTGAGAACAAACTGAGGGTTGGTGGGGGGTGGGAGGGAGGGAAGGGTGGGTGATGGGTATTGAGGAGGGCACCTTTTGAGATGAGCACTGGGTGTTGTATGGAAACCAATTTGACAATAAATTTCTTATATTGAAAAAAATAAAAAATAAATGAAAATGTTTTGTTAGAATTAAAAAAAAAAGAAAAAATAAAGTTGTTATGAGGGTAGAGCTTAACGTTCTCACCATAACAACAGCAACAACAAAATGATATTTATGTGAGGTGAGCATGTAGATCATGTTAATGTTGGCCAGCACATAGAGCAACAAGAACTCATTTGTTTGCTAGAGGGAAAGCAAAATGGTACAGCTACTTTGGTAGACATTTTGGTAGTTTCCTACAGAGCTAAATACACTTGGGTTGCCTGGGTGGCTAAGTCGGTTAAGCATCCGACTTCAGCTCAGGTCATGATCTCCCAGTTCGTGAATTTAAGCCCCTCTTCAGACTGTGTGCTGACTGTCAGAGCCTGGAGCCTGCTTCAAAATCTTTGTGTTTCTTTCTTTCTCAAAAATAAACATTAAGAAAAAATTAAAAAAAAAAAAAACTGAATATACTCTTACCATACAATCCAGCAAGTGTGCTCCTAAATATGAATGAAAACTTATGTCCACACAAAAACCTGCACATGGATATCTGCAGCAGGTTTCTTGATAGTTGTGAAAACTTAGAAGCCACCAAGAGATCCTTAGATAGGTAAATGCACCAATAAATGAATAAACTGTGATACATCCAGACAATGAATAGTATTCACTAAAAAAAAAAAAAAAAAAAAAAAAAACGAAAAATCAAAACAAACAAACAAAAAATGGTGAGGTATTAAGACATGAAAAGGCAGAGAGGAACCTTAAAAATGCATATTACTATGTATTAGAAACAATGTGAAAATACTGTCATACTGTATGATTCCAACTGTATGACATCCTAGAAAAGACAAACTATAGGGAGAGCTAAAATATCACTGGATATCAAAGGTCAGGGGATAGGGAAGAAAGAATAGTCAGAGAATGAATAAGAATGTACATAGCACAGAGGACTTTTAGGGCAATAGGAATTCTCTGTATGATACTCTAATAATAGAAAAATATCATTTTATATTTACTAAAATCCATAGATTATAAACACCAAGAGTGAGCCCCTAGGTAAATATATGTCAATGGATGATTCATGAATTATAATAGATGTACCACCCTGGAAAAAGGATGTTGATAGTAGGGGAGGCTATGCATGTGTGGGGACAGGAGATATATGGGAACTCTGTACTTTTCCTCAATTTTGTATGAACATAAGATCACTCTAAGAATAATATCTATTTTTAAAAATTAAGTGTATGTCCAAGACAATATTTGGTGTGACTATATTATTATATATTTCTTATTTCTTCTAAGGTATGCTTTTTAAAAATTCCATTTCTTATTTTTATCTGGGTACTTTTGTTGTATATATTTGAAAATAGTATGCATTTCTTATAAAGTTTACAAATTATTCCTTTTGTTTTCTATTGGATTTTACTTTATGCCCTGATAGTTTCATGGATGAATACCTCAGATGCATAAGGAAATATTGTTATTTGTGACCTTATAAGTTACAGAAATTTATCTCTTTAGCACTGTCTTCAATGCCAGTTCATGAAAGTTTTCACAGTGAATATTTTGTATCTGTAATATGAATTTGTTGTGAAGAGGTGTTTCAAACAATTGGAATAGGTAGAGGTCAAGAAACTTCATTTTCTTTTACCTTACTTTCCAAAATCATCCCCATAGAAACCACAAAGAACTTTATTCTAGTCCCAAATTTAAGAATAGATACTAAATATGAAGGCATTTGAGGAGGATGTTCAAATTGGAGCACAGTTTGAAATAGATGAAGTCATCTATATAATAAGGCATGTTGCTGTGGGGAAAAATGCATAATGTCAATTTTCAGATTCTTCTTTAGTATCATGGGATTTTGAGCCATAGCCTTGAAATGTACAACTATTGTCAGAAGGTCCTAAGCTCATAGGAAAAAAAAAAAACCCAGACATTTGATGGTTGTTTTTTCAGTTCTTTTCATTTCCAAGGCAGATAATTATATGAAATTGTGACAATCACTATAGTTCTTTAGGGATGAAATTCCTAAGCATAACTGTAATAGTTTGAGCAGCATGTCACTGTCATCCAGGAACTTGGCATTACTTTCAGGTTAAAAATCTCCTCATTAAAATATTAACATTATGAAAGCAGACCAGCAAAGGTTGGACTTTATACAAAGCCAATTTATTTTATTTGCTGTTCCTGTGTCTCATATAGTTAAGCATAATAATTAAGAATGTGAGCTTTGTGTCCTATTTGCCTATGTTCAAACCCTAGCTTCCCAATATTCTATATTAGAATCCTATACTAGTTACTTCTTTGCAAGTCAGTTTCCTCATCCATACATTAGAGTTATTGATAGTGTCTTTTTCAAAGAAATGCTATAAAATTAAATTAGTTAAGCCCTATAAAGTTCTTGGAACAGTCCTATAAAGAATAATAAGCACTCAAAAATTAACTGTTGTTTATAAAACTATTTTACTGCTTATTGTTAAATAATTATAGTAATCTATAATTTTACCTCTTATTTTGAGAAACATCTATTCTTGAAAAAATAAAAGATAACAAGAAGTTTAATAGCTCTCATTCTCCTTCTAAACAGTTGGCCATTCACAGAAATTGTTATCTGCAACACAAGTGGAAAGAAGTGAATTTAATTATAAATAAGCAATTTAAGAACTTTTTTGCATATGGATTTTTACCTTTACTTTGTTATTTCATACTTATTGAATAACATTAAAAATATATTGCTTATTAGTGATGCTTAGCAAGCTTACTAAATTGTTAATATTTTCATTACCAATGATATTATACTATAAAAAAATGCATTCAATATTTATAAAAGTATTTCATTAATAATTAATTCTTCCAAACTGTTAAGATTTCCTCAAACATTTATTAAGAACAGCTTAGAAGATTTTGCTAATTGAAAGCACAATAAAAATGCTAAATGAATATTTATGTGCTTTAAATAAAAGGTCAGGCTAGTGAGATGTAGAACATAAGTCATTTGCATAAGCTTTTGAGTATATCCTATGGTGAAATATATCATTCTTGCCCAAATAACTGTAGATTAACATATTTGAATCATATTTACCTCCTATGACTTAAAGGGAATATTCCAAATTATTGTACTCCTCTGTAGTCTTGTATTTTTCTGGTGCACTAAAAAAAAATCACCTCATGCACCTCATACCTAAAGGAAAATTGAGATTTATAGTTATGAATTCTAGAAAATTTTACTTAATGGAAATCTGTATATTCAAAATAAAAGAAGACACAAGAGATTATATGTAGGTAAATATAAAATAGTGTTCTGTATCTTTTCAAGAGTATTAAAAAATCCTGTCGACTTAGATTAAAAATACACACAATGTTTTCTGTAGTTTACAACAAAATATGGGATGAGATGTACAGTAAAAATGGCACAAAAGCAAGAAGAGAAGAAATGGGCATTTACAGTTGTATTGATCTTCAAAAAAATAAAGTGGTATGAACATATTTGAAAGTAGTAAGTTGAAAGTTGAAAATGCGTAATATGCATTTTATTTAGTAAATGTATTTTATTTAGTAAAATGTATTTTATTCAGTAAGTTGAAAGTTGTAGTAAGTTGAAAATGCGTAATATGCATTTTATTTAGATGTTTAACAACTTCATCGAAGTATAATTTGCACACAGTAGACTTCATGCATTTAACATTTGCAAACTGATGGGTTTTGAAGCCACAATCAGGATACTGAATGTATTCATAATCTCATAAATTTCCACAGGCCCTTTTGGAATTCCTGCCTATTTTCCCTCATGACCTCGTCCTTAGTAAGCCACAGATCTGCTGTCACTGCACATTAGCTCACATGTTTTGTAATTTTATGTAAGTTGAATCATATATTACATACTCTTTTATATCGATGGTAGCAGTGATTAATAGTCTGACTTCTTATGCTTAGTAGGATTGTTTTTTAAGACTCATAAATCTATTATGGATACAAATGGTCCCTTTTGTTTATTGCTGAATAGTACTCCATTGCACAGATATATCATGATTTATTTATCTATTCACCAATTGATAAACATTTGATTAGTTGCCAGATTTTAGATACTACAGTAAAGCAGTTATGAACATTCATGCAAAGCTTTTTAAAGTACATATGCTGTCATTTCTTTTGGATAAATACTTAGGAAGAGAATGGCTGGGTCATATAAAAGGTATGTGTTTAACTTTATTTTTTTAATGTTTATTTTTGAGAGAGAGAGGGAGAGAGAGTGCACACCAGTGGGGGAAGGGCAGAGAGAGAGAGCGAGACAAAGGATCTGAAGTGGGCTCTGTGCTAACAGCAGAGAGCCTGACATGGGGCTTAAACTCAGGAACCATGAGATAATGACCTGAGCTGAAATCTGACACTTAACTGACTAAGCCACCCTGGCATCCCATGTGTTTAATGTTTTAAGAAACTACCAGATTTTCTAAGTGTTTGTGCCATTTTACATCCCTAATAACAGTGAATGGGAAAGGTAATCCATAACCCTGCTTAGACTTTGTATGATCAGACCTTGTAACTTTAATATATATACAGCTGCATACATATACATGCACACACAGAGTCTTCTGACAATGAACAAGGTGTGTATCTTCATTTATTTATGTATTGTGCATTTATGTATTACGTATTCATAAATTTACCTCAATAATATTTGTAGTTTCAGTTATGTAGGTATTCAGTTATATAGGTATCTCTAAGTATTTTATATTTTTTGGTGCTCTCATAAGTGACGACTTAAAATTCAATTTCCAGTTGTCTACTGCTCTTATATATAAATACAATTGGTATGTGTATATTGGTATTGTGTCATACAAATCTGCCTAAACTCACTTAATAGTTTTAACTAGCTTTATTGTAGACTTCATTATATTTTCTGCCAGAACAGAATTCCTCAACAGCAATACTATTGGCATTTTAGGCTGTCCTGTGCATTGTATCATGTTTAACAGCATCCTTGGCCTCTACACAAGGTGTCACTAGTACCATACTTGTTTTGATAATTAAAAATATCTCCTGATATTGTCAAGTATCTCCTGGTGGCAATATCACCACTGGTGGAAAACCACTGATATAGTTATTCATGTCATCTGTGAATAAAGGCAGTGTTTGGATTCCTTTCCATTCTGAATGTCTTGTTGTCTTTCCTTTACTTAGCATATTGCATCCACAAGAACTTCTGGTGCATTGTTGAATAGAAGCAATGACAATAAATATACTTGTTTTGTTCTTGATCATAGAGTGGATATATTTATTCTTTTGTTATTTGGATTGATGCTAGTAAAGAGTTTCATAAATGCCTTCTTCAGATTAAGAAAGTTACCTTCTACACCTAGAGTATTCAGTTTTTATCAGTAATGGATGTTGGAATTGATCAAGTGTGTTTTTTTTTTGTAGTTGTTGTTCCATCATTTAAGAATATCATATTTATTTTCCTTTAAGTGTTGCTATTATTATAGATTACATTGATTTTTTTTAAGGTAAAGCAACCATACATTAGCAAAATAAACTTCACTTGGTCATTATGCATTGTCTGTTTTATGTATAGCTGAATTTGATTTGCAAAAATTTTTATTTAAAATTTTTACATTTATAAAATTTTACATGTAAAATTTTTACATTTATAGGGAATAATAATCTGTAGTTTTCTTGTAATGATTTTGACTATAAGGTAATACTGAATTCATAGAATAAGTTCGAATGTATTCCCTCCTTTTCAATTTTTGGAAATACTTTCTACTAGATTGTTTGATGCTTGGTAGGATTAATCTGTGAAGCCTGTGAGGCTAGACTTTGCAGAAAGACTTATATGTATAAATTTCATTTGTTTAGGGGCACCTGGGTGGCTCAGTCGGTTGAGTGTCCGACTTTGGCTCAGGTCATGATCTCGCGGTCCAGGAGTTCGAGCCCCGCGTCGGGCTCTGTGCTGACAGCTCAGAGCCTGGAGCCTGTTTCAGATTCTGTGTCTCCCTCTCTCTCTGACCCTCCCTCATTCATGCTTTGTCTCTATCTCAAAAATAAATAAACGTTAAAAAAAATTAAAAAAAAATTAATTTGTTTAATTAAATTTGAATAACTGGTAATTTTGTTTTATGAGAATTTGTCTATTTCACATTGTCTAGAATTACTAACATGCAGTTAGTTTGTAATTCCTTATTCTTTCCTATAGGCGGAATATCTGTGTCCCCTCAACATCATATGTTAAAATCTAATCCCCAGTGTGATGAATTTTGGAGGTGGGGCCTTTGGGCCCATCAGTCATGGGGGTTTTTCCCTTATAAAAGATTAGTGCCCTTTTAAACCCAAGGGTTTCCTTGCCACTTTTTCCTTGTGGACACAGAAGAAAGAAAAAAAAAAGGCCATCTATGAACCAAGAAGCAGGTATTACCAGACACTGAATCTTCTGGCACTTTAATCTTGGACTCCATAACCTCCAGAGCTGCAAGAAATAAATCTTTGTTGCTTAAAAGGCACCCAGTCCATCACATTTTGTTATAGCAGCTTGAACTGGCTAAGACATTATGCTTTTTTTTTTTTTTTTTAATTTTTTTTTTTTTTCAACGTTTATTTATTTTTGGGACAGAGAGAGACAGAGCATGAACGGGGGAGGGACAGAGAGAGAGGGAGACACAGAATCGGAAACAGGCTCCAGGCTCTGAGCCATCAGCCCAGAGCCTGACGCGGGGCTCGAACTCCCGGACCGCGAGATCGTGACCTGGCTGAAGTCGGACGCTTAACCGACTGCGCCACCCAGGCGCCCCTAAGACATTATGCTTTTAACAACTATAGAATCTGTAGTGATATCAATTATATTGATAATTTTTGTCATCCATCCTTTTTTCATCATCACCCTGGCCATGGGTTTTCATTTGATTTTATTAAAGAACCAGATTTTGTTATAAGTGATTTTCTCTACTGTCTTTATGTTTCCTATTTTAGTGATTTTTTTTATCTCATCCTTATCATTGAATCTCCTCTACTTACTTTAGGTTAGATTTACTAATTCCATTTTGTTTATTATATTGCAAATTGAAGTCATTGTTCTGAAACTATTTTTCTTCCCTACTATTGGCAAATACTACTATAAATTTACCACTGTATCATTCCTTAGTGGCAGTATATAAAATATTTTATATTTGTATTTTTATTTTCAGTGACTAAAAAATGCTTTCTACTTTTTTAACTGCCATCTTTACTTTCATTCAATAAAAATATTCTCTAACTTCCTTTTTAATACCTTCTCTGATTCGTGCATTATTTAAAAGTTGTTACTTTGTTTCATATTACATGGGAATTTTCCAGAGATTTTTCCTGTCTTTGACTTCTAATAAAACTACATTGTAATCAGAACATACTTTGTATGACTTAAATCCTTTAAATTAATTCAGTTATTTTTTTGGCCCAGAATAGAATGGTCTATTTTGGTAAATTTTCTTTGTAAACTTGAAAAAAATGTATATTCTTTTGTTATTGGGTGGAATGTTCTATACATGTCAATTAGGTAAAGTTGGTTGATAGTATTTATCTATATTGTCATTGTTTACTGATTTATCAATTATTAAGAAAGGAGTATTAAAATCCCTAACTCTGATATCTGTTTTCATTCTTTTACTTTTAATCTATTTATGACTTTATATATAATTTGGTTTCTTTTTGATCTTGCTATTTTATAAAATCTTATAATCTCTATCTTTTAATTAGACTTAGATCATTTATATTTAATGTGATTACTCATATTAGATAAATTTATTGCCTGTTATTTCTTTTCTATTCATCCCAAGTGAAGATAAAAGAGATTAGTAAACAACAGAACAGGGACTCAAAGTTATGGTGAGCATATTCTAAAAGTTATTTTTTAATTATTTCCTAACATAAATGTACAGGACTTTGAAGGAGACAAATATTATTCATTCATCCATCTATTCATTTATTCCATGGACATACATTGTCTTTGTCCCTCAAGGGACACATAACTGTGTGTACATAACTGTGTCCTTAAGGCCCACACCCAAAATTCAGAAGTGAATGTTTATTGATCCCCGTTTTTTTTCAATACGAACTTTCTGAAGACTTTAAGTAGTTCCTTTCTCTCCTTCTCTATCTCACTTTCTCTGTCAATCTCATTTGTTTAGATTTCTAACTTCTAGTAGCATGTCTCAGACTTTCCTTTTCCTTTTTCAAATGCTGTGTGTCAAAAAAGTGAAAATTAACTAAATTCTCTTCCTTCAATTCCCATATTAAAAGTCATTTTTTCTTACCATTAGTGTGGATGCCTCTTACGATGAGGACAAGTTGCTCACAAGGAAGGAGAAAAAGCACTAAGATTAGCATTCAAAGTATAACAAATGGTTTGGGGACACAGTGAATGGATGTTTAGTTGGTGATACATTTGGTTTGGATTTAGCAAGACATAGATATAGATGTAGATGTAGATACATACCAGTGTCTTCAGTATACTGTTGAGTATAATGGTAATTCTTAATCATTCTTGAATGAAAATGTCTTCTAGGAATATCCCTCATTTATTCTGTGGATATACTTAAATCTTGAAAAAAAGGTGGGCTTTGCTAATGCATACTGGAAGGATAAGGTACAATGGAGGAGAAACAAAATTTGAAATGAACACAGAAAAATTACCAATCATAATGTGGAAGATTTAGTTCCCACTGAGGCCTAGTTAAAATGGAAATTCTCACCCATCAGGAACTGATACTGTAGTATATAGAGACCACTTTTAAGCAACAGGATTGAGCAATGGGAACTTTGCTGAATGCAGATAGGCTCATTAAGTAACCCACCTCGAAGTAGCCAGAGGCCCTAATGACCAAATATAAGCAGGCAAGGTTCTAAGATTACCAAAAAGGGAAAATCCCACATGTGCCCATACTCCTTCACTCTGCCCTAGAACTATGGTGTCTCACTACTACCTCATGACAGACAGTCTCTCTTTTGCTGTTCTGACTGCCACTCCGGCAGTGTATTAAATAAACTTCTGTCTCTTTTGTTCTGCCTTGGATGAATTCTTTCAGTGACCGCTGCCAGCCCCCACCCAATTAGGACGCTCCACATTTGGTCCCCCCCCCCCATCTGATCTAAGCGCCTCACATAGTATATAAACAGAGAATTTATTTTTCTTCTTTGATTGAAATAATAGGTGGCGCGTTGGTTAAGCAACCAACTCTTGATTTCAGCTCAGGTCATGATCTCATGGCTCATGGGTTCGAGCTCCACGTTGGGCTCTGTGCTGACAGCATGGAGCCTGCTTGGGATTCTCTATCTCTCTCTTTCTCTGCCACTCGTGCTCTCTCTCTCCCTCTCTTAAAAATAAATAAACATTTTTTTAAAAAGAACCTGAGTTCTTAAAAAAAAAGCTGAAATTAAAATGATCAAAATCTGTGCATTTAAGTACACAAACCATAATATGTCTGTTTTCAAATGCTCATAGCTTAGGCATCAAACAAAACATAATAACAAATAAAGACCAATCATGATATAAGACTAAATTATCTTGCTAACCTTATATTTAGAAAATTACATTACAAAATTATTGTGATAGGAAAACACAATTAGAATATCCAACCCTCAAACACAAGGATAATCTTATAGAGTAGTTCAAGAAGTTAATTAATAATAATGTGGGTTTTTTTTGTATTTTGTGATGTTATAGAATATGTAAGTCTTCAAAAAGATGTAATTTGTTGTGACTTCTCTGCACATTCTAAATTAGTACTCACTCTCATATATTTTTTCAATATTTTTTATATTTATATTCTTTTAAAGTCTCACAGTACCTTAATCAATTATAATTGTATAACAAAAATTTATCCAGAAAAGGAAGACTGTTAGGAAATGATAGGTAAAAGCTAGTGCACAGATTCTGTTGGACTTTTAGGCTACAGGAATGATTTTAAATCATATTCTTAAAGCATTGGGCTTGTGTCAGGAAAAAAAAAAAAAGGAAAAAGTCGTTCTGGTTCCAGTGTGAAGAATAGATTAGGGAGAGACAGCAAGCACAGAATCAGATACCAGTTGAAAATACTTTTTTATTATTCAGGCTTAAGATGATGGTGACCTGGTCCAGAATTTCATGATGAGATTGAGAGGATATTGAAAGCTTTAGAGAAAGAGATGAAATAAAGTTCTATAAACAAAGAGGTTTATTTTTTTTAATGTATATCATCAGAGATAAATAGAGCAAGTTACATAGATTCGTATTTGTCTTGAGGCTGTGTTTAAATTGGTTCTCCATTTACAAATAAGAGAAAGAATAAACTTAGACATTCATGGCTCGTGTAAAGCAAGTTTTAGAAAAAGAGAGGAAGGACTATACTTTCAGGAATCATTTCTACAGTTTGTTACTGAACTGTAGAAGGAACAGCTAAATGTTTGAGAGCCATGTTAAGTGCAAAGGTTCATAAGAAGTAGGGTGTGTTCAATTGTACCAAATTCTGCTCATATTGATGCAGGCAGAGATGTGCTCATTGGATCTAAAAATATAGTTACTTTGACAAAGAACACATTTGGTAATCTGGAAAAGTTAGAGCTTTTTTGCTGGAATAGAGTGGGTTGAAGAGTAAATAAGGTGTTAGAAGGTGATAAGAAATGCTATCAAGAAGTATTCATTGATGATGTTTCCTCACAGGTGCCCCCCTGAGGCCATGGTGAGTCTTGAAGGGCTCATACATGGACCCATCCATGGGAGCCTGTCTGCAGGTACAGAGGAGCTAGCTCATGTGCACTTTGTTTCTTAACACACCTCCTGCCCTCATGTTTCTAATAACTCTAAATTGGTGTGAATCATGGGCCAAGCCATCCCATTAGTGCCTCTTGTTTAGCCTGAGGTTATCCCCACTGCACCTAGGATACCAAGAAAGGTAGAAATTGAGTGAGATGCCTTGTGGCTCTGTACTGAGGGAGAGTAGGCACACCCAGGTGATATAAACTTTTTCAAAGTGTTTATGAGCAGAAATGAGTAGAAGATGAGCAGAGAAACAAGAAAATCTGGAGGGGAATATGATGTTTAAAAAGAAGTACCTGGATGATTCAGGTTAAGGGGCAGACTTCTGCTCAGGTCATGATCTCATAGTTCATTAGTTTGAGCCCTGCATGGGAGCACTGACAGTGTGGAGCCTGCCTGGGATTCCGTCTCTCCCTCTCTCTCTGCCCCTCCCCTGCTCACATGCATACTTTCTCTCTCAAAATAAATAAATAAACTTAAAAAAATAAGAGGGTGGGGAAACTATTCTGTGTTATTATTATAAAAATAGAGAACTTCATTTATCTTGGGAATAAACTAACAGAAGTTGAAAATTTGTTGGCAAGACTACAAAAGGCTAATTGATGAATGTTTTAAACAACATTGAGGTAAGAATCAAGAAGTAGTTTATTTAGAAGGTAGAGAAATACCAGTAGGGCAGTGGAAAATTGAAACTGAAACAGAAAGAAGCCAGTGAAGTTGTATTATCAAACCAGCTAGCACTATGAGAAAGAGTATAGAACACACATTTGTTATTCCATACAAGAGACAGGAAGTTGGTATAAATTTATTTGAGAGCTTCTCCCAGTCCTGAACTCCCAGCTCTGATTGCATACAGTAGCCTTCCCTGGAGAAAGCCCTCAGGCAGAGGTAGAGATAGTGGCAGCTGGAAGTTGTCCAAGACACCGGAATTGTTAAGGCCTAAGGGCTGTAGATGGGGCACCCACAGTATCAACCGAGTCAAAAACTAGATACAAGTTATAAAACTGAACATTATAAATCCTGGGTTAAAGTACACATTTTCACTTAAGAAGATAAATGTTACAGTTTTTATCCATCAAGTTATTACATTTGAACAATTTTTAAATAGTAAATGTAGTGATCAAAACAAATGGAATGTGTCATATTTAAGTTATTCCCTTTAATTGAATATTTGGACAGAATAGATTACAGGATAAAAGCAATGGTTATTCATATAAATTGAGAAATATTTTTTCATTAATTTTAGATTTAGTTATGGGAAGACATGTGTTACTTATGAAATAAGTTTTGTCATTTTGTCTAATACCTACTACCTAGTGTTGAGGCTCTGGATAACAGAACTGGAAGAGAGAGACTTTTCTTTGTTACCATTTAATTAATTTTTTAAACTTTTAGAAAGAATAACTGTTAATTATTCTTTAGCCACAAATAAACTGAAAAATTATTTAAATGGAAACTATTTTATAAAGGTGAGCATTTGGGTAAGGAATACAATGATTAAATCCACAAGCTTATGAATGGTTTTGCCCAGAATAAAACAATCAACTAACTCAACTCAGAGAAATATAAAAAAGGGTGAAAACTACCATTTTTTTTTAATTTTTTTTTTCAATGTTTATTTATTTTTGGGACAGCGAGAGACAGAGCATGAACGGGGGAGGGGCAGAGAGAGAGGGAGACACAGAATCGGAAACAGGTTCCAGGCTCTGAGCCATCAGCCCAGAGCCCGACGTGGGGCTCGAACTCACGGACCGCGAGATCGTGACCTGGCTGAAGTCGGACGCTTAACCTACTGCGCCACCCAGGCGCCCCTACCATTTTAAGTATTAATCCCTTCCACTGAAAAGGTAACAGTGCTTCTTTAAACTCTTATATCACAGTCCCAGTTGGTGGTTGATGATTCTGACAAGATGTGATGCTATCTACTTAACAAAGCCCAGAGCTTTCAAGCTGTTATACAACAGTGATTTTCAGATATGCTTGATGAGTATAAGGTTTTATTCTAATAATGCTATCTTGAAACTCTGACACCCCTATAGTCTTTCTTAGAAAAGAATGTGACAGCCCTTGGGCCCACTGAGATTCACATTGTTTAAAATGCTAAATATCAATGACTGTTGGAGAAAAAGACTATTCAGATGAGTATAGATTTCTAGGCATTGCTTCCATTAATTTTACCAAAAAGAAAAAAATACTAAAAATTAAGTATATATGTAACTTATTTCCATTGGAAATAATACATTTTACAGAAGTCTTATGCTACTATTCTGATTTCCTTATGACAGGTAAATAACTAATATTTGATACTACCACTGTAAATATTCTATAAACACCTGAAATTTTATAAATTCATTTTTACTGGTATACACTCTTTTTAATTATTTAATATTTTGGTTAAGTATTGTTTAATGTTTTGATTAAATAACAAGTTCTGTCCCTCCCACCAAACTAGCAATTATGAGGAAACAAGAATAACTAGTCTACTACTTAGAAAAGTACAGGAATATAGAGATTGTGTCCATGATGCAAATGTGAAGTGGTGGCTGAACACTATAAGTGAATGTGATAAGTATGAGGATTTCAGAGCTGACCAAAAAAAGTGACCATGAGAAGGCAATATTGCACAGTAATCTTTATTGGGTGGCCACTTAGAAAGGATTGCCTGAAGGATTCATTCACACCAAGAAACCTTCCAGAGGCAGCAGTGCAGGACCATAGCCTAAAATAGAAATGGCAAGGGAACTCTCAGGGGAGAGGGAATGTGGAGAGGCAACTTAACATGTCTAGATGGTGTTGCTCAGCAGCAAGGTGGGGAAGGAATATGCATTGCTGAGCTCCAAAGAACAGCAGCAGATTGTGGTCTTCTATAGTTACAAGTTTTGTGTTTTTTTCCATGACTATTGGATGCTGAGTGAATTTTCACATGTTATGGAAAGCAGGTAGGCTCTATATGGCTAAAATGTTGCTGATTTGAGCTATACTTCAAGCTGTACTTGGGTGTTTAAGAATTTGAGTTTTGTGCCAGCAGCCTTTAAGCTAATGTTCCTGGCTTGCTAGGAAGTAATCAACAGAGGGGCCAATACACAGGTACCAACTTTGGCCTGTTTATATGACAACCTTAAATCCATTTTGTTTTGTATATGCCTTTGTGTGGATAATTCCTTGGACATGGCTGTCTGTGTTTCCTTTAATTGTTTTGTGGTGCCCCACACGTATGCTTTTCTTACAGCCTCAAAAGCCATGGATACCAGGAAGACTATTAGGAAAACTGCTTTGTGGCATTGGAAGGTTGAAGCTAGTATGGGTTTTAGGTGAAGTACTTGGGAGTTTCACTGCTCAAATATCTGTTGGAATCTTGAGCCAAACACAAGTACAAGAAATACTATCCAAAGTTAGATGAGGGAAGCTTTTGATAGGGGAAGTCATTTGACTTCCTTACACGTCCATCAGGCTCTCTCTTGCTGCCTGTATTCTCTGTGTTTTTTATTTATTTTTTTTTTCAACGTTTATTCATTTTTGGGACAGAGAGAGACAGAGCATGAACGGGGGAGGGGCAGAGAGAGAGAGAGACACAGAATCTCGGAAACAGGCTCCAGGCTCTGAGCCATCAGCCCAGAGCCTGATGCGGGGCTCGAACTCACGGACCGCGAGATCGTGACCTGGCTGAAGTCGGACGCTTAACCGACTGCGCCACCCAGGCGCCCCGTGTATTCTCTGTGTTTAATGAAAGTAAGTTTGTGTAGTTTGGTGGAATTCTAAGTGGTGCTTATATTATTGTCAAAGAAGCTTGGGTTTTATCTGCCTTGCATTCCAACTTGAGTCAAATAAATAGGTTACGGACTCATCCTACCATTACCCATATGTTTGTGTGAGGTTAGCCTCTGGATATTGTTGTTGGGTATCAACGGTTAAGGGCATAATCTCATTTTGATAAGTAAAGTTTATGTGGGAAATTGGCAGAGATGTATTATGATAAATGTACTAAAATTAGGTTGGTAATATCCTAAATCTGTGCTATACAGTATAGTGGCCACTGGCCACATGTGGCTATTTAAATGAGATTAGTGTCACTGAGAAACTTGATTTTTAATTTTATTCAGTTTTTGACAAGAGTATTGTGGGTGGTGACATCTCATTGTGGTTTTATTTTGCATTTCCCTAATGACTAATTATGTTGAACATCTTTTTGCGTGTTCTATCCATATAGTCTCTCCATTGAGATATCTATTAATGGCTCTTTTCATATTTATTGAGGTATATTGATATACAAAAAAACCCACCTATAATTAATGCATACAATTTGGTGAGTTTGGACATATGTATACATACACTCATATTACCATCACCACAATCCAAGAAGTAAACATACCTTTCACCTCCAAAAATTTCCTTGTGCCCTTTGGTTGATGTGATTTTTTTTTTCTTTTTCCTTCCTTCCTTCCTTCCTTCCTTCCTTCCTTCCTTCCTTCCTTCCTTCCTTATTTGTTTTGTTCTTTCTTTCTTTCTTTCTTTCATTTTTTGTGGTAAGAACACTTAACATGAGATCTATCCTCTTAATACATTTTTAAATATGCAGTCGTTTATTGTTAACTATAGGCACTTTGTAACAGCAGATCTCTAGAGCCTCCCTGTCCTGTATAATTAATTGTCCCTGTATGCCCATTAAATAAGTTTCCATATTCTCCTTTTCATATCCTCCATTGCATGGTAACCACCATTCTGTTGTCTACTTCTGTACATTGGATTATTTAAGATGCCTCATACAGTAGTATTTGTCCTATGACTGACTTACCTTACTTAACATCATGTTATCCAGGTTCATCCATGTTATCACAAACAGCAGGATTTCTTTCTTTTTAAAAGCTGAATAATATTCTGTTATACGTATGTATCACATTTTCTTTACCTCTTCATCATTGGACTTGTATTTGGTTTCCACGTCCATATTGTGAATTTTGGTGCATTGAACATGGAAATGCAGATGTCCTTGAAATCCTGATTTCAGTTCTTTTGGATACCTACTCAAAAGTGACAGTGCTGGATCATATAGTAATTCTAGTTTTAATTTTTGGAGGAACCTAGATATCGTTTTCCAAAAGAGCTACATTATTTTACATTCCTACTAATAGTATAGAAGAATTTCAATTTATCCACAAACTTGCCAAGATATCTTTTTGATTTGTTTATAATAGTTAACCTAAGAGGTATGAGATGATAGCTCATTGTGGTTTAATTTCCATTTCCCTGATAATTAGTGGTATTGAACATCCTTCATACATTTGTTGGCCATTTTTATGTCTTCTTTAGAGAAATTAAAAGCCCTTTGTCCACTTTGACCAATTTGTTTTCTTACTATTGCATTGTATGAGTTCCTTATATACTCTGGAAATTAACTCCATGTTGGATATGTGGCTTTTAAATATTTTCTTCCATTCAGCAGGTTGCCTTTTTACTCTGTTGTTTCTTTTGCTGTGCAGAAGTCTTTTAGTTTGATGCAAACTTTGTGTTTGCTTTTGTTGCTTGTTGTTTTGATGTCATATATAAAAAAATGATGACACACCATGTCAAGAAGCTTTTTTCCTGTGTTTTCTTTTAGTAGATTTATAGTTTGGGGTCTTATTTCTAAGTCTTTAATACTTTAAGTTGATTTTTGTATATGGTGTGAAATAAATTGGAAAATGTCCCATGTATGTGGATTTAATGAATTGAAAGCAATTTGAACAAGAACAAAACTAGAGGCATCACACTTCCTTATTCTAAAATCAATTACAAATCAACAATAATCAAAACAGGCATATCAACAGACATATCAACCAAAGGAACAGAAAAGACACCTCAGAAATAATTCCATACATTTATAGCCAACTATTCTTCAACAAGTATCATAGTGTTTAACTTAAGCCTTGATTGGTTGCTCAATTGTTTTTACTCATGGATCTCTAGATTCTCCAGAACCAGTAGTTGCAAACTCTATTTGACTATCCAAATTGGTTTTAATTGATTTTACCTCTTTGTCAGAATTAGTTGGGGATAATTTTGTAGGTCTTTTTCTGAATTTTTTATCCCATTCCATTGATACATCCATCTTTCTGTCAAAATAACAGTCTATTAAATTTTGTAGCTATATAATAAGCATTATAATTAGGAACAATGATATCTCCCCACTTTGTTCTTTTTTTTTTTTTTCTTCTTCAAACTTGTTTTAGCTATTCTGGTATCTGTGCCTTTCTATATAAATTATAGTTTAAGTCATGTATGTTTATAAAAAACCTTGTTTGGATTTTGATAGAAATTATAATAAATTCATAAAAACAACTTGAAAATAATTTGAAAAGATTATCAAGTGCAGGGCTTGATCCCATAGTCCTGGGATCATGAACTGAGCCGAAATCAAAAGGAGGATGCACAATCAACTGAGCCACCCAGGTGCCCCGAATATATTTTTCATTTGTAGTTTTTGTTTGCTTTTTCAAACAAAGTATTTCATTATCTTTGGAGTAAATGTAAATGATACTATGTTTTGAATGTTGGTTTCCACATGTTGATTATTAGCATTTAGAAATTTGTTTTATTTTTTTATATGCTGATCTTGTATCATGCATCATTGTTGAGCTCACTTATTAGTCTAGGAAAGATTTTTTTGTATATTTTTAGGATTTTCAATGTAGGAAGTCATGTTGTTTATAAATAAATATAGTTGCATTCTTTGTTTCCATTATGCATAACTTTAATTTATTTGTCTTATTTCAGTATATTGATTTGAAAACCCAGGACCAAGTTGGATAAAAGTAAACATCCTTCTTTTAAAAAAAAAATCTTTCTTTTCTTCTGGACCTTAGGGAGATCTTAGGGAGAAAGCATTAAGTCTTTAACCATTCAGCAATAGATTCTTTGTAGATGCTCTATGTCAGGTTAATAAGATTCCCCTCTATTTTTGGTTCTTTGAGGATTTTGTTTGTTGCATTTTGTTAAATGCTATTTTTAGTCAGTTGAGATACTCATATATTTTTGTTCTTTAGCCAGTTGTGGTTGGTTACGTTGATTGATTTTCTAATGTTGAACCATCTTTGCATACCTTATTAAATTCCCCTTGTCATTGCATATAAATTATATTTATACATTTTAGGATTTGATTTGCTAATATGTTTTAATGAATTTTACATAGAAGTTCATGAGCAATATTCATCTGGAATTTTCTTTTTTTTGTATTGGCTTCTCTCATTTTGTTATCAGGGTAATAACAGCCTTAGAAAATGTAGTGGGAAGTATTCGTTTTTTTCTTCTTTTTTGTGGTGGGGGGAAATACTGTGTAAATATTATGTAAATCCTTATTTAAATATTTGGTAGAATTCTGCAACTAAAATTTCTGGGCCTGAAAGTTTCTTTTTGGGGAATCTTCATTTCTGAGGGATAATTTTAATAGACATTTAATGTATTAATAGACATGAATATGAATATATATGAATATATATGTGAATATGAATATATATATGAATATATGTATATATATTCATCGTGAGTTCCAAAATGGCATTCCATATTTTTCTGGCTTATAATTTTATTTTTACTTTCCTTTCTTGAGAAGTCAGCTGTTAACGTAGTTTTTCTCTGAATACAAGTTGGCAGATATTTTCATCCTATTTTCTAAATGCTATTTTATCTACTTTCCAAAACACAGTCATATGTTCTTATCATCTTATAATTAACTATATTTATTGATTGATATTTAATGCAATATATTTAGTATCCCTACTTATTAATTATAATAAAATATTAGTTGTAATATATTTATTATTCCTAGTCAATGACCATGACATTTCTCACTGCCAAAAAATTATTTTTATGTGAGAATTATTTGGAGAAATCAAAAAGAAAATATTCATTGAAACACAGTTTGTGAGTGGTAAAAAACTAAAATTTATCACCATATGGATTTAATTTTATCATTTGAAAATGCTGGTGAAGAGAAGTATTTGAAGTCTATGCAGGGTATTATTGCAAGCATTTATTTGTGTGGGGACATGCACACATGCACATTTGTGTACATGTGCATGTAAGCCTCCTTGTAACACTAACACAGATTAGCTCAAAATGATAATTTTAGGGTACACACATTGCATATTGTCCTATCAGAGATAAGGATTCACTGAAAAATTTAGGCGGTAAATTAGATGTAAACGTGATTTTAGAATTATGTATTCCAAGTAAGAGATGTGATGACTAACTAAACTATTCTTATATATTTACTATTTTTGATACATCAGTGTCATTTTCACAGGTTGGGGGCATCTGGCTGACTCAGTTGGAACAGCACGCGACTCTTGCTCTCAGGTTCATGAGTTCATGCCCCATGTTGGGTGCAGAGATTACTAAAAAAAAATAAATAAATAAACATTTGATAATATACTTTTTTACCAGAACACTTAGTAATCATACTGGTATTATATTAAATATACACATTATTTAAATGTGTCTGTCTTCCATTTATAGAATATAATTTTATGCTTAACAAAAATTTTAATCTCAACATCAATTTCAACAGATACTCATATGTTTTCTGCATATTTACTGATGAATTTATTTTTGAGTAGTTCCTGTTAACTAATAAAGAAAATAATAACAATATGTCTGTGTGGAGAAGTAATTATATTATGTCAAGACATTTTTTTCTAAATCTACGTAAAAATTAAGGGGTGCCTGGGTGGCTCAATTGGTTAACCATCCAACTCTTGATTTTGGCTCAGGTCATGAGCTCACAGTTGTGAGATTGAGCTCTTCATCAGGGTCCACTCTGGGCATAAAGCCTGCTTAGGGTTATCTCTCTCCCTCTTCCTCTGCTCCTCACCTGCTCATGCTCACTCTGTCTCTCAAAAAAAAAAAAATTAAAAACATTTGTGTTTTTTAAAGAAGAGCTACTATAATAAAAATAATGTAAACATGAAAATTAGGATCAAAATACCTGATTAACTCATTATGGAAAAATAGTTAGATGTGAAACTCTTAAAAAGTATTCAAAATTTACTATTTTATATTAACTCAGGAAAAATAATTTTAAAAAATAAAATGGTTAACCCAGACAAAAATATATTTCATATAGAAAAAGCCAAAAAGGAATGAATAATGAGGAATTAAAAATCAGAAGTCAGTCAATAACATAGATTTAAGGATACATTCAGTAATTTGAAAGTTGAAAGAAAATTGATGAAATGCCCCAATTGAAAGGCAAAGCTGGAGTGCCCAGGTGGCTCAGTCAGTTAAGCTTTCGACTTCAGCTCAGGTCATGATCTCAGGGGTTCCTGAGTTTGTGAGTGTGAACCTGGGCATTGGGCTCTGTGCTGAGCCTTGGAGCCTGCTTCAGATTCCGCGTCTGCCTCTAACAGCCCCTCCCCCACTCATGGTCTCTTTCTCTCTCTCTCTCTCTCTCTCTCTCTCAAAAGTAAACATTATTTTTTTAATTACTATTATTTTTAATCACACCAAAAATACAAAGGAAAATAAGACATTCTAATTGGGGGAAAAAAAAGCTAAACAAGTTAAAAAATAATGACTACAGAAACTGAGGGATTTAGAGATTGAATTGTTGAATTGCATAGGTTTTTATAATAGAGTCAGGGAGTTCAGGAAGAAGATAGGTAGCGTTGTCAGAGGTATTTTCTCAGGGCAGATAGAATTTGAGATGAGACCTGAATGTTATGAGTAACCACATTTAAGAGAATGATCAGGTCCTGAGACTTGACAAGGTGAGGTATATTTATCAAATCTGATTAGGAAAAAAAAAAGTAAAATGTGGTTGTCTGGGCTGGGGAGAGGGAGGAAAGAGGAATTGCTATTCAATGTATGAAGTTTTAGTTATGCAATATAAATAAATTCCAGATGTTTTCTATAAAACATTGCACGTTTGGTTAACAGTGCTCTATTATACACCTAAAAATTTGTTAAAAGGGTTGATCTCATGTTCCTCTTCTTTCAACAACAACAACAAATATGTATTCAGATATTTTAAGAATTCCTACCTGAAAAACACAAGAAAACTTTTAAAAATTATTAAAAATAATAAATGAATTTAATTTACGGTGAATATCACAATCACGATATACCTATATCAATGGTTTCCATGTAGCTAAGCAAGATAATCCCATAGTCAGCAATAGGGAGAAAAAGGTAACCTACTAGAAATAAAAGTGATATACCTATATAGAAAAACCTAAAATACTTTACTTAGAACTGAAAAAATTATCTGAAAATAAATGGGGAAACATACTACTTTCTAGCATGTAAAATGCATTTTCTATAAACTATCTTTTTTGCATAGAAGATTAACTATGAAATTATTATAATTTGAATAAAATTTCCAGTGATAAAGTTTGAAATTTTATATAATTATCATAAACTTTACTTGAATGAACAAGTATAACAGAAGACTCAAAATATTAAAAAAAATAAAATTATCTAATCTGTGTAAAATTATACACAGATTAGTGTTTAATTTATAGCACAATAGACAAATAAATATGAATAATAAAATGCCAAAAACGTCAAGTGTTTATGTGAAACACTTGAAGTGTCTGCACTTCAATTGTGAGCACATGATGAAGATTCCACCTAAAAACACCCACACTGGGTTGCTGAATTACATAGTAAAACATCAATTTTGAAAGCATTTTTATCTTATCTTTAAAACATAGACTTTATCATAAAGTGTTACCACTTTACTGTCTTTTACCCAGACATAGCCATTCCCTTATTTTATTATCTACAGTATATCTGAAAATTGGCCATATAAGAATATGAGGTACATTTTAAGAGTTATTATTAATGATACAATGTAGATAAAGAAAAAAGATTAGGGAAACAGTAAAGGAAGAGTGAGACCACTTAAGGATAATCACATCTGTGATGTTTGAATCAAGAAAAATTTAAGGTAATTCTAATTGCATACATACTCAAGACTTTTTTTATGAATTCTTTTCTTTTTTGTATTTTACTGATTATTTACTTTTGAGAGAGAGACAGAACATGAGTAGAGGAGGGGCAGAGAGAGAAGGAGACACAGCATCTGAAGCAGGCCTCAGGCTCTGAACTGTCAGCATAGTGCCAGACAAGGGGCTCAAGCTCACAGACTCTGAGATCATGACCTGAGTCAAAGTCAGATGCTTAACTGACTGAGCTACCCAGGTGCCTCTTCTTTTTTGTATTTTGAATAGTAAAATTTAACCAGGAAAATTATGAATGATGAAATACAATTGGTATTAAGAATATAAAAGATCATTATAAGTATTATCAGTTGACAGAAAGTTGGAAACAGCACAAATCAGTGCAGTTATACCTAGGAGACTTGAAGTTATGCAACAAAAAAATATTAAGTTTTTCTAATAAATTCTTCAATAACTTTACAAACTTACCAGATTTAGTTCATACATTCTGAATAAATGAATTCATTGTTTGAAAGACAGTTATTTAAATGTGAAAGTCAGATCCATTGATCTAGCTTTCTTTTGCCTCCTCTGAAAGTTTGCCTTTTTAGGCAAAGCAGTTGGTACTCTATGACAACATAGGTATGTTGACTGAAATAGTTACAGAGTTTTGTGTTTAAGTTATAAAAAGATATGCTGTGTAAATTCAAATCTGGCTATGAGAATAAAAAAGGAATTACACAAAACTATTCAATAATGGCGAAACAGCATAATTTCCCATCAGGAAAACAAACTAGGTTCTATTTTAGCTGGCATTAGTTGTATACTATACTGTTTTTTGCTTTTAAACATTTTCTTCCTGACTATTTTGAATCACCTAAAAAGTTCCAGAATTCCATTAGTTACTAAAGCTGAAATAACAGAAAAAATTGTAATCACTAAATATTGTTTACAAACATCTTTAAATATATTTCCTAACCTCTTAAGAATTAAAAAAAAAGTGAAACTATGATTTACTTTAAAAATGAAGCACTCAAGTAATGTGTGGTAAACAGACTGGAAAACAATAGTGATAGATATATTGTAAGAGTTCTTGTATCAAATAACTGGGTTTTGTAATTCTGATACCATTCAAAATAGAACAGAGGCCAAGAAATAAAGAAAGAAAGAAAGAAAGAAAGAAAGAAAGAAAGAAAGAAAGAAAGAAAGAAAGAAAGATGAATTACATTTAATTTAATTATATTTAATAATATAATTAAAATTCAGTTTAAAATAGTAATAAGACATATACTCTTTAGGACACAATGAGTCTACAAATTATTGTACTCATTTTCTTGTTCTGAAGGTAAAGATCGATACATTATATGTATTTGGGAAAACTGAAAGTAATAAACTTTTCCAAAATAAAATTAAAATATTTTTATTTTCTAACTTTGAAAGATAAGCATTAAGATGGTTTATTTGAAGACCTCAAATTCATAAAAACTACAAAGTCCAGACTGAATCTCACACACATGTATGTAGTAAAGTAAAAGAAAGAACAATGAAAACTTCTCTTCTCTCCTTGAGAGATGCATGGATGCACTTTGTGATTGTCTCCTTTGTACTCCCAGGAAGAACCCTGACTTCACTGGCGAGGTATATTTTCATAGTTCTAAGTGTCAGAAGGCCTGTGATCTTGCATTGTAAAATCTCAAAAGGTTATTCCTTTTATTGTCTGTTATGTTATGTTTTAAAGAAGACACACTAAGAAGGAGAAAGTGAGAAGATAGTCCCTCCTTCCTCAAAGAGAATTCTGTTATTTTATCCTTACACATGGCATTTTTCTGGTTCTTCATATATAGATAATAATTACTTCTTTTTTAAAATTTTTTTAATGTTTTTATTTATTTTTGAGACAGAGACATAGCATAAGCAGGGGAGGAGCAGAGAGAGAGGGAGACACAGAATCTGCAGCAGGCTCCAGGCTCTGAGCTGTCAGCACAGAGCCCAACACAGGGCTCAAACTCACGGACTGTGAGAGCATGACCTGAGCCGAAGTTGGAAGCTTAACCGACTGAGCCACCCAGGCGCCCCAATAATAATGACTTCTGATCAAGCACGTTCTTAAGTAGGCAGCCACAATAATGACATTGAAGAGAAAACCACAATTAGCTTTGCCAGGAGTGAACATTTTAAGGGGAGGCGAAGATGGACAGAGCCAGAGAGAAAGAACATTATTATTAGCTGCATGATGATGATGTCTGGCAAAACTTCTGGTGACTCCAAAGCAAATCTGAATGGCCTCTCTGAGAGCTAGGATCCTACATGAAGTAGAGACAAAAAAAAGAGTTAGGGAATTTAGTGTTATACATACATTCATGGTTAATCAGGTGTTTAACAATGCTTAAGGTATGTGTTTCATTCCATCAACACATAAAACATGTACATGCTCATACATACAGAAATGAACATGCAGAAATAATCAAGCTCCTTCAGATGGGAAACATAGGAAGTAGAAACTAATTTGAATTTTGAAAGGGTCTATAGAATAAACAATAGAACAAAAATTCAGGTTTGAATTCCCTGACACTTTCTGAATGCTATAGGTAGAGTTTTGAAAAATAATATTTTTAAGTATGTAAAAATTATACTCCCTATAGGAAAATATCATGTTTCAAAATTATTTTAAAAATCAAGAATTAGGTTATATTATTTTGAAGTTTTTACTGTACACATTCATGACTAAGTCAAATGTTATACATTAAAGACATTAATGAACTACTAGAAATTTCATTAGCTACAACCAAGTTTAGAGAAAAATGTAATCAATGAAAAGGTTGTAGACTTTGTACTTCATTTTTCAATTTTAATAATACAGTTGAAAAGCCATGTTAATTATACTTTCTCCAGCTGGTATTTCCTAGGTAACCAATACCTCTAAAAGATAATTAAAAATATTTCCTTGTGGTTATTTTTCTAGATTTCATATATCATTGCTTCATTACTACTTCAAGGATGATTAAAGTTTTTTAAATATTAATTATGTTTAGTTAATAACTAGTTGACTAAAATTAATGAATGTATATATACATACATATATGCATACATACATATATGTATAATTATATTATTTTAACATCATACTAGACGTTCTCTGCATGGAGATAACTTTGTTTGCATTCTAAAAGAGAAATGGGAGGTAGCAAGCAAAGAAAGTAGAAAGGAAGACATCAGATGGAAAGAAGACTGATGACCATACTTGAGGAAGGGTTATTTCTATATGTTCTCCAATGCTCTCTTTTGCAATTGCCATAAAAAAAAACAACACATAAATAGTTCATAGTGAATTTTTTCCAGAATATTTATGATTTTAACTTGAACATGTATGTGTGCTCGCATGTGTGATTTCATGTTAGGCTGACATAGTTTTACAAGAAGCTCTACAAATGGAATGGAAGCAGAAACCCCAATGAAACCAAGACTACAAGGATAACTCTATTAATTAGATTCCAGTTTTTTCAACATTTGTAGAGATGTTTAGAAGTTCTTAAGTTTATAGAATTGTAGAATTCAAAACAAGGATAGGGAAGTACACCTAAAATTAAAATTACTTAAGAAATTGACTAAAATCAATGGTAAAAATAATAATTAAATAAGTTATCCTGTACAGTAAAGTTTACCCATTTTATATAGAGAGATTTTTCAAATAACTCTTTTGCATTTAACATGAGGTCAAAATAGATGTTTGTCTGTATGTTTGTTCCTTTTATATTGTGAACTATGCAGCAACCTCAGGCAAAATGTTTGACATTTTTTAACCCTAGTTTTCTCATCAGTGAAATGTTATTAACAGCCATATCTCAGAGAATTTTTTAAGGATTTATCTGTATAATGCAGTTAAATAACAGAAAATGACTAGTATATATTAAACATCTAACAAACGTCCAACTGTTGTCATTACTATAGGATTGATCAAATTACTTTGCTCTTACTCACTTTCCATTGCAACATCCAGAATAATCTTGCTTCTCTTATACTTTATTTTAGAGACTTTAGAAATCAGAAAGGATTGTGTTCCTTATCTTCAAGGGAAAACATGAAAGTGGTGTACAAGAAAGTCATAAAGATAATTATCTGGGAGAATAATATATGCATAATGAATTTACATTGATGACATATAATATTGATTATATTGATGATATAATACGGTAGGAATCATGCTAAATGTTATAGAAGTTATAAAGATAAGCAATTTTTAACTTTGATATTGATGTTTCTCATTAAGGAGGATATAATTGCTTTCACTAAAGAAAGTACAATCCATGTTTAGGAAGTAAGAAACTGCTTTTAGCTGAGGGACTGAGTCGAATAATGGAAGAAGCAATATTTGAGCTAGCATTTAGAAGAGTATGATCCTTATAGGTGGAGAATACCTGGGACACAGTATTCTAAATAGAGAATTGGGGCCAGGCAAAAGTGTGGTGTTAGGAATGTTTATTCATTCTCTTAACTAATATTTATTGGCAGTCTACTAAATACTAGGGACTTTGCTGGATGATAGGAATAAAATTAAGTAGATATCATGTGAACCAAGCCATTAGGTCTAGGACAGAATTTAAGCTGAGATCTGAAAAAAAAAGTGTTAGTTAATAGACGGAAGAATGTGGAAATGGGTGTCACAATGGAAACACAAGGAGAGGGACCATGATGATTTAGAGGAACTAAAAGAATCCAGGATATCAGAGGTCTGGAAATGAGGACGGATGTGTTGAAAGGTAACTGAAAATCTGGAAGAAGTCAAACTACACAGTGTCTTGTAAGCAAGCAATGCCCAGGGTTTGATCTTTATGATAAGGGTGGTATAAAATCACTGAGGATGTCCAAAGAGGCAGAGCTGCACATGATTTCATCTCTGTCTGAAAATTTCACTCTACAGAGTGGAGAATGAACTGGAGAAAAGAATACTCAGGACAGGTAATCAGTGAATAACTATTATACTATTCTAAGTGAGAACAACTGGTAGAATGTAGGTTTGAAAAATACAAATTAAATTTATTTTTATTAAAAAATAAATCACATACAATGTTATATTTGCTTTGGGTGTACAACATAATGATTCAACAATTCTATATATTGTACTGCACTCCCTTTTTATGAGTATAGTTACCATCTGACACCACAGAACATTATTATAATATTACTGACTATAGTTCCTATGACTTTTCATCCCTATGACTTACTTATTTTATAACTGGAAGTTTGTACCTTTTAATCCCCTTCATCTATTTCACCAATTCCCCACCCTGCCCCCACTGGGATCAACCAGTTTGTTCTCAGTATTTAGGAGTCTGTTTGTTTTTTTCTTTGATTGTACATATAAGTGAAATTATATGATATTTGTCTTTTTCTTGTCTAAATTATTTCACTTAGCAAAATACTCTCAGGGTCCATCCATGTTGTTGCAAATGGCAAGATTTCATTCCTATATAGAGCTGATTAATATTTTCAAATTATTGTTTTCATTTTCTTTGTGTAAATGCCCAGTAGTAGAACTACTGGATTGTATGTTATTTCTATTTTTAATTTTTTGAAGAATATCCATACTGTTTTCCACAGTGGCTGCACCAATTTACATTCCCACCAACAGTGCATGAGGGTTCCCTTCACCCAACATCTTCACTAACACTTGTTATTTCTTGTCTTTTTGATTCTAGCCATTCTGACAGGTATCTTGTGGTTTTGATGAATCCAATTATAATGAAACAAATTGTATCTTGAATAAAATATAATACTGAGTTGGGAATACAAATTAAAATTTTTTTAACTTTTATTTATTTTCAAGAGACAGAGACAGAGTGCAAGTGGGGGAGGGACAGAGAGAGAGGGAGACACAGAATCCAAAGCAGGCTCCAGGCTCTGAGCTGTCAGCGCAGAGCCCAACGTGGGGCTCAAACCCACTAATAGTGAGATCATGACCTGAGCTGAAGTCGGACGCTTAACCGACTGAGCCACCCAAGCGCCTCAGGAATACAAATTTAAAGCCAAAATATTGAGGGAACAATACAAACTAAAATTTTAAATATAATATGATAGTGATAAAGCCAAAGATATTGTATAATTATATTGTATATAAGCATAAAATAAAAAAAAATTCTGAGAAAAAATGACTCTCTAATGTAGCTTCTTTATAAAAATGGATTTTCACGGAGACCAACTGGAAAAGGAATGTTAATTGCAGTCGTGGAGAATCAAACAGAGCACTTGAATATTGATGTAAGGTGACTTCGAGTAAACGAAAATACAAATTAAAAAAATTTAAAATTCAAAGTAGAAAACAATAGAGGAATTATTCAATAGGATAACATATACCACCTTCAGAGTATTTTTTTAATTAAGACAACTTTTGAAAGCATCTGGAGTTCACAACAAAATTGAGGCCAAGATACAGAGATTTCCCCTATATTCTCTGCCCCCACACATGCACAGCATCTACCATTATTAATATCCCCACACACACCAGAGTGTTCATTATTATAGTTGGTGAACTTACATTAACACATCATAATGAATCAAAGTCCATACCTTATATTATAGTTTATTCTAAGTGTTGTACAGTCTGTGGATTTGGACAATGAATGATGACACTTTTCAGTCATTATGGGATCATACAGAGTATTTTCACAGACCGAAAAATCATGTTCCTCCTATCCCTTCCCTTCCTTCCCCTAGCCAATGATCTCTTTACTGTCTCCATAGTTTTGTTTTTTTTTTTTAAACTGTAATATAATTGGAATCAACATAATATAGCCTTTTCACATAGCAATATGCATTTAAATTCCCTTTATTTATTTTCATGCCTTAATACTAATTTCTTTTTATGCACAGAATAATATTCCAGTATCTGGATATGCCATAGTTTTACCTATCTATTCACCTACTGAAGGATATCCTGAAGGATATCCTGATTGCCTCCAAGTTCTAGCATTTATAAATCAAGCTGGTATAAAAATCTACATACAGGTTTCTTTTTGTGTGTGGAAATAAGTTCTTAACTCTTCGGTAAATACCAAGGAGTGTGATTTCCGGATCGTATGGTGAGAGTATGTTTAATTTTGTAAGAAACTGCCAAACTCCTTTTCAAGGTGGCTGTACCATTTTGCATTTCCATCAGCAAAGAATGGATGAGTTCCTGTTGCTCCATACCCTTGCCAGCATTTGATGTTTTTGGTGTTCTGGACTTGTGCCATTTTAATAGGTGTGTAGTGGTATCTTATTGTTTTATTTGCATTTTCCTGATGACATATGATAGCGAGCATCTTTTCATATGCTTATTTGCTGTCTGTGTATTTGGCTTGGTAAGATAATCTGTTAAGGTCTTCTGACCATTTTTAATTTGTGTTATTTGTTTTCTAACTGTTGAATTGTAAAAATTATTTGTACATTTTGGATAACATGCAAATAGTCAACACAGTATTGAGAGAGAAGAATAAAGTGGTAAAATTGGTACTAATCAATATCAATACCTACTATATACCTGCAATAATCGAGACAGCGTGGTATCAGTGAGAGAATAGACAAATAGATTAAACGGGATAGAGTAGAGAGTCTAGGTATAGATCTACCTAAATAGAACCAATTAATAATTGACAAGCAAAGGAAATACAGTGGAATAAAAGTAATCTTTTCAACAAATGGTTCTAGGACAACTGGATATCTACATGTAAAAAAATTAAATCTAGACAAAGACCTCACACCTTCCACAAGAATTAACTTAAAATGTATCTCAGGCTTAAATGTAAATTACAAAACCAAAGAACGCCTAGAAGATAATATAGAAGAGAGGCACCTGGTTGGCTCAGTTGACTAAGTGTCAAACTTCATTTCAGCCCAGGTCATGATCTCACAGTTCATGAGTTAGAGCCCCAAGTCAGGCTCTGTACTGACAGTGTGGAGCCTGCTTGGGATTCTCTCTCTCCCTCTCTCTTTGCCCCTCCCCTGCTCTCTCTCTCTCTCTCTCTCTCTCTCCCTCTCTCTCTCTCTCTTTCAAAGTTAAAAACAAAGGATAATATAGAAGAAAGCCTAAGTGACCTTGCATATGGCAATAACTTTTTAGGTGCAACACTAAAGGCACAATCTGTGAAAGAAATAGTTGATAAGCCAGGCTTCAGTAAAATTAAAAACTTCTGCCCTTGGAAAGGCAGTGTCAAGAGAATGAGAAGACAAGCCACAAACTAGGAGAAAAAATTTACAAGACACATCTGATAAAGGACAGTTATTCTTCAATATATTTTGAATGACACCAAAATGGCTTGCTATTCATATGATGATCTTTATTCTTTAAAAAATCTTTATAAAAATTTTTTAATGTTTATTTGAGAGAGAGAGAGAGAGCACGAGCATGAGTGGGGGAGGGGCAGAGAGAGGGAGACACAGAATCTGAAGCAGGCTCCAGGCTCTGAGCTGTCAGCACGGAGCCAGACCTGGGACTCAAACTCAAGATCATGACCTGAGTCAAAGTCGGTCGTTTAACCAATTGAGCCACGCAGGCACCCCTATTCTTTACAAAATCTTAATTAAAGTGTTGTCTGGTTTGACCAGTGTTTCATTTTTTCTTATCAAGTCAGCTCTAATGCCTTCTACTTGACAAAGTACTGTGTAGAATTACTTCACAGGTATAGCAAATCAAACTGAAAAAGCCATTTGTAAAAGTAAGAAGCACTGTCACCAAGTATGATTGACCTATAACATCTCAGAATATATGTGCCCTAAAGATTTAGAGTAGACTTACAAGAAAATGGAACAACTACTTGCAAAATGTTTAGCACAGAGATGGGGATACACGCATGCACACACACACACACACACACACGCATGCACACACTTGGCCAAAATATTTGAACCAATGAGTTAATATCTTTAAAGCCTCAGGTTTTGTTATAAAAAGAGAATTAAAATTAATCAATTTCCATTTCTTTAGAAATGATAAATTACAATCAGTAATGATAGATTAAAAGCAAAATATTTTATTGTTCTTAAATCGTAAATTTATAAAATGAAAATGCTATATGTCTTTGTATCACTTTTCATATAACATAAATGCAAATAGTTTTATAAACCTTTTTAGTGATGAATTCCACTTGAATAATGGAACAAAGGATTTGTTTTGGACCAATGTTTATAGAATAAATTGATAAATAGAAAAACAACTGATGTAGAGTCATAAGAGTAAACAAAAAGTACAATAGAGAAAATGTAGTGTGCAATAGGAACAAAAAAAGACATACTGAATGGAAAATGTTTTAAGGGCTGCAAAACTTTTTTAGGTAGAAATTTTGTAGTTGTGTTTCCCATGATTCATTTATTTTTGGGTAGCAATAAAGAAGACATGAGTTCCATAATATGGATATTATGATGAGCTAGGATAACATAACATGTGGATGCTACAGTATGAGTATTCACTGAGTCTAAAACATTGTAGTTTCCTCTGATGTGTTTTTCATCAAGGTTGGGTTGGCCAAAGAGGAGAACAATTTTAAAGACAATCACTACATTTTATATGGAAATAATGCCTACTCTCACATGAACTTTGGGCTCACAGGTCCTGATGTTGTCACTTTAGGGATGTGAAGCAAAGCCACATTTGACTTGAATTCATATTCCATATCCTGGATGACATGATACTATTTTCCAGAAGTGACCAAGGTATTCAGGCTTAGTTCACTTCCAGAATGAAACAAATAAATGTATAGAACTTTGATGCCCTTCTCTTTTCTGTTTTTTATTCCTTCTCAGTCCATGGTCCTGGCTTTTCTTTATAACCATCCTTTTTGAGGAACTGGTAAATGCATCGTAGAAGAAAATAAATATTATAAATTGACTTTTATTATCAAAATTGAATTGATTCTCATGAAAATTTGAATGCATTTTCTTTTGAAAAAATTCTAAGATATTATAAGCATTGAGAAGGACAGAGAGAGGGAAAGGAGAAGGGAAACCCAACCTTATCTCAGTGGGAATGTGGGGGGATGGAAAGTGGTGAAAGGGACCAGGAGCCCTGTTTTACCATGAATATAAATGCTCTGATGCTCTGCAAATTTGATAGTATAAGGTTAAAGAATCAAACAGTGGATATAAGATTTTCAATAAAAGATGTTCAATAAATGCTCTAATGCTATGCAAATTTGATAGTATAAGGTTAAAGAATGAAACAGTGGAGGGGCACCTGGGTGGCTCAGTTGGTTAAGCATCCAACTTCAGCTCAGGTCATGATCTCACGGTCTGTGAGTTCGAGCCCCATGTCGGGCTCTGTGCTGACAGCTCAGAGCCTGGAGCCTGCTTCAGATTCTGTGTCTCCCTCTCTCTCTGCCTCTCCCCTGCTCATGCTCTGTCTCTCTCTGTCTCAAAAATAAATAAAAACATCAAAAAAATTTAAGAATGAAACAGTGGATATAAGATCTTCAATAAAAGATGCTCAGGTTAATACTAGATAGTAACAAGAAGTCATGTGTATTGAAGCTATTCAACAAAGGTGACAGGCTTGTATTAAAGACCTAAGAAGTGCTGACCTATAAATTTTATGCCTTGTATATCAGCACTACAATTATTGAAGCCTCCTAATGAAGTACTATACTTGGTGAATCTATCCAATATATTAATCTGATTCAAATGCTGTTTTTTTCTTGTCTCTTAAATTTAATCCTACATCAAGAAATTCTCCTGTCTTTATTTGCAAAATAGTCAACAAAATTGGCAGAATATTTTTACATTGAATTATAGCATCTGCCTACCTCATACCAATTAAAATTAAATATTATAATCCTACTATAATGTTTCTTGAATGTAACATAAACATCATATATTCTATTCTGTTTTATTTGAAACTTCATTCTTCTAGATAATCCAACAAAACATAATTTTATAATATCTCCCTTTATTCCTCTATCTAAACTACTTTATTTAACCCTATAGCTCCTTAGGAGGATGGTGAAGAATTAGTATATGTGTGGATACTTACATGATCTTATTTACACATTTATGTATTACATTATATACATATATACATATGTATATGTGTATATATGCATATGCCAAATGGATCATTAGAAATCAGGTACAATAACAGTAATTCCTTGAAAATGTCTTCTGTATATTAGATATTTTTCTCATTAGATTTTATATTTTTAACAAAATTTAGTGACATGAATTATTATTCTTTACTCAAAATTGAAATTGAAGTTTTTTTTTAAGAATTGTTATCACCACAAAGTTAATGATTATGACTTTTAAAGAGTGTGTGTGTGGTGTGTGTGTGTGTGTGTGTGGTAGTAAAAATAGAGTCATCACATGAATAAACTTGTTACAGGAATTTTTTAATTACTCTATTTTTGTTTCAGACACACACATTTGTGTTTTATATCTGAAAGAGATTTTTTGATTTACAGTGTTGGTTAGGAATTCTTTCTTATCAACTTCTGATTAACATATTTTTCTCCCTATGTTTGGGTTGTATTATTTATTTTAACAAGAAAGGCAGTGGAATATAATGGAATGAATATGAGATTTGTATTAAGATGCAGAATTTACTAACTGTGACACATACTAGGTTTATGATCATAAACAAAGCACATTTTTTGAGATTTATTTAAAACTAAATAAAAATACTAAAATACGAATTTTTAAGAAAACTGCATTAGTTTATATATATATTTGTGTATTTCCATGCATGTGCATATGTCAGACATGTAGCCAAATGCCTAGAATATCTCTTGATAGATAGATAGATAGATAGATAGATAGATAGATAGATAGAAAATACATATGCACACTTATAATTTGTCATTTTCCACAAATTTGATATTATTATGGCCTTTATACATTTGGTTATTTACACACAAAATGGTTGAAAAAGGTATCCAAGATTTCACCTAAGAAAAAGAGACTTAGTTGCAGATACAAACAAACATGCAGAAGGTTTATTTGAGTGTGTTCTTGGGACCACCACTTTTGAAAGGGAAAGAAAGGGAATAGGTCTGAGTAAAGGGAATAGTGAGGCTATGATGCAGTCCAGGAAAATCTACATCTGACACCACAGGAAACATTGAAGACAGAACGACCCTTCACTGTTGTCTCAAATTAGGACAAAAAGGTGAGGTCTTTATTTGTCTGCATTAACCAGTCACTAGATGCAAGCCAAGCGTCCCTGGGAAAAAAGGTGTGATATTTAGTGAGACAAATCTATTTTAGCTGAGACAGTTCCTAGAGAGGTCAGACAGTTGAGTTATATCTGCCAGCAGCATTTCCAATAACAGGCAGAATAATTCCTTCAGTCCTGAAGGAGGATGTGGGTGGCATATCACAGCATAATGCACTGCCTATCATTCTTAAAAAACAAATGTGGATGAAAGTTAATATCCTACCCCACAGCCATTCTCCACCTTTTTTTTTCTAATAGAACCTCAATTTAGTTGGAATTAGTCTAGCAGTTATTTATGTCAGGGAAGATGTTTGTATCCCCAGATCCCAGACTCAGAGAAAAATTATGGTTAATACAAACAGCTCTTTTCCACTGGGGTTCTGGGAGAGAATTAAATCCTAATGCCCTAAGACATTCATTTTATGTAATAAAGTAACTTTTCTCCTATGTATCTGAAATGGTGCTGACCATGTCTGTCCTTGGAGAAATTGAGGACATAGTGTCTTATAGTGCTTTATTCAGTGTAAACCTGGTGAGAAAACGCTGAGCCAATCCATGTGGTCTCATTAGACTTTGCAAAGTGGAGATTCTGAAATAATTCTGTCCAATCAAAAGTGAGGGGACATGATTCTTAGGGTATTTCTTGGATGGCTTTTCTTGTGCTTAAAGGATGGGTCAAGAGAGGGACATTTTCATACTTATATCTATAAACTAGGATATGAGGATAAAGTGCCTAAATATTGAATCTTCATGTACAAAGCTGAAAAAAAAATGTTAAGAATGACATAAGCAAAAGACAGAGAGAACACAGATCCTTGAGGATTTCAGTTAACTTAGGAATTAACCAATTTTGGATCCTCCCTATCAACACCCATCAATCAGCATATGTGAGATTAAAGGGAAAAATCTATTATTTAAACACATTTAGAGGGTTTTTTTCTGTATTTGCAGTTAAAAGCATCTTAATTGTCACAATAAATAACAACATACATATTTATGACTAACCCCAAGGTCTGTCCACTTTCCATTATATGTGCTGTCTCCTAAATGAATCTGATGCTGAAGTATACTGGATAGTGTTTTACACAACAAACAAACGTGTTATATATACGATGATTTCTACTGCCATGGATCTACAGAAGCCAGATAAGGTTTTTGAGGCCTTTGAACATATTCTTCCTCCATCCATGGGTCTGAACACATTACTTAGCCATCAGAGGCCTCGGCTTAGAATAATTTCCCCATTACTCCTAGGACTCTACATTTTGCTACTTGGGCCCAAGTACCTCCCCACACATACACCTTTTTTTTTTTTTTTTTTTTTTTTAGCAGTGAATGTCATGTGTGATGTCCTTTTTAAGGGGAGTATAGAAAGTATAGAAAGCAAGTGTTTAGAAAGTAAATAACAGAGAAGTGGGTTATTACTGGCTGTATTTCAGATTTAACCATGTATTAAATTAAGATCTGTTCAGTAGACATGATTCTCACATACTAATATTATTTCAAATATAAATTAATAAAACAAACTAGTTTTAGGCTGGAGATAAAGTGTGATAAAATTTAATGGATATTGAAGTGTTAATTCACCATTTTATCTGAGCCCTTTTGTGCCTTTGAGGCTGTGTCCTAATTCACCAAATGATAACTGTGGATTTCATGATTTCTAATGCCTTTCCAAATCGAAATTCCGTCAATTCTCTTTCCACTGCATGAAAAATACTATTGACGTACCAGCCTAATTTTTCTTAAATAAGAAATCTCTTTAAAATGCTAGATTTTTGGGGGGCCTGTGTGGCTCAATCTGTTAAGTGTCCAGCTCTTGGTTTTTGTCTCATGATCTCGTGGTTCATGAGTTCGAGCCCCATGTTGGGCTCTGTGCTGACAGCACAAAGCCTGCTTGGGATACTCTCTCTGTCCCTCCCCTGCTCCCTCACTCTCTCAAAATAAATAAAGTTAAAAAAAGTTTTAAATGCTAGATTTTTATTTTTTGAAAAAAAAAAATAACAGGTTGATCTGTGAATCTTTTACACAGTGTGAGTAAAAATAACATTCTGGGGGTGCTGGGTGGCTCAGTTGGTTAAGCATCTGACTCTTCATTTTGGCTTCGGTCATGATCTCATGGTTCATGAGATTGAGCCCTACGTCAGGGTCTGCACTGATGGAGCAGAGCAGAGCCTGCTTGGGATTCTCTCCCTCTCTCTCTGCCCTCCCCCCTCAAAATAAATAAATAAACATTTGTTTTTTTTCTAAAAAGAAGAACATTCTGAAATACTTTTAAGAAACACTGTTGTTGAAGAAAAAAATCCCTACTAACTGCATCTTAATTAAAGTGTTTTTATATTTTAATAGAGACACTTTTATGGTTGGAATCATATAGTCATGGTTTTAGGGAAAAAAACGAATTCAGTTAAAATAGTTCATAAGTATTAGTGACATCATTTAAATTACAATACAAAATAAAACAAAGAATAAAAAATCTTGGGGCACCTGGTTAGCTCACTCAGTTAAGTATCCAACTCTAGATTTCAGCTTGGGTTATGATCTCATAATTCATGAAATCAGGCCCCTCCTTGGGCTCTGTGCTGACAGTGCAGGGCCTGCTTGGGATTCTCTCTATCCCTCTCTCTCTGCCTCGGTCTCTCTCTCAAAATAAATAAATAAACATTTTTAAAAATGAAATAAAAGAAAAATCTTAAGTGGAATACCAACTAAAATTTTATTCCATTTCTTAAGAAATAAGTAGTTAAAATGTGAGTGAATTCAGAGAGAAATCTATGAGTAATTATAAATGTAAAGTCATGGGTTATACTTGATAAACGTTGTTGTTTCTTAACATTTTAGGATTAATATTGAACATTGCATTGAGTCAGAAGATCTGTCATATTTTCTATTATTTATTTAGGGATATATTAATACTCACTATCTAATTCATAATTATTTTCCTTACTCTTTGGAAATAATGAAATAGACAAATAGGGGCTGTTAAATAAAACTCTCAGAATTTTTTTCTAAGATTTATATGCCCAAATTTTAAAAGTAAGCTTGTATATAAATTATATACAAAGGCAAATTATATAGAACCTCAAAACATAAAACAAACATTTCTAGTTAAGTTTTTATTATACTAGATTATATTTTATATTTCTACTTACAGAACAGAAAGTTGATACTTTAAACCCACGTTAAACAGGTAAAATGTATGACTACTTATAAATAATGCCAATCATTTATCCACTAGAATTGAATCAAAATTGATTACTTACACAAAAGGTCTTCCTGCTCCTTTGAAGCAAATGTATTTATGACTAATACCTTATGTGTCTACTCCCTAAGAGATGGAATAGGGGACAGTTGTTGAGAAAAGAAGTCTCATACACATAGTTTTTAGATCTCCCTCACCCCAGGAAAAATAGGAATGGACATTGGGCCTGGAACACTCTTCTTAAAGAGCTCAAATAGCTTGTGCCAGGTTTATCATGTATAGGTTTGAGATGTATGGGGACATCTTTCCCTGGTTCATGGTCAGTGATGGTTTCTTTATTCTGCATAAGCATTTGTGTCACTGGCCTTCAGACAAGCCCCAACTTTTAGCATTTCAGACTTTAAGGGGGAGAGAGGTGTCCTGCACCTGCAACAGGAAATGGGTGTGCATTGCACTGTGTTGCTGCCAGGGTCACTCACTAGCTGTATGTACCAACCAAACTGTTAGAGCTGATATTGCTCTGTCTCTTCTCTGTGTGAGTAGAAGTGTTGTCGATCCAGTGCTTGACTGTGTTGTGTTTTCTCTGGAAAGTCCTTTACTAAGATGCAGTGAGCAGAAGTGTCTGGGCTTCTGTTCCTGGTGGCTGGCATCATGATGATCTTTGCTCTTCTCCATGTAGTTGGAAGTCTTCCCCTCTCTTTGGTGACCAGTCCATTTTGTTTTTCTCAACAGCAGTTATGCTCAGACACAACAGAGAGAAAAGAAGTAAAAATAAATATAATAATATGATGGCAGAAAAAATGCGGTAAATATAAATGTTTTGCAATGTTATTTTGAGTACAAGCTCAGTAGTGGAGCTAAATTAGCCCTAGACAAAAGATTGTTATAAACTTGCTAAAATAGTCTTAAAAGCAAGCTTCCAAATAATCAAATATTTCCAAGTAACTTGATGGCATGCTGAACAGAGCACATTTTGTATAAGAAAATCCAGTATTCCAAATGTAAAATTCTTAATGTATGTCATTTACTTAAAAAATATAATATATTTTAAAAAGCAAGAAAATATGATCTATAACCAAAAGAGTTCAGTCAATAGAAGTAGGTAAAAGATTACATAGCATTTCTGTTAGTGTTTTTGATTTGTAGCATATCTTTTTGGTACTTTTCTTAGAATTTCCATCTTTTTTTCCTCATTGCCTATCTATTCTTGAATGCCATTTACCTTCTTTTAAAGCCCTTAGCATATCAATTATAGTTGTTTTAAATTCCTGGTCTGATTATTCCAACATCTCTGCCATATCTGAATCTGGTTCTGATGCTCAGATGCTCTGAGTTCTATCTCCTCAAACCGTGTTTTTGCCTTTTAGTATGTCTTACAATTTTTTTGATAGGCAGACATTATGTAGTAGGTAAAAAACAAAACAAACAAACAAAAAAAAAACAATAAAACCTGTAAAAAGAGACTTTTGTGATGTGGTGATAAGGTTTTGGAGGAGAGGAATCTTTCTGTAATTCTATGATTAGAGTTTAGTCTTTTGAGCCTGTTCCTCTGGATTATGAATTTTACCTGTGCATCTCAGCCTCCCTTCCCTCAGGTGGGACAAGGTGGCTAGACTGGACTAGAATTTGGTAATTCCCTTCCTCCACATGGAAGGCTAGAGTCAGCTGAAATTGGGTACTTCCCTTCCCCCAGATCACTTAAGTTCTGGATGAAGCTCTGTTTAAATAGTGTCTCCTGAGAGCAGACCTTTTTAAGAAGAATAGATGCTCTGCTGCATTTAAAAGCAGTTCCTTTTCCCCTCCCCCCTGCTAGAAGCATGAGGGGATTTTCCTCAGATATTCACTGTCAGGGCCTGGTAGATCTTCTGGAGGTAAAATTCATAAAAGTGTGGAGGGTCCCCTTATGAGTAGTTCCCTCTGAAGGTTTTAATTCTCAAATTTGTCCACACAGAGTCTCCAGCAATGCATCAACTACATTTCAGGTTTCCCTACCCCAGCACTGATTTCTACATAGGTTTCAGCTATGGTAAATTGTAATTAGTTATATTTAGCTCCCTGTCTCTCCAGTTTGGGGGCAATAGTTTGTCCTGTGACCTTACTTCTCTCATGGATCTAAGAAGAGTTGTTGCTTTTTCAGTTTATTTAGCTTCTTTGGTTATTGTTAACTTCCATTGGAATGGTAACTTCCAAGCTTCTTACATGCCAGATCAGAAACCACAAAATTTTAATTTGTTAAATGTATAAATATACATGGTAAGCACTTACCTTGTTCTCAAAAGGCATATGATTGAGAACTATCAGACTTCCAACTCCTACTCCTCATGTTCACTCTTCCCAATAGATAATTATCTTATAATTATTTGGTGTTGTGTAAATTAATTTGGATATAGTGTTTAAACATTAATTTCCTAACTTATAGATGATACAAAAAATTACTGACAGCAAATCTTAAAAGTTAATACTATGGGTCCTTTGCATAACTCCCTAACGTATCTCTCGTCACACAAACAGGTATGTCTTATTAGGGCCTATCATACTAAATAATTGATCTTCCTGGGATCTATTACATTTTATTCATTATTATCCTTCATTCTAATATAAACTTTTTTAACATGATGAATATCAGAAATTTTGAGAGACTGTGTCAAAGCTAGCATAAATATAGGTCTAAACTCAATATTTGGTACCTAAATAGCAGATGGGTGAAATAATGAATTAAATGTAATTTCACTACATTTTAATATAAAGTAGATAAAACAAATGTAAAGTCAATGAAGGAGGAATAGGGAAAGAATATTACTGGATTATGTAATTATAGGGTAGGAAAGAGTGAATTAAAGGGTTCAGTGGATATGGCATAAAAACATATGTGCTTGAGACATCCACCAGGATTTTCAAAGCATTGCAGAAAATGGGAGAAAGAATCTTAATGTGTAATTGAGTAGAGTTTACTGAAATATGTTGCTAAGCATCAACCAGCTCTGAGTGACAGACATTTCCAGGTTCTGACAACTAACTGACAAGTGAAGCAAAGTAAACAGGTCTCCAACTGACAAACAGCAGACAACAGATATTTGACAATATATACAGTCAAATTAGTTTAACAATATGACAGTGCCTACTTTGTTGTTTTGTTGAGACATCTAGTGATAAAACAACATGACTGGTCACATTGCAGTTTTTCCTGCATATATTCAAAGGGGGACGTTTCTGAATAAATGTATCTCCACAGAATTCCTCAGAGCTCTAGAGATTCCAATGTGAAACCAATGTTGAGATACACTGGAGAGGGTTCAGGCTTTTATCTCATGATCCAAGGCATTATCATCATGGTTCTGGTTTGCAGTTTTGTTTGTTTGTTTGTTTGTTTGTTTTGGTCCCATTTGGATTTTTGATAAGATGAAACCTAATATTACTTCCTGCATGGGGTACGAACTCCTGAAGAAATACTGTGATGGGTTGGTTAAAAATACAAATTTTAGAGTATAAAGTGCTGGGTTTAATCCATAACTTTTGTTTTCTGGTTTTGTTTTGTGAGTAACTCCTGAAACAATGATGCATGAGGGCATTAAACAATGCATACAAAGGTGAAAGATAACAGACCACTTGAGTTATTTTAGTCACTTATTAAATAGTAGTTATTAAGATTGAGTTTGTTAGCTTGGTAGCAGTGGTTGAAGTTGTAAGCATTGAAAGAGTGTGGGAAGATAGGATTTTGATGATATTTGTGACAGGTGATGGTTTGATGGCTTTAGGCATTAGCAAGTTGAACTTACACTGGGTCCAAGGGACAGGAAACATAATATGAACAATTATTCTAAAAGCTGAATTCTTGGGGCACCTGAATGGTTCAGTTGGTAAAGCATCCAACTTCGGTTCAGGTCATGATCTCACGGTTTGTGGGTTTGAGCCCCCGATCGGTCTCTGTGCTGACAGCTTGGAGCCTGGAGCCTGCTTTGGATTCTGTGTCTCCCTCTCTCTCTGCCCCTTTCCTGTTCACACTCTGTCTCTCTCTGTCTCTCAAAAGTGAATAAACATTAAAAAATTAAAAAAAAAATAAAAAATAAATAAAAGCTGAATTCTTTGGTCCCTATAGGTTCCTGAGATACATTCAAGGGTCTGCAAGGCCAAAAATATTTTATTTTAGATAATAATACTAAAGCATTCTTTTCCTTTGTGTGTGTGTGTGTGTGTTAATTTTTGCATTCCTTATACAAAAGCAGTGTTAAGTAACACTGGCAACTACTTGGCACAAATCAAAACATCTCAACCATCCGGTAGTAATAGTCATTGTATTTTAAACTGTCACCTATTCACAGGAAACAAACAACACGTCTCTCTAAGAATGTTTTGATGAAGCAGTAAAATAATTTGCTTTCTCATATCTTGAAATTAAGTTAGTATATTTTTTAAAAACTATTCTCTGTGACACATTGGAAACAGTAAAAGCCCTTCTGTGCACTGAAGTAAAATGATTGTCTTGAGGCAAACCACTTTCAGTTAAAAGAACAACTGACAGACTAACTGTGGTATATAGATTTAGGCATTTGGCAGAGATATTCTTGAAAACAAACTTGAAGTGAGCCTCTCATTGTAAGGGGAAAAAATTCTGTAGTATTTGGCATCAGTGATAAAATTGGACCATTCAAACAAAATAAGGATTTTGAAGAAAACTTCCAGGACCAAGAGCTGAATAGCCTCTCAATACTTAAAACTTTTCTAGTGAGATGGGTGGTGATATTCATAAGTGTGATTGCTTTGCTATTGTACCATACAATATGCCAATATTTGAAAGAACTGCAATATCAGTGATTCAGTGTTTTCCAAATGACCAGTTTAGAATGTTACAGAATGAAGCATGGGTATAATATCCATTCAAAGTATAAGATAGAAAAATGAATTTTAAAGTAACTGATTATGAAACAACTTGAATGTGATTTCAGGATTCACTTGCAACTATCCTTGAAGAAACTACCTTTTTATTTTTTAAGTTTTGATGTATTATCAAAGTAGGATAATTGCAATCATATGAAGGGAAGAATAAAATAGTCCTTCTTTTTCAAACTACATTATCTGTGTGAAGTTGTATTTTCTTCCTATGCTTTAATGAAAACAAAAATATGAGTGAATATGGTTGAATGTTCAGAGAATTCTACTAAATTTTAAAAAGCCAATAACAAAAAGCTTACACATAGTATGATTTTACTTATATAACATTCTTAAACAGACAAAGTTTTAGATTTGGGCAACAGATTACTGGTTGCCAGTACTAAGGAAGTAGTGGGATGGGAGGGAAGAAGGTGTGGCCATTAAAAAGATAAAGGAGAGATCTCTCTGCTGATGAAAATATTGTAGTTTGCATTTTGCAAAATATAATAAATCATACTTATAAATTGCTCTTATTAGTAGTATTATACCTACATTATTTTTAACTTAATTTTAATTTTAGTAAGTTTTTTTTATTTTAGTTCCAATATGGTTAACATACAGTGTTATATTAGTTTCAGATGTACAATATGGTGATTGAACAATTCTATACATCATTATTCAGTGCTCATGATGATAAATGTACTCTTAACCCCCTTCGCCTATTTTACCCATTCCCCTACCCATCTCCATCTGCTATGCTTTATTTTAAGTGAGTACTCTCAGTTAAAGTTCTTGTTTTGTATTACTTTCATCAAGAACATTTTTTACTTGAAGCATACTTCAGAATACATTCTGATACATATAAAACATTCTATCCAAGAAAAAAGAATATACCTTCTCTTCAAATACACACAGAAAAATCCCCTGGTTAAACCACATAAATAGAAACATAATAAATATTACAAATTTAAGAAGACTGAAACCGAACCAGGTATGTTTTCCAACCATAAGGATATAAAACTAAAGATCAACAATAAAACAGCTGGAAAATCTACAATGTAAATGTTGACTATTTAATATGTAAATGTTAAATACACTACTGCACAAGCAATGGGCCAAATAAGAAATCAAGTGGTAAATCTAAATATGTCTCAAAACAAGAGAAAAGAAAATACAATATTCTAAAATCAACAGGATGCAGCAAAAGCAGATGTTAGGGTAAAATTTATGCTATAAATGCTTGTATTAAAAAAAAAAGTTCAGGGGTGCCTGGGTGGCTCAGTCAGTTAAGCAACCAACTTTGGCTCAGGTCATCATCTTGCAGTTTGTGAGTTCGAGCCCCCTGTCAAGCTCTGTGCTGACAGCTCAGAGACTGGAGCCTACTTTGGATTCTGTGTCTCCCTCTCTCTCTCTCTGACCCCTACCCCATTGTGGTCTCAATCTCTCTCTCTCTCTCTCTCTCTCTCTCTCGCTGTCTCTCTGTCAAAAATAAATAAATAAATGAATAAATAAATAAATATTTAAAAAAATTTTAAATGTTCAAATAAGGACCATTACACCACATGGAACTAAAAAAAGGAATTTAGCTGACGTTTAGTAGAGGAAGGAAATAACCAGAAAAAATCAGAAATAAATAAAATAGAGACAAGAATAAACAATAACATAACATTGAAAGTGATGACCATTTTTTCCAAATAAATAAATTAAATTGGCAATGCTTTACCTACATTAACTAAGAAAAGAAAAAGAAAAAAGTGAAGGCTCAAAAATAAAAATGCATAATGAAACGATACAACAGATAACCACAAAAATACATAGTGTGAGAACAGATTACTATAAACAATTATATACTAACAAATCAGATAACTTATAAATAAAACAACAGATAATTCCTAAAAATGCAGAAGTTATTACGATTGAATAATGAATCTTCAACCCAAGAAATAGGAAATCTTCTTAGACCAATAACAAAAATGAAAGTTGAATTAGGAATAAAAAATCTCCTGGCACATGTACGGGAGCAGAAAAGACCCTGAATAGCCAAAGTAATGTTGAAAAAGTAAAACAAAGCTAGAGGCATCACAACTCTGGAGTTCAAACTGTATTGCAAAGCTGTAATCATTAAGACAGTATTATACTGACACAAAAACAAATACATAGATCAATAAACAGAACAGGAAACTCAGAAATGGACCCACAAATGTACAGCCAACTAATATTCGACAAATCAGGAAAGAGTATCCAGTGGTAAAAAGGCAGTCTCTTTAGCAAATCGTGCTGGGAAAACTGGGCAGCAACATGCAGAAGAATGAAACTGGACCACTTTCTCACACCATCCACAAAAATAAATTCAAAATGGATTGAAGACCTAACTGTGAGACAGGAAACCATGAAATTCCTTCAGGAGAACTTAGGCAGAAGCCTCTTTTACCCCGGCCACAGCAAGTTCTTACTAGACATGTCTCTGAAGGCAAGAGAAATGAAAGCAAAAATGAATTATTGGGACCTCATCGAGATTCAAAGCTTTTGCACAGCAAAGGAGACAAACAACAAAACTAAAAGACAGTTGACAGAATGGGAGACTATATTTGCAAATGGCATATCGGATAAATGGTTAGTATCCAAAATCTATAAAGAACTTATCAAACTCAACACCCAAAAAACAAATAACACAGTTAAGAAATGGGCAGAAGATATGAATAGAAACTTTTCCAAAGAAAACATCCAAATGGCTAATAGACATATGAAAATATGTTCAAAGTCACTCATCATCAGAGAAGTACTAATCAAAACCACAATAAGATAGCACCTCCCACCTGTCAGAATGACTAAAATGAACAATTCAGGAAACAACAGATGTTGGTGAGGATGTGGAGAAAGGGAAACACTTTTGCATTGTAGGAGGGAATGCAAACTGGTGCAGCCACTCTGGAATATACTGTGGAGGTTCCTAAAAAAATAAAAATAGAATTAGCCTATGACCCAGCAATTGCACCACTAGGTATTTATGCAAAGGATACAAAAATGCTGATTCAAAAAGGGACATACACTCCAGTGTTTATAGCAGCACCATCAACAGTAGCCAAATTATGGGAAGAGCCCAAATTTCCATTGACTAATGAATGGATAAATATATATATATATACATATATATATATTTACATACATACACACACACACACACACACACACACACACACACACACAATGGAATACTACTTGATGGTCAAAAGGAATGAAATCTTGCCATTCACAACACCGTGGATGGAGGTAGAATATATTATGCTAAGTGAAATAAGTCAGTCAGGGAAAGATAAATATCATATTATTTCACTCATTGGTGGAATTTAAGAAATAAAACAGATGAACGTAGGGAAAGGGAAGGATGATAAGATAAAAAGGTGAGAGAGGCAAACCATAAGGGACTCTTAAAGACAGAGAACAAACTAAGGGTTGCTGGAGGGGAAGTGGGTGGGAGGATGGGCTAAATGGGTGATGGGCCTTAAGGAGGGCACTTGTTAGGAAGAGCATATGTAAGTGATGTAAGTGATGAATCATTGGGTTCCACTCCTGAAACTAATACTACATTGTATGTTAACCAACTTGAATTTTAATAAATAAATTAAAAATAAATATATAAATCTCCCAGCATTGAAAAGCACAAGACCACGTGGTTTCCTTGGTAAATTCTAACAAATATTTTTTAAAAAATTAATGACAATGCTTATCAAAATCTTACAAACAATGGAGTGGATGGAACACAGCAAATTCATTCCTGCTACCAAAGCAGGATAAAAACGATACAAGAGCAAAAAAGTCTAGGGTGTCTGATTTAAGTATCAGTACTCCAACTTATTTTTGACATTTATTTGCATGATAATGTTTCTCTACTTCCTCACTTTCAATCTGCAGGTATCTTTAGGTCTAAAATGAATCTTTTGTAGGCAGCATATAGATGGGTCTTTTCTTTTGTTTTTATCCATTCTGATATCCTATGTCTTTTGAGTGGAGCATTTAGTCCATTTAAAGTCAAAGTAATTTTAATTCATATGTGTTTATTGCTATTTCATTACTTGTTTTAGCATTGTTTCTGTAGATTTTTCTCTGATCCTTTCTTGTCTTTATCACTTTTGGTCTCTCCTTTACATTCAAAGAACCCCCTTCAATATTTCTTATAGGACTGATTTAGTAGTCTTAAATTCCTTTAGTTTTTGTTTGAGAAATTCTCTATCTCTCTTTTTCTGAATGATAACCGTGATGGATAGAGTATTCTTGGCTGCAGATTTTTCCATTCAGCACATTGGAAATATCATGTTATTCCTTTCTGGTATGCCAAGTTTCTATTGAGAAATATCCAGCTAGTCTTATGTGTTTTCCCTTGTAAGTTAAGGACCTCTTTTGTCTTGCTGCTTCTAAGATTTTTTTTTTCTTTATCACTATATTTTGCAAATTTACTTACAATATGTCTTGGTGTTGGCCTGCTTTTGTTTATTTTGATGGGAGTTCTCTGTGTCTCAAAGATCTGTGGATGTCTCACATTAGGGAAGTTTCTGCTATTATATAAGCCCCATGAGTATCCTTATTTTTTTATTGTTTTATTTATTTTTGAGAGAGCGAGAGAGGAAGAGAGACAGACAGAGAGAGTGAGAGAGAGAGAGAGAGAGAGAAAGAGAGAGAGACGTGAGTGGGGGAGGGGCAGGTACAAGAGGGACAAAGGATCCAAAGCGGGCTCTGTGCTGACAGGCTGACAGAAGCCAGATTGATGTGGGGCTCTAACTCATGAACCTTGAAATCATGACCTGAGCTGAAGTCACATGCTCAACCAACTGAGCCACCCAGGTGCCCCCGCAGTGAGTATCCTTATGATTGTTGCTTTAGATTTTCCTCCAGGTATGTTACTTATATCTGTTTTGCTTAGATCTCTGGCCATGGCCTTGTCTTGTTTTTTTCATTTGGGATAAATTCCTCTGTCTTGGCATTATATCCAGTCTACAATACTCCACTTTACCAGCTGAGCTATTGAAGGGTGCTGATTTTTTAACGTTAGTAAATTCATCATGATTATATAAGATGTTAACATTGAGGAAATCTGGGTAAAAAGTTTACAGAATTTTTTTACAATACATTTCTATGTGTTTAAAATTCTTTCAGGGAGCCTCAGTGGCTCAGTCAGTTGAACATCCAATATCGGCTCAGGTCATGATCTCATGGTTCATGAATTTGAGCCCTACATTGGGCTCACAGGTGTCAATGTGGAACTCACTTTGGATCCTCTGTCCCCATCTCTCTCTGCCCCTCCCCTACTTGCATTCTCTCTCTCAAAAATAAATATTTAAATTTTTTAAATTTAAAAATAAAATTCTTTCAAAATGAAAATTCAAAAAGTCAACTAAATAAAGCTAAATAACCAAAAACAAAAGCAAAACATAATAAAAAATTAAAAACTAAAGATAAAATAATAAAGGTTGAAAATAGATTAATTTAGTCAAACTTAGGAGGAAGAAAGTAAGTGTTCAGACAAATCTAGCAGTATGAAAGGTGTATATGTAAAAAAATTCGGAAAATTACAATAATTATGAGGTACTTGACTTCCAAATATAGAAATTTAAAATAAAACCACAAACTGACATCATTTATGATGATGATTACATATATATACATATATTCAACTCCCTGCCAACTAAATATACCCAGATACATGTAAAATGTTATTTTTTTATTCTAATGTTTAAAAAAATTCAAAATGACATATTAGATAATTTTTTCATTATGGTAATAAGAGCCATATGATCACTTGATAAGATACTAAATTTGAACTTTGTTCATGATTTTCAGAAATTACATTTTATGTTAAGATAGGAGCAAAACAAAAAAAAATTACTCTCACTCTAACATAACAACAAATACATGAAATTTCAGGAAATTAATATTTAAATCAAGAATAATATAAGGATGGGGCGCCTGGGTGGCTCAGTTAGTTGGGCATCTAACTTCAGCTCAGGTCATGATCTCAAGGTTCATGAGTTTGAGCCCCATGTTGGACTCTGTGCTGACGGCTCGGAGCCCTGAGCCTGCTTCGGATTCTGTGTCTCCCTCTCTCTCTGCCCTTCCCCCACTTGCACACTGTGTGTGTGTGTCTCTCTCTCCATCTCAAAAGTAAACATTAGCAAAAAAAATAATAATAATATAAGGATAACTTTCCATAATGTCAAAAAGCGTTGTTATCAATATTATTTCAAGAAAATATATAAATATATTTATATAATTATATAAATATAAGTACAAAGCAATGCAATTATAGATTTCAGTACTGAAAATAAAGAGGAATCAGCCATGTTTTGAATATGTGCAGTGTACTTCTGCTTACCTTGGCCAGATTCATCTAATATATCTTTTGTTATCAGAGCCCTTTTTTCCTTTTAGCTGGACAGTCTCCCTCTCTCCAGTGACCATAAATTTAGCAATATGGTTCACATCTATAGTTTCAGAATATTTTTCCACTGTTAGCTATGATAATTCAGGAATGGGCCCAAAAATAATCAGAAAATTTCCCAGATTTCATTTATCGGATATTTGGCTCTTTGGAATTCTCTAAATGTAAAAAAATCTAATACAAATATATCTTTGGAAGGAAAAAAAATAAAGGAAGAAAGGAGAGAAAGAAGGGAATAGAAGAGAAGAAAGTTTTCAAATATAATTATCACAATAAATAATAAAAAGTGTTCAGTTAGACATTGTTCATAGGATTTAATATTCTCTCTATAGTTATGTAATATTAGACCTAGGATTGCCATATTGCCATATGACTTCATATGTACACAGATTAATTTCTAATTTTTTTCTCTCTGAAGTTACCTTAGACAAACACTCTGTTTGAAAGAGAGTTTATTCAACATTGTATTTATTAAAATATTAAAATCAGACACAATCTATATTTTTCTTTAGTGAATTTAAATTATTTGGAGAGCTTAAACACATTTCAATATTTTGGTAAAACATTTTAATGAGGAAATATATTCATTTAAAAAATATGAAAATATTAACTATCAAACATCTTTATTAGAGCCCTAAAAATTCTTTCTAATATAGTAGTTCTTCAATGAAATAACTGGAGAATATAAAAGCATATTTCTAAAATTGAAAATGCAACCTAATATGGAAAATAGGACTTTTGAAATCAAGTCTTTTTGGCAGGCCTGCATTTTTATTTGGCTTTTATGTCAATCTACTCAACTTGAAGCTGTCACTATCACAGCTGCATATGTATTTTAGTGGATTTAGTAGAAAGCAGCATGCAAAAAGCAGCATAAATTTAAAGGACAGGAATACTACAGCTAAATGTTGAATTATGTTTAAGCCATTTCCTATATGACAGTTATGTAGCACTTCTTCCACTGTCAAAGAACTTTATGATTATTGTAAATATTTAGTTCCTTTCCATGAGGCCAAAAGATTCAATGTTCTTCACTTTCAACAGCTCTCAAGGAAACTGATGTATATAATAGATAAAAGGATGATATAAGGTCATCTAATGAGTGTAGGAGTACAGAAATGTTTAATAAGATTAAAGGAAAATATATTGACAAAAATAAAGAGGCCTTGGTTTTGGTATTCTACATAGAATGCCATAAATGGGGAATATGACATCCTTTACTACATAAAATAATAACTTTAGTCATAAAATATAAATAATCACGTACGTGTGTGTGTGTGTGCGTGTGTGTGTGTGTGTGTGTGTGTATTCATTCTGGCTATGTATGAAGGTCTAAGCAAAAGTGTCTTTATTGAAAAATGAATACCTTTCATTGAGGATATACCTATGGGAATTTTGAAAGGCATCATTAGAACTGACTTAAGGTCCATCAACTGGCATTTTTAAAGCACATCATTTTCCCCTGTTATGGAATATAACTTAAATATTTGGCGTATACCTGTCCACATTCCATGACATGTGCCCTTTAAAACCAGTTATTTCCAATAACTGGCTATGTCATATCAACCCTAACACTGTGATTTGTGACTAAATGATATGATATCTCTTTGAAAAAAAAACCCTCCTTTAATTTTTTTAAGAATGAAATCTCAATCTTGGTTTATATACAGTGCCAAATTGAGTTTAAAAATAGAAAATCTTTGGTCACAAACTGACCTATTAGCAAAAGAGCTAACCCGAAGACAGAGAAGAAAATGCTGCCCTGGATTTTCTTCTCTAGGATTCCAGTGTCTTCACAGTCAGGATTGTAGACTTTCCTGTTCAGACGTGTGGAAGACTGGAGAGTGTTCCCTGAACCAAAGCCCTTGCAAACAATACATCTTTGACACCAAAATCACATATGCACAGTTATCATAATCCCTACATCCTCGGCCATCACTGCTACAGTAAGATCAAAGCATCAAGCCATGCCAACTTAAATTTTTTTTTTATTGAAGTGTAATTAACATTATTAGTTAGTGTCAGACGTACAACATATTGATTCAGCAATTCCGTACATTACTCAGTGCTCACCACAATAAGGGTAGTCCCCTTTTTTCAACATACACATTATACAATATTATTAGCTATATTAATATATAGTGATTATGCTGTGCTTTTCATATCTGTGACTTATTTGTTACTACCAGGAGTTTGAACTTTACATATATTTTTTTAATTTTGTGTTGTGAAAAATTATAGATTCATTGAAACCTGCAATGCAATGTGTAGGGAGTTTCCATCATCCTTCACCCAGCTTCCCCCAATGTTAATATTTTGCATACTTATAGTAAAATACAAAAAAAAATGGTTTGGTACAATCCAAATAACTTACTAGATTTTACCAGTTTTATGTGCACCCATTTGTGTGTGTGACTGTGTTTGTGTTTCTCTATATGGATAGCTCTATGCAATACTATTATATGTTATATATAGCTCCATGTAACCACCACCCTAATGATGATACTTAACTGTACCATCCGCACAAGATGCTAGTTTTTAAGTAGCTAATATATCTGAAGGACTCTGTTAAGCCTTTTTTATGCATTATTTAATCCACAAATCACAACATGAAGTAGATCATATCTTTCTTTCACTGATGGGGAAACAAGTCTCAAGATATTTGTTTGTTCAAAATCATAAAACTAGTAACAAAAAGTTGAAAAAGTCAGGGCTCAACTCAAGCTTTTTACTAACCCCAAAACTTGTGCAAAATGTTCTCGTAGAAGTTCACATACCCGCAGGAAGCATTTCCAATTTTTTCAAAGAGTCAATATTTTGGTTGGAGTGCAGAAGTGGGGAAGGAAGACAACTATATGGAGAATAATTTTGATCCCCTTGATTTCTGATGTAAAAAACGGAATCTTCTCCATTACTTTTCAAACTTGTCTCCTCATTTGAATCACCTGCAGAATTAGAGGGTGAAAAACAGAGAGGAAGAGGGATATATGGTAAATGTATTATGTATATAACATATTATACACCTTATATATATATAAATGGTATATGCATATTAATATATATGAATCTACACACATACATATTCATATTCATATGCATGCATAACATATATGTGATATATATATATACATATATATATATATATATAGAGAGAGAGAGAGAGAGAGAGAGAGAAAGAACATGGCTGAAAAGTCATCAGTCATGTTTATACATTTAAGAAGAAACAGAGCAAACATTGGTATATAGTTAGGTAAATTGAGTAATTTCTTTTTTTTTTTTCTTAATTTATTTAAATTTTAAAAATTACCCATTTTTCTGACCCTCACTCCAATGCCACCTCTGGGGACCACCAATTTGTTGTCTGCATGTATGAGCTTGCAGAATATATATATGTATTTTTTTTTCAAGGACTCTATTCTGTCCCATTCTTCCATGTGTCTGAACTTAATACCACACTGTTTTAATTATATCTTTGTAATATAGTTTGGAATCAGGCAGCATATAAATAAACAAAAAGCAGAAAAGACCTGTAAATGCACAAGAACAAACTGATTATGGCCAGAGGAGAGGGTGGTAGGAGTAGGGGCAAAATGGGTGAAGGAGAGTGGGAGATACAGGCTTCCAATTATGAAGTGAATAAGTGACAAGAATAAAATCTACAACACAGGAATATAGTCAGTTGTATTGTGCTAGCATTTCATGGTGGTAGATACTAGCTACAACTGTGAGCATAGCAGAACATGTGCACTTGTGAATCACTATGTTGTATGTCTGAAACTAATGTAACATCCTGTGTCAACTATATTCAAATTAAAAAAAAAAAAAAGAAATTTACTTTGTATTATTTTGTTTCTATTAAAGGCTGTACATTTTTCTCTCATTGGCCATGAATTTTTTTCTAAGTTCTGCTTTTCACTTGCCTTACCCTTTTAATTAAAATTATATTTTTAAATTTCCCTATTGATGGGTCTCTATTGTTAGTATTAATATCTAGTTTTATTTTATGATTTTTTGTTTTTGCTATGTGAGACTTATACTTTGGATGATCATGTTGTATGAATGTTTGATGTACACTTAAGAAGAAGATGTATTTGTTAATATTGGAATGTTAATAAATATCCATAAAATCTACCTTATAGATTATGTAGTTTACATATTGTGTATGCTTTCTTATTTTATCTATTAGATGTACCATGAACTGATATGGGTGTGTTAAATATCATCTATCATGAATGTGTAACTGAATTTTTCTCCCTGAATCTACTTTAGTTTCTGCTCTATAAAAGTTGTTACTATTTTGTTCAGTGAACATTCAAAACTGTGTCATTTCCATTGCAAACTGTGACAATGCTGAATGGTTTATGGCTTAAAACATATTTTGGGTGTGCCACACTGACAGTGTGGAGCCCGCCTGGGATTCTCTCTCTCCCTCTTTTTCTGCCCTCCCCACTCTCTCCCTCTCTCTCAAAAGTAAACTTAAAGAAAATTAAAATGGGGGCGCCTGGGTGGCTCAGTCGGTTAAGCCTCCGACTTCAGCTCAGGTCATGATCTCACAGTTCGTGAGTTCGAGCCCCGCATTGGGCTCTGTGCTGACAGCTCAGATCCTGGAGCCTGTTTCAGATTCTGTGTCTCCCTCTCTCTCTGACTCTCCCCCATTCATGCTCTCTCTCTGTCTCAAAAATAAATAAACGTTAAAAAATAATTTAAAAAAAGAAAATTAAAATGTATTTTGTCTCAGAGCACAATAGCACTTCCTCTTCCTTGTTTTTCTCCATTTGACTCACATACCAAATATTCATCTTATAATAGAATATTTAAGGTACTTCGTATTCATTGGTCACAAGACTACAAAAGTTGCATTGTTTTGTAATATTTACTATATGGGTTATGCTGCATTTAATCTATTTTTCTGTATGAACTTTTTCCTTAATTTTTTATTGTGTGATATGTTACACTTAGTGAAATTTCTATTTTTGTTTCAGTAATAACCTTTTAACTGATATGATTTGGAATTTTTTTTCTCTATATATTTCTTTATTTTTGCTTTAAATTATATTTTTTGGCCCCACATAATATATAATACAATAGTTATTGTTTAAATTTGTCCTGCTTTTCCCTTTTGCTTTCCCCTAACCATTACTTAGTTCCGTTATTTACACTTAGTCCAATATACAGAATTTATATATTATTTTTATACCCTTGTTCCCACCTATGATTTAGTTTGAGATCAGTTCAAATATATATGTTCATAAGTAGTAATTTTTTGCCATAATTTCTCTTTATCTCTTTCTTAGATGAATTTCATCCTCTAGTAAATTCCAGGGGAAAGATTTGTGAATACAGTAATCTATGAATACTTAATTTCTTACTATAATATTGACACATAAAGAGCAGCTTGACTGGTTATTAAATCTTAGGGAGATACTTTTTTTTCTCCTCAAGTTTGTTGGAAATATTCTTTTGTTTTAATGTTTATATAGTCTCTAGAATTCTGAAGCTGTTTCTCTTATCATTGCAAGCTACCTGTTATTTCTGTCTAAAAGCCATGGATATTATTTACAGCACAGAGCCTGACACAGGGCTCGAACTCACACCCGTGAGATCACGACCTAAGCTGAAGTCAGACACTGAACCCAACTGAGCCACCCAGGCACCCCTAACATATGTAGGTTTAAAGTATACACCATGATGATTTGATGCACATATATATTGTGAAATGATTACTACAATAAGGTTTTGTTAATATCTCCAGTCTCTCACATAATTATCTTTTGTGTACGTGTATATATGTGTGTATGTGTGTGGTGATAAGATCTATAATCTTAACTTCCAAGTATATAATACAGTACTGTTAATTATCACCATGATGTAAATCAGGTTTCTGGAAATTATTCATCTCATTGCTGGAAGTTTATTCCCTTTGATCAACAATCATCCCATTTCCACCTGTCTCTAGCCCTTGTTAGTCACCACTCTACTTTCTATTTCTATGACTTCAGGTTTTTTTAGATTCCCTGAAGAAGTGAGAACATATATATGTCTTTCTCATCTGACTTATTTCACTTAGCATAATGCTCTCAAGATACATAAATGTTGTCACAAAAAGAAAGATTCCCCTTTTTATGGCTGAATAATATTCCATTATATAATTATACTGCCTTTTCTTTATATGTTAATCTGTCAGTAGGCACTTAGGTTATTTCCGTATCTTGGCTATTTAAATAATGCTGCATTTAACTTGGGGGTTCAGATATCTATTTGAGGTAATCATGTCATTGTTTTGGATGAGCCACCCAGGTGCCCCTATTTGTCTTTTTATAGTCACATATAGCTTCTCTGAAATAGGCTTATTATTTGGAAAAGAGTGAAATTTAAGTAAGGTTCCAGTTCTTTCCAATAAAGCAAAATAAATTAAGAATGGAAAAGTGAAGTTAAAATCCTATAAAGAAGGTATCAAACATATTGATGGACTATGGAATCTACATTGGATAAACAGACAAACGTGAACACAGAAAAATAAGGGTCAGAGAATAGTAGTGAGCATTAATAGCTTATAGTATCTGTGGAAACTAAAATTTATTTGCGCCAGGATTAGCAAGAAAAAGCAGGGATTGAGTAACTGTAATTTATAGTAGAAATTATAGACTTGACATTTTTAAAATCAATGTGCGTGAACAAGGGAGGAATGGAGGATGATGGAGCCACAGAAGAGAAAAGGCCAAGTCTTGGTGAGACCAGAATGTTTGAAGTATAATCCACTTACATTTTGCTATGCCTAGAGATTTGAAAATGAGTAGTATTAAGAAAAGTGATGGCAAGACAGGAGCTAAAATCTTTTTTATTTTTTTATTTTTTAATGTTTATGTTTGAGAGACAGAGACAGAGTGTGAGTGGGTGAGGGGCAGAGAGAGGGAGACACAGAATCTGAAGCAGGCTTCAGGCTCCAAGTGGTCAACACAGAGCCCGACATGGGGTTTGAACCCACTAATAGTGAGATCATGACCTGAGTGAAGTCGGATGCTTAACCAACTGAGTCATCCAGGCGCCCCAGGAGCTAAAATCTTTATGGGATAAGGAGGGAGATGGGAGAAAGTTTACAACTGACTGCAATAAGAAAGGCCAGTGGTTCAAAGAGCCTAATTAAGACTTAATACCAGTTATCTGTTACAAGTAGCAAGGGAGAATGGTCTAACAGGTGACGAGCAGACTTTACCAACCTGCTATCAATGGCATGAGTGGTAGGATAGAGAATAAAATTTTAACAGAAGGTTTTCAAGGAAATATTGTCCTAAGGAGTAATCCACGTTTCAGTAAAGTGAGAAAGTTATGACTGTCTTTTAAATTCTTAGGGCATATTAAAAAGCTGTTGTTACATGGATAGTTGGGAAGAGTTAAAAATTTGTGTTGGTCTTATGTCATTGTGACTTCTCAAGTGCAGTGTGTATAGAAGTCAAGTCAAGTTTGTGTGTGTGTGTGTGTGTGTGTGTGTGTGTGTGTGTGTGTGTGTATTTAAAAGGATTCTGGACAACTGAATATTTATTAATTAAAAATTCTAATTAAAACACTTTTAAATAAAACTTTGGGAAAAGGTAAAATATATGCATATGAAAAATTGGAAAAGATATTTAGTTACTTTACACTTGTAGTAGAGTTAAACTTTACAGTTATTAAAGTGTCAAAATAATATAGCATATTTGCATTCCAGAAGTGACCTCATCATTCCCTGGGGTCCCCACTAACAATTTTGCTGGAAGATATTGGATTTTATGATTTAAAATATATGTATCAATGTTCCATTCCCAGCTAGGTTTAGACCATTGCTCTTCCTGAGGACAACTAAAGAGTTAATGTACTTGAATTCACAGAAAGCTTCCAAAGCAGGGGAAATGCAGGACTACATTTCAGAAGGAGAAGTGAGAGAGGTGATATTTGCAGTCACTTTTTCCCAAGGGGCATTTGGTCATCATGGATCTAATTAGGTGACTGAAAATGGGGATCTTATACATGTGACAGTCTCCTGCAAGAGGAAGGATATGTTGGTGGGAATGCAAACTGGTGCAACTACTCTGGAAAACAGTGTGGAGGTTCCTCAAAAAATAACAATAGAACTACCAATGACCCACCAATAGCACTACTAGGAATTTATCCAAAGGATCCAGGGGGAGCTGATGCATAGGGGCACATGTACCCCAATGTTTACAGCAGCACTTTCACCAGTAGCCAAATTATGGAAGGATCCCAAGTGTCCATCAACTGATGAATGGATAAAGAAGATGTGGTTTATGTATACAATGGAGTCCTACTTGGCAATGAGAAAGAATGAAATATGGCCTTTTGTAGCAATGTGGATGGAACTGGAGGGTATTAAGCTAAGTGAAATAAGTCAGTCAGAGAAAGACAGATGTATGTTTTCACTCATATGTGGGACTTGAGAAACTTAACAGAAGACCATGGGGAAAGAGAAGGGGAAAAGTAGTTTCAAACAGAGAGAGAGGCAAACCATATATTCATATATTTACCTGATGGTTCATGCTTTTCAGTGATATTCCTTCCTCCTGGCATTTCTGTAATTCCTTCAATGACGACATTTTTTTTTCCTAAATAAACTACTGATTTCATTATATCTCTTATTGTGGATCTGCTCAAGAATATTTCTTCCAATTTTGTCTGCTAGAATATATTGGTCATAAAGGTAATAAATGAAAAAAGTAAATATGTTTAATCCAAAAGAAGGCAATATCTGAGAAAAAGGAATAAAAGAACAATTCTATAAATAGAAAACATAGAGATTCATCTTCCACCTAAGTATATTGATAATTACATTAACATTCATAAACCAAGTACTGCAATTAAAAACCAGAGATTGTCAAATTAGAATGTATTTATGTATATAAACATACATAAAATCTTATAAACTCTAACATAATTGCATGTAGGATATATACATTCTGTTCATAAAAAACAAACTTTAAAATGAGACAAAGTTGATGTTAGTAAAATCATGCATTTTGGAAAACCACTAGATGCAGAAATACATCTGATTAAAAAATAACACTTAATTTCATGTCATAAACACTCAACAAATTATGAATAAATGGGAAAAGTCTAAATCTATTAAATTGTCTAAAATATATATAATATATATTATATATGTATATATATATACATACATATACATATAGTAACATACATTGATAAAAATTTAAGCCACCCACATGGAGAAGATATTTACAAAATATTATACTAATAAAGGACTCAAAGGACTGAGGAATTGATCAGGTATTTTTTATAGGAAACCAGCAAAAGGTCAATAAATATTTTTAAATGCCTCAATTTCATTACTTATTAGGGAAATGCAAATTAAAAGCGCAATGAAATATCACTACACTCCCATTGGAATGGATATAATTAAAAGCATTGACAACACCAAAAAAGATTGTGCAGCAACTCAAATACACATTGTGGGTGAGATTTTAAATTAGGGCAACCTCTTTAGAAAAATTACGCAGTATTTACAGAACCTTGGTATACTATATATATATACGTACATATATATGTATATATATATGTATGTATGTATATATATGTATATATATGTGTGTGTATGTATATATATAGTATGTTTATATACCTTAGTGTGTGTGTGTGTGTGTATATATATATATACACACACACACATATATGTATATGTATGTATGTGTATATATGTATATATATGTGTGTGTATTATGAAAGTAATGTTAATGTCTATTAAAAACCAAATATGCCAATGTTCATAGCAGTTTTCTTCATAATAACCAATATTTTAAATAAGATTTCTAACAACAGAATGGGTACATAAATTAAGAAATTGTGGATAATCCACACAATGGAATACTACACAACAATGAAAATGTATGAAACATAACAAGGGTGATGAATCTCACAGATATGATATCCAGCAAAGGAAGCCATAAACAATAGAGTTTGTGTATGCTCTATAGAGATCAACATCAGGAAGAATTATTCTATAAGGATAGAGGTAAGAATATTAGTTAATATTTTGGGATTATTGACTGGGAATGGATACTTCAGGATTGTTGATAATGCAATATACTATAATCTGAGTAGAGATTTCATGGGTAAATACACACCTAAAATACATTAATCTGCACACCTTACTGTGTGTTAAGTGATATATAATTAGTTTATGTTACATCTATTTCCAAAATTCTTTCCAGATAGCTCATGAATCAATTGTTTACACATCCATATTAAAAAAGCACATGGGTCTTTGGAAAAGAAAATAAATTCTAAACAACATAGCAGAAACATTCTATATATATTATTCATTTGAGAGTAACAGCTCTATTGCTTTTTCCTAACAATAAAAATCTTCCTTAACAGCTCCATTGTTTATCTGCACATCTGTTTCAAGATAAAAATAAATGTATAAATAATCCACAGATGTATAAGTGCCTTCTGGGATTTAAAACAAACAAAGGTGTTAGGGTAATAGCAGGTGTTACAGCTTAGTACTGAGGCATGGAAGTAAATGAGTATAAACTGGAGGATTATTCTTTCTAGACGTTTTTTTGTTTGCTTTATGACAAATAAGTCCCATCTGGCCTTTAAATCTAGGACTTCAGTCCTAGAAAGGCAATAACTTTATATCAAGAACTTAACAGGTAATATAGTTTACCCACTAATTGTGGAAGCAGTTCTGACAGTATTTTGGCCAAGGATAATGAATGTAACTATCTCAGAATCCTAGGGGTGAATTGAATAGGGTCTCTGAGTATTGTTATGAATGTATTGAAGGATAGTAACTTCGACTGTCAGTAGGTTAATGTTAAAATGCTGCAATGCCAAACTTTGTATCCTGTTTCTTGCCCCTGATTGTTGAAGTCTTCCTTCTTCTACACAGTTAGAAGTTTTGTGTTTTCTTTTTCTTTTTGGAGTTGATAATTTTCATTTAAATAGCCACACTTTCCTCCATGTATGTCATTACAAGAAAATCTGTTCACAGGATACAACTTTAAGAATAATACTGCTAAAGACTATCTTTTCTGTATTTATATCATTGCCCATCTTTCCTTTCATAACACAGATATATTAGCTGGTTAGCTCATTAATTAACTCTTCTATTCATGCAGCACATATTTATGAAAACTCTTCTATGAGCCGTCTATTACATATCCCTTACTTCATGTTCATAAAAAAGGTTTACTAAATGGCGCCTATAAAACTGCAAATGAGATACAAAGGTTTTATGTTCTGGTGGATGCCTGCACCTTAAAGACAGATCCCTAATCATGCCCTGTTCTCCCATTCAAGGAAGACTTCTTACTTTTTCATGTATCTCTAAAAGTTCTAAAAGATTTGGATAGAAGCATGAGTCTTATTGAAGATATTATATCAAGAAAAAGACACTTTCATTACATAATAAAATTTTAATATACATAAATTTCCCATTATTTCTCTAATTCTTCATCCCCCAAATCTTTCTCTCACTAGTTTCTCTCTTCATTTCTCATCTTCCATATCTTCATCTATTAGTTGAAGACATTTTTCTCACTTTGTCAATGGCACTTACAAAAAAAGTGTGTGGTCACAGAACAGAGACCCACTATTGCTCCATATGCATGGACCTTATGAATTTCACCTTCCAACCTCAAAGATTATCACAGTATTAACCTAATGAAAATTGTTTGTTATTTTGTATCTTCTTTGCAAATAGCAGAATGGAGAACTAGGAAGGTTTTCCTTTTCCAAGAGAACACACTGTCTTTTGTATTATTACACTTATAACTTGACAACTCAGCAAAACTGATTTTCCTTATCACACGCAAGATCTTCTTGTTATCTCGTTCCTATTGCAATTACTCATCTGACCAAGTATATATATGTATGATAGATAATAGCCTGATATTTTGATTGCACTCCACAGAAAACTGGGTAATGTATACATATGTATGTACTTAATGTAAATATTAGTGTGTTATCTATCTCTCATCTATCTATATCTATCTATCTATCTATCTATCTATCTATCTATCTATCTAATCTGTCATCTAGAGACAGTATATATGTATGTTTATATATGTTTACCTGTTTTCTGTAGATTATAACAAGATTTCTAGCTAATAATATATTGAACTAATACCATCATTCTAACTGCACACATCATTCTAACTGCACACACATACATAAAGGCACATACACACATGCTTTTAAAAAATCCTTTTTTATAAGTATATTGCATATATTGATATATACATAATTGTATTATTGATAGATCATTACATAAGTATACTAATAGATCAAAGGAAGAAAAATAATCGGTATTCTTCCTCTTACCTTTGTCTCTGATTCATGTCATTTCATGAAGCTCCTGTTAAGGAATATTGCTAGAACCAAGGTTTATCTTCAGTCTTCATCTTCCTTCATCTAACTACATCATTTATCCCCTGATAGAAAATCTCAATGTAGTAAGTTTTTTTTTTCCCTTAAGCATGTTTAAATTGAATATTCCTATAAAAATACTAGTTTTTTTTCAAACTTTTTCAATGTTGATTAGCTAACTGTTCTTAAATTTGATGCAGATAAGTAAATAGGGAGCATATAAACAGATTATATGGGAAGTTCTAAAAACAAAAGAGTAACATAAGGAGATCTTACCCTATCAGATAGTAAAATATAAAACAAAACGCTTAAATTATATTAAAATATATTAAACAAAATGCTGTTAATTCCAATTGGGTAGCCACCTAACAAAAAGAAAATTACATCTTTATGTAATATTTTGCACAATAATTTTAGTTCTCTTTTGAGTACTCAGTGTTTAAATTTATATATATATATATATATATATATAATTTTTAGACATTTTAGCATTGTTACATGTCTTATGTACATATATTATTTATTATTTAACTTTATTTTGTAGTTCTGAAATCCTATTTCGGATTAAACCAATAGTAATAAATTTGTCATACACACAAAGAAAAAAATATATTTGAAGAAATCCAGAAGTACATGCCACATTGGGGAAAATATTCACAATGCATATAGCAAACACATTATCTCTTTAATATAATGAACATTCTTACTAAACAGTAAGAAGAATTATAAAAATGAATTGGAAAAAATGAAATGGACACAATACATGGGGATACAGTTTACAGAAATTTCTAAAATGTGTTAAAAGTCATGAAATATCCTCAAACTTACTTCTGATAAAGAAAATTTAAATTGACAGAACAATTGGGCACCTGGGTGGCTCAGTCATCTAAGCATTCAACTGCTCAGGTCATGATCTCACAGTTTGTGATTTTGAGCCCCACATCAGGCTCTGTGCTGACAGCTCAGAGCCTGGAATCTGCTTCAGATTCTGTGTCTCCCTCTCTCTCTGCCCCTCCCCCCACTCATGCTCTGTCTCTCTCAAATATAAATAAACATTAAAAAAATAATAAAATAAATTAAATTAACAGAACAATTGTCTCTATAGAAAGTATTTACCAGATTGGCAAGCCTCCACAATTTGATAATACACAATGTGCATGATGATTTATGGAATTCAGGACTGGCATATATTGCTGATGGTTGTATATTTTGATGATATACAATATGGAAGAATTATCAATTATTTATTAATATTTTAAACAGACATTTTTGACCCACTGATTATCAAGTTCTAGGAAATTAACTATAATAATCCAGAAAACTAAGACTTTATATATAAAGATATTTAAACATTTTTTTCAAGACCTGAAATTTGAACAAAATAAATATAATTAGTAGGGCACAAAGTAAATATGTATACATTTAATGAAAACTCTACAGCTGTTACAAAGAAAGGAAGACATACGTGCTGATATGGAAAGCTTACACCTTATTTTTAATGAAATATAACAACATATGAAACTTTGTAAATAGTCCTAGTTGATAATGTATAGATATATGAATATTAATACTGAATTTCATCAGTAGGCCCCATGATTTCTGAAAATGTGAAATTTCAAAGCTATATTACTGTTTGCAGAATGGGAAATGTTGGAGAACCCACTTCCTGGACTCCTGATTCCATTCATCACTTCAAGAATAAAAAGCCTCTAGTGAAGGGGAAGAAAGGGAATATATTGGAGGCAGCTATTGCCTTGTCATGTTGTTGTGAGTCCCACATAGTGGAAGGAGTAAGTGTGCTAACTCCTCACCTCTGCTCTGGTAAGAAAGGCTTCCAGAGTGCTTTGAAATATATGCCTGTGATTGAGCCACATAGAAGGGTGCTGAATTCATACCTGAGAAAGTCCATCCATGGAAACAAGATAGAAGAAAGTGCTCTGGGCTTTCTTGGATGCACAGAGTTTTCCAAAGCAGGAATATCTTTTCTTTTTCTTTTTTTTTTTTCAATCTTTCTACTTCCCCAACTCCTTTGCCTTGGTTCATAGAGAAGATGTATACCACACTAGAAAGAACTGAGATCTGGACATATTAAATCCTGTCAAATATGTTCATTTAAGTACAAGGAGCAATTCCAGCAGCAAAAAAATGAGAAGGAATGCTGGATCCTAGGATTAGTCATAAGCAGCAACCAGCAATAGAGTTGACTACAGTAAAAGTAATCTCAGTTGGAGAGTCATGTCATCAGGAATCTCTAGTGGTTCCATGAAAAACTCAATAGTAAACATCTGCCAGGCCCAAAGAATACAAGTTCAGTCTGCAAAGAAAGGAACCTATGCAAATAAAATCTTAGCATTCCTTTAAACCTCCTATCCCAGACCTGGAGGCATAAAAAACTCTCTGGGCATCTGGGTGGCTCAGTTGGTTAAGCATTGGACTTTGGCTCAGGTTGATCTCACGGTTCATGGGCTCGAGCCCCACATCGTGCTTTGTGCTGACAGCTCAGAGCCTAGACCCTGCTTCGGATTCTGTGTGTGTCTCTCTGCCCCTCCCCTGCCTGCTCTCTGTGTCTTTCTCTCTCAAAAATAAACATACATTAAAAAAAAAAAAAAAACCCTCACAAGTAGTCATAGTGTGGGAATGGAAGAGAATTAGCAAGTTGCTCTTTCCCCCAGGTGACTTGGCAACAGAAAGCAGTCTTGCCCTGGGGAAGATGATTGAATGTTAAGTCAACTTTAGACATTGATTGACATCTTGGACTGGACATTCTAATTAATTATTGAGCTTCTCTTTGTGACTCAACTTTTGTGAAAGAAAGTGGAAACATCTGTTTCCTAAAAGTACACATAAAATACATGAAACTTGCCTGTTTTCAACCAAGGTTGTATAGTTACACTGACTTAACGAGCATTGCAAATGGCTTATTTCATGTACATACACATAATATATATCTGTGTGTATTTGTATACATATTATTCATAATGGAATGACAATATATGATTAAATATATTTATCTGTAAAAACTTGAATTCAAGATAGATGAAAACAAATTTATTGGCTTTTTAATATAATTTTTTGTTTAAAAATGCTTATTATCTCTACCAATTATTCTTTCCACAAATTTCAAGAAATAATTATTCTAAATAAAGCAACATATTAGTTCAACAAAACTTAATAGATGAAAACAACATTACCATTTATTGATAACCCTAAATATTAGTCTTTTATTGTGCATTTCACTTGCATAATCACATTTAAATCAGGAGATCTTTTGTCAAAATGTGTGTGTGTGTGTGTGTGTATACATTATATATGTACATACATACATATACATACATTATATATATATATATATATATATATATATATATATATATTATATCCTAACTGAAGACAACACAGCAAAAAACCCTGAAGTAAATATATCACTAGGAGCACTTGGCTGGCTCAGTCAATAGAGTATACAAATCTTGATGTCAGAGCTATCAGTTTCAACCCTAATTTGGATAGACAGCTTACTTAAAAATAATAATAATAAAGTAATAAGTAAATACATCACTAACAAATCAAATATTAAATTAAAAAATAAAATAAGAATATATTTTAAGTTTACTCAAAACCCCATACACTTTTTATTAAAATCTACTTACTTTCTAGGAAATAACATGAAATTTAAAAGAGTAATCTTGTACTTCTCTATAATAAAAGATTATTTAAATAAGAATTATTTCCTTGTAAAATAGACATGTCTTATCTTTTAAAGTTAAATATAACTTATATGGATGAAATAATATGAGAACACTCCAACTATACACATACACTTACATTTTAAAATTTAGAAATAAAAGACAACGTGATTATAACATTCTAGCAATAAGTTACTATCCAATCTATTAATTTTCTTCTTCTTCAACTACTTAATTTTTTCTGAATCTATGATTTTCTTTAAGAACTTAGATAGTTTGTGTCCATATGTTATCCACCAAATTTTTCATATTGCTATCATTAGGAAGATAACAAGTTAGTAGATTTGTTCGATAGACATAATGAATTGTTCTTTTAGAATAGACATTAAGGAGCAGAAAGGAAAGAGTAATCATCCTTATTATTTTTGTCACTCAATACTGTTTGAAAAGCTAGGAGGGATTACTGAAACATTTTTGCTAAAATATACATGTGTAAATCTTCAATCCTTTGTAACAATAAACAAGAGTTAAGAATATGCTTTGAAATTATCTTAAGTACATTGTTTTGTTATGTATCCCCAAGCAAATGTGCAAAGATTGATAACTGATTCTAGGATGTCTTACTTTAGAAATATAATGGCCTGTAAAATATAGTTTTGACAAAGTGACTGAATAACCTTTAAATATTTGATCTTAAGAATAATTATGTTTTATTTGGTGGCTACATTCTGTTAAAAAAATGAATCATTAGGTATATTTTGAGTTAAATATGTATCCAGATGTAACTATTATGAGTTCAAAAGTATATTTGCTAAAAATTCAAAAATGAAAGGTTTTTCATACTGTGTATTTTTAAGGTAACATTTAAAATGTCTACCATAATTTCAAGTTTGAATAATATAACACTAGAATAACAAACACAAAGTGGTAAGAATCTAAATGTCCATAGGCATGAAAATTTTACCTGACTCAATGGACATTATCAAATTGAGACAAATTATATTCAGTTTAATGAACTGCTTGATGAGGGATTAAATGAATTCTGCATATTGTGTAAATTAACATTCACACAGCCACTAGGCATTTTCACAGTAATGTTCTATTTCAATTGAAAAGGACATTATGCTCTTTAATTTTTAGTATACTAACAAAAAATTCTTAAAGAAAAGCTTAAAATTAAGATATAATATATTGCTAAAATTATCAATTTGAACATATAGAACCAAATGTAATGATTTTTAATTTTTAAATATGGTAAGAGAGCTAAAGATGAGATCTACTCTTTTAACAAACTGTTAAGTTAAAATATTGTGCAAAATGCAATATTATTGACTATAGGCACTGTGTTCTATGGCCAATCACTAGAACTTATTTATATTGCATACCTAAAACTGTATCTTTTGAACAGCAACTTCCTGTTCTACTTCTCCCAAGCTCCTGGCACTATTCTACTCTCTATTTCATACATGTAATTGTTTGGATACTTCATATAAATGGTTATGATCAACTAATCTTCAACAAGGGTGCTAAGAATATATAATAAGAAAAGGATAGTCTCTTCAACAAATAGTGTTGGGAAAACTGGATATCCACATGCAAAAGAATGAAAGTGGACCCTTATTTTACAACATAGACTCAGCATAAAATCAACATAAAAGCAACTCAAAATGGGTTAAAGATTTAAATGTAAGACTTGAAACTGTAAAGCTCCTGGAAGAAAATGGAGGGCAAAAGCTTCCTCACATTAGACTTGGCAATGATTTCTTGGATTAGCATCAAAAGCAGGAGCAACAAAACCAAATTAGGCAAGTATGATTACATTCACCTAAACAGCTTCTGTACAGCAAAGGAAACAATCAAAAGAGTGAAAATATAGCCTACAAAATGGGAAAAAAACATTTGTAAACAATGTATCTGTTAAGGAATTACTATCTAAAACATATAAGCAACTCCTACAACTCAGTAGCAAAACAAACAAACAAACCAACAAACACAAAAAACTAATAACCTTATCAAAAATAGACAAAGGTCTTGAATATACATTTCTCCAAGGATGACATGCGAATGATCAACATGTAAAGATGGTTCATGAAAAAATATTCAGCATCACTAATCATCAGGAAAATGTAAATCAAAACAATAATGAAATATCACCTCACATCTGTTAGGAAAGCTATTATGAAAAAAGTAATGAATATTATCAAGGATGCATATAAATTAGAACCTTTAGACATTATTGGTGAAATCTAAAACTGTGCAGCTACTATGGAAAACAATATGGAGATTCTTAAAAAATTAAAAAATAGAACTATCATATGATACAGCAATCGCATTTCTGGATATATAGCCAAAAGAAATGAAGTCAGAGATATCTGCCCTCCCATGTACATTGCAACATAATTCACAATACCCAAGATATGTAAACAACATAAATGTCTATCAACAGATAATTGGATAAAGAAAATGTGGCATATGCATTCAGTGGAATTAAAAAGAAGGTAATCCTGACATATGCAACCATATGGATAAACTTGTAGAATATTAAGCTAAGTGCAATAAGTCAGTCATAGAACTAAAATTATTTTAAATAATTAGTCCTGTGGTCAGAGATAAGAATGATATTTGATGTTTAAACATAGAAAATAAAATCATTGAATGGTTTATTAAATATTAGAAAAATAATTTTATCAGAATTATATTTACTTCTATTTATTCTCTCTAGGTCCCTTACAGTCACAAAGATAGTTTGTATTAGGAACATACAAAGAGAAAATATTTACAGTAAGTTTTCCTAGGAAAATGCACTCAAAAATTGTATTACATAGAATGGGAGAAAAAGAAACCAGACTGTTTTAAGAACATTTAATAACATAAAATAAATTTTGCTGTATTTTGTTTTTATTTGTCTTAATGCCAAATTGGGAAGATTTTTTTTAATGCGGGGTGATAACATGGTTAAAAAGAGGTTCTGAAATTCTGAGGGTAAGGCACAAGAAAACAGTAATACAGCTGAACCTGTCAAACCTGGTGAATAACCTAAATGTTTTTGCTAAGAGGTTAGTCTATGTATAGAATGCTTTCAATGGAATGGGCCTAGTTGTCTGGAATTATTTATTGTAAAAAACTTGGAATCTAAGGACTTAGGGGTAAATTATCTATGGAAAATATCATGGAACTCCTATAAATATCTAAATATCTAAGTTTAAAGTGGTGATTTTCCATGATTTAAATGGCTCCTGCGTGAATAAGCTGACTACACATCTCACTTAGGAACCCCATCTGTTAACCTACACAGAGTAGCCTGATGGAAGGAGGACAAAAGCTATGGTTCTATGTTGGGTGTCTTGGACTTGCTCGTTTTGTGTCACATAATTTTGCATCCTTAAAAATTATTAGTAAAACTTGATACTGGTTAATATCTCTAATGTATAGGAGGAGTCTGATGTAGAAATCTGACATATTGTGTAATCTGAAAATGTTACTGTGAGCAAGATTCTTTTATGCCCATTAGTCATTATTGCTAACACATTTCTTAGCAAGCAATAGAGAACAACAAAACCCTTAGAAGGACTTAATATCATATAGCTGTTTAGAATGCCTAGGCTTTTATTAGGAAGAAGTAGTAACTTCCAGATATATTATGAGGATAGGGTGTAGGAAGGGAAGAGTAAAATTTACCAATGATATTTGGGGAAAATAGTCTTAATTAAAGGAAAGTGGCTAAATGGATAAATAAGAGGCACAAAGCTGAAAGGGATATAAATGAATATTTGTATTTCTTCACTCTTGCTAACAACTGTGGTAAAAACCAGATCAATGAAAGATCAGAACCTGAGTCCATATAAAATTCAAATCTGTATTCCCTGACAGGTTGCATTAGTGTGTATTAGAAACTGAAAAATAAAATGTTTGTTGATTGAGTAATATGCAAGTTTATAAAGATCACATTTCAGATGCTAATACTCAAAATGTACCTGTTCCTGCTCCTTTGAAAACTAAGCAAGGATGTGAGGAGTAGGTTACTTCAAGTTGATCTTTAGCTCACCTCTGATAAATTAAAGCTTTAAGAGTAATCACTGAATACTTCTTTAATCATGTTTAAGTTTGGGAGAGGGACAAGGCCACAGTTCCAGAGAGGTTAGGTAGCTGAGACAAGAACCCCCTTCATTGACACAGGTGTTGAAAATTAAGTGTTTTTTTTTTCTTTTTTGAAGTTCAATATGAAATAATTTGATCAAAATGTTACTTGAGATTACAATGGAAAATTCAAAAATTTAGTTGATATGCCTCAAATTTTTAATCTTCCATTTTCAGAGCTTGCATTCTATATTGGAGTTAATGGAGCAAAACTGACTCCCTGAGATAGTAACTCAGAAAGATACTACTGCTGAACTGTGTTTATAAGGACACAGCTATAAAAAAAAGTATTCTATCTCCACATCACAATAGAAGAAATATAAAATCTTTTGTTGTTGTTTCAAGTTTTTATTTAAATTCTAGTTAGAATATAGTGTAATACTGGTTTCAGTAACAGAATTTAGAGGTTCATCACTTACATATAACACCCAGTGCTCATCACAAGTGCCCTCCTTAGTGCCCATCTCCCCATTGACCTCCCCTCAAGTATCCCTGTTTGTTCTCTATAGTTAAGAGTGTTTTACGGTTTGCCTCCGTCTCTTTTTTTTTTCCTCCTCCATGTTCCTCTTTTGTTTCTCAAATTCCACATATGAGTGAAATTTTATGGTACTTGTTTTTCTCTGACTGACTTATTTTGTTTAGCATAATATAATCTAGCTCCATCCAAGTCATTGCAAATGTCGAGATTTTACGCTTATTTGTATTTTATGTATGTGTATATGTACACATGTATACACATATATATGTATGGGTATTTTATATATTTATATATATATATGTGTGTATGTATATAAATACACACACACACATATACACACCACTTCTTTATTCATTCATCAGATGATGGATAATTGGGATCTTTGAAAATGCTACTATAAACATTGGGGTGTATGTATCCCTTCAAATCAGGATTTTTGTATCCTTTGGGTAAATACCTAGTAGAGCAAATCCTGGGTTGTAGGGTAGTTCTACTTTTCATTTTGAGGAACCTCCATACCGTTTTCCAGAGTGGCTGCCACCAGGTTGCATTCCCACCAACAGTGCAAAAGAGTTCCCTTTTTCCACATCCTCACCAACATCTGTTTTCCTGTGTTGTTAATTTTAGGGATTCTGACAGGTAACACGGGGTATCTCATTGTAGTTTTGATTTGTGTTTCCCTGACGATGAGTGATGTTGAGCATCTTTGCATGTGTCTGTTAGCCATCTGGATGTCTTCTGTGGAAAAATGGCTATTCATGTCTTCTGCTCATTTCTTACCTGGATTATTTGTTTTTTGGGTGTTGCATTTGATAAGTTGTTTATAGATCTCAGATACTAACCCTTTATCAGATGTCATTTGCAAATACCTTCTTCTATTCCAAAGGTTGCCTTCTAGTTTTGATTGTTTTCCTTGGCTGTACAGCGTTTTATATTTTTAAAATAAAAACAAAATTTTTTGAGACAGAGAGTGTGTGTGTGTGTGTGTATGTGTGTGTGTGCATGAATGTGAGAAGGGGAGGGGCAGAGAGAGAGAGGTAGACAGAGTATCACAAGCAGGTTCCAGTCTCTGAGCTGTCAGCACAGATCTCAGCATGATACTTGAACTCATGGACCACAAGATCGTGACCTGAGCCAAAGTCAGACGCTGAACCAACTGAGCCACCCAGGTGCCCAGAAGCTTTTTATCTTGATGAATTAACAATAGTTCATTTTTGCTTTTGTGTCCCTTGCCTTCCAAGACATGCCTAGTAAGAAGTTGCTGCAGCCAATGTCAAAGAGGCTGCTGCCTAGTTAACATCTAGGATTTTCATAGTTTCCTGTCTCACATTTATGTCTTTCATCCATTTTGAATTTATTTCTATGTATGGTATAAGGAAGTGGTCCAGTTTCATTCTCTTGCAGGCTGTTGTCCACTTTTCTGAATAGCATTTGTTGAAGAGACTGTCTTTTTCCATTGGATATTCTTTCCTGCTTTGTTGAAGCTTAATTGCTAATATAGTTGTGGGTCCATTTCTGAATTTTCTATTCTGTCCCATTGATCTATGTGTCTGTTTTTGTGCCAGTACCATACTATCTTTGTAATAATTTATGTACAGAATTGTGATGCCTCCAGCTTTGCTTTTCTCCCCCAAGATTGCTTTGGCTATTTGGGACGTTTTGTGGTTCCACACAAATTTTAGGATAATTTGTTTTAGCTCTGTGAAAAATAGTGGTGGTATTTCTATAGGGATTGCATTAAATGTTTAGATTGCTTTGGGTAGGTGTAGATATTTTAACAATATTTGTTCTTTCGATCCATGAGCATGGAATGTTTTTCCATTTCCTTGTGTCGTCTTCAATTTCTTTCACAAGCGTTGTATAGTTTTCAGAGTACAGATCTTTTACCTCTTTGGTTAGATTTATTCCCAGGTATCTTATGATTTTTGATGCAATTGTAAATGGGATCAATTCATCACTTCTCGGCCTTTTGGCTAAGATCAAGTGTAAATGGGATCAATTCTTTGATTTCTCTTTCTGCTGGTTCATTATTGGTGTACAGAATACAATAAATTTCTGTCCGTTGATTTCATATCCTGCAACTTTGCTGAATTTATGTATCAGTTATATCCATTTTTTGGTGGAGTCTTTCAGGTTTTCTGCATAGAGTATCATGTCATCAGCAAATAGTGAAAGTTAAACTTCTTTCATGCCAATTTGGATACCTTTTATTGCCTTATGTTGTCTGATTGCTGAGGCTAGGACTTCCAGTACTGTGTTAAATAACAATGGTGAGAGTGGACATACCTGTCTTGTTCATGACTATAGAGGAAAAGTTTTTCCCCATTGAGGATGATATTTGCTGTGGCTGTTTCATATAAACAGCCTTTATGATGTTGAGGTATGTTTCTTCTATCCCTACTTTGTTGAGGCTTACTACTAAAAATGGATGTTGTACGTTATCAAATGCTTCTTCTGCATATTTTGAGAGTATCATAGGGTTCTTTTCCTGTATTAATGTGGTATATCACATTGATTGATTTGTGAATATTGAGCCCAAGAATAAATCTCACTTGATCATGGTGAATGATTTTTTAATATACTTTTGTATTCGATTTGCTAGTATCTTGTTGAGAATTTTTGTATCCATGATCATCAGGGATTTTGACCGGTAATTCTCCTTTTTAGTGGGGTTTTTGGTTTTGGAATCAAGGCAATGCTGGCCTTGTAGAATGAGTTTGGAAATTTTCCTTCTATTTCTATTTTTTGGAACAGTTTTAGAAGAATAGGTATTAATTCTTCTTTAAATATCTGGTAGAATTCCCCTGGAAAGCCATCTGGCCTGGACTTTTGTTTGTTGGGAGAGTTTTGATTACTGATTCAATTTCTTTACTGTTTATCGGTCTGTTCACATTTTCTATTTCTTCCTCTTTCAGCTTTGATACTTTATTTCTAGGAATTATTCCATTTCATCCAGATTGCCCAATTTGTTGGCATATAATTTTTCATAATATTCTCTTATAATTGTATTTCTATTGTGTTGGTTGTGATCTCCCCCCTTTCATTTATGATTTTATTTATTTGGGTAACTTTTCCTTTTCTTTTGATAAGTCTAGCTAGGGTTTATCAATTTTATTAATTCTTTTAAAGAACCAGGTCCTAGGTTTATTCACTTATTCTACAGTTTTTGTTTGTTTGTTTGTTTCTATATCATTTATTACTGCTCTAATATTTATTAATTCCCTTGTACAATATGCTGCTTTAGGCTCCATTTTCTGTTCCTTTTCTAGCTCCTTTAGGTGTAAGGTTAAGTGGTGTATTTGAGACTTTTCTTGCTTCTTGAGGTAGGCTTGTATTACTAATACTTCCCTCTTATGACCACTTTTGCTGCATTCCAAAGGTTTTGGACTGTCCTGTTTTCATTTTCATTTGTTTCTATGTATTTCTTTATTTCTTTTTTAACTTCCTGGTTAACCCATTCATTCTTTAGTAGGCTATTCTTTAACCTCCATGTATTTGTGGTCTCCAAATCTTTTCTTATGGTCGACTTCAAGTTTCAAAGTGTTTTGGTCAGACAACATGAGTGGTATGATCTCAGTCTCAAACTTGTTTAGTTCTGAGTTGTGACCTAGTATGTGATCTATTCCGGAGAATGTTCCATGTGTGACCCTGGGTCTACTTGCTGAATTTTGTTAGCAATAAGTTATTTCCTTGCTGAATGTTATTAGAGTCTGATTCTGCTTTTAAGTGAATGCCCCTGCCTTAAGTAGCAAACTTCCAAGATGTCCTGGCCTAAATCTCTGAAACCTGTGAATATGTTACTTTACTTGCCAAAAGTAGTTTAGATGTAGTTAAGTGTTAAAACCATTTATTAGGGAGAGTATACTAGATTATCTGGGTAAATCCAATCTAGTCAGGCTTTATAGAGTCTAAGATTTCCATCTCTATGCAAGATAATGCATCGGATGCTTGTAACCACAATACAGATTCCATAAAACTTGCACAATATGGATGCTGGAGTACTTGTGAAAATCCAGGAGAACAACACATTGTCACATACTTATATAAACATACCACATGAATAACCAATGAACATTTGATTTATCATAAGCTCTCGGACTCCTCTGTCCAGTGGAGTAGAAGAGTTTGAAAGAAAGGAGACCAACATGATTTATTAAAATTGGCAAGGACACAGGAATATCTGGTAAAAGAAAGGAGTAGAATTTGAACAAGCAAGAAATATGGTAAACAGTGAAGAGTGGATGTGAGAGAAAGTTGAGGGAATGTGAGTGATGCAAGGAAGAAAGATTTGGGAGAGTTCCTGTGTCGAAGCCATGAGATATTTAGTAATAGATAATTTGACTGATCTAAGAGGCTTCCTTTAGTTTAGGAATATAATCTTTTTTGGAATTTTTAATTAAAACATTTAAGCTAACTTTTAATTATATCTGGGTGTATGTGTCCATATTCTAAATTTGACCAATGCTTAGATAAGACATGAAACAACTTAGTTTTATCCCAAATTGATACAATATAGAATAGAATATATAGCCCTCATCTCTCTAGAAATCATATTCTTAAAGACACAAAAGAAATTATACTGTCTGATTGGTCTGTTTTGATTCCTGTATGTCTCAAATGATTTATTTTTTCCCCTCCCTAAGGGCTCAAAGCAATTCAATTGAAAAGGATTAGGCAAGAGAAAAATCAAAGGAAAAAGACATTCAAGGAATTCCATCTTTGTAATTGAAAATTAATATTCAATTTTTTTAAACTACATTTTTTCTTAAAAAATAATAGAACAGAATTTGCCTAGGGAAGTCTAAGGTTCTGGTTACATGTCTATAATGGACAACTTCTGAAGTAAAATGAATGCAAAGACCATGTCTAATTCTTGTTTCTATGAACACCACCATCCAACCACTTTTAAGCTCTGTTAATGTCTTTCATATAATCATGGGAAAAAGTTGTTTCTATTGAATGTAACTGAAGTGATTTAAAGGCATTCACCTTGATATATTTCTTCAGGAAAATGGAAAGTTGCCTTATCTGAAACACTTGGTTTATTACATATAATGCTTCACATGCTTCTCACCCTTTAACCAAGAATTAAGAGCAGGCGGGGGAAAAGATAACATTGCTCATAAATCTGGCTTGCATAAGAAAATGCCATTGTCATATATTTTGGTGAATAAACAGAGAAAGACTTTTGTTAACCTTCTTGCTTGCCACATAATTAAGGGGTTCAGCCTAAGGACTGTGAAAAATATATAGGGTGATCCTCATACTTGCATGCACTATGCCTGGCATAGAGTTAGCACAAGTGTCACTGTCACTGCTGTTGATGCTGTCATTATTAATTATTATGTGTACATTTTTTTTTAATTTTGAAAAAATACCGCATCTAGGATATTCCTATCGCAAAGCAATCATCTCTTTAGATTAGATGATTATGTAAACTACGTATTTGTCCTTACTATGCAAAAAGTGAGACTTTCTTATTAAATATACTGAATGTCCTTATCTAGACTTAATTAGCTTTGATGTTTCTCTAAGGGGTATATCAATTTCAGACAATTATAGAAACATATCATGTAAATTAGTCCAGATGTAAGTCATGAAGCTGGGTAGAGGGGAAAAAAAAAGAAGGGATAAATGATCATACTATTCTCAAAAGAATGTGGTAAATATTTAAACTAATTGTATGGAACAACAAATGGTACAATGGAAATTTATCTAAAGACCACCAATATATATGCCAGGTACTTTCACAAAGAGTATCATTTACTCCTTCTAACAATACTCTGTACATTTTTTTCATTTATATGTATAAGACTACTGAGTTTAAGTATATTAGGCAAGATGTCCAAGTATCTTAGTTCAGGCTGCTATAACAAAGTACCATAGATTGAGTGGCTTATGAACAGTAGAAATGTATTTATCTTAGTTCTGGAGACAAGAAGTCCAAGATAAGGGTGTTGGCATAGTTGAGTTTGGGTGAGGGACCTTTCCAGATCGTAGACTGCCAACTTCTGATCTTCACATGGTGGAAGGAGTGAGGGAGCTTTTCAGGGTCTCATTTAAAAGGGCACTAATCTCTTTCACTAGAGTGTAGCCCCTATTACCTAATCACCTACCAAAACCCCACGTCCTAATACCATCACATTGGGGGTTAAGATCTCAACAGATAATTTGGGAAGGACATAAACATTCCAGTCTATAGCACCAAGGTTACAGCCAGTACATGGCAACATTATAAACTTCAGTCTGTGTCTGATCTTAAGTCTCATGCCTTATGTATTAATACTATAATTTCTTATTTTTGAAAATAAACCCTGGGGAGAATAAGGACTTAAAGCCCGTTAGTAATGAGGATATAAGGGAAAATGCAGATTTACAGTTCACATAGCAAAGTAGTGATCAAAGAGCAATAATGGCTAAAAAGGTTTTGAACCTAGGATTTTGAACCTCAGTGTTGGGGAGGCTGATAATCTAGTTACTTAAGTAACTCTTTGAGGACTTTCTGTTTGAATACATTAAATTAAGGAATTTAACTTAAATTGTTCTGCACAGTAGTATATGGTGTATTTGTTAAAATTGATTAACCAATATTGATAGATGATATAAATATGGATAAATTATCAACTAGAATCTATATTTAATTTCATATTTCCTTAAGTTTTACCTTAAATTTTTACTTTCTGTTCCAGGATTCCCATCTAGGAAGCCACTTTTTATTTGTCATATCTTCATAGGCTCTTTTTGGTAGTGATATTTTCTCAGACTTACTTTGTTTTTGATGACTTAGGACTTGGTGAAGAGTTCTTAGACATGACAAGAAAGACATGATACACAAAATAAAAATAATAAATTGGATTTTATTAAAATTGAACTTTTGTGCTATGAATGATTGTGTTAAAAGGGTGGAAAGACGAGCTACACACTTATAGAAAATATTACCAAAACAAATATCTGATAAAGGACTTGTATATAGAATATATTCTCAAACTCAAAAATGAAAACAAAATTAGCAAATGAACAAAATTATGAAGATAAAGTGATATTTCACTGAAGAGCATATATGAGTTGCAAATAAGCCCGTGGAAAGATGATTAACATCACTATCCATTAGGCAAATTCAAATTAAAACCATAATAAAATATCAGTATATACTTATTAAATCATTGCTGATGAGGATAAGAAGATATTATCTCTCAGAATTTCTGGTCAGAATGTAAAATGGTAATACCACTATGAAAAATAGTTTGTCAATTTTGTAAAAACACCAAACATACAATTGCCACACAATTTACCAAGAGTACTCCTTGATATCTATCCTGGAAAAACAAAGATTTATGTCCAGATATAAACCTAATAGGATTGTTTATAGTAGCTTTATTTGTAATAGCCAAAATTTGGAAACAACCAGAATGTCCCTAATAGGTAAATAGTTAAACTAAATGTTGTACATTGACACGATAGAAAAGAACTAACTACTGATACACATAAAATCTCTGATGGGTGACAAGGATATTGTGCCCTTCCCAAAGATCACATTATGTTTCCATTTATGTAATATTCTAAAAATGATGAAAGTAAGAGACAGAAAACAGATTAGTTTAGAGGTTAGGAATACTGGTGTCAGGAAGGTGGAGAGTATAAACATAAAGACTTAGTATGAGGTCAGTCTTGGTGGTGATGATACATATCTACATCCTGATTACAGTATGGATTTCACAAATACACATATATTAGAAAATAATCTAGAATTATATACAAACATGTACCCATATCAATTTCCTGGTTTTGAGATTGTACTATAATTTTATAAGATTTATCCATTGGGCTGAAACTGCTTGCAACTGAGTTTTATTGATGAGCCATGGGGCACAAATAATTATTCAAGCTGATTGGAGTATTTCAGCCAGACTGATATTAATTTATTAATTAATTCTGAAAAATAATTTTATGAGAAAGAAGAAGCAATCTTTCTCTCTTTTGCCATTTGCGTTGATTTTTTTCAGAAATCCTGGTAGCTTAGGTTTTCCTATATTTTGAGTTATTCTGAACTCAGTCACACATTTTTATTTTTAAGGTTTTGGCTTCATTTCCATTGCATACCATATGAATTTCAAAATCACGTAAGTCAAATGAAGAAAATATTAAGCAAGAAATCTGAAGACATAAGGGACTTCCACATCGTTTAGTACTTAAACATAATGAGGAAGTAGATTTGATTAGAGCAGCTGTGATTCCAGCTCCCTACAAATTATGCAGAGATAAGAAGAGAGCAACCTCATTCCCGGTTGAGATTGAAACTATATTCAAACATTGTTTTAATATAAAGAAAAAAATTATATTACAAGGTGAATACTCTCAGATTGATGTCAAAAGATAGCCTGCTGAGGGGCAGCTGAGTGGCTCAGTTGGCTGAATGTCCGACTTTGGCTCAGGTCATTGTCTTATGGTTCATGGGTTTGAGCCCCAAGTCAGGCTCTGTGCTGACAGCCCAGAACCTGGAGCCTGCTTCAGATTCTGTGTCTCCCTCTCTCTTTGCCCCACTGCATTCACACACACTCTCTCTCTCTCTCAAAAATAAGTAAACATTAAAAAAAATATATAGTCTGCTGAATTAATCCCCATTAATGTAGGTTTTTTTTTAAAAAGAACACCTTATTTTTCTTTCTTTGTGTTTTTCTGGACTCTGTTGATAAAAAATTCCATCCTGATGGAACAGTGGATTTAATTATTTTATAATTTCAATAATGGTAACATAAATGTCTTATATTCACCAGGATGTCATTTACTATCGTAATACTAAGCACTTAGAATAATGACTCCTTTCATTTGGATAATTATTAGATCAGAACTTATAGTATTTTACAAGTATTCTATTTTGACATTCTATTTTTTTTATTTTTAAAAGATTGAGGTCTGAATTGTGTATGCTTTTACTTATTTTATTTTGTTATTTTATTTTATTTTATTTTATTTTATTTTATTTTATTTTATTTTATTTTATTTTAGAGACAGTGAGAACAGGGGAAAGGGGCAGAGGGGGGAGACAGAGAGAATCTCTCCTGGGATCCTGGGATTGTGACCTGACCTGAAATCAAGAGTTGGGCGCTCAACCTACTGAACCACCCAGCTGCCCCTTGCCATTCTATTTTTATTAATTCCTAAATTTCACTCTTTTTAAAGTAAAAAATATTATATTTTTAAACTTATGCTTGGTCACTGTGTTGCATTATTACCTAATATTTTGGAAAAAGTTTTATAGCCCAACCTTATTTGTGCATTCCTTCAAAACCAAATTAAATGTTTATCACGGGGGAAGACACTCAATCCTCACTGATTAAAGGATTTTTGATATTTTTATGGTATATGATACCAGACAGTACTCCCTGATGGCCATTTTAGCCTTGCTGTCTAATTACTTATATCCATTAGAAGGTAAATGCCAGGTTAGTTAGAACCTTAAAGTGGAAATGTAATAGAAGATGCATCGAAATAGAGTATTTCACCCATCCATATCTTTGTTTCTTTTTATTATGCTTTCCTGTCTTTGCCCCTCAAATCTCTCTAGTGTTCTAATTAAACAGTAACTCTTCATACTATTACCATGAATGACTAAATTGAAGAAGAAATTGTTCACTGATATTGGTGTTAAGAGCACAGAGATTTGCTTGCTTTTGGCTGTTACTGTTTTCCTGGCAAATAAATTCACCTTTGATGTATGGCATAGGTCCACATATTTAACACCTCATAATTACAATACTGAGTTGTATTATAGCTCCAGCTATCAACTTTTTCCCAATTTGAATGACAAAGTAGTCTCTCAAGGCTCTTTTATTATCTACTATACGTAATACATATTTCACCTTACTTACTGATGACATAAAGTGTTCCCTAGGGTACTTGTTCTTTTGAAAAAGAGTTCAATATCTACTATGAGCCTATACAAAATATTAGCTTATTAAAATATATCAAGGAATGCAGGGCTTCCATTTGAGTCTATAAGGAAAAACAATTTCTATGCTGCAAGCTGACAAGATAACCTAAGTCATGTTTATCCAGATAGCATTATAATGTATTTTAGCTTCCTTTACCGTAATTTTTCTGCTGATCTCCTCTCAATATTAAAGCAAACACCATATGTATGTAACAAATAAGGTATATAATGATACGGAAAATATGAAATTCCATTCATTTTTTTTATTTTTTCACAACTACTTCATCTCCTCATGCAAAAATTGGATTCATTATTGTAAAAGTATGTTCCATTTTTACATATTCAGTAGTATCCAGACAACTGTAAAGGCACTTTACTAAACCTGAATATTATTAGTTCAGCACATAACCTAGTACTGTTGAAAAAATGGAAAGTTGGGAAACTGAAGACAGAGGCAACTTTAGCCTTGCATCTTTGGTGGGGGTGGGGGTATCTTGGCAGGCAAGAGATTCCTGCTCCTCCCTCGTTATAGCAGACCTTGTCTTTGCTTTGGTTTAGGATTCTGACAGTGTCTTTCACAGGAGCAGAAAGTTTCTTCATCTACTCCTTCCTCAAAGACAATTATTAGGAACTGAATTGTGTCCCCCTAAAATTCAAATTTTGAAGCTCTAACCCCCAAAGTGATGGTACTTGGATATGCGACTTTTGGAAAGTAATTAGTTTTTTTGTGTTTTTTTTTTTTTTTTGAAATTTTGATTTGAAATAATTAGTCTTTTAAAAGGATTTGAGTAATCAAAAATCTATAATCTATCTCAAAACACAAATGCTTTTAGCGGTTTTTTATATTTAATTAATTTATTTATTTATAATTTATTGCCAAGTTGGTTAACATACAGTGCATATAGTATGCTCTTGGTTTTGGGAGTAGATTCCTGTGAGAATGGAGTCCTTCATAATGGGGTCAATGCCTTTACAAAAAGAGGCACCAGAGAGCATTTCCTCTCTCCCCCTGTACCCTCCACTCTTCCCCCACCCCCACTTCTCTCTCTGTGTGTCTCTCTCTCGTTGCCATAAATACAAACCAAGAAAAGGCCATATGAGCACACAATGAGAAGGCAGCTATCAGCAAGACAGGAAGAAGGGCCTCACCAGAACTTAACCATGCTGGCACCCTAATAACAGATTTCCAACCTCCACAGTTGTGAAAAATGAAATTTCTGTGGTTTAAGCCACCCAGTTTATGATATAAACATAGACAGCAGGGCATGTTTGCATGGGACCAAAGTGATTCTGATCAAGATGTCCATGAGTACAATTGGAGAAACAAACACTAGCCTAGGTGCCATGATCACACTAAGCATTTACTATAATACGTTCTGAAGGTAAAATGTGGGTCATAGGACGTAGGATTAAGACAAAGAATTTACATGTATAGCAGGACACAACGCACAAAGAATTATAAATTTCATCTTAGACTACAGGAGATCCTAATATCTGTCAGAGCACTTAATTTTATTAGGGAAGAGACATCATCTCTTTTCTAGCAAGGATATAGCAAGTTTCTAGAGAAGGACTTAATGAACCTCCAGCCTCATTAGGGACATAAACATGCTTTGAACTATCCTCATTCTGTCCTAGAAATGTTGTCACCCTTATTCTAAATTGCCATTCACATTAAGCAACATTGCTGTTTGTTCAATATCTAAATTATGTCTTCATGAATATACATCCCTTAAAGTTTTCCATGACCCAGTAGTGTGCTATCTTATTTGTAATGGGGCAAATACATGTAATTTCTATCTACCTTTTAAAAAATTTGTTTAAAGTTTTATTTGTATTTGAGAGGGAGAGAGACAGATTGCGAGTGAAGGAAGGGCAGAGAGACAGAGACAGAATCTGAAGCAGCTGTGAGCTGCGAGCTGACAACTGTCAGCACAGAGCCTGACATGGTGCTCGAAACCACAAGCAGTGAGATCATGACCTGAGCTGAATGAAGTCAGACATTTAACTGACTGAGCCACCCAGGCACCCCTTTTGTAAAATTTAATTACAGTATGCTTAACATACCATGTTATGTTAGTTTCAGATGTACAATTTAGTGATTCAGTAACTTTATACATTACCTTGTGCTCATAATGATAAGTGTACTCTTAATTTCCTTCACCTATTTCACTCATTCACCTATGTCCCTTCTGGTAACCATCAGTTTGTTATCTATAATGAAAAATTTGTTTTTTGGTGTGTCTAATTTTTTCTTTGTTACATTTCTTAAATTCCATGTATGAGTGAAATCACATGCTATTTGTCTTTTTCTGACTGATCCCACTTAGCATTATACTCTCTAGATTCATCCATGTTGCTACAAATGGCAAGATTTCATTATTTTTCATCGATGAATAATATTCCCCCCCCTCTCTCTCTCTCTCTCTCTCTATATATATATATATATATATATATATATATATACAAAATATATATGTATATATGCATACACACACATATATCACATCTTCTTTATCCATTCATCTATCAATGGAAATGGGGACTGTTTCCATAATTTGGCTATAGTAAACAATACTGCAATAAAACTAGGAGTGCATATATGTTTTTGAATTACTATTCTTTGTGTAAAAACCCAGGAGTGGAATTACTGGATCATAGGGTAGTTCTATTTTTAATTTTTTGAGGAAACTCCACTCTATTTTCCATAGTAGTTGCCCCAGTTTGCATTCCCACCAGTAATGAACAAGGGTTCCTTTTCCTAAACATCCTCTCTATCACTTGTTTCTTCCGTTTTTTATTTTAGCCATTCTGACAGGTGTGAGGTAGTATCATCTCAGCGTGCTTTTGAATTGCTTTCCTCTGATGATTAGTGATGTTGAACAACTTTTCATGTGTCTGTTGACCATCTGTATGTCTTCCATGGAGAAATGTCTGCTCACGTCTTCTGCCCATTTTAGATTATTTGTGGAGGTTTTTGGTGTTGAGTGATATAAGTTCTTTATATATTTTGGATCCTAACCCTTTATCACATATGTCATTTGTAAATATCTTCTCCCATTCAAGAGGCTGTCATTTAGTTTTGTTGTTTCCTTTGCTGTGCAGAAGTTTGTTTTTTGTTTTTTTTTTTTTAATGTAGTACAAATAGTTTATTTTTGTTTCTCTTGCCTCAGGGGACATATCTAGAAAAATGTTACTATGGCCAATGTCAGAAAAATTACTGTCTGTGCTCTGCTATAGTCTTTTTATGGCTTCATATCTCACATTTAAGTTTTCATTCTATTTTGAATTTATTTGTGTTAATGGTGTAAGAAAGTGGTCCAGTTTTATTCTTTTGCATGTAGCTTTCCAGGTTTTCCAGCACCATTTGTTGAAGCACCATTTTTTTTTTTTACTAGTTCATTGCAAATTCTTGCCACCTTTGTTGTAGAATAATTGACCATATAATCGTGGGTTTATTTCAGGGCTCTCTATTCTGTTCTTTTGATCTATGTGTCCTTTTTTGTGCGAGTACCATACTATTTAGAATGCTATAGCTTTCTAGTAGATCTTGAAATCTGAGATTGTGATTTCTCCAGTCTTGTTCTTTTCAAGATTGCTTTGACTATTTAGGGTCTTTTTGGCTCTATACAAATTTTAGGATTATTTGTTCTAGTTCTGTGAAAATGCTGTTGCTATATCCATAGGGGTTTATTAAATCTGTAGATTGCTTTGGGTAGTGTGGACATTTTAACAATATTTTTTTTTCTTCTATGCCCTGGATATGGAATATCTTTTCATTTGTTTGTGTTGTCTTCAGTTTCTTTCATCAATGTTTTATAGTTTTCAGAATACAGATATTTTACCTCCTTGGTTAAGTTTATCCTGAGTATTTTATTCATTTTGGTGCAATTGTAAATGAGATTATTTTCTTAATTTTCTTTCCAAAACTTCTAGTGTATATAAATGCAATGAAGTTTTATATGTTGATTTTGTATCCTTTGAACTTATTAAATTCATTTATTAGTTCTAGTAGCTTTTTGGTGGAGTCTTTCAGCTTTTCTATATATACAGTACCATGTCAACTGCAAGTAGTGAGAGTTTTACTTCTTCCTTGCTGATTTGGATGCCTTTTATTTCTTTTTTGTTGTCTGACTTCTGTGGGTAGGACTTCTGGCACTATGCTGAGAGTGGGCATCTTTGTCTTCTTCTTGATCTTAGAGGAAAAGCTCTCAGTTTTTCCACACTGAGTATGATGTTAGCTGTGAATTTTTCATAGATGGCCTTTATTATGTTGAGGTATGTTCCCTCTGAACTTACTTTGTTGTGGGTTTTTATCGTGAATGGATGTTTTACTTTATCAAATGCTTTCTCTGTGTCTATTGAAATGATCATATGATTTTTATCCTTGCTCTGTGATTATCATGTTGATTGATTTGTGAATATTGAACCACTCTTGTATCTCAAGAATTAATCCCATTTGATCATGGTGAATGATTTTCTTTAATGTATTTTTGGACTCCGTTTGTTAATAGTTTATTGAAGATTTTTGCATCTCTATTCATTAGGGATATTGGCCTTTTGACTTTTTTAGTGATTTTTTTTCTGGTTTTGGTATCAGGGTAATCCTTGCCTCAGAATGAATTTGGGAGCTTTGCTTCTTCCTCTACTATTTTTTGGCTTAGTTTGAGAAGAAGATGTATGAACTCTTCTTTAAATGTTTGGATGAGACAGCTGTGAAGCTGTCTCATCCTGGATTTTTGTTTGTTGGAGGTTTTTGATTACTGGTTCAATTTCACATTACTGGTAATCTGTTTCTGATTCAGTTTGGGAAGTTACATGTTTCTAGAAATTTATCCATTTCTTCTAGGTTGTCCAAGTTGTTGACATATAATTTTTCATAATATGTTCTTATAATCCTTTGCATTTATATGTTGTCAATTGTTATTTCTTCTCATTTATTTCTGGTTTTGTTTGAGTCCTTCCTTTTTCTTTCTTTTTTCTAATGAGTCTGGCTAAAGTTTTATCAACTTTGTTGATCTTTTCAAAGAAACAGCTCCTGGTTTCATTGATCTGTTCTATTGTGTTTTGTTTGTTTGTTTGGTTGGTTGTTGTTGTTTAGTTTCTGAATCATTTTTTCTGCTCTAATCTATTTCTTTATTCCTACTGGTTTCCTGTTTTGTTTGCTCTTCTTTTTCTAACTCCTTTAAGTGTAAGATTAGGTTGCTTATTGGGGATTTTTCTTGCTTCTTCAAGTAGACCTGTATTGTTAAAAACTTTCCTATTGGAATTGCTTTTGCTACATCTCAAATGATTTGGGATATTGTGTTTTCATATTCATTTGTCTTCATGTATTTTTTTTATCTCCTTTTTGATTTATTACTTGACCCATTTACTATTTAGTGTCATGTGATTTAGACTCCATATATTTGTTTACTTTCAAGATTTTTTAATGTAGTTGATGTCTAGTTTTATAGTATTGTGGTTAGAAAAGATGCATGGTATGATTTCAATCTCTGAATTTGTTGAGACTAGTTTTGTAGCCTCATATCTGATCTGTTCTGCAGAATGTTCCATGTGCACTTCAAAAGAATGTGTATTCTACTATTTTTGGATGGAATGTTCTGAATATATATGTTTAGTTTCATCTGGCCCAATGTGTCATTCAAAACCATTGTCTTCTTGTTGATTTTCTGTTTGGATGATTTATCCATTGATGTAAGTGGAGTGTTAAATTTTCCTACTATTATTGTTTCCTACTATTAAATTCCTACTCTTAAAATTTCATACTATTACTATCAATTACTTCTTTTATGTTCCTGTTGGCTGTTTTATGCATTTGGCTGCTTCTATGTTGAGTGCATAAATGTTTACATTTATATATATTTTTGTTATATATTTTCATTTGATTGTTCTCTTTATGATGATATAGTGTCCTTCTCTGTCTCTTGTTACAGTCTTTCTTTTAAAGTCTATTTTGTCTAACATATATATTGCTACCCCAATTTTCTTTTCATTTTCATTTTCATGATAAATATTTCTCTATCCCTTTAGTGTCAATCTGCATGTGTTTTTAGGTCTGAAATGAGTCTCTTATAGGCAGCATATAGATAACCCTTGCTTTTTTATTCATTCTGTCTTTTGATTGGAGCATTTAGTCCACTTACATTCAAAGTAATTATTGATAGGTATGTATTTATTGCCATTTTGTTACTTGTTTTATGGTTGTTTTTGTAGTTCTTCCCTGTTCCTTCTCTTGCTCTTTTCTTTCAGTTTGTTGGCTTACTTTAGTGATATACTTAGATTCCTTGCTCTTTGTTTTCTGCATATCTACTATGGGTTTTTGATTAGTAGTTGTCATTAGATTTGTATATAACATCTTATGCATATATCTGTCTATATAATTTGAAGGTAACTTAAGTTTGAACCCATTCTTACCCCTTTCCCTGTGTTTCAGGTATACACTCTCATACTTTTACATCCTTTGGTTTTGTGAATCTTTTGACAGATTTTTATAAATATAAATATACTTACTGTTACTGCATTTACTTTTCTTACTCCTGCTTGTGGTCTTTCCTCAAAGAGTCCCCTTTAACATTTTTTGTAGAGCTGCTTTAGTGGTGATAAATTCCTTTAGGTTTGGAATTCTTTTTCTCTCCTTCTATTCTGAATGATAGTCCTGCTAGATAGAGTAGTCTTGGTCGCAGTTTTGGTTTTGTTTTTGTTTTTTGGGGGGTTTTGTTGTTGTTGTTTGTTTTCTTTTTGGCACTTTGGATATATCATGCCACACCCTTCTGGCCTACAAAGTTTCTGCTAAAAATCTGCTGATAACCTTTTGGACTTTCCTTTATGTTATGGTTTTCTTTTCTCTTGCTGACTTTAAAATTCTTTTTATCACAACTTTTACCATTTCAATTACTGCGTTTCCTGGGGTGGATCTCCTTTGGTTGATTTTGTTGGTGCTTTCGCTGCCTCCTGGATCTGGATTTCAGTTTGCTTCTCCAGATTCAAGAAGTTTTTAGCTGTTATTTCTTCAAAGGAATTTTCTGTCCCCCTTTCTTTCTCTTTTCCTTCTAGGATCCCTATAATACAAATGTTGTTACACTTGATTGTGTCACTGAGTTCTCTAAGTCTGTTTTCATTTGTTATTATTATTATTATTTTTCTCTCTCCTGTCCAGCTTGCTTGCTTTCCATTACTGTGTCCTCCAGGTCCCTGATTCATTCTTCTGCCTCTTCTACTCTACTGTTTATTTTCTCTAGTGTATTTCTAATTTCAGTTATTGAGTTCTTCATCTATTATTGGTTCTTTATATTTTCTATCTCTTTGCTAAAGTTTTTACTGAAGATTTTCACTTTTTTCTCAAATCTATTGAGTATATTTATGATCATTACTTTAAATTCTCTATCAAGCATATTACTTATCTCCATTTCATTTCACTCTTTTGCTGTGATTTTGTCCTGTTCTTTCATTTGGGACATATTCCTCTGTTCCATCTCCTCATTTTGTCGAACTCTCTGTGCTGTTTTTTTTTTTTTGTATTAAGAAATTTAGCTATGTCTCCTCTTTTCAGAAGCAGTGGCCTTATGAAGAAGAGGTCCTGTAGTGTCCTGCAGTGTAATGTTCTCTGTTCGCCAGACCCTGGAGCTTCGGGAGTGTCTCCTAAGTGCCCTACTCTTGTGGCTGAATCTCTTTGCCTTCTGTCATCTGTAATGGTTCTCTTTGCCTCTTATTGGCAAGGTTTGGTCCCTGTGTTCTTAGGAGGCCAGTCTGGGGCTGCCTTGGACTTGAGTTGAGTCAGATGCAGCATTTTACAGAGATGCGGTAGCATTGAACTCCAGGGCATTTTCCCTGTTTTGTTCCCTAAGAAGCTTTCATTGGTGGGTAGGGCTTGCAGTGTGACCAGAAGTCTGACCCCCAGCCCACTGCTAGGGCCGCAATTGGACTGGCGTGTGTGGTTATCTTCCCTTCTTCCCAAGGTAGGAGGCACTTTGAGGTGGTTCTGCTCCCTGTCAGCACTGCTTACACACTGCCAGCCTTGTGGCACCACTTTAGATGGGCTTTGGCTGAAGGTTTATTGCAGCGGGCAGGTCAACAGGAGAACACAGGGATGAGGTATGCCAGGTCTGCTGTGGGCAGAGACCTGGAGCCTGGACCTGGCTGAAGGGGGTGACTTGCAGGGGAGCATAGGGATGGAGCATCCTGTTAGCAAGTCAGGAGGAAAGTGTTATGCTGAGCTGGTTCCCATAGGTTACCGTGTTTCTAGGCTGGGGGCACAGGGGGAGGGAAATGGCACACACCATCTCTTTTGTTTTTGGAGAAGTCTCCTAAAAATCCCTGCCCTTCCAGCACACACTAAGATTAGTAAACAAATCCCCTCGCACATACTCCAGGTATTTTTCAAACTGCTACTTCTATGCTGTATCTCCAGGGGAGCTGTTTAAGGGTGAGAACTCAGTTTTCTTTTATCCTCTAGACTCTTTCAGAACTGAACCTGCTGATTTTTAAAGTTCCAGGTATTAAGTCCTGCTGATTGTAAGAATTCACAAAATACTACCCCTCTAATTTTCTAAGCCAAATGTTATGGGGATTCATCTTCCCTGTGCAGGGTCCCCATGCCTGTGGTGGTTGGCATGAGGGTCCTTTTCTGCCCTCTCCATACCCACCATGTCCCTCCCTCCTGCAGACAGTCCTGAAAGTCCATTTAGCTCCTGACTGTGTCTCTGCACTTCCTATCCTCTTCAATGTGGCCACTTCTCTACATTTAGCTGTGGAGAATCTGGTCTTCCAGTCTTTGAGTAGTTCTCTGGGTTATTTACACTGATATGGGTGTTGTTGAGCTGTATCCCTGGGATGAGGTGGTGTTAGGGTCCTCCTTTGCCATCTTCCCCAGAAGTCTCAGTAATTCTTTTACATTCTGTTTGAAAAGCAGGGCACACAGGACATGTGTGCATGATGCATGTGCACAGGACATGATGCATCAGGCATCACCCAAGCACCACTAAAATAGTGTCAGAACCACTTCTGGGATACCTGGGTGGCTCAGCTGGTTAAGTGTCCCAACTTTGGTTCAGGTATGATCTCACAGTTCATGAGTTTGAGCCCCACATTGGACTCTGTGCTGATAACACAGAACCTGCTTTGGATACCACCCCCTCTCTCTCTATCAAAAATAAACATTTTTGAAAATCCTCTCAGAATCACTTCTTAATCCAGCCAAAGTTGTGGCAACCATATGTTGCAGTTTTTGTGCAGCCTTTGGGTGGTGTTAACCCTCTTAGGTAGTTGAGGAAAAATAGTTTTCTCTCCACTCTTCTTGGATTCTTGACTGAGATCCTCATGTAATGAAAGATTAACATGGAGAAAAACAAACAGAAATTTAATAACACATATACCTCCTCTATACATGGAAGGTACCCAGGAAACCTGAGACACATCCTAAAATGGCCCAAATTACTACATTAAATACCATCTCCACCGAAAGACAAAAGAAGGATATTGGGGTTTGGGAGGCTAGTTGTGGGAAAGCACGAACATAAAGGTATAGATTTCAAGCAGATTTGTGTCCCTATCTTCTTCCTGTCCCCAGTCTTTCTCATGAGAACCCAGTGAGAGCTGGCAGAACAGGCTTTATATGTCAAACTCCCCTGTGTCTGTGACTCCCCTGTGTCTGTATACTCTCATGCTAGATCACAGTTGGCCTTTGGAAATTCAGTAAATATTTTAAGTTTCTTCTTACTTGCCTTCCTGGAGGCTTTGTCTTTCCTTCAGCTACCAGAGGTTTGCAGCACTCATTTGAGGCAGGGTCATTCCTTAACTTTCAGGCTGGTTGATTGTTATATAAACTCAGCTCTCTGCTAGCTTCAGAAAAAGTTATTGTTTTGTTGATCACCTAGATGTTTCTACTTCTCAGGGCAGGAGTGATATTCTTTGTAGCTCCTACATGGTAAGCAGAAAATGGAAGTGTTTTCCTTTAGCATTTCATGTGATAAAGATCTACTAGAAACACAATCTCTCTCCATTTTGAGGCATATATTAACTATATATGGTTGACAATATATAATAAATATATATTAACTATATTGGCTGGCAATTCTTTATTTTCTTTTATCACATTAAACATGTTGCTCCACTGTTCTTTAAATTGCACATTTTCTGATGAGAAGCCTGAAGTCATTCTTTTTAATTGTCCCTTTGCATACATTGTGACTTTTTTTTTTCAACGTTTATTTATTTTTGAGACAGAGAGAGACAGAGCATGAACAGGGGAGGGGCTTAGAGAGAGGGAGACACAGAATCTGAAACAGGCTGCAGGCTCTGAGCGGTCAGCACAGAGCCTAATGCGGGGCTCGAACTCACGGGCCGTGAGATCATGACCTGAGCCGAAGTCGGACACCCAACCGACCAAGCCACCCAGGCGCCCCGTGACTTTTTTTATACTAATCCTTAAAAGAGGTTTATCACTATCTTTTCTTCAAGTATGCTGTGACTTTTTAAAATTTTCTTTGGGCTTATTTTACTTAGAGTTTTTTGAGTTTCTGGTTACTTTTTCTTCAAACTTGAAAACTTTGCAACTATTTTTTCTTCAGATATATTCTTCATGTCCTCCTCCCCTTCTGGAACTACAACAGCATTTATGTTACTTAGCCTGATAATGTCTCTAAGATCAGTGAAGGTGTATTGAAACTATTAGCTTTTTTTTCCTTTCTCTGTGATTTAGTTTAGTTGGGTTCTTTTGCTGTCTCAAGTTTAATGATTTTTCCTCCTGCAACTTCTGAGATCTTAATCTCATTCAATAATATTTTCATTCAAGAATCATTTTCATTTCAACAAACTCTCTTGACTATTACTGTATGAATTCAAACTTCTCCCATCCTGTATGTGCTCTAAGAATAATTTTCCATTTCTAGAGTTCTACCTGTTTATTCTCTCCTTATATTCATGTGTTTTTTAAATAATTGAACATATTTCTAGTAGCTCCTGCCAGTCTCATCTTCTGTCATTTAAAAAGATTTATTCATTTAAATTGAAATTAGTTAACGTACAGTATAGTATTGTTTTCAGGAGTAGAACCCAGTGGTTCATCTCTTACTTATGACAACTAGTGCTCATCCCAACAATGCCCATCACCTGTTTAGTCCATACCTTCCAGCAACCCTCAGTTTGTTCTCTATATTTAAGAGTCTCTCATAGTTTACCTCCCTCTATGTTTTTATCTTATTTTTATTTCTCTTCCCCTATGTTCATATGTTCTGTTTCTTAAGTTCCAAATATGAGTGAAATCATACTTCCCTTTCTTTGACTGACATATTTCACTTAGCATAATACTTAAATCTATTTTGATTAACCCTTAAAGCCCTCCTGATTAGCAAATATGCTGCTTTTTTAAAAAATATAGTAACATGTGATTAGGTGCCAGGCATTGTGATTGTTAAGTCGTTGAAGTTTAGATTTGTTCTTCTTCCTTTAAAATAAGTGTCAAGTTACTTACAAATCATATCTATCCTTTGGAAACTTGTTTATAAGTTTTGTTAAAGAGATTTATTGTAGACTTAACTTGGATTAATTTAGCCTTATTCCTGATACACAATCCTTTCTACTTCTCCACTGGTAACATCACTTTTCAGGAAACTCATTTGACTGTTACTATATGAACTCAAACATCTCCCATCCTATACATACTCTAAGAATCATTTATTACTGGCAGATGTTTTTTGTTTGCTTTTTTTGTTTTTTCTGGACTAGTGAAATTTACTTTATGCATGATCAGCATATTATTACATCAAAGATTCCAGAAAATATTCTGCAGTTTTATACCCCTTATGCTATATCTTTGCTGCATGTCAGGGATTATGCCAACAATTTCCAGCAATTTCTAGGTTTTCAAACTCCAATCTCTTTCTCCCTATCTCTGAGACGAAGACTCTCTACTTGGGCCCCTCATTTCTAAGCATTGGGCTGGAAATATTCACAAGCAAAAATATGGGGTGGTACTAATATATACCTAACTTATTTCCCTTGTTTTAGAGATCACAAGCATGTGCTACCTGTTGTCCAATAACTGAGAGCAGTTGCTAAATATATTTTGTTCAGTTTTCTAGTTTTTTATGGTGTACTGTAAATATGGTCTCATTACTCCATCATGACCTAAAGTAAACATCCTCCTAAGTTTTTGATTAAACAACTATCTAAAGTTTGTAAAGCATTAATATTTTTAATTGATCACTTCTTTGTCATGTTGGTCTGTTGTAAACTACTTCATCATTCCTGAAATGAAATCAAAACCTGTTCTTAGCAAAGGTCTCCAATTTGTTGGTTTCCTTTTCAACATTTTACTTGTAGAAGGCTATAATATTAAAACATAAATAATATCAAGATACTTATATAGGAAAATTTTCAGAGATTTTAGATTACATGAATGTGTTAGATAAAATATAACACTACAAAAATGAATTCTTAATAACACTATAATAGTGTAGTGAGTAGAGTAGACAAAATTCATGTTTATCCACAACCTTAGATGTGATCATATTTGGAAATAAGATCTTTGCAGATGTGATTGAATTAAGATGAGGATATAGTGGATTAAAGTGAGCCCTAAATAGTGACTGGTGCCCTTAAAAAAAAAAGAGGAGGAGACATGCAGAGACACAGAAAAGAAAGCCATGTGAAGACAAAGACAGAGATTGGGTGTATACTGCCACAAGCCAAGGTACTCCACAGAATGCTGGGAGACACCAGGAGCTAAGAAGAAGCAGGACAAGATTCTTCCCTAGATGTTTCAGAGAAAGCATAACACTTGACTACCAACACCTTGACTTCAGACTTCTAGCTTTGAGAATTATGGGAGAATACGTTTTTTGTTGTTGTTGTCAACTGCTGAGTTTGTGGAAATTTGTTAGGACAGTTTTAGGAAACTAATACAAATAAGAAAATATATATTTAGAATATAGGAACTAGTATTATACTAGCTTTATAGTTAAGGAAACCGAGGGAAAGGAAGTTGAAGTAGTTTTTCCAAGAGCAATTGGTAAGAATATTTTACAAAAACAAAGATAGATGAAAATCTTACCCTTTTAAAGTTATCTTGTTGCACAATGTTCAAGAAATAAAGCTTCCAATATCACTTATTGTCAGAGTGAATACTTCTATATATCAATTCATAAAATTATTTCTAACATAATGTGTCACAACTAACATGGCCTCTTTTTTTCCTTTATCATGGACTGATTTTATTTACTCTTTATTTGAAATTCAGAGGTAGAATTATAATTAGTCTGCATTAATAGACATAAACAGGAGAGGGGAAAGAGAAAGAGAAAGAAAGATGATTATGATTTTGATTGGTAATAAATACTTAGTAAACTTTTGAAAATTATATGCTATGCTTTGCTCTTTTTTGGTACTTTCATCTAACTTGAATGTTTGTCTTGCAAAATGTGTTCATTTTTACTACTGTTTTTGTTATTCAATTAAACAAGTAGAATTGTTATCCTGGTTAATGATAATAGTTAACTCACTTTGAATTTGATGAAATCCTAATGGTTTTTACTAATGTATAGTTTTCATTCAAAGTTATTATGATGATTTTTTTTTTACAATATCTGTTCCAATGATTGCTCATATTTGAAATTTCAAGGCAAAATGTCTCCTGAGTTGACTATAGGGATATTATATAATTCATTTTGTTGGCATAACCCACTCCAGTTTCTCTTAAATTATGAATAATAACCTATCATTTATTTCTCAGAGTCTGATTTAGACAAGTTTTCAAATCAAATTTTTTTCAGTTTTACAGATATCAGTTAGATATTAAACTTTTCTTTTTTTAATTTTTTTTGACATTTTATTTATTTTTGAGACAGAGAGAGACAGAGCGTGAACGAGGGGAGGGGCAGAGAGAGAGGGAGACACAGAATCTGAAGCAGGCTCCAGGCTCTGAGCCATCAGCCCAGAGCCCGACGCGGGGCTCGAACTCACGGACCGCGAGATCGTGACCTGGCTGAAGTCGGACGCTTAACCCACTGAGCCACCCAGGCGCCCCAAACATTTAACTTATCATTTATTCTTCTACAGAGAAGAAAAAACTGATTTAACCTTAGCAAGAAGGCCAGTATTGAAATAAAATATGACATGCATCTTTTATCTGAATTTTATATATGTTACAGCTGTTTTTGTGGCTGGATATCATGTCTATTTTTAAAGTGAGCACATGTAAAATGTTGTTGATTAATTTGGATACTCAAGTTAGAATCTTATTTATATTCCAGTAGAGTATATCCCATATTAAAGGGAGCTTTGCATAATTCCCACTGACTTTTCTCCCATCCAAGTACTAACCAGGCCCGACCCTGCTTAGCTTCCGAGATCAGACGAGATCGGGCGCGTTCAGGGTGGTATGGCCGTAGACCCCACTGACTTTTCTAAAGAAAAACTTTCTTTTGTCATCTTTCTGCTGTCTATAAAATCCCTAACTGAAGTATCAGATTGAAGAATATGTTCTACTGAAGGTACATGATGGATTCATAAAGCAAAAAAAGTTGGAGAACTACTAAAACTCAATATTTATTCCTAATAAAATGAATTTTTAGTATTCTGTTATAACTGGGAAATTTTGTGACACTAATGATTTATTTTAGGATATATTAAATTTCACCCCAATACCAAAACCAGATAAAGACACCATTAAAAAAGAGAACTGCAGGCCAATATCCCTAATGAACACGAAGCGAAAATCTTTAACAAAATATTAGCAAACCAAATCCACAATACCTTAAAAAAATCATCCACCACAATCAAGTGAGAATTATTCCTGAGTTGTAAGGGTGTTTCAATATTTGCAAATCAATCAGTGTGGTACATAACTTCAGTAAGAGAAAGGATAAAAACCATGTGAGCGTTTCAATAGATGTAGGAAAAAAGCATTTGACAAAGTACAACATTCATTCATGATAAAAATGCTCAGCAAAGTGTGGTTACAGGAAATATACCTCAAGATAATAAAGTCCATGTATGAAAATCTCACAGCAAAAATCATCCTTAATGGGGAGAATTGAGAGCTTTTCTTCCAAGGTCAGGAACAAGACAAGGATGTCCACTCTCACCACTTTTATTCAACATAGTACTAGAAGTCACAGCCACAGCAGTCAGAAACCAAAAATTAATAAAAGGCATTCAAATCAGTAAGGAACAAGTAAAACTTTCACTATTTGGAGATGATATGATACTATATATAGAAAACCCAAAAGACTCCACCAAAAAATTACTTGAACTGATGAGTGAATTCAGTGAAGTTTCAGGATACAAAATTAATGTACAGAAATCTGCATTTCTACACAATAATACTGAAGTAGTAATAACAGAAATTAAGAAAACAATCCCATTTACAATTGCACCCAAAATGTAAGGTACCTAAGAATAAACCTAATTAAAGTGGTGAAAAATCTGCACTCTGAAAACTACAAAACATGGATGAAAGAAAACAAAGAGGACACGAAAAATGGAAAGACATTCCACGTGCACGGATTGGAAAAACAAATATTATTAAAATGTGTAGACTACCCAAAGCAATCTATACAGTCACTGCAATCCCTATCAAAATAACACCAGCATTTTTCACAGAGTTAGAACAAACAATTCTAAAATTTGCTTGGAACCAGAAAAGAACTGTAAGGTCATGATCTGAGTCGAAACCAAGAGTCAGATGCTTAACTGACTGAGCCACCCAGAAATTATTTCAGCCACCCTGAAATATTTTTCGGCTAACATGTGGTATAATGAATAATTACACTATATGTATTTCTATATATATTTGAACTTATTTCATATAATACAATTAAGATATAATATTTAGAGATGAAATATTTAGACGTGAAAATTATCCTAATAATGTATTAGGACAATGTATTATCCTAATAATGTATTAGGATAATGTATTATCCTAATAATGTATTATCTCATTGGAAATTATGAGTTTCTCAATTGTTGTATTTTTTGACTTATTTATTTGTGAATAGGCTCTAGTCAAGAAACCTAAAATAAATGTGGCTAAACAAACTCACCGAGGTTTCTCTCTCAAATTAAACTTCTGAGACAAGTGGTCAAAATGTTGTAATGACTTTGTTCTATATAGTTATTCAAGTTTCCTGGTTTCTTCTACCATGCTATTTCACCTTTTGCTGGAACTTTGTCCATATTTACTTTTTCATAAATGATTTCTGGAATATTTAGGATCCATATCTCAGGAAAAAGAGAGACAAACTCCAAGGGAGAAATTTTCTTTTAATCAATTGAGGTGAAATTGGTACACAACTCTTATGTTTAGACTCTATTTGTGTGAATCTATGCATATGGTCAGAAGTAACCATTTTAAAAAACTGGAAAGTATATTCTATATCTATATTGCCATAAGCATAGATTAACTCTTTTACTAATGAAGAAAAGAAAAGCAATTTTAGTCAACATTTCCACAATTAATTATAATGTTTTCTAGAATTTAATCTATGCATATTAATTTTATACTAGAGAATATAAGTTATTGTTAGTGCACATTGAATATGTATCAATTAAGTTATTGATACAAATTTTAATTTGCCAATAAGACAATGCACCTTTAGAAACTTTCTGAGTGTGAAGAGATATACAAGAAATTATTATATTTTATTTGTATATCTTTGAGCATAGAACTGGAAAACTGAAATTAGATTTTTAAATTTGTATATTAAGTTTAAATATCTCTGGCTTATATTTGTGGGGAGGTATTTTCTAACACTTCCCCAACAGGAGTGGAGTTTATTTATTTATTTTTTTATCAGCATAAGATCCTGGGCATAAGCTGATTTCTTTTTATTTGCTTATCAGTAAACAGTTCTGGCTTCTGTCTCTCTCTCCCTCAGCTGGGACATTCAAGGAGTAACAGTTTCATCTTCTAAATAAAGTATTTATCAGGTTCCAGTTTTTATAGCTTTCTCTTAAACATTAATATTCCCCAAGGCCCCTTGTAACAAAGTATAAACTCCTCCATATCATCAGGCAAACACAATTCTTACTCATAAAGACAAGTATAGTGATTACCATGGTAGTGGAATTAATGTATTATTGCTACCTTATAACTTATTATAGCTTCAAATTTCAGAAAGAGGAAGAGAGAAAAGAAAGGTAATTTCTTTGAGGATCTTTGATAACTTATTTTACAGTGTCATTACTGACAATAAAATAAAATAAAGATTTTATTTAAACATTCCTAATTACTTTTATTTTTCAAATAAGTTTAATCTATCATTTATCATCTACTTAATGATATCTATAGCCATTAAGTAATAATCTTCAGATTTTCAGAATGAATATGCTTGTATTTTTATTATCAGAAGGCTTTAAAAAGCTTCAAATTGGCAGAAGTGTTTTTTGTTTGTTTGCTTGTTTATTTTTCCTGCCCAATGTGGAAAGCTAAGTCCCTCAGTTGCCTTAGGTCACATATGACACTTCCATATTAGAATGTGCATGTTGCCAATGCCTTAAGGACAAAAATGATATGTTTATTTCTGAATTTCTGCAATTTTATGTATTCTAGTGTCATAAAAACTGGGAAAACAATTGTAAAGATTGTATGTTTCATTACAAAATGAAACATGCTCCTGAAAAAAATTCATGTAACAGTATACATTTTTTAAATCTCCTTAACCTCAAAGAAAAACACATTTCAAAAATTCTTTTTTGCTCTTCAAGCAGTTATTTCTATAATACTAAATTATAAGTTCATATATCTATTTTGATGTAGAAATTCTAAAATAATTGAAAATATTTTTATAATTTTATTTGATAAAGACTTTGCATGTAGACTATAAAAATATTCTTACAATTTTATAATGCAGTAACAAACAACATAAATATTGGGCGACATATTTCCACAAATACTTCACAAAAGAAGATATACAAATGGCCAACAAACTAAAAAGAACATTCCTAAAATCATTAGTTATTGGGCAATACAAGTTTTAGCCACAATGAGATATCACTACACACTCTGTAGAAAAACAAAAATTTAAAATATGATGATCTCCAAGAGCTGATGAGGATAAGGAGCAACTAGAATTTTCACACACAGCTAGAAGAATGGAAATAATGATTTGAGAAAGTGTTATAATAATTGGCATAAGCTTTGTATACAACTCAACAATTCCACACCTAGGCTTTTACACATGAGAATAAGAACAAACATCCACATGAAACTTGTACATGTACTTAGTATTTGTATTCATAAAAGCAAAAACTGGAAAAAATTATATGTGTATCAACATATGACTGGATAGGGCCACCTGGGTGGCTCAGTCAGTCTGACTCTGAATTTTAGCTCAGGTCATAATGTCACAGTTTGTGAGACAGAGTCCTGCATAGGGCTCTGCACTGACTCTACAGACAGAGCCTGCTTGGGATTCTCTCTCCTCTCTCTCTCTTTCTGTCTGCCTCCCCACCCTACTGACCTACTGACTCTCCTCCCCCCTTCTCTCTCTCTCTCTCTCTCTCTCTCTCTCTCTCTCAAAATAAATAAACTTAAAAATATATATGAGTAGATAAATAAGTTATTTGGGTACTACTCAGCAATAAAAAGGACCAAAGTACTGAAACCAAACAATCTGGATGATTCTGAAAAATAATACTGATCAACAGCTAGAAACAAAAGCACACCCTATATAATTTCCTTTATGTGAAATTCTGTAAGGGCATATTTATTGAAATAGGATGGAGATCAGTGGTTTTCTAGGGCCAAGGGAATAGAGGAATTAATTGGGATAAGCATAAAGAAAGTTTTTGGGGCACCTGGATGGTTCAGTTGGTTAAGCATTAGAATTTGGCTCAGGTCATGATCTCGCAGTTCATTAGTTGGAGCCCCATGTTGGGCTCTGTGCTGACAGCTCAGCGCTTGGAGCCTGCAGCCTGCCTCAGATTCTTTGTCTCCCTCTCTCTCTCTGCCCCTCCCCCACTCACACTCTATCTGTCTATCAAAAATAAATAAACATAAAAAAAATTTTGTTTAAGTTTTGAAGTACTATACCCGACTGTATTTTGTTATGGCTTCACAAATCCATGAATTTGTCAAACTTATTATTTATTGATACAACATTCAATAGTTGCTTACATTGGCCTATATGTAGTAAGTGTCTCGTTATATGTCCCAAAGCATGCTGATAGATTTTAAGGCAGATCATTAGTCCTTTGTGAAGTAGCAACTTAAATGGATAAATGGTTATTCAGTCCAGAGTAGAACAACTTTTAAGAATGTGGTAGAGGGGCGCCTGGGTGGCGCAGTCGGTTGGGCGTCCGAATTCAGCCAGGTCACGATCTCGCGGTCCGTGAGTTCGAGCCCTGCGTCGGGCTCTGGGCTGATGGCTCAGAGCCTGGAGCCTGTTTCCGATTCTGTGTCTCCCTCTCTTGCTGCCCCTCCCCCGTTCCTGCTCTGTCTCTCTCTGTCCTAAAAATAAATAAACGTTGAAAAAAAAAAAAATTAAAAAAAAAAAAAAAAAAAAAGAATGTGGTAGAAGTGTTGGTTTTCCAGGCAAAGGCCCTCTGCTTTATCTGAATCTGCCCATGCCTCTGCCAATCTTCATGATCGTACTCCTTCCTAATCTGAACCCTAACTTTAAACTTTAAACTAGTTCTAAAAAGAAGTTGTAGATTTGATAGTTCAATTTACAGTATAATTCAGCCACCCACAGAATTAGATTTTAAGTTTTCAAGGCTCCATGAGATAGATTCCTTTTAGGATAGTCCTAGAAGCTTTTAGATTTCTTATATAGACCTTGAGCTAAAAATATATAACTCTGGGCACCTGGGTGGCTCAGTTGATTAAGTGTCTGACTTAGGTCATGATCTCAGGGTTTGTGAGCTCAAGCCCCAAATCAGGCTTTGCTCTGACAGCCAGGAGCCAGCTTTGGATTCTCTGCCTCACTCTCTCTCTCTGCCCCCTCCCCCACTGGCACTCTCTCTCCCTCTCTCAAAAATAAATAAACATTTAAGAACAACAATGTATAACTCTGAGCCCATCATTTTCTTACCCCACATTCTGTAGAATGTATTGCAGATAGGAGCAACCAATCAACAAGTTTTACTCCTTGTTTCCATTAAATGTTTTAAAGCAGCACATACTTAATCACCCAAAGTCTTCTTTCTGTATTCAATTTATGATGGATAATAGAAGTAACTATTTCACCACTAACTACTCCTTAGCTATTGGAACCAGGATAATTAATAACTTTGACCAGATTAGAGAAATGATTTCACATAACAGACAACTTTAAGAACATTATTCTTTTTTTTTTAATTTTTTTTTCAACGTTTATTTATTTTTGGGACAGAGAGAGACAGAGCATGAACGGGGGAGGGGCAGAGAGAGAGAGGGAGACACAGAATCGGAAACAGGCTCCAGGCTCTGAGCCATCAGCCCAGAGCCCGACGCGGGGCTCGAACTCACGGACCGAGAGAACGTGACCTGGCTGAAGTCGGACGCTTAACCGACTGCGCCACCCAGGCGCCCCAAGAACATTATTCTTAATATTCTGTTCCTCTGCAAACATTTCTGGTGTCACCATTTCTGTACCAGACAAGGGTGATGAACAGATAGCATATATATGTACTGGTTAAGAGCATGTTCTTCAGTATTGTATAAACTTTCAATGTATTTCACTGTCTATAAAGTACTTAACATTCCAAGTTTCAGCTTCCTCATATATACTGATATATGTCATACATATATGACAAACTATCTTGTAAAGTTGTACAGGGATTAAGGTAAGATTCCATGATAAACATTCACCTTGCTACCCAAAGCCATTAGGTAATTTATTTATGTCAACATATTAGTAGCATATCTTTGTTAAGTACTTACATACTTTGTAAGTACTACAAAGATGATATCCTGAAATTAATGACATATTTTTTCATTTTGTATAATGCATAGTCTGATTTTTATTCTAAAATATCTCTTTAGGAAAAATGAGTCAAAGTTTTATGTGTAATAGGTTGGTTAAACTACATGCTTGATATATAGTCTCCCTAAAATATACCTCCTGTTCACCATCTGAAACTCTACTACTCCTGATAATGCTAGAATATACGCCTGAATGTAGACTTAATGCTCCTTTCTCTTGTGGGCATAGATATTATTATCCTTCTTGATATTTGGTATCTCAAGGAATGGCCCAGTTTGTCCTCTTTACTAGAAAGTTCATGATTTTTCTTCTCTGCTAGAACTTATCAGTGGAAATAACCCTGAAGTTATCCTTTTATGTATAAGATATATCAAAATAACAACAGCTACAGCAACAACAAAAAATTCTCTGAATTTCAAAAGTATTTGTTGCTCATATAAAGTTTACTGCAGGTTCCGGTTACTCTGCGGAATAGTTATGCTTCAAGTGATTGCTTCATGTATACCCAAATGTCAACTGCTGCTTCCACAATCATCAGTGCAGGGTATTTAGAGACTTGCACAAGAAATTAAATCTTTTCATAGAGAGGTAACAGACATCACTTACTCTCCAATTTCTTTGACCAAAGGTAGTCAAAATGGGCACAGTTCTGAGGACAGAATAGTGTGATCCCTTGCTGTCCTGAAAGGGGAGAAATGAAATTGTTGGCAAGCAGTACTAATGTCTACCATATGAGGAAGCACACATATTTGGAGGGTGTAGGGGTATTACAATGAGGGAGCTTATGATTCATAAGGAAAACTTCAGTTATAACCTTGACATGTCAAGGTTATTTATGTGTTATAAAAAGAAGAGAGTATTTTTTTTAATAATGCAGCCAAAATTACCTTATTCTATGATACGTTTCCACTATTTACACAGTAAGCCCATAGTTCTTTTTGCCTTGAATAAAGTGCACACTGTACTAATACATTCCTTGAAATGAAATCTAACACTGTGAGTGAGAGTGGACGTGGGGTAGAATATATAATTAATTTTGATTGTGATGCACAGTGAATTTCACAACTTTTATTTCTGGAATGATTCTATGAAGTTCGATGGCCTTGGAGTAGACTGTTAAGGACAAGTATGTGTCTCTTATAATATTCTGCAGTTATTAAAGCCATCCTGAAATTCCCTCATAGTAGGAAAATGTTATCCTCTTTCCCTTGATACCTCTTTGTTATAAGAATTTGGGCTATTTGTCCCAAATCTCCCAACTAACTCTGTGATAGAGATGTTATCCATGTTAAGAACATTCAAACCCAGTCTAGTCAGGTGTATCCTGATATTATCATAATCTTTGAAAAGGCCAATTATTTAAAAGTTATTCCTTAAAGCTGCTCCCATATGGAGTTTCTGAATATTTTCAGGCTTACTTTACAGTGGAGAAAGCTATGTGAAATACTTTGAATACAAAATAAAATATCACCAAAGGTATTACAAATACTAATTATGTTAAACCTAAATAATTTTATTTACTCATTCCTTTGTTAAAATATTAATATGTGCCTATTAATTGGGAAATACCAGACTCTAGGGATATAGTGAGTAAGAAATATACAAAACTGTGATATCACAAGTGTTTACTGGGGACATATTATAGCAGTATAAATGCATAATAATGTATCACAAATATAGTATTGTCATTCTATGAATTTTAGGTGAATTTATATTATAATTAATAAAACTATATTTGCAGAACAGCGTTTATCAGGTACTATCTGAATACCTTCAAAACATAGTTAATTCAACCTACAGTATGTGACAAAATATAAGACATTAATGTTAAAGAATTAACACCCAGTAAATAGGCATAGGCCTGGAAATAAAAGAGGTTAATAAAATAATGATGGCCTATGAGAATACATGACTTTTTTGGGTGTCCCTCTAGCATGTGTTACTATATATATATATATATATATATATATATATATAGTACTTACATATACTCCTGAGAATTTTATTATTCTTTAAAATATAAAAGATTGAACTCAAGAAACAAGTGTTGGCAAGGATGTGGAGTAAAGGGAGCACTCAATGCACTTCTGGTGGGGATGCACACTGGTGTATTTTCCACTCTGGAAAACAGTATGGAGGTTCCCCCCAAAATTAAAAATAGAACTACCCTATTATCCAGTAACTCCACTACTGGATATTTACCTAAAGAATGCAAAAACATTAATTTGAAGGGGTATATGCACCCCTGTGTTTATTGCAGCATTGTTTACAGTAGCCAAAATGTAGAAGCCCAAGTGTTCATCAATAGATGAATAGATTAAAAAGATGTGGTATATACACACACTGGAATATTATTCAGCCATAAAAAGAATGAAATCTTGCCATTTGCAACAACACGGATGGGCCTAGAGGGTATAATGCTGAACGAAATAAGCCATTCAGAGAAAGACAAATACCATTTGATTTCAGTGATATGTGGAATTTAAGAAACAAAACAAATGAACAAAGGAAAGAGAGAGAGAGAAACCAAAGAACAGACTCTTAACTATAAAGAACAAACGAATAGTTTTGAGAGGGAAAGTTGGTGGGGGGATGAGTGAAATAGGTGAAAGGGATTAACACAGTTAACACACTTAACACCATGACACTGAATACTGTACAGATTTATTGATTCACTATATTGTATACCTGAAAGTAATGTAACAGTGATGCTAACTCTACTGCAGTTAAAATGAAAAATGTAAACAATATAAAAAATGATTTAAATATCTATTCCAGTGTAAGCTATAACCATTTGACAAACTGAATGAATTCAGTTACAAATTAATCACCCATTCTTCAAGAATGTAGTAGTATTATTTCTCTAGTTCATTTTCATCTGTATATCATTATTTTTATTTATATCTTAACCCTTGCTAACTTCCCACTCAAAATAAAGGTCACTGATACACTCTTTCTGTTCTTCGGAAACTATATTTTCTTCCGCTAAAATCCTTTTATTGAGAATAATAGATTTTACCACCTTTGACAGATCACTAAAATAATAATAAAAACAAATCCATATTTAAAATCACTCTTCATGTCACAGAGAAAGAAAGTTTGAACTGGTCATCTCTAAGGCAAATAAAATTAATAGTTGACATTCAAAAAGTGAAACAATACTTTCTATTTCATTTTTTCTCAGATATTGGGTCATTGGTTTAATACTAGTGGATGAGAGAATAGAGATGAAATTGTGATTCAATTATATTATCTATTTCCTTATAAAATAGAAAAAATTCTTATTTGGTGTTTACTAAATGGTAAAATATAATAAAGTGTTTATTAATCAATGAGATGATGGGTTATAAAATCTTATGTCAATCTTTAATGACCTTTCTATTGAAAGCAGTGGTTGGACCTGCTGGTTGATCTTGCTGTAGAGTAGCAGCTATGGCTGTGGTTCCTTTAGTTTCCATCAATTCACCTTCACCTCAGAATCTGCTTTTTGGGTCACCTGATGCAGAAATGAATGTGGACATGAACCTTGACAATCTATAACTTGCATTCCTCTGTAGGTATGGCATGTTTCCTTCACTATATAAAGACACCCAGTGACCCTTTTTATCACTCAAGTAGCCACCCACAAGTAACAATTTTTATGATTATTTTCATGATTTGGTTTCACAGTTGTAGAATTTCACATAAGTGGAAAGTTATAGAATGTTCTATTCTGCATTCAACTTCTTTCAGTCAGCATGTATGTGAGATCCATCTATGTTGTTGATTGTATTGGTTCCATGTTACTTTGTAATGCTAAATAATATTACATTGTATGAATGTAATGTATGTGTCTATATTTAATTCTTTCACCTGTTAATTGGATTTTTTGTTGCTTTCAGTTTAGAGATTTTATGAATAAAGTTGCTATAAAAATCCAGGTAAAATTTATTTACATATACTTTTATTTCTTTTGGTAACAACCTAGAGTTAAGTTGCTGAGGCAAGTCCTAGGTTTTTTCCATATTGTACAAGGGATTGTGTGTCTGCTCCATGTGACATAGAATTCTTAGTTGGCCATATTATTTTTGTTTTGTGTTTTTTGTACTTTGTAGATGTGGTTCCATTGGCTTTCTCCTTTTTTTAAAGAAAACCAGTCATTTTTTCTATATAATTGTTCTCCTGTATGTAACATAGTCCTTTTTTATTTCTGACAGCTTTAAAAATTTTCTATTTGTCTTAATTTTTTAGCAATTTTAGTACAATTTATCTGGATGTGATTTTCTTTACTTCACTTTCATTGGAATTTACAGAACTTGGATCAGTGAGTGTATGGTTATCACATATTTTGAAAATTTGAAGCCATTTATCTTTTTTTTAAGCTGCCTTGCTGTCTCTCATCTTTCCTTAAACTCCAGTTGCATACATGCTGACTGTTTCAAATTGTACTATAAAAAACTGAGTGTCTATTTATTTTTAAAACATTTTTTTCTCTATCTTTCCTAGGAGTTTTAAGATTTCTAGTGGTTTATCATGGATCACAAGAGAATAAGACTATTATCTTGGATAACAGTCACATTTTTGTGCAATCTGCAATAGGATGTTAAGCCCATCCATTTTGATATTTTACTTCTCAATTCTGGAATTGAGCAAATTCCATTTGCTTCTTTTTGCATTACACTCATTTCACAGTTGTGATTAAGTCACAGCTTTATTCAGAATGACTGTATTTTCCATTGAATTCTTCAGCATACTTAAAATAAGTTCTTTGAATTCTTTATTTGTAAATTCCAAAATCTTGTGGGTTTTTTTATTCATTTATTTTTCTTTTGACTATTGGTTACATTTTCCTGTTTCTTCACAAGTAGAGCAAATTCTGATTGTGTACTGGATGTTATAGATGCTTGGTTGTCAAAACTCTGGATTCTGCTAACTTATTTTAGCTTTCTGGCTATTGTTCTCTGCCACTGAGTTCCCTGAAATATTCACACTTCTGTATAAATCAGGACCATTTAAAGATTGGAGGGGAGTTTACACACAGATGTTGAAGTCTTTCTCTATAACTCCTCTTTCAGAGTTTATCCCCTCATTTCAGCTTCTCTTGTGTGAACTTTGTTCTCCAGTCCTTAAGGCAGTAGACTGCAGATTCCTATTTGAGTTCCAAAACTCTTGCATGGCTTCTCATGGTTCCTTTAAAGAAAAATGTGTGTACATGATCTTTCCATTGATTGCAACTCCACACTCTTCCCTAATTTTTGCCTTTTTTTGTTTGTGTGTGGCTGTATTTATTTTTTTAATTTTATTTTTGGAACTTACATCCAAATTAGTTAGCATATAGTGCAACACTGATTTCAGGAGTGGATTCCTTAATGCCCCTTACCCTTTTAGTCAATCCTCCCTCCTACAACCCTTCCAGTAACCCTCTCTTTGTTCTCCATATTTAAGAGTCTCTTATGTTTTGTCCCCGTCCCTGTTTTTATATTATTTTTGCTTCCCTTACCTTATGTTCATCTGTTCTGTGTCCTCATATGAGTGAAGTCATATGATATTTGTCTTTCTCTGACTAATTTCACTTAGCATAATACCCTGTAGTTCCATCCATGTAGTTGCAAATGGCAACATTTCATTCTTTTTGATTGCTGAGTAATACTCCATTGTATATATATACCACATCTTTTTTATCCATTCATCTGTCGATGGACATTGGGGCTCTTTCCATACTTTGGCTATTATTGATAATACTGCTATAAACACTGGGGTGCATGTGTCCCTTTGAAACAGCATACCTGTATCCCTTGGATAAATACCTAGTAGTGCAATTGCTGGGTCATAGGATAGTTCTATTTTTAATTTTTTGAGGAACCTCCATACTGTTTTCCAGAGTGGCTACACCAGCTTGCATTCCCACCAACAATGCAAAAGAGATCCTCTTTCTCTGCATCCTGGCCAACATCTATTGTTGCCTGAGTTGTTAATGTTAACCATTCTGACAGGTGTCAAGTGGTATCTCATTGTGGTTTTGATTTGTATTTCCCTGATGATGAGTAATGTTGAGCATTTTTTTCATGTGTCAGTTGGTTATCTGGTTGTCTTCTTTGGGGAAGTGTCTATTCATGTCTTTTGCCCATTTCTTCACTGGATTATTTGTTTTTTGGGTGTTGATTGTGATAAGTTCTTTATAGAATTTGGATACTAACCCTTTATCTGATATGTCGTTTGCAAATATCTTCCCCTGTTTTGTCAGTTGCCTTTTAGTTTTGCGGATTGTTTCCTTCGCTGTGCAGAAGCTTTTTATTTTGATGAAGTCCTAATAGTGCATTGTTGCTTTTGTTTCCCTTGCCTCCGGAGATCTGTTGTGTAAGAAGTTATTGCGGCCAAGATCAAAGTGGCAGGATGTAAAATCAATTCACAGAAATTGGTTGCATTCCTATACACCAACAATGAAGCAACAGAAAGAGAGATCAAGGAATCGATCCCATTTACACCTGCACCCAAACCCATAAAATACATAGGAATAAATCTAACCAAAGAGGTGAAAAATCTATACACTGTAAACTATAGAAACTTTATAAAAGAAATTGAAGAAGACACAAAAAAATGGGAAAATATCCCATGCACCTGGATAGGAAGAGCAAATGTTGTTAAAATGTCAACAGTACCCAAAGCAATCTACATATTCAATGCAATCCCTATCAAAATAACAGCAGCATTCTTCACAGAACTAGAACAAATGATCCTAAAATTTGTATGGAATCAGAAAAGACCCCAAATAGACAAAGAAATCTTGAAAAAGAAAACCAAAGCAGGAGGCATCACAATCCTGGACTTCAAGCTGTACTACAAAGCTGTAATCATCAAGACAGTATGGTACTGGCACAAAAACAGACACTCAGATCAATGGAACAGAATAGAGAACCCAGAAATGGACCCACAAACATATGGCCAACTAATCTTTGACAAAGCAGGAAAGAATATCCAACGGAATAAAGACAATCTCTTCAGCAAGTGGTGCTGGGAAAACTGGACAGAGACATGCAGAAGAATGAACCTGGAACACTTTCTTACACCATACACAAAAATAAACTCAAAACGGATGAAAGACCTAAATGTAAGACAGGAAGCCATCAAAATTGTAGAGGAGAAAGCCTTTTTTCTATCTCAGAATGCCTTGGCTTTACTTTCATTGGAATATATATCCACATCTAATATATACACACAAATATATACATGTATATATTTCAGATAGTATAGTTGTTATCTATAAGAATATTAGCTTAATACTTGTCATCCATCATTAGCAGACAATGAAATGATCCTTCTTTATATTTAAAATATTTGTAGACAAAAATAGTACTAAAGAACCCAGACAATTATGATTTTATAGAAAAATTCAATGGAAAAGACCCTGAAAAAAAATAATGCCCCTTTAAGTGAGGAAAATTTCTCATTTCCCAAACTTTTACTTGTTCATCACTGTAGCCAGTTATTCATTTACTTAGTAAAAGAAGACATAAGTGGAGGAGAAAGAGAAGAGAATATTACAAAACGATTCCTCAGGAATACCTCTATGTTATTTAGACATATTAGTCTACTTAATGATTTTTAATTGTGTCATTTTCTGGAAATACAAGAAACAAGACAGAATAACTACCTATAGGAAAAGCATTGTCTCAGATAGGAAAAAGGAATGAAATGGTATTAAATGCTGAACATATTAATATTGCACATATAGCACACATTGTGGAAAATTAATGTGAATTATTCATTTTTATAAAGATGAATGGTGGTTTCTAAGTCAGCATCATAGATGAGAGGGTGCAGGATTTACATTTCATATTATTAGGTATTTTCCTTAAGAGAGGGAATGTGATGAGGAAATTATAGTTTGAAAAATAAGCATGCACAAAGCTTAAAAGGTCCTGAAAATATGCATAAAATTCAGCAAACAGTAATTTCTCATTCTTGAAATATAGGGAAAACTAGGTCGGGAGAGGCTACAGTGATTTCTGGGAACCCTATCAGGCAGATGTTTGTGTATCAACGGAAACTGTTTGAAGTTTGTCTATAAGACAATAGTAGTCTATTGTAGATAGAATTGAGATGATACAATAGCAGGGAGCCTGGGTGGCTGAGTCAGTTAAGCATCTCACTCGGTTCAGGTCACAATCTCACAGTTCGTTGAGTTTGAGCCCGTGTCAGCCTCTGTGCTGAGCCTGGAGCTTGCTTTGGATTCTGTGTCTCCCTCTCGCTCTGCCCCTCCCTTGCTTATGCTCTCTTTCTGTCTGAAAAATAAACATTAAAAAAAATTTTTTAATTAAAAAAAGAATTGAGATGTTAGCAATTAGATGGCCTGGACAAGAGAAAGGGGAAAATCAGAGCTAATACCAGTAGTTCTGTGTTTAGTGATTGAACAGAACATCAAGAATCCGGATATTTCAGACACTTCTCTAAAGAAGACATCCAGATGGCCAACAGGCACATGAAAAGATGCTCAACATCGCTCCTCATCAGGGAAATACAAATCAAAACCACACTCAGATATCACCTCATGCCAGTCAGAGTGGCCAAATGAACAAATCAGGAGACTATAGATGCTGGCAAGGATGTGGAGAAACGGGAACCCTCTTGCACTGTTGGTGGGAATGCAAACTGGTGCAGCCACTCTGGAAAACAGTCTGGACGTTCCTCAAAAAATTAAAAATTGATCTACCTTATGACCTAGCAATAACACTGCTAGGAATTTACCCAAGGGATACAGGAGTACTGATGCATAGGGGCCCTTGTACCCCAATGTTTATAGCAGCACTGTCAACAATAGCCAAATTATGGAAAGAACCTAAATATCCGTCAACTGATGAATGGATAAAGAAATTGTGGTTTATATACACAATGGAGTACTACATGGCAATGAGAAAGAATGAAATATGGCCTTTTGTAGCAACGTGGATGGAACTGGAGAGTGTGATGCTAAGTGAAATAAGCCATACAGAGAAAGACAGATACCATATGGTTTCACTCTTACGTGGATCCTGAGAAACTTAACAGAAACCCATGGGGGAGGGGAAGGAAAAACAAAAAAGAGGTTAGAGTGGGAGAGAGCCAAAGCATAAGAGACTCTTAAAAACTGAAACAAACTGAGGGTTGATACGGGGTGGGAGGGACGAGAGGGTAGGTGATGGGTATTGAAGAGGGCATCTTTTGGGATGAGCACTGGATGTTGTATGGAAACCAATTTGACAACAAATTTCATGTATTAAAAAAAAATAAAGAAACTTAAAAAAATAAAAAATAAAGGAATAGTAAGTGAAAAAAAAAGAATCTGGATATTTCTTCTCCCTCTCCGCCCCCCTCTCTCTCCCTTACCCCCACCCTACCTCCCTCTTTCCTTTAACCTACCTGAGAGAGATCTGCTAATCAATCCCAGTTTTGAAGATTTCTTCCATATGGGTATATTTCATCTTTTAGATATCTTAAAATTCAAAACATCTTTAGTTGTTTTCTAAACTTAAGAGTAGAGAAAAAAAACAAAATCACATTTTCACATAACTGTACAGAAATAGGTTGCAATGTCATCAGAAAAGAGATTATAGATGCAATTTTTCCCCTGATGAACAGACTAAAATTATTTAAATTTATCCATATGTCCCTCTAACTATTTCATAAAATAATATTTATTTTATTTCAAAAATCAAGGATTTTCAATGGGTAAGAATATATTTTAAAATCTTTATTTAGAAGTAATTGATGTAAAAAGCACTTAGAACCACTCCTGGAACATCGATGCATCAAACAGGCATTGGATAAATTGTAATTAATGAAAATAGTTATATTTTGAAAGCATAGGTTTTCAAAGGTGTAACCAAATACGTAGTAAAATACAAAATGAAAATAGTATTTTCCATTCTGTTTTATGATTTTGAGAAAAAAGTCATTCTATAAAAATCCTTTTAAGCAAATGTGTATTTACCAAATTCTGTTTAATATTCTTTTGGTGTCTGATTTTTTCAATATTTATGAAAAGCTTCAAAAATGTAAAAAATTGATATAATATTGCAATAAAAGTTCATATATATATCAGTATTTTCAATGCTTATTTATTTATTTATTTATTTGAGAGAGAGAGAGAGAGAGAGTGCAGGGGTGAGACAGAGAGTGAGAGAGAGAGAATCCCAAACACGTTCCATGAGATCATGACCTGAGCCGAAATCAAGAGTTGGATGCTTAACCGACTGAGCCATCCAAGCACCCCTGTATATCAGTATTTTATTAATGTGCTATAAATGCTTAGAGTGTTTTCTCTCAAATCTACAAGTAATATTCAATGATTTGATTCAACTCCCATGTTTTTTAGATGTTTTTTTCTTCTTGGGCTTTCCATAGGGAAACTGCCACAGAAAACAGCAATTATTTTAGAGTTTATACTTGTGATTATTCAGTATTCATAGATATAGATTGATTTGTTAGGTTGCTTAAACGTTTCCATTCTGAAAAATAAATTAAATTTGCTAAGACCACAAAATAACTATTAAGGTTGTAGGTTACATACTGGTAGCTCCCTGGAACTTCTAGTAGACAGCAGTGACAGTGGTGGGCAAGTGCATATCCAGCCACTATTCTAGGGTAGCCTAGGATAACAATGCATGTAGCATTAGTGTCAGTATATTCCATTTGGACTGAGACATGAGTTTTGAGTTCAAGCTATGTGGGGAGTTATGATTCCTAGCTTCACTCTGACTAAAATGAAGTTCCCAATGCTAATGTTTTAATAATGTTAATTTAACTGAAATTTGTTGAAAATGTTTAATGTACCTTTTATCAAATCATGGCTCAAGCCTTAAGCTAACAACATTGACAATTTCTAAATGTCAGCATATGTTTTGGAAATTGCAATACTATTTTGATCAGAGATCCATACCAGAGCTTAGATTATTTGCTAAGATATTTTAGCATATATAAGATAAAAAATATAGAATATTATCTTATATTTTTATTAATATATTAATTTATATTTTATACTAGTTGATAAATGTTTTAATTGTAATTTTTGATGTATGAAAATGATACTAACTCTGCACTTTAAAAGTAACACTGTTGGGGCACCTGGGTGGCTCAGTCAATTAAGCATCAGACTTGAGCTCAGGTCATGATCTCATGGTCTGTCAGTTTAGCCCCGCATCAGGCTGTGTGCTGGCAGCTCAGAGCCTGGAGCCTGCTTCAGATTCTGTGTCTCCCTCTCTCTCTGCCCCTCCCTCACTCACACTCTGTCTCTCTCTGTCTCTCAAAAATGAATAAATGTTAAAAAATTTTTAAAGTAAAACTGTTAATAACTTACTGTGATGTGTTTTCAAGAAATATTTTTCCCTACTTGCTTATCTAACATAATTTGACACAATTCACAATTCAAGAAAAGACAGATATTTTCCTTATTATTACACATACCTCAGGCACTGCTGCCTTCATTTCATTGCAAGAAAGAATTTCTCTCAATATATGTACAGAAACACAAATAAATCATGTTAGGAATGAAGAATTCAAAATAATGTTAGATATACTACAGGTCTGGTCAGTTATGGAAATTTATCCTGAAAATTACTTCATTGTTTTCAACATTCCACACAGTATTTTTCACAGTATCATAGGTAGGTATAATCAATCACTTATTCATCAAACAACTGCAAAATACTTTCTATATCCCAAAAAGTAAATACTAAGGCATGGGACAACATAGAATAAGATCAAAGCCCATTTTCAGGAAGTTAATAAGTCCACAAATGAGAAACAGGCATGTATGTCAATAATAACTGAAAGTTATCATTAACAGTGGCAAGAGAAGTAAGCAGATATTATGGTGCAACCTTAAAGGAAATAGCAGACAATTTTCCCCTAGGGATTCAGAAACAATGTTAAATAGAGGCTAATACCTAAAATGAGACTTTAATATTGATTTTGTGCTTGCATGATAGGAAATGAATGAAGGGCCTTCCAGGTTGTGAGGAGCATGAGAAATGAGAGGTGTGAAATAGTATAGTGTGATTTCCTCAATATGACAGTAGAGCCCAAGGGTAGTTATGTGATTATCATATGAATTAAAATTTAATAAGCAAACCAGTGATTATTTTGGTATCCTTACAAATTAATGTATAAGAAAAGCATTTGTAATACTCTTTATAATCATTTCACACCCACTGGAAAAAGTTATGACTCATAGAATTTCATAAAATGCATTACTTATGATATAAATAATGATTCCTATAAATAAGTAAACATTTTAGGAACTTTCTTAGTAAAAGTATTTCACATCAAATGAATGTAGCATTCTTTAAAGATAGTTTCCATCAAATCGTCCTTTGAATTTGGAAACATTATTCCTAGAAAAGAGTAGAATAAGCTACTAGAAGGGATAATATACTTGATAATGTTACAAATTATTAAACTTAAGGGAAAAACAAGAATTCACCAGCAAAGGAAGCATCGAGTTTGTTAAAGTTCTCATTCATTCAAGATTAGACAAACTCTATACTCGCTTGTGATAAGAAATGGTCATGTCCAAAAACTGAAACAAAAGAATGTGACATATCTTTCTGTTGTGAATATACCTGCACTTATATTTTATTGATTATTTAAAGTTCACTAAATTTTATATATTTATTTCCTTCAATACTTAGAATGACCTCATGGGTTGACTATGCCTTTATCTTATACAAGAGGAAATTGATTATCAAAAAGTTTGAGTGTATGGTTGGTTGAAGGTTATATGTGGACAGACACCTTGAATCCAGTAGTTCTAAATTCAAGTTCAATAATGTTTTGTTTTTTTTTTAATATATACAACATTGTCTTCTCAGTGTCACAGGAGCTTTGCTCAACTCCGTACAATGCTACCATTCACAGGTTGGTGACCTGGATTTGTCCTTCAATTAACAATTCATAGGCTTTATCTTACTCTGTCTTTGCCAGTTTAGGGCCTATGTATGTCATGTCTTATTCACATGCAATCTCATTTCTACTTGTGTTATAAAGAGATCTAATGGACTAACTCATTGCAAGATACTAAAGACTAATAACTAAATGTCACAAATTAATACATATTTCCAGCCATACTTGTATGTCAGAAGTCATTGAAGTACATATTTTTACATTTTACATTGAAGTAAATGTTTTTTATCTTCTTTAATAGATATGAGGATCTCTAGGTCCTATAGTGGTTTCTTTGACATCACCATAAACATAAAATTACTCACAAATGTTGGGTATGGGTGAATCCAATAGTTTGCCTATTACATTGGTTTATGTATTATCTATGAAATTTTGAGACCAATTCCTAATGTCTGCAAGTTTTTAGAACTATTTAAGCTAATTTGCACAATTTCTACTATATGACCTCTACCCTCTGGTCTGCCAACCAAAAAGTACTGATCTGGAACTGAAACCTCTGGATCTGAGGACCAGGAGATGGAAGATAAATAACAAACATTAAAATTCATCCCATATATTCCACTCCCCTTGTGTTTACTAATAGAGAATTTAGAGTTTATGGAGTAAAATGTTTAGGCATCTTGGATACTTCTGAGGTATTAAGTAGACTCTTTCTTTTCAAATAATAATATACACTTTTTCTTTTTAAATACTGCATGCTAACTTAATAAGTGATAAGCACTGTGATAAGTAGTTTATATATTCAAAAGATCCCTTTGTGAGTATGATCTAGTTAGATAAAGAAACAATGGCTTCAACAGATTTGATGATATGCCCAAGGTCACACATATTATGAGTAGCAGAAATCTGAGCCAGTCTGTTTTCAAAAGCCAAGAGTGTAATCACTGTGCTGCCTCAAGTACAGTTCTGTTATTACCAGTCAAGACAGATCTCAATGCCTATTTTGTGTCAGGCAAGCACTTTCTGACTTCTTCAAACAATACCCCCTTTGTTTATAATCTTAATTGTTTTGTTGTGGGGTTTGCAGAACACCAGAGAAAGTACTCAACTGAAAACATGTTTGAAGTACTCTAAATAAAAGACTCTTGTTTTAGTGTTGTAAATGCATGTTATATATCAAAACAATAGCTTTATAATAATTAAAACCAAAACAACAAACCTCAGTAATAATATTGATACTAATATGTAACTTCAGGAATTCCATAGGTAATTTTGCATGCAATACCATTTTTAAATTATAGAATTATTCCACGAGGCAAATATTGTTATTATCTCTCTGTTACAGGTAAGGATATTTTCAAAAGTTGCTTGTTTAGTCATGAAAGTCCAATGGCTCAAAGATTTCATAGTTCTTTGAGCCAAAGCAGAGAAAACTTTCCTTTTTTACAGCAACTAACTGAACTGAGATTTCCTTAATATTCTCCATTCTCTAATCTGCATTTGTCTATATTGTCAGCTAAAGTGATATTAAAATTTCATAACCTCTGGAAATAATATTTTTAAAATTTTTGTGTATTCAAAGAATGAATGTCTCCAGTCTTCATAAATTGACTTTCTTCTTCATTTTTTTTTTCTTTTTAAAATCATTGTGCTATGTAAGCCATTTATTATTTGGCCAGGAAACATTCCCCCAAATCTTTTTTTTTTTTTTTTTTTTTTTTTCTGCTCTGCTTAGTCAGGAGTTTGGATACATGTTCCTGTTCAGCTAGTCAATGACTTAAGGCATTTGTGTTTATGTATATGTGCTTCATGTTCATGTGCTTTATAATAAACCCTAAGGTTTGTAAGCACTGGTGCATAAAACAATAACATACATTTTTATTTTAAATGATTTCTCTACTAGAAATAATCAAGCATAAAACCAAAGTAAGTGATAATATCCAAAACACATTTTTTTTTCCTAAAGCTCTGTGGGAGTAACTTAAGTTTTGATGAAACTGTGATAAAATGCTCACTTCAGGTTTTTCTGAATTCATTTCGAGAAATCTTGAACTACAAGAGCTATATAGAGCTTCTGTCATATAGGAAAGATGAGAGCCAATATTCTCCTAATATTAGGAAAAACATATCTTCATCCAAATCTGTATTCTATATCTCTTTAAAAATAACATGATGAGGTATTTCCATTGAATGAGGACATCAGTATGTGTGTTTTACACAATCACTTACACGGAGTTGTATATTTTAGAATCTTTTTAAGAATACAACAAACTTTGTGAAAAGCCATTTGTCAATTGTCTGTTTACTTAATAATTAAATGTCTACATATTAAAAAACAATTTGAAGATAATTATACACAGTATTGGAAGCTTAATGATTAAAAGGTATTAGTTTATTGGGAGTATGAGATCCAGGAAATAGCAATTATTTTTTCTAAATTGCTTTAAAATTAAATCTCACATAAGTTGACAATCAATGACAGAATAAAATAGTGAATTATCAAGGAAATTCAATTGAGTATAAGATGATGTTGGATGACAAAGACTCACTATACCTGGGAGTTTTGTTCTCATAAAGAAATTATCTGGGAAACTAATTAAATAAAGTCATTCTTCAAGACACAGTGTCACTATTCTTCATTATATATTACTCAGCAAAGAGTCACTTAATTTGGTACATTTATTCTAATAAGAACATTTTTGCAGAATGTTTAAAAATTGTGTATTTTACCAGATGTAATAGATTTCCTTAAAATAACGATACCTTAATTAAATTATGGAAATTACAAGTATTAAATTAGCTTAATTTGTGGGAGAAAGAGGTTAGCATTTCTCATTATTTTTCTTTGACCACACAAAATGTTTAAAATAGTTTTGCTATAATAATATTTTTTATTGAATGCTTTCAGTTTATCATATGCTCAAATAACTATTTGAATCAAAATCTTGTAGCTGTACATTTAGCTCATTTAATTTGTGGGTAATAGTCTAGGAAAAATCTAATAAGCAAACCTAGTTGTCTTTTGCCAACAATAGTCTGATCCAACTTCCAGGAAAAGGTCTGAGTTCATTTTTCAATTTAGGTATCTTAATATTCATGATAAGAAATAAGAGCAAAAGGTAGTAAAAATTAAAATTCTATGATATAATTTGTTTATCGGCACCATACTTATTTATAAAAATAAGAAAATTAATTTTTTATTCTTAAGCATGTTTTATTCCAACATATTGTCTAGTTAAGATTTATTTATGAAGTAACGTATACTGTGCCTTCACAGTATTTTTCTTAGCATGTATGCTTAACCTGTGAGAATAATTAATTAAAATCACATTTTAAAGCTCTGAAATAACAATATAAATATACCAAAACATCATAATTGTACTTCTCCTATATATTAAAGAAACTATTGCTAAAAATAATTGGTTGAGCAATTAAAATATTTGTACCTTTTGTAATGAAGTGGAAAATACTAAACAGTAAAATGAAATAAGTTGATGATAGAATGCACTTAGAATAATTGTTCTACAGTGCAATTTTTATGTAGTACAAATATTTGTGTATAGTTTCTTGGCATTGTAAAACTTCTTATTTTACTAAAGTATAATTGACATTAGTTTCGGGTATACATCATACTGATAATATATTTATATATATTATGAAATGATCCCCACAGTAAGTCTAGTCACTGCCTGTCACCCTACAAAATTATTACAATATTATTGACTATATTCCCTAGCTGTATATTGAAATATTTTTATTCTGTTTTCTATGTGACTTTGCACTGTATTATACTGTGGCACTATAACAATTGAATGAATCAAACTTTATTTCTAACCTGAAAATATATCACCATGGACTTACATAGATACATTTGTATTATAATTACAAAACATTACATTACAGTATAATTTTAATGATTCTTACAAATATATTTCATGTGAAATCCATGACTTAATAGATTGCCAGTTTAAATAATTGAAATTATAAACGAGTGACAGAAAAACTGTCAGCAAAATTATCAATTTCCAGTCTAAGGATGGAGGGAAAGTGGGGGAGAAGGGAATAGTGACTGTTGCCAAATTTGGCAGTTCCATGCCAGAAATACCCTCTACAATCACTTAGGATTATTACCCTGACTGTCATTTATTTTATTAATGATCTAGAACAGATCTGTCCAGTATACATTTTATAATAGTGGGTATTTTCTACTCTAACCACTAGCCACCTATGGCTACTTGACATATGTCTAGTGAGACAAATTTGTCTTTTGTCTGTATTTTACATTTGACGGAATTTCTTCTTTTTTCTTATACTCTTCAACTCTGCACAGATCTCTCTACTGAAATATCTAAGTCAATCTTCAAGAACACATAAAATACATAAGGAAGTTCAATATTTGCATAGGGTTGTATGAAAACTTCTTGTTTTTAAAAAGCATATGCATATATTTGATATATAGAATTAGCCTTTCACTTATGTCATTGATGACTTTCTTCTTACGGATCATGTTATCCTCCTATAAAATTGGAATCCTCTTTTTTTTGTGTACCACTGTATTTTCTTTTGGAACTATAAGATAGCCTTGAACCCCATCTGACACATCTAACTTCTAGTGACTAGACTCTTGTTGTGTTATATAGCCACTGACTGAGTCTCTGTATTGAATAAGAAGTCTTCTAGAAAAACACAATCCCACCTACAAGAAATGTCTCCAGGAATCTATTACCTGGACTATAGTTTTCACTCATTGCTAGATTATATCCTTCATTTCTATTGAAATTGCTACAGTATTAGATAATGCATATCATAATGCTTACATTTTGTCAGAAGAGCCCTACTTTTAATTTTATTAATTGATGTGTATTTTTTTAGCCAATATAATTTTTTTATCCTAGTTTTGTTTCTTTCCACTGATCCATGTGCTGAAATTTTAACATACCTAAAAGAGAGTTAATGCCTTATATCACTTGTGTAATTATTAATAGCTTAAAAAACTAGCTGAAATGGAGCTGATGTATTCAGGTTTCCATAAAAAAAAATCAAATTCGAGGAAATAATTTAATTAAATAAATATATTATTAATTCAAATAAAATTAATACAATCCTTCTACATGGAAATTAAATCTTTTATCAAAGTAGTCTAGGGTAAAAAGTGAAATAAAAATTAAAGTAGTAGAATTCCTAAAAAGCAATGAAAAGAAAACACTGTGTATTGAAATTTATGGAAATAATTTAAAGAAATGACCAGAAGAAAATGCATAGTTCTAAATAATTTTATTGCTAAAAATTTTAAACAATGAAAACAAATTAAGTTAGTGTCCAGTGCAGAAAAAAAAAAAAAAATAGCAAAGTAAACCAAAAAAAAAAAAAAAAAAAGCATATGGAAGAAAGTAATAAAGATGAAAACAGAAGTTAGTGAGGTAGAAAATAGAAGAAAATAGTCACAATTAATAAGACAAATTTCTTGGGTTTTTTTCTTTCTTTATTTTTTTTTTTACTATTCACTTTTTGAGAGAGAGAGATAGAGTGTGAGTGGGGGAAGGGCAAAGAGAGAGGGAGATACAGAATCTGAAGTAGACTCTAGGCTCTGAGCTGTCAGCACAGAGTCCCATGAGGGGATTGAACTCATGAACTGCAAAATCATGACTTGAGCCAAAGTCAGATGCTCAGCTGACTGAGCCACCCAGGTGCCCACCCCCCCCCTTTTTTTTTAATTTTATTTTGCCATTTATTCATTTTTTGAGAGACAGAGTGTGGTGGGGGAGGGGCAGAAAAAGAGGGAGACAGAATCCAAAGCATTGGTTTTTTAATAAGCCATTGATTAGCAATTTTGTAAAAAATAGAATCACAAATGCACAAAAATAAGAATTATGAAGTGGGAAATAACCATTGAAAGAGTAAGTAAATAAATGACTCATTTGCAAACATCTATACAATAATTGTTGAAAAATTTGATGAAATAGATCATTTCTTAATAACAACAAAAGAGAAACTAAACAAAAACCAACAAACATCATTCACAATAACAAACAGAAAACCAACAAGTGTCATTCACATAGTTTAAATAATAAACTTACCCACAAAAATCACCAGGCCTAGATTGTTCACAGAGGACTACACATCCTTCAAAAACAGATGGTTCTGATACTCCACAAATCATTTCAGAGATTGAAAATAAAAGAAAGTGTTGTAAATCTTTTTATACAGCCTGTGTAACATCATATAGTGAAAATGATATAGTAGAAAACTAGTACAAAGAAGACAAGTATTACTTATTAATATGAAAAATTAAATAAAATATTAATAAACAGAATCCAGCTCCCAGTTAAAACAGTGATACTTTGGTTAGCAAATTCCTCCTGGTAATATGGATTAACAAATTTGGAATTATATTATGTATATTATAGTTTGAACAAATGAGTATATTGTTAAGAATGAGTGCCAAGTTTCTCACTTGTGAAGAAAGGATTTGTGATGGCCACAGTGAATCTTGTGGTGTTGAATTCAAATTAGAATATTAGTATAAATACATTATTTCCAGTAAATACACCTATAGGTATGGAAATAGGCATAGAGGTATGCATATATGCATATACATCCTATTCTGTTCACCATAATGGCATAGAAATCATTATACTCCAGTAATAAAGTAACACCTAATGCCCAGATTATAATTTCTAAATAACATTTTTCAAATAAAGAAATTAGGGTCCTTGGAAAAATGACTGACAAACTGGAGTAACAAAAGTGAATGATGAGTTTGAAACAGCTATGAAGGGCATAAGAAAGTTTTCAAAAAAATGCTTAAAGGGCAAAAGAGAAAACATGAATTAATTCCCAGTGGCTAAACCTATCATGAATTCAGCAACAAAATAAATAAGGATTTTAATGGATTATAGCGTATAGAATAAATATTCTCAAATCTATATACATATAATTAATTAGGGGAGAAGAGATAGCTCTTCCTAACCGTGGAATTCCTATTTAAAAACACAGAAGGAGGGGTACATGGGTGGCTCAGTCAGTTAAGTGACGTACTCTTGATTTTGGCTCAGGTCATGATCTCAGGGTTATGGGATTGAACCCCACATCAAGCTCTGAGCCTGCTTAGCATTCTCTTTCTCACCCTCTTTCTATCCCTCCCCTGCTTGCACTCATTTCCTCTCTCTCTCTCTCTCTCTGTCTCTCTGTCTCTCTCTCTCTCTCTCTCTCTCTCTCTCTCTCTCTCTCTCACACACACACACACACACACACACTAAATAAACTTTAAAAAATACAATAAATAAAAATAAATCAACACAGAGGAAAAATATAAGTAAAAACTCACCAATAAGGCACACACCACAGAATTGTTAAAGCAATGATTATTCATTAATGCTGTTTTTACTGGGTGAAACAGTGATGACAAACCAAGTGTTTATATAGCCTCAAATTAGCCTCCCACAAGATAATTATTAATTACAAAAAAAGGTTATAGTCAGGAAACCTGGCAGACAAGCATCTTAACCAAGAGATGAATATCACCATCCCCATTAATGGTTCATGTAATCCCTGATATAAAGTATTGAGTAGGTCATAGCATCATTACTCTGGTATTCTTATCCCAAATTTAATAACTTTAATCTCAACATGTAAAATATCAGACAAACCCAAAGTGAAGGATTTGCTACAAAATAATGTGCCAGTATGTTTCAAGAATAACAAGATCCTAAAGGACTGCAGAACTCTCTCAGGTTGGAAGATACTAAGGAAACTTGAAAATTAATGTAGTATGGGAACCTGGATTGGATTCTAGAACTGTTGAAACTTGAACAGGATCTTTAGAATATGTAATAGCATTTTATTTGTGTTAATTTCCTCATTTTGGTAATGTTAAAATGGTTATGAAACATGTTAACATTTAGGGACATTGAGTGAAGCATACAGAGGAACTCTGTATACAATTTTCCCAACTTTCTTTACAGACAAAAATTATTCAAAAAGATTTAAAGCAATAAAAAAAGTATTTCCTTTTTACTATTCTCTAATTTTATACTTCACCCCTTCTTTTAGAATTTAATTAAGATTTTTTTCTTTTTTTAAGCAGTTTTTTTTTATTTTAATTCCAGCATAGTTAAAAGACAGCATTAGTTTAAGTTGTACAATATAGTGATTCAGCAATTCTAGGGGCACCTGGGTGGCTCAGTGGGCTAAGTGTCCAACTCTTGATTTTGGCTCAGATCATGATCTCACAGTTCCTGGGATTGAGCCACATGTTAGGCAGTGCCTGCTTGGGATTCTCTCTCTCTCCCTCTTGCCTCCTCATCCCCTGCTTGCTCTCTCTCTCTCTCTCTCTCTCAACATAAATAAGTAGATATTAAAAAAAAATTCTGTATGTTACTCAGTGCTCATATGATAAGTATACTCTTAAAAAAGATATCTTTGATGAAAGTTAAATTAGGTCTTCTAACTCACTTGAAGCAAAATTGTATAAATTATATTTATTATTGGTACATGAGAATGTTTATTGAAAATGTATGAATTTGAGTTTATTTAAAATGTCAAATGCTCTACGGGATGCCTGGGTGGCTCAGTCGGTTAAGCGTCTGACCTCGGCTCAGGTCATGATCTTGTTGTTCCTGAGTGCAAGCGCCACAAGGACTGTGTGCTGACCTACCACTCAGCGCTTGGAGCCTACTTCAGATTCTGTGTCTCCCTCTCTCTCTGCCCCTCCCCAGCTCTCTCTCTCTCTCTCTCTCTCTCTCTCTCGCTCAAAGTGAATAAACATTTAAAAAAATCTTTAAAATGTCAAATGCTCTAAATATATATAGCCAAATAAATCTATTAATGAACAGCCAGTCTTTATACCATATTAAATCATATAAAAATATCTTTCTAAATTAGAGATAATGCAAAAGTGTGATTTACACTTTTATATACTCATTTTGTAATCAAATGTAACAGAGTAAGAAAGCTCTCATTTCACCATCTACCCTATTCTCTGCCTCATTTTCTCTCTAGATAAACCCCAGAAGTATTGATTTTTCCTAATGTTCCTTAATTTTCAACTATAATGTTATGTACTTTGGAGGAAAAGACAAGCCTAGAATCAGTTTAATATCTCTAAGATAATTTTTCTGTATCTTTTATTTCAAGTGAGCTTTCTGTTTATTTTTTTCTTTTAGAAGTATAACCATTATTCTCATAACACAGCATAGAAAACTTGCAATAATTGCTTACTTTTTTTCTCAATATAGTAGTGACATTTAGAGTTTGTGTTTACTTACAACAGTAGCAGAAATAACAAAAAAAGAAAAAAGAAAAAAAAGAATTTACTGATGGGTTATTCTGTGCTAGGCTGCATGATAAATACATTACATATAGTATCCTCTTATTCCTATATAGATCCCTATAAGGAATTATTGCATAATTTGTTTAGCAAATTTGGTTTGCAAAAGAATAAAATATACATTTACACAGGCAAACACACTTACATGTTTTAATATGCATAAAGACATATACAAACATTATTGGCTTTCAAAAGAATAAGACATATATATTCAATATATATAAAGATATACATATATACATACATTTTTTAAATTTCACAATTCAATAAAAAAATTCAATAAAAATTGGCAGGCTATTTAACAAATGCTTTAGCTTAGACATATTTAGGTGGCAAATATGCACTTGAAAGTGGCTCAACATCATTAATTATAAGGAAAATGCAAATTAAAACCCCATGGAGATACAACTACACATCTATTACAGTGTCCAAAATTTAAAAAACTTGCCACTGGTTAGAGTGTTGGAAAATTAGAACTCTCACACACTGTTGGTAGAATGTAAAGTGGTGCAACAACCTTAGAAAACAATAAGGCAGTTGTCTAAAAATTTAAGATACACCCATACGATCTAGCCACTCTATTCCTAAGTACATAATACATGTCCACACAAGGATTTATACATGAATGTGCATAGTTACTTTATCTATAATACCAAAACTGAAAATAATTAAAAAATACAACAGCAGATGAGTAGATAAATCAATTATGAAATATACATGTAATGAAATTTGATTCATTAGGAAAAATGAACTATCAATACATGCAAAAACATAGATAAATAATTATTCTGAGTTTTAGAGGATAGGCCAAAAAAAGTGTATTATCTAATACAAATTAGTCTTTGGTGGTCAGTACAAAAGCAGATCCATGGCTGCCTAGTACAGACAGGGACAAAAGGGACTTGAGGAAACAACTTTATCAATGATGAATATATTGATTTTCCTGATTGTGGTAATGGTTTTATGATGGATATATATGCCAAAATTTAGCTAATTAGGCACTCCAAAACTTCAGTTTATTGCATGCCATTTATACCTTAATAAAGATGTTTTAAAAATGAAGCATCAAAAAAATGAAATATCATTTAAAATTTACCAACACACATAATCATTTTCTGCATATTTATTGATGATGTATAGAGGCAAAAATCATGTTTTTCAGGAAGGAGGAGGTGTGATAGAATTAATAATTTAAAATGTACAGGCGTGCCTGGGTGGCTCAGTCGGTCAAGTGTCCAACTTTAGCCCAGGTCATGATCTCATGATTCCTGAGTTTGAGCCACACATCAGGCTCTGTGCTGACAGCTCAGAGCCCGGAGCCTGCTTCAGATTCTGTCTTCTTCTCTCTCTACCCCTTCCCTGACACTCATGTTCTGTCTCTTTATCTCTCAAAAATAAATAAACATTAAAAAAATTAAAACACAATGTACATAATATCTTTTATTTTTATGGTAAAAGTAGGAGTCAGTTCTTTCACTTGTTTTTGATTTCTTGCTTGTCTGGTTTGGGATCTTTTTTTCTTTTTTTGTTTTAAGTTCAGGTTAGTAATTATTTGAAGAAAAGAGTTAATTTCTTCTGTTTTATCCCCTTCAGAAACATATGTCTTCATGTTAGGTATTGTTTATCTTTATACTCAGTAGTCGGTGATAATTTTAGATTCTCTTTTGAGAATGCATTAAATTATTTGCACTATTTAATCCATCACTGAATTTTTCAAGGAATTTTTTATTAACCTCATTCATTCTTCATGTACACTATAATATATCTTAAAGATGCCTTTGTAGAAGTTTTCTGTTGTATTGCTTCCTTTTTTTAAAATGGAAAATATGAAATGACTTCTATTGAGGTTGATTTGTCCCCTGGGAGATACTTGGTGACAGTGATGACTCTGTACATTACTTTTAAACCCAATATCACATATGGCATACAGACTACAGATCAGACAAAGTATGACAGTTGAAGCTAAGACAAGGATGAAAATGAAGGTTAGGGGTTACAAAGGAAATGTGCCCAGAAGACAGTGATCAAAGAGGAAACTGGAATTATAAGTCAGAATAGACTATGGTTAGTTAACAGAAAGTTCAAACTCTTAGGACTCTAAGGAGGTCTGGAGTAAAATACATTAGAAGAGGGAGAGAGATGGAGATTTTAAGAGAGAGATCAGGAGACAGAGAGGCAGAGAAAATAGAAATAATAGATCATAAGAAATCCTATAAGGAGCCATGAGGAGATAAGATCATGGAAGTTCAGCAGTAAAGAAAAGGTGAGCAGTTCAAGAAGTATACAAAAGTAAAATGTGAAATAAAGCTCATCTTTCCGTTAGGAGACATTTACTTGAAGGGGAAGTTGCACATTCCTTTGTGGTCTAGCAAGAGCAAAGCCCTAAGCCATGATAAAGAGATGACAACTTGATTAGTTTTGATATTTGTATCATAGAAATGAGGTTTTTCTGGCAGGTGGCTACTATAGTCCCTAGATCCACTGTTAAGGGCACAATTATAATCCAAATTTTCAGATCACTCTATTTACAACTTAACTACATGTGGGGACAGAGCCTGGGCCTTGGAGCACTGTTGATTAGTATTTACAGGATTTATGCATAAGTGAATACAGTTATAACCATTATTTCATTCACCCCGATCTAATATTTTTGTAAAGTTGGAATTATTTATCCAATTCTTTCTTTTATCATTAATAGATACATGTTGCAGTGTTTCTGGGTCTCAGTGGGTAATAGCCATTTTTCTTATGAGTCTTGAAGTTTAATGCAAACAAAAGAAAATAACCACAGAGAAAATGCACTTGGCTGACTTGGGAAGTTTCCACTGGAGGGAAACTCAGTGAAACAGGTACAGGGTAGGTGCCAAGTGCCTCATTGTTGGATTTAGGGCTGTGTGCAGAGATATAGCAAGTCTAGATATCAGCTTCCAGGAGACAGAACCTGATCCTTGAGCTCTCTGCCTCCTAATCCTCATGTTTAAGTAAGCAAAATCCACTGTTCTTCTATAATCAGAAGTCAGGACAAAATTTGCAATGTGATGTAGTAGAACTTTGGACGTATCCTTATTCAACCAGTTAGCATTTTTGGTTAGGGAAGCAGTAGTCTCTCTCTTTCTTAAACTCTTGGTGCTCTGTAATATAACCTAATCACAAAAGTAAAATCTATCATTTTACAGTCTAGAGAATTATATGGGAAAGGTACACCAGGGTGTGTAAAATCTGTGGGGGCATCCTAGAATTCAGCTTACCAATATTCACATTATATGCTCCACAGTCTAGCATGTCTACTGCTGATTTTGCTTTATGTATTTTTCTATCAAACCATACTACTCTATTCATGTTTGCACAAAAAAAGCTGAACACAGTGCATGGCACAAAATAATAGATTTATAAATGTATACTGTATAAATTAATTAGCATATGCTTACTAACAATTTGAACCCGTAGAAAAAGATTTATATTATGGTTTTACTGATATTTCTCAAATATTTTAAGGTAGAATAAAGACATAAATTTAAAATGTATCCATCAAACATTACAAAACTAATAAACTGTTTACCTAAATATAATGATTTTCATATTTCCTTAAAATGAAGGTTTTTTTTTTTAGAAAAAATTTAATTGCACCTTTCATAGCAATCTCATGATAGCAAACCTAGCAAGTTAATGTATCAATGATTCAGTAAAACTGAAAAACTTTTTTTTTTTCAACGTTTATTCATTTTTGGGACAGAGAGAGACAGAGCATGAATGGGGGAGGGGCAGAGAGAGAGGGAGACACAGAATCGGAAACAGGCTCCAGGCTCTGAGCCATCATCAGCCCAGAGCCTGACGTGGGGCTCGAACTCACGGATCGCGAGATCGTGACCTGGCTGAAGTCCGACGCCTAACCAACTGCGCCACCCAGGCGCCCCTAAACTGAAAAACTTTTTAAGTGACTAAGGACACTCTAGTGATAAAAAGACTGATGAAAAAAAGTGATTTTTTATATTAATGAGTTTTTTTTTTAATTTAATTTTTTTTTCAACGTTTATTTATTTTTGGGACAGAGAGAGACAGAGCATGAACGGGGGAGGGGCAGAGAGAGAGGGAGACACAGAATCGGAAACAGGCTCCAGGCTCTGAGCCATCAGCCCAGAGCCTGACGCGGGGCTCGAACTCACGGACCGCGAGATCGTGACCTGGCTGAAGTCGGACGCTTAACTGACTGCGCCACCCAGGCGCCCCTATATTAATGAGTTTTTTAACTAAAATGGGTATCATTTTACTTCTAGTAAAATGTAGATTGGATATGTACCATGCCATTATTTAGTCTTCATTTTAACTTTATAAAATAATCAACTCTTTGGTGAAAAACAGATTGCAGGGCTTAGCTATGAGAGAACTTATTAAATACCATATTATTATCAACATCATTTTGATGACTGCCTACAATGAAATGTAACTGGCATGCAGAATAATTATCTTGATATCATAGACAGATATCATTTGCAAATTGCAGAAAACCAAAATATAGCAATAGCTAATTTTGAAGCACATCTCAATATGTTTAATAATACATTTACAGCTTTTAACTTTAATTTCCAGAATTGAAATTTCAGTACTAAGAAATGAAATTGGAGAACTGAGGCAGCTGTTGGATCAAAAATGACTTTGACAGGTAAGTTATTTTTATTAAATACGTTTTGAGACTCCCAACTAACTTCTTACATCGGTAGTTTAAAATCTCCATAAACTACTTAATAGGTAGGAAATCACAAAACCATTAGTATCAAAGTATTCTTAGTATAAGCAGTTCATTATCTGTTTATTAAAATTTAGCAATGCCTTGCTAATGTTATGACTATTTTGGTATTTTGATAAATTTATTAGTATCTCTAATAAGAACATAAAGTTTAACAAGAAATTATGATTATATATTTTTCTCTAAGAGGTTAATAATTCAATGACATTGTAAGTATGAAATCTTGGGAAGTTATTCAAAACTAAAGCACAACAAAGAGAAAAAAATATTTTCATCGTGTTTTATAGAAATTGACAAGCTGATTATAAGACATATAGCAATATTAAATAATTAGAACAGCAAAGACAGTCTTGAAAAGTAGAACAAAGGCAGAGAACATACATTGTCTGATTTCAATTAAAAGCAGAAGTTTAGAAGCTAGCAAGAAGCTAATGAATCAAGAAGGTGTGATTTAGACAAAATTTAACAAAGATAAATAGAATATATTTTACTTCTCATAAATCAACCACACTTGTATCATTTTATCTATTTTTTGTAGCTGCCAAATCAATTCAATGGCAAAAGGAAAGTCTTCAAAAAATAGTACTTATGGAATTGGATATGCATATTTTTTTAAAAGGAACTTTGACTTCTACTTCACACCATAAACAAAGATCAATGTAAGATTAATTAAGACATAAAAACTAAGGACATAAATGATTCTTAGGACACAAGATGTAATAAAAATGATAGGTAATATTGATAAGTTAGACTTCATCAATTTGAAAGCTTCTGTTCATCAAAATTAACTGTGAAGGAAATGAATAGAAAAGCCACAGATTGAGAGACAATACTTATTCAACATTTATCTCAGACTATAGAAAGAACTTATATAACTCAACAATTAAAAGGTCAAATAATTTGAAGAGACACTTCACAACAGAAGATACATGAATAACAACACATGAAAAAGATTTTCAACATCATTAGACATCAGAAAAATACTATCATAAAAATATAAAAATCATGACTAGCCAAATGATTAAAATTAAAAAGGCCAAAAATGCCAAATGTTGCCAAAGACCTGGAACAGTCGGAACTTTCATGTATTGTTGGTAGGAATGCAAAATAACATAACCAAAAACAGTTCTAGCTATTTCTTGTAAAAGTAAAGATAGATTATAACCCAACCATTCTATTATTAGGTGTTTACATAAGAGACAAGAAAATATATGTCCACAAAAAGACTTTTATAGATGTCCATGAGAGAAAATTGGACTGCTCAGGTGTCCATTAATAGGATACTAGAATATAGAAAGTGGTATACCCATGTAATGGATTATTACTTAGCAATGAAAAGAAATGGAATACCGAAACACCTCTGGAACATGGATGAATCTCAAAAACATTATGCTGTATGAAATAAACTTTATATAAATGTATAAATGGATTAGTTATTTATATGAAGTTTTAGAATAGACAAGGCTATTCTGTATTCAAAAACTGGAAATTGAGTACCTTGTGTGGGTGTCAGTGAGAATTATTGGGAAGAGCCATAAGGTAACATTCTGGAGTCATGAGTCTGTCAAAACTCAACACATATGCACTTAATATGTGTGCCTTTTGTTGTATGCAAATTTAATGTCAAAGATATGTGTTAAAGATATTGAACTTCAGTAAATGACATGCATGCTAAAGTATTTCTGGAAACTTACTGAAACTTACTGTCAGAAACATCATGTTGTAAGATGGATGAATGGATGCATAGAGAGATGGCTAAATGGATAGATAACATGCTAATGGAAGTATAAAGTGGTAGAATCAAGGTGGTATTTTAGAGTGTACACTGTAAAATTGTTTCAACTCTGCTCATGATGAAAAATTGAAAGAAAAATAGCACCAACAGAAAGAAGGTGGTAAAATTCTGCCTCTGCACTAAGATAAAAATATGAAAATGACCAATTTTATAATCATCATAATCTGCACAGATTCTACATTATCAGGGATCACAATATGAAATTTTGAGAACTCCATATCTGATACTTACAAGGAAGATTAAGAAAGTAACCTAGTTTCATTATTTAGTCAATTCATTTAAGCATTATCCGTTGCCTGTCATGCCCCAGGCATTTTTAAAACAACTAAAAAAAATCTCTTCTCTCATGGCCTTTAAATTCTACTGGGAGGAGTTCAACATTAAACAAAGCAAATAAACAATATAATATATCAGATTGTGACAATGATAAGGACAAAAAAATAAGGCAGGAAAGGGGAATAAGGTGTTCTGGAGTCCTGGAATGGGTGTGGAGCTATGTTTTATTTATTTTTAAGGAAGGCCTCAATGGTGATGTTCATTGGAATAAAGATTTGAAGGAGATGGAAAAGTAAGCCATTAGGGGCGCCTGGGTGGCTCAGTTGGTTGAGTGTCTGACTTCGGCTCAGGTTATGATCTCGCAGTCTGTGAGTTTGAGCCCTGCGTCAGGCTCTGTGCTGACAGCTCAGAGCCTGGAGCCTGCTTCAGATTCTGTGTCTCCCTCTCTCTCTGACCCTCCCCCCACTCATGCTCTGTCTCTCTGTCAAAAATAAATAAACATTAAATTTTTTTTTAAAAGAAAGGCATTAGCATTCTTAGTATAAAGAATAAGAAATGAGAAAAGTCATGAAATCAGAACATAGGAGTTTGAGAAAAGGTAAGATCATAAGACTGAAGTAGGATGATCCAAGAGAAGGGGAAGAGAGGAAACATCAGAGGTGAGATGCCAGGCCTGGGTAGGCCATTGCAAGGACTTTGTTTTGTTTTGTTATTTTTTTTATGAAGTGATATAAAAAGCTATTAGATGATTTTAAGCACAGATATATTATAATCCAATTTACATTTTCACTAGATTACTGTAGGTGCTGTATTTGGAATAGATTGAGGAAAAAAAAAAAACATGTGGAAGAAAGATCATTTAAGAGACTAATGTAATAATGTAGACAAGAAACACCGGCATCTTCACTTGTACAACTGAATGCCTTAAAACAGAACTTATTTAAAATATTTTCTCTAGGGGTGCCTGGGTGGCGCAGTCGGTTAAGCGTCCGACTTCAGCCAGGTCACGATCTCACGGTCCGTGAGTTCGAGCCCCGCGTCAGGCTCTGGGCTGATGGCTCAGAGCCTGGAGCTTGTTTCCGATTCTGTGTCTCCCTCTCTCTCTGACCCTCCCCCGTTCATGCTCTGTCTCTCTCTGTCCCAAAAATAAATAAACGTTGAAAAAAAAAAATTAAAAAAAAAAATAAAATATTTTCTCTAATTCTGAAATAGCATTTAGCATGTGTGGTACATCTATATGTCAAAATACCATGTATATTAACAAAAATAGAAACTAAATATTATTATAATTACTGGAAGAATAAAATATAGGAGCAGCCCATGCTAACAAATACAGCAATATTACTTTATTAAGCATTTATTGAAAAAATTCTATTAACTTACTTTAAATTATGTCACTTAAAAATAGTAAAAGAGCAAAGGGAAAATATTGGGAAAGAGATACCATGTGAATAGTATAATATTGGGGCACCTAGGTGGTTCAGTTGGTTGAGCATCTGACTTGATTTAGGCTCAGGTCATGATCCCAGGGTCATGGGATCAAGCCCCACATGGGTCTCCATGCTGAGGGTGGAGACTGCTTAAGTTTCTCTCTCTACCTCTCCCCTTGCCCCTCTCTTCTGCTCCTGCTCTCTCTCTCTTTCTCTATAATTTTTTTAATGTTTATTTATTTTTGAGAGAGAGAGAGACAGAGCACAAACAGGGGAGGGGCAGAGAGACAGGGAGACACAGAATCTGAAGCAGGCTCAAGGCTCTGAACTGTCAGCACAGAGCCCAACGTGGGCTCAAACTCACAAACTACGAGAACGTGACCTGAGCTGAAGTCAGGTGCTTTACCTACTGAGCCACCCAGGAGCCCCTTTTTCTAAGTTAAAAAAAAAAAGAGAATAGTATAATATTAAAAAGTGTTTATGCAACATGTTGATAATTGTTGAAACTGCATGATGACCATATGCACATTTATTATACTGTTCTTTCTACTTTTGAGTATTGAAAATATTTATGTGTTTTTTAATCCCAATGATTTTAAGTATAAGTGTCATAGACTCTGGGCCTGGAGTTCATTATTGTCCAGCAAGAGAGCGGGACACAGGATTAAAAATGTGAGAGAGGCTAATGTCTGGGATGAGACAAGAGCCTTGAATAAGGGTCCTTGTTCCAATTTTATTAAGATCAGAAGGCTTCCAAGCATAATGGGCACACACAGAGAGACAATGAAACTGTTAACATTAACTCATGGGTGTGGGGAAAAGGGGGTTTTGGAGATATGCAGTGTTAGGGGTTTGGGTCAATACAAAACAAGATTCTGGTGCTGGGTGGAAGGTTGTTTACAGCAAACATGAGGCCCCACCTCTGTTTACCTAAACTGGCCTAGGGGACAAGAAAGAGAGAGCATGCTACCTCAGGACCAACAAGGTGTCTTTCTTTTGCTAATTAGCTCTGCTCTGGGCAACTTCACCCTGCTGAGGTTTATAGGAGTATTTACCTGTTTACCTAATTTGGTCCTTCCTTCCTGTGAAAGCAGTTTTCTGCTATTGTCCTATACTGGGGGCCTTTGCCCCATTTGTCCTATACTGGGGTCTTTGCCCCATTTGTCCTATTCTGGAGGCCTTTGTCCCGTTTGTCCTATACTGGGGACCTTTGCCCCATTTGTCCTATTCTGGAGGCCTTTTCCCTGTTTATCCTATTCTGGGGGCCTTTGCCCAGTTTGTCCTATTCTGGGGGTCTTTTCCTTGTTTGTCCTATTCTGGGGCCTTTGCCCTGTTTACCTAATCTTATTTCTTAATCTTTTTTACCCAAACTTGGGTTTGTATATCCTATGGCTTTCTAATTCTTTATGCCTTGTTAACCCATCAGTGAAATTTCAGGGAAATCCTAAGCTTATTCCCCACATATGAATATTTAAAATTAAACCATAAAACCATTGTCAATTTAAATCAGTGAAAAACAAAAAAAAAAAGCACATTTTGTAGAACAGTCAGTGCACCTGCCTAAGTTGATTAGTAGCTGCCTTATGATGAAATGCCTTCTAGCAATTGGAGAAAGAAACTGAGATGATCAGCAAATTATCTAAGGAAAATAATTGAAGATATTTTTTGTAAATAATTAATGAAACATGTGTTTTTCTTTATCTGCATTGTCAACAAAGTATGTCATAGACTAATAAAGCATAGGTCCTTAGCCTATTTAAATAAGAAAAGTAACTTAATATCTAATCTCTAATAAATTGATGGATTAATAAAGATTTAACTTGCAGTATTCTTAAACAATATTTATAATGAAAAAAATTACCTCATTATTTAGTGCACGTGCGTGTGTGTGTGTGTGTGTGTGTGTGTGTGTATGTGAGTGGCTATTTCTTATTTTATGCTCAGAATGTTTTGAAAAGAAGTAAAACAAAATGAAGGAAAAACATGTAGATTCTATTGCTTTAAACACATTAAACACCTGGCATATTGAAATTAAATCTTAATGGCCTTAGATAAAAAATAGATCCATTATTAGAGACCGAAACAGAGATACAATGCTGAAACTTGCACTATATGCAAAAGAGTAAACGATGGCTTTCTAATTTACATTAACACATTTTATGTTAAAAAGAAAATCTCCAACAGCACGAAATACAATTGTATAACTTTTAGATTTTAATATTGCAAACAAAACAGCAGGCAATATCTAAATATAAATCTGCATGTAGGAACTACTGATGAGTACAGCTACGTGAAAAATGGGTAACTGCTCTATAATTTCCATATAACAACTGCAAGAATTAATTAAATGCTTACAACGTATTTTAATATAAAATAGCTCTTGCTGACAGGACAAAAATTTTAATTGTCTTGAATACGCTTTGTGAACAAGGTTGAATTTTTAAAGGTTAAAGACACATCTATTATTTAGTTCATATTAATTTGCATGTTATACAAATATACTTATAGAAGAAATAAGGTAATTGAGATACCTTCAGTGATGTCTTTAAGAGAAATTTGAAATGGGCTCTCTACTTACCCTGAAGAAAATCTTCTCTTTCCTAAGACTTTTTAGAGCTCATTTTTTTTTTTGTTTTTTTAATGTGAATTTATTTTAAGAGACAGAGAGAGAGAGAGAGAGAGAGAGAGCAGGAGCAGAGGAGGGGCAGAGAGGGAGGGAGACACAGAATTCAAAGAAAGCTCCAGGATCTGAGGTGTCAGAACAGAGTCCAACATGGAACTCAAACTCATGAAACATAAAATCATGACCTGAGCCAAAGTCGGACACTTAACCGACTGAGCCACCCAAGCACCCCATCTTTCCTAAGACTTCTTAATTCTCTCCTGCCATTTTTTTTCTTCTGGTATGTGAATCTGCATTTAAGAAACTTGGATTGGGGAATGAAAATAACCAAATAATTAAACAACTAAAAATAATCCATTTTTAAGTAAAAAGAATTAGAAATGTAATGTTTTAACCTTTTTAATGTTTACTTATTATCTGGAGAATAAATGGCTATCTTATGGAAGAATGTTCATTTTTTTACATATGGTAGCCTAACAAAAAGGTAAGGAGGGAAGGGAGGGAAGGGGAAGAGAAGGGAAAGCAAGGGAAGGGGAAAAACAGAGCTGTACTCCCACAATTTCAATGATCTTTGCAAGTTACATGTTTCCTGAATATCTCATCTAGTCTGAAAATTACTTACTGGGATATGCAGTTTTTCTATATGTTTATTCAGTTTATTCTATGTGTAACCAAAACCTCATTTTTTTTCATATTCTCAAATATAACTTGAAGGAGTACCTCATATTTTAGTCATTAATATATATATTTGTTCATATTTTTTTTTCAACGTTTATTTATTTATTTATTTATTTATTTATTTATTTATTTTTTTTTTTGGGGACAGAGAGAGACAGAGCATGAACGGGGGAGGAGCAGAGAGAGAGGGAGACACAGAATCGGAAACAGGCTCCAGGCTCTGAGCCATCAGCCCAGAGCCTGATGCGGGGCTCGAACTCACGGACCGTGAGATCGTGACCTGGCTGAAGTCGGACGCTTAACCGACTGCGCCACCCAGGCGCCCCTGTTCATACTTATTTTAATTGTGTGGTTGTCTTTATAGAGAGTTTTGCCCAGGATGAATCACCATTACTGTCAAATAAAGGAATGGTATAGTGTGTTGTGAGTGCATGTGGGTGTGCATGCATGCATACATTTGTTGTGTTTATCTGCTTAAATTTTGCATTGCTTTATCTTTGAGGAAACGTCAAGTCTCTACTTTCAGTCCATTTGTTCTATAAGACATACCTCATATGATAAACATCTGCCTAATAGATTGTTCCATTTTCCTTGGCCATTGATTTCTTCAGGTATGGGCAGATAAGTTAATGTAGCTAGACTCTTCCTGAATGAATTCACTAGAAAGACAAGATCTCTTTTAACAGAGGGTGCTCAACTGTCAGCTAACAGAAACCAATGAGGGGTCAGAGAATATTTGAGAATAAACATCACACAGAGAGAGGTAGTCATATGATAGAAGGTGAAAGTAGAATCGAATAACCCAGTGTGAGCTCATGCATCTAGGAGGTAGATGTATGCTTGCATATGAATTAGGTGAATTGATTTCTTGTTTTTTGTGTACAGTTTGAATTAGCTTTCTCCAAATTTTAACTGAAATGAAAATCTTGAATAATACAAACTTTATATTTGAACCTAAAATTTGTTACTAGAAAAAATAAAGTGAATTGGTTTAAAAATGGCATAAGAGAATAAGTTTTAAAAACAGCAAAAACAAAAACTTAAGTGGAATATTATAATATCATAAACATCACCTTTTTTTCCCATAATCGTCTGTATGGAACATAAGGTGTAAACTTCACACTCAGAATCAACATTGAGGTTTTTTTTAAATTGTAATACGTGGGGTTTCCCTGGCAACAGCTAGCCCCTCAAGGTCCTGGAAACCTTGCTTCCAGAATACCTTAGAGACTTACTCTATCCCTGAACCCCTCCCAACCTGAGGGTATATGAGTTACAAGTCACACCCCAGTGCAGCTCTTTTTCTCCATGGGCCCTGTCCCAGAGCTTTAATAAAATCACCTTTTTTGTACTAAAGATGTCTTCAAGAATTCTTTCTTGACCGTTGGCTCCGGACCACCCCACCATCACCCCAAAACATTGCTTTGACCACTTTGTCTCTGGTAACATTATTTAGCCTGAGAATTTATCCGATATTGATAAGGCCACTTCACTTTCCTTTCATTTTCTTTTTATTGTGGTGAAATATACATAAAATTTACTATTTTAACCATTTTTAAGTATACAGTTCAGTGGCCTTAGTGCATTCACATGTTGTGCAAATATCATCACTATTCATCTCCAGAAATTTTCATCATCTCATACTCTGTGGTCGCTAAACAATTTCTCCCTGTCTTCCCCTCCCTATTCTACTTTCTGTGTCTATGTATTTGACTATTCTAAGTATCCCACATGAATAGAATCATATTTTTCCTTTTCTGTCTGGCTTATTTCACTTAGCATAATGATTTCACAGTTTACCCTTGTTGTAATCTCTGTCTGAATTCATTTATTTTTAAAGCTGAATGATATTCCATTGTGTATATACATGACACTTTCATAGGTTGATGAACACTTGAGTTGCTTACTTACACCTCTAGGCTATTGTGAATAATGCTGTACAAGTATCTACTTGAGTTCCTGCTTAATTTGGGGGGATATATACCTAGTACTGGAATTGCTGGATGATAGGATAGTTCTATGTTTAGTTTTTTGAGTAACCTCTATAATGTTTTCCATAGCAGCTACACTAGTTTGCATTCCTACCATCAATGCACAGGAGTACAAGTTCTCCACATCCTCACCAACCCTTATTATGTCCTGTGGGCTTTTGTTGGGCATTGAGGTCAGGAGGGGAGAATAGCTATGCTAATGGTGTGAAGTGGTATCTCATTGTACTTTTGATTTGCATTTCTCTAATGATAGTCCTGTTGAGTATCTTTTCATGTGCTTATAAGCCATTTGTATATTTTCTTTGTTGAAATCTCTATTCAAGTTCTTTGTGCATTTTCAAATTGGTTTTGTTGTGGTGGTGGTTGTTGAGTTTTAGGAGTTTTCTAAATATCCTGGATATTAATCCCTTATCAGATACTAACTTGCAAGTATTTTCTCCCATTCTGTGGTGCTTTTTCACTCAGTTGATAGTGTATTTTGATGCACAAAAGTTCTTAATTATGATAAAGTCCAATATATCTATCTTTTGGCTTGCTTGTATTTTTAATGCCATATCCAAGAAGTCATTGCCAAATCCAATATGTGAACTTTTTGCTCTATATCTTTTAAAAAGTTTATAGTTATACCTATTAGGTTTAGATATTTTATCTATTTTAAGATAATTTTTGTATTTTAAGTGTAATTTCTTTAAGTAAATGTCCAATTTCATTCTTTTTCATGTGTACATCCAGTTTTCCCCAGCTTCGGTTGTAAAAAGACTGTCTTTTCCCCATTGAATGCTTGGCACCTAGTTGAAAATCCTTCCTTATTCTGTTATCTTGGAATAGAATAATTGTCTGTGTTCATGACAATACCATATTGCTTTGATTTACTGTTTCTTTTCATTAACATTTGCCTGACATATATCTTGCTTATTTAAATTTATCCTACATACATCTTTTGGTTTAAAGTTCACTTCTTTTAGCATCATTGAGCTAACATAACTATAGGTAAAATCAGATTCACTCACAACTACTAATTATGCCTCTCTCAGTCATTTGTATAACCATGCAGTTCCAGTGAGATTCATTTTCTTTCTGCCTGAGACAGTTCCTTTGACATTTCTTATAATGCAGATCTGCTGGAAATGAATTTACTTATCTTTTATTTACCTGGAAATATCTTCAGTTTGCCTTTATTTTTGAAGGATTTTTTTTCTTTCTTTATATTTATGCTCTTAGTAGTTCACTAAGCTTCTTGGATCTATAAGTTCAGGTTTTTCACTAGACTAAAAAAGAGTCATTACTTTTTCTTAAAAACAGTTATGTTCTTCCATTTTCTCATCACTTTTTGGAACTCCTCTTTCACATAATTTAGACAAATTGTTATTGTCGCAAAATCCTTGAGAGTCTGTTCACGGTTTATAGCTCATTATTTCTCTTTGCTTTGATTTGAGTAGTTTCTACTGCCCATTCCTCCTGTTCCCTGGTCTTTTCTTCCGTATTGTCCAAAATGTTGTTAAGCTGGCCTTCAAACATACCATTTGGTCTAAAATTTCAATTTTTTTTATGATTAGAATTCTCTGACATCTCCATCTATTCACATTTTTCTTTTAAATACTTAAACATAATTCTAATAGCTATTTTTAAATACTTGTCTGCTAATTCTAATTAACTCATTAAAATACTAAGTGGCTAACATTGTACAGTACATATATAGAATAATATCATCATAGAACATTCTATTGGCTAGCACTGCTTTAGAATTTCATTTGATCCTTAAGCCTCCCACTTAAAAGAATTATTTCTCTCTGGTCAGACTAGAAAATTCACTTATCCAGCTTTCAGTATATCACTATGTATTTCTAACAGCAAAGTTTTAACAAAGTTCTTGCCAGAGAACTTAAAACCATGAGAAAGGGACATTCATGAGTATTCAAGAACAACTTTTATGACACTTGTGTGCCTGTTTAGACGAATTCCATCTGAGAATTCCTTACAGTTTCATAAATGACATATGAGTGAGATTGTGGAGAAGATATATGGTTCTGACTTACATATCACTTACACAAATCGCTAGTGTTCTCTACAAGAAACTGACAATTGTGAACACCAGATTTCCTTAGGTCTGTTCACAATTGATCAACTTACAAATGAGCGCATCATCAAAGAGTGGTTTGCTAGAAAGGAAAATTTGTATCATTGAATCTGCCTCAATATCAATTAACCACATCAAACAACTGGTATTCTGTATAAAAACAGAGAGCCTATTATGAAAAAGCAGCATCCAGAAAGATTCTTACGTTTTCCCCACTGCCTTCCATCTAGTTTGCCTGTCCTAACCAATAGAATTTCAGTGATACTAGGGATTCAATCTCAGATATGTCTAACTACAGAACACACAATCTTAATCAGTTCCATATGTAACACCTACCCCAAGGAGGACAGGTCCAGGGCAATAGATGAAATTCACTAAATAGCCTAAGAATAGCTGTAAATATAGATGTTGTTTTAGAATCACACAGGAACAGGGGCGCCTGGGTGGCGCAGTCGGTTAAGCGTCCGACTTCAGCCAGGTCACGATCTCGCGGTCCGTGAGTTCCAGCCCCGCATCAGGCTCTGGGCTGATGGCTCAGAGCCTGGAGCCTGTTTCGGATTCTGTGTCTCCCTCTCTCTCTGCCCCTCCCCCGTTCATGATCTGTCTCTCTCTGTCCCAAAAATAAATAAGCGTTGAAAAAAAAAAATTAAAAAAAAAAAAAAAAAAAAAGAATCACACAGGAACAGACAAATCCACCATCTTTCAAGGACAATTTTTATTCATTGTCTGCTCTGGACCAGACACTGCTTATGACTGTGGGCTTTCCCAGACTAAGAGGAAACAGAAAAATAGTTGTGTTTGCATGAACTCACTGAATTATTTCAAAATAATTTCCATACACTGGTATACTATTCAGAAGGAGAATTGTCCCCAGTGATGTTTGTCTCCAATTCCCATTAATAGCTCCTGAATTGGTACTTTGGCATAATAGCAGATGAGTCTTCTTTCCATACTCAAACCAGAAAAATGCTCTAGGAAAGTGGGACAATGATAACCAGCTGCTCTGGTAGAATTAGGCTCAATTTAGATTTATTTTTCCAACAAACATGATGTTTCCAGAGATGCTACAGCAAAAACATATAGGTGGTGTATGTCTTTATAGGAATATACCCATATTCTGTGCCTTTGAAATACTCCAGAAAATGGCCTTCTAAGGCCCTCTAATGAAGATTTTTGTTTGTTTTGGAGCAAGAGTTCTTCAGAGACAATTCAATTCCCTGGATGAATATTTGGCATACAAAGAAATTCTCTGAAAATATATCTACTTTTCTGAACCAGGCTCAAGAGGTCAGTATTATTTTAAAATCCTAGCCAGTTGTGTCATATTGATATTTCTCATTCTCTGCTTAGCTATAGTTTTTTTTTTCCTCCACAAAGTGGTATTGTCTTAAGGCAGAAATTAAATTAATTGCAAGGCTAGGTCAAATACTGTCTTTTATTGAATGATAGTGCACAGAGACATTCACATCTTTAACTTTATGGAGTGTTAAACAGTTTTGCAAACTCATCTGTTACATAAAATGTGGTTCAATAGAGCACTGAAATCATGAACAATATTTTGATAAAATATTAACTAAAATCCTGCCTTGTATATTTTCCATAAATAGACAAAGACATTCATTTTGATGTTTTATCTTTGAAAGAGTTGAATATAGAGAAAGTTGTTACAAGTTTCTTATATTACTTCATAATTAATGAAATACCATTTTAAGATATTACAGTACTTATGGGGAAAGTAACATGGATAGAAGAAAATCTCATTATCGAGGAATTTTATATGCAAATTAAAATTTATTTCTTTGAATTGAATGAGATGAATCAAAAACCTGCATGTAAATTTTCAGAGCTATTCAAGCATAGTCTGCAAAACAGAAAACAAGAAGCTTTTTTTTTAATTTTATTTTTTTATTTTTTTTAATGTTTATTTATCTTTGAGACAGAGAGAGACAGAGCATGAACGGGGGAGGGTCAGAGAGAGAGGGGGACACAGAATCTGAAACAGGCTCCAGGCTCTGAGCTGTCAGCACAGAGCCCAACGTGGGGCTCGAACTCACAGACCGTGAGATCATGACCTGAGCCAAAGTCGGACGCTTAACCGACCAAGCCACCCAGGCGCCCCAAGAAGCTTTTAATTAAAAATTCAGTAAGTAGTAGATGAAGTGCTCAAAATTATTGTTGACTGAAGTAGAAGAAAAGATAAATCGAGTGAATGACGGGAAGAAAAGGCATTATGAAGTAAGAAAGTAGAGGGAAAGAAGAAATCTTTAAAGATACTTCTGCTGTTTTGTTTTTCTATTAATTAATTTTATGTTGGTTAAGTATGAGAATGACAAGGTGAGAAAATCATAGAAAAATATAAGAAATTCATAATAAAAACACTTTAAATTTTATACTATTTTAAATTTTGTGAAAAATGAGAGAAAGACATTTTACCCTAGGGATATTTTATCTTAGAGCAGACTAAAGAGATTCAAATATTACTTGTTCTGTAGGGAAGAATCTGTTTATAAACAATTTGAAATTGCCAATACAGGTTGTATGACCATGAAGCATAAGGATTGCAAATAAGTAAATATGGGACAAATTATCTCATTTAAATACAAACCCCTATGTGTAATTTATAATAAAAATTGAGCCGTCACGCATGGTTTAGAACATGCCTAGAGCATCTGTTTTTATAATGCTTACAAAGCATTATTGTGTGCCTGAGTGAGGAAAGATCAGGAGTCAGTGACTTATTTGGCCTGCACAGCCTTTTTCATGCACCTGAACAGTGTACAGCAGCCCACTGTACTCAGTTGCAACCTTCCATCAAGAATTTCTAGGCAAAGGGTGTCTGGGGGGCTCAGTCAGTTAAGGGTCCAACTCTTGATTTTGACTTAGGTGTGATCTCGCAGTTCATGATATCAAGCCCATGTTGGGCTCTGTGCTTACAGCCCACTCTCACTCTCTCTTTCTTTCTCTCTCTCTCAAAATAAATAAATAAACTTAAAAAAAGAGAGAATTTCTAGGCAATACTTTGCTAGCTCACCCAAATGAGAGTTGGGCTCCTGTATTTGGTAACATTGCTGCAAGACGTCCCCCCCCCTTTTGGTCTCTCTATGAAAACAAGCAAAAACAAAATTTCATCCTAGGATATGAAGAAATCATTTACTCATAAGCTTAAGTAGAAGCAGATTTACAAATGTATTATTTAAGTTAAGGTAGGTATCATAATCAGGATCTTGGTAAGAAATAATGTCATGCTTTAAAGGGATGATGGAGGAGTTTGAAGGAGGGAAGATTACCAGTGTGGACAGGGTGAAGGAAAACTACAAAAGGATGATAAAGAACTCTGGGTCTAACAGCAGTGGGAAACTTTTATCACTGTTGGAATTGAAGAGGCATGATGAAGGACCGGTTAGAATTAAGCAAGAATTGTACCTGTAGAAAAGAACCACTGGATGGTATTTGTAAACTTCGGTAAAGAAACAGAGGCACTGGCATGTGGGAAGAACAGTAGTAAATAATTGAACCTATCTTCCCATCATTGTAACTCCTGATCCCTTCTCCTGCTGTGTACACTTAACTATAAGCAGAGGTCATGTGATTTGCACATAGTGCTATATGTAGAAATCAAATGTCAAGAAAACACAGCAGAGTGGAGAACAGATCCAGAGAAACAAAAGGATACTCAGAGCACTCACTCATTAGTCTCACAGCATCCACATTATGCTTTGTCCAAATGAAAAACTTTTTTTCCAATCACAAAGGCACAGAGTTCTATCAGCTACTATACCATTATGCAGTGATTTCAATTCTGATATACTCCTGTTATGGGTTCAATTGTGTTCCTCCCCTCCCCAATACTGAAACCCTAATGCTTGATTCCTAGTGAATATGACTTCATTTAGAAATAAGGTCTTGGGGCACCTGGATGGTTCAGTCGGTTAAGCATCCAACTTCAGCTCATGTCATGATCTCACAGTTGGTGGTCTAGCCCCACATCGGACTCCGTGCTGACATCTCAGAGCCTGGAGCCTGCTTTGGTTTCTGTGTCTCCCCCTAAACGTTAAAAAATTAAAAAAAAAAAAAAAGAAAGAAGGTCTTTAAAGATGTAATCAAGCTAAAATGAGGCCATAAGATCCCTAATCTAAAACAACTCATGTCTTTATAAGAAAAGGGAAATTTGGACACACACACACATATAGTGAATGCCATGTGAAGAAACAGACACAGAAGAAGATGGTTATGTGAGGACTGCTGAGGAAATATAATTAAGAATAAAATCTACCAACCCAGAAATCCTTTCCTCAAAGGTAATAGAGAAGTTATTTAATTTTTTTTTATTTTGACTGAGGATTAAATAGGAATGTGATGTGCAAAACAGATCATCTGCCAAGACATTACAAAGAAAGAAAGAAATTTCACTCTTTATTTTACCCAAGCAGATACAACCATTATAAACATGTTCTTAAGATAAACTCTAACTAGTCTTCACGTAGGAGGACTTGATAGTACCATTTGTCACACACACTTCATACTAACTTTATGTGGTAATTGAGGTCGCCTCCTCTCAGCTAAATGGCTTTATCCAGAAGAAAACAAACTACCTTTATGAGGTTTACATTTGAAAGAGATGGCTTCCATTTATTTGAGATAGACATTGCTGGATTCCTGACATAAGTCCAATCTAATTTTCAAAATGATCTATTTAAATTTCAAAGAGGAGAAAGTACTTACAATTTTAAGTTTTCTAAATTAGAAGCTCCAAGAAAAAGGAGGGGAAAAGAATCTCTTCCCCTATTTTCAACTAGAGAATTAAGCCTCTTTTTAAGTTTTTTTTATACAGAGGCAGAATAGAGTTATACTGTCTTAAGCGACAGATCCCATGGGGATACCAGAACGTGGAAGAGGCAAGGAAGAGTTCTCTTCTAGAGAGTTTGAAGGGAGCATTGCCCTGCCAACATACTGAGTTCCTTCGGAATTGCAGCCTCCAAAACTGTGAAAGAACAAATGTATGTCGTTTTCAGCCATCCCATTTGTGGTACTTTGTTATGGTAATCCTCAGAACCTAATACAAATCCCATGTAAAACTTAAAATGTAAACAGTCTACCTTTCTGTTTTATAAGTTAGCAAGAAAAATTGTGAGAACTTAAGAGGAGTAAAAAATGAATTGACCTAGGGTATAGCTTTTTTTTTTTTTGGTCTTATCTTCTATTTGTTGATCATCAGAGATTATGTTGGTAATCATAGTTTCCTGCCTGGACTACTCATTTCCTATTCTTGTACCTTCTAGCAACTTGGTGGAACAGTGATGTTTACCAAATGGTGTGACCCTAATTTAATACTTTCAAAATCCAACTCCTTACTGGTCCTAAGTATTTTCCCACTGACCACTTATATTAGCAATGGGAGTAATAACAGATCCCCTGGTTTCAAGTCTTTCGTGTCTTCATTGTATAACATTTATCCTATTTCCACTTGGAAATTGGGATTAAATTATTCTGTAAATACATTTTAATTTAGCTGATAAGTTAACTGATAGAAGTATTCCTTGAGTACTAGGAATACTTAGGTATGTAGGTAACCACTGACTGAGTCTGGTGCCATGAAGATACGAAAAAAAATTCTTTAAATGGATGGTTAAATAAAATAATGAGAGAAGCCACTGGCTTTCCATCATCTGTTTCCCAGACCTATGACTTCTCACTATGTTGGAAACAGGACAATTTCACTCTTTTCTCTAGCTATACATAGATACACAGAAGGAGAGAGACAGAGACAGAGAAAATAGAAAGTCTTTGGTTTGAAGACAAAGTTACTACTTACAACAAAGCAGAAACTGGAATAAAATTGTAATGCTGATTCCTAAAGCCCCAATTCCCATAAGGTGATGTAGCGAGTTACAGTTGATAACTGTTCATACACTACCAGTATATGAAAGGATAGAAACCACGAGGGTAAGACTCTAATCTATCAAAACTACTGGCAAATTTTCCCACCCCTTCTCCCCCACCCTGTGCAAAGACAAACATTACTTGGATTATCCTGAAATGTAAGCAAATGTTGTTGTTGTTGTTGTTGTTGTTGTTGTTGTTGTTGTTGTTGTTTTGGGGGTGGAGGGGAGGAAGAAGATATACCTAAGTTAATTTCCCTGAAATATAAGCAAATTGCTTCTAGGAGTGATGTTTCTAAATGTCTCTGGAAGGAGTTACTGTCTTTATCTTTACTTGTGCAGAAAAATAAATAACTTTGCTCCAAAGGATTTTCTGCCCCTATGTTTCCAGGGCTGCATACTTCTACAAAGATTCCAGATAATACCTGGATGTGTAATGGCTCCACACATACACAGAAAATTCCCTACCAACAAATAAAATACTAATCAAATAGACTAGCTAAATTTGAAGAAAATGTCAAAATCAAGTTTGGCAATAATATAAAAAACTAGAAATACCGTGTAAACTTGGTGAGTACATGAATTATGATGTCCGTTTTAGGAAACAGTTTAGTAATGTCTACCAAAACTGATCAGCATACTCTAAGAAAGAGCAGTTCTACTCTTAGTAATACACCTACAGATGATCAAGATTATTCCAAAAGACATACACAATTATACATACATACATACCTTGAGTGGTATTGCTCCAAACTTTAAAAAAAAGAAGAACAGCTATCAATCAAGAGTAGATTTAATAATTACCTAATAGTGTATTGATAAGATCAATAAAGGAATAAAAATAAACTTGCTACAGGCAACAGTGCAGATGAAGTTGCTAACATAATGTTTCATGAAATAAGTCAGACATATATATGCTACATAATTCCTCACACATGCAACTTTTTAAATATGCAAAAATAAATTATTATGTTAAAGTCAAATTAATATTTATCTTTGATGAAATTAATGATTGGTAAGGAACACAAATGAGGCTCTTGAGATTCAGAAAATTTTTCCATATTGATATTTAGAGATTTAATGGATGTGTTCACTTTGTAAAAATACACTTACAATGCGCTTACAATGTGTGTTGTTTACAATATGTTTATTACACATTAATTTTAAAAGTAAAAAATGATTTTGTAAAATTTTAGTTGTATGATATATAGTTTTGTGATAAACCCTGATGAAATTTATTTAAACTATAGTTCAATCACTTAAAATATTGTAAAATACCATTCAAAATATTTATCATACCTGTAAAAATAAAGCTATATTTTTATTTGCAATCAACTATATGCTAAAAAGTTCTCATTAAAAGTGAGTTTTTTTAGATACTCTGTTTATGGTGGCAATAAATAAATGCACTACTATCTAAACTCAAATGGCATTCAATTAGTATCTCTAAAGATATATAAAACTATTATGTTGGGATTTCTTTTAGCTTTGGGCTTTAGTATAGCACTATTAAAAATGCAATTATGTCAGTTATACAAGTGTAATAATAAACAAAAATTAACTGCATGAATTTAATCTCAGCTTGAGTAGCAAAATGATCAAAACATAATTATCTTCATATTTGGAAAATAAATATTAAAAGCAAAATTTTATGAACAAGCCTCACATCCAAAAATGATGATGGTATTTCAAAGTTACACCTATATTAAGGTGAACCTCTCATTTTCCTTGAATTTCTTACTTTGAATTGTGTGACAACTCGATAAAAAATGAAAATAACACCTTCAGAACTATGACATAGAAAATTGCTGGTTAAAACCTGATAAAACCCCAGTTATCTTCAAGTTATAGTAAATGATTGAGAATCAGATTTATCAAAACAATATGGAGACACATTAAAACATGACAAATATGAGTGATGATTCGTTATAATAATTTCATGCTAGGCAATTTTTATTCCTAAAATTCACCCCAAATCTAAATCCTCAGAAACTGTCTCTGCTATACTCTTCCTGGCAGTTTCCTATTGCTGCTGAAATAAATCACTACACACTCACCTGAAAGCAATACAAGTTTATTACCTGAACATTGAAAACCCCAAATAAGTCTTGCTGACCAGAGTCAAGGCATAGACTGGAATGGTTTCTTCTGGAACCAGAGGGAACAATCCATTTCCTTACCTTTTCCAGCTTCTGGAGGTCAACCACATTCCTTGGCTTATGGCCCCATTCTCCATCATCAAAGCCAGCAATGGCTGGTTGAGTCTTTTTTCACACAGCATTATTCTGACACTCCTCTTTTGTGGGCAAATCTCCTGCCTCTCTCTCAGAAGTACATTTGTGATTACATTGGGCCCATCCAGATAATTCAAGATAATCTCCCTGGTTCAAGATCCTTAATTTAATTACATCTGCAAAATCCTTTTTACCATTTAAGGTAATATATTCACAGGTTCCAGGGTTAGGATGTTGGTACCTTTGAGGGTCCATTTTTTAGCCTTCAACATTGCCTTTTTCATTTATTTGGCCCATTTTATTTCATTTATTTTATTAATCTTTAATGTTTATTTTGAGAGAGAAGGAGAGGGTGAGCAGGGGAGGGACACAAAGGGAGAGAGAGAATCCCAAGCAAGCTCTGTGCTGTCAGCACAGAGCTCAATGTGTGGGTTGATCTCAGCAACCACAAGAGCATGACCTGAGCTGAAATCAAGAGCTGACACTTGACCAACTGAGCAACCCAGAAACCCCTACTTGCCTCATTTTAAATCAGAGGGTCATTTCTAATATATATTTTGTATATAATATATAATTGGGCAGTGGAGATTTGGAAGAATAGTGAAACCTAGGAGAAACTAAATGCCCATAGTGCCACCATCTAGGAAGGCAGGAATATAGAAAGAGGAAAGGCATGTAATTACTTTCAGGAGAATGGATTAAGTCCTACCTTACCTTTCTAGGAAGAGAGAAGAGTATTTTTTGATATGAATCCAGGCTTGAAGAAAACCTCATTTAGCAACCCATGAGGCAACCCAGGTCCACAAATAATAACACTACACATAATCAAATTATGGTAACTGCTGCAAACCATGTCCAAACCAATAAAAGTGTGTCTCTGTGTGTGTGTGTGTGTGTGTGTGTGTGTGTGCGTGTGTGTTTAAAGAAAACAAAAGTGGTAGTATTTGTCATTTTCTGGCACTGAAGATATGGTAAACCAAGAATCTTGGATATATGCCTAAAGATTTCAAATATGGTCATGAAATAATAATTCTGAATTTGTCATGCTCAAATACTGGGATCTACTGTTTTGCCATAGCATATGCTGATTTTCCAAGTGGATTTGTTTTTCTGAGTTTTGAGAGTTCTTTTTATATTTAGAACACTAGCTCTCTATTGTATAGAACATTATACAATCTCTATTTTATCTGTGGTTTGTATCTATTTTTTCCCAATCTATATTTTGTCTTTGTATCAAATTAACAAGGTCTTCCACAGAGCAAAAGTTTTTAGTTTTGATGAGGCCATAAACTTTGGTACAAGAAAAACTATCAATTCAATCAAGTATCTGTATCTGTTGCCTATTGTTCCTGTAACAATTTACCATAAAATTGATAGCTTAAAATAAACAAATTTAGTATCTTAACAGTTCTGGAGGTCAGAAGTCCAAAATTGATCTCATTTGGCTAAAATCAAGTATTGGCAGGGCTATGTTCCTTTCTGGAAGCTCTATAGGACATTCTGTTTTCTTGACTACTCCATTTCTAAGAGGCTGCTCACCTTCTTTAGCCCATAGACCCCTTACAAGTTTAAAACAAACAATGATTGGTCAAGTATCCCTCATATTTCATTACTATGACATTGAATCTCCTGCGATCCACTTTTACTTAACAGAAATCCTTGTGATTATATTAGGTCTTCCCAGATAATCCAGAGTTACCTCTTCATCTTTAGTTTAGCTGATTATCAACCTTAATTCCACCTGCAACCATTATTCCCCCCCTCCATGGAACATAGCATACATTTTCTGAGGATTAGCCCACAGGCATCTTTGGAGGGGGCCATTCTTCTGCCTACCACATTCTCTATAAATGGGAACAACAAAACTGTTATGCAGAATACTGAACTAATCTCTTGACATTCTGTAGCTATACACCTCACAAAGATCATTACATACATTGAATTTTGAAAACTTCATCTGACTTTCTTTCATGCTTCTTGAAAAAAGTATGATCACTTGATAATGTTAGTTTGATTTGCTGTAGCAAGATGCACTCAGAAACTTGCTAGCAGGATTATCTTCAATTGTAATTAATAAAAAGGAAACCTCAACTGTTTTGCCTGTCCCTACTGCAAACCAAGGTCTGAACATGCAGTGACAAAGCAACCCAGGTGGAAAAACAACTTCGGAGTGTTAGAGCTTTTTTCCCAGGAGCTTTTAACCAGGAGTATAAAACAGTACTGAACAAAGGGCACAAAGGATGATAAAGAAAAAAGAAAAGACCATGTTAAAACTACTCCTTAAAAACAATCCTATTAACCCTAGGTAAAAATTTGCTGTAGGCTACATTGTTAAATATCCAAACTCCTGGTTGAACAGGATTGGAGACTACAACACAGCAACCTCCTAATGGTGTTAGCCATGTCTAATATTACCTCTTAGGGACAATAAATTTTAAAGAAATCTTTTTTTTTTCTTGACTTAGAATGGGAAAGTCTCATTACATGCAAACCATAGTGTCTGCTTTACTTTGCATATGCCGTGAGTATAGGGAAATGGGAAACATAAATGATTAGCAATCTATATTTCAAAATGTTTATAGGGAAAACAGTAAGCTTGGCCTCCGTGGGTATTTTAAATTCCACATCAATATTTTAACCTCAAAGATGAGGTTATTCTATATCCATTTCCTCTTAAGTTTTATAAGAGAATAATTTTACTTATTTAAAAATACCACTATGTAATTGGCTTGTAAAATTTTAGCCTGATCATAAATGTAGATTTTTAGAATAATTCCACATTTTATTTTCGTTACATAGCTCAACAACAAAAACCTATGATAAAAATTAGATTAGTTACAAATTAAAACTGCTTCTTTGCATGTTTTCAATTGGGGCTTAACTACATATCTCTTCAAGAGATATTTAGGGACATCTGGGAGGCTCAGTTTTGTGTCTGACTTCAACTCAGGTCATGATCTCACAGTTTGTGAATTCAAGCCCCACATTGGGCTCTCTGCTGTCAGTGTGGAGCGTGCTTTGGATCCTCTGTCCCCCTCTCTCTCTGCTCCTCCACACTCCACTCTTTCTCTCAAAAATAAAAATTAAAAAAATTAAAAATTAAAAATTAGTATCTACTTTATTCCAGGAATTGTTTTATTTATACATAGTAGATATAGTAAAGACAAAATAGAATGCCTCTCTTTTTTTTAACGTGAGAAAGAGAAAATAAAGACATAAATTATTCTATACAATACTATATGCAATTATAAAATGAAGGAATTTAAAACCTAGTAAAAAGTACAAAATGAAAAGAGGTAGTCAGGGAAGTTATCTCAGTTATAATTATTTTAATATGGTCTTAACTGACAGACAATAGTCACACAGAAAATATCCTCTTTAAAATATCTTCTATAAAAGTAGTCCTCAACATTACTCAAGCAATGGAGATTCACACTCAGACCACAAAACACAGTAGATACTACAGTTTTAAAATAGCTTGCTTGTAAGGAGATGTTATAAAAACTATATTATACCTAATGCACTTCAAAAAATACTAAACACTGAATAAAGCTTCAAAATGAAAGTCATCCTTAACTAAGCGCAAAATTAAAACTGTCACCTGTCATATTTAACTTTTGTTTTTGTTTTAGAGCAGTTTTAAATTAGAAAAATATTAACTTCCATACATTATTAATCCATGATTTGGGGAGTTTAAGTTTTTTTTTTTTTTCTTATTTGAAAGAAAAAAGGAAGCAAAACATTGAACATGAATAAAAATTCAGATAGTCACCATTATTTCATTATATGTTTTTACCCAAAGATTCAGTGTTCTCAATGGGAGAGTGAAGGGTATAAACCAAGAGGACCAGATGCAGAGGTCTGATGAAAACAGGGAAAAAAAATAGTTGTGTTAAATTTATATTTGAAACTATTGTTTCCACTCGAGTCTTTTTTTTTCTTTAGTGATTATCAGAGTTGGTATGAATATGTAGAAGATAGATGATACGGAAGTGGATCTCCATCTCCTCATATTATCTTTCTGCATAATTAATACAGGGCTTTATGTGCTGGGCATTGAGAATACAAAAATTAGTGGAATATTCTCCTTTTATCAGAATAGCTAATAAAATAATGATGGATTGGTAGATTTTATTTAATTTACTTGGTCTGATCTATTGTTAGTGGTTGCTTGGAAATCTACATGAAAAAAATATTTCAATGTTATACACAGTGAAAAAGCCTCCTTTTCAAACTTGTAGTATCAACCATGGGTAAAGAATGGGTAAGTGTTCATATATTTGTTGTGTATTACATATGTTGAACATTATCTACTTACTATATGCAACTATTTTTAAAAAGTGGTTTTGTGAATTATTTTTTTTTTTTTAATTATTAGGCACTACCAATAGAAAGGGGGAAACAGGTACCTGGGTGGCTCAGTAGGTTGAGTGTCTGCTTTGGCCCAGGTCATGATCTCATAGTTCGTGGGTTCGATCCCTGCATCAGACTTTCTGCTGTCAGCGCGGAGCCCACTTCAGATCCTCTGTTCCTCTCTTTCTCTGCACCTCCCCCACTCATGCTCTCTCTTTCTCAAAAATATATAAACATTAAAAAAAGAAAGGAGGAAGGAAGAAATTTCTTTAACTCATCAGAATTATGGTGTCTTAAATTATATTTAAGAAGAATTAGGAAATACAGAAAAGTATATGATATGAGAAGAGAGAGACTGATTTCATTTATTATAATTAAGAACTGTCTGCAGTGGAACATGTATTGTACAGGTAATTTTATTGTTTTTCTTAATAAAAATGTCCAAGAAATCCCTTACAGAGTTTTACTCAAACCTAAGTAAATTCTTCATAATGATTCAATTTTGTCATGTAATTAGAATGGGATTTAACATTAATATCCCAAAATTATATAATTAATTACATGCAGCTTCAATTACAATTAGTAATTGATACAGAGCCTCTAGCTTAACTCCTAGAGGTAATCAATTTTACAATAAGGGTTGTGAACAAATGGATAGATCACATTAGCCTACTATGACAAAATTTTGTTTTACTTAACTGCTCAAGAAAACAGTGCTAGGATATTTGGTAGTAAAATTTCTTTCAAAGTTTTGTTTTTTTATTTATCAGATTTTTAATGTCATCAGTGCCAGCTATAGTTTGTCGGAATTTTACCTGTGGTATAAATGAATTAACAAGAAAAGAAAAACACAGAAATAAAATAGATTTCTCAACATCCCCATATTTCAACCAATAATACATTGAGCCTTAAATATGGTGAGGGCACAGGATTTTTTTGTTTGTTTCTTTAGAAGCTTTTAAGCAACTAAATTGGGGCAGAAGATTTTTAATTTGGGGGCACATCGTATTACTGGGTAATTTCTTAAGATGCAGATACCTGAAATCCACTCAGAACATCGGATTAAGAGACCTGTGGCCATGGATCACAATTTTAAAACACTGACTTTGAAAAAAAGGAAATTATTATTTTAGGTACCAGGAAGTTGTGGCCCTCGGGTAACTTAAACAACTAAACAGATCAACTAAATTTGATCTTATGTGTACCAGCTGTGAGTTTTTATTCTCCTGGTGAAGTCAAATCATCATATCAGAGAGGTGAAGGAGCTCCTTCAGTCTGTCTAAATGTATAAATTGTATAAATTCCTTAAGCCCTTTTCAGTGTATTATTTTAGTGTTATTTATTTATTTATTTATTTATTTATCTATCTATTTATTTATGAGAGAGAGCGAGTACAAGTGGGGGGAGGTGCAGAGAGAGAGAGAGAGGGACAGAGGATCAGAAGAGCACTCCACGCTGACAGCAGCGAGCCGGATGCGGGTTTCGAACTCCCGAACCAGGAGATCCTGACCTGAGCTGATGTGGTCACTTAACCAGCTGAGCCATCCAGACGCACCCCCTGTATCATTTTAAAATATTCTCCGTAGTTTAGCTCTTTTTCAATAACCAAACTACCAATATAAAATGACTGGAGTTAGGAAAGAAGAATTCTTAAATAGAGATATATAGGAAAATCTTGGACTTCAGTTAGAAATTTGAGCACTATTTCCTTGTGGATGTTGGCTCACTCAAGGGATATAAAACTGGATGTCTATTAGGCAGTTGGATACTGTACCCCTGAGTCAGATCACATGCTCATATAATAGTAATTGCATGCACAGGTTTATGAAGACCATCATACCCATGACCTATATGTAAGTGTAAAATCATTATATGTGTGAAGAAACATACAGATAAGGATCACTTTGGAGACTAGTAATTCTATAAATTTGATTACTAAAGTGGAAGCGAAAACTAAAGACTCAATTACAATTAAGGCTTTTCTAAATATATGTAATAACAACTTGTTTTATGTTATAAATCCTTTGGGTAATTAATAAATATCCATTATATCTCCATTAACCTGAAATACCCCATCTATTATTTTTTTAAAAAAACATACACATATGCATGAATAATATCTTTTTGAAATTTTCTAAATACTCTCATGTTATCACATATATAATATATCACAATAGTACTACATGCAGCATTTAATAATAATATATATTATGTTATATATAATTATATAAGTTACTTAAATAATACAATACTGCTATAAGAATATGTGTCTGAGTATGTGAGAATAGGATATTTCATTTAGAACTTTTTTGGATACAAGTGATAGAAAAGCCAAATCAAATTGCATTTAACATAATAGAAAAATATACTGACTTACATAAATGGAAATCTGGGACTACAGTTAGATTCAAGTACAGCTGTATTAAATGTTGAAACAAGCACAGGAAGATTTGGATTCACTGTGTGTGTTGACTTGGATTTCTTTACCTGAATGCAATTACTTTATTTTTAAGACTGTGTGGAGGTTTGATGGCTGTAGATGATGTTCTTAGTCTCCCAGGCTCAAATCTACCAAGTGTCATTATCAGTAGCTATTTTAGCATTACCAGTGGGATCTGAATTGCTTAGTTGCTTAGTATTTTCCATGAACTTAGGCTTAAACCTCTTGCTGTGGACAGGGGAATGTCATTAGGGTGAATAAAAACAATGAATGTCACATCTTCTTTAACATTGATCCATCAATGAACACTTAAATTGCTTCCATATCTTGGCTACTATAAATAATGGTATAATAAACATAGGAGTGCATGTTTCTTTTCCAACCAGTGTTTTCATTTACTTCAGGTAAATACCCAGTAGTGGAATTACTGAATCACATGGTATTTCCATTTTTAATGTTTTGAGAAAACTCCATACCATTTTTCACAGTGGCTGTACCAATTTATGTTCCCAACAACAGTAAGTGCATGAGGGTTCCTTTTTCTCCACATCCTCGCCAGTACTTGTTATTTCTTGGTTGTTTGGTTCGTTGGTTTTACCCATTATTACAGGTGCAAGGTGATATCTTATTGTAGTTTTGATTTGCATATCCCCAATGATGAATGATGTTGAGCATCTGTATATATGGTCTGTTGGCCATGGTCCTCTGACCATTTTTCAGTTGGATTTGTTTCATGGTATTGAGATGTATAAATTCTTTATATGTTTTGAATATTAACTCCTTATCAGATATATCATTTGCAGATATCTTCACCCATTCAGTAAGTTGTCCTTTTGTTTTGTTGATGACTTCCTTTGCTGTGCAAATCCTTTTATTTTGATGTAGTCCCAATAGTTTATTTTTGCTTTTTTTTTTCTCTTGCCTTCAGAGGCATATCTAGAAAACTGTTTCAATGGACAATGTCAAATAAGTTACTGCCTATGTTCTCTTCTAGGAGTTTTATGATTTTAGTTCCCACATTTAGGTCTTTAGTCAGTTTTTTATTTATTTTTGTGTACAGTGTTAGAAAGTGGTCCAGTCCTTGCCATTAGCAACAACATGGATGGATCTAAAGGGAATTAGGCTAAGTGAAACATGTCAGACTGAGAAAGACAAATACCATATAATTTCACTTATATGTGGAATCTGAAAAATGAAACATATGAATAAACAAACAAAAGTAAAAATCAGACCTATAAATACAGAAAACAAACCGGTGGTTGCCAGTGCGGGGGAGATAGGGGTATGGGCAAAATTAGAATAGTCAACTATACTCAGATAAAAATGTAAAAAGGGGTAAAAACTTCCAAATATAAAATAAATGTCACAGAGATGAAAAGTACAGCATAGGGAATATAGCCAATAATACTGTAATAACATTGTATGGTGACGGGTGGTAACTGCAGTTATAGTGAGCCCTGAGTAATGTATAGAATTGTTGAATCAATATGCTGTACACCTGAAAGAGTACATTTAACACTGTATGTTAATTATACTTCAATCCAAAAAAATCATTTTTTGATAAAAACAAAACAATAAATGCCTTTTTAAGTAAATATACTCCATGATTTCAAGGATGATTACTATATTTGGGGCAAGTTTAATCAAATGGATGATGTCTTTTAAAAGTATAGGGAACTTCAGGGGCACCTGGGTGGCTCAGTTGGTTAAGCATCTGACTCTTGCTTTCAGCTCAAGTCATGATCTCATGGTTCATGGTTTCGAGCCCTGTGCTGACAGCGCCAAATCTGCTTGGGATTCTTTCTCTCTCTCCCTCTCTCTCTGCCCCTCCTCTGCTTGCTGTCTCTCTCTTCTCTCTTAAAATAAATAAACTTAAAAAATATATAGGGAACTTCAAAAGAGAAAAAGAAAGTTTAGGAGTTCACTATAATTTATAGTATGGCCACTTTGCATTTAAGGAGTTGATGATGCCAAGTGGATATATCGAGTTAAATGTTAGCTAAATGGATTTGGAGTGCTGAAGAAATGTATGGGCTGAAAATGTAAATTTAAGAATCATCAGTGTAAATGGTATTTAAAGTAGGGATTAAAAATGAAGGACTTGAATAGCTAGAATAATGTTGGAGAAGGACTAACCAAAGGAGGCAAAGGAACAAAGACAGAAGGATATGATTCCGTGGATGATGATGCACAATTATTTCCTCCCTGTCTAGGCACATGGTAGGAATCCCTTCCTGGCCTCTGCTGCTGGGTGGTCTGGGTCACTGCTTCTGCAATACAGTCTATGGCCATTTGTTAACTATTGCATTTCCTAACATATGAAATTCTTCAGGGTTCTCCTACTCTTTCACTCTTTGTTTATGCAGAGCAAACAGCAACTTCATGATGGTAGCTGCTCTGTTTGGACACATGAGTAATTCCAAAGAACAGAATTGTTCTGCTACTCAGTGATTTGAACAAGGAGTAAATGTGCATGTTGATATTTATCGCCATATAACCCAGTTTATCCTGACTGAAACATGTTGTACCTCAGCCACAAATAGAAACATATATTTAAAGGAGCATGTGGAAAATAGTCTATAAAAACGAATTGGAAATAAAAACATATCCATGTGATTATTTACCAAAAGAGAAATGTTGGCAAATATTTATAGTATTCATATCCATATTCACATTCATATTCATTTATATTATTAAGACAGATATTGAATTAACCTGGGTGAGATTTAACTATTTTATAATGTTTTTTGTTTGTTTAATACTCCGGGAGTTTGTTAATAACTTTGGGAGTTATTAGAAAAAAAGTATCATTAATAGCAGATAATTTTAACCTTACATTTGTTACTTATTTTGTAATCAGTAAGGAAATTGTTTCTCACAAGGATAGCCTCAGGTTAAATAATCATAACAAATCTTTTACCAACCCTCTGCTTTGAATAATCTTAAGAACATCCTTCTGCAATTAGCCAAAGTGGCCACTGGATGTCAGGATTATGTTATGCCTGTTGATTATTTACTTGGTTTTGGTTAGTAATTTCCTAGAGCTATTTCATAATTTAGAAATCTATGCTCTTAAAGAAAAGCTTCAAACAAAATGAGTCATATTATATTTAAAAATAATTTATTTTTAGGCCAGCATCATTTAAGCTACACTTATTTACCAGAATTTGGAGAGGGGGAGGTTGTATGCATTTTTTTAAATCTCTGATGCTGAATTTTAAAGCTTTATTTTGAAAATACACACAGCAGTTGTTTTTCACTTTGTTTAGTATTTCTACTTCAGTTTTTTTTACATTATCACCAGAGTCCTCACAGATTTAAACTCTATCTATGTTTTCATGTTATTTATCTGTTATAATTACAAGTTAACACTGTTCTAAAATTGGTACCTTTGGCTGAGTATAATTTAACGTTTCAGAATTATTGAAAAATAATGGTTTTGTCTTTAAAATATTATTTTGTTTCATGAAAGAGCCTGTAAAGTTTTATGAATTGATACCTATGCGAGTTTTTAGATATAATAGGCAATTGATATTGAATTGAATTATGAAACTGACAGTGTGGAAAACAATGGAATTAATGAATAAAATAAAAATATTGAGTTAAATAAATTAAGTTGGAATTCTGGACTTTAGTTCACAGCTGTTTGTAGTACAACATGTTATTCTAACTGGAAAAAAAAAATGTGTGTTCTTACTCATTTCATCTGAAGTTTTTTACCCTGAGCAGTAGTGAGTGGAGTAGTACCATGTGATGATGAAATACGCATGACCTATGTTTTCATGTTTGTTCCTATTGGTGCCTCAAGTGTGACGTGGTTAGTTTTTTTTTTTTAATTTCTTAGAGAAAATTATGATTATTAATTTTCTGATACAGTGGTGATAAATTATTTTATCTACATGTCTTCTTTCCTTAAATATTTACTTAGAATATTTTATTGACTTTTAACACCTACTTAAGAAAATGAATAAATACACATATTAGCATATCTAAAATACAAGGATAACACTAGTTTATTTGATGATATTAAAGAAGTCTAAGTAAACTTGCAGATTCAATAGAATTTTTGACAAATTTTTAATGTGGTAACTCAAATTTGTGCTTTGAATCACTTGTATATACATGCTACTCTGTTAGGTATTCTGAGTAATATTTATTAACATCCTCACATTTTATAACTATTTAAAAATTTTTCATATACAGATTAATAATAAAGATATATACATATACATATACATATACATATACATATACATATATTTCCCCCTCTGTGGCCAAATTCCCATTATATATGGAAAGCCACTTCTTGTGGGAACTATGTGCAGAAGCATGTTCTGGGTGGGTTTATCATAGATAAACAGAACATGCAGGGACTTTGTATATTGTATCAATTGAAGTGGGAGAAAATTATGTTTAGGTTAACATACTATTTTATTTTATTGTATTTTTATTTTATTTTAATTTCTAGTGAGAGACTGTGTACATGTGTGGGAAGGGACAGAGAAAGAGAGAAACAGAGCATCTTAAGCAGGCTCCCTACCCAGGGCTCAATCTCATGACCTGGAGATCATGACCTCAGTGGAAATCAAGAAGTCTGAAGCTTAATCAACTGAGCCACCCAAGTGCCCCAAGATTAACATACAATTTAATTAGGTTATATATTTCATGTTTTTGTTGTAGTAAATCTTCATTTTCACTTGAGCTACCAGGTAAACTCAACTGGAAAGGCAATTTGATGGAAATGTGAGGAATATTAAGTTACCAAAAACTGGAATAAAAGAATAAAACCAGTGGTATATTTTCAGACCATGAAACAACTGCAAAATTTTAAAATTTGAGCTATTTTTTTCCTTCTTTTATGAGGCCAAAAACTGTTGTTGTTGTTGTTTTCCTCTGCCTCTCTGTCAATCTTTTCCATTCTTGTGTTTCTTTTGGGATAGACTTTCTCCCTTTAATCGTGGCTTCTATGGAGAACTTGGGCTTGTCAGGTACCAGTTATGGTCCTGAATCAGCAACTTTCATGACAAGTGTGCTCATTATCTAACTGATGCAATGTAGCTAATATTAATTCCTAATCCCTTAAAGAGAGAATCCTATCAACCTAGTTTGGATCAAGTGGGATTCTTTATCCAATAATCTATTTCTAGCATTTTAGACTCTCAAATTATGTAAGGTTTCTTCTTCCAAAATTATCCTATTATGAATGTATTGTTATTGCCCCACTTTTACAAATGATAAAACAAATGCTTACAGCACCCAAGTAATTTCCAAAGTACAAGTAGGAACAGAATATAGGCAATCTAATCCTATAAACCTTTCTTTCATTGTTGTTTGGTTTTCTTTTTGCTTTTAATCTGGTTTATAATTTTAGTTAGGAAATGATGTTCATAGTAACACATGACACTAAAATGAATAAGTAAAAGATTAATCTCTTTTGCCTTTCCCTTTCCATAATTTTATAGAAGATAAATAGAAATAAATATTAAATGAGCATAGAGTCTTCAGCTACCTTCTCCATTCTCAAACTTCTTTGCTGTCCTCAGAATTACCAGTAGTAATAGGGTTTCTTTGAAAACTTGAGAAAACAAAATGGAATTTTTTTTCCTCAGTTTGATAAATTGTGAAATGCACGAAAAATGAATATGTGGAAAGATATACAGTGCCTTTGTAAGGATATGAAATCATTTCTATTCTGCCTGACTCAACTCAAAATAAATGGAAGGCAATGAACATATTTAAAATAAATAAATAAATAAAAATAATTTTACTGCCAGGAAAATATTGATGAACAATAGATGCATTAAAAAAGGAAAAAATAAGCATCGTAATTTGGATCCCTCTATTTTCTTTAACCAACATCAAATGATATTACTTAATTCCTGTGTATGTCTGCCTATAAGGAAACACTATGTTAGTATAACTTGAGTTTTCAATTGCATGTTAGAGCTCTATTTATCAATCAACATTAATAAAATGACACTCAGAGTTTGTTATTTTGCCAGGAGCTTATTATAAGCCAAGTCATTTGTTAATTTCTTTGCATACATGATCTAATGAAATCCTCATATAAATTAAGTAGATATTTATCTTTATTTTACAGGTGAAAAATTTGAGCATTAGATAGGTTAAATGATTTCAGCAAGGTCAGAAAGTAAGAATATGGAGGAGACAAATTTCGAATTTAAGATGAAAACTAAAGAAGAATGATTCTGTAGACATACTGCAGTCAGAACATTATAAGATTCTTATTCAACTCATATCCCTGGACATAAGCCCCTTGAAGCCTAACACATAATGTAGTCTTTATAATTTGGAAATTTAAATAAGAACATATTTTACTTAAAAGTTAATGTAGCATATCTCTTTCTGCATTGAGTTTGCTCTTAATGATACACTCATCCACAAAACTGCCCGCATTTTAGATGCCAGCCACAAATTCAGGGGTCCCCAGGGTCACCCTCACTTCAGACCAAGTAGATACAAATTTGGGAGTTCCCACAATTATCCTCAGATTTCATAATTTATTAGAACTCACTGCAAGTGCTACACTCACAATTGCAATCCTATTTTGGCAAAAAGATAACAATGATAACTAGCCAGAAGAAGAGACTCACAGGCAAAGTCTGGAAGGACTCTAGATGTGAAACTTCCATCATCTTCAGGCAAACATTCCCTTCTGGTGTCAATGTATGACAATAATTAAAGAGTACAGCCAAGCGGAGAAACTCAGTTGAGTTCCCGTGTTCAGAGTTTTCATTGAGCTTCATTATATAGTATGATTGGATGTACCATTGTCCATGTGATTGAAACTCCAGCTAGAGGTTCAGTTGATATCCTGTGGCTCAAAGCCTAAACCCTCTAATCATACAGTTAGTCTTATTTGGCATGGCCAGCACTATCTTCAATTATCTTGTTAGTATAAGCTATCTAGGGCCCCATCATGAGTCATTTCATTAGTATAACAAGGGGCTAGCCATTAATAACAACGGGACTCTTATCATTGGTACATTCCAATGATGTAGAGTAATATTAGTCAGGGCTCTCCAGAGAGATAGAACCAACTGGATGTTTGTCTATTTCTCCCAATTTTAAAATATATACGTTTTATTTTAAGGACTTGGCTTCTGCAGTTGTGGAGGCTTGGCAAGTCTAAAATCTGTAGAGTAGGCCAGCAAGCTGGAGACCCAGGAATGAACTGCAGTTGGAGTCCAAAGGCAGTCGACTAGCAAAATTCCCTCTTCCTCTAGGAATGTCAGTCTTTTTCTATTAAAGCCTTCAACTGATTTGAATGAGACTTCCCACATATGGAGAATAATCTGCCTTACTCCAAGTCCACCAAATTAAATCTTAATTGCATCCGAAGCACATCTTCACAGAAATATCCTGAGTGATATTTGAACAAATGCCTGGGAACCCTGGCTCAGCCAAGTTGACACATAAAATTAATCATCACAAAAGTTACCTCTCTGGAACCAGACAGAAACCAACCAATTTTCTGTTAAATACTTCCTTTTTGATTGATAAAATGGATATAGTGCACTTCTTATAAGACATTTTTTTCTCCTGAGATTTTAAGTCCAATATTAATGAGACGATGTTTTTTTGTTTTTTGGGTTTTTTTGTTTGTTTGTTTGGTTTGGGTTTTTTTTTTTTTTTTCCTCCTAATCCATTCCACTTCCTGGGGCTTGGCACATATCCAAGATAACAAAGTAGAGGGACACCTATTAATGTGACTCAATGCAGAGGAACAGAGAGTTCCTGTGTGTTGTTAGGGCTCCAAAAAACAAATAGCTGCTACTCTTTCCCACCCTCAACTCCTATCCCAGATGCTCAAATATAGTAATATTTTGGAACAAATGATTTACAACTCCAAGTGTAGGTTGAGGAGAAAAAGGCAGGACCCTGCAGAGGTAAACTGGTGGTAATAGTGAATGAAGATGTGACTTTAGGGGACTAAAATTGAAAGACATAGTGAAATGTTGAGATTTATTCCTCAGAAGGAAGTAGATTTTGAGGAATGGCCTCAAATCCAGTATATAAGTATCCAGATATCCATGGCTCTGAGAAGCTGTGGAAATGCTAAACATGTAAAGAGATCACTCATTCCATGTCTTTAGACTCTGAATGGTATCTACCAAAAGTTGTTTGCTAATAGACAACTTTGACAAATAACAACCTAATATGGCATTTACATATATTTGTCTATTTTGCTATTTAACTTCTGGGAAAACTAACCTTAGAGTGAATCAGAACTATTCATTAAGTCAGTCAAAGTGATGAATTGGTTGGGTCATGGCCAGATGTTCTTTATATGTGTAGAGAAAGACATAGTATGTTTCTAAATCTGGTCATCTTTCTATTGCAATGCATTAGATGTGATTAGAAGTCATTTGAGAAAAATGAGGCTCACGGCATTAGCAAAACACTTCTTATTTTTCATCCTTTTAGTTAAATAGTAAGCTAAACCATTTTCTAACATACTTTTCTTTTATACTAGGAAGACGTCATTTATACTTTAAATAAGATAGAAGCCTATTCATTTTAGTCATCTTATTAAATCAGTAAGTTTAACACATGATTTATACAATTCCCAGTGTCATAAAATACATTTAAAAATCCTGTAATCTTATTGGCAGAGTAGTGAAAGAGAAGTGGAGACGTTTGGGGACTAACCATATGGAACTCAGAAGGAGGTATTTAAAATGCTTTGTAATTCTGGATGGTCCCTGCATTTCTTTGGCTAATTGTGTTTCACCATTTAAGTTTTCCTCCTCATTTTTACTTTCTAAGTATCCAGTCACAAGCACCAGAAACAGAATTTAATCTTAATTGACCCATGGGGTGACAGAGATTAGTGGGTTAATTGAAAGAATGGTGTAGGAATGGTATGTGACACCTCTACTTTCATTTACACAGTGGCCTTGAACATCTTTATAAAATTATACAGAGACTACTGATTTAAAACCTACATTTCCAAAACTGTCTTGCAACTATCTTGATTCAGAACCAAATTTCATGGAGAGAGAAGGGGGGTACAAGATGTATTTTGTGGGCACAGTCATAACCAAGTTCTGGAATTAGTAACTGCAACAATTCCTTTCTTGGCTTTTTTTTTAACTGAAATATGATTAGCATACACTGTTATATTAGTTTCAGGTGTGCAATATAATGATAAACAGTTATGTGCAATACTCAGTTCTCATCATGATAAGTGTACTCACTTAATCCCCTCTTATCTCTTTCACCCATCTCCCTATTGACCTCTCCTCTGGTAACCACCAGTTTGTTCTCTGTATTTAAAAATATTTTGTTTGTTTGTTTGTTTATGTCTTTTTATCTTCATTTGCTCTTTTTGATTCTGAGGTTTGTGTGGTTTGCCTGAAGAACAGATTCTGGCAGATCCTGAATGAAGTTCTATATTAAGGAAAACCCAAGTCACTTCTATTATTATTCTTACCATCCTGTACCCAGATAATAGGTGGGGAGCATTAGTAAGGAAAAGAAAGAATAAATATATGGGACATTAGCAGTCTCTTCACTATTTTTTTTATGTTGACTACTACATACATGGGTGCTCATGAGTGGGTAGATTCATATATTTGAAGAAAGGAAACATCTCAGCAGTTCCAATGAACCAAATCTACACCACAAAGAATTACAACATAATGTAAGATAGTGAATTTTTTTTAATGGAGTCTACTGTATTAATGATCCTCTAGATTCAGTATTTTCTGCTTTGCTAAATAGGAAGATAATTCTTTCTGTTTGCTATTTAAATGTGGAAAGAGTATAAAGTTAATTTTCCTACCCCCAAAAAAGCCAACAAATTTATAGAGTGAGTATGAATTTGAGTAAGCAAACGCTAAATATAATTACTATTCCGTAACTAAAATTGACTCAGCATATGGTTGGAAAAGTTAGCATTCTTTTCCGGTTTTTCTTTTCTTTTCCCTTTTACTAAATTATCTCCAATGATGCAATTACAGTGTTTTCTAATATTACTTTTTATGCTAAAAGTCCTCAATTTCCAAAAGAGAAACTAAGATGCTTTACATTTATCTATCTTTAAAAGGGATATTGATTCAATTATAAATAATAAAATTGTTTATTGTAAACAATAAAATAAAGTACAATAGAGAAGTAGAAAGTTGGGGGAAAATAGAATTCAACATGATCTCAATTCATAAAATTTGGCTCAGTAAGTAAAATTTCGTTTGGAAACAGCAGAGCTTAAATAAAGTAAACCAACATACCATGCCTAAATGCATTAAAAAAAAAATAGCAAGATTCAAAGGTTCTCAAACTGTTGAGGGTTACTATTTTACTATTTCAATGACATTGTATTAACACTTGTAGGAAATATTTATGAGTTTTTGTTGTTGTTTTACTTAAAGATCTCACAGCTTTAGCTTAGTATATGAGTGGTTGAAAGAAAGTATAATAATTAAAGCAATAAATAAGGACCCGCCATGAGATTGTACATGAGTGTCTTATTGTCTTAAGGACAAAATAAAATCTCTAGAGTAAACAAGAACACTTAAGTCTGGCCATATTGCCCAGCCTTTCCTCTCACCACTCGCCATGTTCTGTACACTATCAGTTCTGATCTGGGGGTGAGTCCTTAAATAGATCAGAATGTTCACTAGTACTGCTTTTGCTTGTAATAGAGCCTGTTCCTTTCATCAACCTGATTAACTCATTATCTCTCTCTTTTTTTTAAGTGTTTATTTATTTTTGAGAGAGGGGCAGGGGAGGAACAGAGAGAGGGGGGAACAAAGGATCCCAAGCAGACTCTGTGTCGACAGTAGAGAGCCCAGTGTAGGGCTTGAACTCACGAACTGTGAGATCATGACCTGAGCCGAAGTCAGATGCTTAATCGACTGAGCCACCAGATATGCTGACTCATTCTCTCTTTTTTTTTTTTTTTAATTTTTTTTTTTTCAACGTTTATTTATTTTTGGGACAGAGAGAGACAGAGCATGAACGGGGGAGGGGCAGAGAGAGAGGGAGACACAGAATCGGAAACAGGCTCCAGGCTCTGAGCCATCAGCCCAGAGCCCGACGCGGGGCTCGAACTCACGGACTGCGAGATCGTGACCTGGCTGAAGTCGGACGCTTAACCGACTGCGCCACCCAGGCGCCCCTCATTCTCTCTTTTAAGACTCAGCTGTATCTGAAAATCATTTTGGAGTCCTTCCCAGCAAAAACTTTAGACCCTTCCCTTTGTTTAAACAAAACAAAACAAAACAAAATTGAGACCAGCCTTGAAAATCCTGAGCAGACAAAACCATTTCAGTCATACAAACAAGTTTAATTTAGCTTATTTTGCAGGAATAACTTGACTGGGTCATATCTTACATATGCCTCTGGAAATCATAAGCAAAACTTAGACTGTTTCCAAGGTTGGTATGAGGTAACCACTGACCAATTCCCTATCATTTAAGAAAATGCCAATATTATAACCAATCACGATGAAGAATAAATAATTACTGCTTTTTCTCTGTTTAAGCTTTTGAACAATATACCCTCAGCCTCATTTCATGTTTTAGTTTGAGAGTTACTTGTTTGTAAACTGTCTCCTTATTGTGTGCACAATAAACTTTTATTAGTTACTACTTTGGTGATTCATTGGTGTTACTTTAGCTATTCCTGAACTTTTGGCACTGGACTTCCTCATGGTCAGGAGCTAGTGGCATCTTCTTTGTCTTCTGGGTGATAATTTCCTTTGGCTGGTGCATGGCATTATAATCTTTGACTTACATTTATTAAATGTGTTAGAAAAACTGAAATAGTGTTTTAAACTCAAATAATCTCTTCACACTCCTCCCCACATTCGTGAACCAGGCAGACTTTCCTGCAGTAAATTTCCCCCGGGGTACACTATGATTTTTCTCTGAAGATGAAGCAGGCTGAATGTACCTTAATTCTTGGCTTTTTTTTTTTTTTCCTTTTTCTGAAATGTACGTTTTTCTAATTGGGATTCTTGTCATAGGTGAAGATAAACAGGGTGGAAGAGAGCAGGGGAAGCAAGTTACTGAGAACTGGAAGGAGCTTGAAAGTCATTAATGTGCGTAGAACTGGCAGCACTCTTGGGAAGTAGCAATATTGCTGAGGAGGTAACTATGAGATACACCCAGGGAGAGTGAATCTCAGACATAGGATCTTCTAGGCATGCCCAAGTTTGCCCTGCTTCCTGCATGGCCCAAAGCAGCAGCACCCAGACACTTGGGAGAGCCATGCACAACAAGTGTCTCACCTGGCAAGCGTATTTGCATAACCAACAGGACCTCTCTGATCTGTCATCTCCTTTGACTAACCTTGTGGAAAGAAATACGAAAATGATTATTGTAAAATCTCCAGTCAGTTCTGTTAGTTGACGTAGAATCAGCTTTTAGTTGAGTCATGCATTACAGAATATCAAAAGAAAGCAAAAATATGGAATATGCATTTAAATAAGCAAATGCTTATTTAAATTCATTTATAGCTCACTTTGGTTTGTAGCCATCCTATTTTATCATCAATAACCATCACAGTGCTTGACTCATGGTACTATGTATCAAAGGAATAAATATAGGGCAGAAGATGTCTCATGTATGTTACATATGGATACTTCATCCTGCTCTTGAAAGTTGTTATTCAGTAAAGTACAAGAGGAGGGGGCATTTCTGGGAGCTCACAGGATGCCAAAGATTCATTCATCATTGGCCAAAGGCTTTTTGGAGAAAAATAAAAAGCTAATCCTGTTGTATCCATGATCAGGAGCAAAAGTGTGAGTTTGTTTATGAAGGTGCATCAAAACAAATGCCTGTACCTCAGTAAACAGAATGTATTGTATAAATTCTGTTACTGCCATAAAAATTTATACATTATGTACTATTGGTGTTAAAACTATTGGTGTTAAAAGGGTTGACTATGACACTAAATTAGGGAAGCCAAACTAATCCAGACCTGAGCTGACAAATCAATTGCAAAGGAAAATAAATTCAAGAAACAACAACAACATAACAACAAAAACAACAGCTAAATCTAAGTTTCTCAATATCCTGGGAGTTATTTTCCTCACTTGAACCGGGCAAATGAATTTCTGTGCTGAACTACTCCCACAACTCATCTGGCTAGCTGGGACGTGGCCAAATTACCCTGTGAGATAGCCCTTCTGAGAAGATGGACAGGCTTTAATTCCATGGCATCCAATTTCTATTCTGAGATTTATCAATCTTAATGTTCTAGCCAATTTGTCTTTTAAAAAAACTAACTTTAATAAAAATGGGATTACTGGGGCCCCTGGGTGGCTCAGTCAGTTAAGTGTTTGATTCTTGATATCGACTCAGGTCATGATCTCCCCGGTTATGATCTCACAGTCATGAGTTTGAGCCCTGTGTCCGGTTCCTTGCCAAGTATAGCACCTGCTTGGGATTCTCACCCTTCCTCTGTCTCTTCCCTTCCCTCTTTCATGTATGTACTCTCTCTCTCAAAATACATAAGCTTAAAAAATGGGATTATTATGTATCCCAATTCTTCATTTATTTTGTCAACTGTGACTTTTTAATCAACTCACATGTTCATAAAAGTTTTAGACAATATGCACACACAAAATACATATATGTTATATATAATGTATAAATATACATTATAACATATTATGTAAAATATAATATTATATATGCTACATAAAAGCATTATAGAAGGAAGATTATAATGCTTTATTTAAATGAATAAGTTGTTGGGGCATCTGGGTGGCTTAGTTGGTTAAATGCCCAACTTTGGCTCAAGTCATCATCTCACAGTTCATGAGTTAGGGCCCATCCATCTCTGTACTGACAGCTCAGAACCTGGAGCCTGCTTCAGATTATGTGTCTCCCTCTCTCTCTGCCCTTCCCCCCATTTACACACACACTCTCTCTCTCTCTCAAAAATAAATAAACATTAAAAAAAATTTTAAGGAATAAGTTGTGTAATTGTGTGTGTTTTTATATGTTCTCATTGATGGACTTTTCTCTGGACAATATATTTTCTGGAATTAAAATCCTCTTTATAAGACTTTATTCCAGAATAGGAAGTAAATCTTGAACTTTTCAACACCGTCAGGTTATTTTGCAAAGTAAAGTGAATTTATAGAGCACTTTCCAGTCTACAAGAACATTTTCAAAAATGTCAAGGTAAAATCAAAGAATCTATTTTTTTTTTGCATAATGTTAAAATGTGGGGCACAATAATGATTCAGGGGACAACTGTAGCCATTGTTTTGGTTTTCTTACCAAAAACAATCAGAGTTCATAGTAATTCATATTTTACATACTTTAAAGTCAAATGATCTATAAAAAATGCTCCTCACCTAATTTTTACTTTTTTAAAAATTTTCGTTTTAAGTAGCCTCCACATCCAATGTGGGGCTTGAACTTATGACCCTAAGATCAAGAGTCACACACTCTATTGACTCAGCTAACCAGGAACCCCACTTACCTAATTTTTTTTTGAATAAAGTCTTCATACTTGCAACTAAACAAATGTAGACAGGTTTGTATAGGTAAATTGGATGGCAGGAGAAAATATATTATTATAATATGATATTAATGAGCATCAGAAAGGAGAACCTTTTTTTTTTTTTTTTGGTGAATTCAGAGGAAAGAATTCTCTTTGCTTTGCAAGGTAACAATCTAAAAGACAAACAAGATAATACTAGTCGAGGGATAGTGTGGGTGTCCAGGGTATAGACTTTCATTTAGATAACAAAGAAGTATTGCAAAATTAAATTCCCTCTGAAATATGCAAGGCTGTAAGATAAAATAATGTTATACTGAATATAAAGAAATTCGAAGTCCCAAACTCACAACTTTTCTAAATTTTTTATAAGGTATAAACCACTAAGGAAAATTATCTCCTTTATGTTTTTGTTAGAGTAACTTCAAATTCTCTTATATTAGAATACAAAAAATATAGAAGATACCCATCCTTCAACTGAAACCAAGGGATCTAACACAGTTTCAAAAAGGTATTTCACAATTGTAATACAGCAAAAGGCCCAGCCTGAAAACTTAAACATCAGCCTAGTGTAATCTTGTCATGAAGACAAAAGAGGTTACAGTTTGGGGTTCTCTATTTGAAAGAATTTTCCAGCTTCTGATTGTCTTATCTATACCCCTACATTCCTTGGCTTATCTCATACATATGTTAGAAGTCTATCTTAAGAAATTCAGTAGTGATGAGCCACCCATAATCTCATGAAAATGGAGGTCAACTTCTGGTCTAAAAAAATGTTACAATAAAATATCTCATTTCTATTTTTTTTTGTAAAGTGTGGATTTAGGGAAAAAATAAATATGCAAAATTATTATAAAAATAGAAACATTAGATCAGCTCTAAATTTCCAATTTTCATGTTTATCTGAGTGTTTACTTCATTTCTGAGAATAAGCATAAATTAAAATCATCTATTTGTTTATGTGTTCACGAATTCCATCATCAAACATTGAGACTCACTATGTGCGAAGTGCTTTGAATTAGATTTTCATAAGGCAGAACTCCCTTCAAAAAGGAACTTGCAGTCTGTTGAAGAGCAATGCATCAAGGAGGCCAAACAGAATATACACAAACTAACACATGCGTTTGTACTTGTTCACCATGCATTTTGTTAAATGGTAAGAAAGGCACAGAAGAGTAGAAGGATATTTTTCAGCTAAGAGACCCTGAAACTGTCTTTCTACACGTGGCCACAGATGTTAAAGCTTTTTTGCTTTCTTAAGTGAAAGAATCATTGACTATGCATCAGGAGTTTTTGCTTAGGTGAATTTCGTGTTAGCCATTTTACCACTGACCTGAACTTCCCAGTCACTCCCATAAGTGTTGGTTTTATGAAAAGAAGCTATGAGAGTACTGTCTACTAGATACCATAGAAAATGATTTTCAAATCTTCATTTTTCCAAGTCTATTGAGAACCAACATCCATAAACTGTTCAATAAGTTACAAATTACTTGGGATTTGATTAAAACCATATTAAAACTACATTAAATTGAAGGTAATTTACTCAGTTAAGCTGGCCATTGACATGCTTTAGCCTTTACAGAGAAGGTGATTTTTGCATATTTAAAATTCTCGGGCATCATTAGGAGATTAAAAACCCTTCTAATAAAAATGTTCTCATTTTCCTGAATCAATAACCTTATCATAGCATATATTTTTAAAATTGTATTCAGGGAAATACATAAAATGTTCCTTTCTCTTTTTTTTTTTTTAATTTTTTTTTTCAACGTTTATTTATTTTTGGGACAGAGAGAGACAGAGCATGAACGGGGGAGGGGCAGAGAGAGAGGGAGACACATAATCGGAAACAGGCTCCAGGCTCTGAGCCATCAGCCCAGAGCCTGATGCGGGGCTCGAACTCACGGACCGTGAGATCGTGACCTGGCTGAAGTCGGACGCTTAACCGACTGCGCCACCCAGGCGCCCCAAAATGTTCCTTTCTCAACTGAGTTCAGAACCAGTTGAGAGACTGATACACAATTCACCGTAATGGACATCAAAATGTACATCTAATTACTGAAGAACAATAGGTGGTTAGTCAATCAGCTTATAAGGTAAGCTTATATTAAAGTATTATTAAAAGGGAAGCTTATAAGAAGGTAACAAAGACCCCTAAATTTTAGTGGCTTACAACAACAAAAAGGTTTATATCTTGACAACATTACATTTCCATAGTGACTTGACTATGACTCTGTTCCGTGTCTTCTTTATTTTGGGGTCTAGGAGTCCCTTCACTCATTTAATGGTAGAGAAAAAAGAGTGATAGCAGAATTATACTTTGGCTTTGAAGGACTTCTGTTCAGAAATGGTTCATGTCCCTTCACACATTTTGTTGTCTAAAACAGTTTCTTGAACTCGGCATTACTAACATTTGAGACCAGATAGTTCTTTGTTTTTGAGGAGTATCTTGTATATAATTGTTTAGCAGCACCTTTGGTCTTTAGCCATTAGATACCAGTAGCAACCCCCAAGTTACAAGAAGTAAAAATGTTTCCAGACATTACCAAGTGTTCCCTAGGAACAAAATAGTCTTTGGTTGAGAATTCCAGGTCTAAAGCCATTCACCTACCAGAGCCTAGTGACTGGTAGTATGATATTACACCATGGAGAGGTCCGGTACAGAAGGAACTGGTAGGGAATGTTACAAAAGGAAAAAGCCTAACAGGAAGGAGATAATGTATATTTGTACAATAATGCAATTCACCGTAAGTATACAGAGAACACACTCACACAGAGAAAGGAAAAAGGAGAGAGAGAGGGATGGGAGGGAAGGGACAGAGAGGGAGAGAATTTAGTAAATATTAGTCTCTTGTGGGTATGATGGCTTAAGACAGAGATTGCAACTGAGCTATTCTGCTTCCAGTTTCATGTGCCCAGTCATTTATATATCATCCTAAAATAGCTGAAGGAAAACATTTTTTTCCACAGAAAAATATATTTTAAGAAAGTCACTGAGTACATTAATTCAATTCACTCCAAGGCTACCTCAGACCAAAAGTCCAAACTTTTATCCATACACACTATCCAAAACTTTATAAGGACTAAATGATAAAGTACAGACCCTTCAAAGATAAAATGCTGACCATGATGGGATGTTCTCAGTTTGAATTTCTCCCATTAGCACTGTCAGAAAGAATGTAAGTTTGACCAAATATTAAAGTACTAAAGATAGTTTAGGTGCCTTTGTGTCCTTGAAGTAAGTGGAGTTCAAAGTTCCTTATGAAATAAAGTCTAAAATTAAATAGTTATTTCAATGTAAGTTAAAATAAAAAGAATCTTATTATAAAATTAATGAGCTCAAAAACATTACATTTTTCCCCCTATACTCTATCAAATGTTGGATATCTAGGTGGAATTAGGGTTCCTTCAAGGATTATAACCTGTGTAGTATATCAGAAAAGAATCAAAGTCTCTTTGACATCTTAGTGTTATATTCAACCATAAGTATTTCCTGGGCCTAAAAGCTGAGCAAGCATGTAAGAAAGGACAGGCTCATACACAAGTCATTGACCATCTTTAGTTTCTATGGCAAAATTATAGTCTAATAACATAGGACCTAGTATTGCCAAAGAAACTGGCAGTCTTAATGGTGTCTTAATTAAACAGATCAATGAGGAAAATAATTTGGCTTCAGTTTTACCAGGATCCCAGTTAGTCTATGCCAGTTTCTTGGGAGACCAAAGCCTTGGAATGTAAATTTAAATGTGAGAAAGTGCCTATAAGGAGTATATTTCTGACACATTGTTGATGATATCCAGATGAAAATTCACCCAGGCATAGTCTCAGTTGTAATTTTTTTTGAGGTATTTCTGACTTTTGAAGGAATTTATGCCTTACTTTAAATACTTTCTCTTCAAGCATATTTGAAAATTTGTATTTTCTTTCTAAGTCCCACACTTTGGCCACCCAGTGACCAGTACTGCATTGAATTGAGAATAAGGGGACATTCTAGTGGAACTGTGGAACTCCTTACTATAAAAGTCACCTACTAGGGCTGCAATGTTAAAATCCAAACGCACAGTTTCGTTAAAGTGTCCTCATGGTACAATACTATTCCCTATAAATTCTGCATGAATTGAGCCAAACCTTAAACGCTTGTACCTAGTCACACTTCATGTGCATTTAACTTCCAAGTGTCATTCCTTGTCTTGATTCACAGGCAAATACAATAGAATTAGTATTGACACAAATGAGAAAAGAAGTATTTCCCTTATCTGTGTTGACCCTCTATTAATGGAGGGTCGCAGACTTCAAACAGGTGGAGTGATTTTTTTTTTTTTGTAAGATGCTGGCAAACTCTAGATTCGCATACATGGCTACAGATATAATAATAAAGTGGCTTGTTTGTATTACACACCTGAATAAGCATACTCATTAGGCACAGAAATTACTAGAACCCAAAAGGTTTCTGTGATGGGAACCTATCCTACTAAATCTAATCCATGGCCTAGAAAGAATAGGAATAGATCCTCTGTGCAGGTGGGCAAGTATGAGGGACTAAAGGAGGAAGGCACTGAGCTAAACATAATCAGCTTCTTCTTATAACTCCACTCTCAGATAAGTCAGTCTTCTCTAATGGAAAAAATAGCTATGGAATGTTGAAAGAGGCCGACAATGGCACCCAGGGAAGCAACACCCCACAAAACATAGAAAAATAGAGTCCGAAAATGAAAGTTTCTCTTCCCCAACATCACAAATACTTTATTGAGTGTTCTATTGAATTATTTAAATGATGATTGTTCATATGATTAAAAACATATTTAATATCACAAAATCTAAATCTTTAGACAGTAAGGAAAACCTTTGTTAAAAAATACGTGCTGAGCAATGTCTGCGTGGCTCAACCAGTTAAGCATCCTCTTGATTTTGGCTCAGGTCATGATCTCACGGTTCCTGATCTGAAGCCCACTTCTAGGCTTGGTGATGGCTGCATTGTCCCCATGGAGTCTGCCTGCGATTCTCTGTCTCCCTCTCTCTCTGCTCCTCCCCCACTCGCATGCACATGCTCTCTTTCTCTCTCTCTCTCTTAAAATAAATAAAAAATTATAAACTTAAAAAATGCCTGGTGATATAATACATGTAGAATAAGATTAAGTTGTAGTACTTTCTGCATTAGTTGATCTAAGCATCAAAAAATGATCAGTCTTGACAAAAGTAATTTCATGATGTCTATAATATTTATCGCTCTTTAGATAAAAATTTATTAATACTGGTTTGATAATATATTAAGACAATAAAACAGAGGAATAAATATATAATATATGTTTTAATAACCACAACTTTTAGATTTCCCCTTTAGTTTAGTCTAACATAGATTATTCAAGTCTCAAATAGATAATATGTTTCTATCTTCTTGTGATATCTAGGGATAAGGGATTCTTTAGAAGATGCTGTCCTTTCACTTTTTTTTTTTTTTTTTTTTTTTAGTGGGCAGTTATTTTAGGGGCTATTACAAAGTAGACCATAATTTTGTCTCTTTGAAAATACAATGCAATACTAGGCACATTAAAATATATCACGCTTTTTCATGATGGTGATTTTAGGAAGTAAATTGTTATAAATGACCATTCACTTATTCATTCAACAAGTATTCACTTGCCATTTGGGATAAGTGTGGTGCCCTACTAGGTATGGTAGTTTCTTAGGTTTACTGAAACACATGTTAATGAAGACAGAGGATAAAATGACTCAGGAAATGCAGCAAAGATTTTAATTTTAGTCACTATGAACAAAATCATCATTTTTGGCAGTGAAAAGATGTTTCTTTTTATAAGATAAAGAGTAAGTTTAATTTCCACATTCAGAGTTCTATGTCATTGGTAAAGGAAGTGTATACAATGAAGAAAAACTAGAAGCACGAAGAGTTGGAATAGCAATGCACTAGACTCTGTAACAGGTAAGAGAGACCCAGTCCCAGAAATGGTAGTTTATGGATTTATAATCTCTAACTAGAAGTCTGTGTTTGAAGGAACATAAGTCTAGGTCTTAAATTTTGCTCATAATGCAATTCCCTCTATGTTAGATAAAAATAGACACTTCTTTACACCATCCTCTATGAATGTATATATTAGTTTAAGTTGAGGTCATAAACCTGAATTTTCTAAATCAGTAACAAGTTCTGTGGCAAAAAACTTGGCAAAAAAGTAAAGAGTTTGACCTCTCTTTAAAATTCAAAAACAATTAGGGAAATTATTACAGAATAATGGTTTCTGTTTTCACTATTCACTATTATCCTCTGTTGTTTATATGTTAGCATCACTTTAATTCAAGGTTTTGTCATATTTAATATGTCTTATTCCATTAAGATATTATTTTTCATGTTCAGATTGTCACGTCATTGAACAACAATCTTTCATTTCTGTCTTGCGTAACAGGATGTTGCTTATCTTACTGCTACTGCTACTTCAGACATTACATTAGCCCTCATATCCTTAGAGGGAAATGATATTTAGAGAACATAGTCTGGAACTAAGCATAATTGTCAATACTATATTATTCATTATTTCCATATTTCAGTAGAGGCCAGATAGATTTTTTAAATAAATATTATTTTCGAGAAAATACATATTAGTTTGATAGTCTTATTTCAAATTTTAATTTAGAAAGACTGTTTTTACTGCATTTTAGTTTCTTTTATGCTTAAGCTCTTGGATTCCAACAATCATAATTATTTTTTTTTTAATTTTACACTATATGCTTTAAAGTGTGAAAATGGCATTAAAAATGTCTCAGAATTTAACATTATGTTCAAGTTATTAGTAAACTTAAAAAAAATTACCTCGAGGGTATTTTTGTCCTTGAATGTATTACACACAAAATAATTCATTATGAAGAATACTTCTCAAACTATTACACATACTTTAGTGACTTACATAGACACTTGTTGAATATATATTTATAGATTAGAAATGTAGGGGTTACAAGGTATGCATATGTAATAGATATGCCACAGAGATTTCTGAAGTTGGACAAATTTAATCTTATACAAATAGTGAATGAATAATCCAGTTGTTGCACATCGTTAACAAAACTTGATATTGTTAGCCTATTTAATTTTAAATTATGTAATTTCAGCCATTCTAATTAGTGTTTCTTCAGGAAAATAAAAATTATTTTATTTAATATATGTAAAATTGACTTTAACTTTGGATGTGCATTTTTGTGACTTTTAGTGTATGCAAAGCCATATGCAGCCAATGCTACACTACATAAATCCTAAATTCGGAAAATTTGTTCTGTTCTCCATCACTATATGTTTGCCTTTTCAGTGATGCTATAATAAATTGAATCCATATAAACTTAAATATAAATATGTATTTATAATAAATGTTTACATTTTTACAACTAACATGTAATTTATCTAAGATATGTTTCATTCTTTATACAATGATACTCTGTAGCCACTTCATGGACATTTGTTGTACAAATGAATATTTGTTACCTTATTTCAGTAATTTTTCTGTTAGTTTTGATAAAAATGAATACTTTTCACTGCTTTTATTCTTTCTTTCCTCCATTTTTGCACTCCCTCATTCAAAAATCATTCATTGTGTATAATACTTTCTTAACATATTAGCCTTTTTCTCACTTTAAATTGTACACATGGAAGCTAAAACTTGATAAGAGCTAAATATATTGATTTAATTGACAACTAAAGGCATTTGTTCTGTTCTTAATATAGCTACGAAGCAAACAATGTTCAAATATCTCCAGTTAGTTGGGTCTATTGAAGAGGATAATGAAATAGCAACAAATAAATAAATTTAAAATTCCAAGTAATATAGATCCAAAGAGATAAAATATTAATAATAAATTAATTACATTTGTGGAAATAAAAGTTTGACTGCAAAGATTAAGGTTTAGAAACAATTTTGTGGCAATTGAAAAGCTGCACTGTGAATGTATATAGTGTTAGGGAACTTGAAAACATAAAACCAGTTTCAAATGTCTCACAACGTGCTTCACCTGTTGCAGTCCTGAGACGTTTAAATAAGGTTAAATACTTAGACCAAATCAATATTATGCTGACCCATCTATGAAAATGTATATTCAACTTAATTTTCTAAGTGATACCAAATAACTATTAGAATAAACCCACATACTTTCATGAGTGTATTTTTGTTTCTTTTGTTTTGTTTGTTTTTTCCTGAAATACTAGGACATTGAGTTTCTTCATTGTCTTAGTTAAGTCTTACACCTAATTCAGTGTTTCTTGGAAACTCAACCAATTCTTAAAATATTTCAAACTAGAACATATATTGTTACCTAAATAGAAAGTGCAAAAAATTCTCAAGGAGTCACAGGAAATTGTCTGTGTCATGGATCATCACTTAATTTTATGTTTGCTAAATTCCCTATCAAATTATTTTGAGTTTTGTTTTCCAACACCTAGATAACAATAGAAAAATATGAAATTAATAAAATCAGACCTGGAGCACTTGGGTGGCTCAGTCGGTTAACCGTCTGACTTCGGCTCAGGTCATGATCTCACAGGTCGTGAGTTCGAGCCCCGCGTTGGGCTCTGTGCTGACAGCTTATATCCTGGAGCCTGCTTCAAATTCTAGGTCTCCCCCTCTCTCTGCTCCTCCCTGCTCATGCTCTGTCTCTCTCTCCTTCAAAAATAAATAAAAACCTTATTTTTAAAAAAAACTGGGGTGCCTGGGTGGCTCAGTCGGTTGAGCGTCTTACTTCGGCTCAGGTCACGATCTCACGGTTCGTGAGTTCGAGCCCCACGTCGGGCTCTGTGCTGACAGCTCAGAGCCTGGAGCCTGCTTCAGATTCTGTGTCTCCCTCTTTATCTGCCCCTTCTCTGATCATACTCTGTCTCTCTCTGTCTTTCAAAAATGAATAAATGTTAAAAAAAAATTTTTTTAAGTAAAAAAAAAAAATCAGACCTGATGTCACAATTCAGAAAGCACCTTTGGATAGAAAGTATGAGGAAAACAATTTTTGGCTTCCCCTAAAGTCAATGCATAAGGGGTTTTCTGCTACAGTGTTCACAGGTCTGCAGATTGTAAACAAAAATAAATAAATAAATAAATAAATAAATAAATAAATAAATAAATAAAACAAAACAAAATGATAAATGAAGTTGCTTGTCAGACTTAACCTAAAGTAACATAAATGCAATAATTACTATAATTAGTTTAAATCAAATGAATTAATTTAGGTAGTATTAATTACCTAGTTTTGACAATATTAAATTATGACTGGCCAACAGTTTTATTTCCTTTTTTTTTTTCCAAAAAAATCTAATTGTAACATGTATTTTTATCTCTATGCACCATCTACAACTCTTTATGCATGACCATTTCCTTTGTGAAACATAGTTCTCAATGGGAAACTGGGAGACATAGGGGAGAGAGAAAGAGGGAAAGAGAAAAGGAGGAGGAGGGAGGAATGCAGGGACAGAGAAAGAGGGAGAGGGAATGAGAGAGACATTGAGTTCCTAGCTAATAAACCTAGTAGTACAAATAACTTGATGTATCATAGGCAATTTTATTGTAGGGGACAAGTTAGGATACAGAACATAGAGAACAACCAATAAGAAATGTGATGTTTAAAAGAAACAAGAATGGGTGCCTGGGTGGCTCAGTTGGTGGAGCATCCGATTCAGCTCAGGTCATGATATCACGGTCCGTGAGTTTGAGCCCCACATCAGGCTCTGTGCAGACAGCTAGGAGACTGGAGCCTGCTTCGAGTTCTGTGTCTCCCTCCCTTTCTGCCCCTCCCCCACTCTCTCTCAAAAATGAATAAACTTTAAAAAAATAAATAAAATAAAATAAAAAATAAAAGAAACAAGGACTGAAACAGAATAGGCCGGTAGTATACATGGCCACAAAGTAAAAACAAACAAACAAACAAAAACAAAAAAACAAAAAACAGGTCAAGGAATATATTGTAATCTATTTTCAAACACTGTATAGGAAACAAGTAGTCTCTAATACTGATTCTATCAACAAGGGTATAAAAGTTCAGGTTGTGACAAATTGTACTAGATGGGTTTTAATACAACATTAGATTTTCTACATCTTTCACTGTGGGATAGTGCTTGATGCAAAATGAATGAGTCTATGCTCAGTTCAGAAACCAAAATTTCCATAAAAATCAATACACAGGCATTGAGAACAGGTCTCAGTTGCCCGTGCATAAGGGAGAAATACTGTATATTTATAAAACATGCAAAATATGTTTCACATTTTTAGGTGTGATTTTAAGGTCTACAATACATTCAGACTAAATTAATAGAGATTATGTTCATCAGCAAATATAAGAACAAGCAATAAAAAAATGTCTACTCATGTCTTTTGCCCATTTTTAATTGTATTACTAGGTTTTTGAGCATTGTGTTTTATAACTTCTTTATGTATTTTGGACACTAACCGTTTATTAGTTATGTCATTTGCAAATATCTTCTCCTATTCAGTCAGTTGCCTTATAGTTTTGTTGATAGTTTCCTTCACTGTGTGCAAGCTTTTAATTTTGTTGTAGTCCCAATAGTTTACTTTTGCTTTTGTTTCCCTTGCCTCAGGAAACATATCTATAAAAAAGTTGCTACAGGGGCACCTGGGTGGCTCAGTCAGTTAAGCGTCCGACTTTGCTCAGGTCATGATCTCATGGCTTGTGAGTTAAAGCTGTGCTGACAGCTCAGAGCCTGGAGCCTACTTCGGATCCTGTGTCTCCTTCTCTCTCTGCTCCTTCCCAACTCATATTCTGTCTCTGTCTCTCAAAAATAAACATTAAAAAAATTAAATTAAATTTAAAAAAAAAAGTTGCTACAGCCAACATCAAAGAAGTTCCTGCCTGTGTCCTCTACTAGGATTTTGATGGTTTCAGGTCTCACATTTAGGTCTTTCATCCATTTTGAATTTATTTATTTTTTTTGTATGGTACAAGAAAGTGGACCAGTTTCATTCTTTTGCATGTTGCTGCCCAGTTTTCCCAACACCATTTGTTGAAGAGACATTCTTTTTTCGATTGGATATTCTTTCCTGCTTTGTTGAAGATTAATCGATCATATAGTTGTGGGTTCATTTTTATTCTGCTTTATTGATCTATGTGTCTAGTATTGTACCAGTACCATACTATTTTGATTTAAGGTTTATAATATAACATGAAGTCTGGAACTGTGATGACTTCAGCTTTGCATTTCTTTTTCAAGGTCACTTTATTTGGGGCCCTTTCTAGTTCCATACAAATTTTAGGATTATTTGTCATAGTTCTGTGAAAAATGCTGGTGGCATTTTGATAGAGATTGCAATAAATCTGTAGATTTCTTTGAGTAGTACAGACATTTTAACAATATTTGTTGTCCCAATCCAGGAGCATGGAATGTCTTTCCATCTATTTGTGTCATCTTCAATTTCTTTTATCCGTGTTATCTAGTTTTCAGGGTGCAGGGCCTTCACCTCTTTGGTTAGGTTTATTCCTAGGTGTCTAGTGGGTTTTGGTGCAATAGTAAATGGGATCTATTCCTTGATTTCTCTTTCTGCTGCTTCATTATTGGTGTATAGAAGTAAAACAGATTGCATTTATTTTGTAGCTGATGACTTCACTGAATTTGTTTATCGGTCCTAGAAGTTTTTTGGTGGAATCCTTTGGATTTTCTACATATAGTATCATGTCATCTGCAAATACTGAAAGTTTGACTTCTTTCTCGCCAATTTGGATGTCTTTTATTTCTTTTTGCTAATTGGTGAGTCTAGGACTTCTAATACTCTGTTAAATAACAGTGGTGAGAGTGGACATCCTTGTCTTTCTGACCATAGAGTAAAAGCTCCAACTTTTTCTTCATTGAGGAAGATATGAGCTGTGGATTTTTCATATATGGCATTTATTATGTTGAGGTAGATTCCCTATAACTTACTTTGTTCAGGCTTTTTAACAGGAATGTATGGTTAGAAAACATGAATAGACATTTTTGCAAATAAGATATCAAGATGGCTAGCAGACATCAAAAAGAAAGAAAGACAAAGGCATACTAAGAAATAGACCTCTTATCATTTTTTTCAATTTAAATTTTTCAATTTAATTTTAATTAAAATTTTAATTTTAATTTTAATTAAATTTTTCAATTTAAATATTGGTTTCAGGAATAGAATTCAGTGATTCATCACTTGCATACAACACATTGTGCTTATCACAACAAGTGCCCTCCCTAGCATCTATCACCCATATAGCCCATCTCCCACCCACCTCCCTCCATCACCCCATAGTTTGTTCTCTTATCATTAAGAGTCTCTTGTGGTTTGCTTTCCTCTCGTCTCTCCCCCTCCAATATGGTCATCTGTTTTGTTTCCTAAATTTGACATATGAGTGGAATCATATGGTTTTTATCTTTCTCTGACTTATTTTGCTTGACATAATACATTCTAGCTTCCTCCATGTCATTGCAAATGCCAAGATTTCATTCTTTTTGATAGGTGGGTTATATTCCATTGTGTGTATATATACCACATCTTCTTTATCCATTCAATAATCAGTGGACATTTGGGCTCTTTCCATAGTTTGGCTATTGTTGATAATATTGCTATAAACATTGGGGTGCATGTACCCATTCAGATATGAATTTTTGTATCCTTTAGGTAAATATCTAATAGTGCAATTGCTGAATTAGGAGTAGTTCTATTTTTAGTTTTTTGAAGAACATCCGTACTGTTCTCCAGAGTGGTTGCACCAGTTTGCATTCCCAGCAACAGTGCAAGAGGGTTCCCTCTAAGAAACAGACTCTTAACTATAGGAACAACCTGGTAGTTACCAGAAGGGACATGGGTGGGAGTATAGATTAAATGGATAACAGGGATTAAGGAGTGCACTTGTTGTGATGGGTACCTACTCTTGTATGGAAGTGTTGACTCGCTATATTGTATACCTGAGACTAATATTACCCTGTATGCTAACTAACTGGAATTTGAAAATACCTGAAATAAAAAAAGAACAAACAGAATAAATTGTGGAATAATTTCCTTTCTTCAAATGTCAATTTTCTGCTTCTGAACTATGTGAGTTTAAGTTGGTTGTATCTCACTGCCTAATTTTCTTCATATATAAAATGGTGATAATAAAACATACTGCACTGGGTTATTATGATTTAGGCTATCTGGCACATAAGGGATAGTCATATATTAGATAGTATTAATAATTAAATATTCACTGTCTAAGGAGAGATGAAGAGCGAAAAAATTCTTTGGGTTCTTGGCATAAACTCAAGTACCTCTACTTTTGAAAGTAGGCACTAATGCTTCTGTGTCTGTAATTATGTTTGTGATGTGACTGAAAACATTTTTTCAAAAGGCGTATTTAGTAGACACACCCTAGAGTGAACCCATCAATGAGAGACATTCTTGTATAATTCCTTCTCAGGGTGAGTAAGCGCAGGAATTATTACTTGATTCTAACTCAACGAAATATGAGAAATGTGATAGGATGTCAATCCTGTGATTAGGTTATGTTAAATGGCAAAAGTGAATGAATGTCACAGATGGTCGTGTGGCAAGACTGAAAGAGTCAACCGCTGGCTGACAGCCAGAAAGAAAATGGGTCTCTGTCCTAAAACCAGAAGGAGATTAATTCTGCCAACACCCTGATCTTACAAGAAGATTTTTCCCCAGTTGAGACTCTAATAAGACGGGGACCCACACAGATACCTGAATTACAGTCAGATGAGACCCCATACAGGATCAAAAGTATATGTTATATTTCTAAAACAAAAATACCTGCTCTACCCTGAATACAAGCCTAAGGAAGAGAATACATTCTAGCTTGTACAGTAATGTTATTTTAGTATGAAGCTCTGTGAAGTTCATGCTTCCCAACCACACTCAGCTGCTTGGGAAGTCTTTCATGTGTCTACAATTTTGCACTAACTGGTTAACTGTGTGTCTTACGTACTCCCATAAAATACTTGGCAAATAAAACTTGATGAATAAAACCTCTCTTTAAATATTAACTGAATTTGTGGGGTACATAGCTGGCTCAGTCAGTAGAGCATGGGAGTTTTGATCTCGGTGTCATGAGTTTGACTACATGTGTTGAGTGTGGAGATTACTTAAAAATACAAAATGTTTGGGGTACCTGGGTGGCTCAGTCAGTTAAGTGATCGGCTTTGGCTCAGGTCACAATCTCACAGCTCATGAGTTCAAGTCCCTCGTCGGGCTCTGTGCTGACAGCTCAGAGCCTGGAGTCTGCTTTGGATTCTTTCTCTCTCTCTCTCTCTCTCTCCCTCTCTCTCTCTCTCTCTCTGTCTCTCTCTCTTTCTCACTCTCTCTCTCTTTGCTCACACTCTCCCAAAATAAATAAAAATTAAAAAGGAAAAGAAAATTATTAAAAAAATCAAAGTTCTTAAAAAATAAATATTAACTGAATTCTTTAAAAAGTGTGGGCAATTAAATTATATTGTATATTCTAGAGATAAGTTTCCTAGATGTGATTAAGGAAAAACAAATGTAACTATGTGTATATATTTTTAAAAATACACTCATTGTTTGGGTGCCTGGGTGGCTCAGTTGGTTGAGCATTGAACTCTTGACTTTGGCTTCAGTTGTGATCCCAGGGTCGTGGGATTGAGCCCTGTGTAGGGCTCTGTGCTAAGCATGGAGCCTTCTTGGGATTCTCTCTCTCTCTCTCTCTCTCTCTCTCTCTCTCTGTTTCTCCCTCTGCCCCGATCCCCTGCTCACGCTTTCTCTCTCTCTCTCAAATAAAGAACAAAAATTAAAAAATACACTCCTTGTCAATAACTATTTCCTGTTAGAAGTGGAATGACAGGAAATTATTGTTTGTATCACCCAGGACATCACTTCAAGTTTCCACTTTATATAACATGTATGCCCTATAGGTTGAGAACTTGGTATTCTCCTCCACCTTTCAGATTCAACATGTGTCCTCTTTCAAGTAGTATTACAGTTACCATAGCTGCAATTAATTACTCCAATTAATTACTCAATTAATTACTCCAAAAGTTAATGATGTAAAATGACAAAAACTTTATTATGCTTCATATTCCATTGCACAGAATTCATTAAAGCCTCAATGGTGATGGTTTATCTCTGCTCCACAATCCTCAACATTTTGTCTTTGAAGATACGAATGGCTGAAAGCCAGAACAATTTGGTCTAGAGGATATACTTCCCAGATACCTTCTTCCCTGATATTTAGTTCCTAGGCTGAGGATTTGGAATAGCTGGGATTGTCAACCAGAACATCTATAGGTGGCCTATTCATGTGACTTGGACTCCTTCCAACATGGCATCAGTATCTGAGTGAAATACCTTGAAAGGGGGGTGTTGTGAAAACCAGAGTTGTTCCAAGAGAGCCATGGACTACCACATGCCCTTTTCTGGCCCAACCTTTGAAACCATGCCATATTCTTTTAGTTACAAGCAGTTGTGAGGCCAGCAAGGATTTAATAAGGAAAGATTAGACTCCCTAGAGTAGGGAGTATGTTGGGTGGGAGACACTGTGTTGGTGGCCAAATTTGGAAAATAGATCCTGCCACATATAATATGTTAAAGCCCTGAACAAAAAGCTGAAAGATTTGCGTTGTAATATTTCTCCTAGCAATAACACAGGAAGTCATTAGCCACTACAAACTTTAGTTTGCTCATCTGTATTCTGAAAAGTTTCAATTGCATAATATATATAGTTATTTAAAGTAAAAAAAAAAAAAAGACATGATCCACAATAGCCTACAAATATTTTTTTTTTCATTTGTGCTTCCCCTTACATACTGCCAAGACTGCTGCGATAGTTATTAAGCCAGTGGGTAAGCACTAGTTTAATTAGATTTCCATTAGAACTCAGTAAAATTAGACAAAAAGTAAACAATAGGGAATAATATGGCTTCTAATACAGTTATATATTATGTAGATAAAATGTTAGGTTGATGTATAGCATTAAGGAAGAAAGAAACTTCCCTTATTTCATGCATTCAGCAGTTTTCAGTTAACATTGCTTAATGTCATTATTGAATATTCTAAAATATTAATAGGTTTTTATTACAAGAATATATGTTTCTTAAATTTTATTACAAGAGTAAAAATTTATTAATTTGTTTTCAAAAAGGCATCAGGGGAGAGAAATTTAATTTTTATTGGTTTGTTTGTAACTTTATAGCTTGAAAAATAAAATGAACTTACATTATTTAGACCTTTTAGTGACATTCATATACTAGGACCCATAAATATTCCCATCCATAGTGTAATTATTTGAGTAATAAGAATTCAGTGAAAAAGCACTGATTGGAATGCTCATATCATGAAAGCTTAATAAGTATTAGATGCAACAGGATATACATGTTAAGAATAAATTAATTGATGTATACAATTATATATATAATATAGTTATTAAATAACAGCAAAAGTAATATTCAAGAAGACAGAAAGTCAAATTCAAATATTTATTGTTACACTTGATAGCTATATATACAAGTTATACAAGAATATACAAATTATTCAGATGTCAGTTGAATCATTTGTAAAATATAAAGTTATATTAGCAGACTAAGTTTCTTTACATATATTAAATTCTATGCAAAATAACATTAAAAGGTAATTAAAATATCAATCAATATAGTGAAAATAACTGACATGTTTTTGCTAGATATTGAATGCTTTTAGCATTATAGGTCAACAGCTGCATCTATACATCTATCCATATATACTAATAATCTCTTTATTCATCCTAGATCCACAAATAAAGTATCAAATTTAGCATTAGCCAACTTAACCCTTGTTGTATGGAATAAATAACATACTGTATCAGAAGCATATTTATATTGGCTAATTTTAATTTGCAGTTTTAAAATAACATATAATATATTTTGGAGAGGTTGTTTTTGGTAGTTGATATGTCAGATTAAACAATTAGTGCCCATTTATTCTTTCTTCTTTAAACTTTATTAGCAAGGAATCTCATTGAGTCAATTTCCTGTTCTTATTCCTTTTCAGGTAGCCCATTTGGCAATTTATCTAAACAAGACAAATAAATTGAAATTAATAAGAGAATAAAACTAGAAACTGGCAAACTCATGTTTCACTTAGAGATCCAAATAACTGGTTTATGTAAAATCTGTTAAGATCTCAGATACTATAATATAAGATTTTAAAGTTGTCCTTATTCTTATAGCATAATTTTTTGAGAGGGAAGTATGCACAAGATTAGAATCAGTAAAGCTTGCCAAACTAGAAAAACATTCAACTAATTTAACTAATAAAGTAATATAAAAACATAATTGATAGTGTTAAATGTGAGAGAAAGTATCACCTGGATGCCAGGGCCTGATTTTCTGAAATGTAGAAATGCACTGATGCAAAGGACAGTTTTTTTCAGGATTGTGAGTTGAGGAGCATTCATTGAAGTTTCCTAAAAGGTTGAGTAAAATTTCTACAAATTGTAATTTTTGGAAGCTGAATAATGGTTAAGAAGTAGGTGCTTGTTATAACGAAAATATTTATTTGGAAAAGGATAAACACATTTAAATAAAGGTAAATCACCTTTAGATGTATTAATCATTAATTACCCATCATCTACAAAGTCAGCTAGTAGTAGGTGAATAAATGGGACATAACATCATGATGTTTTAATGGAGTTAAGTTTAACATTTAGTAGAATAGGTCTGAATAAAGACTTTTTGAAGGGATAGTTAGCCCTATGGCCCCACCCATGATGGCCAGGGTTATCCAGAGAGTATATAAATTTGCTGCAGAGGATATTGTAATTTAGATTGAAGATATTAAAAAGAATTGACGGGTGGGGGAGAAGGTTTAAATGGGTGATGGGTATTTGGAGGGCACTGGTTGTGATGAGAATTGGGTGCTGTATGTTAGTGATGAATCATTAAATTATACTCCTGACACTATTATTATTATATGTTAACTAACCAAAATTTAAATAAAAACTTGAAAACTACAAAAAAGGCAAAGAGAATTGAAACCTGTTCAAAAGATTTTCTCAAAAGACTCTTCTTAGATAAATATAGCCATTTAAATATTTTCAAATTTAAAAATGAATAAATTTTTTTTCAAATTTATAATACATTCTATTTTTGTAACTTGTGGTCATGTTTTAAAGTTGCTTATTAACTTTATATACTATATTTGCTTTGTTTTACAATTTTAAATACTGTATTTCAAAAATAGGGCATTTGGATTTGATTCTTAAAATAAAATGTATGAATATACAAAAATAATTCTTTCAAATATTGCTTGGGAAAAATTGTGTGTTTAATTGTATCAAGCATATCAATGTGTTTACTATCTCTTTTGTTTTTAAAACCAATTCAATAAATACCAGATAAATAATATCTTCTAAAAGTAGCACATTTCCTGAGGCTAGACAAAGTGATGCTATTCTCTTTGTCCCTGTATTTATCTATATTTGCCCTCAGGCTCAAGAATAAAGCTGAGTAAATTCTAGCACTTGAAAGAAATGGGAAACTAGTTGTCTGAGAAATTTTTATTGGCATACTTAACAACTTTAGTATAAAACCTCATCATATATGTATTTATTTACAAATATATGTAACAAATATGTGTAAACATGTAAACATTATTTAATTATTCAACTCACTCAGGAAAATATGAATTATAAAGAAAAAATATCTATATAAATAAGTATTCCAGTATATTCTTTTTACATGCTAATGGATGATGAGTGCACTCTCTGGAGTGGATACTTCCATTTGGAGATTGTGCACAAGAATATACTCTGTGAATGGTGTGAATCTACGTGTCTTATTTACTGTTACATACTTACACATTTATATCCTTATTGAGCACATTATGTGACAACTAGTCTGCTCAAAAAATATTTTTGAATTTAATTTAACTGATTAATTAGGACTAAACAACATAATTTATGAAGCTGTCTGTAATTCCTTGCCAGATTGATCTTAAGATTCAGTCCCAAATTTTCTCTACCATTGTTCCTGTATAATCAATCCTGTATGTTTCTTAAAACATAGGGGCGCCTGGGTGACTCAGTCAGTTGGGCATCCAACTTCGGCTCAGGTCATGATCTCACAGCCCATGAGTTTGAGCCCTGCATCAGGCTCTGTGCTGACAGCTCTAAGCCTGGAACCTGCTTCAGATTCTGTGTGTCTCTCTCTATATATCCCTCCCCCACTGACACTCTGTTTCTCTCTCTCTCAAAAATAAATAAACATTAAAAAAATTAAAAAAAATACATACACACATGGGGCAGATTCTGATATTATATACATTCCATCTGATATTTTATATATTCTATTTTACCTTTCTTTTATCAACTGGCTCTGTCTTTGTTATTTTGATAGTGTCTGCAAATAGCTGACCACTTTTTGTGTATAATTCATAATGCCCAAACCCTTAGAAAGAAATTCAGGGTATACTTACCTGACTTCAACATTTCTTGCAGAATTCAGTTCACATCCATGTGTAGATCTTATGCTCCAGCTTCAGTGAACTTCATAAGTCTGGACTTTTGCTCAGCTGCTTTCTTTCTGCCCAGAATTCTCTTCTCCAGTCACCTCTTTTTTCCATGCTAGCTCAAATCTTACACACATCACTATCTGATATCCTACGTGGTTGCTCCTTCTCCTCCTTCTTTTAGATTCGCTGTGTGTGTGTGCTTGTGTTTGTGTGTATGTGTGTGTGTATGTATGTGTGTGTATGTGTGTTAAAATATAAATAATAAAATTTACCATTTCGAGTATTTTTAAGTATATAATTCATTGGCAGTAAGTGCAGTCACATTGTTGTGCAACCATCACTACCATCTTCTTCATCATCCCAAACTGAAACTTTTTACCCATTAAGCAAGAATTCCCCACTCTTCTTCCTCCATTCACTGATAACCAGTATTCTACCTTCCATCTCTATGAATTTGAGTAGTCTTGGTATCTCATGTAAGTAAAATCATGCAATATTTGTTATTTTTGTCTAGTTTATTTCCCTTAGAATGATGTTTTCAAGGTTCATACATGTTTCAGTATGTACCAGAATTTCAACCTTTTTAAGGTTGAATAATATTCTATGTTATGTTTTATGACACATTTTGTTAATCTATTCATTTGTTGATGGACCCCTGGGTTGTTTCCACCTTTTGGCTATTGCGAATAATGCTGTGTTGAGGTATAAATATCTGTATGTGCCCCTCCTTTCAATTCTTTTTGTATGTAAACAGAAGTAAAATTGCAGAATCGTTTGGTAATTCTATGGTAGATTTTTTGGGGAGGTGTCCTACTGTTTTCCACAATGGCTGCATCATTTTACGTTCCCACAGCAGTGTACAGAGTTCTAATTTCTCCATATCCTCTGCCAACACTTGTTTTCTTTTTCTTTCATTCTTCCTTTCTTTTCTTTCCTTCTTCTTTCCTTCTTTTCTTATTTTTCTGTTCTTTTCTTTTCTCTTTCTTTTCTTCCTTCTTTCCTTCTTTTATTTTTCTTTTCATTTCTTTTCTTCTCTTTTCTTTTCTTTCTAGGTATTACCTATCCTAATGGATGTAAAGTGGTAAGTAAGAGATCTTTCCTTTATAAAACAATTTAGAAATAGTATTTCCATCCTTTTATTTTATAATTATCTGCTTATGATTTTATAATTTATTACAGACTAGAGATTATTTAGTAATTTTCTGCCTGTCTGAATCTACTAAAATATTTCAGTTAGATTTTTCCTTAGTTCCACTTTTTCAGCACACTTCATATTTTATAATAAATACTTGATAAGTTTGTTGAAAATTTACTACATTTCCACATATCCATTGTAAATTTGTCTCATTTTGATGTTTGAAAATGTTAGGTATTTTATTATGGTAATTGTGGCAGAATTTCATTAACATATGTTATTTCTGTTCATTCTGATCTATCTATACTTTATATTGTATGCAATTTTGATTGTTCTAAATAACATTGTATGCAATATTGGTTGTTCTAAATAGCCTGTATTGATTACTGATGGTTGTCAGTAGTGGACATGATGAAAAATGTGGGGTGGGGTAATTTGTTCTTATCTCCATGAGAGGGATAATTTAGATACAGTCTGGTCAGGAAAACTAAAAAACAGAAAAACTAAAAAAGTAAAAAAAATAGACCTCCAGAAGTCATGCCACAGGAAGTAGATCAGGAGACAGGCAAATAAGCAAGTATTAAAGGACTCTCCTATTAAATGGAAAGTCAATCAGTAGAGACAAAAGCGTGTAAGTAAACTGGAAAGAATTTGATTAATCTTTAAAAACTAGAAGATGAAGGAATATAATACAAAAATTCATTATAGTTGCTAGCTTAAAAAAGGCTTTGATAGAAGCAACACTTACCTCTGATATATAAATAAATAAATAAATATTGAAATTGAATTACTTAGGTCAACTGGGAAACAAGTAGTGTGCTTCTGAGTGAAGTGGTCCAAATGCAGGGCAAGTTTTGACACTATCCGTTATGTCAACCATCCTCCATACCCAGTGAAAAAGGAAAATCTCAAACTATGTAAGTTCAGAAAAGCAAAATAATTTATATCAGAAAACAATATATGATGTGAAATATTTGAATGGACAGTTGATTTTTATTGGATCTACTTAGAACATTAATCAATTATAAATGCCTGTTCTAGGAAACAAACGTCACTTTTAAAAAAGATGCAAAAATAATCTAGTACTGGGCATTGTATGGAAAACAATTTGACAATAAATTGTATTTCAAAAAATAAGAAAATAACAAAGAGAGTCAAATAAATTACTGATAAATGAACAAACATGTGAAACTTGAAAGAAGGAAGACACGGTCATGATTGCTACCTTAAGAAATGTTATTTGCCAAGTGACATCTGATCTGTGTTGTTAAATTCTTGTTAAAATTCAGGTCAATGATAAGTAGGACTGGGTTCTGATGTAGTACTTTCTTATTCAAAGTTCTCCATGTGTATTGACTAGGAATCATTAAGTTTAAATTTTGTAGTATGGGAATATTTAGTTAAGAAATAAAGCAGAATAGATAAAAATAGTTTTCTAATTGATGTTAACTCTGGGCCAGTTTCTACAACTGCCATGATTTTGGCTCCACATAAACACTTTACAATCATGAGATTCTTCTCTCACCTAGAATTGAAACATTTATATTGAAATTCTATCAATAATTCATTGTATTTTATTATAGCTTACTGGTTTATGTAGCAAATGTACTTTCCAAACAGTATATTTCAAAATCATGAAAATAAAGCTACTATGTGAATTTAACTCAGTGTAGTGTCTATAGAATTCTAAAAGCTTCATTTCTAAGAAAGACCCAATGTGCTAACTGGAGGAAAACATTTTGAGAGAACAAAAATTATTCCAAAGCTAAATTATTTTTGTTATCTTTATTTTTATCTTTTAAATATTGTATACAGCATTTCAGATCCTGTAGAGATACAAAGTTTATTTTCTGAATAAGTGATGAAATCTCTAAAATGATAATTCTACCATAACTGAAAAGATAAATATTTATTTCATGTTTTAGGGCAAAAAATTACCCCAATCATTTAAGTAATATAATGTAATAAAACTGTTGGTGTATATGTCTTTAATGAAGCATTATATGTTTCATGTTATTCTGAATATGTTTTTACTTTAAAAATTCAGTAATCTAGGGGCGCCTGGGTGGCGCAGTCGGTTAAGCGTCCGACTTCAGCCACGTCACGATCTCGCGGTCCGTGAGTTCGAGCCCCGCGTCAGGCTCTGATGGCTCAGAGCCTGGAGCCTGTTTCTGATTCTGTGTCTCCCTCTCTCTCTGCCCCTCCCCCGTTCATGCTCTGTCTCTCTCTGTCCCAAAAATAAATAAACGTTGAAAAAAAAATTAAAAAAAAAATCAGTAATCTAGAAAATGGTTTAGTGTGGTATAACATAAATTGTTACGTATTCCTCCTTATAATATCAATTGAAATCTTTAATTTGAATTACAAATTATTTATTTTCATATGACATATACAATCTCTCCACTGGAAACTGTGGCTTTTATAATCAGCAAATTATTCAATTAACACTTACTAGACCTACTCTGAAACCATAGTTATTTAAACAAGAAACACAATGCTGTGGGATTGATGGCAACCAGCATATATTGTACTTAAAAAAATAGCAGATGTACAGTTTAAGTATATGAATTAATTCACTTGAATATTAGTTTAGATTTAACAGAGTAGTAGATCTTTGGGATTTTTTCCAAGTTTTCCAGTGGAACTAAAATGTCAATGATTATGAGTTTTCTCATGTACTTCATGGGGCCTTTATTTTAATAATGTGATTCCATGTAAAAAATGCAATCAATGAAGCTACATAGTTATTGTGATTGACCAGGCTCACTACTTGCTAAGTGACTCTTGTACATGCATTAGGTTTTTCTAAAATCATTTGAGATTCTGATAAGTAATTTATTCTCTTGAGTTGTCAGGATTTTTTTCTAACTTACAATTTTAATCAAAGAGAAGTATTTTATATATTCATTTATGTATGTACATGTAAATACTTATAAAATCTACATATATTATTATAGTGATAAGATTGAGTTTGGGAATAAGCAATGAATTATTGAGAGGCATATTTTTTAAATTTTTATCTATTTATTTTTGAGAGGGCAGGAGGGAGCAGAGAAAGAGGGAGACAGAGAATCTGAAGCAGACTCCACACTGTCAGCTCAGACCCCAATGTGGGACTTGAACTCAAAAACTGTAAGATCATGACCTGAGCTGAAATCAGATGCTTGACCACCTGAGACACCTGGTGTCCCTGAGAGGCATATTTTTTAAGGAATGAGAAGAAAGACCTGCCAAGTTTCATGTGTGACAAAAGCAGAAACATAGCCATTGTGACAGCAAAACTACTTTGAATATCACTTTATAATTTTTATAGTATTTTTTGCACACATTAGCTTAACAAATGGCATATGCTAGATAATTTAAAGGCTTGGTTGGCTGGAGCAAATATGGTGGCTTGGGTAAAATAAGATGTGAGTTTGAAATATTTGTTAGTATTTACAATACAAAAACAATGACTAATGCTTTACTCAAAAATATATAGACACATTTTTTATGTTTAAATCGTTATTATCTTAAATTCACGGTTGAGAAATTATACTTAATCATGGTTCTGGTTTAAAAAAAATGACTTTGCTTCAACATTTCTTTTGTCTCCAACAATTTTTTTTTTAATCTATCTCATCAGTGCCACCCTTCTGACAGCTAAAGAACTGATGAAATACTTTCATTAGTAAGTTTTAAACAGTAGGTTATATGGTATCCTTACTGGATATCATAGATGTCCTGTGATAAAATATAACAAAATATGACCCAGACACTTAAATAAAAATTGTAGATTTGTAGCTCTTTAATGAAGGATTTATAAATTTCATGATAGTCTGAATATGTTTGACTATAAATTCAGCAATTTGGATAATTGGTATAAAATGTTCTGTCCTATAATTTTCCTTAGTTAGTATAGTTGGTATCAGATTTATTATTATTATTCATATGAAATAATATTGCAATCATATTGAGTATTATTATTATAAAATATATATGTTGATTATAATAAAGATGATGGAGTTAATATGTCTACCTAAGATACTGTAGTTATTGCTGAGAGAATGAAAACTATAGGAAATGCAGAAATTAAAAAAAGAAGAGGCAAAAGGATAGATTCATTACAGAAAAAAATTAACCAAATTGATGATTGAAAATGTGTAGAAAATGAAATAGTTAACAAAAATATTTATAAATCAAGTTTTCCAAAAATAAACAGGAAACAATAAATGTTCATGAGAAATATTAATGAGGTTAATGAGAAAAGTGAGAAGCAGTGCCTATTTGTAGAGAAGTTAATAAACTTGATTTATAATATGTTAAGTGTCAATTCTTAATAAGTACCCAGATAATTATATTCTATATACTTAAGAGTGTAAAATGTAAAGATTTCAAGATTTTGGTTTGGAAATTTGCTTCCTTTCTTCAGTCAGTGAAGTGATAATGATGAAGTCTGATGAGAGGAAAGAAAACATGATTTTTTTTTTTTACACAGACTTTTTAAAAAAATTTTTATTTATTTTTGAGACAGACAAAGACAGAATGTGGGTGGGTTAGGGGCACAGAGAGAGGGAGACACAGAATCCAAAGCAGGCTCCAAGCTCTGAGCTGTCAGCACAGAGCCCAACGTGGAGCTCAAACTCACGAACCGTGAGATCATGACCTGAGCCGAAGTCGGACGCTCAACCGACTGAGTCACCCAGGTGCCCTGAAAACATGATTAATATATTTCTTTTTCTTTGCTTTCCTTTAGCCTGGTTTGGGGAATTAAGGCATTACTGAAGGTAAAAGAAACAAAAAAAGAAAGTAAAAATGTTTTCAAACTTAAAAAAACTGTCTAATTAACTAGCTATTTAAAATGAATATTAGTCCTAACCGCACAGTTTTCCATTAATTAAGAAAAAAATCATCAAAATCAGAATAATCATTTACAAAATTGAATTAGCGGTCACCTTATCAAATCTGTTCCACAGCATTTAGAAATTAATTTTTCAGAACTGATGATGGAGGTCCTAAGGATTAAAATGAGCATTCCTTTTACTTTGATCCTATTAAAAAGAAAAATTGAATGAAATATTCATTGAAATAACCTCCTTGTGGAGGGAAAGTCAAACAAAATTATATTAAACTACTAAAAAGGGAAGCAGATAGAGTCTTGATGAGTATGGGCTCAATAGGATGACAATGACCCAACTAGGAATCCCATCAGTCTGTAAGCACATTAAGGATGGGAAGCGTTTGTCTTTTTAATGTTGGTATCAGATACCTCACCTAATGCCTGAGCAAAGTACAGTAGTTCACCCTTATCCATGGTTTGGTTTTCCACAGTATCAGATACCCAAGGTCAAGTGTGCAAATGATCCTCCTTCTGAAGTATTATCAGGTCAATAGTAGCCGAATGCTATGCCACACTGCCTACATCATTCACTTTACTTCATCTATCGCATAAGCATTTTATCATCTCACATCATCATCATAAGAAGGGTAAGTATAGTACAATAAGATCTTTTGAGAGAGAAACCACAGTTGTATAACTTTTACTACAGTATATTGTTATAATTGTTCCACTTTATTATTAGTTGTTGTTAATCTCTTACTGTGCTTAATTTATAAATTAAACTGTATAGTAGGTATGTTTGTATAGGAAAAAACATAGATATAGGTTTCAGTACAATCTACAGTTTCAGGCATCTATTGGGGGTCTTGGAACATATTTGCTGTGGATAAGGGGGATCTACTGTAAACAGTTAATAAACATTACCAACATAATTGGATTCATGTTGAGAGTAAACTTTTATATTTTCCACCAATTGCAAATTTACTAATTATAAATTTTCACTCTCCTTAATATAGTTAGCTCCTGTGGTGAGAATTCACTTCTTGGAAAACATCACTGATTCCTCTGAAAACACTTCTAAAGAACAGACAGAAATGCCTAATAAGATGTTAATGAGTGATTAAGACTTCTTTAGAAGCTTTGAACCCTTACAGCAAGCTCTTCTATAGGGGTTCTTCGGAAAGTTTCCCATAGGGGAGCCATATTCCAATTAAGCTTTTATCAACTCCACACCGAAAGCTCAGCAATTTTGCCTCCTGAAACCCAGTTATTAATATCTAACTAATCTCTTTACAGCTTTAGTTTTCAACATTGGCAGAGCATTATAATTAACTGAGCAGTTTAAAAAATACTGATATTTTGTCCCCCAAAATAGGGAAGTACCCAGCAGGCATTAGGAATCCTTAAACATTTCCTCAATAGTTGTTAAACATAGTCATAGGTAAGTACCACTGGTGTTAAAGTCCAATTTTAGCTTATTAGGAGTCCAGATTAAACCTAATAACACAAAGTTAAAATTTGTTTTTGTGAGGCCTCCATTACTTATCCATTATGAAGATAAATAACAATTATCACTTTATTTAGTGTTTATACCATGAAATACTAAGGATGTTAGCATTCAGGACCATATTACCCATTATTCCTAATTCTCTATATTAACACTTTGCTACATTTGTGATTTCTTTCACCAGAAAAGCACAAGAGTACCCTCTTGTGCAGAAAACTGTTAATATAGCAGGCTCAAGAAAGCTGTCTTTAGAAACTGCTAACGAGGTTAGTCATTGACCGGTGTCTGGAAACTTGGCTGATTATCAGTTTCCTACACTGAAATACAAGTTTCCACAAATGATAAGTAGATCATTGTGGTTCAGAGGTTTGTGAGGAAAAAAACATGGTTTATGCAGAACTCTTGCTATCCTTTTGGGAGCCTGGAATTTTGATACATGACCAGCCACCAAAAAAAGTCTCAAATGGACTTCCCTGTTGGACAGCACTTGCATATTGTCACAATTTGTTGCTGGCAGAATTAAACATGTCCTGTCTGACTCTACGGAATAGGAGTATCAGAGGCTGGTTTCCTGTGGACTTTACTCATGTGCCTTGTCCCTTTGCTTCTGTTACCATGTATTTGTTCACTGTAATAAATATTAGCCATAAGTACAGTTATATCCTGGTTCCTGTGAGGTTTCTGGCAAATCTCCAAATCTGGGGTTGTCTGAGGAACCCTGAGACAAGTTTCTTGACTAAATTTCAGACAGAAAGCTAGACTACATAGAAGTAATTCTTTTTCATGAGGCTTGGGGAATATGGACAGAAATTGACACAAGTTATTTACAGCTTTGAAAATCCAGAGTCTGTTTCTGTTTTAGGTTATCTCATTCTTACCTGGAAATTATTTTCACCTTCTTTCACTTGACCTATTGATTATATATTCTCTATCACACAATTTAGGAGGAACAAACATACATAATGGAATCTACATTAGGGAAATCAGCTCACTATTAACAATCAATCACTTTGCTATACCCACATATGGGGATGAAGTCACCACCAGATTTGAATATGAACCCATAGTAACTAATAACTGAATCTTGATACTGGAAGAGAAAAATAACAAAATAAGAAAGTATAATCCTCCTTGTACTTCTAAGACAAAGACTGATAATGCATAAAATTAAGAGAAGCCTTTATGTTGGTAATACTGGATAACTTAAAGTGTTACTCAAGGTTGTGTCCCCACAATGACAAGACAGATGTGTCAAATATACTTGTGAAAATCAAAGTACATTTTCAAACACTTAAGAGCTGTAGAAGGTTTTAACAACCTGCATCAAGTTATTAAAAACAAAAAGAAATTGTGTCCTTACAAGTAAACATGTTTCGCAATCAATGTCCTAATGTTCTCACTCCTAATTCACTCACTCTAGGCATTTCCTAGTATGTAGTCATGAGTGCAGCTACTCATTCTATCTAGATATGCAGTTTCTTTTGGAGACATATGTATCTTTAAAAATTTTAATATCATCCACTGATTATAGAATAAAGTCCAAACCCTCTAATCCTTCATGATTTTTCCCCAATTTATATTCCTGACTTTATCTTCCATACAACACATTTATTATAATTCAATTATAGAAAGCTACTTCTATTTTGATATGCAGTGGCTTTACCCTATTGATTTATTCTCAAAAGTGCAGCTCACACATATCTTCTTCATTAAAACATTGTTATTTTTAGTCTCTTGAAAATCTCAACTTAAACTAGTTTAAGAAAGAAAGAAAAGAATATATTGCCTCTCACAGCTACAAAACCAAGAGATCAAGCTCCCTTTATGCCTGGCTGATTATCTTTTCTTGTCTTGGATCTTATCTATTCTGTATTGTTTCCTTTTTTTTTTAAGAAGATTTTTTCCCCATGTGATACAAGGTTGGCCACTCAATCTTCATTCAGGTTTACACGATCTTCATCTCCCGCTATCTCAGAGAACTCTGTCCTGTTAGCACTATCCAATCCTGAGTCATTTATTCCTATTCCCGAAAAGAACACTAAGTAGTGGCCAGGGTGAGGTGTCCACCACTTTAAAAGGGAAAGCAAGCATATGTGATCGATAGCCCCACCAGAATTACAAGGAATCCACAGGGAATTTAAAGAAATTTCTCTGGAATTTCCACCCTTACTGCATCAACTCAATAAATCTGACGTTGTCAGACAACAGGCTTGTATCTGATGGTATTTGACTGATTAGGTTATAACAAATGATATGAAATATTTAGTCTCAAAGGATAAAATAATTTATCCAATATCAAATAACACACCACTACTCAACATAAAACTCTTGCTTTGAACCCAGATCTGCAGTTACAAAGCTGGTGTTCTTGCTACATCTATGGTGTCTTCATTTTGGGTTCTAAAGATTCTGACCGTTGGATTGAAAATTTTTGATACCAATCTCACTGCTAATTACTTTCTCATCTTCTTACATCTTTGACTTTTCTCTCAATGTGAAGCTCTCTTTCCCCCGGGTGGATTTTTTTTTTTTTTTTTACTTTTATTAAACTATGGACACCATATGCTATAGACTGAAGTTTGTGACTCCCAAAATTCGTATTTTGAAACATAATCCTCAGTGTGATGGTATTTGAATGTGGGGCCTTTGGAGAAGTGATTAGGTCGGGAGGGTGTTGCCCTTATGAACGACATTAGTGTCCTTATAAAAGAGAGCCTACAGAGTTAGTTGGCTTGCCCCTTCTGCCATATGAGGACACAGGAAGGAGATAGCCACTATGAACCAGGAAATGAGCTCTCACCAGACATGGAATCTGCTGTTCTCTGACTTTGGACATTCCAGTCCTAACTGTGAGATATATTTCTATTGTTTATGAGGAACTAGTTTATGGTAATTTGTTATGGCAGCCTGAGAGAAATAAGACAATATATATATTTTCCTATCAGCAATATATAGTAACTCTTTCTATGTAAAAGCAATGTTACATTTGTGTCTCCTAAATTCCTACTTTCAGAAATATAAATGCTTCATTTTCTCTTTTCTTGCAAGTGCATGGAAGTACAAAGCCAGCTTTAAGTCCCAGCTCTACAAAATTCACCAGCTTGTTTCTGTTAAATTATTCAGATAGTTTCAGGAGAGAAGATAAAACTCCTCCCAAAGCCTTAACATTACATCCACTAAATGCATGAAAATGTAAATGTCATAACATATGCCTAATCAGTACTCATCCAAATTATTTCCATCTTTCAAAAGCCTAGTTCAAATTCCCCCTTTAGCTACTACAGATCACATTAGAGTATCTTATCTTCAAACTTATATGAAACTTTTAGTTGAGAATATAATAAAAACAATAATATTAGCTAACCATCATGTAAATAGCAGTGTATGAACAATTTATAGCCATTATTATATTTAATCCTCGTAATAAATTTATAGCATTAGCTCTCTATTCAGGTAGTACCTATAAGGAAATTGAGGCTTGTAGAATAATGTTACATAGTAATATATCAAGTATGTAGACAAGATTCACACCTTTGTCTCCATCAAAATATAACCTTAAATACTATATTACTGACTTTTACAATATTTTATAAGACTTTTTATAACATTTAATTAGATATTTTGCTGTTTTTATTATGTAAGTGTATTCTACTTCTCTGAAAACATTGCAAAACTTTTGTTCACAGTAACCATGCCAAAAACTAGGCATTATTTTGTCATTCCCAGAATTCCTAGACAAGCGGTAGATGTATGTGTGTGTGTGTGTGTGTGTGTGTGCATGTGTGTATGTGTAGAATGAAAGTGAGACAGAGAAATAGAGAGAGAGGAGCTTCATTATTTTTCTGACCTTTACCTCTGAAACACTTGAAAAAGAAAATTTCCTTTTAGCTCCAAAAACATGGTTCTATAGTCATTAAAATATCATGATAATATAACAATATACTTTCAGTGAAGAAGGATTGAATTGATTAATCATAATCCAGTAGGTGGCAGTACATTAAAATATTTTAAAATATTATGGCAGTATCTCACTTTGTGCAAAATTGTATCTCACTATTTTTGCAATTTATGCATTTGAGGCATATAACCTGTCAAATTATTCAAATAATAGTTTCAAAATTATACATCTTTTAATTATCTGTTGCTTAGTAACAAACTACTTTAAACTTTTTGTCTTTGAACAGTAACTACTTACTTTGCTCACAAGCCTGCTATTCAGACTGTGCTCAGCTAGGTGGTTTTTATGGCATTTCTGCAAATGTCCCTTATGTATGTGGACTGAACTGAAGTTCTTCAGAGTGCTGTATTCAGCTGAGATAATGGAATGTTTAAGCTATTCTCTCTTCCTGATCCATTCAACAGGTAGTCTAACTTTAACTTGGCAACTAGGGATTTCAGAGTTCAAAGTGGATTCCACTAGGGTTCACCACTAGGGTAACTGGCATTGACACAACATTACTTCTGTCTCATTTTGTTAATTAAAAGAAGTCCTAGATCTAGTATCCAGATTTAAGGGCTCTGACTATAATGGCTAGGTATAATAGTAAGTGTGATTTTTTGAGGGCCAGCAAAGAAATTATAAAGACAATCTCAATTGAAATAAGAATCAAGTACAATCCATTCCTAGAAGAAATTTATAATCATTTACAGAATAATGAGACAGAATATTGGTAGTCTCAAAATCTAAACTGAGCTCCAAACTCTTTATACTAAACTTCTTGCCCCATGATTCAGTAAATGTAAGACCAATGTGATTCCAGTCACAAATCATTATTAATGAATGGGAATATACATGAGGATTACATTAGACTCCAAATTTACATTACACTCAAAATATAGACTGAAGACACAGAAATAGTACTAGAATAAAGGAGATTCTTCCAGATAATTTGAACTCTAACTTAATACTTGAAACCAAGCAACAGAAGACACTCTAGTGGAGTTGATATTCAACTCCAGATTTATAGCAGCATATGAATTGGAAGGGTAAATGGAAAAAGAGAACATGATGTATAGCTTCTAAGTTAAATTTGAACTAATTAGTGTAAACATTTGAGGTGGGTGGAGAGACTGGGAACAGAGGCAGAGAAAGATAATTCTTGAAGCAAATCTCTAGACTTTGATACAATATCACTGCTAGAACAAACTGACAGTGTGAAATTCAATTTATCTGATATTAGCCCAGAATGCAAAACAGAAGAGAGAGGGAGGGAAGAAGAGTAGGAAGGATGAAGAGGTAGAAAGAGAGAAATAGAGGATTTTAATGAATAATTCTACAATTCAAAAAAAAAAAGAGTAGAGTACAAAAAAGATCATCAAGGAGTCCAATAAAAATACTGAAATGACTCTTTTACAGTGGAAATTAAACTCAACACTAATGAGTGTGAGATATATTCAAGGGAAAAAAGAAACATGAGATTTAATAGCTAATACGTGTGTGAGAATACAGCAATCATGAGAAAGAACGTACAATATTATGCAATTTGAATTTCTTTGTATGGTTAGACCTATCAGACCACAGTGCTTCAGAAAAATTCCATCATAAGGATGAATTAAATAATAGGTTCAACTGTGAAAACGTAAAGGCCAAATTTACAGTAAGAAAAGAGAAGGCATGTGTTGACCAATTTATCATTATTTCCACAGAGGAGCTGGAGACCTCTACTACACTTACACAATGGAATGTATTCAGGAGAGAGATATATTGCCTCCCTCTCCCATTTTATACAGTAAGTACAAAAGCAATCTTGTAAGTGGGAATAGAGATTATTGATGTGCTAGTTTGTATGGCTTCAAAGTTCTGCTGTTTACAGGGAAAATTTAGCAAAGCCTGCTCCCAAACACTCTCAAGCTGATGATGAAGCATGTGAGAATTTCTTTACAGTGTGTGTGTGTGTGAGTGTGAGTGTGTGTGTGTGTGTGTGTGTGTGTGATCTTGGGAGTGGGCAATGACTGGGAGAACATTCCTACAGAAAATGGGTTTGGGTGCAACTATTCCCATGAAGTGAAGGAGATAGATAGTTCTGTCTCTAGGTGTCTTGTAATCCAAGTAATCTAAGTGAGTTTTAATCATTTTTGAACAGTCCTTCTTTATGAATAGTCCTTAAAGAAATACCAAATAGGCTAGATTTAATAATCAATGATGGAACTAAAATAATTTACCTAGATCTTAAGATATTTAAGATTAATAACTACTTCTTTTTCAGTATTTTCAGATATTTTATGTACTGCCTCCTAGATAGGTAGCAACCAAGAAGTCAAGAAGTCAACACTCATTGATCTAAGTACAAGATAGTTAGACCAAAATTATAAACAAAACAAGATAAAAACATAATAAATAATCAACTCTTTTCCTTTGTAAGTAAACTTGTCCTAAAAATAATAAGTTAAGAGATAAGAGCTTTTTGAGTTGTAAGAATCTGGGCCTTCTCTGTCATAGTACCAAAATCACAGTATCAGTTAAGGCAAAATTTCTTGCTCTCCCAGAAATTATAATGTATTGAGGTGTGAGAAAGCGATATGGCTTGAGGTTGCTTGGGTTTGGGGAAGAGGAAAATGCAGTATGCACCAGAATCTGGATGATGAGATACGTTGGGGAATTCAATAGTAAATATTTCAAATATACCTAGATTTCTAGATGTTGATAAATCATGCAATTTCTGCCATGCTATACCAGCAGAGTGACCATTAAAATCAAGATAATTGGATGGGTGGGCTGTCTATGCAAATAAACCTGAGAGAGTCTTACAAAGCTTCCCATGAACTTAGAGTGATGAATGAGAATCAACACTTCCTCATTGACCAATTGCCAGAACAGAAATGGAACTGTCAGGTTGAAGGAACACCACTGCAAATACCCATGTTGATTCTCAAACTAGGCCTCGTACTGATGAAGAGCAAGAAGAGATCAAAGAAAGAGGAAGAGTACTCCAGATTGGTAGGTGGCAGGTTTAACAAGCAAGGAAAGGAAACTGACATATGAGGCTTGTCTTGAGTGACAAGGAGATGAGTAGATTTCCACACCTGCCTGCCAGAATCTTAAAAGTTTATGTAGAGTCTCTAACTAGATATTCAGTCCAAATAGCCCCAACAACACATTGTTCTCTCAAAGTTGTGCTCTTGAAACCAGCTCCTATTATGGGAACAGTGGGCTGATCATACATTCTAAGGACAGGGGAGGGGGTGAAGTGCCCCCAACTACCTGTGCCTACCTCATGAATCAACTGGCAGTCACATCCTCTCAATGACCTCCTCCAACACCCACATAGAAAATATGACTAGGTTGCAGAATAAAATACAGATGTTTGATGGATGCTCAGCTGGAGGGATGATGACAACAAAATAGTAAATGAGAAAAATGGACATTACAGTCAAAGCTAGCATGAATAGAAGATACCTGAGGGATGCATGAAACTCCCTTTACTTTGTTGCCTCAAAGCTAAATCTTCTTTCCTCACTGTAGTCCCCAAATTAGATGCAGCCAGGGAACAATCTGGAATTAACTATATCACCCTGAATTGGCAATGATCAAATCCCCAGGAACCAGAGAATTGGGGGCCTTCAATAGAAAGGGAGCTTTCAATACCATAGTCAGGGAATCAAACTGTAGGAAACATAATATAGAAGAGACTACAACATAATGTAAAGGCAAGAGGTAAAATGACAGCCCAAATAATTAATCTCTAGGACTATCTGAAATATATCTTAAAAAACATAATGTCGTAAAATTGTGGAAATAGATTAAGGCATACATGCAAAAAGATATACATACATATATTACTTATCTTTTAAAGAGAAAAGGAGGAGTAGTGATTTTTAATTTAAAAAATCAGAATGTAAAACAAAACCATCAACTATTATATAAAGCTCATTATGTAAAAATATGATATAGTTAATAATTGAGAAACAAGATACTTGTTTGTATGTATTAGTATTTGACATTCTCTTAATAAATTCAATTTGTAAGCAAATTGACATAGGATTAAATATCCTTTGGAAACTGGGATCCAGATGGAAAACATAAAAAAATCACTAATTTGGTAATAAATATGTGGAGGATTTTTAATAAAGAAAATGTGCTATATTCAAATATTTTATTATTTGAATAATTAGAGCAATGCATCCTGTGCTTGAATGAGGGAAATTAAGCATTCTTCTGAAGTCAATTCTTTTCTAATTAACTTGCAAGCATAAAGCAATTAGAGTCAAAGGTCCAGCAATATATATATATATATATATATATATATATATATATATATATATATATACTTTTTTAATGTAACAGATTGGTGCACTTATTCATTGCTATTGGCCTTGCTTATAGAAGCCAATTTTATAGTACTTAGTAAGAAACAGAAAGATTATAATGTTGTTTAGCTTTATTGAGATATCATTGACAAATAAATATTGTATACATTTAAGGTGTACAAAGTGATGTTTTTATATATACATACATTATATATGATTATCGCAGTCAAATTAATTAATATGCCCATCACCTCACAGTTACATATTTGCAATGTGTGTGGTGAGAACTCTTGAGATCTGCTTTCAGCAAATTTCATGTTTTTGGCATAACAATTTTGGTCTCAAAATTGTGAACGTTCAGAAACATTATAAAAATTTAATAAATTACAGTATATTAACACAATGGCTCATTAGATATATTTAATATGATAATTATAAAATCTCCCCAGGAAATGCAAATATTTCTTGATATATTTATGATGAATAAAATAGGAATGAAAATTATTTATGCATTTTATATTTTTGATAATTACAAATTTGGGAAAAGTTATACACATGTAGAACATAATATCTACTTCGAAAATAACTGAAAATAATGGCATTATTTACATTAGTCCTTCTATATATTTTTATCTCTTCTTTATTCCTATGATATGCTTATGAAAATTGGTTAAACCTAAGAAAAGAAAGAATTTAACAGATAAATGTATTTACATACATATATCTTTTAAAAATTTATTCAATAAACCTTGCATGTGTCCAATACTTTTGACTATATTTTGGTTAGATATAAAAAGGAAGATTTAGTATTTCATATTTTTTTAGCTTTAGGTAGTTATATGTTATCAAAAAATTGTGTAAGAATTAGCTGTTTTCAAATAATAAAAGATAATTTCAAAATCTACATATTTTGAAACCAGAATGGCATATTTGTTTAGGTTATTGTTTGTAGTTATCTGTGTAAAACTATGTTGCTCCTGATCATTAACAGAAAGAGCCATATAGATAAATGATTAACCACTTAATTTTAATAATGGTGATGGCTTGGTATATTATTAAGTAAAAATAGTGAAATTTGGAAATACACAATTACCATGAAACCATATTTGATTATTTGCAAATTAGATATTTGTGTGAATAAATAAGGACGTACATGTCAGAATTTAAGATGATAAATGGCTAGATACATTGAAAGTAGTTATTTCTTCTTGAATTTTCTCTAATTTAACAAGATTGCTTTAAGCATGTCTAGGCAGCTACTTTACAAAATAAGGAAACTGAATAAACACCCACAAATAAGCAAGTTTTATACCATCTCTAAAAAGCAATGAAAGAATGGGTGCTCTGTGTAGAAGCAGACTACTGACCTTTTATACACTAAATTTCTTCCAAATATTGATTTTGTGGAGGTCACAAAGGCAATGTAAAATAAAGAAAGAAATTTTCAGAATAAACAGGTAGGAGGAAAACTATATGGAAACAGAAAATATTATTACCTGGGGTAAAACTGAACATTTTATTTTTATTTATTTATTTATTTATTTTTGAGAGAGAGAGAGCATGAGCACAAGTACATGTGTGTGCAAATGCACACATGTGAGTGGGGGAAGGGCAGAGGGAGAGGGAGAGAGAGAATGCTAAGCAGGCTCCACGCTCAGCACGGAGCCCAACACGGGGCTTGGTTCCATGACCCTGACCCCATGACTTGAGCCGAAATCAAAAGTTGAATGCCTAACTGATTGGGCCAGAACTGAGCATTTTAACCTAAAATATACATAGCAGTTATATATACCAAAAAGGTTCTGCAGGTAATCACTTATTCCACTTCACTTTGCCAAGACAAATACTGAAGATTGTTAGAAACCTAGTACGCAATTGTAGGAACGCTTGACACCTGAGTATGTGGTATTTAATTACAAAATTTAAGTGCATAAATGACCCATACATTTCTGAAAGTGCATATATGGTAGATATATCATCTAATTGCTGTATAAATTAGAAAATAACTCCCCAAATAATGTATTACATCATTTAGAGCCCCCCTCCAACACACACGATGTAAAATTATTACTTTTAAAAGATTGAGTAGTGGTGAGCTTCATATTTAGGACAGCTAAATGTAATACCATTAGACAAATAAGATAAGGCTGAGTGCAATATGGAGGCAGGCTTAAGAGTAATGGCTAGGACCCATCATGGTAGTGCCCAGGGTGCACAGGAGTTGCTCTCGTGGGCCACTATAGCTGTTGGGGGAATGAAGCCGCCCCTGCACCCTCCTGAGCACCTTTTGGCCAGAAGGCCAAATCCAAGAAGAACACCCTCAAGAGAGGCCATTAAGAAAAGCCTCAAATACCGGAATTCACATCTATTTTCTGTCCATTAACACAAAACCAGGTATGTTCCTACATTTGCGTTTTATATTTGTCAAAAGTTCAGAAATAACAGAAGTAAAACCAATGAATCACTGAAGTAGTAAATACTAAAAAAATTTATTGGGCACAATGAAGAAGACAGTTTGCAAACCCAGAACACTCAAAAGGAAACATAATGAGTCTCCAGGTATATTGTTTAATGTAACTTATCTCTTGAGAAGGCAGTGACTGTTTATTCCTTACAGGGATTGCTTATATTATTATAACTTTCTTTTTTTTTCTTTTAAATTTGTTTTGAGATAGATGAGAGAGAGACACAGAGAGAGAGAAGGAGAGAGAGAGAGGGAGAGGGAGAGCGAGGGGGAGAGAGAGAGAGAAAGAGAGAGAGAGAGAGGGAGAGAGAGAGAGAGAGAGAAAGAGAGAGAGAGAAAGAGAGAGAGAGAGAGAGAGAGAGAGAGAGAGAGAGAGAAAGAGAAAGAGAGATAATCCCAAGCAGGCTCCAGGGCTTGATCTCATGAATCGTGAGACAAGATCAAGAGTCTGAGGCTTAACCAACTGAGCCACCCAGGTGTCCCTAGAATTTTCTTAAATGATAGAGAATTAGATATTTGTTACCTTATATCAATCTAGGAAAATTGTTTTTAAGTTTTACTGGTGATTTTCAGAGGCATAAGCAAGAAATGACCCAGATTGAATTAATCCTGCAAAATAAACTACATTAAGCTTTGTATGACTTAATTAGCTTTGTCTCCTTATGGAATTATCAAAGCTGGTCTCCGTTTATTTTTGATTTTAACGTATTGAAGGCACCGAGTGACAAACATGTGAAGCTCTTGGAATTAAAAGGGAGTGGGAAACCTACATTAAGAGCACATTGTTTCTTCTAAACAGGGAAGAAAATCAGCAAAGTAGGAATTTGTTTTCCAGCATTGTGTACCTAAGAATTTGAATTAGGATAAAACATAATTGAACCAACAATAAAGACTACATCAATTAAAAAAAAAAAAGGTACAAGTGTAAATGGCTAGTAATTGTGGGAAGATAATGCTAATTTCTATATGCTAATTTTATTTTTATTCAACTATAATTATGTGGATTTATTCTTTTTCCTGTATACATATTCTCCCCTTTTCTTTACAAATATGGCTTACATATATCACTTACCAAAATGACTGTCAATCCTGACAGAAGCTATAATAAATATGTGATACAGTTCCAAATCTGTAAACAAATGTAGCAAATTTGGTCCTATTAAGAATAAATTATTTGACTTATTTCTGGCTACCACATCTCATTACTACTTAAACTTTGAACTAATCTACAGATGATTTTCTTATTGTGTGTATTATATTAATGATGCCCAGAGGTTAGGGTGACAGCTGCTATGGAGTCTACATTGGAGAGAAAAGGTTGTAATCACTTGACCAGATGGATATGAATAAAAGAACAATCTGGATAATTTTGGATATGTAAAATCCAAAAGCATTGATGAATCCCATTAGGCTCTCGCTCCCAAACTTACACAAGTCAAAATGTAAAATAAAATAGAGAAGTAAGACAAATGTTTGGATCACACAGGAAGACCTTAATAGGTGAAAATAATAAAGTTTTACCTCAGATTTATAGTTTATGTAAGAAAAAGTGCTGTTTTTTGACCTAAATTATCTCATTATTGTGACACTTAACTATATCTACATCAACCAAGATAATAAAAGAAATAGAAAATATAATTTCCCATAGTTAAATGAAGTTTTATTTTATCTTCATTAGCTTTTCTATAAATTATTTTATGTTAATTAGGAGATCTTTTAGGAGGAGTATGTATTATTTGATAAAAACAATGGAAATGCCCGTCTTTTAGGAGCACAGATCTTACTTTGCAGATTACATGTAATCTCATTCGTTGCTTGCAGAAAGCATTATTATAAACATTATTCAATATATATGGAAATATATATAGGAAATCAACAAATATTTGAGGCTTACAGGCTTATTATACAAAAGGGATGATATGGAATGCAAATAGGTCATAAACTTCTATGAATGCATTTATACTTTTAGGGAAAAGCAATGGGATAAAACAAAATTTTATAAATAATTTAGAGTATACTATTTCTTTTTTTAAAAATGTTTATTTATTTAATTTTTTTGAGAGAGGATCCAGAGAGAGGAAAGGGCAAAGAGAGGGAGAGAGAGAATCCCAAGCAGGCTCTGTACTGTCAGAGCAGAGTGCAACATGGGATTAGAACTCACAAACTGTGAGGTCATGACCTGAGCCAAAATCAAGGGTCAGATGCTTAATCGCCTGAGCCACCCAAGCATCCCTAGAGTATACTATTTCAAAATTATTAATGTATGTATCACATTTATCCCTTGGAACTCCTATTTTCTATCTGATTATAGAATTCACTATAATTTATTTTCTATATGCTATAACATTCTCTCCCTCTGCAGTGGGTTATTTTTCATAGTTCACAAATAGGCTCAAATCTTGCCATTATTAAAAGGAATTCCTTTGGTATTCCTTTATCTACTTGGATTACTACCTATATTTTACAAACTTCTTTAAAAAGCATTTCCCTATTTAAAAAAAAAAAGAAAAGAGATGGTGCCTGGGTGGCTCAGTCGGTTGGGTGTCTGACTTCAGCTCAGGTCATGATCTCAGCTCATGGGCTCGAGCCCCACATCGGACTCTGTGCTGACAGCTCAGAGCCTGGAGCCTGCTTCAGATTCTGTGCCTCCTTTCTCTGCTCCTCCCCTGTTCACATTCTGTGTGTGTCTCTCTCTCAAAAATAAATAAACATTAAAAAAATAAAAGAAAAAAGAAAAGAATATTACTTTGACTTTCTCATAGGTCATATCATGTATCTTTGCAATTTGAAATTGATTGTATTCATTTAGAAAGACTCTTCTCAGTGATTTTACAGTACTTCACAATTTTGTTGACTCCCCTGATGCTTTTATCAAGGCATAGCTTTCCTTTTCTTTGAATATTGCATGGATTATAAATGTAACCTCATATGAATAACTTTTCTATTTGTCAGTATCATGTCAGATGCAAGTGATCATAGCACCAATTCTAATGAGCTTAAATATTGAAGAAAACAATTGGTTCATATAACTGAAAAGAACCTTTTATGGATTCAGCCATGGTTGACTTTGGATTGTTAAATGATTCCATCAAAGCTCTATTCACTTCTTCTGTAAACTCTGTTTTATATTTCATATTCATAAAGTGTTTACCAGTGCATTAAAAAATAAGGCTGCCAGCACCACCAGGTTTACATCATATGACTTTGAAATCCTGGTGAAAGAACATACTGCTTTTCTAATGTATCCAGTAAAAGCCTCTTTCTAAATATATTGGTCAGGGATTGGCTTGGGTCATATGTTTATCCTTGCAACAGTCCTAGGGTGGCAAAGGTTTAAGTAGAATGCTGTATGTCCTTAATCAGTCCTTGGCCACATATTCACTTCAAAGGCCAGTAGGTGCCATCTGAACAACATGGAAAGAATTTGGGGGGGGGGAAAGATCTACTAAAAACCTAAATGTACATACAAAGCCTGTCTTTCCCTTGAGGAAAGATATTTCTACCAAGACGTCCTGCTGGCATCTTAAATTGGTATGTTTAGAGCAAAACTGATCACTATCTTCTCCAAAGGCTCCTTTACATTCATTCCACCTTTCTGTCAATGTGTGTGATATTGAAGAAGTTATCAATCACACTACCTGCTCCTTCTCCTGCATTCCTCTACTTTGCTCAATTCTGAATCCTGGACATAAAATTTGTTCTCTCCTCTCCCCTTACCCACAGTCAACGCATGTCTAAGTCCTCCTAGGCCTGCTTCCAGGAATCTGACATTTCTGTATTTTGTCATGGCCTATGGGATTTCTGCTTACAAGAAAAGGAACCTAATTTTAACTTTGCCTCCTTTGTCGCGTCTTCCAACATTCAATTCACCTAACTTCATCCAGAGTTACCTTTTTAAACCAAAATTTAATGTTACTTCCCTGCTTGAAACTTGTAAAGAATTCCTATCACTCTTTTCCCTACTTTTTCTTAAAAGTATTTGAATTATCTGGTTTTAATTACAGCACTCTCTCATAATTGACTTGGCAGTCTACTCTCAGTTCATGCTTAGCCTTTTAGTCTCAAATACATAGTGCATTCTGTTATTTCTAAGATCTCTGAGTTTCTCACATCCTAATTGTATGTCCTTCTTCTCATTCCCTAAGCATATTATGCCTCCTTTATCATAATAATAAAAGTTGTTTGAGCATGATCTTTGAAGTCTTACTGTAGGTTTCAAACCCAATCCCAACAACTTACAAGCTATTTAACCTGGTTGAAATTTCAAAAAAGTATTTCATGGTACATTTTTATTATTAAAAAAGTGTGTATTCAGAAGTTTTAGAGGGTTTTTCTTTTTTAGGATTCAATGAAATAATGTGTATAAGGTGCTTAGGCTAGTGACTGCCACATAGTAAATAATCAGAAAGTACTTACTACTCAGTATTTCCACTTTGTGAGTTCTTTGAAAATGGGATCGATGTCTATGCCTGTTATCCCAATATTTAACATGTTTTGCTATTTTGAAATAGAAGAAGAGGTCAAATCAAGTCTCATTATATAAATATTAATGCCAGACCATAATGCCATTGCTGTCAGTGGGTTAGCCAATCAGGTCTAAAATATAACCTTGTTTGTGTGTCCTTGATTTCTTTATTTTCTTTTATGTTTTTTGCCATTCAAATAACCTACTAATTCCTAGTAATTCTTCCATATGCAATCACTTGAACTTCATGTCCTTTCCACTGTTAACCCGTCAGGTCAGCATTGACTCATATCTGTTTTATTGTCCCTGGGATTCCATATAGCAGTTTGTGTTACTTCAAATTTATTTAATAAAACAACAACAACAAAAATCTAGATCTACCTTCAAGAGCAAAAGCTATTGTCGTGCAATTTCTCTATCTAAAATCTTCAATATATAAATCCCAAATCATTTATTATTCATTTAATACAATCCATAACCTAGCTTTGTTTTATTTCTCAAATATTATCTTATATTTCTTTGAACACTACCCACTGTTCCAGACTCTTCTTTACACAGGACTCAAAATTACCAGTCCTTTCTATCTCTTATTTTCTGTACATACTACTTTCTCAGACAGAAACTCCTCGTTTTCTTTTTTCCACTATTCAAAACCTATCCATCCTATTAAGGCATGTATAAAACCTACATATTCCACAAAGCCTTTTATTTTATCAATTTTGTCTTCACAATTTATATAATTCATCTCTATGATAAAGCACATAAAGTATATCTTGAATTTTATGTACATGGGTACATGATTTATCTTTCTGACTTGAAAACTCATTCATACTCAGAAAGCCTCATTTTCTTCATCTGTGTGTCTCTTTACAGAAACTCTCCAATGCAATGCTCATAATACTATTTGTTGAGTAAATATTCAAATTATTTATAAATGTTATTCCTTTAATAATAAGGTAAATGGTAATGTAGGCCTGCTGCTGAGTCTACCAAAGTACATATTTTCCACCATCATGATCTATTACACTTAGTTTAAAAATATCAAAGATATTGTTAGTTTTGATTGTTTTCTAAATGTCAACACCTATGTAGAACACCAAATGTGTAAATATTTTTACTGTATTCCATAGTTTATATTATATATACATGTTACATATATACGTATATCACATAATGATATGTATTACATATTTTTATTTTATTTTTTCTTTCTATAATGTATTTATTTTTTATAATTTACATCCAAGTTAGTTAGCACATGGTTCAACAATGATTTCAGGAGTAGATTCCTTAAGTCCCTTACCCATTTAGCACTTCCCCCCTTCCCCCCACAAACCCTCTGGTAATCCTCTGTTTGTTCTCTATATTTAAGAGTCTCTTATGTTTTGTTCCCCTTCCTGTTTTTATATTATTCTTGCTTCCCTTCCCTTATGTTCATCTGTTTTGTATCTCAAAGTCCTCATATGAGTGAAGTCATATGATGTTTGTCTTTTTCTGATTGACTAATTTCACTTAGCATAATACCCTTTAGTTCTATCCACGTAGTTGCAAATGGCAAGGTTTCATTATTTTGGATTGCCAAGTAATACTCCATTGTATATATATATACCACTTCTTCCATTCATCTGTCGATGGATGTTGGGGCTCTTTCTATACTTTGGCTATTGTTGATAGCGCTGCTATAAACATGGGGGTGCATGTGCCCCTTCTAAACAGCACACCTGTATCCCTTGGATAAATACCTAGTAGTGCCATTGCTGGGTCATAGGCAAGTTCTATTTTTAATTTTTTGAGGAACCTCCATACTGTTTTCCAGAGTGGCTGCACCAGTTTGCATTCCCATGTATTACATATTTTATGTCTTGGGTGAAGGCACAAAGCCGTTATTCATAAAAGGTAACATTAAATCCTTGGGTAACACTATGGAATAGTTACAGCACATCACAGAATTATTTCACTTTCATAAAGATTTGGTTTGCTTTTATCTAATATAGGTATAATTGTATCCATACTATCTGTATCTCAGTATTTTTTATAAAAGTAAAATAAATTTTAGAAGATCCACAGCCAATTTTTCAGTAAAATCAACAGTTTTAGAAGTGATCAATTTCAAGACATTATAAAAACATTACACAATTTATTAATCATTTGAACAATTATTTTAACACTGTATTATTACTTTGCACTGAATCCAAGTATCAGTTGAAATCCATTTCATATTATGTATCCCTGGGATGATCTTATCTTAAGTTGTATTTAACAAAATCATTAGTGCATAAATAACACAGAAATGTCAAAAAATATTAAAATCCCTTTCCAGTTTTTGATATTGGAAAAATATATCATAGGAAGAAAGGAAAGTTTTTATATAATACTTAATGATTACTTTGAGCAAATCAAATACTCGGTCAGATTCAACTTTTAACCCATACTAACTGCTATCAACTTTTGCCAAAGAAAATTAATGGCCTATTATGACCTACCAGCCGTAATTTCAAAACTAAGAGTTTCCTATAATTTTGCATATATTGCTTTTGCTAAATATGGTGAAGAGCCTTAAAGACTAGAATACGTCACATATGATCATAAAAGAAATGAGAATGTAATAGCCTCTCATGACAAGAAAAGCTCATTATGCCTACCGTTTCACATTACCTTTTTATTCAGTTTTTAAAATTTCTTCTATTGCTTTGCTTATTTAATATGCGGTTTTAGTCTTTATTCATTCCCATGACATTCCTTTCTTTTGTTTAGTTTTTTTTTCTCTCTTGACCCATTGTGTTAAACAATTCTTGCAGAAGATAATTTGTCATCACTGCCATAATGAATCCAATTTTCCTTAACCCAGACCTGGCCATGGCTTGCTATCTTGCAAAGGAAACTACCTGAAAGGCTAATAAGGGGCACTATATGAGAAGTGTGACTGGATTATTACAGCTTTAATTAGATCAGTCAAAATTCTGGGTGAATACTGTTCGGAAAAGTATTCTTTAGTAGAGGAAATTGTATTCCTAAAAGAAAAAAAAATCCGTTGTTCAAGAATACAATCCCATTACTGCGAAATATAAAAGCATAGAAGTGCAAAGCATGCAACCAATTGAGTTGGACTTTTTCTATCATATGTATATTTTTTTAATTTCCAAGTCCAAGTATGCTGCCTCTTTTCTCAGAGATCAATTCTAGTATCTGATTATATTTGTAGAATCACCTTTTCTTTTACTTAGATTATATGTATGTGATTATGGAAGATAAAAACAGATTGTACACCCCTAGTATTGAAAACCACTACATAATTCTAGTATAGGATTTTATAATTTAATAATCATTTTCATATTAGTTATTTTAGGAAATCCTTCTAACAGAACTTAAAGTCATTGAAAAATAATACCTATCCTCAATCCTAGTGTAGAAAATAATGTAAAACTACTGGAACCAAACAATGGAGAGTCAAACAACAATCTGGTTCAGAGATGTTTACCTAAAGTTTATTTTAAAAAAGACAGAAGCATCTGTGTTTAGTATCCATGTTTAGTGTTAACATACCTATGTTTCTTAAAAAGAAAAAAAGTTATTTCAGTATCTCTGATCCCAACACCCAGGCTTTTGTAATAATAATGTCTTAACCTTCTCATAACTCTTTACCTGTGCAAGTTTCTTTTAATAACAAAATTCCATTTTAATAAGGTAAATATATTCTTAATTCCCTTAGGTAATTTTATGTTATACTTCTTACTTAATGGCTTTTTTGCTAATATTCCACTTGTAGTTCATTCTTTGTGATTTTTTTGGTATTTTTTTCATGATTACAAAGTATTGGTTTTTGTTCTTATAAATAGAACCTGCATAATTCTCAATCATTATCTATGACATCTACTATTTTATATTATAACTAATGATACAGTTCCCTTAGTTTTTCCTCTTCTTCCTCTCCATTGTGAAGTACAGAAAGAATATACAGGACAAAAAGGAAGTATGCAGAGCTTCAGTGGCATGTGTAATAATATTGAATGGAAAGAAGGTTGAATTAGAGTCCCAGAGGGAGAAGCATGTCAGAATAGGGCATGAAAATATTCAATTAAAAAGTAACCAAACCTGCCTAAATGTTATGAAAAATAGTAATTCAGAAATGTAGGAAGCTCAATGAACCCCAAACGAGATATACACAAAGTGAATACTCGGGCATACCATGGTCAAGTTGTTGAAAACAAATACAAAGAAACATTCTCATACAGCTGGTGAAGGTACATATTACATGTTGGGGGCCAGAATACAAATAACAGATTTCTCAGCAAAGCAGAGAAAGCCTTTAAATGGTAAAAAAAAAAAAAAAGTATAATGAAGACAATAAGGAGGAGGAAGAAGAGTAGGAAGAGGAAAAGTTTGTTATTCCGGAATACAATAGCTACTGAAAAATAAAAGAAAAAAAAAAGACATTTTCAGATATACAAAAGTTAAGAGAATTCATAAATAGGAAGTCTGAAATTCAAAAATGTTAAAGGAAATTCTTCAGGCTTAAATACTTTGATGTAAGATCAAAACTTGAATTTACCAAAAAAGAAAAAAAAAATGAAGCAAACCAAACCAAAACAAAAACAAAAAACAAAAAAGATAGGATATGTAAAGTATATGGGTAGATATAATAAATTTTTTATTTCTTTATTTTGTATAGAATTATATTAAAGAACAGAAAATTTTATGGAAACCAAAATTAAAAAGAGAATAGCATTTATGATCATTCAGAAAATTACTTTGTTATGCACTGAACAAAATATGTATAAGACATATATGCCAATAAAAGAAATAAAGAATATTGAAATATATGTTGTTTGTGGACTGTAAAACTCAGTATAGTAAAGATGTCAAATCTCTCCAAATGATGTATAGGTTTAATGTAATTTTTTATAAAAATCCCAATTTTCTCCCCCAAGTTTTATTATGACATCTGTGGAAATGCAGAAGATCAAAAATAGCTAAATAATTTGGAAAAAATGTACTAAAATGGGAGGAATCACTTCATCTGAATAATTAACAAGACTTAACTAGTTTACTAAATAGCTACAGCAATCAAAGGAGTGTGGTTAGTGGAGGGGTAATCACATAGATCAGTGGGATAGAAGAGGGAACCCATAAATAAACTTCATGCCCGACTTTTGACAAAGATGCAACGGCAATTCAAGGATAGCCTTTCAACAAATGGTGCTTAACATAGGCACCAAAATAAAATAAGAAGGAAACGTGATAACTTCGACATTGTTATCTTAATTGTGAAAATTAAAAACTCCACAAAGGGCTCTGAAAAGGACGCAGAAACAAGCTGCATAATGGAACAAACTATTTGCCACATATCTGACAGACTTGTATCTAGATCACAAAAAGAATTCTTTTTAAAACTTAATAGTAAATAATAGTAAATAGTAAATAACAAACTATCCAGTTGGAAAATGAGAAAATACGTGAACAGACATTTCAGCAAAGCTGTATTGATGGCAAATAAGCACAATTAAAAGATATTCAATGTAATTAGCCAAAAGGAAAATGAAAATTAAATCACAGTAAAATGTCACCACACTGATCAGCATGGCTTGAATGAATGAATGAATGAATGAATGAACGAATAAGTTGATTAATTAATAAGTAGTGATGACATCAAATGCTGATGAGAGTGCAGAGAAACCAGACTATTCATATATAATTGGTGGGGAAGTAAAATGGTACTCACTTTGGAAAAAAAGCATGAAAATTGCTCACAAAACTAAATATGTGCTTACAAATTATACATTTATCTTCTGGAAATGAAAACTTATTTTCATACAAAAAACCTGTACATGGATATTGTTTATTCGTAATATGATAAAACTAAAAACAATCCAAACATCTTTCAATGGGGGAAAATACTAAATAATGGTACAACCTACTATAGAATACTATTCAGAATTAAGAAGGGACACGATCTTGATATTTGTGACAATATGGATGGGTCTCGAGGGTATTGTGCTGAGTGAAAATGTTTTTCTAAAAAACTCCCATACCATGCATGTCCACTTATATAAAATTCATGAAATTACAAAAGTATGGACATGGAGAACAGATTATAGATAGACAGGTGTTATGGAGGTAGGGAGGGAAGGAGTATTAGTATTGGAGTATTAGAGCAGTGGCATTAGGGATCTTTGCAATGTAATTGTTCTCTGTCTTGACTATAGTGGTAGTCATGTGAATCAACACATGTGACAAACTTGCATAGAATTAAATACAAACACACAACACGTACACAAAATAAGTGTGTGAAAAACAAGTGAAATAGTAAAAAGTTCAATGTATTTTATTAATGTCAATTTCCTGATTGTGATATAATTATGCAAAATGTATCTTTGGGGAAAATACATAAAGTGTGTATATGATCTTTATTATTTCTTACAACCCTATGTGAATCTACAATTATCTCAATGAACTGAAAAGTATATAAATGGACAAAATGCTCTAAAGGCTAAAACTGTTACAAGATGAAAAAGCAAGATCCAACCAAATGCTGTAAAAAAATAATAAACTTTAAATAAATTGGTGCTGAGAGAAAAAGATCTAGTTTGCTAACATGTAGAAAAATGATATACAACAGTAATCACCAAACAGTGGCATAAACAGCAGAGATAAAGAGCAATATTGCATGATGATGTGGCTGTCAGTTCACTGATGAAACAAATCTACCTGTGGAAGTATTTACAGACTTCCAAATAGAATAAAAACTGAGAGAAATAAAAGGAAAAATAAGACCAATCCAAATTACAGTTGGTAAACTTTATTTTTATTTTTTTTTTCAATATATGAAGTTTATGGTCAAATTGGCTTCCATACAACACTCAGTGCTCAGCCCAAAAGGTGCCCTCCTCAATACACATCAGCCACCCTCCCCTCCCTCCCACCTCCCATCAACCCTCAGTTTGTTCTCAGTTTTTAACAGTCTCTTATGCTTTGGCTGGCTTCCACTCTAAACTCTTTTTTCTTTTTTTTCCTTACCCTCCCTCATGGGTTTCTGTTAAGTTTCTCAGGATCCACATAAGAGTGAAACCATATGGTATCTGTCTTTCTCTGTATGGCTTATTTCACTTAGCATCACACTCTCCAGTTCCATCCACGTTGCTACAAAAGGCCATATTTCATTCTTTCTCATTGCCATGTAGTACTCCATTGTGTATATAAACCACAATTTCTTTATCCATTCATCAGTTGACGGACATTTAGGCTCTTGCCATAATTTGGCTATTGTTGAGAGTGCTGCTATAAACACCCCATTGAGGATGATGTTAGCTGTGGGCTTTTCATAAATGGCTTTTATGATCTTTAAGTATGTTCCTTCTATCCCGACTTTCTCGAGTGTTTTTATTAAGAAAGGGTGCTGGATTTTGTTAAAGGCCTTTTCTGTATCGATTGACAGGATCATATGGTTCTTATCTTTTCTTTTATTAATGTGATGTATCACATTGATTGATTTGTGAATGTTGAACCAGCCCTGCATCCCAGGAATGAATCCCACTTGATCATGGTGAATAATTCTTTTTATATGCTGTTGAATTCAATTTGCTAGTATCTTGTTGAGAATTTTTGCATCTATATTGATCAGGGATATTGGCCTGTAGTTCTCTTTTTTTACTGGGTCTCTGTCTGGATTAGGATTCAAAGTAATACTGGCTTCATAGAATGAGTCTGGAAGTTTTCCTTTCCTTTCTATTTTTTGGAATAGCTTGAGAAGGATAGGCATTATCTCTGCTTTAAACGTCTGGTAGAACTCCCCTGGGAAGCCATCTGGTCCTGGACTCTTATTTGTTGGGAGATTTTTGATGACTGGTTCAATTTCCTCACTGGTTATGGGTCTGTTCAAGCTTTCTATTTCCTCCTGATTGAGTTTTGGAAGAGTGTGGGTGTTTAGGAATTTGTCCATTTCTTCCAGATTGTCCAGTTTGTTGGCATATAATTTTTCATAGTATTCCCTGATAATTGCTTGTATCTCTGAGGGATTGGTGGTAATAATTCCATTTTCATTCATGATTTTATCTATTTGGGTCATCTCCCTTTTCTTTTTGAGAAGCCTGGCTAGAGGTTTATCAATTTTGTTTATTTTTTCAAAACACTGACTCTTGGTTTCGTTGATCTGCTCTACAGTTTTTTTAGATTCTATATCGTTTATTTCTGCTCTGATCTTTATTATTTCTCTTCTTCTGCTAGGTTTGGGGTGTCTTTGCTGTTCTGCTTCTATTTCCTTTAGGTGTGCATTTAGATTTTGTATTAGGGATTTTTCTTGCTTCTTGACATAGACCTGGATTGCAATGTATTTTCCTCTCAGGACTGCCTTTGCTGCATCCCAAAGCGTTTGGATTGTTGTATTTTCATTTTCATTTGTTTCCATATATTTTTTAATTTCTTCTCTAATTGTCTGGATGACCAATTCATTCTTTAGTAGGGTGTTCTTTAACCTCCATGCTTTTGGAGGATTTCCAGCCTTTTTCCTGTGGTTGATTTCAAGCTTCATAGCATTGTGGTCTGAAAGTATGCATGGTATGATTTCAATTATTGTATACTTATGAAGGGCTGTTTTTTGACCCTCTATGTGATCTATCTTGGAGAATGTTCCATGTGTACTCGAGAAGAAAGTATATTCTGTTGCTTTGTGATGCAGAGTTCTAAATAGATCAGTCAAGTCCATCTGATGCAATGTATCATTCAGGGCCCTTGTTTCTTTATTGACCGTGTGTCTAGATGATCTATCCATTTCTGTAAGTGGAGTGTTAAAGTCCCCTGCAATTACCACATTCTTATCAATAAGGTTGCTTATGTTTGTGAGTAATTGTTTTATATATTTGGGGGCTCCCGTATTTGGCGCATAGACATTTATAATTGTTAGCTCTTCCTGATGGATAGACCCTGTGATTATTATATAATGCCCTCTTCATCTCTTGTTACAGCCTTTAATTTAAAGTCTAGTTTGTCTGATATAAGTATGGCTACTCCAGCTTTCTTTTGACTTCCAGTGGCATAATAAATAGTTCTCCATCCCCTCACTCTCAATCTAAAGGTGTCCTCACATCTAAAATGAGTCTCTTGTAGACAGCAAGTAGATGGGTCTTGTTTTTTTATCCATTCTGATACCCTATGTCTTTTGGTTGGCGCATTTAATCCATTTACATTCAGTGTTATTATAGAAAGATATGGGTTTAGAGTCATTGTGCTGTCCATAGGTTTCATGCTTGTAGCGATATCTCTGGTACTTTGTCTCACAGGATCCCTCTTAGGATCTCTTGTAGGGCTGGTTTAGTGGTGACGAATTCCTTCAGTTTCTGTTTGTTTGGGAAGACCTTTATCTCTCCTTCTATTCTAAATGACAGACTTGCTGGATAAAGGATTCTTGGCTGCATATTTTTTCTGTTCATCACATTGAAGGTCTCCTGCCATTCCTTTCTGGCCTGCCAAGTTTCAGTAGAGAGATCAGTCATGAGTCTTAAAGGTCTCCCTTTATATGTTAGAGCACGTTTATCTCTAGCTGCTTTCAGAATTTTCTCTTTATCCTTGTATTTTGCCAGTCTCACTATGATATGTCGTGCAGAAGATCGATTCAAGTTACGTCTGAAGGGTGTTCTCTGTGCCTCTTGGATTTCAATGCCTTTTTCTTTCCCCAGATCCAGGAAGTTCTCAGCTATTATTTCTTCAAGTACACCTCAGCACCTTTCCCTGTCTCTTCCTCCTCTGGAATACCAATTATGTGTAGATTATTTCTCTTTAGTGCATCACTTAGTTCTCTAATTTTCCCCTTATACTCCTGGATTTTTTTTATCTCTCTTTTTCTCAGCTTCTTCTTTTTCCATAATTTTATCTTCTAGTTCACCTATTCTCTCCTCTGCCTCTTCAGTCCGAGCCGTAGTTGTCTCCATTTTATTTTGCAACTCGTTGATAGCATTTTTTAGCTCCTCCTGGTTGCTCCTTAGTCCCTTGATCTCTGTTGCAAGAGATTCTCTGCTGTCCTTTTACTGTTTTCAAGCCCAGCGATTAATTTTATGACTATTATTTTAAATTCACTTTCTGTTATATTCTTTAAATCATTTTTGATCAGTTCATTAGCTGTTGTTATTTCCTGGACATTTTTCCGAGGGGAGTTCTTCCATTTTGTCATTTTGGATAGTCCCTGGAGTGGTGCGGGACTGCGGGGCACTTCCCCTGTGCTGTCTTGAATAACTTGCAGGGGCTGCAGTCAGACCTGATGTCTGCCCCCAGCCCAGCACTGGGGCCACAGTCAGACTGGTGTGTGCCTTCTCTTCCCCTCTCCTAGGGCCGGATTCACTGTGGGGTGGCGTGGCCTGTCTGGGCTACTTGCACACTGCCAGGCTTTGGTGCTAGGGATCTGGCGTATTAGCTGGGGTGGATTGGCAAGGTGCACAGGGGCGGGAGGGCTAGGCTCAGCTTGCTTTTCCTTCAGATATCTGCTTTGGGAGGGGCCCTGTGGCACTGGGAGGGAGTCAGACCCGCCTGAGGGAAGGATCCACAGAAGCACAGTGTGGGGTGTTTGCGTGGTGCAAGCAAGTTCCCTGGCAGGAGCTGGTTCCCTTTGGGATTTTGGCTGGGGGATGGGCGAGGGAGATGGCGCTGGCGAGCGCTTTTGTTCCCCACCAAGCTGAGCTCTGTCGTCCTGGGCTCAACAACTCTCCCTCCCGTTGTTCTCCAGCCCTCCCATTCTACGAGCAGAACTGTTAGCTTATAACCTTCCAGATGTCAAGTCCCTCTTGCTGTTGGAACACACTCTGTCTGGCCCCTCCACTTTTGCCAGCCAGACTCGGGGCTCTGCTTGGCCGGCGGGCCGCCCCTGCGCCCCGGCTCCCTCCCGCCAATCCATGGAGTGCACACCGCCTCGCCGCCCTTCCTACCCTCTTCCGTGGGCCTCTTGTCTGTACTTGGCTCCGGAGACTCCTTTCTGCTAGTCGTCTGGCAGTTTTCTGGGTTATTTAGGCAGGTGTAGGTGGAATCTAAGTGATCAGCAGGATGTGCGGTGAGCCTAGCGTCCTCCTACGCTGCCATCTTCCCTCCAGTCTACAGTTGGTAAACTGTAAAAGTCAACCTTGGGGCACCTGGGTAGTTCAGTCGGTTAAGTGTCCGACTTTGGCTCAGATCATGATCTCACGGTCTGTGGGTTCAAGCCCTGCGTTGGACTCTGTGCTGACAGCTCAGAGCCTGGAGCCTGCTTCAAATTCTGTGCCTCCCTCTCTTTCTGACCCTCCCCTATTCATGCTCTGTCTCTCTCTGTCTCAAAAATAAACACTAAAAAAAAAAAATAAAATAAAAGTCAACCTCATTGTCATACAATTTATATACAATAAGCACCATATTTTGTGTGTACAGCTTAATTAATTTCATAAATGAATGCTGTCATATTATTGTCACTCCAATCAAAATATAGCACTCCATTACCTGGGAAAATTTCCTCATGCCACTTTGTTTTAGATCCCTACACATCAGCTCAGAAAACAACTAATATTCTATATTTTTCTGTAGAGTAGTAGTGACTTGTCTAAAAGAGATTATAAATGGGATCATTTAGTATCTTTTTCTACTTTTTTTTTGTTTAGTATATTACTTTTGAGATTCATTCTTTGTATTGATGAGTACAATTCCGAGTATGAATATAATATAGTTTGTTTATTCTTTCACCTGCTAAGTACAGTTTGGATTGTTTGCACAATATTTAGAATAGAAAAATGATATGTAAAAAAAGAACAAAGTTGCAGAGTTTACATTACCTGTTTCAAACACTTAGTAAAAAATTATAGTCATCAGGAAAGTGTATATAGGCACCAGGATTTTAAAAGAAATAGATCAGCAAAGGGGCTCCTGGGTGGCTCAGTCAGTTGAGCATCTGACTTCAGATCAGGTCATGATCTCATGGTTGGTGGGTTCAAGCCCTACATGGGGTTCTGTGCTGACAGCTCAGAGCCTGGAGCCTACTTCGGATTCTGTGTCTCCCTCTCTCTCTGCCCCTCCCCTGCTCACACTCTGTCTCTCTCTCAAAAACAAATAAACATTAAAAAAAAAATAGGTCAGCATGGAGTCTGAAAATAGGTGCCATGAAAATTCAAAAAGAAGAAAAAAGTATTTTCAAAAATTATTGCTGGGATAACATATAGACATACTGTATAAAATGATTAGAAATGAATCAGTTAAGGATCGCCTGGGTGGCTCAGTTGGTTAAGAATCTGACTTCAGCTCAGGTCATGTTCTTGTGGTTTGTGAGTTCAAGCCCTGCGTAGGGCTCTGTGCTGACAGCTCAGAGCCTGGAGCCTGCTTCAGATTCTGTGTCTCCCTCCTTCTCTGCCCCTCCCCTGCTCATTCTCTGTCTCTCAAAAATAAATAAATGCTATTTTTTTTTAAAAAGAAATGGATCAATTTATTATACACAAATCTAAAAAAAAATTAAGCTTCAATAAGAAAACAAAGGAGGATATCTGCAATTTTGACCTAAGATTCCATAGAACAATTGAAACACTAACCATAGAAGGAAAATTAATAAATTAAACTTCATGAAAATTAGTAACTTCTGCTCACTTAAAACTACTTGTTAAGGAAAAAAAACATGCAAACCACAGACTAACAAAATATTTGTAATACATATATCTGACAAAGAGCTTGTATCTCTATATACACAAACTCCTACAACACAATACAAAAAAATATTGAGCAATTTAATAGAAAATTAAAGATATATGTACTTGAAAAGACACTTCACCAAAAAGGATACATGAAAGACCAGTTACGGGGTGCCTGGGTGGCTTGGTCAGTTGGTCGTTCGACTTGGGCTTCGAGCCCCGCGTCGGGCTCTGTGCTGACAGCTCGGAGCCTGGAGCCTGCCTGGGATTCTGTGACTCCTTCTCTCTCTGCCCCTCCGCCTCTCATGCTCTGTCTCTCTGTCTCTCTCTCAAAAATAAATAAACATTAAAAAAAAAAAGGCCAGTTAGCACATAACATAATGCTCAACATTAGTCATCTAGAAAATGCAAAGTAAAAGCACAATGATTTTACCACCTTGCATACCCTGGAATAATTTAAATTTAAAATATCAAAACCATCTAATTTTGGCAAGGATGAGGAGCCACATGAACTCTGCTATATTTATTATTTTTTTTATATTTTATTTTACAGAGAGAGAGAGAGCACAAACAGGGGAGAGAGGCAGAAGGAGAGAGATAATCATGATAGTAAATGCTTAGCATGGAGCCTGAGGCAGGGCTCAGTCTTACCACCACAAGTTCACAACCTGATCCAAAATCAAGAATTGGTGCTTTACCGACTGAGCCACCCAGGCACCCCAACTCTGCTATATTTCTTTCTTTTTCTTTTTTTTTAAGTTTATTTATTTACTTTGAGAGAGAGAAAGCCTGCACACATGCACATGTGAGTGGGGGAGGAGCAGAGAGAGAGAGGGAGAGAGAAAACCCCAAGTAGGCTTCAAGCTGTTAGCACAGAGTCTGATGTAGGGCTCAGTCCCACCAACCCTGAGATCATGACCTGAGGTGAGATAAAGAGTTGGACACTTAACTGCTTAACCAACTGAGCCACCCAGTCCCCCCTGCTATATTTCTGATAGAAACATAAAATGATGCAACTGCTCTGGAAAATGCTTGGCAGTTTCTTATCAAAGCAGGAATTCATCTACCCTCTGGCCTAACAACTCTACTACTCCAAAATACTACTAAAGAGAAATAAAAATATATCAACGAAAAGCCTGTACAAGAATGTTCCATAGCAGCTTTTTTCATATCAACATAAAACTGGAAATAATCCAAATGACAATTAACAAAGGACAAGTCCACATATTTTTATAACACGAAATACTACTGAACAATAAAGAGTTCAATTGTGGCACCTGGGTGGCTCAGTCAGTTAAGCATCCCACTCTTGATCTCAGTTCTAGTCATGATCCCAGAATCCCTTGGGATTCTCTCTCTGTTCCTCCCCCACTCGCATGCATGCGTGCAATCTCCTTCTCTCTCAAAATAAAGTTTAAAAAAAAAAAAAAAAAAAAAAAAGAGAGATCCATTGATCCATTAAATAACCTAGGTGTATCTCCAAAGCATGTTGAATGAAAAAAGTGCAAAATAGCACATACTTTACGATTCAATTTATATGAAATTATCAAATGGCAAAGAAAAAGACTAAATTTACTGAGATAGTCATTGGAGGAGGGCTTCTGAAGTAGAATGAGAGGATTTTCTATAGTAATAGAAATTTCTAGATCTTGGTTGTGTTGGGTTGATGTGTTTCATGGGTATATGCATTTCTCAAAATTCGCAAAACTACACACTTAAGCTCTGTCCATTTCACTGTATTTTGTCATACTTTATTTAAAAAAGGAAAAAATAGAAAAAAATTAATAGATGATAAAAATTATGTTACTATATAATAGAGTGAGAGAAGGCAATTTCACTTGGAATAGTGTGGAGGGTAAAAGAATGTAAATTGGTAGAGTCTAAAATGAAAATTAAATCCAGAGTTAAAAGGGGAAGAAATATGTGTATTTGTAGCATTAACTACTAAAAAATATATATAACTTTATTTTCCTTTAGATATTAAATATATTAGTTGGTTTGTTTGCAAGGTCTGAGTTTTAGGCATGATCACATGAGAACAAGTAAATATAATGCATGACTAGGAAATCAGGATAGCACTATTAGATTTCTATAATCTGGTATCTTAAGGAAATTTGTACCTTGAAAATTATATTGTACAATCATCGCCTACTTTAGTGCCTACAGCATACTGATATTAGGGTAGAATTCATTTTCAACCTAAATATACCGCCTAATACAAAGCTTTTGATAGTTGTTTTAAATAAATACACATATTCTTATATTTTACTAAAAAGCATATCCATATTCTGTTTTTAATCTACCAGTTTTTATCTGGTTTTATAAATCATAATGTATCATAACCATGGGGCTTCAGAAACATAATTTTTTTTTGAAGACAAAATCTATAACTCCTAAAACTGGAAAGAGTGAAACAAAAGCAGGTATTTATTTCTATGCCTGGTTTTGCTTTTTAATTTTATCTTTCTTTTTAGATAAGCTCACTCTAATTGATAATGACTTTCTGCTTGCAAGCAGTGAGATACAATTTGTTTTTAATTTAGCAAATTTAAAAAAAGAGAACAAAATATAACTATTGCCAAATGCAGAGTAAAATGAGCATTCATTGACAGTTTACAGGTGATATAGCAATGTATAATGTGATTTATCCTTTGAATTGGCAATTATAGAAATGCAGAGAAAATAAGTAGTTAGCAAGACCATGTATAGTATAATTTTAATTCAGTAACAATACACTTGCTAAAGTAATTTAAAATACACGACATGGCATCTTCATATTGCCTTTGAATAAACCTTAGTTTGGTCAGGAAACACCATATAAACTTTCCTCTTTGTTTTTACATATTTGTTTTACACATTTCAATGTGCAGTTATCAGTTGTCTTTATGGGTCAAGGAGGTTATACGGGGAGGGAGGTAAATCTAATAGAAAATATTGGGATTCAATGAAGAATTCCATGGCTTAATACATGTTGTACAGAACTCTTCCTGATGTGAGGAAGATCACTTTGCAAAGAAACCCAGCACTTCAGGAAGAAATATACTGAGATTCCAAATGGTCTCCTGATAAGGAAAAACTCAGTGAGAGAGTCCAGCATGGTTCTGCCTAAGTTCTCTCATAAAGTGTAGAAAAATGCCTCTAAAACAGAATCTAACAAGGAAGATAGAATGAGTGTGAGGTGAAGACCGGGTCACAACACAAGGGCCTAGAGCAGGACCCACAAACTGGTATCATTGTGTACTGGTGAGTGGTGAGAAGTTAGTTTTGGGGGTGTTTTATTTTTCTTCCTTCCTTCCTTCCTTCCTTCCTTCCTTCCTTCCTTCCTTCCTTCCTTCCTTCCTTCCTTCCTTTTATTTGAAAGAGAGAGAGAGATAGAGCATGAATGGGAGGAGGGGCAGAGAGACAGGGTGACAGAATCCCAAGCAGGCTCCATGCCATCAGTGTGGAACCCATGCAGGGCCCAAATTCACGAAATGTGAGATCATGACCTGAGCTGAAACCAAGAGTTGGACGCTTAACTGACTGAGCCACCTAGGCACCCTGAGAAGTTTCCATAATACTCTGGTTCATGTAGACTTATTCTTGGGTTAATGTTTGGTCCTGGACTGAAACTTTCTGAACTATATGAGCAGTAGGACTTCCTGCAATATTCAAGATGTGGTGCCCCAAAGAGAGAAATGTGGGATGAACTAATGAAGGGCAACTGGAAAAAAAAGATTAAATGTGAAAAAATATGGTAATGTCTGCATGCAGTTATATTTGTATGGAAAAATCCAAAATGCATATCAAAAGAGCAACAGTCCAAATTTCCCATGCTTCCTGTCATAATGCTGTCCCACACTCTGTCCTTCAAACTGTGTTATTACGTCATTTCTTCCATGAATATATTGTTTACTTCCCAGCTTCAAATTAAACTTTTCTGTCCTTAAGGATATCTTTTCCCATACATTTGAAAGTCAGAACTAATTTTTCACAAACCATATTAAAAGATAGGCTTAATACCTTTCTTGATTGACAAAGGCATTTCCAGACCATATGTTTTCTCTCTGTCACAAGGGATCCCTACATATAGCTCCCCAGTACTCATTATATCATTTGCCACCCTACTTACACTGTGGCTAATTTATTGGCAAAAAAAATTATGTTAATTTTCAGTTTAATTACATATTTTTCTATTTATTGGTATGTTGATAATCCAATCATGATCTTGAGTTGGATAATATTTAAGGAAGTGGTGGTAGTAAGCCAGGAGAAAATGGGAATGTCATAAAGAGACCAACAGTATTTTGAGATGGAGCTTTTGGTTCAAACTATGGCTGTGATTTGTACAGCTTTGCTCCATTTCTGGCATTGGCATGATCTTTTCAGTCTACTCAACACATTTTTTTGGAAAGGGTCATAGCTGATGACTGGGCATTAGGCTAGTCTGTGCTTCTGTGACCTCACAGCATTCCTTTTACCTACCTATTTCCTATTGTTGCATATTGTCTTTCTTGGTGGTTTTAAAGAGCATCTTTTCCTAACCTCTTTGAAGTTTAGTGAAGTCTATATTAAATAAGACTCTTGAAAACAGCTAATTTGTAAAATTGAACGTATAAAATTATGTTTGTCTTTGTAAAGATAAATTTTAATAGCATTTTAACAAGGAATTTATGAGAAAAAAAGGATTGAAAAATACAGTTATAAATATATATAGAACTCTAGAACTGGGTTAGAAACTTTACAGAACAAAAAGCAATTAGAAGCTAGGAAGTATAGGAAGGAATTAAATATTTTAATTGTTAACTTTTTAATGAAAAGTATATTCATATGAATCCATTAGTATGGACAACAAATGGATTCATATAAATCTAAAACTAAAAATATTAACAATAAAAAACTACTTTTTCACAACATTTCTAAATATTTTTTCAATATCCAATATATTTTTCATCTTGAATGTGCCTTACAGTTTAAAGAAATCAAAGCAAAAGTCTGAACAACATCCATGTATATACTATGTTAAAATGTTGTTTTATGTATTAGAATGTTTTCCATCCAGTGAACAGTAACCCATTGAGTTTAGAAATCAGTTTACTGCATCATAATCACAAGGTTAAAAAAATGAAATGGAAGTAAATAAAATATGGCCAAGAGTTAACTGTTTGGTAAAACTTTTGTACATAGGTACTATTAATATGTAAAAGATGTCTCTTACCTTTTCTTCCTCTGGGATCAACATGCACTGAAAATATTACTTATATACTTATATTATTCATAAATACATAGATATATTTAAATTAATTTCACCCACTATGAGTTAAGATACATATGAATAGAAATTAATTACCACTTTAGATCTTGAATAAGATGTTTATAAGACCACTGGCAGTGTGAAAGTTGCCATCTGTTTTTAAGAAACAGTATAAATGCTCCTAGCTTAGTAATTATACTTATTCACTTAATTAATTCCCAAATATTCCTTCAGTATTGTATAATCTATTGATACTTATGGTGTAACCTTCTCTACTCATGAAGTCTTTCAGTCTACATGTGAAGTATATTCATAGACAAAAGTAAACTATATGCACTTTATTATGCACACTAATGCTAAAATTTCTCTTGATTAACATAATAAATATACAACATAGTTTATAGAATACTTGTAGAGTAAATATTTTTATGCATAAATAATTCAACTTAAAGTTTTCTTCATCTACTATGGGGAAACAATGATAAATAAGCTACAGTCTTTGCTCTCTACACACTTACCATGGACTGAATCACTTGTGTTTTCAAGTCCCGAAAATGTAAAATATGATGAAACAAATCTTCTGATGAAAGTTCAGTCTGAATTCTATGTGGATATAGAAGAGGAATCAATTAATACTGAGAATAGAAGATCTATGATCTTGTTTCATTAGCTTTGTTCCCTAGCAAACTGAATTAAACCATTTATATAGCCTCCTAATGAAACTAAACAAATCAAAAACACTTCCTTGATTAAGGACTATTTAATAACTCTAATGCTATTTGGAGACCTTCATTTCATTAATACTAATAGGGCATCATTTTAATTATGATAATAACACAAGCATGTAGTAAATAAATTCAAAGAATGACTTAGGATCTAAGCTATGCTAATACTTAATTCTATGTCCTTAGGCAAATAAACTTCACTTTACCCTGATTTCCTCATGTGTAAATGGGACTATCGTTAGTAATTTTTGTTTTGCTTTGTATTTATGCCTTCTAAAGAAGGATTTCTCATTTTCCAGTTTTTAATTTTTAATTCTACAGTAACTTTTATGATTTTTAACTTAATTGTTTGATTATTTGCAAGGACTTTTTTTTAAGAATTAAACTGCAACTTTAGATTTGCTCTTTTCCAAATGTCTGCCTCATATTCCAAATGCCTATAAAAATCTAGCAAGTTTTGTGGAATTTCTTTGATAATGTACTGAATTTCTGTATGCTTGTGAATAAAATCTTATTTTTTCTGTCTACATTTTCCTACCTTTATCATTTTGACTTTAAAATAATTGATAATTAATAATTGGTAACATCACCTTGTTTTTTACATACATATCTTTTCTGATAAATATTATACATTAATTTTTCTATATTATATGTTAATATTATTTGTCAAGTTTACCACAAATAGGCTGCTGACAGTAATTACTATAACTTTAATTTTATAGAATATTTAAGGAAGAATCAACATCTGAAAAACACTTTGTCTTCCTATCCATAAAAAAACAAAAGAACATTTTTTTACATCCTTACCATTCTATACATTTCTTACTATTTTATACCTTCGGTTTTTCCTTAGAATTTTATTATTTGTGTTTGTATTATAAATGGTATACTATATTCCTTTCTGGTTTCTAAATATTTTTGGTTTTATATTGGGGGAATTTAATGTATTAATTACTTTTTCTTAGGTTCATATCTAATTATTTTTATAGGTATTTTCGCTATGTCCATAAGTTTCCAAATAATACATGTCAATCCATACTAAAGATGTTTTAAGAAAGAGCAAGTGTATTCTTATCCAAAACAACCACCGAGTTTCACTCCTATTAAGAATATGTAATTATTTTGTTTCTGTTTTTAGTTTTGATCATAACTTCCTTTACATTTTTAAATAAAATGTCACCAAATAGTAGCCACTGATTTTTCACCTCTAAACTCCTAACAGAGTTTCTTCACTGTTTTCTTTGTTTTTCCTTTTTTCTCTTCCTTCTTTCTTTCTTTCTTTTGTTAACTCTGTACCCGTAAGGAGCTATCAATATATATTTCTTTTAATTTTTGTTTCCATCAGCTGTAGATAGATAGAACTTTTAGATTTTCTTATAATATGAAACTGTTAGAGTCATCTCACTCCACTTGATTCCATCTCTTTTCTACCTTTCTTATATGTCTTCCACCTTTGTTACATCTACGAATTGTCGGGAGTAATATCAGTAAAATAATTGACTTATTTTCTTTGTCTAAATGTGGCAACTAAAAAATAACATTTTACCTTATTCATGACTGTAAAGAGTTTTGCACAGTCAGGAAGATTTTATGAGAAAAAACTACTACTTTCTAGATACCAGGTGTGCCAAGAAGTCAGCCTGACTGACCCTAGTTCATGGACAATAACATGCTCTTTCCTGAGCTTTTTTTCTCTTTAGACTTGGCATTCAAGATTATAAATTTGAAAAACAAAAACTAACAACAAGAAAAGTGCATGTCCTTATTCATCAATTCTGCATGGAACAGAGTATTTCCTTTTCTTTTGAAGACTTTAGTCATTCTCCAGCTCCAAAAGCATTCCTTCTATTATTAGTTTATGTCTATCCTTTTTGCTTTTTTTTTCTCTTTCTGCAACTTTCATTATTTGCTTTTTAGATACCCTGGCTTTAGGTTAGTGTTTGCTTTCTATTTTGAGATTCCTTTGGATCTTACAGTCAAATAATTTAGATCCCAGCAAAGACTATCATAATTTTATGTGTACTTTATTCTTAAAAAATATTGGGTTTTGTTCCATAAAAGCCTTTATTGTTGCAATCATAATTACTTTTTTAAAAAGTAATTTTAAATTTAAAAAATTTAAATTTTAAATTACTTTTTAAAAAAGTAGTTTTATTTATTTTTGAGAGAGAGAGCACAAATGGAGGGAAAGAGAGAGACAGGTACAGAGGATCCTAAGGGGGCTATGCACTGACAGAAGTGAGCCCAATGTGGGCTTGAACTCACCAACTGTGAGAACATGACCTGAGCTGAAGTTGGATGTTTAACTGCCTGAGCCACCCAGGTGCTCCCAGAAATTGAGTTTTTAATATGTTTTAAAATCTGCTACAATATTCAGTTATATTTATTAATTCTCTTGAACTATCACGTAATATACAAATAGAAATTCTACTTTTGAAATTATTATATCTATAATAGTTTTCTCATGTGTTAACTTCTTGGAGGTTCCTAATCCTTACTCTATGAGGCTACTTAGAGTCATGTCATATAAGACTTAACTGCTGTAAGTCTCCATTTGCCTAATATAATAGTTTGAGTTACTGCCATGAAAATTGCTCTTTCAATTCCAAAAATATGTTTGGTTTTACAGAATATTTGAGTCTGAGATGGGACTTTAACAATCACATTATTCTTCTGTGCATTCTAGAAATAATTTAAGAATTCATATAACAAGGGAAATCTAATACGATTGATTTTGCCTTTTACTACTTCCTTTTCTGTCCTCCTAGCATCTGATCCCAAGTCTGATAGTAATCTCTGAAATATCAAAATGTTCTGAGTGCCAGTCTAACTCTTCATACCAATTTTAAAGTTGAGTCATAATAATCATCTGAAAATGATTTCACTCAAGATTATTTTCGGGTGGGGGGTTGCAGTTGGTTGTACAAACATGCATACCATGTAGTTTCTTTAGTATCTCAAATTGTCTTCTTATATGTAACTGCTATGGATGAAATACTATTTATTTTTATATATTCTAAAGTTAATATAATGAAATATTTAAGATAAGTCTTTTCTAATTATCAGCTTTTTAATTCTACTCCACTGAGTTCTCTCGTATTTCCAGAATATTTCACAGAAAACATAAAGAGGGAGAAAGATTAATATTTACATATTATCTATAGTCACAGAATAGTCCTTCTAGTTTTATTAATCATATGTGTATGCATATTTTCTTATCATCATTTTAATGTGGGAATGTGATCCAGCATTTTGTCTTATGAAATTAGGAAAATAATCCTCTATGTGATGATACCTATTTGCAAAGTTTTATACAAATGTGTTACAGAATTAAGTCCTAATAATATAAGATGATTATGTTCACAAAGGAGTATCATTGGTGGTGGATTAAGTGTGTGTGAAAGGATTAATCAACAAATGTTCAGAGTTCACTGTCATAGGGATCACACCATGAATGCGATGGCTGCCTCATGATGGGTTCTAAACTTCAATACCATGAATCTTTAAAAATGTAGTTTTGGGGTAATGTTAAATGAAGAGCATGTTGCATATTTCTTAAAAATTTATTTCATGACAATTCAATTTTCAACTACATTACAGTGCTTTAGAGCCCAACTGTTGTTTTATTGAAGAAAAGTGATTAACTTAGAAATGGCTTCTCCATAGCATCAGTCTCCATATCTTCTTCATAGTGAATGTGGCATACAAGTGTCTCAGGAACTCTGCAGGGAGTCAAATAACCACAACAGGAAGTCTTCACCATTAAAACAACTGTTCCAGTACAAGAAGATTACAAGTGCCTGTTAATATTTTCTAGTTATTTCAATGGTGAAGTCCTAATCTAAAAACAATTGCTTGTCCTGTAATTTTTCAACCTAGTTACTGTACATAGGGGCAAAAATGCAACAAATAAGCATGCATTAACTGTCAGAACAAAAACATCATTCAGTGTTTTGGTTTATACTTATTTGGAAATATGAGAAACACTATTGGTCTATAAAACTCTAATGAAGTTATTGACATTGAATCAGAATAAATTATCACTTCTGTTTTCAGTCAGAATAATGTGGAGGATCTATAGCTATTCTGATGGCACTGTCAATATAATATTGATCACTTCAGATAGTGTCATAATATCATGGCAAGCCAAGGAATAAACTATTAAGCTAGTGAATAGAAAAATTATAAACATCATATTGTGACCTAATACGAATTTTAAAAGTTAATTGTATTAAAAATACAAATCAGACTGACTTTTAAAAATACTTAGAATGGTTTGTATAACAAAAGCACTTAAGAAATATTGTATAATATACACATTGCATAGGAAATATCAGCAAATTTTATTTAGTGGCAATGCATTTTTTTTTGCCAAAAAACCTAGTAAAATAAAGTAGAAAAAAATATTAGTATGGAAAATAAATATAAACACCTAAGTCAGGGAAAAGGTTAATAACACTAACTGCTAATAACTAAATAAAAATCATCCACAATTTGATAGGAAAAATTCACCCAAATTACAAATTTGTCAGCACTGAGATAACTTCAGAGTGTTCTCACACTTCCTAATTAATAGATATCCCTTCCCCCAAAGACAACTCTTGCTTTTTTTTTAAATGTTAATTTGTTTTTGAAAGAAAAAGAGACAAAGTGCACGCAGGGAAGGAGCAGAGAAAGAGGGAGACACAGAAGCCAAAGCAGGATCTAGGCTCTGAGCTGTAAGCACAGAGCCCTACGTGGGGCTCAAACTCATGAACTGGGCAATCATGACCTGAGCGGAAGTCCTGTGCTCAACTGACTGAACCAGCCAGGTACCCCCAAAAGACAACTATACTTAATTTAAAAAATTTTCTTAACGTTTATTTATTATTGAGACACAGAGAGACACTGAGCATGAGCAGGGGAAGGGCCGAGAGATGGAGAGACACAGAATCTGAGGCAGGCTCCGGACCCTGGGCTGTCAGCACAGAGCCCGATGCGGGGCACAAACCCACAAACCAGGAGATCATGACCTGAGCCAAAGTCGGACACTCAACAGACTGAACCACACAGGCGCCCCTATACTTAATTTTTAAAATCATAGATTCCATCTGTCCATTACTGAAATTCATATAAATGGTAACACAAAATTATATACATCCTTTTTTCACTTCTTTTATTTAGCATAATAATGCTCTAAAACCCATCCATGTTGATGTATATCAGTTTAGTCTTTTATTTCTACATACTAATCCATTATATCGATATACCATATTCTGTCTATTAAGAAACAGTCAGACTGTTTTGAGTCTTTAGGGTATTATGAATAAAATTGTGAACATTCTTGTTTAAATCATTATGTGGATACAAGTATTCTGTTATCTTGAGTGTACACATAGGAGTAGAATTTCTGGGTAATTGGATAGGTCTACATTTGAAGTGTTTAAAAACTGCCTAGAGGTTTACAAACTGGTTGTACTACATTTTGAATTGAGTCATTTTAATGGCCTTACATTTAAGTTATTTCTTAGGTATCACTTAATTTTGTCTTTGGGTATTGATGTTAATGTGCTTATCTTGCTATTTTTTTCCTTTTGCTAAACTTGGTTTTATTTCTCTGTTCCAGATTATTTTTTATTACTTATTTTTATTTTATTTCATTTTATTTTTTTATTAAAAAGTATTTTTAATGTTTGTACTTGAGAGAGAGACAGATACAGAGACAGAGCATGAGTGGGGAGGGGCAGAGTGAGAGAGGGACACAGAATCTGAAGCAGGCTCCAGGTTCTGAGCTCTCAGGACAGAACCTGCCGCAGGGCTCAAACTCACAAGCCGTGAGATCATGACCTGAGCCAAAGTTGAACACTTAACTGACTGAACCACCCAGGCACCCCTTATTTCATTATTTTATAAATTAGCTCTTTATTATATTTCTTTTCTACATTGGCTTATCAGCTAAATTTTCTTTCAGTTGCATTTTTTGGTATTGGACTGGCTATTAAAATGTTTATTCTTGGGAATTAGAATTTCTGTATCACTAGTTCACACTTTATTCTTCACAATTCATACTTCAAAAATATAAGAGTATTGCAAGAATTTAATTCCACTTTCTCAACTATCCTTTGGTATTATTATCACAGAGTTTACTTTTGTATACTTATAAGTCACAATTTTTACTTTAGACAGATATTGACATTTGAGCAAATTAAGGGGAAAATTCAGTCTTTTATATTTAGCATATATTGATAGTTGCTAGTGCTCTTCATTATTTCCTGTGGAGTCAGTTTTCTGTCAAAAAATATTTTCATTTGTGTTCAGCATGAAGATTTTTCATTAGTATTCATTTTTTATTTTTCTGAAATTTGTTTTATTTCATTCTCATTTTTTTACAAGGTATTTTTACTGGGTACAGAATCTGGGTTGGTAGTTTCCCTTCTTTTCTTACTTCCCACCTCTCTTTGCTTCTCTCTCTGTCTCTCTCTTTTTCTTGTTTGTTTTGCTTCACCATGTTGGGTCTATTTGAGTTCACTGTGCTTCTGGAATCTATATATTGATTTTTTTTCACTAAAAATGGGAAATTTTAAGCTATTATGTCTTTAAATATTTTTCCTGCCTTTTTTTCCCATTCTCTTATTCTGGGACATGAACATCAGACCACTTGATATATTCCTACATATTGCCAAAGCACTTCTCATCAATTATTTTATTACATCAGAAAGACTTACTTGAATTTCCTTGACTTTATTTTCCCATCTGAATTATATTTGAATTATATTTGGGATCTGGATTATGCTGTCTTTCTTTAAACGATGTGAAATATTTTTCTTGCAAAATTTTAATCCACGGACAACTTTCCTTCTTTCCATGTTTTGACTTAGTTTTTATAAGGTTTGTAGTATTCTTACTCCTAATGTGTGGTATTTCTGGTGTCTGCATTGAGTGTCTTGGGAATTAATAAAGTTTCTCCCCTATGGTTGGGCCAGAATTCCGGCACTATGTCACATCAAGTACCTTTTTCCCATTTTCATCACTTTAGAAGCCTGACAGACTTTTATCCTCTTCATGTTCAGTCCAACTCTTAGCCAAGTAAACTTTGGGAAACCTGCCCCCCACCCTGAATTTGGGGCCCCTCCTAGGAGCTGCTTCTTTCTCTCTAGAATGCTCCCTGCAAGTTTCAGATGCTTCAGCAGATCCATCTGGTTGTTGCCTCTTTCACTTAGTGCTCAGTTTGGACTCTACCTCTCAATGATACTTTCAGGATAGATAAAAGGCCAATGTGAATTTAGTGTTCCTCTTACTTATTTTCTTTCAGTTACTGAAAATTTTTTTTGGTTGAAAGAACCACCTTTTCCAGTTATATCTCCATCAGAGGCATCCAATTACTTTTCTGGTGGGGATACAAAGACCCTACCACTCACCCAGGGATACAGTTATGAAATGCCATTGCAGCATTAGAGCTTCTCACAGAAGTTACTGAGCATCTCAGCTCACGTTCTCTCCCTACTCATTTCTACTTCCTTCCTGCCTTCCTACAGGTGTTTTTTTTCTTCCCCCCTCCCCCCAAGAACACTCTCTATTATATTTCCTACATGTTAATCTCCTGGAAAGTACATCTATGACAAGTACTTACCTCAAAGAATTGTAAAGAACAAAGCAAGTTAAGTACATATATTATCTTAGATTTTTTTAAGTTTATTTATTTTTGACACAGAAAGAGAGAGAAACAGAACATGAGTTGTGGAGGTGCAGAGAGAGGGAGACACAGAATCTGAAGCAGGCTCCAGGCTCTGAGCTGTCAGCACAGAGTCCCATGTGGGGCTCAGATTCACGGACCAATGAGATCATGACCTACCTGAGCGTTAAGTCAGATGCTCAACCAACTGAGCCACCCAGGTGCCCCCATTATCTTAGCGTTTTAAATACTTTCAATCATTATTACTTTTGTATTTTTCTTAATCTTCCCAATTATTACTGTATTTTTATTTACTGACTGTAACTCATAGCTTTCATTTATGGAGTATTTTTTTTTAATTTTTTAATGTTTATTTTTGAGAGAAAGAGACAGAGACAGAGACATAGAATGAGCGGGGAGGAGCAGAGAGAGAGGGAGACACAGAATCCGAAACAGGCTCCAGGCTCTGAGCCTTCAGCACAAAGCCTGACGCGGGGCTTGAATTCACAAACGGTGAGATCATGACCTGAGCTGAAGCTGGACACTCAACCCACTGAGCCACCAGGTGCCCCTATGGAGTATTGTTTTTAAATGTAAGGAAACTTTGGCTGTATCTATACCCAATTATTATTTGATTTAGATGCTTTATTATTTTAAATTTTCTGATTAAATTTCAATATTTTCAAAACAAATGAAAGCAAGCGAATAATATGTCAAATTGTTCTCAAGAAAGAACAGTTCTTCAGTTATACTGGGAATGAAACAGTATTGCCAATTCAATAGTAAATTAATAATTTTATCAAGAAAAATCAATTATTCTGTCTTGATATTAGAAGTTTATATTTTTGTTCTAGCGAGGTAAAGGACATTACCATGTTTTGTAAAAATCACTCTTCTGTGTTTGATTAATGCTTTTATCACACCTATATAATAGAAAGTGACCAATAAATGTGAATGTCTTTTCCCCTAACCATCAGCCATGCTATAGGACTTTGCTGCTATTTCAAATATCCTCCTTGCCTATTATATCTAAATCTATTATTGGTAGTCATTAGAATTCCACATAAGTTTCATTTTCTCCCCAACAACCATTTTATACTAATCCCCAATTAGATCTTTATTTTATAATCACACCAGTATTTTTCACTCCATTTCTTCCTTTATATAATGTATAGGAGCTTCAATTTCTCAATCAAATGAATAATCTGTCTCCATGTAGTATCTTCCATCTAAAAAATTGAAGACTCTAGTTCTCCAGTAGTAGGCACTCATATTGTGAATATTTCTTGGCTGACGTTGGCATCATCTTATTGTCTATGAGTTGTTTGGTAAGGATAGTGCAATGCTAATGAGGTTAGGTTAAAACTTGTTTGAGGAGTACCTGGGTGGCTCAGTTGGTGAAGTGCCCAACTCTTGATTTTGGCTCTGGTCATGATCTCCCAGTTTGTGAGATTGAACCTGCTTCAGGCTCTGCGCTGTCAGCACAGAGCCTGCTTAGGATTCTCTCTTCCTGCCCCACCCCCATGCACTTTCTCTCTCCTTGTCTCACTCTCTCTCTCAAAATAAATAAACTTAAAAAATTTTGTTTCAGACCTAGTCAATTACTCTTTTCCATAGCCATAGACTGTACCACCAACACCAGCTCAGTAAATGAAAAGAATAAATGTTTTTATTTATAAACAAAATGTAGGAAAGAGAGAGGATAACTTACCAAGAAAACCTATAATATAAATAGGAATATAATGCAAAGATATAGAATGTAAATTCTTAGTGCATGAATAAGATCATTTATAGTTTCTATTATTTTTGGTCAGTTTTGCTCATCTTTCATAAGCACTATGTCCATTCCTTTTAAAATAACATTGGTTGGAACAGAAATCATATATTTTCTTTCCTTTTTAATGCGCATACATTTTATTAAGTTAAGTAGTCTTAAATGTTTTAGTTAAAATATTCAGGGGATTATAAAAATAAAATGACCTTTTCAGAATTAATGGCAAATTTATGTAGCTGTATTCCCTCACTACTTATGGGGGAAAAACATAAGCAAAATGAGTTGTTTGTATTCATAATTTGATATTTACAAAATAATTCATTTGTCCCCATTTTAGAGGATCTTGGGAAAAGCCCTTGGATGCTCCAGTATCTGGAGGTAGAGAGGGTCAAAAGACATCTTCAAGAGGAGTCAAAGTGAGAAGTCCAGAGTCCCTTCTGTATTAAAAATCTTCAGTGACCTATGAGTGAGCTGGAATCCAAGAATTCTAGCAAGATTATTCTAGTAAATGTGTATATATTTATTTGTTAATTTAGATAAACCGTCATTTTTCCTTCATATTCTTGATAAAACTAATGTAGTACCAGTGACATAATAACAGCATTCTACTTCCCTGGATATTTCTGCAGAATGAGAGTGTAGGTAGATATATATTGCCAAGTAAGGAAAAAGGAAAGCAATGCCAGGTGACCTATTTTTGGACACTAATTATTTTATTGTGATAAAAAATAAATAGATTTTATAATTATTTTTTTATTTTATTATTTTTTAATGTTTATTTATCTTTGAGAGAGAGAGACGGAGAATGAGTGGTAGAGGGGCAGAGAGAGAGGGAGACACAGAATCCAAAGCAGGCTCCAGACTCTGAGCTGTCAGCACAGAGCCCCACACGGGTCCTGAACCCATCAACCATGAGATCATGACCTGAGCTGAAGTCAGATGCTCAACCAACTGAACCACCCAGGTGCCCCTATATTTTATAATTCTTAAGTTCACATTTGGAAAACATTTATGTAAGTATGTACATATGCAACTACCAACCAGAGAAAAAAGTAGAGTATTTCCATACCAGAAAACTATCAAATAATAAACCCCCAATGGTAATTATTCTTCTCACTCTTACCATAGGTTACTTTAGTCTGCTTTTGAACTTATATATAATTGAAATTACAAATTACAAATCATTAGTAATTCTTTCCCTAAAAGTTCTGCCTATGAGATTTATCCAAGCTGCATGTCAGGAGTTCATTCTTCTCTATTGCTCTGTAATATTCTTAAATAAAAATATATCACGATATATTTACCTATTCTATCTTTAAGGGGCAATTGTTTCCAGTTGTGACTATTACAAATAAAACCATTGTAAATATTTCTGAAATTTTTGTTTTGGTGGATAGAAGTAAGCATTTCTGATTCAGAATGGGAACTGCTGATTTATTGTGTAAACATATACTTAGCTTTAGTAAGGCCACTCAGTATTTCAGAGCAATTGTACCATTCTAGGGTGTGAGTCGGGGAGGGGCAGAGAGAGGAAGACACAGAATCCAAAACAGGCTCCAGACTCCTCCAAGCTGTCAGCACAGAGCCCAATCCAGGGCTTGAACTCATGAACCATGAGATCATGACCTGAACCAAAGTCAGACGCTTAACCAACTGAGCACACAGGCACCCCGAAATTCTTCTTAATTTTAGCCTTTCTGGTGGGTGTTTGTTTTCTATTGGATTCTAATTACATTTCCCTGAAATGTTTTTAATTTTTTGTTTATTTCTAGTATATATGATATACAATTGATCTTTGTATATTGACTTTGCTTTTAACAACCTTGCTAAGTTATTTCTAGTAATTAGTGAAACTTTGTTATTTTTTAGCTAAATAATTATTACCTGCACATAATGAATATATGTTTCTTGAATATTTTATTTACTATTTTTTTATCTTCTCCAGTCTTATTTTACATATTTCTCTTTCTTGTGCTATTCTTTCTTGAATCAGCCAGGGTGTTAAATAAAAAAAATGTAGAAATAGTAGATCTTATTTTTGTTCCAATTTGTTTTTTTCTTTGGGGGGGCAGAGAGAGAGGTTCTTGTAGTTTCACTGAGCTTATGCAATTTAGGAGATAGCCAATGACTCCAGAAGAATTTCAAGACAGCTGTGGAACCTACTTCCATGTATGTTCTTCCTCATTGGTAGTTTGCTCTTCAAATTCCAGTGACTTTCAAATTCGAATACCATGATTTATTAAAGAATAAAAGAAGAGACAAAGAAATATAAATGATTATTGTATGCTTTGTACATGGAAACTGGTTTAGAATCATGACATATTTAATCCATTCCTTTGTCAATTCATGACATTGATATACAACTTTGTAAGAGTCAGCAGTAAGGACTTAGGTGGAGAGTTAATGGTTTTTAATGAAATCAATTTATTAGAATTATTTTATAAGATCAAATTTGAAATTATACATTTGGAGAATTACAGAAGTCACAGTATAACATAGTCAATTGCATTTTCACTGCCCCCCCCCCACCAAAAAAGAGCAACACATCAAAAATTCATTGTAAATCAAACATAAAAGAAGTAAACAGAAATCATTATGGAAAACTGTTGCCACTATTATGAAAGAGACAAGAATGAAACCCTACTTATACACTGATTAAAAAAAGAAACAATAGGGGCACCTGGGTGGCTCAGTCGGTTAAGCGGCCGACTTCAGCTCAGGTCATGATCTTGCGGTCTGTGAGTTCAAGCCCCGTGTCAGGCTCTGTGCTGGCAGCTCAGAGCCTGGAGCCTGTTTCAGATTCTGCGTCTCCCTCTCTCTGACCATCCCCTGTTCATGCTCTGTCTCTCTCTGTCTGAAAAATAAATAAACGTTAAATTTTTTTTTTTAAAAAGAAACAATAAAGAAATGAGCAAAGAATATAACTAGAAACACAAAAGTTATTTTAACAGGAACAGAGTGAGAGAGAGAGAAACAGAAGAGCAGTGAGGAGGGAGGAGAAAGAAAACTATAGTACATGGGATGGGAAGTCAAGGGAGCATTAATCAGTATTTTGAGGAGGCAATTTCCATTTCTGTAAGTTTTAACAGGATCACTCTTGCTGTCATTTGAAAAAAAAAAAAACCTGAAAGACTGTAAAGGTTGAGTATGGCAGATTAGCTAAGAAGAAACCCCTTTCATTCAGATGAAAGATAATTATCTTGGCTTGGACTAATGTGGTAACAATGGATGTGGTGAAAATGACCAGTCTGGACAAATTTTCAAGTCAGAGAAAGCAAGGAGGCAAAGATGCCAACAAAATTATGTCCTTATAGTACAAGCAAAAATACATAAAAAGCAGGTAGTAGGTACTAGGCACGGTGTCAAGAATTTTATACACTTTCTCATTTTTATTCCTTTAGTTAAGTCAGGAAGTGTTTAATGAGTTGGTTAAGTGACAAGATGATAATACATAGAAGCATAAAGCAACAAGCATATTAAAGAAAATACAAGTAGTTTGATAGGACTCCATTGTAGCTACAGTGTTTGAGACAAATTTTTGAGGTGGACACTAGAGTGTGACATCATTTGCATCTTATAAAAAGGAATATAAATTTTAATTAAATATAATATGGAACTCAAAAGGGAAAAATGTTTCAGAAGGCAGGAACTAAAATACCAAGAACTGTAGAATATTAACAAGTTACCTAAAAGTATGAACAAAATGAAACCTACGATTCCAAGGAGAGTCAAGCTAGCATTTAGCATTTAAAACTACTTTGGGAAAATACCAACTCTGCCTCTTCTATGTGACTTTCAAAACATATTTTCATCTAAGGATGGTAAGTAGAATATATATCTTATTCAAAATTAGAATATAAAATTTAGAGAGATGGAAGATGGAGAGAATATATTTTATTGGCATGACAACCTATCAATTTTATTAAATCTAAGATTGATTCAGACTTGATTTTGTATCCTAGTTTCACTTTTTTTTTAGTTAGTGTAGCTTTAAACTGGTTATGCAAAAATTTAAGTTTCACTTTCCTCATTTCTAAAGTGAAAACTGAAATAATACTTTCCACATAGAGTTGTTTTGAAGAATTTTTTTTACAAAAATGTATGTAAAACACTTTTTGTTTTCACTCACACATAGATGCTCAATAAATATGATCTATTGTATCATTAATATGCTTACCATATCCTAGGCGCTGTGATCTCTGTTATAAAATAGAATGTTTCTACTGATTTTGAAAGCAAACTTGTAGAACATGTGGCTTATCGTTAGTTTACAAATGAGGAGACTAGAAGAAAGAAATAATTGCAAGAGGTCTAGTAATTAGAAAGTGGTAGAACCAGATTTTGAATTGACTTATAAAACCACCTACTTTCAAAATATTTTCTGCTGTACTAGAACATATACAAAGATTAACTGAGACAGTTCTAATTAAAGACAAGTTTCATTAGCACCCGCACACAAATTTGACTTAAGATCTTCAGATTTTGCTTAGCAAGTATTAATTTAGAAATGCATTCACCATGTCCACGATTCACAGGGAAAATTGGGTAAATATTGTATATGTAGGATTAATAATTTGTTAGAATAAATCTTGTATATATGCCCTGTAATATTTTCCTTCAGCTTCTAAGATTGTTGGGTTTATTTTTTGTTTAACATATATATGCAAATTATAATTTTTTTCACATTCAAGCTGTGCATACTATATTGCAATTAACCAATTTAACAAAGTTAGGTCTGTGACTCAGACTAATGTACTTTCTATTTATAATGTAGCAGCAGGAATAATAATTTTGAAACCCCATAAAATCAATGCTTTCAATAACTATAAAACCAAAGTGAAATAAAAAAAGAGCTCGTTAAAAAGTTCTATTTGTGCAGCATAATACCATGTTTTTCCCAGGAAAATATCCTTCAGGACTGAGTAATGCACTCCAAAACTGATTTTTTTTTTTTTTTTGAGAATTACTATCTAACTAACAAGCTGCTAAATGGTGGCAATAATAACATACTTTACAAAAAACACCTCACGTCTTACCAAATCTTATTGCAAATTTTATTTTTAATAAAACAAATGTTTCCCAAGTTTTAAAAACCTAATGCAAAGCTTTAGTCAATTAAAAAAAATTTAGTCTCTTCGGAACACAGACACAAATTTTCCATTATTGTTAAACAAATATATTCCAAATGACTTTGGAAATCGTAGAACATTGCAGCTCCACAGCTGTCATAATTTTATGTCCATGTGAAATGTTATCACCATGTCCTATCAGTTCTCCACAATGGTTTTCTAATGTTTTCTCAATTTATTCCCACTGCAACCACTCAGTTTACTTCAAACACAGGCTATGCACAGCCTCCCTCTTGCTAGTGGTCTCTTCCCCCTTCAATCCATTCCACATCACTGCCAGTTTAAGCTTTAAGATACTTTTGTCTTGGAATTCCCAACTTAAAACTTACCACCTAAAAAATGAAGTTTGTTTTTGAACCCAGCTTTAAGACCAAAATATTTTTTATTCTGATGCTATCCCCATTGCTTTGAATACATTGAAAAAAAATCTAATATTAACAGAAACAAACAGCGACAGTTTTCTTAAAGATTTTCTTATTCTCAATCCCCATACATTTCTCATTCTCTTTCACCATTTATAAAGGAGAACACCAAAAATGGTTTGTTTACCACTCTCTACTAATCACCTAACATCATCTGAGGGACAATATACATCTTCAAAAATATATTTAGAATGGAAGAAAGAGAATGAAAAACTACTCTCATGAAGAAGCCTGCCCTTCCACTGGCAACAGTTAAATTGAAATCTCACAATGCTGAATACTCCTGGCAAGGTACTCCTCACCTTTTCCAAAACAATTGTTATAGGCTCTCCACCAGTATATCTGCCTGGAGAACTTCTCTTTTAATCTATGCCTTCCATTCCTTCCACATAAATTATTAAGAAAACTCTCAGAATTCCCAAGGCACCTCTTTCACCCAATTGTAATCCTCATGCACTGTTTTTACATTTACTTTTCTCCAGACACCCTTTAAACTCTGTCACTTTACCCTCCAGAACAAAAGTTTCAGTCTTCAACAAGTCTTCATATTCTCAAATTCTGTGACTGCTGAATTCTCTTTTTAATGTAAGTTAAACCTGGCTCTACACTAAGTGCTCCTTGTAGACTTTTAAGTAAGGCCATTTTTTTTTTACTGTAATAATATGCATACCACCAGCATTTAACCAGAAGATCAAAATAAACTCTATATATTTATTGCTGTTTCTATTCTATGTTTCATTTCTCCTCCAGCTTTTGATCTCATATAATAAGATTATATCACCCAATATACATTTTACAGCCATGTACCTCTCTTTGACATACTCCCATTCTTTGAACTTGGAGATTTTAGCTTTTGGAATATTGTTACTTTTGTCCACATTACTCCTGTCATTGTATTTTGTGATTCAATAACCATGAAAATGACCTGTCTAGAACCCAACTTCTCATTTCCATCACCTCCTCTTATTCCAGGATTTCATCTTCAACTTACATGGGGATACTTATTGCCAGATATTCAAATTTATCAATACCGTAAAGTTCAGTGCCTCCACAATCTTAGTTTCAAATGTCCCACTCTCTGACCATCATCAATTCTCTTACCATCCTAACTTCAGTAAATATTGGACTTCAGTGAAAGTTCAATTAATTTACTTACCGTATTTTACCTGACCTTCAACCCTGGCATTTCCGTATTTCCTTTGGGTGGTAATAAAGAGGTACATATCTACATGTTAGTGATTGATGGGTTAAAAAAACAAAAACAAAACAAACACCAGTAAAATTCAGGTCCCAGGGTGCAGTCAACATCACTTTAGTTCTCTTCCTCCTCCCCCTTCTTCTCATCTATATCAATATAATATATATATATACCAATATATAAGTACATATTTCATATGTACCCATACATACATAATTTTAGCACAAACTGCACACACAAACATATCACAAATAGTGTAAAGATACCCTCAACACATAACTAATGAAAGGTTATCACGCTGAACATGTAAATAATTTATATATGATGCAAATAATTAAATAAGAAAATAAAGCATGATAATTTACTTGCAAACACCACACGAAAGTGATTGAGAGCATAGGTTCAGGGAATAGACCTCATATTTGACTGTAAATCTGTTATTTGATAGTGATGTAATTTAGAAGAGCTGTTTACACTTGATTATCTTTGTTTTTAAGCTTTCTTACCCTCAAATTTCTTTTTATTTAAATTTTTTAATTTGAGCATAACTGACACAAAATGTTATGATGGTTTCAAGTATACAACATAGTGATTAGACTGTGTATGAAACAAGTTTCACTGTGTATGTTATTCAGCGCTCCCCACCACTGTAGCTACCATCTGTCACCATACAGCACTGTTACAGTATCACCAACTATATTACTTACGCTGTGTCTCTTATTCCCATTACTGATTCATTCCATACCTGGATGTCTGTATCTCCCACTCCCCTTCATCTGTTTAGCCCACCCTTCCACCCCCCTTCCCTCTGGCAGTTGTCACCTTGTTCTCTGTATTCATAGGTCTGATTCTGTTTTTTGTTTGTTATTCATTTTATTTTTTAGATTCCATATTTAAGTGAAATCCTATGGTATTTGTTTTTCTCAGGCTGACTTATTTCACTTAGCATAATACTCTCCTTTCATGTTGGTGCAAATGGGAACATTTCATCATTTCTCATGGCTGCATAATATTCCAGTGTATGTGTTTCACATCTTCCTTATCCATTCGTCAATTAGTGGACACAGGTTGCTTCAATATCTTGGCTATTGTAAATAATGCTGCAATAAACATAGACACATATATCTTTTCAAATTGGTATTTTCATTTTCTTTGGGTAAATACTTGGTAGTGGAATTCTTAGATCATATGGTAATTCTGTTTTTAATTGTTTGAAGAACACTCATACTATTTTACACAGTAGGTGTAGCAATGTACATCCCCACCAACATTGCACAAGGTCTCCTTTTTCTTCACATCCTCACCAACACTTGTTTTTTCTTGTCTTTTTTATTTTGACCATTCTAACAGGTGTAAGGTGACATCTCATTGTGGTTTTGATTTGCATCTTCCTGATGATTAGTGATGCTGAGCGTCTCTCCATTTGTCTGTTGGCCATTTGTATGTCATCTTTGGAGAAATGTCTATTCAGATTGTCCCATTTTTCAATTGGATTGTTTCTTTTTTGGTGTTGAGGTGTGTAAGTTCTTACATATTTTGGATCTTAACCTCTTATCGAATATATTATTTGCAAATATCTTCTCCCATTCAGTAGATTTGTTTTGTTTTGTTTTTTTGATGGTCTCCTTTGTTGTGCAAAAGCTTTTTATTTTGATATAGTCCCAATAATTTATTTTTGCTTCTGTTTCTCTTGCCTTAGAAGATGTATCTAGAAAAATGTCTCTATAGCCAATGTCAGAGAAATTATTGCCTTTGTTCTCTTACCCTCAAATTTCTTAAGAAAACAAACGTACCTAGCTTTATGGACTATTTTAAGGCACTGTGTAAAATACATAATTCTAGGCACAGGGTAACCACTCATTAAAAATTGCTTCTACCATTGATAAAATAAAAAATAACTTTGTATAAGCATCATATTGAAATAATTATTCTATTTTTCCTGTATTATATTTGTGAATTTACTTCATATTCATTAATGATTAGCATTCACTTATGATAGTATTAAATTGTATTTATCCATTATCCTATTGATGGGCCTTAAGATTGGTTGTAACCATTTTCTACAAGGATTGACATGCATGTCTCCTATGTACATGTGTATGAAAGATTATCAGGTGTTTATGGTTAGCAGCAAAATTGATGAGAAATATATTGTGTATTCATTCAAATTTGCTTGATATTGACAAAACAGTCTCCAGAGGTATTTTGTACCAACCTCTTCTACCAGAAATCCATAGATAACTCCTTTGCACTACACATCAACCAGTATTTCATATTGTCAGATTTTAAATGATTGATAATCATATATACACAAATTGTTACCACATTTTGCTTTTAATTTCTATTTTTTTCATTATTTTTTAGCTGTTTACAACATATATTTATAACAATTTGTTTATCTTCCCTGCATTGCTTGTTCATCATTTTGCTGAATTTTCTATTATCTTCTTTGTTATTTATCAAGATTAAAGCCAGTCAAGAGGGCTCAGAGGAGCCTGGCTAAGTTGTATCAAGGAGAGATTTTTTAAAATAGTGAACTTGATTCTGATTTTGTCCTCTTAGAAGTTTTATTTATCCTTTTTTATCCACTCTTCCTTCTTTTGGGGCAAAAGTGGCCCCACAGTTTAATACTTAGAGGTTTCTCTTGTGTTCCTTCTTTTGGGGTCCATAATTTTTCACTGCTTTGTTAGCTCTTTGCCTTCAAGTATTTATTTTTTATTGTATTATCTGTCTAATAGTTCTCAGGAGGACAGAGTTCAATTTTTCAGGGCTAAGAAAATAATGGGAGTAGAGATAAGGCAGAGCTAAGAACAAATAAAGAATATCCTGGCAAACCCTAGGAAAAAAATGGGTATAGCCAAAGAATACTTCTTAACTCCTGGCAGAAGACACAAAAAATACCCAGCAAGATCCCACAATTACAATGGACAATGACGGTGGTATGGCATCTAAATAGGGGTAAAGGGGTAAAGGTGATCTTCCACCAGTGAATGTTGGCACAGAGGGTACATAATTTGCTCTTTTATTTCAAAGTTATTACATTAGAAATGTCCATATATGGATGTAAAGTAAAGAAAACTGTACACCACTCAGACATTCTGCACTTGGAATCTGATGCCAAGATTTGTGGTACTTTGGATTATTTCCCTCTATGAGGAGTGAGTGTATTTTGTGTGTGTGTAAAAAATACCAAGTATTTGATGATCAGAAGGACTGTAATAATTATTAAAACTGTGTAAAAGCATTCCCATTTTTTCTCTCCTTCTAGGCTCATGGTAGAGTTATATATCTGCAGTGTTTGAAGTTTAATGTGACCTTAGACTTAGTTTATCCAATGAATGTGAATGGAAAATTTTAAACACCATGAATATTAGTGGAAATAACAGATTAAAGACCTCTATAAAACAAGGAAAATTCCTCAAAGAGTCAAAATCAACCTTTGATCAATTCTGAAAACTAAGAAAAAGCTTGCAACGATCTAGAGATTTTTGGATATTGGTCAGAAGAATGAGCTTTGTGGTGCTTTAACTTGTACCAGTCCCATCCTCCCTACTCCAGTTTATCGTACTCCTGAAAACTAACAATCACACTAAAAAACAAGAGCCGGACAGCCAGCAGAGTGGGGCAGAGTAGGATAAAACCACTTCAAAGGCCCATTCCTGGAAAATAGACATGATTTGACCTGTCTGATATGTCCCTGGAAGACCACACTTGCAAGCCCATCTGTATTGACCTAACTCACCCCAATGCAAAATGTCTTTTCTTTAGAGATATTTATTGAAATCAATAACAGGAATGTATTGATCTTTGTGGCTGCCTGAGCTGTGTCTAACAGTCGGGGCAATGAAAAGACGAAATGAAAAGCTTAAAAAGAAAAGATGAAAAATGTAATGTCCATAGAGCTTTTTAAAGTTCTGACATATTCCTGGGATTCAGGAAGCCACACACATGTATAGGGTTGTGTGCATGCCGTGGGCTGTATACATGTTCAGGAAGGACTTGAGAAGGGCCTAATATCTTACTTTTACTGACCTTGAGGCTCCGTGCAAGCAGAGACTGAAAGCTAAGGCAGACTTTTCAAGTGACTGTTTAATGTGTTTTCCAAGACGTATACAGAGGCCCTCAGAAACAACTGGGAAGCTTAATGGTCCAAGTTGAATAAGTAAATATTTTATCCAATCATTAGCTAGCCACTAAGCTTACCAAGAAGAAACTGTGCATTGGCAACACATGACAAAGAATATGGTCTTTAAAGAATTAGATCGGGAGGGGCGCCTGGGTGGCGCAGTCGGTTAAGCGTCCGACTTCAGCCAGGTCACGATCTCGCGGTCCGTGAGTTCGAGCCCCGCGTCAGGCTCTGGGCTGATGGCTCAGAGCCTGGAGCCTGTTTCCGATTCTGTGTCTCCCTCTCTCTCTGCCCCTCCCCCGTTCATGCTCTGTCTCTCTCTGTCCCAAAAATAAATAAACGTTGAAAAAAAAATTTAATAAAAAAAAGAATTAGATCGGGAAAGTCACTGAACAAATAGCAACAACAATAAACACTGGGTAGAGAGATGAATCTGATTTCAAAGTAGCCATATATATCATTGAAAGTATCTAGTTTTCAATAAGAAATTATAAGGCATAAGAAGTGGCAAATCATGCAGATTTCTTAACTGTTTAATTCTACTCAATGTTTAAAGAATAGTAATAATCCTTCACACTGCTTCCAAAGGTAGATGAGGGGGAAATCACTTCACAGTTATTTTGACGAGACCATTATTACCCTACAACAAAATCGAAGATAATGGAAATGGAGAGTGCATGATTTTCCTCAATCCCCTGACCCAGTCACCATTATTATTTTTGTTCTATATGTTAGATACCTAGAGAGAAATATAACAGTTGCCTCCTCTCAAACTAACCTGCAGTAGATGTGTACTGAGAGAAATAAATGAAACTCTCCTGTTAGTGAACACTAAGATTTAAATGTTTCGTGGCAGCATTATCTTGTTTATCTTGACTAAGATTATCCATCCCCTTCTTTAGTCTCATTATTTATCATTCCCTGTTTAATCTAATATCTCCTTATTTTTAAAAATTGTTTTAAACTTGGTTCCTATGTGTTTTCCTATATCCTACTGATAATGCTATAATATCTTGAAATTTTCTTCTGGGTCTCATTTTAGAAATTGGTGAGGTGTTTTCTCCCTTTGGAATATGTAAGTGTGATTTTCTTTTCCCATATAACCAGTATGTTGTTATAGATGTATATAATTTTCTCTATTCTAAAATGGCATGAGGGGCACCTGGGTGGCTCAGTCGGTTGAGCTTCCGACTTCGGCTCAGGTCATGATCTCACCGTCTGTGAGTTCGAGCCCCGCGTCGGGCTCTGTGCTGACAGCTCAGATCCTGGAGTCTGCTTCAGATTCTGTGTCTCCCTCTCTCTCTGACCCTCCCCCATTCATGCTCTGTCTCTGTCTCAAAAATAAAATAAAACATTAAAAAAATTTTAAATGGCATGAAAATTCATTAACAAGCATGTCATAATAGTTATCTTTGAGGCAAAACAAACTAATCTAAAGCTCAAGCACTTGAAACAATGATTATTTATGATATGATGTAGCAATTACAGCATAACAAACCATCCCACAATGTAGTGACCTATAACCATAGGTTATAAATGTGTGGGTCAGTGATTTAGGCTGTTCTCACTAAACAGTGAGTACCAGTGGTACTTCTGGCCTCATCTGGACTTCCCATGAGACTAAAGTTAATTGCATACCAGATAGTGGAAGTAATGATCTTAGTTGGGGTTTCTTATACCCCTAGGGCCTCAGCTGGAATGAATACATTAACTATATTCACAACCGCATGGTTTCTTGTTCTCCAGCAGGGTACCCTTTGCTTGTCACATAATGTGGCACGATTCCAAGCAAATGAACAGAAGTAGCTTAGGCTACCTAACAACAGGCGTAAGTTAATACTCCCACATACTATTGCCAAAGTGAGGGTGTAAGGAGTGGGGAGATAGACAGCTTTACTTAATGAAAGGAGTTGCAAACACATAAAAAAAGACTTCTATAATAGGGGATGGGATGATTAATTTTTGTAAATAATATTCCAAACTTATCATTATAGCTTATGTACTTTTGAGTTGGCCGGTTGACAGCTGATACAGGTTGAGCTTAGGTGATTTTAGCTCATCTTGCTTATGTATATGAGAGTCACTAAGTGCTCTTCTCTATTTCTCATCCTCCTTTTGAGACCAGTGGACATTTCAGGGACATCCTTCCTTTCTTTCCTTTGTTCTTTTGTATTTCATAATTTTTTAATGAAATATTTTTATAGCAGTTTTAGGTTCAAAACAAAATTGAGAGGGAGGTACAGAAATTTCCCATATCTCCCCTGCCACCACATGTGCTTAGGCTTTACCATTATCCACACCACCAGAATGGCACATCTGATACAACTGACAAAGCTATGTGGACACACCGTAATCACTGAACGAGCATAGTTTGCGTTGCATTTCACTTTTGGTATGATATATTCTGTTCTATGGACTTGGACAAAATATAATAGCATCTCTCTGTCATCATGGTACCATACAGAGTATTTTCAGTCTTCTCAAAATCCTCTGTGCTCTGCCAATTCATCCCTCCCCCGATCAGGCATATCTTTTCTATGGTGATGCCAAAGCACAAGTGAAAATGTTCAAAACATCTAGAAGGCCTTGGTTGGTAGTGGAAAATTGGGGGCATTGCCTTTGACAGTGATCCCTTTGCATTAGCAAACTTCTATCTTTCCTGTCTTCCCCTGGCCTTAGACTCATAAATCAATATACAACTTGAGCCTTATGGCCTCACTCTCCTCCACTCCAACACTAAGCCATGCTAAAGATAGTGGGATAACATCTGATAGCAGATACACATTCTACTTCCAGTTCCATTGCAAAAAGAAAATGTGGAAAATAAGACTTAAACAGGTAAGTTACATGTGAATTTCTTAACTGGAATGTAGCTGATTCCCAGTTAGGGTCCTAGAGAAAGTTTATGCAACATGATTTCATTTAATATAAAATCAATATTTTTTGCCAATAAGAAAAAAAATTGATTACTTTAGAAATGAAATTATTGGTAGTTTTGTTTAAGATTTGGTCAAATTAGGAATTGAAAATTTAGTATATAACAAGTTTTATAAACTTGGTCTTTGATATTCCAGGTAGAAAAGCATATTTTAATATGTTGATACTGATCATATTTGACAACATTGAATTTTTTTTACCCTGTTTTGTCAGAGATGTAGATTTTTTTTTTAATCTGGAAGGTTTATTTTTTTTAAATTTCACTACCAAGTAGTTTAAGTATATAAAATAATGTTGTTTTTATCAATCTCTGTATGGTCAGTGAAGTGGCAGAAAAGCAGATATACCTAATATACTTTATTTTATCCACTCCAGGCCATTCGATATTATTTCTAAACAGAATAGAAATAAACCTATTCAATTTGTTACTCTTTTTTTAAAGAAAGATCATTATTTTTGTCCCTGACCTCTTCCTTTAGACTCTTTTCTTTCAAGAAAGTGATTATATCAACTAAGACAATAATTAAAGGCTATGTGTGGATAGACAGATAGACATGTTTTTAAAGATCAGTGGGATAAAAGAATATTATAATCAGTAGTAGATTATGTTGGGGAGATGTAGCCACAGGCCTAAAATGTGATTGGGGCCGGATGCTAATACAGTATTTTATTTTATTCTGAGTTATTTTGTCTCTCATTGTTGCCAAAATGATATAGTAGATAAAATAGTAGCCAACAAGGCAAGAACCCTATATTCTTCTAAGAACATAGCAATTGACATGATGTGTCAACTTACACAAACAAATTAACCTTTCTCTTTCCAAGTTTCATCATCTGTGAAATGGAGACTGAAACATTTGTCACCAAGGTCACCAAAAAGGTTCACAGATTAATGAGATAATATGCTCAGGATCTGTTGAGATTTGAGATTCTTAGGAAGAAAAGAAAAAAAAAAAAAGCTAAAACGGCAGAAGAATTTTAAGGACATAGTTTTGTAGCACATATATATATGTGCACATATATATATATATATATATATATATATATATATACATATAGATCTTAAGCACATATATATATATATACATATATATTTTTTACATATAACTCAAGAGATTTGTTTTAAAATTTTTAAATATTTTAAATTGTATATCTTATATACATGTGTACTGCTTACAAGTATTTATTCATTTATTTTAAACTAAGCAGCATAAGTATAAAAACTTGAATAAAAACCTAAAATATATACCAATAAAAAGATACCAAGTTTGGGGCACCTGGGTGGCTCAGTCGGTTAAGTGTCTGACTTCAGCTCAGGTCATGATCTCACAGTTTGTGGGTTCAAGCCCCAAGTCAGGCTCTGTGCTGACAGCTCAGAGCCTGTAGCCTGCTTCAGATTCTGTGTCTCCCTCTCTCTCTGCCCCTCCCCTGCTTGCATCCTCTCTCTCTCTCTCTCTCTCTCTCTGTCTCTCAAAAATAAATAAACATTAAAAAAAATACCAAGTTCTACCCAACAAAATTTTTGAAAAGTTTTGACAATTCAAGACTAATTTTAAGCATAGGTGTGAGACTCACTGAGATACTTCATGTTAAATGCCTAATGTCTAGCACATAGTACAAACCCAACAAATGTCAGTTAATACTATTTTTATTCTTGCTTTCAGTACATTTATATAAATTCAGCCACCCTAAATTTCAGTAAGGTCACCATGGAAATTTTTTAAAAACACTTTCTCTCTCTCTCTCTCTCTTTTTACTTGTATACTCACCAGTTAATCTCTTTACTGTTGCTTTTAGTCATTTCATGAATTTTTTGCCAATTTTATGTTTAAATTAAAAAGTACTTTAAATTTTGTGTCAGTGGAGCTGAACTCCATGGAATTAGTAGACATAAGTAACATTTACTTGACAATCATTATTACAATGGTCACTTTTGTTAATGGTACAATAAATTATCTGTGATGAATAGAACATTACCTAAATGTCTATGAAGCAACATATTTCTCTATTTCCAATACTTATAAAATCAATCTCAAACGTGCATCAGAAGTAGATATTTTTTAGTTGGCCTGGACCTATATGAAAAGGAGTTCTTACTTATGGAGCTCACATATATTATTCATAATGATAGGGCAAGTATAACATAATCATAAGTTCTGATATCTGACCTCACATTGACACAGATAGCCATCCTTTTTCTTAAACTTGGCACATTTTTTTCTCCCAAAGTTTAGAGGTTTATATAGGCATTTTCTCCTAAAAGTAGGCTAACATCTATTCTTTTTATATGGTTCTTCAATGTGAGAACACTATTTTGTAGTGTTTTAGACAGCTTCCTCTCCCTTTAATATTCAGTTATAAAAATTACTTTTTTAAAATGTAGAAGCCAATATTGGTTGTTTTTGAAGTTTAGACTATTGACCATATTAGTTTCTCTATAATCTGTTAGTTCATAGAAAGATTCCCTCAAGAACAATGAATCTCCTGAGAATTTTCTTTCTCTACACATGTGCTTAACTCTTATTAATTCAATTCTTCTTCAAATGCTATTCTTACTGAATGAGAAAGGTAGGCATTGGCAGGAATACTGAGTGTAAAAGTTCCATAATTCCTTTTTAAAAATTCTGTAAATGGTCACGATCTCACGGTCCGGGAGTTCGAGCCCCGCGTCAGGCTCTGGGCTGATGGCTCAGAGCCTGGAGCCTGTTTCCGATTCTGTGTCTCCCTCTCTCTCTGCCCCTCCCCCGTTCGTGCTCTGTCTCTCTCTGTCCCAAAAATAAATAAACGTTGAAAAAAAAATCTTTTAAAAAAAATTCTGTAAAGGCATACACTTATTTATTCACAACACATATTGATGCAATTACTAAATTGGACAGACACTGTTTTATTTATCCCACCCTTAGTTTAAAGGCTAAGACTTACTTACAGTGGGCCTGTCTCTTCATTTTATTACCAGTCTCATCAGCCAAACAAGAGGTTGATTTCTTTTCAGGGTAATTTTATTTTCTTTATGACTTCTTGAAGTTGCTGGAAATATAGCAGACTAGCAAAGCCTCCTTGCAGTGCATATGTTGAGTAGTTTGGTAGACTCAATCACTACATGACAAACTGTTTTGCCAGTTTCTGAGCAAGTGAACTGGATTCTCTGCACGGGAAATGTAAAACTTATTGTATGCCATGAAACTTTAGTGGAATACTAGATTTGTTAAAATCTTTAATGTTAAATATGCCACAACTATGATCTATTGCATAGGACAACCAAAGAGATAAATACTGAATATAGAAAAAAACTAATTTGGGGGCCCCTGGGTGGCTCAGTCAGTTGAGTGTCAGACTTAGGCTCAGGTCATGACCTCCTGGTCCTGTAGGTGACTTTGAGCCCTGCTACCGGCTCTGTGCTGACAGCTCAGAGCTTTGAGCCTGCTTCAGATTCTGTCTCTCCCTCTCTCTCTCTCTCTTTGTCAAAAATAAACATAAAAAAAAGAAATTAATTTCTTGTAGCATATTATAAATGTAGGAAGATAAAAAACATGCAAGATAAATATTTAATACTTAAAGCTTCTAATACTTGCTTTCAAAATTTGGTTAGGTCAGGAAGTCCTTGTTTGTTGACTCAAGAAATCTATAATGCTGATTTTTAATTTTTTTTCTTTTTTGTCATTGGAATCATTTATCATAAAGAGTGCTTTAACACTGAAAACATATACCTCAACATATCTCCATATGAGACATCTCAACACTACCTCAACATATCTGTATAATATACGGTATTTCAACATACGTGTTTTACAGACATTACTAAGCAGGTGAGATAGAGCATTTTCCCTTCTGTATTTTACATGGTCTTGGTTCCTGGATTTAGGACAAATTATTGATCCAATAGTATTTAATGATACCTAGAGAGAAATAAAAGTACTTGACTGCTCATAAGAAGATAACTTTCATGATCATAAATAAATACATGTAACATTTATTAAGACACTACTAAGAAATAAAACATAAGTACAATTTCAAAATTACCTTACGAGTAGTTGACTGTTTATAATTAGAAAAAAAAGTTTACAATATCTGACCATAACTCAGAAGAATGAATTTGAAAATAACTTTATTAATCATTATGGAAATGCTTTAATATTTAAAGTCTACTTATTATAACATTAATATTTGTCATTCTTAATGTGATGTAAATTCTTCTAATATGATTAAACATATCCATCATAATAACAGGCAAACAATAATAGACTAATAATAGTAGCCTCCAACACTAACAACATTACTAAGAAAAGTGGCAATCTGATGAGAAATTACTAATGTAATCTGATTGAATTTCTTTCTTTTTCTCTTGTTGTTTTCACAGGTTATTCTTCCTTTACTCAAGTAAGTAGAATAGATGCCACGAAAAACATCAGTTATGACTCAGGATGTAACACTAACTCTGTGATTTGAATGTTCAATCCATTTAAGCAGATAATCTTTCATATAAATAGCCATCCTTTAATTTTTAAATTTCTCAGCTGCATTCTCTTTGTTTCAGATTCATGGAATAGTCTTACAAATGATGAACTATGGTTTTTTCTATTTATCACATTAGTTTTCTTAGCTGATAAATGGTTTAACTTCTCTAGCATTATTTATTCAAAGGATTTGACATTGTTTACTATGTACATAAATTACTCACGTAGAGGTTTCAATATAATCTTAAAATTCTGGCAAATTAAAGAAATTTAAAGGTAACTTGGAAAACAGTATAGAACCCAGAAACAGTGGGAAAAACATTAATGTTGGATGAAAAAATAACTAGGGATGACTTTGGCCTCTGTACAAATGTACAAATGGACATCAATTAAAATTATATGGGAAATATTCTTGTTTATTTGGTATGTTTGTATGTCTAAGAGTGTTTAAGAACATACCTGGTGAACAGCATTATCAGATGTCTTAATTATAGGAATTGTATTTAAAAGTCAAGCAAAACTTAAGATCTAACACGTTCATTCAAATAATGGTCTATCTTTTCTTTCACCAGTTAGTTTAATCCTTCTGCCTGCCTTGCAGAGAAGTCCTACCCACAAAATCCAATCTTTACTGGCACAATATATTGCCACAGTACTACACTGGGCTACATACTTCTTGAGGCCAGCATATTAATAGCAATCAAGTATACATATTCTGTACACAAATGTATATCATTACTCACATTCACATCCTTGTTTTTCTTTCTTTATTTTAATTCCAGTGTAGTTAACATGCAATGTTCTATTAGTTTCACGTGTACAATATAGTGATTGATTCAACAATTCTATGCATTACTCAGTGCTCATTCAGATGTACTCTTAATTTCCTTCCTCCAACTGTTTTTGGGTTTTGTTTGTCCCTCTTTTTCTAGCCCCTTTAGGTATAAGGTTAGGTCATTCATTTGAAATTTCTCTTGCTTCTTGACATACGCCTGTATTGCTATTAACTTTCCTATTATAACAGCTTGGGCTACGTCTCAAAATTTTGAATCTTTTTTTTTCATTTTCATTTGTCTCCATATATTTCCTATTTTCTTCTTTGATATCTTGGTTGACGCATTCGTTGTTTAGTAGGATTTTATTTAACCTACATTTACATGTGTGTTCTTTTGAGATTTTTTCTTGTGGTAGATCTTGTTTCATTACATTATGGTCAGAAAAGATGGATGGTATGATTTCAATTTTTTGGAATTTGTTGAGTTTTATTTTGTGACCTCATATGATCTATTCTGAAGAATATTCCATGTACACTTGAGATAAATATGTATTCTGCTGTTTTAGGATGGAATGCTCTGGGCTTATCTGCTAGATACATCTGGTGCGTTGTATTATTCAAAGCCACTATTTCCACGTTGATTTCTGCTTGGATGATCTATTCATTAATGTTAGTGGGGTGTTAAAATCCCCTGTTTTTATTATATAACCATCAAGTACTTCCTTTATGTTTGTTGCTGCTTGATGTATTTGGGTACTCCCATGTTGAGTGCTCCTATGTTGGATGCATGAATATTTGTTATATCTTCTTGTTGGATTTTTCCCTTAATGACTAGGCAGTTTCCTACTTTGTCTCCTTTTGCATTCTCTGTTGTAAGTCTATTTTGTCTGGTATAATTATTGCTACCCCAGCTTTCTTTTCACTTCCATTTGCATGATAAGTGCTTTTCCATCCCTTCACTTTAAATCTGCAATGTCTTTACATCTTAAATGAGTCTCTTCTAGGCAGCATATAGATGAGCGGTGTTTTTTCATCTGTTCCATAACCTGTGACTTTTTACTGGAGTGTTTAGTCCATGAACATTCAAAGTAATTATTAATAGGTATGTGTTCATTGCAATTTTGTTACCTGTTTTGTGGTTGTTTCTGTAGTTCTCTGTTCCTTTCTTTTCTCTCATGGTTTGTTGGATTTTTTTAGTGATATACTTGGATTCCTTTCTCTTTATTTTTTGCATATCTGTTACTGGGTTTTGATTTGTGGTTACCACTAGGTTTGTATACAATATCTACAACAATATATTATGCCACACCCTTCTTGTCTGCAAGGTTACTGCTGAAAATTTTGCTCATAACCTTACGGAATTTTCCTTGTATGTAACTGTTTTCTTTTCCTACTTTTTCAGTTCCCTCTCCATCACTACTTTTTCCTATTTTAATTACTATGTGTCTTAGTGTTGGCCTCCCTGGATTTCTGTTTCCTTCTCCACATTCCAGTTGCACAGTGTTAGCAAGATTTGCTGAGTCTGCTGTGTGAGGGGTCCTGGGTCTGAGGACTTGGGGGGGACATGTCCCCAGGAGAACACATTGGTGGGGCATGCTGTTAGCAAGTTAGGTAGTGAGAGTTTGTGGAGGGCTGGTTCCTGTATGTGTTCCTGTGTTTATGCTGGCAGGAGCAGGAGAGAGGGAAATGGTACCCACCAGGTCCCCCAGTGATCCCTGCCCCTCCGGTGTGTGTTCTTAAGATCAGTATATAAATGTCCTTCCTGTATATCCCAGGTGTTTTTCAAACTGCTGCTTCTATGCTGTGTCTCCAAGGGACTGTTTGCTGTGCTGTCTCTTTAAGGGTGGGGACTCAGTTCCCTCTTACCCTCCTGGCTCTCTCAGGAGTCTGATGATTTTTAATATTACAGGTATTAAACCCTGTTGTTTTATAAGAACTTGGGAAATTTAGTCCCTCTCATTTTCAAAGCCAAGAGTCTGTTTCTTTGCTCTCCTCATTCCCATGATGTAATTCCCTCTGTGAATGGTCCCACCAGTCCTGTAGCTCCTGTGTCTCCACCCTTCCTGCCCTCTTCAATGTGGCCTCTTGTCTACATTTAGCTGTGGAGTTTGTTCTGCCAGTCTTCAGGTACGTGTCTAGGTTATTGACACTGATGTGGCTGTTACCTAGCTGTGTGTTTGTGGAAAGAGGTGAGTTTAGGGTCCTCCTATACCACCATCTTCCCCAGAAATCCTCTCCTTGTCTTTCTTTTTTCACAACAAAAAGAGCAACCTAGCACATTATATCTTTAAACTCAGACCACATGAATAATGTTTGCTTTATCCCAAATCTCCCATTCCTACAAGCATTAAGAGAAATACAAAACTACCTGCTTTTATGTGTTAGGGAAAATGTTTAAACTTCCAAACTGTGTATTGTGTTATACAGTGTAGTTGCACCATTTTTTCAGCGATAGTGAAAGCAACATGCCTACATTGACAATGTAAACTTAAATCTATAAAATTGATCCCTTAGAATTATGGCACATTTAATTATTTCACCCTCACTTCAATATCTCTCTCAACACCACCACCAACATACCAATGTCAAAATAAATGTAGGACGTACATTGTGGTGGTTAACTTATAAAGACTAGGATCTCTACTTTCTCTTAACGTCATGAGCATCTGGTGTCATAGAAAGCAACAATATGTATTATATCTCTATAATATACTGTTGAGATGACTGAAGAAAATCATCCTCTTAGAGTATAATTTTTCATGTCTGTATCCTGTTTCTCCAGTAGTACTTGAAGTTTTCAGTTATGGAAGGATTTTCTGATCTTGTTAAACAGATGTTAAAGAGTTATTTATTTATTTCAGTGATTTCTAATTAACCTAAAAAACTCAAAATGCATATTCTGCCTATTCATAAGTCAATTATTATAACAAAGATTCATTTTATTTCTCCAATCAGAATGTAACTATGCTCTATTTTCCATCCTCTTAACTGTTATACATGACAAGATAACATGGTGATTCATCCTAATGATATTATGATTTTGTATCATTAAACAGTCTAGAAATTTAGAAATATATGTAGAAAAATATTCTCAAACTATAACTTTATAATATGTTGGAAAATTACTGGATCTTATGGAAAAATACATCCGTTCAAATCAGAAGCTCTCTGTTTTGGCATCATTCTAATCATTTTGCTTTTCTTAATTTCAGTTCCTTTGTATAAAATTGGGATGATTTTGACCTTAATACTTTGCATATAACTGTTGTAAGGCAAATGTAGCATATGGCACAGTATTATGCAAAACATATTATTTGTAGCCATCTATACATAATGGAGAAAGTTATTTTAAAACCATTTAAGTAATTATCAGATAATACATTTAAATATATAGCATAGTAAAATATGTTAAAATGTTATAATTTCCCAATTGTACTTTGTTTTAATTTTTGATTTCTATAATCTGCAATTAGACTTGCAAATATACTTAGCCAACCTCTTAGGTAGAATTTAGTAGAGTCCTGTAATTTAAATAATTTTACCTTATTCTTTTTCAATACCCAAATGCTTTCACGTACAATTCTTTTATTACATTCTTATATTTTCCAGCAAATATGTACAACTCTATTTCCTTCCACATTACTCTTCTAGTATAGTTTTCTGCATTAAAGGTGTGAATCCATTTCTATTATAGATGACCATAGAAGTAGTATTTTCTATTATCCATATTTTGTATTTTATGAAAATTAACATCTGAATGTGTATTAAATGTTTCATACCTGCTTTTCATTTCTATTACCATAAAACTTATAGTTTCCCCTTTACCATTTTATTCCAATGCCATCCTTGTCATATATAGTATATGTTGGTGTCGTTTTATTTAGTGTTCGCTTCTGTAATTCATTACTTAGCAGAAAATGACATTGATCATGTTTAAATGTAATAACAAGCCTTTCAAATAAGATATACTTTATCTATTATAAGCATCAGTTATTTTATAAGGAGATTTATATAGAGAGAGATAAATCAGCCTACCCATGTTCCTTTGTTTATCAGTATTTAATGCTTCCCTCTGTGTTTCTCATTTCCATTAAACCAATGGCTGAATTACATGAAACTACTTTGCTTAACTCTTCAACAATGATTGTCAAAGCTTGTAACTAAACTACTTTTGTCTCCCATGGTGTTAGACTTTCATTTTTACTTGTGTAGTTACTAATTCAGAGGAAGAGAAAAAACGTACTTTAAAAAAGGAAAAACTTGGAAAATAATTTATTAATATATTTAGTTTAGCTCCATTTTCAGCAATGACTTCTCGACTCTCCCCTAAGCTGCAATGAAAACAAATATAATAATATAAAATAAAATAAATAACTATAAATTATCAGAAAATAAGCATGTATTACAATTAAGCTTTCAAATAATTCAAAAAAAAATTTTTTTTTTTCAACGTTTATTTTATTTTTGGGACAGAGAGAGACAGAGCATGAACGGGGGAGGGGCAGAGAGAGGGAGACACAGAATCGGAAACAGGCTCCAGGCTCCGAGCCATCAGCCCAGAGCCTGACGCGGGGCTCGAACTCACGGACCGCGAGATCGTGACCTGGCTGAAGTCGGACGCTTAACCGACTGCGCCACCCAGGCGCCCCAAGCTTTCAAATAATTCAAATGTATCAGTCAATATATGTTGTCTAGTATATCTGTTTCCAAAGTATCAGCATGAATTTGTTTCATAAGCAACCACTATAAATCTAGATTAAATTAGTAAAAATTATTATGTCTTACTATTCTATGGATTTTCTGGTTGATTCATCTGGGTGGGCTGGATTAGCTGCATCTCTATGGTATAGGATGGACTAATTCACATCTCAGATCTCCACTGCAATGGCTGGGGTGGTTGCTGCTACTGAGTCCTCTCTATACATGTGGCCTCATTCTCTACAAGATAAATCCAGACTTGTTCACATGGTGGTAGAAGAGATCCAACAATCAAGAGAGGATAAACCTAATACATAAGCAGTTTTAAACCTTTGCTCATGTTAACTTTTGTTCCATTTGCTAAAGCAAGCCATATGCTGAGCCCAGAGGCCTTGTGAGCATGGATATAGGGAGGAATGGGTTATCAGGGGTCAGTACTGCAAAACTCTAGCATGCACAACATTAAGGCAAAATTCAAACCTAAACTGAAATCACTATATTTTTATTTTTAATTTGGTCACATTGTAATATCATGATTTCTTTACATTCATGTGTCTCTTTAGATCTTCCTATCAGAAACTTTCAGGCTACTCTTGGAAAAGGTCAGAATCTATCCTAATAGTTACATAAAATAGGTGAGTGACAAATGCAATCATCTGCCACTTTTGTTAAATTCCATCGTGGTATGGTTGCAAGGGTCCAATTTGTTTGCTGGGATTAAAATATCTATTTCCTATTTCAATTTTACACTTTCATCACGCTACATCAACTTATCACTTGTCCTTATCCTTCAAATTATTAACCTAAATCACATCCATACAAATAACACAAATGAATGTTGAAATTGAGGTTCTATGTACAATTATATCAATATAATCTTATGTTTTGCTCCCACCGACAATCTATCAGAAAGAAAAAGAAACAAAAAATAAATGAAGATAGTTTGTAACCAAGAGTAGCTTAATTAGTACAATAGTAGTTTTCAGTATCTCCTTCAATGTTTCCTTTGGTTGTGGGTATTATTTAAGAAAAGAATAGGGATGCCTGGATGGCTCAGTAAGTTGTGTCCAACTGTGGATTTCGGCTCAAGTTATGATCTTATAGTTTGTGGGATTGAACCCCATGTTGGTTGTCAGCACAGAGCCTTCTTGTGATTCTCTCTCTCCCTCTCTCTCTGCCCCTCCCCCTGTTTGTGCATACTCTCTCTGTTTCTCTCTCTCAAAAAATAAATAAACATTAAAAAAATAAATGGGTAATTATTCTAAGAAATAATCACATTCTTTAATTTATGAAAGTTCAGTCACCCCAACATGCATGATTAAACTCTACTATGAAAATCTCATTTCATTGAGATATGAAGGTAAATGTATAATTTATTGCTAAACCAGTAGCATATGTAGCCAATTTTTATTTTTTCTACTTTAATTCTGCTGCTTCAATTTTAATAGAACACTTAAAAATGTAAAGCTATTATTATGGATCTACTGGAATTATAGTTATGACTAATTAATGTGCTATATCATCAGAATGTTGCTGGGTTTTTTTCATATGTTGCATTAATACAGTAGTTTTGCAATAACAACCCTCTGATGTATTGCCATAATATATCATCAAAGTGATATCAGAGAATTAAAGAGAATGATGGTATTTATAAGACTTTTGGGAAAAATATATAACTCTGTTAACTATTTGTAACAAAAAGAAATAAATGGAAAAATAAGAAAAATGCACATAAATTATGCGAAGATAAAAGAGGTATAATATTATAAATCATAAAGGGAAAAGGATACTTGAGGGAATAAATATAAGAGAAAAAAGAAGTACTTTTGCTCAATAGTTTTTCTAGTATTAAGTTTTGGCAGAAATCTGTAAGTAACATGAGAAAAAAAACATGGATGAGTGTGTATTTATATTGATATATTTTATAGGTTATATGTGCATATCTATGTACCTATCTAATATAAATGATCCAAATCTTGAAATCAGTAAATTATGTTTACAAGAGATATGAAACTGATATTCTCTTCATACATTCTTTTATTCTATTATTCAGCAGTAGAGTAGCATAACTTAGAAACTGTATAAAATGTATTTATTATCACATTTGTTCTATTATAATTGATGCTTATGCAGTTTCAGCTTATACCATTTTATTCTTTTAAATGTACTAATTTTTCTTGGCACAATTAAAATAAAATAAGTAATGCATACATTTTGACCATAGCTTTATAGCTCTATGTGACAGATCTCTAAATCAATCTCGTTAACTCATCCTTGGAAGGTCTTTGAGATCATAATCTTTCAATCTAGGCAAATAATATAGGCAAAGTATTTGTAATCTACTGACAGTAGCTTTAGAAGTAAGACAAGGGGTAATGTAAAATGTTCAACTCATGAACTCACTAAGACAAGGGGTAATGTAAAATATTCAACATGAACTCACTAAGAATTCATTGACTCTAATGTCTTCATTCTATAGTGGATATCCCAATTCATAGATCATTTACCTTTGTTTGATTAATGAAAATGTGCTTATTGCCTGACTCTTTTAGAGATCCAATAAGAAAACTTGTATAAATATTAATGATTGCATTTAGGCTAATCAATGGAGGCAGTCCAACATTATGTATCTCAACAGTATAAGCAAAATATAAAGTGTTACTTTGGTTAATGTTCATATGTAGTCTTAATATAAGTCATATAAGCTAATTATTTATTATTATAAATTATTTATTTTTTATGCCTTTGACATGGAATACATCTTACTGGTACTCCTTATATTTATTTTAATAAATGGTATTTCATGATGTTCAACATCTGTGTCATTCAGGAAATTTAGCTATATATATTGCTTTGATATAATTTATCTTACAATATTTCTGCTTCCTCCAAAAAATGTTTCCTTTATTTCTAATAAGTCTGTCAGAAAAAAATCTGAGAATGTGTATATAAATCTAGGACAAATAAATAAATATCAGGAAAAAATTTCCTAAGGAAAATTTTTTGAGCCTAAAATAAAAGGAAAAATATATAAACTAGGAAATTTCCTCTTATAACCAAAAAACATAGAGTTCAATCACAGTGGTGGTTCCTGAACAAAAATTTTTGCAATCACTATCATAACAAAGTTTTCACAGCACAATGTGAAAACTGTGAGGATTTTAAGATCTTTTAAATCATAGATGTTTTTTTTTTCTTTTGTGTCCCTGACATTTCTATTTATTGGCTTCCTTTTAGTCTTATAAGCATGCTTCTTCTTTCTTGAAAAAAAACTGAATACAAATGAAATGAAACAAATTTTTAAAGTGGTGAAATTATTAGCATACTTCTCCTTCATTGCTCTCTTAACCCTCTTCTCCATTTTAAAGTCATCTACACCTTTCTACACTTTACCACTTATTCCTCATTCTTGTGCATGTGATTCAACTACTTTCACAAGCCTGCAATAACATGCTTATTGCTAAGCACTTGACATGGAATTTAATGCTTATCTCATTTAACCTCTTAATAACATTTGTCAAAGTTCTTCCTTTACAAAATAATGTTCTTGTTTTCTTCCTGTACTTCTGGTTTACTTCTCTTTCTCAGACTTTTTTTTTTTTTTGGTGCCCATTTAAAAAATACTGATATTTATTAGAACCCCATCCTGTTTGCTTTTCCTTTCAGTACATTTATGCTCAATCTTGGCCAACTCTCTCTAAACACATTCCTGTTGGAATCCATCCATCATCTATAAGAACCCCAAATGAAGGAGTAATCCTGTAGACATTGACAGCTGAGCTCAGAGCCCTCAGCTAACATCAAATGTAACCATGTGTGTGAATCACCTTGGACATGTAGTCTTGTAGACCCTTCATGTGAGTGCATCTTTAGCTAGCATCAAATTACAACCTAATTAAAACACCAGGAAAGAATCTTGAATTTAAGCTGTTACCCCCACAGAACCCACTGAGTTTCGGGGCTAGGTTATATGAAGTTATATTCAACCTAAACTATCACTAAGAAAATGTTAGCATGGTCCCATATCAATACCAACCATAGATTTTATTGAGTATTGGAGAATTAGGGAGGTCAATTATTAAAGTTGTTTGCTGAATATTATTTATATAAATTTTTATTTTTAGTAGAAAAGTCCAAAATGATTGGTTGGTTCCTAATAATAATAATACATATGTGGAGTTTCTTTTAAGCATTTACTGTGGCAGATACTTTTAAAAGATTTTACTATATATTTTAGTTATCAGAATTTATGATTCTGTCAAATTACTATTACTGAATGTATGACTTTTCATAGTTTCTATGTTTCTCAGCTCTTTTAACGGCAATCATAGCAATGATTCACTTATATCCTAGATATATAATATATATATAAAAAGGATTTTTTGAGTAATAGAGATGACAGTAACTATAACAATGTTTGGTATTATATATTATTTTAATTTTGAGCAAATCTATTGTCTATCTTCATGTATTTGGGAAATTATAAATTGATAATAAAAAGCCTAACATATGGTAAGCATTCTCATATCCCTTTATAATCTTATTTATTGAAAATAGCATTGATTAAGAGTTTTAATAGCTCAATTAGAAAGCTCCAGTAGTTAATTTTTGTTTTTAATCCTTAAAACTCTCTATGTAAGGTTATAAAAAGTATTCTACAATGCCTTTTTCTAGGAAGGTAAATTTGGCAATAAAACCAAAAAAGGAATCTGTTTGACAGATTTATTCTTCTTTGTTCTTTTTATATTATTTTACCAATCACTTCATAAACCTGCATCTTGTCTCATGTAATGTGTGAGTAACAATTATGGAAACCAGCTCATAAGGTACATTTTACATTGAATGGCAGCTCAGCTTTCTTCCCAGCTTTTACTGTGTTATTCTTATGAAAGCTATTCCTGGGAACACCAGGCTTGAAAGATATTGACACTGAAATTACATAAGCCAGGCTTCAGAGAAAAGTAGGCAATTTTATTTTATCACATTTTAAGTTGATGTTCTCAGTCAGAGAATCAAAGTGAAAGTAGTACATAATTTGTGTTACAGCTGTATTTATTATTCACGCATTTTTCTCCCAAGGTATTGGTTACATCCCTCATGCTAGAGTTATTTTAAAGGCAGTGAATAATTTGGAGGATACTTTATCTAGGATCCTTTCAATGTGAATATGTTTGTATGTGTACACAAATACAGTCCCTCAAGTAATATGGTAACTCTTTTAATACATACTTGATACCAAAACAAAATATATATAATAAGTGATTAAGAGTTTCTATGTTTTGGAAAGGAATAGTTATTTTTTAAAAGGGATCCTTGTTAGGGCGCCTGGGTGGCTCAGTTGGTTAAGCATCTGACTTCGGCTCAGGTCATGATCTCAGGGTTCATGGGTTCGAGCCCCGTGTCGGGCTCTGTGCTGACAGCTCAGAACCTGGAGCCTGCTTCAGATTCTGTGTCTCCTTCTCTCTCTCTCTGCCCCTCCCCCGCTCACACTCTGTCTCTCTCTCTCTCTCAAAAATAAATAAATGTAAAAAAAATATTAAAAGGTATCCTTGTATTGATGGAACTATTCTATATTTGACTGTAGTAGTAGATACACAAACCTACACATGATAAAATCGTGTAGAAGTAAATACACATAGCCACACACAGATCAGTATAAGACTGGGAAAATCTGAATAAGATTAGTATATTGTATAAGGGTAAACTCTTGATGTGATATTGTACTGGAGTTTTGCATGAAGATACCATTGGGGGAAATTCTGTAAGGGACAGGCAGGCACTTTGCGTCTGTCTATATTATTTTTTATAATTAAATGTAAATCTATAATTATCTTTATAAAATTTTCAATTAAAAAAAATTATTACTTTCTGTTTATAACTTGTCTTTAATTTAAGTAAAAAATGACTTGTAAAGAGAAACAACTCATGATATGCTACTGATCAGATGCTATCATCAGAACCTACCATATTTATAGCATTGTTTTAGTTTTTATGAAGTTACAATAAATGCTGACTAAGCAATGTTTCTCATGAAACTATTTTTTTATCTCCTGACATTTCACAAACATGTATAAATTGACTAATAAGTGCCACAAATGTTGTAGGTTAACCCAGTGCTGTATACCTGGAAAAATAATATATATCCCATGCCATGAAGGACTTATAATCTAAATTTACAATGTTTAAAATATAAGTGTATGGATTAAATGTGAGTGAAAGGAGAGAGTATAATTTTCCTTCAGGTAATAGAAGAAATCTTCACAAATGACATAAAACATAAAATGCAAAGGATGGAAAAATATTTAAATATTTGTAGGAAGGAATTATTTAATAGCATACCTTAATGTATTTTTCTTTTGTTACCAGAGACACCTAAAAATGAGCGAAGGATATTATCAGGACAAAACGTGGTGATTTGACAGATTGATAGGCAAAAACTTTAATATTTACTAGAGGAAGAGCGCTGGACACAAAATGCTTTTATAAGGGTACACTGAGTCTGACTAGGGGCTATTTGTAAATCCACAATTTATATATTTATGGAGGAGAGATCATTGAGAAATAAGTAAACTGTGTAATTAATTGAGTATAAGAAGATAGTCCTTAAAAATGTTTTCTTATGTAGGTCATGAATCTCTCAGGTCTTTATGTATTAAGTCTGAATCCCAGAACTCTTTTTTTATTTTTTATTTTTTTAATATGAAATTTATTGTCAAATTGGTTTCCATACAACACCCAGTGCTCATCCCAACAGGTGCCCTCCTCAGTACCCATCACCCACCCTCTCCTCCCTCCCACCCTCTCCTCCCTCCCACCCCCCCATCAACCCTCAGATTGTTCTCAGTTTTTAAGAGTCTCTTATGGTTTGCCTCCCTCCCTCTCTAACTTTTTTTTCCTTTCCCCTCTCCTATGGTCTTCTGTTAAGTTTCTCAAGATCCACATAAGAGTGAAAACATATGGTATCTGTCTTTCTCTGTGACTTATTTCACTTAGCATAACACTCTCTAGTTCCATCCACGTTGCTACAAAAGGCCATATTTCACTTTTTCTCATTGACACGTAGTATTCCATTGTGTATATAAACCACAGAACTGTTAAAACCAGAGTCAAGACACTAAATTGATAACACATTGTATTGGTAAAAATCAGATACACGTATAAAGGGATGGTGATGCCAAGTTTCTGCTTTGAAATCTCTGAAATGTGCCACTAAATGAATCAGAGAATATAATAACAGAAATTACTTGGAAGAAGATAAGGAAGTCAAGTTTTGAATATACTGTTTGGGGCTTTGTGAGATACGATAATTCTCATTTATTCAAATAACAGCTGGTTGTATGCTCTTCTCTGGATCTACTGTGTGTATCCATTCATTTACATGTTTTAAACCATTTGCACACTACCAGTCCTGTGCAAAAGTCATAAAATATTTTGTCTGTTCAATAGAGAATACTTTTTCAATTTTCTGCCAGATGACATGATCTGATTATCTTTTTCTTTTACTACATATAACTTTTTTTTTAGGAATTTGCTTTCTTTGTAAATTATCTTATTTACATAGAAAATATGGTTGTTATATACATTTTTAGGGATGAAAAATCCATTTTTGGTAAGGTATTCATATACTTTTTTTGTGGTAAAATATACACGGAGTTAAACATTTTGATAGTTTTACAGTGTACAATTCTATAGCATTTAGTATATTCACAATGGTATGTAATCACTACCACTTTCTAATTCTGGTACATTTTCATCATCCCAAAGGAAAGCCTATACCTACAAAATAGTAATTTCCATCCCTCCCTCCCTATAGCACCTGGCAACCAGTAACCTATTTTCTGTGTCTATGGATTTTTATGTCATGAAAATATGATATAAAAGTAATCATACAATATGTGCCCTTTCATATCTGGCTTTTTACATTAAGTGTAGTATTTTCAGGGATCATCTATGCTGTAGCTTATATGAGTAATTAATTTGTAATTTTGGCTGAATTCAGTTGTATGGATATAGCGCATTTTGTTTATTCATCAGTTCATAGAAACTTGAATTGACTGCAACTATTGTGACGAGTGTTGCAATGAACATTAATGTGCATATTTTGTTAGAATATCTGTCTTCAAATTTCTTGAGCATATATCTACAAATGGAATTTCTGCGTCATATGGAAATTCTGGGTATAATGTTTTATGGATTTGATGAACTGTTCTCATAGAAGCATGACCATTTCACATTTCACTAGTAATGTACAAGCATTTCAGTTTCTTCACATCTTCACCAACACTTGTTATATTACTTATAGCCATTCTAGTATCTGTGAAATAGATCTCACTGTGATTTTATTTGCATTTCACACATAGCTAATTGTGTTGGTTGTATTTGTGTGTTCCTGTTGCCCATTTGTTTATATTCTTTGGAGAAAGGAGTTCTTTGTTTCTTTTTAAATTGGGTAGTTTGTCTTTTGTTGTCGAATGAGTTCTATGTATATTTTAGACAGTAGACCATTATTAGATACATGATTTACAAATTTTTGTGTCATTTTTTTTTACTTTTGATAGTGTCATTTGATGTATATATGTTCTTAATTTTTAGAAAATCCTATCTATGTACTTGTTGTTGCTTGTATTTTTTTGGTATCTTGTGTAAGAAACAATTATCAAATTGAAGTTCATGAAGATTTATCCCTAAATTTTCTCATACTAGTTTTATACTTCTAACCCTTATATTTAGCCCTTTGATTTATGTTTTACATATGGTGTGAGGTAAAATTTAATTTCATTTTGTGCATGCAGGTATCCAGGTATCCCAACACCCATTTTTGAAGAGACTATTCTTTCCATCATGGAATGTGTTCATACCATTATTGAAAGCCAATAGATCATAGATCTATGAGTTTACTTCTAGACTTTCAATTATACACTATTTATTACTCTATTTATGTCTACTGTTAGGCTAGCACTATAGCTTTGTAATAAGTTTTGAAATGGGAAGTGTGAGCCTTCCAACTTTGTGTTTTTTTTTTCCAAAGATATTTTGGTGTTACTTGCAAATTCATATGAATGTCAGAATTAGCCTTCCATTTCTGCAAAAATGGCCACTAAGATTTTGATAGGGATTTCATTGAATTTGTAGATTGTTCTGGAAAGCACTGTTACCTTAACAACTTTGAACACAAATATATTTCTGTTTACTTAGGACTTTACTAAATACTTTAGTTACTTTCAGCAGTATTTTTTAATTTTCAGTGTACATGTTTTGTATCTTCTTGGTTACATTTATTGCTACTTGTCTTATTCTTTTTGTAGCTACTATAAATAAATTGTTTTCTTAATTTTCTTTTCAAGTTGTTTATTGGGAGGACATAAAAATACAACTCATTATATATTTATCTTCTATCCTATAGCCTTGCTGAATTAGTATTTTACCTCTAATATGTTTGTGCATTTTAAAAGATTTTATCTATCTGTTTATCTAATGTATCTTCTTTATCCATTCACATCCATTAATAGCCATTAAGTTGTTTGCTTGTTTCCGTATCTCAGCTATTATAAATAATGCCGCAATGAATATGAGAATGCAGATATCTCTTTTAGATTCAGATTTTCACAAGAAGAGAGAAAAATGAAAGATCTGAGTTAGGGAAACAGGGATGGCTGTGTGTGGTGGCTCTGTGTAAAGGGGCCAGAAGTGTCATTCTTCCTATGAAGAATCTTCAATCTTCCTATGAAGATTTCAAAAGCATTCTTCTCCCTTCAAGAAGAAAACAGTTTGTGTTGAATGTGACAGCTGTGAGATGGAGCTTAGACTAGAGCTTCCTGAATTTTTATAACGGTCCCTCATTTTAGCCCTAACACGTTACTCTTCCTGGCACATAATATACGTTTAACAGTTATTTGGAGGATGGATGAATGAATACATTAATGAAGATGAAGACTGGTTTATTTTGCCATATGACAACATAATTACAGGTGTGACATCCCACTACCTTTGCCATATTCTATTGATCAGAAGCAAGTTGTATATACCTTTCACATGCTTAAGGGAAGCAATTACAAAGGATGTGACACTAGGGTATAGAGATCAAGAGGCCATCAAATGTATCTGCCTACCACTCCCTGTCTCATTTTCCACATTTCCTCTTTTTGTGATTCCAAGACTTCCTAAATAAACTTCTACATTTACATCTTTTGTCAGAGGCTACTTTTCTGAAAATAGACTAAGACAATGTATTCAATTTAGAATATGGTAACTTCATGCTACTCTCATTTATTATTTTCTAAGAAAATTTTAACTATATGTTATTTGTCTGTTAATTTCCTTATTTTACACACATTTGTTGTAGGCCTACTTTATACTAGCCTTTTTTTAGATCTGAGATTTCAGTGAGTCAGACAAAATTGCTGCCAGTAGATACACTATCTTAAACTATATACACATTAATTTTTTCTGGCTTTCAACTTAATCATGCCAATATAGAATTCACATTTTACAGTTCCTTCACATTTGACAAATAAAATGGTCACATATTACTCGTCATCTTATGGGATATAATGGTATTTGCAATTACTACTGTGCTCTCCTTTCAAAATTTTTATAAAATCTGTTTTCTCCTAGTACCTTCTTACCATACATACATCTAATAGTTTTTATTTGTTTTTGCTATTTTTATATATTTTAGTAAAATCTATACATATTCTTGTAGAAATCATTTAGAAAAAAGCACAGAAACTCCTGGATAGGAAGAACAAATATTGTTAAAATGTCAATACTACCCAAAGCAATCTACATATTCAATGAAATACCTATCAAAATAACACCAACATTCTCCACAGTGCTAGAACAAACAATCCTAAAATTTGTATGGAACCAGAAAAGACCTTGAATAGCCAAACCAATCTTGAAAAAGAAAACCAAAGCAGGAGGCATGACAATCCCAGACTTCAAGCTGTATTACAAAGCTATAATCGTTAAGACAGTATGATACTGGCATAAGAACAGACACTCAGATCAATGGAACAGAATAGAAAACCCAGAATTGGCCAACTAATTTTTGACAATGCAGGAAAGAATATCCAATGGAATAAAGACAGTCTCTTCAGCAAGTGATGCTGGGAAAACTGGAAAGCGACATGCAGAAAAATGAACCTGGACCACTTTCTTACACCATACACAAAATTAAAGACCTAAATGTAAGACAGGAAGCCATAAAAATCCTTGAGGAAAAAGCAGGCAAAAATCTCTTTGACCTTGGCTGCAGTAACCTCTTACTCAACAGGTCTCCAGAGACAAGGGAAACAAAAGCAAAAATGAACTATTGGGACCTCATCAAAGTAAAAAGCTTCTACACAGCAAAGAAAACAATCAGCAAAACTAAAAGGCAACCAACAGAATGGGAGAAGATTTATGCAAACAACATACCAGATAAAGTGTTAGTATTGAAAAATGTATAAAGAACTTATCACACTCAACACCCAAGAAACAAATAATCCAGTGAAGTAATAGGGCAAGACATGAATAGACACTTCTCCACAGAAGACATTCAGATGGTCAACCGACACATGAAAAAATGCTCCACATCACTCATCATCAGGGAAATGAAAATCAAAACCAAAATGAGATACCATTTCACACATGTCAGGATGGCTAACATTAACAACTCAGGCAACAACAGATATTGGCAAGGTTGTGGAGAAAGAGGATCTCTTTTGCACTGCTGGTAGGAATGCAAACTGGTGCACCCACTGGTGGGAATGCAAACAGTTTGGAGATTCCTCAAAAGATTAAAAACAGAACTACCCTATGACCCAGCAATTGCACTACTAGGTATTTATAAGGGATACAGGTATGCTGTTTCAAAGGGACACATGAACCCCAATGTATAGCAGCACTAGCAACAATAACCAAAGTATGGAAAGAGCCCAAATGTCCATTGATGAACAAATAAATAAAGAAGATGTGGTGTGTGTGTGTATACACACACACACACACACACACACACACACACACACACACATGCACACCAAGGAGTATTACTTGGTAATCAAAAAGAATGAAATCTTGCCATTTGCAACTATGTGGAACTAGAGGGTATTATGCTAAGCGAAATTAGAGAAAGACAAATATCATATGACTTCACTAATATGAGGACTTTAAGACACAGAACAGATGAACATAAGGGAAGGGAAGCAAAAATAATACAAAAACATGGAGGGGAACAAAACATAAGAGACTCTTAAATATAGAGAACAAACAGAGGCTTACTGGAGAGGTTGTGGGAGGGGGGATGGGCTAAATGGGAAAGGGGCATTAAGAAATCTACTCCTGAAATCATTGTTGCACTATATGCTAACTAACTTGGATGTAAATTTAAAAAATAATAAAATAAAATAAAATAAAATAAATAAAAAGAAAGCACAAAAAGATAATTCATATTTCTACTAGTTATACATAAATTGGAAACAAGATGTCCATAACTATTTTGCTATTTTTTTCTTTTAACAATAATATTTTGAATATTTTACTAGCCATAAAAATTATTTTATATTTACTATATATATGCATATACATAATATTCTACTCTATGAATATAATATAATTTAAATAGTCTCTTAACATCATTAACATTTTCAAAGTTTATTTTATTATAAAAATGATGCCATTGTATATAAAAATTTATAAGCATCTTATTTCTATTCTGATATTTATTTAAATTAGTTATGAGAGTTTGATTTTAACATCTGTGGTGCCCAATTGTTTTTCTTCATATATAAATTTCATATCAAGATATCAGTCTTTTTTGTATTTCACTTATTGACTGCTAACTTCTGTTAATGATTATTGCATTTATTTTTGACCAGGCTCATACTTCACTTTAAATTTTGTTTATGATGAATTTTTATTGAAGTATAATCGACAATGCAACATTATATTAGCTTCAGATGAACAACATAATGATGCAAATTTGTAGACATTATGAAATGATCACCACAATAAGTCTAGTTACCATCTGTCACCATACAAAGTTACAAATTGTTTTTTACTTTTTTTGTGTGTGTGATAGAAATTTTTAAGGTTTACTTTCTTAGCATCCTTCAAACTTGCAATACGGTATTATTGACTAAGCCAGTCTGAGTATGAGCCCTTTAGGAGCTGGTCTCAATTCCTACAGCCTCTTGGTTCTCTTGGATATCCCCCCACTGGTGTTCAAAGCCGAACATTGTGGGCGCTCATCTGTCTGGTACAGGTCTAAAGGGTTGATGTGCCCGATGTGTAGCACAATCCTCTTGTTGCTCAGGGAGAAACTCCATATTTGTGAGGTCTTTCCCAATTGGAGGGGGGGGGTCGCTGCACTTGTATGGGGTTTTTGGTGAGACCTTGTGTCTACATCTTTTACCTGTCTCAGTGTGGTCCTTTCATCCTTTGTTGTGGTAGACCTGTTGGGCTAGTTTTCAGATCTTTTTCAGAAGGAATTATTTCAAAAGTAGCTGTGTCTCTGGAAGAAGGCAAGTTTAGGATTTTCCTTTACCACTATCTTGAACTTGGAATTTCATGGTAATGTTGATCTCTAGCAGCTTTTTAAAATATATGTATCAAATAGAGGACCTGAAGCATACTTTGAATTAGAAAGCAGGAATATGGCTTGAAGGAATGGCTTGAAATCGTTTCTATGGTGATTATGCTATTTCTCCAGTCACCTATGTGATCGGGTTCCTAACTTTGTATTTCCAAACTAGACTATTTCTGAGATCCAGATCCACCCTAACATGTAATCACCCTGATGACACTCACAAAAGAGAAATTAAATATGTTCAAACTAAGACCATCTTCTTTCTTCAGAATTGATTATCTTTCTGTATTTTCTAGAACAGTGAAAGGCACTACCAAAATTTTTGCATATGGTATTATATTTGTTGTTCCTAAGGTACAGTTGATTCTTAAATCATTTTAATTTAGATTAAAAATATATTTTATATTCATTTCTTCTACTATATATGCACTGCTTAGGTCTTACTTTAGGACATCTTGCTTTCTCAGCTAGATGATGACCTTTTTATACTCTCCTGGCATCTATGTCCAGTCCTTTCCTTCTTTTAATGCATTGTTGCTAGAGTGATATTTTTAGATCTTCAAGTTAGTCTCTGGAAAATATGGACTGAAATCTAAAGGTCTCCTTGTGGCTGTCTGCATATTCCTTATCACCTAAAGAATAAACTTTATATGTCTCTGCTTGGTTTTTTGGAACCTTGATGATTTAGATTTTTCTGTATACTTCAACAATAACAGACTGCTGATGATCTTCAGAACAGTGTTCTTTTTTGCCTTGTTGCCTTTATGTTATTAAATTTACCAGAAAAAGTCTCCAGTTGATTGCCTACTTAGAAAACTATTTGTTGTTTAAGTCTCAGCAAAATGTTAACTCCTCTAGGCAAACTCAGTTCTTCTTTCCCTTATGCTTCCACTGCAGTTTTTAGAAACACCCATTAAACCATTATTTTATTGTATTTAGATGTTTTTATTATTTTTTGGTAATGCAGACTTCATGAGAACAAGAATAAAGAATTTGCATCTTTAAATCTGTAACTCCTAAAACGGTGCCTGGTCATAAGAAGTACTTCGCGTATACATTTGAAATGAGTAGCCTGTGGAGACTTAAATCAAATGACAGTTTCTCCAAGTAATAAGTATCAGTGAATAACCCTAGAGTTTCATGTTTCTAAACAAAGTGTCTTCATATTTTACACACAGATTCACTGACTCCAGAAGTCAAGTCATTCTGTTTAGCTATAAACCATGGCAACTATAATTTTCCTCAAGATCTAAGCATAGTGGCATTTAATGACTGACACATTACCAGTTTATTTGTTCCATCATACACTATTAATAGACAAAGTCTTTACAGCAAAAATATGTGCCCACACAGATAATTGTACATAAATGTTTATAGCAGCATTATTCATAATAGCCCAAAGTTTCAACCAACCCAAATGTCTGTCAATGGATGGGTAAATAAACAAACTATGGTATAGATATGCAATGGAATATTACTCAGCCATAAAAATTAAAAACTGCTACATACTGCAACTGGAATTAATCTCAAAAACATTAAGCTAAGTGAAAGAAAGCAGTTGCAAAGGTTACACTTTAATGATTCCTTTTGTATGACATACCTAGATTAGGCAATTACTTAGATTTGTGGTTTTTAGAGACTGGGGGGAAGTCAACCATATGGGTTGTTCTGAGATGATGAAAAGTTTTAAAACTAGAGACAGGTGGTGGTAGCACAATGGTGTAAATGCACCAAAATCCACTTGAAAATACAGTTTAAAATGGTCAATTATAAATTAAGTGTATTTCACATTAAAAAAAAAAAAAAGACTGCCTGGGCTCTTCTAGTATATACTTATGTACCAGTTGTCCTTTCCATGTGACCTCAGTCACTTAACTTCTAGCATTTACTGTTATAAAGAATAAGACTTATGAAGCCATTTTAATACTTAAATAAGAGCATGTGTGTATGCCTGCAATTATGCATGGAAAATCAGTTATCACCCAAAGGTATTTAAATAATTAATAATAATAATAATAATAATGGAAGATTGTTTTTAATTAAAATAAAAAATGCTGAAGGTCCAAGGTGGTGATGGCAACTGAAGGTAAGGGTCATATTCTGAGAATATAATGGGGTGTGGGGTTCTGTTTGACTTTACTTACAATAATTAACTCCCTCCCACAATCAGCCTGCATTTGTTTAGTACTCTAAATTCTCTATTGGTTGTTTTCTTTATCCTATCTTGAGCACTTTGTTATTAGGGGATGGAATGGACTGTTGTGGACTTACACAGATATACTAAAAGTAGAAACCCTGATCAATGAATTTATTGATTGAGTCCATGAGCCTGTCTGAAAATTTTATTAGATGTGTAATGAAATAAGCAAAAACTTATGAAAACCAAAAAATGGTTTAATTAAAGAAGTTTAATTTTTTATGAAATAAAAGTCTTTAGGTGATAACAGTTATGCTGGTTACAAACCTAATTGTCTTGATTGCAGCTTGCATATTCAACTTCTTGAAAATCTGATACCCAGAAATATACATCTGTTATCTCAGTGAAAATGTCAAGCACATGTTATAATGAATTATACTGATAAAATTTTGGATAGTAATTCCTTTATGGCAAATGCTATGTTATTTCAGTAACCATTCTAATGAACATATTTATTGACCAATATACAGAAGTCCAAGCTCTTTTCAACATTGTGCAGACAACTGAATTATATTTGAAGGAAATATATTTTGGTCTGTCTGTTGTTTTATCTGTATACAGAGTAGATTCCAGACACATAATTCAAGTGTCCTTGAGCATATTGAGATTCCTTAGAATGTATTTCCTTAAGAATGAAAAATTAAGGGAATCTCTGTGCTTCTTACAAGAATGATAGTCCATAAAAGTGCTATACTCATGTCTGTTTGGATTTATACTCATTAGATTAAGTATATATTGAAGTAGAACATGTTAACCTAGTCTCTATACGTGTGGCTATCCAAAAATTAAAAAGTGAAATAATTTCCAAGTGAATATATGTACCGGTGAATCATGACGGCATTCCCCACACCCACAATTGTAAGTAATATATTTTGAACATCCATGTAATTGCTTCTTTTATTCAACATTTGCTTTCAGAGACATCTCTATGTATCAGACTTCATGCTAGATGCTACAGATAAAAAAATCTATGCTCTTTTCACAGAGATGTGTAACATATATGTGTACATTAAAGTTATTTCTAGATGTTATTATTCTTACAATTGTCATTGATATAATTGGAATTTTTATTATATATTTTAAAAAATAACCATTCCCCCCCTTTTTAAAATTTTTTTCTGATCATCTATTCTCTTCCTTTCTCCCTATTTCCATTTCTCTATAATTAGCTTCACTGTCAGTGAAGATCTTTCCATATGGTGACTTCTGACAATCCCAAACCTAAAAGTTGTGTAACAATATTCAAAAAGAAAGAAACTCCCTATGAGCCCCAAAGTTCACCTATCAGATTTCAAGGGTGGACTCTGAATGTCCATGAATGATGCAGTTACTATGATTGAAGGCATATGCTATTATAATTGATGCAATGTGAGTCACTTTTTACTCCTGTGGTATATTTGAGGATAAAGGACACTATGACATCCACAACTCAAGGAATGGGGAATTACTGAATTTCCTCATGAAAAAATCTTCAAAAAAATCAAGCAAACACCCAATAAAAAAATAGCAATTTGTGTTGATAATGGAAGATTGAGATGCATTGTTTGCTGAGACCTTAGTTCCCCTAGGTTTCTTAGAGTATTTGTTGATCATCAAAGCATTTCCTCCATATTCATCGTTCAGCGCCCCAGTGGTAAAGGAGGATATGTAGAAGTTTTAGAAATTACTTTTTATTTCATTAATGTTGGCAAAAATAGACAGAGAATAATTTCTCTTTTCTCTCAGCTTTTTTCTACTTCCAAAGTTGATCAAAATTTAGGGCATGGATTGGTTCATGACTGGGACGTGGCTTATGCCCAAAAGTTCACATGATAGAAAGATTGTTTTTTATGAAGCTGTGACTACTTTCTGGGTTGTCACTCTTTTATTTCTTTTATAAACTTTATTAAGAAATAATTTACATAAATACATTACCTATTTAAAGTGTACAAATGGCTTTGGACAGTTAATCTGTGAAACCAACAGCATATTTAAGATAAGATATATTCTCCAGCTCCCCAAATTTCTTACATTCTCATCCATTCATCCTTTTGCCCTCTGATCTGCTTCATTTCGATGTGTCAGTCAGAAGTCTCCAGAAAAATAGAAATTTAAATAGACATAGAATAGAAGATATAGATAGGGGCACCTGGACAGCTCAGTCAGGTAAGCATCCAACTTTGGCTTGGGTCATGATCTCATGGTTCGAGGGTTTGAACCCTGCATGGGTTTCTGTGCTGACAGCTCAGAACCTGGAGCCTGCTTCGGATTCTGTGTCTCCCTCTCTGCTCCTCCCCCACTCATGCTGTCTCTCTCTCTCTCTCTCTCTCTCTCTCTCTCTCAAAAATAAACAAACATTAAATTTAAAAAAATAATAGAAGACATAAATATAAATTTGTATATATCTGCTATTTGTGTTATTATAATATTTATATAGGGCTATTATATATTACATACTATATATAATATATATTAGAGCACAATATATAAATATTATATTTTATATATCTTTAATATTTCATATGAAATATATAAAAATATTAATCTGGTGGCTCATACTTTTCCATGATGTTTGGCCGATTTTATGTAGGAAGATAAATTTCTAATTTGCACATTTGTCTAATACAACTTTCTAGAATTTTGCATTAGTATTTGAAGTTAAATTTCCACCTTATAATGCATTTTTATGTAACTTTTCCTTGCTTTATGAAAATATACCTTTCTGAATCTTGTTTGTGGTAATGATGGGTAGGGATTTTAGATAAATCTGAATTTCTGATCAGTGAGGAAAAAATACTATATTTATATACACGCTTCAGAGAATAAAGTACATGCTATGTTGATAACTACATTTTATTATGTAATTTAAAGACAATTTTGATTGTGCACAAATGCACAGTAAATTAGAAAATAATTATTTCATATTTCAATGAGAACAAAGGAGAATCTGGGTGAGAAAGAGTGCGTATTTTGAAAATTGATAGACTAAAATTATTCAAAGAAATATTTCAACTAAGTAGTATAGAAAGTACATTTTGCAAGAATGTCTTGCATCATTTTGTCAGCACTAGATACAACCAGGAACAGCAAATTATCAACAGAAATGTTATGCCCTGACACCTAATGATAGTAATCAATAAGATATCAGAAGAATCAATCATGACAATTGTCTCATCATGGCTGAACTGTAATGTAATCAGAAAGTCACCCAAAGGAAATGTTGAAACCATATGGAAATCAATGCATATAATGCCAGACTTGTGCAAATTCTTGGATTTTACATAGAGGAGATTATGTGATACTTCTAGAGTTCATTTGATAGAAAAGGAAGCCAGGAGAGTTGATACACAAGATCCTGCTATTCTGATTCCATAATAGATATGAACTGTGTGCATAGAGACGGAATAAGAGAATGAGTAAATCTTTTGGAAAAAAAAATAGGTTACTAATTTATTTCTTAGAAAGTAAATTATGTGCCTATGTATAATATTTTCCCTACCTCTAGATTTATTTCTTCTTTCAGAGATTTCACATTTTTTAGGATCATGTAACATTTTACTTTATGCTATTTGTTTTTAAAATGGATTCCAGTTTCTAGTGTCTACAATACACGAAGATGTTTTTTGTTCTTGGGAAGGTGTGCTAACTGAAACGATGTATAAAGTATCCTTTCATGCAAGAAAACAAAAATCAATTAGTTACTAAGCACTTTCATAATATCTGTAAAACGCTACTTCAGATTTTTAGCTATCTGATGACCTTTATAAAATACAGTATTCATTTTATGACTTTCACTGTGTGACTTATATCCTGCCACATGTATTTAATAGATGATCACAGTTATCTCTTCAAATTATCTCTGTGTGCCTTAAGATACATAATGACTGAACCCATTAACAATTGTATCACTGTAATTCACTTGTACTGCCCCCTCAAGTATCTTTCAGTAGTGGACTTTGGAAGTTGTCTACACAGCATTTATTCTCCCCTTTTCCACAGTAGAAACCGATTTTTTTCAGATATCTAACCTTCCTCTCTTCAGCCCTGTGCCTTAGGGGGAGTCCTAACCCAGTTTCAGTAGGGTGTTTCATTTTTCCGAGAGTATTTTCATTTGCCATGACAGTAATTGGTTCAGAGATAGGCAGATAATCAGGTTTTGGCCAATGAGATGCAAGAGAGTCTCAAAGAAAGACACACTTTCTGTTGTCTCTCTGGATAGTGTCGAGCTTGTTATGAATTCTGAAAATGCTATAGTTCTCTTGATATAAAGCCAGGACTTAAGACAGCAGAATGGAAAGAGGGAATGAAACTGGGTCATGGATAACATCCGGTGATTTGTTAAATCAGACAATTCTGGAGCCATTGTTACTGCTACAATTATAAATGTGTGAGGATAAAATTCCATTTGAAGTTGGATTTTCTTTTATTTGAAGCTACAAGTATCAAAATATGTAACCATATGACATTCATTTTGTGCATTTGTAAAATTAGGGAAATGACTCTGGCGCTAGTTTTGCCTTCATAACAGTAAACTGTCCTGGATCACATGGTCATTTAATTTTAAGTAGAGAAACTATACGTATTGAAGGAATTTTCAGAGAAGTGGAATAATATATAGAAAGCAAGCTTAAGCCATGTGATCATCTTACTTTTTAAAAAGCTTTAAAGGCAAAAACCTCTTTCATGAGATCTGGATTTTAAATCATATGTTACACATGTCAATCATAAAGCTTCCAGAATTATGCTTTCTGCAAAGAGGTAAAATCTTCTTTATCTGCAAGGTTAAAATGATCACTTTTGTGCCTATAGTATCTAACATATTACCCAAAATATAAATAAATATAAATAATAAATTGAATACACATATGAATACACACATATATATGGATGTGTATATATATGGATGTGCACACATATATATATAATCTATGCATATATAGGAGGGTATGCATGTGTATGTTATACATATGTTATATATATCTTATATCCACATCCTAGAGCTTGAAATAAGTTCATAAAATTGTAATTGTTATTCCAGCAGTCCCCCTACTACTGGACAGCTTCAACTGAAAAGTAAATTTATTTCTTAAACAACAAAGGCATTATCAGCTCTAAGGACTTGGTAAATTATGGAATTTTTCTCCAGAGTTACAAATTTATGGCAGATATTTCCAAAATGCAGACTAGAGTATAACATAATGGAATAAAATTATGTTCAATTCCTTAGTAAGCACTGTTTAAAATAACTATCTGACTTGATATGCAAAAATTTTCAATCTTCTAAATAATTTTAAATTCACATTCAGATGTTTTAATAACCCAAACTCCTTTCTTAGGATAAAACTGAGCTCAAGACATCCTGAACACCCCTTGCTTTCTCAGAAATATTTGCATATTAGGTCAGGCAGTTTTTCTAGCTATTATTTTGAGAAATGATTGTTTTCTGACATGCAAATTTTTCCCTACGAATAGCTTCTGTAATTTAAAAGGAATGTATGCAGGAGAAAGTATAATATAATATAGTTATTTAACATGGACATTTTATAAGAAATGTGTATAAAAAAGAAAAGCCAAGAAAAACTGAAGAAAAAAGAAACCATATAAATAGGAATTCATAAGTCCTAGTTAATCTTGAAACAACCAGACCAGTCTTTACCATAATAAAGGAAAATAAATAAATATTGTTTTTATGATGGAGGCTGCTAATTAAAATTACTTTAAGATCTTAGCTATAGTGTATATAAATCTTTAAGTACATTTCAATTAATTTAAACTACTTATAATAATTAAAGTAAACACACAAGGATTTATCTTTTATAACAGATTAAAATATTAATCCATACTACAATGTAATTCTCTATCAGTCTTTATCATTTTGTTCAGTAGATATTTAATATACAGTACAAAGTTAGCACTTTAATCTGGTTCCTATTTGATAATTTAAAAAAGGGGCAGAGAGATAATGAATATTCAGTGTTTCAGATTGTATATTTAGCATATAGATGTAGAAAATAAAACTGTCACTATTGTCTTTATTAATCCGTAAGTTTATATCTTTTGATCTGGTATCTGATTATGTTTTTTTTTTTTTTTAATATACCATTTGTGCTTTCTGGAAAATGTCCACTTTGCCAAGAAGATATTCTTCCTACATAGAGAAAAATCATTCTTAGATAAAAATCATGCCTGAGTTAAGTTTTTCATACTGGTGCCATTTGGTGAGAGATATCATTATTATTAGCTATTTAATTTTCATGTTACAAGATCTGAGATTACAGTACATTCTAAACTACTTGAAGACTCAAATCTTCACCTTAAAAGATGGACACTATCTGCACTGAATGTATCATTTTCACTTGAAAAAATGTACCGAAAGAAATCTGTCCTCTAAAGTGATGGTGATAAAGGTAAATCTAGGTGTAAAACATTGGCATTGGTTTTCAATCAAAAAGTTTTAAATAAAATTACTTGAGCCTTTGAGAGTTTAACATATGTATCACTCTCTTACTATTTAGTGACTATAAAGGGTACAATTCTATATTTAAACCTCATATCTAACTAGGTAAGTAGATAGGAAAGTAGTTAAAAGAAAAAATTAAAGGGCTAAATTATTTCTTTCTTTTGGAATGTTAACTATATATACACCATTTCCCCTGCAATGTCTTTTGAGATCTTGTGAGAAAACAGTAATTTATTCCTCCTCTGAATTATCTTATACTTTATTAATAACCATTTGCTGTAATTATTCCTTTCTAATTTACATTGTAGTTATTTATATAATTTAATAACTAAATAATGTATACTTAGCTTGTTAAATATGAAAAGTTTTACTTTAAAAAAATTGAAATATAGTTGGCATACAATATTATATTAGTTTCAGGTGTATATTTTTATTTGACAAAGTCACCACAAGTGTAGCTGCAATCTTTCACCATACAGTACTTCTGTCCCTGTGCTGTACCTTTTATTCCTGTGACTTATTCATTCCATAACTGGAGGCCTGTATCTCCCCTTCCCCCTTTTTGCTCATCCCCCCACAACCTTCTGTTCTTTCAATCATCCCTTGTTATCTGTATTTATGGGTCTATTTCTGCTTTTTATGTGTTTGATTATTTATTTGTTTATTTAGATTCCACAGATAAGTGAAATCATTGGTATTTGTCTTCATCTGTCTGACTAATTTTACTTAGCATAACACTCTCACCTTCTAGGTCCATCCATGTTGTTGCAAATGATAAGATCTCATTCTTTTTTATGGCTGAATAATATTCCAGTGAGAGGTGTGTGTGTGTGTGTGTGTGTGTGTGTGTGTGTGCACATAAACACCACATCTTTATCCATTCACCTATTGAATGGATACTGGGTTGCTTCTATATCTTGGCTATTACAAAAATTCTTCAATAAATGTAGACGTGCATGTATCTTTTTTGATTCAGTGTTTTTGTCTACTCTATTTTATTTACCTTTTGTTTGTAATGGACTCAATATTATCTCACAAAAATAGAGGAAGTATTGAACTTTATATTTAATGAGTTTAACTCTATTTTAGCCTAATTTATTACATATGTTACATAAAATGTATAAAACAAATAAATCTGCTTTCTGAAGAAATGCTCTTTTTAACTTACTTTGAGAGGGGGAGCAGAGAGAGAGAGAGAGAGAGAGAGAGAGAGAATCCCAAGCAGGCTCCACACTGTTAGCACAGAGCCCAATATGAGCTCCATCCCATGAACCAGAAGATCATGACTTGAGCCAAAATCAAGAGTAGGCCGCTTAACAGACTAAGTCACCCAGACACCTCTGAAGAAATGTTTAATAGAGAGATAAACTCTATAGTTGAAAATCTTTCTCATCAAGCATTGATCAAAAAGATGTCTTTAAAGTTAGATACCTAAGTTCCCTTGCATCTCTTCCATTCCTATATTACTTGCATTATAGTATTATATTTCTGCGAATGGGTTAATTAATTATTCCACTAAATTTAAATAGAAGAGTCTACAATGATAGTCACACATTTGAATAAAAGTTTAAAAATTAATTGAATTTGTCTTATACTTGATTTTTATTGGCATTGAAAATTCAATTTTCAATATAAATCAGGTAGGTTTCACTAATGATTATTAAGATATATTTCCTAGATTGAGAAGCAGTTGTAAAAGGAGAAGAAATGTTGAGTAGTGTTGAGTAGCAATGAAACAAAAGCCTACGTAATGAAATTTTAAAAATACTACCAAAATTTTGGTTGAACACTTTTAAAAAACAAGAAAATCAGTTTTTGTGTGATATTTTTTTGAATGTTCTAGTGTACTACTATAATAAAGAATGTTATGTTAGCTTTTATAAAGCCGTGATAAAATTACATCAAGACTGAAAAAGATGAGGGGCATCTGGGTGGCTCAGTCAGAGTCCATCTCTTGACTTTGGCTCAGGTCATGATCTCACGGTTTCATGGGTTCAAACCCCGTGTCGGGTTCTGTGCTGGAAGTGCAAAGCCTGCTTGGGATTCTTTCTCTCTCCCTTTCTCTCTGCCCTTCTGCCACTTGCACTGTCTTTGTCTCTCTCAAAATAAATAAATAAACTTGAAAAAGATGAAACAAACCTCACACCAAAATTTCCAGTAGTCCTGAAAACCGTTTTTTTCCCCTAAAAGATGAAACCAAGATTTACAATGCTAGCCAAATGTAAACACTTAAAATTCTGAAGCAGCATTTCTCCAGCTACTGCTGGTGTCCCTCAGAATGATCATGTAATAACCAGTCAACGGTAGAGAAAGAGTTAATGGCCAAAGGAATTTAAGAAATTCTCCATAAAGCAACACTTTCTAAAGATTTACATTAAATATTAGCATATAAAGTACCCATAATGGTCAGTTTTAAGAAAGCAGCTTATCTTTGTTCAAACCAATATTTTAGTAATATATTTAACCACCGGAATTTTAAAAAATTGATTTAAACTCTAGTTTTGCCCCAGATGTTTGGTGTCCCAAGACACATCATTTTGGGAAATGCCCTTAAAGGCAATTTAATTAATGACAAATAATTAGCTATGACAAATGTTACTACTTCTCCAGAGAAAATTCTATCTATGAAAATGCTTAAAAGCAAAGTCTATTTTCCTATCTTGAGATATTAATAAAAACAACTAACGATTATAGAGAACCAACTATGTATCAGGTATTGTGAAAATATATATAAGCAACATCTCTTATACTTCCCTGACCATACACTTGCTCTTTCTATTGCATGCTCCACACTGCTAAAGTAATTATCTACAAAATAACTTTATATTTCAATAACCATTTCAATTATTTTGATCATTTGCCAATTCACAAAAATGAATATTCCAGACTCCTTAATAGGATATACAAGGCACCACATAATTTATTTATGCATTTATATAATATTCATTTATCCATCTATTTTTCATAGAATATAATGTGCTAGAATTTTTTTAGGTGATTAGGGATCTAGAATTTGAGTTAGACAAGGGTCTCCCTCCCATATTATGCACATTTTACAAAGGAGAAAAGACAAAAAATCTATTATTACATGAGTAAGTTAATTTGAAATAGGGGAAAATGTTGTAAAAGTAATATATTAAGATGAAGTGATGAGAATGAAAATTCCTTTAGATGGGGGTGTCAGGGAAGACCCTACTCAATAGGTCATAATTGAATGAAGACTTGAATGGTGAGAAGAAATTAGCCCCCAAATCTCAGAGACATTAATAGTGGTCAAGACAGAGGAAACAAAAAGTACAAAAGCCTTGAGATAATAGAAAAGGTGATAATCATACCTACGCTGGAGAATAAAGACCAGAATCCTATGAAGTTTTTAACCATAGCCCCTTCCCACTAACATTCAACAAAATCATTAAGGATTTCCCATAAGGATTGCAAGTTCCTGGTTTTCTTTTAAGGTTCTGTACCTTTGAATATGCCACTCACTGTTCTTGGAATATTTTATTTGCTACCCTCCCTCATCTACTCATCATTTATATAGTCTTCAAAAATTCTAATGTTTAAAGATAGAGCTCGAGTTCCAAATCAACTCTTTCCAAAAAATTTATCATACATATAGCTTAGTTACTATGCCAAAGATTCTAGAATTTTATCATACTGTATCAGTGTCAAAGTAGTTTAGGTTTGCAATAATCCACTATAAGTGTTAGTCTACACTATAACAATAGAAACATCATTTGTATATTTAAAATATAGTAAGTTGCCATATATCATATAGCAGCTAGATTTGGGGAGAAATATTGAGTTAAATAAATTAGAGTGTTTTAGATATATCCTTCAAGGATGGATAACTAAAAGTTTATCAGAAATGTAAATAGAGGAAAAAGTAAAGAGTTATTGAGTATTTTGGTTGTTTGTATTTTACCAGCATAATTTATTTGCTAGTAATAATGCAGTGAATTTTTTCTGGTTTTCATGCTACTTGGCCCCAGATGAGAGATCAAGGTCACATAAGTTCATAAAGAGTGAGGAGACTAAAGATTTCACTTTCTGGTCATATAATTGAAAAGGGGGTCACAAGAAACAGAAATGACCTTGGAGATCTCAGAGAAGAACCCGGAAAACAAACTCATTCAGTTTTAAAAAATAAACTCTGGGGTTCACCATGAGCTGCACATATGTGGATCCCATCATAAACAGCACACCAAATAATCTGAGAAGTGAACCAACAAGTAAGGCAACACCCAGGTCAGTGAACCCCATGTAGAACAAAACCAAAGGAATCCACACACAAACACAGCATAAACTACTTTAAAAAAGACAAAAAACAAAAAAAAACTAGAGACAATGCAAAATCTTGAAAACAGCTAGAGAAATATGACTGTTTACTTGGAGTAGTGATTTAAGCAACAGAAGATTGCTCATCAGTAACTATGGAGGCCAGGAGGAAATGACACAACATCTTTAGAATGCTTAAAGAAAAAAATAGTCAATTCTGTATCTGGTTAAAATATTTTCCAGGAATGAGAGCATAGAAATATTATCAGATGAAGAAAGACTAGGAAACTTAATTTACAGCAAAATTGTTCTAAAATAATTGCCCCTCAAATTCTTTACACAAAGGACACTACACTTCTATATTGTCGCTTTACTTTCTAAGTGATGAAAAAATATGTTCTGTGTATTTTTTGTTTTTCTTACTGACATAAGAGATGGAAAGGGTTCTATTTTCTAAAGAGAAAGAAGAAGAATATTCATTATCTAAAAATAGAAATCTCCATCAGCTAAAAATAAATGTCTGAAAGTAATCAAAAAGCTATCAAAATAGTGATTAAACTTTCCTATTTTTCTCTCCTTTTTTCTACCTTCCTTCTTTTTCCATATGTCTATACTTATTTCTATCTCCCTCCCTCTCTTGCATCCTCCCTCTCTCCCTCTCTTCTTCTTTTCCTTCCTTTCTTCTTTACATGTTTCAAAATTATGGTTTAATTAGAAAACCCTTAATTTTTTTGTCATGCAAATATCTCCTTAGGAATAGTCTTTATAGTTTTAAAAACAATGCTTCCAGGGAAACAATAAAACAGTGTATAAAACAATGCAGCTTATGTAACACGGAAAACCTACGAGAAAAATTAAGAAAAATAGGATCATAAATAATCTTTAAACCACCAAGAGTCTGGCCATATTTTACATAGACTGACAGTGTCTGTCTTTTAATTTGTGTGTTTAGATGACTTAATGTAATTTTTGATATTGGTACCATAAATCAAATGTACCATTTTGTTTTGTTGCCTCTGTTTTTCACTTATTTCTAATTTTATATTTTGATTACTTTATAATATTTATTATTCTATTTTAATTTACATACTGTGTTCTTGTCTATATATCTACATATAGTGGTTTCCAGTTGTTGTTATAGGGACTGTAATATAGAAACTGAAGCTTTTACCACTTCAAATGAAATGTAGAAATCTTACCACAATGTGTCATTTTACCTCCCTTTTGATGAAATATTCTTTTGTTGTTTATTTGTTTTTTAATTTCAACTTTTTATTTAAATTCTAATTAGTTAACATATGTGGTAAAATTGGGTTCAGGTGTAGAATTTAGTGATTCATCACTTACATTTAATACCCAGGGTTCATCACAAGAAGTGTTCTCCTTAATACCAGTCACCCATTTAGCCCAGCCCCCTCCTAACTACCTCCGTCAACCCTGTTTGTTTTCTATAGTTAAGAGTCTGTTTTATGGTTTGCTTCTGTCTTTTCCCCCCCCATGTTCATTTGTTTCATGTTCATTTGTTTTTTTTCTTCAATTCCACATATGAATGTAATGACATGGTATTTGTCTTTCTCTGACTTATTTTGCCTGGCATAATACACTCTAGTTACATCCATGCTGTTTTATTTATTTATTTATTTATTTATTTATTTTTAATTTTTTTAAATGTTTATTTATTTCTGAGAGAGAGACAGAGCTTGAGCAGGGGAGGAACAGAGAGAGAGGGAGACACAGAATCTGAAGCAGGCTCCAGACTCTGGGCTGTTAGCACAGAGCCAATACAAGGCTTGAACCCACACACCATGAGATCACGACCTGAGCTGACACTGGATGTTTAACCGACTGAGCCACCCAGGTGCCCCACATCCATGCTGTTTTAAATGGCAGGATTTCATTCTTTTTATGGCTGAGTAATACACACATATACACACACACACACACACACACACATACATATATATATATAATGTATATGGCTGAGTATACATTATATATATATTATGGCTGAATCTATCTATCTATCTATCTATCTATCTATCTATCTATCTGTATGAAGACCCCATCATACAACGCTACATATTTTTTTGCTTTTAACTGAAAAATATTTTTAAAATAATAGGATAAAATAGTATATTTGCAAGTTACTTATGATTTCTAATATTCTTTCTTTACCCCAAAAATCTATCCAGGCCCAGAGGTTTTCACTAGGTAATTCTACCAAATACTTAAGGAAGAATGAACACCAGTACTACACAATCTCTTCCAGAAAATGGAAGCAAAACAGATATCTATAAATTCTTTTTATGAAGTTAATATATTCCCTGATACCAAAACCTGACAAAGACAGTATAGAAAACAAACAGAAAATGTACATACATAGACAGAAATATTCATAACAAATATTAACAAATATAATTCAGTAATATATACAAAGAATTATACAGAATGCTAAGTGGAGTTTATTCCAGGTATGCAAGATTGATTCAGTATTCAAAAATCAATGTAATCTACATTGACAGCCAAAAGAAGAAAAAGCACATAGTCATATTAATTGTTAAAGAATGCATTTGACAAAAAATTGACAACCATTCATGATAAAATCATAAACAATGAAGAATAGAGAGAGGGACCTGGGTGGCTCAGTCACTTAAGCCGCTGACATCAGCTCAGGTCATGATCATGGTTTGTGAGTTCCAGCCCTGCATTGGACTCTCTCCTGTCAGCGCAGAGCCTGCCTTGGGTCCTCTGTCCCCCTCTCTCTCTGCCTCTCCACCACTTGCACTATCTCTCTCTAAAATAAATAAGCATTAAAATTAAAAAAAAAAGAATAGAAAGAACTTCCTCTACTTTGTAAAGACCATCTAGGAAAAAAAACAACAAAAAACATTACACTTAGCATTACACTTAATGGCGAAAGCCTCAAGTTTTTTTTCCTAAGATCAGAAACAAGGCAAGGATGACTACTGCCTTCATTTTTATTACATGTAGTGCTGAGTGAAATAAGAAGAAAAAAAGATGTAAAATGTATACAGACTGAAAAGGAGGAGATAACACTGCGTATATTTACAATTGAAATGATTGCCTAGGTAAACTATCTTCAAGAAATCTGTTTAAAATCCTAAATTTACTAAGTGTTTAGTAAGGTTTCAGGGTACAAAAAAAAACAACATACAAAACCAATAATATTTCAATATACTAGCAATAAACACATGGACATGAAAAGTGAAATTAAAATACTATCTACTGGAGTACCTAGGGGCTGAGTGGTTAAGCATCCAATTCTTGATTTCAGCTCAGGTCATGATCTCATGGTTCCTGGGTTTGAGCCCCACCCAGGCTCTGTCTGTACTGACAATGCAGAGCCTACTTGGGATTCTATGTGTCCCTCTCTCTCTGCCCCTCCTTGTGCTTGCTCTCTCTCTGTCTCAAAATAAATAAATAAACTTTAAAAAGGTAAAATACTATCAAAAAAATACTATCCAAAAAAAGTATTATCATAAAAACTAGTTATGGGGAGCCTGGGTGGCTCAGTCAGTTAAGTATCTGACTTTAGGTCAGGTCATGATCTCGCAGTTTTTGGGTTCAAGCCCCACATCAGGGTCAGTTCAGAGCCTGAAGCCTGCTTCAGATTCTGTCTCCCTCTCTCTCAGCCCCTACCCCACTCATGCTCTGTCTCTCTCTCAAAATTAAATAAACGTTTAAAAAAACTTTAAAAAATTACTTGTAAATCTAATAAAACATGCTGAAACCAAAATATTTTGATGAGAGAAACCAAAGAAAATCTAAATAAATGGAAATGTGGGCTGTGCTCAAGGATTGGAAGATTCAACATAGTAAATATGTCAATTTTCTCCAAATTCACATATAAATTTCCTGAAATTACTATCAAAATCCCAGCCAGATACTTTATAGAGTAGACAAGATCATTCCAGAATTTATATGGAGAATAGAAGAACTAGACTAATTAAAATGGATAATAAAGATATGGTATATATATAATGGATTGTATATCAGCAATCAAAAAGAATGAAATCTTGCCATTTGCAATTACGTGGATGGAACCGGAGGGTATTTTGCTAAGTGAAATTAGTCAGAGAAAGACAAAAATCATATGACCTCGCTCATATGAGGACTTTAAGAGACAAAACAGGTGAACATAAGGGAAGGGAAACAAAAATAATATAAAAACAGGGAAGGGGACAAAACAGAAGAGACTCATAAATATGGAGAACAAACTGAGGGTTGCTGGAGGGGTTGTGGGAGGGGGGATGGACTAAATGGGTAAGGGGCATTAAGGAATCTACTCCTGAAATCATTGTTTCACTATATGCTAATTTGGATGTAAATTTAAAAAATAAAAAATAAAAAAAAATAAAAAATAATTTTGAAAAAGAGAAAGTGGATGGAATCTGCCTACCTCATTTGCAAAGGCATAGGGATGACAAATAAGAACATAAACAGATGTTCATCATCATTGGAAATTTAGAAAAAATGAAAATTACATCTAAATTCTGACAGCACTACAAACTGATCAGGATGGCTAAAAATAGCTAAAATAAAACTGAAGAAAATAGTGACAATCCCAAGCACTGGTGAAGATACTGAGAAACCCAATCACTTTTATATTGATCATGGGAATGTAAAATGATATGTCTAGTCTGGAAAACAAGTAAACAGTTTATTACTCAACTAAACATATAACTACCCCATGAGCCAGCAGTTGAAGGCTTAAGCATTTATCTCAGAGAAATAATGATTTATACTCTCACAAATACTTGTAGCATAATGTCCATAACTAATTTATTCATTATATTCTTAAATGGAGAATAACTCAGATGTCCTTAAGTGGATAAGTTGATAAACTGTGGTATTCCTATACCATGGAATACTATTTAGCAATAAAAAGGAAGAAAGTATTGATAGGCATAACAAGCTGTATCTCCAGATGATTGTAATGAGTAAAAAAGCAAAAACAACAAAAAACAAAAAGCTGCCAAAAATTCAAAGGTTTATGGGATGATTCCATTCATAGAACATTCTTGAAATGATAAAATTATAAAACAATGGAAAGAGAGAACAGTTTAGTAGTTGCTTGATTATGTTAGGGGTCTCCAGAGAAACATATACATGTAGATATGAAATTAAATACAGGATATATATAAATGGTAAATATATATATATATATATATATATATATATATATATATATATTTATATATATATATATGTATGTATTTTGTTATAAAGATATAAATATATGTATAAACATACATAAAGAATTATAATGTGTAATATGTATATGTATAATACAACAGGATATATAACTTGGGAGAGAGGATGGGTGAGAGAACTAGAAGAGAGATTTATTTTAGGAATTGACTCATGCAGTTCTAAGGCACAGCAAGTCCAAAACCTGTTGGGCAGGCTGAAAGCCAAAACCCAGAGAAGGCTGATGTTCCATTCTTGACCTTAAAATTGTAGGCCTGGCAGGTAGGCTGGAAGCTCAGGAAGGATTTCTTCTCTGAGAAAACTCAGGTTTTGTTCCTAAGGTTTTCAATCGATTTGATGAGACCACTCACATTATTGAGGATAATCTTTGCTAAAAGTCACTGATTGTAGATGTTAACTACATCTACAAAATACCTTAAATAGCAGTTCTATGGACTACCTAAGTTGACACATAATCCTGACCATCACTTAACAGTATAGTGCATAAGCTCAAACAAAAAATTGTCTGCTATGATTCATATGCAACATTGAAACTCCTGTTAAAACAGGTGACTTATATTTTATGTTAGGGGTAGTAGTGACAAGCTCCATTAGTACTTGTATTTCAAACTCTGCATATGGCTTGTGTACCATTTTAAAGACTATCTGATGTAGAAATTTTAAAAGGCAAAAATGCAAACATAAGTAATACATATTTACCATCTGCACTTTGGCTTGGGGACCATGTAGATTGCTACAGAAAAATACATGTCTTCCAAAAAGGTCTTGTGGGGGCGCCTGGGTGGCGCAGTCGTTAAGCGACCGACTTCAGCCAGGTCATGATCTCGCGGTCCGTGAGTTCGAGCCCCGCGTCAGGCTCTGGGCTGATGGCTCAGAGCCTGGAGCCTGTTTCCGATTCTGTGTCTCCCTCTCTCTCTGCCCCTCCCCCGTTCATGCTCTGTCTCTCTCTGTCCCAAAAATAAATAAACGTTGAAAAAAAAAATTCAAAAGGGTCTTGTGAAGAGTTGCTTAGATAGTGAACATTCTTAGTGCACGTAATATGCAGTTTAATTTGTAAAACTGAATCATGAAAAAAAATATTAAAACTCAAAGTTGTTTAAAATAGTCCTAGGGTCCTGGAGGATAATCAAAGAGAATATCAGACCTTCACAAAATTGAACTTCAGAAGTCTTCCTGCTGTTAAGCAATAATAAACTAATTGTGACTTCCAAGTAGAAAACCACAGGGAAGATAGCACATCCAAGAGAAATTTAAATCTGAAGTTAGAATTCAGCTTCTTATTATAGTTATTACCCTTCATTCAGTTAATATTTCTGTCACTTAATAAGACCATCTGGAATCTATTGTGACCTCAAACATAGATTTTGCTTGTCTTCATTTCTATCCAGGCATGCTCTACAATTAAATTATATGTTTTTAAATTACTTTTACTAAAATATATATGATTTCACAATGATTACACTAAGCATAGAGATTGTGGTTATTTGTACTTTCAACTTTTGGGAAGGTTTCTGACAAAAACTCTATCCTATCACTCATTGGTGCTGATTTTTGTATTTGGAAGTGGTATATGACTACTTCTGAATACCTCAATATGTTTTCATAGGTTTCCATACTTTATTTTTATGTTGTTTTATCTCACCTTTATTTATAAAATCATTTGCTCTGTTATAAGAGGTGTTTGGTAGTAAATACTTTAAATATATGATGGAAAACAACAGATGCAATTCACCCAAATGGAAATTATTCCTGACCTTATTATTATTTATTGTGTTCAAAGTATTGTGCTCAAATAAAATCTTGTATAATAATAATGTTTTAATTTGTATGAAGACCAAAAAGAAAATGACAAGCAACAGGGGAGAATATTTAAAATTGGATCAACCACTTATATTTTTCTTTTAATTCAGGTGGCACATGCTTAAAATGGATAGCACTTTGAAAAAGATGTATAAGTAATATTTAGAGTAGTTTAAATGCTAACTAAATATCAGTTATGCTGCCTATACAAATCTATTTCAAATGGACAATGAAACAAGTTTGTTAATTGTGACTCTGATTTGATATGGATTGGGGTATTTAAATAGAAGTTTTATTAAAATTCATATTTTTGAAGGATTATTACTCTTTTTTTCTATTGATACGTCTTATAATGGTCTCTAACATTTATCTGATTTTTAAAGCTTTTAAACTTCTTAAAAATTTAAACTATTATTACATTTTTAAAATATTTGACTATTTACCATGAAGCTTTAGAAAGTTTGAAGTGAAAAGATTGAAACAAATTAGATTCCTACAAATATTTAATTTATTCACAAAGAGTTAATACAAGGACATTAATACAAGGACATTTTGACTCTATTATTTTGTTCTGATTTATCACTATATCCACTATTTGAAGTCTGAATAAAAATCTTGAAATATCTGAAAAAAGGTTTATTACAATATTTCATTTTTTACTTACAAGCTACAAATTAGACATTTTCTGGGAACTTTTTAAGAGATACCTGAAGAGGGGTGCCTGGGTGACTCAGTCAGTTAAGAGCCCTACTCTTGATTTTGGCTCAGGTCATGATCACGCAGTTTTGTGAGTTCAAGCCCTGTGTGTTAGGCTCTGCGCTGACAGTGTGGAGCTTGCTTGGGAATTTCTCTCTCCCTCTCTCTCTGCCCCTTCCCTGTTAGCTCTCCACCTCTCTCTCTCTAAAAATAAACAAATAAAATTTTTAAAAAAGAGAGAGATACCTGAAGAAATATAAGACACAAGGTCACCTGGATGGCTCAGGTCATAATCTCACATTTGGAGAGTTGAGCCCCACATCAAGCTCTGTGCTGACAGCATGGAGCCTGTTTGGGGTTCTCTGTCTCCCTCTCTCTCTCTGACTCTTCCCCATTCACTCTCTATTTGTCTCTCAAAATAAATAAATATTAAAAAAAAAAAAAGAATAGGAGCCACTGGGTGCCTCAGTCGGTTAAACATCCAACTTTGGCTCAGGTCATGATTTCCTAAGTTCCAGCCCCGTGTTGGGTTCTGTGCTGACAGCTCAGAGCCTGGAGCCTGCTTCAGATTCTGTGTCTCCTCTCTCTCTGCTCCTCCCCTTCTCGTGCTCTGCCTCTCTCTCTGTCTCTCTCTGTCTTTCTTTCAAAAATAAACATTAAAAAAAAAATTTAAAAAGAATAAGACAATCCCATTCATATATTTTTTTGGCATATTGACAATAAATTTGGGAAAATTAAATTAAAATCTACAGAAACTTTTGATTCCAGAAGAAATTCTTTCTATCTTTATCAATTAATAGTCTATATTATTAAAACAAATGTATAAATATGTATTCCTACATAAAAACAGACTTGATTTTTAAATTATTCTTTTCCATAGGAATATGATTATGTTAAGAAAATAGTACCCTCAGTGAAAGAATACCACCAAATTATAAGATATTGGCAGAATGTTATTTTATAATGTTTTAAGCAAAATAAAATAAATAATTGCTACTGTTATATTTGTATTTGTAATTTATATATTTGTAATATACAATTGTATATTGTAATTATAATTTGTAATTTGTATATTTGTAATATATAATATATATATCATATACTTCAAAACTCTTCTCCCAATATAGAATATATTTGTTGGTATATGTAGTGTCATCCAATACAGGGAAGTTGACAAATTTATGAGTTAAGAATTAGTAGATAGAAGTTCAGTATGGCTAAAGTTTAGAAAACTAATCAAGTACTACCAGATGAGGTAGATTTCAGGCAGGGAGCAAGTAATTTAGAATCTCACTAACTGGAAAACCATTGGAGGATTTATGATTTTGTTTTAAAAATATCAATGTCATTTTTTTGGTAGAATATATACTATAGGTTTTCTGGCGGTGGAGAAAGGATAAATTAACAAATATTAGGATAAATAACAAATGATATAGCATTATTGTTTCACAGGTGCTAAAAACCTCTCCTACCCATTTCTGCTTTTGTAGATAATCTGCCCTCATATATTTGCCTCACCTTTATTCGATAGGATATAAAATGTTTTATATAGAAAGTTGAAATTAAAGCTTAAAATATAAATAATGAAGGTAAGTTTCTGGTGATTTGGATATCATATCCTACCAATGATGGGAATAAAAAGGCATTCAGACATTCACAATAAGTATTTCATATATTATGTTATATAGATTTTATAAAAGTTAAATTAAACTGGCTATTAATCACTTAATAATATTTATGTATATTGATTGGTTTCTGGTCCTGAATCAAGGAGGATTGTTATTTATAGCTGTTTTGTGTACATTGGGTTAGAAATTTCCACTTTACTAATAGCAAACAATATTATGCTTTCTATAACACAGTAATGGGCAAATACAGCCACTGAAGATTTAATCTTAACAAGACACTCCAGGAACTCATGGGGATTTTTCTCTTAATTTGAAATTGAATGGCAAACTTTAAGTGTCTTATTTACCAAAATGTACTAAGTTACCCTAGTCTACTGATGAGAGATGAAACTTTCACTGTTGGAAAAGCCTGTTTCAGTTTCAATATTTCAACATTTTTGTTTTTAATGTCTGAAAGAAAGCTAACAATGAGCTGTTTAAGACAAAGTTAAAGAATCTATTTTCTCCAAATTCATACTTAAATTAACCCATCCCAAGAATAAGTCTGACTAGTAGGGATGAAAATGCTTGTTTAAAGAATGTGTCATTTCTTTATCTATAATTAAACTTCTTTTCTCTTATTAGCATCCATACAGCCAGGTGGCAAAAACAATCTCAGAACACTGTGTTTCTGTAATTATAGTTTTCTACTCTATTTCACACTCCCCAAGCCAGTTTATGGGGAATTTCTAAGCTCTTATCTCCTTGACAGGTTCTACTTAGAATCAGGGTAGAGCTTGTCTTTGCCAAATGAATTAGCCTTTATTGCTGATATAACAAATTATGACAAATTTAGTGGCTTAAAAAAAACATAAATTCATTCTCTTACCATTTTGGTGGTCAGAAAACAAACCAAAATATCTATAGGGCTGAGTTCCTTCCTTCCTTCCTTCCTTCCTTCCTTCCTTCCTTCCTTCCTTCCTCCCTCTGTCCCTCCCTCTCTCTCTTTCTTTTCTTTTCTTTTTTCTTTTCTTTTCTTTTCTTTTCTTTTCTTTTCTTTTCTTTTCTTCTCTTCTCTTCTCTTCTCTTCTCTTCTCTTCTCTTTTCTTTTGTCTTCTTTTCTTTTCTATTCTTTTCTTTCAGAGAGGTAGAGGGGAGGACTAGAGGGAGAGAGAATCTTAAGCAGGCTCCATGTCCGGGGCAGAGCCAGATACAGAGGCTGGATCTCATGACCCTGAGATCAGGACCTGAGCTGAAGGAGCCACCCAGATGCCCCAGGGCTGAGTGGTTTCTGGAGGCTCAGAGGTGAATCTATTATGCTGCTTTTTTCAAATTCAAGAAATCATCTGCATTCCTTAGCTCATGGCCATTTTCAAATCACTCCAATCCTTATTTCCATTGTCACATCTATTTCTGACTGATCCTCCTGCCTCCCCCTTATGGGGATCCTTTGGATTGCATTTGGTTCATCCAGATAATCCAAGATAATATCCCGAGTCTTAAAATCCTTAATCACATCAACAAAGCCTCTTTAACAATGTAAAATGACATATTCACAGGCTCCAGGAATTAGAATGGGGGCACATTTGGGAAGGACATTAATTAGCCTACCACACCAAACTAGTCAAGATTTTTGTTCTCTCTTCTGGAATTTGGCCCAATCATCATAGAGTGACTAATACCAGGGAGAATCTTTCTTAAGGATATAGTTTCTTGCCTTATTTCCATATTTCAGCTCCTCCCCCTGATTATGTAAAAATTTCCCCTGTCTGAGCATGAATTGATCTTGCTTTTTCTATTCTTTGAGACATAATGCCTTAAATTTAGCATCTTAGATGTCCAGAGTAAGAATTGATTTCTCTATACTCTTTGGTCTCCTGTGTCAGAGCCAGTATGTGTAAAACATCTTACAGAATATATAATACCTAGAGTGAACAGTAATATAAACTATGGACTTTGGATGATTATGATGTGTCAACATAGGGTCGTCAATTGTAACAAATGTACCACTCTCATGGGGGATTTTGGTAATGTGGGAAGGTACTCATATGTAGGAGCAGGGAATATATGGGAAATCTGTTACTTTCTCTCATTTTTTCCATGAATCTCAATCTCTTTAAAATAATAAAGTTCTTTTAGAAATTAGCTGCATAAAAATCACCCATTTTACGTCTATAGTTTACTAAGCTTTATAAATTTATATAATCATGTAACCACTGGGTAGTCATGATATATAATATTTCTACCACAACCAAACTTTCCCCTGAGCTGCTTTGTATTTAATCCTTAAACCCCAAATTCTGGACCCTGGAAAATACTAATCTATTTTCTGTCTTTATAGTTTTGTTTTTCTTTTCTTTTCTCTTCTTTTCTTTTCTTTTCTTTCTTTCTTTTTTTTTTTTTTTTTGGAATTTCATATAAATAAAATCATACTATATGTAACATGAGTCTGACTTATTTCACTTAGTGTGTCTTTTACAAATTCACTATAGTGTTTGTTTTAAATCCATGGTTAATTGTATTGCTGAGAATCATTCCATTTATATATTTACCACAAATTTTGTGTAATCCTTCTACTCAGAAGTTGATGGACATTTTGGGATGCTTCCAGTTTGGAGCTATTTGGAATAAAGCTGTTTTGAACACTCACATGTAATATTTTGTGTGGATATGTTTTCATTATTATGGGCTAAACACCCAGAGGTAGTATTGCTGGATCTTACAGTGAATTTATGTTTAGCCTTATGAGAAACTGCTAAATTATTTTCCAAGTAAATGTAGTATTTTGCATTCCCACAAGCAAAGTATGAGAGTTTTAGTTTTCCAAATCTTCTCACATAATTGGCATTTTTAAGATTTTTAATCATGGACTTTTTAGTGAGGTTTTTTTTTTATTTCTTTGTAGTTTTAAGGTTCATTTCCCCTTGTGGTAAATGATGTTGGGAATTGTTTCTTATACTTATTTTCCAATCATATTTCTTCTTTGGTAAAGTGCTTATTCATTTTCCTATTGGATTTTAAAGTCTTCTTATTTTGAATTGTGTTAATTTTTATATATTCTGGATTGTATTAATCAGGGTTCCTCAGAAAAATAGAACCAGTAGGATAGGATAAGTTAGGATAGATAGATGTAGATAAGAGATTTATTATAAAAATTGGCTCACAGTTTTAAAGGCTGAAAATCTCATAATCTGCCAATTGTAGGCTAAAAAACTGGGAAAGTCAATGGTATAAATTGGGCTGGATCAGAAGGCCTGAGAACCAGGGGAGCTGATGGTGTAACTAGCAGACCAATGCTGAAGGTCCTAAAACAGGGGAGCTGCTGATGTAAGTCCTGGAGTCAGGGATCCAGGAAGCAGGGTCCCCAGTGTCTGAAAGCAGGAGAGCATAACATCTCAGCTCAGGCAGATAAAGAGAACTTTGCCTTCATCATCTTTTTGTTCTATTCAAGGTTTTAGCAGATTGTATGAAGCTAGCTCACATTAGTATGGATATATCATTTTTATTCAGTGTAAGTGTACTGATTCAGATACTGAATCTATTCTGGAAACACCCACACAGACATACCCAGTAATAATGTTTTATCAACTGTCTGGGCATCCTTTAATCTGGTCAAAGTTGACACATAAAATTAATTATCACATGGATGCAAATCCATTATCATAGATGTGATTTGTAACTATATCCTGTCAGTGCTGGAGTTTTCATTTTCTAACGCATATTACTTTCTTTTTTTTAATACAAAATTAATTGTCAAATTGGTTTCCATACAACACCCAGTGCTCATCCCAACAGGTGCCCTCCTCAATACCCATCACCCACCGTCCTCTCCCTCCCAGCTCCCATCAACCCTCAGTTTATTCTCAGTTTTTAAGAGTCTCTTATGGTTTGGCTCCCTTCCTCTCTAACTTTTTTTCCCCTTCACCTCCCCCATGGTCTTCTGTTAAGTTTCTCAGGATCCACATAAGAGTGAAACATATGGTATCTGACTTTCTCTGAATGACTTATTTCACTTACTAAGGCATCTTTCAAATAGCAGAAATTTCAATTTTGATGAAGAGCAAGTTAATTATTTGTATATGATTTGAGATTTTGTGAGTTATCCAAGAATTTTTCTACTAAAAGAATTCACATAAACTTAAAAAGGTAGCCTCCTATATTTTCCTCTAAATGTTTTATATTTTTATTTTATCACTTATAGTTAGGACTATAAACCATTTTGAGTTTTTATATGGTATCAGTTGATGATTGAGGTTATCTTCTTGCATATGAATATTACATTTTTCTAGCATCATTTATTGAGAGAATTACACTTTCCACATTGAATCACCTTGGTACTTTTGCCAAAAATCATTTGACTGTATATAATTTGTAGAATTGCTATTCTATTCTGTTGATCTTTTTTTTAAAAAAAATTAATGTTTATTTATTTTTGAGAGAAAGAGAGAGAGAGAGAGAGAGAGAGTCAGAGCATGAGCAGGGGAGAGGTAGAGAGAGAGGGAGGCACAGAATCCGAAGCAGGCTCCAGGGTCTGAGCTGTTAGCACAGGGCTCGATGCAGGGCTCCAACTCAGGAGCCATGGGATCATGACCTGAGCCGAAGTCAGACACTTAACTGACTGAGCCACCCAGGCACCCCAGTCTGTTTTTGTTTAATCTACAAGCCAATAACACCACTGTCCTGATTTCTGTAGTTTTATAGTAAGTCTTAAGATCAGGCAGTATAAATTATATTTGTTTTTGTTTTTCATAATTATTTTGGGTCTTCTCAGCTACTTGAATTTCCATATAAATTTTAAATAACTTGTCAGTTTTTACTAAAATATTTTTAAGAGCTTGTGGGATTTTGTTTTTGAATTGAATCTATAGATCTATGTTGAAAGAATTGAACAGTTAACAATTTTGAATTTTACAATTCATTTACATTGTTGAATCTCTCCATTTAGATTATTCTCAATTTCTCTGAACAGTACTATTTTAGTTTTCAATTTATAGGTTTTTTATATTTCTTGCTAAAGTTTCCCTCAAATATTTTATGCATTTAAATGCTAAAATATGTGATATTACAAAGCTAAGATGGCGGAAGGTAGGAGGACCCTAGGCTTGCCTCATTCCTCAAACAAAGCTAGAGAGATATCAAATCATTCTGAATACCCAAGAAATTTATCTGAGGACTGACAGAACAAACTGTACAACTAGAGGGAGAAAAGGTGCCACATCATGGAAGGTAGAAGTTATGGAGACATGGTTTGGACAGAAATGAATCACAGGTGCTGTGTAGGGGATAGAGACCTGGTTGTGGAGAAAGGCAAGAGAGAGAGAGGAGTGGACAGGTGCACACATGGAGAACACTTGCCCAAAGCCATTGACTGGGAAATGTAGAGAAGCTGATTTTTGTGCATTTTTACAACCAGCGGTGCTCAAAGACTGGAGTTTTAGAGGTTCCCAGCGTGGCTGCTATACAGCTGTGAGGATGCTGCAGTGCTTCTGTGGAGAAGGCAGGCAGGTAACCTCAGGGACAGATGTCATGATCTGAGGATTGCCTAAAATGCACTGGAAGAGACTGTTCCTTCTTCTTGGACTGCATCTCAGAAAGGTGTCATTGCTTCTCTGGGGATAAAAGAGCCAGCAGGTGCTACTTCCCTACTGCATCCCTCAGCATAAATGCAGAGACACCTGCTGAGGGTGGCTAACCCAGACACGGGCTGTTTAGTGTGCTTTACTCCAAATTCCATGCTCCTGTGATCTGGTGTCACAGCCCTTCTGGGTCAAACCTGCATCAAACCCAGCATGTGAGACCCTCCCCAGAAGACCAGTGCAGGTCCCTGCCACACTAGGACCCTTAAGTTAGAAGTTTTAAAACATAGCCAGCCTGGCTGGGATAGAGCCCAAATGCATGGTGCTGGTGCAGGTAGACAAGCAACCAGGGCACAGACAGTTTAAAAGTAGCAATCTGAAAAATGCCTAGGATGCACAAAGGGAAATTATTCAGTCTTTTAGGAGAGCTTCCCTGGCACTAGCAAGCACAAGCTCTCCTTTCTAGGGACAAAGGAGCTGGCTGATACATTTCTTTCCCCCATCTCTCAGCATAATCTAACTTCAGTAAACAGCACAGCACCAACATTGGCTGCCTAACCCACTTACACCAAATCCGATCCCCCTGCACTGGCTGGCACTGCTTTTCTCAAGCAAGTGGGCCACTCCCCCAGAAAACCAGCACAACCTCCCAACCACACACCATGTCTACTGACCATAGAGTTCTCCAAAGTTTCAGCTTTATTGGAAATAGCATCAGGTCTCTTTTAACAAGCAGATCAGAGCGCACCCATTTAAAACTCACCACACTATGGCCAGGGTTCAAAACTTCCTTACTGCTGGTAAGGAGAAATTCTGCAGAGGACTGACCTGAGGGATAGAGCAGCCATATCACAGCAGTAGAGTGCACACAACACACACCAGAGACATTTTCTAAAGTGCCAGGCCCTGGACACTATATGACCTCTTCTTCATAAAGTCATTACTCTCAGGAGCAGGAACATAACAGACTTTCCTAACACACAGAGGAAGATGGACACCTAGACAAAATGCTAAGACTGAAGAATTCATACAAAAAGAAAGAACAAGGAAAAGTCATGGCCAGATGAAAGTAATATGCCTGACCCAGAATTTAAAGCAACAATCATAAAGATAGTAGCTGGGCTTAAGAAAAACATAGAAGACGTGAGAGATAACCTTACAACAGATAAAAGAGCTTAAAACCAATCAGGCTGAAATGCAAAATGCAATAAGTGAGATTCTAAACCAGCTAGATGGAAATTACCACAAGGGTGGAAGAAGAATGAATAAGTGACAGGGGCGCCTGGGTGGCGCAGTCGGTTGAGCGTCTGACTTCAGCCAGGTCACGATCTCGTCGGGCTCTGGGCTGATGGCTCGGAGCCTGGAGCCTGTTTCCGATTCTGTGTCTCCCTCTCTCTCTGTCCCTCCCCCATTCATGCTCTGTCTCTCTCTGTCCCAAAAATAAATAAACGTTGAAAAAAATTTTTTAAAAAGAATGAATAAGTGATAGAGAATATATAATTATGGAAAATAATGAAGCTGCACAAAAGAGGGAAAGAAAATTCTTGGATCATGAAACTAGACATAGGGAACTCAGTGATACAATCAAACATTTGTATCATAGGAGTCCCATAAAAAGAGAGAAAAGGGGACAGAAGGTTTATTTGAAAAATTATAGCTGAAAACTTCCCTAATCTGGAGAAAGAAACAGACTTCTAAATACAAGAGGCACAAAGAACTCCCATCAAAATAAATGAAAGCAGTCCAACACTAAAATTTATTATAATAAATTTGCAAAATATAGAGACCAATAAAAAATACTAAAAGCAGCAAGACAAAAAAGTCCCTATCTTACAAGAGAAAACAAATAAGGTTAGCAGCAGATCTCTCCATAGAAACTTGGCAGGCCAGAGGAAGTGGCATGATACATTCAATGTGCTGAGTGGGATCAATATGTAGCCAAGAATACATCATCCAATAAGGCTATCATCAGAATAGAAGGAGAGAGAAAGAGTTTCCCAGACAAACAAAAAGTAAAGGCGTTCTTGACCACTAAACCAGACTTGAAAAAAATATTAAAGGGGGCTCTTTGAGCAGAAAAGAAACACCAAAAGCAACAAAGACTAGAAAGGAATAGAGAAAATCTCCAGAAACAATGACAAAACAAGTAATAAAATGGTACTAATTCATATCTATCAATAATTATTCTGAATGTAAGTGGATTAAATGCTGCCATCAAAAGAAATAGGGTATCACAATAGATTAAAAAAACAGACAAGACCCACTTATATGCTGCCTACAAGAAACTCATTTTGGACTTAAAGACACCTGCAGATTGAAAATAAGGGGATGGAGAAATATTTACCATGCAAATGGACATCACAAGAAAACCAGAGTAGCAGCATTTATATCAGAGAAACTAGATGTTAAACCAAAGACTGTAATAAAAGATGAAGAATGGCACTGTATCATAATAAAGGATTTTATCCAACAAGAAGATCTAATAATTGTAAATATTTTTACCCCCAACTTGAGGGAACCCAAATATTTAAAACAATAACAAAAATTAAGGAACTCATTTAAAATAATACAATTATAGTAAGGGACTGTAACACCCCAATTATAGCCATGGACAGATCATTTAAACAGAAAATCAACAAGGAAACAATGGCTTCACATGACACACTGCATGAGATGGACTTAACAGATATATTCAGAACATTTCATCCTAAAGCAGCAGAATACCCATTCTTTTCAATTGCACTGAGACATTCTCCAGAATAGATCACATACTAGATCACAAATCAGGCCTCAACAAGTCCAAAATATTGAGATCATGTCACACATATTTTCTAACCACAATGCTATGAAACTTGAAGTCAGCCACAAGAAAAAATTTGGAAGGAACACAAATACATAATAGTTAAAGAACATCCGATTAAAGAATGAATGTGTCAAGCAAGAAATTAAAGAAGAAACAAACAAACAAAAACACATGGAAACAAATAAATGAAAACATGACAGTCCAAAAGCTTAGGGATAAAACAAAAACGATCATAAGAAGGAAGTATATAGTAATAAAGGCCTACTTCAACAGCTAGAAAAATATCTAAGACACAACCTAACCTTACACCTAAAGAAGCTATAAAAAGAACAGCAAATGAAGCCTAAAGCCAGCAGAAGGGAACTAATAAAGGTTAGAGCAGAAATAAATGATATAGAAACAAACAACTACAGTGTAACAGATCAATGAAACCAGGAGGTGTTTCTTTGAAAAAAATTGAAAAATTGATAAAGAACTAGTCAGACATCAAAAAGAGAAGAAAGGGACCCTAATAAGTAAAACCACAAATGTGAGAGGACAGATCACAACCAACACCATAGAAATACAAGCATCATAAGGCAATAGTATGAAAAATTATATGCTAACAAATTGGGCAAGCTGGAAGGAATGGATAAATTCCTAGAATCTCACAAACTACCAAAACTGAAACAGAAAGAAATAGAAAACTTGAGCAGACTGATAACCAATAAAGAAGTTGAATCAGTAATCAATAGTCTCCCAACTGACTAAAGTCTAGGTCCAGATAGCTTCCCAGGAGAATTCTACCAAACATTTAAAGAAGAGTTAATACCTATTCATGTCAAACTGTTCCAAAAAATAGAAATGCAATGAAAACGTCCAAACTCATTCGATGACATAAGCATTACCCTGATTCTAAAACCAGACAAAGACCCCACAAAAAAGGAGAATTATAGGCCAATATGCCCGATGAAAATGGATGAAAAAATTCTCAAAAAGATACTAGCAAATAAAATCCAACACTATATTAAAATAATCATTCACCACGATCAAGTGGGATATGTTCCTGGAGCAAGACTTGTTCAACATTTGCAAATCAATTGATGTGATATACTACATTTGTAAAAGAAGGGAAAGAAACATGTGATTCTCTCAACACACGCAAAGAAAGCATTTGACAAAATACAGCATCACATTCTTGATAAAAACCCTCAACAAAGTAGGGATACAGGGAACATACCTCAACATCATAAAGACCATATGTGAAAAACCCACAGCTAATATCATCCTCAATTGGGAAAAACTGAGAGCTTTTCTTGTTTGGTCAGGAACACAACAGGATGTCCACTGTTACAACTGTTATTTAACATATTACTGGAAGTCCTATCCTCAGCAATCAGACAACAAAAAGAAATAAAAAACATCCAATCTGCAAGAAGAAGTCAGACTTTCACTATTTGCTGATGACATGATACTTGATATAGAAAACCTGAAAGACTCCACCAAAAAATTGCTAGAACTGATACACTAATTCAGTAAAGTCTCAGGGTACAAAGTCAACATACAGAAATCTGTTGCATTTCTATACACCAATAATGAAGCAGCAGAAAGAAAAATCAAGGAATTGATCCTATTTACAAATTCACTAAAAACCATAAAATACCTAGGAATAAATCTAAACAAAGAGATGAAAACTCTGAAAACTAAAACAAAACAAAACAAAAACAAACAAACAAAAAACCACTATGAAAGAAATTAAAGATGACACAGATGTTCCGTGTGCACTTGAAAAAAAAAGTGTATTCTGCTGCTTTAGAGTGGAATGTTCTGAATATATCTGTTAAGTACATCTGGTCCAGTGTGTCATTCAAAACCATTGTTTCCTTGCTGATATTCTGCTTAGATGATTTGTCCATTGCTCTAAGTGGAGTGCTAATGTCCCCTACTTTTATTGTATTGTTGTCAGTGAGTTTTTTTTATGTTTGTTATGTTTTTATTAATTGTTTTAAATATCTGGGTGCTTTCAAGTTGAGAGCATAAATGTTTATAATTGTTAGATCTTCTTGTTGGATAGACCCTTGTATTATGATATAGTGCCGTTCTTTGACTCTTGTTAGAGTCTTTGTTTTAAAATCTACTTTGTCTGATATATGTATGGCTACCCTGGCTTTCTTTTTGCATCCATTATCATGACAGATGTGTCTCCATTCTCTCACTTTTTTAAAAAATGTTTATTTATTTATTTTTGAGAGAGAGAGCATGCACAAGCAGAGGAGGGCAGAGAGAGAGGGAGACACAGAATCTGAAGCAGGCTCCAGGCTGTGAACTGTCAGCACAGAGTCCAATGTGGGGCTTGAACCCACAAACTGAGGGATCATGACCTGAGCCAAAATCAGACACTTAACCAACTAAGCCACCCAGGTGCCCCCATCCTGTCACTTTTAAACTGCCCATGTTTTTAGGTCTAAAATGAGTCTCCTGTAGATAGCATATTGATGGGTCTTTTTTTTTTTTTTTTTCCATTCTGATACCCTATGTCTTTTGATTGGAGCATTTAGTCCATTTACACTCAGGATGATTATTGGAAGATGGGAGTTCAGTGCCATTGTGTTAAATGTGAAGTTGGTATTTCTGGTGATGCTCTCTGTTCCTTGCTAGTCTCTGTTACTTTTGGTCTTTTTTTTTTTTTTTTTTTTCTGCACTCAAAGTGTCCACCTTAATATTTCTTGCAGGGCTGGTTTAGTGGTCAAGAACTTCTTGACTTTTTGTTTGTCTGGGGAACTTCATCTCTGCTGTTCTAAATGATAGCCTTGCTGGATAAAGTGTTCTTGGCTGCATATTTTTCCTATTCAGCACATTGAATATATCATGCCACTCCCTTCTGGCCTGCCAAGTTTCTGTAGACAGGTCTGCTGCAAATCCAGTCTGTCTTTAGGCTGTTGGTAGGCTAAGAACTTTTTCTCCCCTGCTGCTTTCTGGATTCTTTCTTTGTCTGTGTGTTTTGTGAATTTGACTATGGTAAGCCTTGGTGATGGCCAGCTTCTGTTGAACTTAATGGGAGTTCTCTGTGCTTCTTGGGTTTTGATGTCTGTGTCCTTCCCCGGATTAGGGACGTTTTCAGCTATCATTTGCTCACATAAACCTTCTTACCCTTTGTCTCTCTTTTCATCTTCTGGGACTCCTATGGTACAAATGTTATTCCATTTTAAATAGTCACTGAGTTTCCTAAGTTTATCTGCATGATTTATTACCTTTGTTTCCATCTTCTTTTCAGCTCCATTATTTTCCATTATTTTGTCTTCTGTATCCCTTATTCATTCTTCTGCTGTGTCAATCCTCACTGTCATGGCATCAATTTGGGTTTGCATGTCAATTATAGCATTTTTAATTTCAAACTGACTAGATTTTAGCTCTTTTATCTCTGTAGTAAAGTATTCTCTAGTGTTTTCTATGCTTTTTTCAAGGCCAGTTAAAATCCTTATAATTGTTTTAAATTCTAGTTCAGACATCTTATTCATATCTGTATTGATTAAATCTCTGACTATCATTTCTTCCTGTTCTTTCTTTTGGGGTGAATTCCTCCATCTTGTCATTTTGAGGGAATGAAAAAAATAACAAAATTAAATTAAATTTTAAAAATTAAAAAAAATGAAATAAAGCAAGCCAGATCCTAGATGTGTTTTGGTCTGCTTGTTAAGGGAAGCTTGATAGAAAAAAGAAAAAAGAAAAAAATACAATTAAAATTTTCAAATAAAATAGATAAAGTTAAAAAATGTTCTTTCTCTATCCAAGGGAAAAAAACAGCAAAAACAAAAACAGAAGCAAAACATACAAACAAAAAACCCAGAAGAATCTATCCAGTTACTCCAGAGCTGAAATTTTACAGCACTCTGATCAGTAGACTAAGGGAGTGGAAGGGATTTGTGCTGGTCTTCTGGGGGAGGAGGGCCTGCTGCTCTGATTCTCAGGCCAACTTACCCTGGTGCTGATGTGCCTGGAGGGTACAGGGGGGCAGGGCTTGGGGAAAGGGCTCCATTCTCCACTTGGTGATGTTGGTTAGTTCACTGGGGTCAATCAGTGTTGGTGGGCTAATGCCTGCTGTCTAATCTCCAGAGCGAGAAGTTTGTTCCCTCATAGTCACGCGATCTGTCAACCCTCCTTTGTCCTTGGTTTCCATCAGCTCTCCACCTTCACCCTGTCTGCGTCCAAGCTGTTTGCCTGCCAGGTGGCACCTCCCTCCAAAGTTTTATCTCAAGCATGGCAATGTTTCAAAACCCCACACTTCAGAGACCTCCACTGATCCTCTGGGGGAGAATCTCCTGGGGCTTTGGTTGGTACCAGGTTCTCCAGAAAACGTTTGCATGACCATACAGTGGCAATGGCTCAGAGTTTATTCTGAGTTACAACACACAGCTGGCACCAGGGATTGCTGCCCTCAGCAAGCATCTTTGTTCCCAGGTCTATGGTGTCCACTGAATCTTTTGCCTGTGGTGAGGCCATGTTGTCTCTACCAAATGCACTCCGGGCACGGAACTGCTTCTCTCTGTGTGACCCAGGGGGTCCTCAGACCATGCTGCCCACTCCTGGGGCTTCACCCTGCTTCCTTGCCAGAGCAGCACCAGGTGCTGATCTCTGAAACTTCATACTCTGTGCTCCACCATTTATAAAAACAAAAAACAAAAACAAAAAAACCTGAGGGGATTTAAACCTTTCCTTTTTCCCTGTCAATGGTTTTGGGAAACAGTTTCTTTTGTGCAGTCCCCTGTGTATGTTTTCACTCTTTCTCTCTTTCTCTCTAGCTACTTTCAAGGGGAGTGCGTTTCTTATATGAACCAGATGTGCTGCTCTCTCTCCCCCTCTCTTTCTCCTCTCTCTGGAAAGGGCTCCCACCCCTCCTTGGCACTGAGGCTTTTATCTCCCCCAGTTCATCTCACCACACCATGTACCTGCCACATTCTTTCCCTCAAATTACGCAGATTGTTCTATTAATCCTCAGATCTTTTTCTTAGATGTTCAAAATGGTTAGACATTGACCTAGTTGTGTTCCAAGGATGAGACAAGCCCAAGGTCTTCCTACTACTCTGCCATCTTAACTCCTCTCCTCCTCAGCACTCTTTTAAGATCTTAACTTACTAATTACATTTTCCATAGTTTCTATCCTGGTTCAGTTTCTCTTCATTGATTTACATCCTTATGGGCCATATTTTTCTACTTCTTTGCATTCCTACTAATTTTGTTGATTTCATTGCAGATATTATAGATTTAATATTATTGGATGCTGCATAATTTTTAACTTCTTTTTAAACAGCGCTGAAATTTGTTCCAGAATGCAATTATTTCCAGATATTTTTTATCTTTTTGAGGCTTGTTTAGGCTTTATTTTGGCTCTATTCAAAGGCTGGTATATTATGATATCTCTCCACCAAAGGTGGAGTGATCATGAAATATTCCCCATCCTTTGTGACCTCTTGGAATCCCTATTCTATTTCCTCCTCCTCCTCATTCTTTCCACCCGTCCTCCTGCTCCTCCTCCTCCTCCTTCTTCTTCCTCCTCTCTCTCTCTTCTCTGTCTCTTTCTCTCCCTCTCTTGCTCCCTCCCTCTCTACCTCCCCCTCCTGCTCCCTCTCCTTTTCTCCTCCCTCTCCTTCCCTATCCTCTTTGTGTAACTCCTCTTATCTAATATTATGAGCTATAAATTCTATCTCCCTTGGCTTTCCCCAAATCTATTCTTTATTTCCTCTGTCCTATACTCTGTGACCTGAAAACTGACTCCAGTGATTAAGCAGTTGCAATCCTAGGATTTATCTTATTTTTTAAAATCCTTTTAATTAGGCAAAATGTACTCTGATGCCTGTAGTTCAGTGTCTGAAAATTATTGTTTTATATATATCCTTTTTTCTTATCATGCAGTGGAGGAGAGCAATTCTCATAACAGTTGCTTCTTTATTGAAGGAATTACAAATCATAAAATTGACTAGACCTATAACTGACTCATTATCCTTAGTTTTTTAAATTTATTTATTTTAAGAGAGAGAGAGAGAAAGAGAGCAAGGGAGAAGAATGTGAAAGGGAGAGGGGCAAGAGAGAGGGAAAGAGAGAACCGCAAGCAGGATCCACACTTTCAGTGCACAGCCTGACATGGGCATGATCTTATGAACTGTGAGATCATGACCTAAGCCAAAATCAAGATTCAGAAGCTTGACTAACTGAGCCATTTCAGCACCCCCATTTGCTTAATTTTAAAAGTAGCTATGGATTGCTGTAATGTTAAAGTTGAGGTAGGGGTGTCAGGGTGGCTCAGTCAGTTAAGTGTCTGACTCTTGATATCAACTCAGGACATGATCTCATGGTTCATGGGTTCAGGCCCCACCTTGGGCTGTGTGTTGGCAGTGCAGATACTGTTCGCAATTCTCTCTCCCACTTCCCCTCTGTCTACCCCTCCCCTGCTTGCTCTCTCTCTAAAAACAAATAAACTTTTTTTTAAAAAGCTCATATAAATGTTTCCTTTTTTATCAAAGATATTCGTATGCTAGATAGGTAATTTTGATTTATTAAAAATCTCTCCTTCTTCCTCTCCACCTCAAACTGGAAGAGGTAGTATTAAAACTTGAATAATGTTTTTTAATGTTTATCTGAACAGAGTGTGAGCAAGGAGGGAAAAGGCAAGAGGGAGACATAAAATCTGAAGCAGACTTCAGACTCCAAGCTGTCAGCTCATGAGCCTTGAGATCATGACCTGTGCTGAATCAGATGCTTAACCGACTAAGCCACCCAGGCTCCCCTCAGCTGCCTTGTTTTTATCTACTGTATTTCTAAATGGAATAACTGTCTTTTTCACACTTACCTATTGTTTCCTATATCTTTCCTTGTATCCAAACGATCAGTGGAAACCAGGCTACAAGCATTTTATTGTGAGTAGAAGGGGAAGAGACCCTGGAATGACAAATTTTAATTCAAAAATTTCTAAACTTACAAAGGCATACAGCAATTTGTTCATAGCACACCTAATCATATCCTGCAGAAATATGTTCTACTGAGCATGAGTCTAGGAATGCTGATTAAATAAAAATCCCATAGAATTTACTAGGTTTGGATTAGATGCAATAGGAGTGAAAATCTACAAAATTTAAAGACTAGAAATAAAAATGTCCTATAATAAATTCCTATAATTATTTCAAAAATGTTTCTTCTTTGAATTAAGAAGAATATATCAGTGTTTTTCAAAGGTTGTGGAGTAAGAAGTTGACTGGAAAAAATGGCATAAGGGAATTATTTGGGTAGTAGAGGAATTCTACATCTTGTCTGTAGTGGTGGTAACATATCTCTATATGTATTTGTCAGAACTTACAGAACTGCAAACTAACAAGAGTGTGGTTTATAAATTGTAAATAAATAAATATATGAATAAATATATGAATGAATGTAATTCTGTTTTAGGGGATAAAACTGTCTTTGAATTACATTCACTTACAGTAGTGAAAGCATAGCTATTTTAACATCACACTCGTGTACCCCCTAGTTGTATTCTCTGTGAACAGGAAAAATGCTGTTTAGAGATTTCTTGCATATGAAGTAGCCTGAAGATATTGAGGAAGAACAGCAATTATTTCCAATATGCATAATATTACTTAGCTAAAGAAAACATGTAAATTTCTGGGTTTTTTCACCTGAAATATATAATCTCATATTTGGAAAACAAGTGGGGGGCAGACAATGGCTAAATTATCAGCGTTTTATTTGTGTAATAACATTAGAAGAAATGCTATTAGTTTAAATTAAAGCACAGCAAGGCACTTCTGCATAATTCAAGCAAACAATTTAACAAATAAACTTCAGCTTTCTCATTACTGATTCCTAAATTGCCAGGCAGCTTGAAGACGATGAGAAAACTATTTTATAATGAAGGGTGATCATGAGAGGGCAGAGGTGAAAATCTAGGAAAACTTGCTTTCCAGAAAATAGATGGGAAGATGCAGCCAACTGTCTAATTCTCAGGACAAACTTTAAGTGTTATGATTATAGAATGAAATACAAAAGCATATTTCTGAAGATGAATTTAATCACTTGAAAGAAAAGTCTTTCTGAACTCCTTTGCTTCCATTTATGTTCTTTGTTAATGCTTCAAGTAAGCAAAATAAATAAACTCAGAAAGGTGATGTTTAGGTAATACAGACAATGAATACATAGGCCGATTATAGAAATCTGCTGTTAGATCTACTTGGCAATGGTCATGCAGAAACCAATTATTTGTGAAGCAGGAGACCCAGAAAAGACATATTGTTTTCAAATGTCCTTATTCCTGCGTGAAGATTTTTTTCCTGTGAGTTTCTAGAGTAAATTGAATTGGGAAGAAACTGTATATAAACATCTCTTTCTTAAATTCCTATGTGTACTGTAAGCATTTAAATAATAATGAGACCTACCATTTATGTGATGTGTTTAAATCTGTTTCTCCAATCCTCGTTATATCCAATTTGCATATGACAAAATGGAGACTATTGAAAATTTGAATATGTTATCTAAGATCTAAATTCAGTGAAAGATATAATAGACTTTTGAATCCGGATTGGTCTGACATCAAACCTCATGTTCTTTTATTTATTGATGTGCTTCTTAAGTAAATATCTATTCAGTGCCATCCATGCCCCAGGCATTTTATAATAGGGATCAAAACAGACACAATATCTGTCCTCATTTAGAACCCACTAGAGAAGGGGTGAAAAACATTAAATAAGTATTTATAAAAATTATTTTGTCATTACAGTGTTTGCTGATATAAAGGAGGAATGAAGAGGGCTTTGAGAATGTAGTACAGAGGGATATAACCTAATGGGTGACCCTGGAAGGAGAGACTTAGCCACACAATCTGACATAAAAGTATATGATTATAAATTTCCAGAGATTAACAACGGAGATTGCAAACTGATTTAGGGAGCTACTACATTAACTACATTATTTGCAGTAACTTTTATAAAGTGAAGTTTTTATTTATTTTTTATTTTTATTTTTGGGAGAGTGCAAGTAGGGGAGGGGCAGAGAGAGGGGGACAGAGGATCTGAAGCAGGCTCTACAATGACAGGCTGACAGCAGAAAGCCCAATGTGGGGCTCAAACTCATGAACCATGAGATCATTACCTGAGCCAAAGTTGGACGCTCAACCCACTGAGGCACCCAGGTGCCTTGTAGTTTTTGTTTTTTAAGTTACACACAATAAACTTTATTGTATCACCCATCACCACACTGATAATTGTTTTGGAAATGCTTTCCCCAAAACTTGTTTCCAATCTCACTGTCTACATTGGTAACTACATTATTTAAGCTACCAATCAATAAATTTTCATACTCCATTACACTGATTGAATTGATAAATATAAGGAGCGAGGCAATTCAGTTCAAAGTCAACTCATTTTTCAAGGTCCAGGTGAAATGTCATTCCCTCTGTCATGTTTTGCTTAATACTTTCCTCTAATGCAGAATTAATTATTTCCACTTGAGTGTTCCAAAATGCCCTACTATTCCTGCAGTGATGTTTTGAAACAAATTACCCACACCCTGTGGCTTTTAACAATAAGTATTTATTTCTCACTCATGAATCTATTGGATTTGCTTTGGATCCAGACGGTGGATCTGGTTTAGTTCTGCTTTACCATTCCACATTCTCCTTGAGTCAGCAAAAATCTGAAACACGCCCTTCTCATGGCAGATCACGGACCATCAAATAGTTGTAGAGAAAGACACAATCCCTCTTGTGACTTTGGCTTAGAACTGTCACGTATTTCCATATTCCTTTGGCCAAAACAAGTTATGGCCAAGACCAGTATCAATATTGGAAAGAAATAATGTGTCTATCCTCTAGCACAAGGCAAAAGGAATCAAACAGTTGAAAACGGTAACCCAGGTTAACATAGCATAACATTTAATATGTAAATAGGTTTAGCATTCATTGTACTTAAGTTAACTATATCCTTATGTCATTGTTAATATGTACCCCTCTTGGTGTAACAAGAACCTGCCAAGTTGCATATCACAACTCACAACCTTTTCTTTCGTCCCTGAGTTAGCCAATATCCCCATTTTTGTGATAATTATACCATTGCTTTACTTTAGAGTTTTTATAATTGATGCATTCAAGCTTAAGCAATATAGTTTCATTTTTACTTTTAAATGTTGGACAATTAAAAGAACACCATATGAATTATTTTGTGACCTGTTTTTTCACTATTCTGTTTGAGACTATATGCAGCTATATAGTTCACCCAATTACTTTGCTATATACTATTTTTATGAACATATCAATTTATTTTCTATTTTTCATTATGCTTTATAAGAGTTTTCATATAGCATACATACCACTAGTATATTAAGCATTTTTGAAGCCAAAATCTTCTTTAATTTGTTCTTACAGTTATGACACTGCTATTTGATGAATAGGCATTCTCTCCTTAATGTCTTCAAAGTTATCAAAATTTTCCTTTATTGTTCGTGCATGTGTCTTTTAAAATATTTCCATAACTTGGATGCATAAACATTTTTCCATGGTCTTTATTTCATCTGAAATGGATTCTATGTCTAGTATGAAGTGAATGTCCACTACCATTTTTTTTTCTTACAAAGGCCCAGTTGCTTCAGCATCATTCACTGAGAAACTAATCTTTTACTCACTGATCTGTACAAATAAGTGTTCATATTACAACTAGGTCTATTTAAGGGTTCCCTATTCTATCATAATGTTCTGCTTACCTCTATCCATTGATTTATGGGTCATGGTATCTGTTAGAATTAGTGCTACTCTCTTGTTTTTATTCAAGAAAAATTTCATTTTTTTTTGGTCAATGTTCATGAAATTACCTGAGCTGATTATGATTGGGATCATATCAATACTACACATCATTGTGGCAGAAATTATCCTCTTTATTATCCTTTCAGTCTTGAACATAGTATATCTATTTATTTCTCCTTGATTCCTTAGTTAAGCATAATGACATAATTTGTTTTATTATTATGCAATTATTGAATTTACTATTAAGCATATCACATTTGTATACTATTATAAATAACATACCATAGACTTTATTTTTATAGTGGATTTTTTAACATTAAGTATGTTGATTTTTGCTTATTTTCATTCTGGAGCAGAGAAATTGATTAATCATAATCCTGGGTTCATTATCCGCTCATAGTATTGGTCTTCACTTGATTCTTCTATTTTTTGTTTTATTATATTATACTATATTATATTAAATTATATTATATTATATTATATTTTTATTTTTATTTATTTTTGAGAGAGAGAGAGAGAGACAGTGTGATCAGGCAAGGGGCAGAGAGAGAGGGAGACACAGAATCTGAAGCAGGCTTCAGAATCTGAGCTGTTAGCACAGAACCTGATGCAGGGCTTGAACTCACGAACCCCAAGATCATGACCTGAGCCAGAGTCCAACGCTTAACCTACTGAGCCACCTAGGCACCCCTCTTTTATCTTATTTTTAATTTTACTTTTTAAATAATATAATTCATGTCTGTGTTCACTGAAGTGATTGTTAATCTTGTTGTATATAGTTAATATGCATTTAGGTATGTTAGAGTAATTACCTCATTTTTAGCTACTCCTTTTCATTTTTATCTCAGACATTCCTGCTTGAATCACTTTCCCTCTGCCTAAAATATGTCCTGTAGAATTTCTCTATTAAAGTCTGCCAACTTTAGTCTCCAATTTTTTAACCTAATATTGTTTTTATTTCATATTTGTTTTTGAAGTATATTTTCACTGAGTGCAGGATTCCAACTTGGCATTTAACCTCTTTAGTACTTTGAAGATATTGCCTACAGGGTAAGGATATCAGATGTGTTTATCCTGGTTGGACCTCACACTGAGGGAGTAGGCATTTGGAGTCCCAGCTTTAAGGAAGATGGCTTCCATTATAACTCCCCTACTAATGTAGTGTTTGGGTATTTTATTCTGCAAACCAAAGCTCAAAGCTCAAGATTAACAAGTTTTTCAGCCACCATCAGAGCAACAGTAACTTTAACTTTTTACTCTGCTAACCTCTATATTTACCCCTGTCCTTTCCTCCTTGTGTCCCAGCAGTCACTTACTTGCAAGCCAACTCTTTTATGTGTTTGATAAAATTGCATAAAATATTTTAGCCAGAATTTTATGTTATTTTTCAGAGGGAGAATGTCTTGAGATATCTAGCCAGACATTACTGGAATCAAAATTGTCTAACATTCACAGGCTGCAAGCAGTGAAAAAATCTTTCATTATTTAGGGAACATTAACTTTTTTTTTCATTTTTGTTGCCAATTTAAGTCTTCATTTGTGAATGCGTGCTCTTAGACATTATTTCTGAGTTTCATTTGCTCCTTGAAAGACAACATGGAAGTATGTATCTGGAATTCTTTTCTTGCTTCATAATTGGAATCCTTCATTCTCACCAGCAAATCATAAGTTTGTCCCTGGCCTAACCCTACACTACAGGGCTAATTAAGCACTTACACAATCTTTTATCTCTATTTGGTTGTGATTTTTGTTCTAATTATTAAAACTGGGCTTTCTTCTAGATCCCAAGTTGCTTCCTCCATGTTTTAGCCTTAGGAACTGGATCCCTATGTTTATTCCTGTCTCTAAATCTTTGTTTTGCTAATTTGACAAGTATTCTAATATTCCGTGGACTGTAAGTGCTATCTTGCCACTTGGATCCTAGCCAAGATTTGTTTAGGGTCCTTCTCCTGGTAGCCTGATGTCTCCTCTAACCTATTTGGCTCTCAGGCTGGAAGCAAGCATTTTTGAGAGTTTCCTTGTCCTGTGACTAATGAATTCTGCATAAAAAAAGATTATGCAGACATATTTCCAGCATTGTATATTCAAATGACTCAGGAGATTCTGTGACATTCTTGTATTAATTTAGAATCAAAGGAGTGTGAGAGAACTAGAGTGGAAAAGATCATTTAGAATCAAAGGAGTATATAAAAACTAGGGAGGAATGGAAATTCATGAGAAACTCCTGGGGAATAAGGCATTATTAGTATGTTTTTGAATCTATTAATTTAGCTGTTTTCCATTATATAGATTAGTTTAAAAATATATCAAGTTTATTTCATTCGTTCTGAACATTCTAAGACTTGAATTTCTCAATATTGTTCAAATACCTTAAATCAGGAAGAAATTCTTTGAACACTGTATAATTCACATTTTATAACATGATATTAGAAATATTTTATTTTTTTCAAAGAAAGATGCAGGTCTTTTCAACAGATGCAATTATTATCAATGAAATCCAAACTTGGAGGGCTGTTGAAAACTGTACTTGATGATTAATTGTACATGATTGATGCCTAATTTAAATTTCATGCTTTCCATTTCAAGTTATAAATTTGAATCAATTTTGTTTGCCTGTATTGACCAACAGCTAACCACTCAAGTGGAAGTGCTTGGCATATTTTTATATTAGAGCAGTTTAGTGAGAGTAATTTTGAAGTCTAAATAAATAAAATGAAATAAATAAACTAAATAAAAACAGCATTAGCCTATCTCTACAGTTCAGTGGCACAAGCGTAAAGATTTTTTTCCTCACTGTAATTTCTATAACCCCTTAGAAGTGTTATTAAATTGCTATATTTTTGAGTGTGGTTTTGTGGTATTAAATATAATTTTATGAATAAAAGGTAAAAAAAAATACTCTTGATTTTCCTTTTTATCCTTAATATATTTAATTCCACCAAAAATGAGTTCTAAATTCAAAATGTACCCTGAGTTATCTGTATTTTTCAATTTCTAATCTCTTCAGTCTAATCTAAACCAGCATCAAATCTCACAAGAGCTATTATACTTACCTACTGGTTCTTCCACTCCATTCTGGTCCACACTACCAGCTCCATCTCCTCCTTCACACAGCAGCAGTAAGGATGCTTTTATTTAATTTGTTTTTACATAAATCACATCATGGCGTTTACCTGTCTATAACTGCACTATGGATTCCATTATACTTTATATAAAAAACACACCCAAAACACCCTCACATAGTCTAAATATCTTACTAGATCTCATTTTGCCTCCTTCTTTTTTTTTTTTTTTTTGTTATTCTTCCACTTTCTTCCTACTTTATTATGTTAGTTAGTCCATTTTCTCTTTTAAGAGAAAGATTTTCTCAAAACCTTTGTACTCTCTCCCTAAGATACTCTTCCCTGAAAATGTGTTCGATTATTGCATTGTTTTTGCTTAGTTCAAATGCCAAGCTTAGATGAGACTTGCTTATCAAATTATCTTTTTTAAAATATAAAGTGATCATGTGCATTTATCTTATCTATGTTCTGTCTCCTTTATAAAAAATCTGGGGCTTTATAAAATTAGGGGCTTTATCTCTTTGTTTCCTTCTCTGTCTTTCACAATTAGAAAGAAGCCCGGCACATAATAGGTAGCATTTTTGAATAAATCAATACACAGATTAATATGAATTATTCTACATTTTTTAAAAAACAAAACTGTAAAATTAGAATACTTAATAGATTAGAAAAACAATGATTAATAAGTTCCCCAATATCTAAACAGCATTAAGAAGTAAATGAGGGTGATTTTGACACATAGTCAGTACTCTTCTGTGTAGAATACATATTGAGTATAGAACACCAATGTCATGAGGACCAAACCAAAAGTGATTTCATTAAATCAGGAATGAGATACATCTTTCAATTTATAATTTGGTTCCCACCAACAGAATATGTTCACTTCCAAAGTTAATATATTTTTTCATAAATATTATTGTTCCTGTTTATTCTTTCTGTTTTTAATAATTTTCCAGTAATGGAAATATACCTAATTGGAATAGTCAGCCAGGGCTAAGTAGCTTATAATAGACCAATTTCTTATAGAAAAGGGCAAAGTATCTATACTCAATTTTTGAAAATAGTGGGCAGAAACCATTAGAGGCAGAATGGGACAGGCTGCAATCCCTCAGGGAAGAGATTAGCTCCACATTCAATTCATCCTGGTTTGGTTTTGTTTTTTCCCCACCCTAAGGAAAGTTGTTAATAGACCCTTGTGCCAGGCAGAGTTACAGCAGAAAACTGTAGTCTTACTAAATTGAGAAGAAAGAAAATGGAATTCAGGGCTCCCAGTCTGTGATTTCAGGGGTAACATCATAGGGAAGAGGGAATTTAGCAACATGAGCCCCAAACTCCATGTGCAAATTCCCCCTCAAGGTCTTTAATGAATCCTAGAGTGCAAATGTGCATGACCAATCTGGTAAAAACAAAAAACAAACAAACAACTAGTAGAGGATGACATGTGAAGGACTAAAGTGCTGAGCAGAAATTTTAGCTACCAATGATGCTAGAGGCAGGAATTGAGTTCAGAGCCCACCCAAAGTAGAGGCCTTGATTAATACCCCATTTTGTCAGTTGGGCCACATCTTAGAAGTAATGGATTAATTTGAAATATAACAAAGGATTAAGAAAAAAGGATCAAGATTAAATATGGCAACCACTGAAGAGCTTAAAACCAGCCTTTGGGAGGAAGAAGTGACCTACCTATATTCTTTCTGCTTGACAGAAGGAAAAAAAAAATAGTCTTCCATAGAAGAAGATAATATCTTCTAGAACATTAACTAAATTTCAAACTCAATATTCTGTATGCAATTTAAAGTGACTTGCTAAAAAATGATCAAACAAGAAAAACCTTACAATAGAAATAAGTTCAAAGGAGATTCAGATATAGAATTTTAGACAGGGATATTATAATAACTATGTTTTATATATTAAGAAAAACAGAGGTAAGCATGGAGAAAAAATGTTCTGGAGAAGAAACCAGAATCGATAAAATATAAGTCAACAGGATATTCTAGAACCGAAAATAACAATAATTCAGTAGACTAATTTGAAATATTAGGCAACCATAGTCACAGGCAAACAAGGGAAATTAGGGAAGTGGAAGACAAATCAATTGGAAATATCCAGACTTGTGTGAATTATTAAAATATAAAGTGATACAGAGATATGTTGTGGTTTAGTTATTCTTCCACTTATTTTAGGGGTTTTGAAAGTATCTTCAGGATGGGGAATGGCAGAAGATATGTAAAAATTTGGGGGGCACCTTGGTGGCTCAGGCGGTTAAGCATCTGACTTTGGCCTAGGTCATGATCCTTGTGTTCAGGAGTTTAAGCCCCGCATTGGACTCTGTGCTGACAGCATGGAGCCTGGAGCCTGTTTCAGATTCTGTGTCTCCATCTCTCTCTCTGCCCCTTCCCCACTTGTGCTCTCTCTCTCTCTCTCTCTCTTTCTGAAATAAACACTAAAAATTTTTTTTAAAAGAATATGTAAAAAATTTAGACCCTCCGCACCCCTTGTCTCTAGGATACACAAGAGAGCTTCTGGGCAGGAATCAAAAAAACTACTAGCTTAAGTAACGGCAGACTTCTCCCAGATGAATTCTGACACTTGGCCACATAGACATTCAAACCCTACTAATTGTCCAAACAGCTTTATGTCTATTGAAGTTCTTGTTTCTTATGTATAAAATGGGAAAGATACCCCCCCCCTTTTCTAAAGAGAACTGAATGAAATGTTTTACGATTTTGAACTGTATTACAATCCTGTAGGTCAATTCCTGGCACATGGAAAGAGTCCTGCGAAACCATGTTTGTTTTGTGTTGGTTTCCTTTCTTTCCTCCAAGGAAAGAATACTAGTCTGGGGATGATGGGTATCCTATTGGTGAAGTGAATGGTCTCATAAACTCAAGAATGTTTCTTCATTATTTTATTTTCTGGGAAAAAGCTTTCCCCTGCTTTATGTGAAGTACTATCCAGCGGCCACCCACTTTTACATCTTTTATACTTCCTGCATAAATAATTAAGTTAATGAATAGCCATTCATCTGAAGCCAGCTAACTGATTATCTTTAGAAATAATATCATGAAAATTCCTCCAGTGTTAGCTGAACACCATACACATCTCACATTCAAAACTGATTAGTCTGTTTGTTCTGCCTATCTGAGCAAACAAACACAAAACTAACTCTAAAATTGCTTAGATGCAAGGGAAAATTAAACATTATTGGAAAAAATATCAATATTCCTATCAGGTATTTTGGTTTGAGACGGAGCCAGCCAAATGCACATGCATAAAATCACTTATATTTATATCTAATGTAAAAAGAGCATTCAAGATTTAGACACAAAATATAAAACAAAATATAAAACAAATTAATGTTCCATATTTTAAGGAATGAGGGCAATTAATGAATACTTCCAGTAACCCATATTCAGTACTACTAAACCTCTCATTCTAAATACCTCAATATTTTTTCTTTGCCATAATTTCTAGATAAGAAATTTGGTACTATATGTATTATCTAAGCTACTTTGTAAGCTAATGATCACCATTGTCCTTCAAACTATTTTTCTACCTTTTTACTTACATGCTAGCCTCTACTTTGAACCTCCTATATTTAAATTGAATATTATCACCTCTGTGAAGACTTTTCTGACTGCCCTCTGTCTATATCCTCATTCTTCAGAGGAGGTATTAATGTATTCATGGCTTTGCTTATTTATTTCTCACTGCACTGTGCTAGATTTTTATCTTAGAACAGATTGTTGCCTTCCAGGAGAACCATTTTACAAGATTGTTACATTTCCCCAAGTGTGCAAATACAATGTGATTAAATACAACTTAGTCTTTCCTCCAAGTCACATTTTTGTTGAAGTCATAAATTTTTTTTCTACATTCATTTTATAAATATTTGCCATTTCATCATCCATTACAAGTCTGTCTTTCACCTGTGACATTTTCAAACTTAAACAATATTTGTGTTCCTCCATGAGAATTTATGCATATATAAGGGCAATAAAAGAATAGCAGCCAGGTGAAGTATTCATATCTGTGGTTGGGTTCATTCTTTAGTTCAGTGAATTGGTCCACCAAATAAACTTCAGTACTTCTGATTCAAATGCAAGTTGCATTAATCATATAAATGGCTCTATATCATTAGCCAATAAGTTAGCTTATGAGTACTGGACACAGTAAACATTAAATTTGACTGTTCCACAGTTCTGCTCTACTTTTCTTACTCTAGACAATGTATCTTACTTTTGCCTATCTCCTTTTCAGCTTCTGGATGGTAAGGATTTATATGAGAGGCTATAAAATTTGCTATTCCAAACTATATCCCATAAAAAGGTAAGATTGGCCCAAATATTTATATTAACTATCATTGTTAATCATATTAACTATCCCAGTGGAAAAATAAATAGCCACATCAACTCCATACTTTTTAAAAATTATTTTGTTTTCCAGTAAAAAGCTTTCTCCTGCTTTATGTAATTAGCCAATGGGTCATATTCAATGATAATGTTAGTTATCATTGCTTTGCCATGTATTCATTTTAATTAGTTATAAATTGTATTTAATAAAATGCACAAATATTAGCATTACAATTCAATGACATTTTACACATATAAACATCCCTGTAAGCTGTCATCCAGATGGACATATAGATCTTTCCCATCAATCCATTATCTCTGTCCTCTAATTACACATATATTAGACTTTTTTTTTACCATGTCCCATTTCTCTTAACTTCTTTCCCCTATGTTTATTTATTTTTTTAAGTTTTAATTTATTTATTATGAAAGACAGAGAGAGCGAGCAGGGGAGGGGCAGAGAGAGAGGGAGAGAGAGGTTCCCAGGGAGGCTCTGTGCTGCTAGCACAGAGCTCAACATAGGGCTCGAATTCATGAACCATGAGATCATGACCTGAGCCACAAAATCAAATCTGACATTTAAACGACTGAGCCACCCAGGCACCCCTCCCTCTGTGTTTAGACATTTTTTATTGTTCAGTGTTGTATTTACTACTCTTTATCCTCTGTAGTTAGTCTATTGTTGATTACATCCAATGAGTTCTTAATTTTAGTAATACTATTTAATAGAAAGTTTGTTTCAACAATTTTTGTAGATGTCAAACATCTGTTGAAATTCTCTGTAAGTTAAGTTATTTGTGTCTCTGTTTAGTGCTGTTCCTCTCAGCAGCTATTCTCTGCTAGAACTCTGTTATTCCATTTTGTACCTGGACACCTCAGAATTCGGCTAAGTAATGTGAAGTAAAGTTTTACACAGAATCTTGGGACTTCTTAAATGCCTTTGCCTTTATTTCAGTGTCTTTCCCTACGTATCTTTTCCTGCCTTCTCTTCTCAATAAGACTGGCACTCTCTGCTTGGGATCCACTTTCTTCTGCTGCTGCTGCTTGAAAATTGCCCTGAAGGAGAAGGCTGAGGTGAATGCAAAGGTCTTGTGGCATGGGTTCTTTCTCTCAAGTCTGGAAGCTTCCAAATGGTTGTTGTCCAATAACTGTAAACTCTTTGTTTTGTAAGTTTTGTGCAGCTTTTATTATTTTTTTTTTATAATATATGAAATTTATTGTCCAAATTGGTTTCCATAAAACACCCAGTGCTCATCCCAAAAGGTGCCCTCCTCAATACCCATCACCCACCCTCTCCTCCCTCCCACCCCCCATCAACCCTCAGTTTGTTCTCAGTTTTTAACAGTCTCTTATGCTTTGGCTCTCTCCCACTCTAACCTCTTTTTTTTTTTTTTTTTTCCTTTTTTCCTCCCCCTCCCCCACGGGTTCCTGTTACGTTTCTCAGGGTCCACATAAGAGTGAAACCATATGGTATCTGTCTTTCTCTGTATGGCTTATTTCACTTAGCATCACACTCTCCAGTTCCATCCACGTTGATACAAAAGGCCATATTTCATTTTTTCTCATTGCCACGTAGTATTCCATTGTGTATATAAACCACAATTTCTTTATCCATTCATCAGTTGATGGACATTTAGGCTCTTTCCATAATTTGGCTATTGTTGAGAGTGCTGCTATGAACATTGGGGTACAAGTGCCCCTATGCATCAGTACTCCTGTATCCCTTGGGTAAATTCCTAGCAGTGCTATTGCTGGGTCATAGGGTAGGTCTATTTTTAATTTTCTGAGGAACCTCCACACTGTTTTCCAGAGCGGTGTGCAGCTTTTATTAATTAATTTTGGCCATTTTTAAGTCTAAGTTGAATCATGCTTTACATGTGTTTTATGCTTCCCTTCACCCTCTCATATTTGTGTGTCAAGTACAGTTTGTTTATTCATCTCAAATTATGAATATGCCACAATTATTTCCACTGTTGGTATTATAGTGTAATTTTTTTATGTAATTGTATACCCCTGCCTAGATTTAATCTATATTTTGGCTTTATTTTATATTTTCCTATATATTGTAATGAGGTTGATAACTTTTGATTTGTTTATGGGACATTAGCTTACTCCCTTTGTGAAATGCTTAGTGAAGTCTCTTGATGATTTTTCTATTATACTATCTTTGTTCTCATAGATTGACAAAAACTCATCATATGTCCTGGATACTTTGTGTTTTGCAAATATCTTCTTGGTATCTACAATTTAACAGTGTCTTATAATAAACAGAATTTCTTAATTTTTAAGTAGTCCATTTTCTCAGGGTTTGCAGGCATTGTTAAGTTTTTTTAGTGCCCTATTTTAATAATATTATATTTGCAAATCATATATCTGATAATGGGATAATATCCAAAACATGTAAAGACTTTATACAATTCAATAACAAAATAAAACCAATCTGATTAAAAAATTGGCAGAGGATCTGAATAGACATTTTTCCACAGACGACATACAGACAGCCAACAGTCACATGAATTTACTAATCATTATGTAAATGTAAAGCAAACCCAATAAGATACTACTTCACATCTATTAGGATGGCTATTATCAAACAAAGAAAGAAATGAAAAATAACAAAGGATGTGGAGAAATTGGAATCCTTGTGTGCATTTTCTGGTAGGAATGTAAAGTGATGTAACACTATGGAAAAATTTTGGTTGTTCCTCAAATAGCTAAACATAGAATTACCATATGATCCAGCAATTTCACTCCTAGGTGTATATTCAAAGGAATTGAAAGGAGGGACTTGAACATATATTTGTATGCCACTGTTCATTGCTGCATAATTCTCAATGGTTAGAAAGTGGAAACAACCTATGAATGAATAAACAAAATATAGTATATATAATATATAATGGGATATTAGCCTAATATATGGTACAACACAGATGAAGTTTGAAGACATTATGTTAAGTAAAGTCAGACACAAAAGGACAAATATTCTATGATGCCACTTATATGAACTACCTAATAGGCAAATTCATAGGGATGGAAAATAGATTAGAGGTTACCACAGTTGTGGGGAGAAGGGATGTGGAGTAATTGCTTAATTATTAAAAGGTTTCTAGTAAAACCATTTGAAAACAGGCACTGGTGATGGTTGTACAACATTGTGAATATAATTAATGCCACTAAATTGTACAATTTAAAATGGTTAAAATGGTAAGCTTTAGGGGCTCCTGGGTGGCGCAGTCGGTTAAGCGTCCGACTTCAGCCAGGTCACGATCTCGCGGTCCGTGAGTTCGAGCCCCACATCAGGCTCTGGGCTGATGGCTCAGAGCCTGGAGCCTGTTTCCGATTCTGTGTCTCCCTCTCTCTCTGCCCCTCCCCCGTTCATGCTCTGTCTCTCTCTGTCCCAAAAATAAATAAACGTTGAAAAAAAAAATTAAAAAAAAATGGTAAGCTTTATGTTATACATATATTATCACAATTAAAATACAAAAAATATGTTGTCTATGATGTGATGTATGATCACAATGAATCATCAAAATGAACCTGTATTTTCTAGAGCCACTACAGTTAGAACTGGAGTTATATCTTACTATCACTATGTCTTTCCTCCTACTTAAATTTTTTTCATTAGAATAGTTGCATCTTGCTCCACCAATCAGACCTTGCTGATTCTAATGTATCTATCAGGCCACAGATCTTCAGTAAAGGCTTTTTATTTTCATTCTCCCTTTGTTTGCTTTAAACTGCATCATTCTTAATTTCAGAGTAGCCCCAACTCTTCATTCAATCACCTTCTGCTCTCCTTGCTTTATACCTGCTACTTTTTCTTTCCAACAAAATCTATGATCTTTTATTTATACTTATGAAAGTTAATGTTAGTAAGAATACAAGTAATAGTAGCAGTAGTAGTAGTAGCAGCAATAATAGAAGTATCAATTGTGAAGTAATTCATGGAATTGCCATATCACAGACACGCTTAGACACTTTTCATACAGTGTTTTTGATTTTCACTCCCTATATTTCAGGTAAGGCAAGTGAGGCATATATATATATATATATATATATATATATATATATATATATATGCGCAACTTTCCCAAGTTACTACTAAGTGAAGGGCATAAGGTTTGAAACCAGATCTACCTGCCCCCAAACCTGTGCTCATTTCAGGTTGTTTAATAGTCTCTAGAAAAATGTCTGAACATATCAAACTCTGTTCTTAATTGTTTGACTTCATATAAATCTTTTTACGTTTTCATCCTGTTAAAATTTGTATGAAATTATTCAAAATTATTTTGCATCATCTGTTCTTAAAATTAAGTAAACAGAATGAAGCAACCAAAGTTATCTTCCTTATTTCACAAATTTTTTTTGGTGATATTTTTACTTCTTTTTATTATTGACCAAATACAAGCCTTGATTTTTAAACTATGCTCTCAATTTTATATGGTTTAAGTAAGTTGTCATTCCAAGTGTTTGCATGCTGGACTGGGAGCTTATTTTCCCAGTCCATCTTCTGACTTAACATTTTCCTCTTCAACTACCTATACCCCTTCTCTCACCAAAACCTGTGTCAGAATAAAATCATATATTGATTATTTCTAATATATTAAAATATAGATCAGTGATCACACTCTTCCAGTGTGGATGATTGGTGCCCTCAATGGTTTCTGAATGGAAGTCTTGTTCCATGGTTAAAAGAATTCCATGGATCAGTGACCACATGGGAAAGTTTTGTGTCTTTATCTTCTCTGTAATTATATATTTCCTTATTTACTCTCTGATGCTATCTGTCACATTGTGATTTATACCTCATATTTATTTTAATTTTTCATATATATTTGGTTTTTAGCCACAGTTCCTATCTCGCAGCTCCCTAAGCTCTTGGAGTTTCCTGTGTTTAGAGTGATAAAGCTCTCTGTTATGTTAACAATGTGACTTCTGGATCCCAGATAAGGAAGGGGACTGGTTGCCAGGAAAACCAGCTACAAAAGTAGAGGGGTGTAACTTTCAGTCACACCCCCAGACCTCCAGGGAGGGAGGGGGGCCCTAGGTTGAATCAGCCTATGGCCAATGACTTAGTTAATAATGACTATGTAATGAAGACTCCATTAAAACCCAAGAGGGGAGCTTTTTGATATTTTTGGAGAGCTTCCACTCTTGGGAAACCAGAATGCTTCTGCATGCCACCAAGCCGCCAATGCTATCTCCAGATGGACAGTGTCAGAATTGAGTTGAATTCTTGGACATTCTGCTGGTGTCTGAGAATCGCTTGGTTTTGTGTAGGTCACAAACCCTGAAAGACTATCCCACAACTATGTACCTCTATGTAAAAAAGAGTTTCTGTGTAAGAAATGGATTTATCAGTCAAATATCCTCTTTTGTAAAGTGGGGATTTAACTAAATGATTTTTTGGTTATGTGTTCTTTGATTTCATGGTATTATTCCACAGAAAAGATCTCAATAGTCTTTAGATTCATCGTTATAATTTGTTGCATTAGTATTCTTATGAAAAAGTAAAGTAAAAATCTTACTTTCCAATGTCATTTAATGATTTAACCCAGGAAAATTGACTAAATTCATTAAGTTCTTGTACACAGTAAACCAATATTTGTGTGACATTTTAAAGATATTTTTGAAGTGTTAATGCTATTCAAATACTGGAATTTATATCAAACATATTTTTTGAAATTAAGCAGTATGTTCAAGGTTCCTTTGAACTTAATTATAAATGAATTTAATTCAAATTCTAATAGTCTTCAGTAAATGTTTTCTTGTAACATCTGATGCACAGTCTTTGCAATGGTGGAATAATTTTCTAGTTCATTGCTGTCATTTGAAAACAACATAAAAGCTTGGTTCGCCTAAAATATCTTATTACTAATGATTTATTTTGTTCTTTCTAGGTATTTCAAATAGTTAATAAAATTTTCTTATTTATCACTACAGTTTAAAAAATATTTTATAAATTTGAGGTGACTGCATGAATCATTTATTTAAAAAGAAATCATTTTTAACTGATAATATTTTGAAAAAAACAAGATAACAAACATAAAAGATAGATAAGTTATATGGATATATAGATATTTAAATTAAGCATCTATTATATATCAAACTCTGTTCTTGTGCTTCAAACATATAAGTGGACAAAACAAAGATTTTGCATTTAAGGAATTTAATAGTTCTTATCCTTACAATTTCCCAGGATTAGTGGCAATAAATCATTAAGTCATTTTAATATATGGAGATAGAAGTCTGTTTTACAACTCTTTTTATTACAACTTCCTTTACACCTCTTTATATATGTCAAGTCTGTCTTCAGATTTGCATGGCCATTAGTGCTTTTCATTCTGCTTTACAGTAGAAACTTGGTTTCTTATATATTAACCTTATATTTCTTATAAGACAATATAATGTTTTATTATACTCCACATAACAGTATTATCTCATATTAAGTCCAATATAAGCCTTACAAAACTATTTTCATGATACCTGTCTTAAATTGTATCCATGAAAAGTATGTGTCATGAATACATATGATAGCATACAGCATGAGTAAGAATACAGTTGCATTTCTAAACACCTTTACACTCTTAGTTCAGATACCTACACTATAGAGATTTTTGTAAACAATGTCAGAAAATATGCACACTCCTAGCAATTGTGAATAATTGCAATCAGAAAGTGGTTATGACTATCTGTCATAGTTGACAGGTAATTGCCTGAGCGATTTCATGTTTGAGAAAATTGACATGCTTAGTATCCATTTATTTATGTTCTCTTAACTTTCTTTCCTAAAATTTGTTTTAATTAGAATACCTGGAAACAATATACCTAACTCAGTTTCTTGCAGAGATTTCTTGACCAAATTCCAAGTAATTCCAAACCATTCACTATTAATGGAAAGCCAATATGAGAATTTTAGATTGTAAAAGTGTTTCTGAGACTGTAGATGTCTGCACATCTGTAGTTGCAGACATTAGCATTTAGATAAGAGCCCACATAATAACCACCACTTTCAATTGTGACTGGAAGAAGTTTGTTCATTCCAATAAACATATTTACTTTCTTTCATGAGATAGAGAAAACTTATAATGAAATATATTTCCATTTAAGGGTTAGTGGCCAAAAGAAGGGGCATTAACTCTTTGTTTAACGATGGTAACTACCAGAAATCAGGTAACAGTTTCATCTGTGTTACCCCTTTTACCATTTTATTTTCTTTAATTCTCTTTTTAAAACGTTTTTTTTTAATTTTATTTAAATTTTATTTATTTTTGAGAGAGAGAGAGAGACATAGAGTGTTAGCGGGGAGGGTCAGAGAGAGAGGGAGACACAGAATCTGAAGCAGGTTCCAGGCTCTGAGCTGTCAGCACAGAGCCCTACGTGGGGCTCAAACTTATGAATCGTGAGATCATGACCGAGCCAAAGTCAGCCGCTTAACTGACTGAGCCACCCAGGTGCCCCTCTTTTTAAAAAGTTTTAATGAGATATGATTGTCTTACAATAAACTGCACATTGAAAAATGTTTCAAGGGGCGCCTGGGTGGCGCAGTCGGTTAAGCGTCAGACTTCAGCCAGGTCACGATCTCGCGGTCTGTGAGTTCGAGCCCCGGGTCGGGCTCTGGGCTGATGGCTCAGAGCCTGGAGCCTGTTTCCGATTCTGTGTCTCCCTCTCTCTCTCTGCCCCTCCCCCGTTCATGCTGTGTCTCTCTCTGTCCCCAAAATAAATAAACGTTGAAAAAAAAAAATTAAAAAAAAAATAAAAATAAAAAAAATAAAAAAAATAAAAGAAAAATGTTTCAAATTGATAAATGTTCCTATATGCATATACTCAGGAAAATATTACCATAATCAAGATTAAAGAACATATCCATAGTCGCCAGAGAGCTTCCTTGTGCCTATTTGTTATCCCTCTCCTTCTGCCACTGAGTACAGCCACTCCCCTCTCCATCCCCAAACAACTGCTGATCTATTTTACTCCTGTACAGATTAGTTGGAATTTCGTACAATTTAACATTAATAGAACCATGTTCTTTATAGTCTTTTTGTCTGTACACTTTCATTCAAAATAATTATTTGAAGATTCATCTATATTGTAGCATAAATCAATAATTAATACCTTCTTCCTGATGAGTAAGATTGCATTGTAGGGCTATACCATAGTATGTTTTCATATTAACCTGTTGGGGAATATTTGGAATGTTTCTAGTTTTACACTATCACAAATAAAGCTACTCTGACCATTATTTTAAAAGTCTTTGAGGGCACCTGGGTGGCTCATTCGGTTAAGTGTCTGACTCTTGATTTCAGCTCAGGTTATGATCTCACAGTTCATGAGTTCTAGTTCCACACGGGGCTCTTCACTGACAGTGGGGAGCGTGGTTGAGATTCTCTCTCTCTCTCTCTCTCTCTCTCTCTCTCTTCCTCCCTTGCTCACATGCTCGCTCTCTCTCAAGAATAAATAAATTAATTTTTAAAAACTTTAAAAGTCTTTGCATGAGAATTTTATTTCTCTTGGTTTTATGTCTAAACAGTGATATTATTTGTATTGATATTATTGAATTTTGATTCACTTGTTTTTTATTTATTGATTTTAATGTCTATTTATTCATTATGAGAGAGAGAGTGTGTGTGTCTGTGCAAGCAGTGGAGGGGCACAGAGGGAGAGAGAGAGAGCGAATCCCAAGCAGGCTTCACACTTAGGGCAGAGCCTGATGCGGGACTTGATCTCCTGGTTGCAAGACCATGACCTGATCCAAAGTCAAGAGTCAGAGGTTTAATGGACTGAGCCACCCAGCCACATGAAAGGCACACTTTTCTAAATGACATGTAAGCTACATTTGAAGGATGAGAATGAAGGAATCAGGTGATTATTGGGAAAAAAAGACAGTATGAAATACAAATATCCTAGGGTGACAGTCTTATGATTAAATCATGTAAAATGGACAAAATTTGACTTGTATCTTTTTGCCTACCTAAACCCCTATTTTATGATCCAACCTTACATGTTAAAGGGACTGTGAAGAGGCCAATAAAAGTGAACAATGATAAGTGAAGTTTTCAGAAAGAAAGGGTTATGAAATAGATTATTTAGCACCTTATAAATCCTGAGATGCATGTTTGAGTTCACTCTGAGGGAATTGGGAAGCCACTAGAGGATTTGGAGGAAAGGAGTAACATCATATAATTTGGATTTTAAATTAAGACCACCATGTCAAATACAAGTTTATTAGAGGGATAAAGTGAAAATAGACAGACAAATTTTGTAAACTATAACAATAAAAATTCTTGAACTTTGGGCCAGTGTCAGCACTGTAGATGTGTTGAGAAGTATTTGGATTCTGTGTATATTTAGGAGGAATTTTCAACACTATTTTTGGGCAGTTTAACATGAATGTGACAGAAAAGAGGGAGTCAAGTATGCCTCCAAAGTCTTCTGCCTAAGCAAAGTGAAGAATAAGGATTGTTTACTAATATGGGAAAAATACAAGAGGACAAAATCTCATCTAGAAGCAGAAATCTGAGTTAAGACAATTCATTTTTAGATAATTTGGAGAAATCTCTTAGACAATTCTCTTAATTGTTTTAAGACAACATCTGGATATATAATTCTAGTTTAGGGACTACATTTGTATGAGGTATGTAAATTAGGGACTCAGAAGCACATACATAGCATTTAAATTCATAAAATTGGATGAAATCATCTAGGAAATGAATATATAAAATATGCTATACCAATACCATCAACAGCAAATATATCTGGTTTTGAAAGAGTGGGATTAAGTGTTCTTATTACCAGAAATAAAAAGAAAAAACAGTATAGGAACTAAGTATAATTTGATACTGAAACAACCAGCTGAGGCTTCAGATCCTGATAGGGGCTCCAAAAGTTAGGGGCTGAATATGTGACATCCACATGTGAATGCTGAATAGGTTGCTCAGTGCTTAGAGTAGAGGCAGTTGGAACTGAGACTCTTATATAAAGCTTGGTTTTTCTAAAATGTTTCCATATATGAAAAGGGAACTAGGAAGACTCTGTTCATATTTCCTGCAGTATAACAATAGTGTATGCCATATGCCTCGTCTCTTAATTGGGGATAAATCACCCAGGAGCAATAAAAATTCCATACCCATAGAATATGGGATATTGGAAATTATAGGACCCAGACAGAAGAGAAGGGGAAATCCCACTTGGACACTTAAATCTTCAGAGTACATATACTCCACTGGGAGAAAAAAAGTTGAACCCTATTAAAAGGCAAAACTAGTATCACTCTCAGGATCAAAGGGAAGATTTGCTTATAGTGCTGGAAGATAGAGATGGTGTCTCCTTATAGAATAAATATAGGCATGATCATTATTCATTCAAATAGGTTCTTGATCCCCCAAATCAGTGTTCCTTACCTGTATTGAAACCCACTGTGTTCACAGGTACCATCAGGTTCTCTTCATCTTCTGGGAATTGGGGCTTGGAGATCCAGTGCAAAAATGTTGATACTCTGGCTACTGATAATGCTGTGAATGAGAAATAGATCTTTGTCTCTGACTCTGTAGTCATGTCTTATATCAACATCCATGAAACTATGGAAGGCTCACTTGTAACCTTACAGAGAGGGTCAAATCTCATACTCCTCTCAGTTCTTGACAATATTCTCTCTCATTTTTAAATATATTCAGGAGCTATTCTTTCTGCCCTCACTGTCTTCAGTGCTGTCACTTCTCTAAACCTAGATTTATCAATAGTTAACTTATCTTTGGTCTTCAAAATTTACCTGATGTATGATTTCCTTGATAATAGTTCCCTGTCACCATTTTAACTGACTCTCTTTATAATCCCATAACACTGCATATCTTCTCCTCCCCCACCTTAGTCTCCTCTTGGCTAACCTTGACAATTTCTCAAATTTGCCTTGCTTTTTATCTTTTAAGTTACTGAAGTAAAATTGACATATAACATTATATTAATTTCAAGTGTACAACATAATGATTCAATGCTTGTGTATATTATGAAATGATCACCACAATCTAGTTAACATCCATCCTTATACATAGCTATTTTAGCTTCTTTCTTTCTTTCTTTCTTTCTTTCTTTCTTTCTTTCTTTCCTTTTTTCTTTTTTAGAGAGAGCATGTGAGTGGGGGAGAGGGACAATGATAGAGAGAGAGAAAGAATTTTAAGAAGGCTCCATGACCAGCATGGAGCCCAATGCAGGGCCTCAACTCATGACCCTAAGATCAAGACTTGAGTCAAAATCAAAAATTTTATGCTTAACTGACTGAGCAACCCAGGCACCCCAGCATCTTTCAAATATGCAGTATAGTATATTAACTATAGTCACCAATCTGTGTATTACAGCTCCATTACCTTATTTTTAATATCTTAATATTAGCTTTCTTTTTGTTCCTATAAAGAGAGTTTCTTATTTTTTCCCCAATGGGTATTTGTCATCAAATTTGTGTATTTTTAGTGTCTCTAGAACCAGATACATGTAGTCTAGCACATGAATCAATAAACAGGTTTTCAATGAATCAGTTAATAATACATCCTGACCCATGTTAGAATGGCCTGAGGATATTTTCAGTTTTTTTTTCTCACATTCACTCAAACCTTTTATTATTTATCACAAACAGCCAACTAATAGGTTAAAAGAATGATAGATTATTTAAATTTGACTTCTTCCTACAAAAATCTAAGTTCATTGTCACATTGTCTTGGAAAAAGGATGTTAACAATGATAAAGTTACCACTTTTTCATATATTTATTATGATAGGAAATTTTTATTCCATTTTCTGAAAGATTTTTATTCCATTTTCTGAGAATTGTTAACAGATTAGGACTATTGCATTCCACTAAGCAAGCACCTAGATAGCCTTATTTTACCCCCTTAATCGTAAATTTTATGTAATATATATGTATATTACATAAATTTCTTCCAGGGTGTAGCATCTTGTATATTACAGGTTATAAGTCTACCTTAACAGATAATCCTCCTATCACCAGAAAATATAGTATGCTCCTATAAAACAGCATGGCACAATCTCTCCTCATAGATTTCCCTGCCTTTGGTCTTATATCAGTCTTGGATAATGACTTAGAGGATACTGAGAAGCATACTACAGATTTCTGCCCCCAACACAGGTGACTGCCAATGCTCAATACTAGATATTTGGGGGGAAAGAACTATGTTTACTCAGATTGAACAACATAAATGTCCATAGCACAGATATAACTTTGCTCTACATGTTAACAATAATTCAATAAAAACTAAAGAAATACAACAGAACAAAATGCTGGGTATCAAAGTATGGCTTTTTATTGATCCTTCCCTTGGGTTCCCTTATGCGTTGCCCTGTTTTAAACATGGCTGTTTTCATATCTACTTTCTACTGTATTCTTGTAAGAGTAACCATTTTCTCCCATCAAATTCTTGGTTGTTCAATTGTCAACAAGTCTAACTAGAACACTATCAGAGACACATTTAAGCTTTGACAAGGCCAATTCAATTCCATTTACTGATTATTTTTCCAGCATCAGATAAAGATTTTCCATTATTCTTTGTTGAAAAACCTGTACACACACACACGCACCACACACACCTCACCAAGAATAAGCAAGACACATAAAACACTGTAAACGTACACACACACACACACACACACACACACACACAATGTATGTAAACATTACAGAAAACATTGTAGAAAAAAAATTCTCCAAAAACACAATGCTTATAGAATTTCAATTTTGCTGTATGCACATGGCTTTTTTTTTAGATTTTATAATGTTTATTTATTTATTTTTGAGAGGGACAGAGCATGAGCGGGGGAGGCGCAGAGAGAGAGAGGGAGACACAGAATCTGAAGCAGGCTCTAAGCTCTAAGCTGTCAGTGCAGAGTCCAACACAAGGCTAGAACTCACAAAATGTGAGATCATCACCTAAGCCAAAGTCAGACACTCAACCGACTGAGCCAGCCAGGTTACCCTGCACATGGCTTTGAAATAATCACACAGCAAGTTTCTTCTTTAAAGGCCCCCTTTATGACTCCATTATTTCTTACACTCTGGTTTATTTCTTTACTTCCCGGTTCCTTGGGTGTTGAGTTATGACTCCTAATTTCCAGCTTTGTAACATGTTTTCCACACCAACTTCTGCAATTTCCATCAAGGTTTTAAAGATCATAAGGCCAAATTGCTGAGTTGCGACTAGCCTAGCATTCTTTCTCACCTGCTATTTCTACAAAAGGAAGTTGTACCAGTCATTTGGTCTAACTATAATAGATAAACTCTTCAGTTCCTTCTTCTCATATCACTTTCTTCAGAGACATTTCCCCTGTGAAGTTGATAATTGAGCTCTCTTTTAAGTATCATACTATCTTACCTTAAGCTTGGTAAGAAAACATGTATAATATTTAAATTATTTTTAATCATATTTTCTTTCAATGTTAAAAAAGTGAATGGTCAAGCTCTTGGGTCTGTGGAGTTAGAATAGCTGGCTGGAATCATTTGTAGTTGTGGTAAGACTCTGGGATTTGGGGCAAGTTACCTTACCTATTTCTTCCTCAATTCCATCATCTATGAAATGGTGGCATTAAGGGCGCCTGTCTTCAAATATTTTTATGAAGAAAAAAATGAATTAATGCATATGAAGGATTATAATCTTTTGGCATAGAGTTAACATGCAGTCAAGTGGCCTATTATGTTATTTATGTGGTATCATGAAAATTTCACCATTCACAGATAACAACTTCATAAATACCTCTGATGACTCCAATGATGATTTAATATACAGTAATATCTAACTATGTTTACCAATCAGAGAGAGGCACATGTTGTGCATATTAAGGTTTTAAAATACAAGCAAGAACAGATTTGGTTACTTAGAGATTCTTTTTAATGAATCATTGGTAGGATACAGCTGTGGTTTGAAGGTTTCATACAATATACAGTAATTAGGATTTTCTTCCACTTTCATTTACTGCAAATGAGACACACTAATTGATGGATTTCCCTTTGTGTACCAAAAGAAAGTCTCACAGATACTTATTGAACACTTCTAATGTGGTTTTAAAATTAAAGTAGAAAGATAAATATTTTAGTTTCAAGACAGATACCCCAAATATTTATCCTAGGGAACTAAGCCTTGCAAAATTAGATGTCTTATCATCTTGGCAGTAGGCATTCACAAACACTTTACATTCCGCTAGAATTGACTCTATTCCAATATACTACAATGGTGTTGGGTCCTAAACTCCTATCTCCTAAAAACTGTAATTAGTAAAACAAGCCAACTTCAAATTTGATTGAGTTTCTGCTAAATATTAAAATGCCACAAATAGAAACTATTTTTATATAAGCATATACTTCTGACATTATGAAAACTTTAAGGAAAAAAACATAATTTTCTAGTGAAATAAAGACAGATAAATCCCATTTTTATTTAATCAATTTATGTATATTATAAACTGAACATTCTTTGTCATTAAATTACCTTAAATATGTCACCTGTTTATTATGTTAAATAATTGGTAGGGTAAATCTATATAGTTAACAATTACCTTATTTCATTAATGAAACAACTATTTGATGTAATAAATGTCCTTATCCTATTTTTTACATAAGAAAGCTAAGACTCAATTTGAAAGACCAGTAAGTGATAGAGGATAAAATTGAACCCCAGGTCTTTTGAACTCCAGAGTTCAAATGTCTCCACTGGCTGCCATGTGCCTTCATCACTCACAAAACAACATAATGTAACTAAAACTGATGTAATTTAGTTATTTTAGTTCACACAAAAAAGGTTTCAAATAAAATACCCTACAGTAATTTATTTTCTCTAGTAAATATGGGTACAGAGTGTTCCAAAATGTTTTGTAAATCCACAGAACAGATTCAAGTAAACATTCACTAAGAAAGCTAAGTATTATAAGGACTTCAAAAGTTAAACCAATCAACACCTTGAGCTCACCTGCTACTTAGACATAACTGATGTGATATCACATTTGTTTTGGAACTTTCTAATATTAGGACAGGAAATATCTGAGCTTTCTGATTCATCTATCACTATTTTCCAGTGTAGTTTATTTGGAATAAAGGAAAGAAAGAAATAGGAAAATGAGAAACAAAATGACCTATGTTTGTTTTGTTTTGTTTTCATATTTGCTTTTTATAAATACCCCAAGTATTTCAGGAGAAAAGTTGATTGTAGACAAATATAGAAATAATCAAATAAATATGGAAGCAAAGAAAGAAAAAAAATCAGTGATATCTAACACTGAGATACCTAAAACTGCCTTGTTCACAATCATAAATTATTTTAGATTTTCTGTTTATTATTAAAATGTGAGTGTCTCTGCAGGAAAAATAAATCATGACAGACTAATCCAATTTTCTTTGAATAGATTTGTTATTCTGAGGAATTCCACAGTCATGCCAAATACTACCATGGGTTAAAATACATAAAGCAAAGTTTTTCAGAAATAAAAGAAATAGATCCTAAAGAATAATGAGATATTTTTTTAACATATATCTCTCAATATATGATAAAGTAAATTAACAAAACCAGCAAATATATCGAATATTTGAACAATATGATTAATAATCAGTTGACAGATATAGAATACTTAACCATCACAGTATTCATTTTTTTTAAATGCCCAGAGAAATTTTATTAAGAATACCAAATTTTGGACCATGAGCCTAGTTCTAGCATTTTCAAATGACTTAAATAATATAAATTGTATTCTCTGACACCAAGAGCAGGTAGGCCTGCTCTTTTAGTTTAAACTACTAAAGGAAAGAGAAGTCTTTCCAGTGAATTCATAAAGGAGAACTAATTCAGAATAAAATTTATGAACAATAGTTATAGGTCATGAAGAAAATATCAGAGCCATTGTTGAATCCATTAAGAACACCAGTAGACAGTTTCCTTGTCCTTTCACTAACCTATTTTATTTATACATATCATACACTAACTAAAATTTGAAAATATTTCTTTGAATAAAATGGAGTACATTTCAGGAATGAATCAGTTTTAGATACTTGAGCCTGTCAGTGAAGTTGAGAGGACCTTGGGATAACCTTGTGCCTTCACCATAAACTGTGAGGCAAAAAAATAAAAATAAAATAGTGGCCAGAGTCATTTATAATAAATGATTTCCTCCCCTTCAATTAACACATTATATTAAATTCAGAAATACTACAGAGTTCAGAATTATCCATCCAGAAGCTTAAAACTGGTTCAAACCTATAATTTAGAAAGTCCACTTGCAGGAATTAACTCTAGGTTAAACACACACACACACACGCACACACACACACACACACCAAAAAGCAAGAATGTGTTAAAGATTTATGTCTAAAGGTAATCATTACAATAATGCTAGAAAGAGGAAATAGATATTTTAACAGTGAATTTTTCACTTATCAAAAATAATGTTTATGAGGGGCACCAGGGTGGCTCAGTTAGTTAAGCATCCGACTTTGGTTCAGGTCATGATCTCTTGGTTTGTGGGTTTGAGCTCGCATCGGGCTCTGTGTTGACAGCTCAAAGCCTGGAGCCTGCTTCAGATTCTGTCTCCATCTCTCTCTTCCCCTTCCCTGCTCACGTTCTGTCTCTCTGTCTCTCTGTCTCTCTCTCTTAAATATAAAAAAAATTAAAAGTTAAAAAAATAGTGTTTATTAAAATATTCAGTCACACTGTAGAGGATAATACATGACACCAATATGTTAGCATAGGTCTTTCTGTGCTGGAGCTTATGGCAATATTCTTTATGATTCTATATTTCCCAAAATTTTATAAGGATAACTGACATATTTTGAAATGGATAATTTTAATTTGTAAATAAAATATACTATAACCAGTCAAAATCAATGAACAATGTTTAAGTAATATTGTGTCAGATGGGAAGTGTTGAGACTCTCTAAGACTACTCAGTGAATACACAGAAAGCTGAAGGCTTTATTTTTATGCCAAAATTTCCCAAAGACATAAGTTCAAAGAAATGTGACCATCACTAATGTTGAAAGGGATGATGATAAAGCACAGAGGATTTTTGCAGCATGAAACTGTTTGTATGATACTAAAATGGTGATAAGTGTCACTGTAAATTTGTCCAAACTCATAGTATGTATAACACCAAGAACAAAACCTAATATAAACTAGGGATTTGGGGAGATAATGATACTTCAACATAGGTTCATCAATCATAACAAATGGTGAGGCTGTGAATATGGGAAATCTCTGTACCTTCCTCTCAGTTTTGCTGTGTATCTAAAGCTGCACTAAAGATATAGATAGATAGATAGATAGATAGATAGATATTAAAAAAAGAATATATAAATGAAGGATATCAAGTAGGGTATCACAAATAGATCAATATAGAGCATAAGGCCATTGATATGAATCTAAGTATTTCAGAAGTCTGTTTTTGTATTTGTTCATTTAAATTTTTTTTAATCTTTATTTATTTTTGAGGGAAAGAGAGACACAGGCTGTGAGCAGAGGAGGGACAGAGAGAGAGAGAGGGAGACACAGAATCTGAAGCAGGCTCCAGGCTCTGAGCTGTCAGCACAGAGCCTAACATGGGGTTTGAACCCACGAGCTGTGACATCATGACCTGTGCTGAAGTCAGACGGTCAACCAACTGAGCCACCCAGGTGCCCCAAAAGTTTTTTAATTGTTATCATGTCATACAAATTCTGATGAGTTATATTAACACTTTGTTACTACTGCAATAAAGCACATGTAAAACACCTTGATTGCTAGATGACAGTGTATGTATATTTGTTAACCAATAACATTGGAGTGTTACTGTATTCCTAATTTAAAATGAAAAGCACAAAACTGGATGAAATGCACATGTGAGCCTTGTAATTGAACATACTGAACACAGGTCATGGAGAAAACATCTTTTACTTAGTACAAGCCTTATAGTTAAAAAAAGACTTAAGTTCAAAAAAAGAGAAAAAAAAGACCTAGGTTAAGAAAGGTACATTGAGAAAATAAACTTGTTAGGCTTTATGTGATTTCTGCTTCAATACTTTTAATGATTGTTTTATTAGTAACTTTAATATGTCTGCAGATATTATATCAATGCCAAGTTCATAAGATATGACAAAAACCAAAATATAAGTGACTATTTTGTAGTCCTTCACATGAATATAATAAAGCAAAAATTCTACTTCAGAATCAAAATGTAAGTACCCTATGTAAATAAGTAGGCAGACTTGTTTTTTTTAGTAAACTTATACCAATAAAAATTCTTGCTACCTCAAATATATCTAAGCAGCCAAAGTGTTAAAAACTCTAAATCAATAGAGCAAATTTTGTTATGCATAAACCATTTTCCTACTTAAACTCTTACATAGTTCTAGCTTGAAAATAGCAATTTTACTAAAATTATTTGTGTAAGATTTTTGTGAAACACTTCTATAATCTGACAATATCATTAGCAGTTCATGGAACATATGGTGTCAGTGACTGAGAACCAACTAGTTAAATAATAAATGTTGAAAGTCAAAAAGAAATTAAAAAAGATTTTCTTTAATATAGAGGGAAGGCCCTGTTAACAATAAATAAATACGTATGTATAAAAACAAGGACTTGTTTTCTATGACAAGAGTAGAATTTAGGCAAAGAAAATTAAAAGGTGTGGAAATCATAGATGGTATTTTAAGAAAAACTAAAGTACCTTTAACAGAATTATCTTGAAGATTAAGGCAAAAATGTTAAGACATTTATTGATTGATTGATAATGTTCTTAATTTTCTCTTTTATCAAACTGAGAGAATATTTTGATTTCAACTCAAATTTTCCAATTTCAAATTCATTCCTCAGATGTCAACCATTGAAGCCTTCACAAATAGTACTGGGAGCTTCTTGAAGTCATTAGGAGGAATACATACCAATCTTCAAAAGATTTTAAAGGGGCTGGTTAAGGGTTTGAAGCACTACTTGTTCAACTTTATCATTAAATAACTGTTTATTGTAGAATATCTTCTCATACAGTACAAATAAATTACATATGATTCAAAATAAGCAGAAGTAGGGGGAGGAGAGAGGACGGTGAAGCAGCATGGAGACCCTCAGCTTGTCTCATTCCTGAAATGCAGCTAGATCAGCACCAAACCATTTTACACACCTAGGAAATTGATTTTAGGATTAATACAATAATATGCATAACTTGATCCACAGATCTCAGCAGGTATAGAAGATCAGCACAAGTCCATACACCTGTTTAGTGTTTAGTATACAAATTATAGAGCACTTCATAGTTTGAGTCCTAGGAGAAACTGGATATAACTTCATTCAGGTTTCATTCTATTTGTTGGTTCATTTATTAATTTTTTTGCTTCTGTTTTGTTTAAATTGTTTTTGTTTTTATTTTCTTTTTCTTGGATACAGAAAGAGAAAATTTTATTTTTATTTTCTTTTTTTAATTTAAGTTTTTTTTAATTTTTTTACTTCATTTTGTAAATTTGTTATCCTATTTCATTTTCTTTATTTCATTTTATTCTATTTTATTATGTATACTTTTTTAATTTTAAATTTTTTCTTAACCTTTTTCTTTTTTCTTTTTCTTTTCTTTTCTTTTTTTTTCTCTATTCTGTCAAGCATCTTTCAACAAGTAGACCAAAACACACCAAGGATCTAGCCTCCTTTATTTGTTTTTGTTTTGTTCATAATCTTTTGATTTTAATTTTTTCTTATATTATTTTCTTCCTCCAAAATGAAAAAACAAAGAAATTCATCCCCAAAGAAAGAACAGGAAAAAATGACAGCAGCTTAATCAACACAGATATAAGCAAGATGTCTGAACTAGAATTTTGAGCCACAATAATAAGAATACTAGCTGGGGTTGAAAAAAGCATAGAATCCCTTTCTTTGGAGATAAAAGAAGTAATATCTAGTCGGAACAAAATTAAAAATGCTATAACCGAGATGCAATCTCGAATGGATGTCACAGTGGCAAGGATGGACGAAGCAGAGCAGTGAATCAAAGATATAGAAGACAAAACTATAGAGAATAATGAAGCAGAAAAAAAAGTAAAAAAAAAAAAGCAGAAACAAAGGCAAAAGAGCATTATACAAGATGTAAGGAACTCTGTTACTTATTAAGAAGGAATAACATCTGAATCATAGGAGTCCCAGAAGATAAAGGGAAAGAAAAAGGGGAAGAATGTTTATGTGAGCAAATTATAGCTGAAAACTTCCCTAATCTGGAGAAGGACACAGACATACAAATATGTCCAGAGAACACCCATTAGATTCAACAAAAACTGGCCATAACCAAGGTGTATCATAGTCAAATTTACAAAATAGACAAGGAAAGAATTATGAAAGCAGCAAGGGGAAAAAAAAAGTCCTTAACCTATCCGGTAAGACAGACCAGGTTCACAGAAGACCTATGTATAGAAACTTGGCAGGCCAGAAAGGAGTGGTAGGATATATTCAACATGCTGAATCAGAAAGGTATACAGTGAAGAATTCTTTACCTAGCAAGGCTGTCATTCAAAATAGAAGGAGAGATAAACAGTTTCCAGACAAACAAACACTAAAGGAATTCATAATCACTAAACCAGGCCTGCAAGAATTTTAAGGGGGACTCTCTGAGTGGATAAAAGACAAAAGAAAACCAAATACTAAAAGAAACAAAGACGAGAAAGGACCAGAGAACATAACCAGAAACACCAACTCTACAGGCAACACAATGGCACTAACTTCAAAATTTTCATTCTAAATGTCAGTGAACTAAATGTTCTAATCAAAAGATATAGGGTATCAGGAAGGATAAGAAAACAAGATCCCATCTAAATGCTGCTTACAAGAGAAAAATTTTAGACCTAAAGTCACCTGCAGATTCAAAGTAAAGGGATGGAGAACCAGCTATCATGCTAATGGTCATCAAAAGAAAGCTGGAATAGCCATACTTATATTAGACAATCTATATTTAAAATAAACACTGTAACAAGAGATGAAGAATGGCATTATATCATAATTAAGGAGTCTATCCACCAAGATCTAACAATTGTAAATATTTATGCCCCCAATGTGAAACGCCCAAATATATAAATCAATCGTTCACCAACATATGAAACCCTTTGATAATAAGACCATAATAGTAGGGAACATCAACACCCCACTTACAGCAATAGAGAGATCATCTAAGCAGAAAATCGCCAAGGAAACAATGGCTTTGAATGACACACTGGACCAGATGGACTTAACATATATATTCAGAATATTACATCCTAAAGCAGTGGAATACACATTCTTTCAGAGTGAACATGGAACATTCTCTGGAATAGATCACATAGTGGGACACAAATCATCCCTCACAAGCATAAAAAGATCGAGATCACACCTTGAATATTTTCAGACCACAATGCTATAAAACTCGAAATCAACCACAAGAAAAAATTTGGAAAGACCGTGAATACTTGGAGATTAAAGAACATCCAATTAAAGAATGAATGGGTTAGCCAAGGAATTAAAGAGGAAATTCAAAAGTGCATGGAACCCAATGAAAATGATAACACCACAGCCCAAAACCCCTGGGATGCAGCAGAGGCAGTCATAAGAGGGAAGTATATAGCAATCCAGGCCTTCCTGGAGAAGGAAGAAAGATCTCAAATACACAACCTAACCTTATTCCTAAAAGATCTGGAAAAAGATCAGCAAATAAAGCCCAAAACCAGCAGCAGAAGGGAAATAATAAAGATTAGAGCAGAATTCAATGATATCAAAACAACAAAAAAAAACAAAAAAACAAGCAAACAAAAAAACAACCAACAGTAGAACAGATCAATGGAACCAAGAGTTGATTCTTTGAAAGAATTAACAAAATTGATAAAGCCCTAGCCAGATGGATTAAAAAGAAAAAGGAAAGGACCCAAATAAATAAAATCACGAATGAAAAAGGAGAGATCATGACCAACACCACAGAAAAACAAGTAACAGAATATTATGAGCAATTATATGCCAACAAATTGGGTAATATGGAAGAAATGGACAAATTCGTAGAAACATATAAACTACCAAAATTGAAACAGGAAGAAATAGAAAATTTGAAGAGACCCATAACCAGTAAAGAAATAGAATCAGTAATCAAAAATCTCCAAACAAATAAGAGTCCAGGGTTGGAGGGCTTTCCAGGGGAATTCTATAAAACATTTAAAGAAGACTTACACCTATTCTTTTGAAGCTGTTCCAGAAAATATAAATGGAAGGAAAAGTTCCAAACTCATTCTACAAGGCCAGAGTGACCTTGATTCCAAAACCAAAGACCCCGCTAAAAAGGAGAACTACAGACCAATATCCCTGATGAACACGGATGCAAAAATTCTCAACAAGATACTAGCAAACTGGATCCAACAATACTTTAAAAGAATTATTCACCATGATCAAGAGGGATTTATTTCTGAGATGCAGGGCTGATACATTGCATTAATAAGGGTAAGGATAAGAACCACATGATCATTTCAATAGATGCAGAGAAAGCATTTGACAAAATACAGCATCTTTTTTTTTTTTTTGATAAAAACCCTCAAGAAAGTAGGGCGAGAAGGAACATACATCAAGATCATAAAAGCCATATGCAAAAGACCCACCACTAATATCATCCTCAATGGGAAAAATCTAAGAGCATTCCCCCTAAGGTCAGGAACACAACATAATGTCCACTCTCACCACTGTTGTTCAACATAGTGTTGGAAGTCCTAGCCTCAGCAATCAGACAACACAAAGAAATAAAAGACATCCAAATGGGCAAGGAGGAAGTCAAACTTTCACTCTTCGCAGACAACATGATACTCTAAATGGAAAACCAAACGACTCCACCCGAAAACTTCCAGAATTGTTCCATGAATTCAGTAAAGTCACAGGATATAAAATAAATGTGCAAAAATTGGTTGCATTTCTATACACCAATAATGAAGTGCAGAAAGAGAAATCAAGGAATCAAACACATTTACAATTGCACCAAAAACTATAAAATACCTAGGAATAAACCTAACCAAAGAGGTGAAAAATCTATACACTGAAAACTATAGAAAGCTTATGAAAAAAATGAAGAAGGCACAAAAAATGGAAAAAACATTCCATGTCATGGATTGGAAGAACAAATACTGTTAAAATGTTGACACTACTCAAAGCAATCTACATACTCAATGCAATCCCTATCAAAATAACACCAGCATTCTTCATAGAGCTAGAACAAACAATCCTAAAATTTGTATGGAACCAGAAAAGACCCTGAATAGCCAAAGGAATCTTGAAAAAAAAAACACACAAAGCTGAGACATCAGTGTTCCAGATTTCAAGCTGTATTACAAAGCTGTAATCATCGAGACAATAAGGTACTGGCACAAGAACAGACACTCAGATCAATGGAACAGAATAGAGAACCAAGAAATGGACCCACAAATCTATGGTCAACTAATCTTTGACAATGCAGGAAAGAATATCCAATGAAAAAAGGCAGTCTCTTCAGCAAGTGGTGCTGGGAAACTGGACAATGGCATGCAGAAGAATGAACCTGGACCACTTTCTTACACCATACACAAAAATAAATTCAAAATGGATGAAAGACCTAAATATAAGACAGGAAGCCATCAAAATCCTAGAGGAGAACACAAACAACAACCTCTTTGGCCTCGGCCAGAGCAACTTCTTACTAGACATGTCTCCGGAGGCAAGGGAAACAAAAGCAAAAATAAACTATTGGTACCTCATCAAGATAAAAAGCTTCTGCAGAGTGAAGGAAATAATCAGTGAACCTAAAAGGCAACTGACAGAATGGGAGAAGATATTTGCAAATTACATATCAGATAAAGGGTTAGTATACAAAATCTGTAAAGAACTTATCAAACTCAACACCCAAAAAACAAATAATCCAGTGAAGAAAGGGGCAAAAGTCATGAATAGACACTTTTCCAAAGAAGACATCCAGATGACTAACAGACACATGAAAAAATACTCAACATCACTCATCATCAGGGAAATACAAATCAACACCACAGTGAGATATAACCTCACACCTGTCAGAATGGCTAACATTAAAAACTCAGGCAACAACAGATGTTGGCGAGGATGCGGTGAAAGATGAACCCTTCTTCACTGCTGGTGGGAATGCAAACTGGTGCAGCCACTCTGGAAAACAGTATGGAAGTTCCTGAAAAAATTGAAAATAGAACTATCCTATGACCCAGCAATGCACTATTAGGTATTTATCCAAAGGATACAGAAATCCTGTTTTTCAGGGGCACATGAACACCAATGTTTATGGCAGCAATATCAAAAATAGTCAAAGTATGGAAAGAGCCCAAATGTCCATCAATTGATAAATCAATAAAGAAGATGTGGTATGTATATATACAATGGAATATTACTTGGCAATCAAAAAGTATGAAATCTTGTCATTTGCAACAACATGGATGGAACTAGAGGGTATTATGCTAAGTGAAATAAGTTGGTTAGATAAAGACAAATATCATACAATTTCATTCATATGTGGAATTTAAGATACAAAACAGATGAACGTAAGGGGAGGGAAGCAAAAACATTACAAAAACAGAAAGGGAGACAAACTATCAGAGACTCTTAAATACAGAGAACAAACTGTGGGTTGCTGAAGGAGTGTTGGGTTGGGAGAAGTGCTAACTGGGCAAGGGGCATTAAGAAGGACACTTGTTGGGATGAGCACTGGGTGTTACATATAAGTGATGAATCACTAAATTCTATTCCTGAAATCATTATTACACTATATGTTAACTAACTTACATTTAAATTAAAAAAAAAAAAACTCACTGAAAAGTCAAAAAAAAAAAGCAAAAGCATAGATTCAGGGATACATAATATTGATGAACCAGTAATTTTTCCCATTATTTGAAATATAATTGACGAGTAAAATTATATCTATTTAAGGTGTACAATGTGATTCTTTGATATACATATACATTGTGAAATATTTACCACAACTACTTAATGCATCCATTGTCTCACATACCATTTGTGTGTGGGTGTGTGTGTGTGTGTGTAAGGAATGCTTAACATCTAGTATCAGCAAATTCATGTATACAATACAATATTATCAGCAATAGTTACCATGAAGTATTTCAGATTCCCCCAAACTTATTCATCTTATAACTGAAAGTTCATACCATTGATTAACATGGCCCCAGATCCCCCACTCCACAGAGCCTACCAACCACCCTTCTACTCTGTTTCATTGAATTTGACTATATTTCTTCTTTTAGATTCTGTATATAAATGAGGTTGTACAGTATTTGTTTTTATCTTCCTGCTTTATTTCACTTAGTATATTGTCTTCTGGTTTCATTCATGTTGTCACTAATGGCAGGATTTCTCTATTTCTTATGGCGGAGGACTATTTTATTGTCTATACATGCATATTTATAATATTCATTAATATTATGTATCTATATGTCATATATATTACATGCTCTTTATTCATTCATCTATAGAGGAGCACTTTGATTGTTTTCATATCTCAGATACTTTTAGTAATGCTGCAATGAATATGGGAGTGCAGATATATCTTCAAGATACTGATTTATTTCCTTCAGATATATACCCATAGGTAAGATTGCTGGATCATATGGAGTTCTATTTCTAATTTCTTGAAGAAACTCCATATCGTTTTCCATAATGGTTGTCTTAATTTTCATTCCCACAAAGAGTGTACGAGGGTTTCATTTTTCCTCACCTTTACTGGCTCTGGTTATACCACATCTTTTTGAAAATACCTCTCCTAACAAATGTGAAATGATATCTCTTTGTAATTTTGATTTGCATTTCCCTGATTGATGATATAAAGCATCTTTTAATGCACCTGTTGGCTGTTTAGAAAAATGTCTGCTCAGGTCTTTATCCTGAAGGCAAATTTTTAATTAGATTATTTGGTCTTTGATATTGAATTGTATGAGTTCATGTATATGAATGTTTTATATGTTTTAGATATTAATCCCTTATTAGATGTATAATTTGCAAGTATTTTCTCCCATTTCATAGGTTTCCTTTTCATTCTGTGTATTATTTCCTTTGTTGTGCAGAAACTTCTTAGTTTGCTTTAGTTCCACTTGTGGATTTTACTTCTGTTGCATGTGCTTTTGATATTATAGTCAAGAAAGCATTGCCCCTCCCCCCCAAAAAAAGGAGAAGAGAAAGAAAAATTAAAGAAATCATTGCTAAGACCAATAAGAAGGAGAATTCTCCTGGATTTTTCTTCTAGGAATTTTATAACCTCATATCTTACAGTTAAGTTTTTAAATAATTTTGAGTTAATTTTTGTGACTGGTGTATAATATAGGTCCATTTTCATATTTTGCATATGATATCTAGTTTTTACAGGACTTTTTTGAAGAGACCATTCTTTCCTCCATTGTGTTCTTGATATCTTGTGAAAGAATAGTTTACTTTTATGTGTGGGATTATTCCTAAACTCTCTATTTTCTTCCTTTGGTAGATATGTCTGTTTACACACCAGTACCATACTGTTTAAAATGCAGTAGCTTTATAATATATTTTGAAATCAGGAGGTTTGATATTGCCAGATATCATAGCCTTGTGTTGCTTTCTCAATTTTGTTTTGATTGTTTAGGGTCCTCTGTAGTTCTGTGTGAAATTTAGGATTTTTTTTTTCTTTCTATAAAAGATGCCACTGGGATTTTGATAGAGGTTGTATGGAACTGTAGATCACATGGAGTAATATGGAAGGTTGGCAATATAAATTCTTCCAACCCATGAATATAAAATGTCTTTCCATTTATTTACATTTTCTTTAACTTCTTTCATCAATGACGTAGTTTTAAGTGTACAGATTTTTCACTACCTTGGTTAAATTTATCCCTAATTATTTTATAATTTTGATGCTATTGTAAATGGGATTTTTCTTAATTCTTCAGTTGTTCATTGTTAGTGTATAGAAATATAAGTGATTTGTATGTTGATTTTGTATACTGCAAATTTACTGAATTTATGCATTATTTCAAACATTCATTTCATTGACTCTGAAGGTTTTTTTATAAATACAATTGAGTCATCTTAAAAGAGATACAAATATATTTCTTCCTTTCCAATTCAGATGCTTCTTATTTATAGTTCATACCCAATTTCTCTAGCTATGACTACCAGTACTATGTTGCATAGAAACTTATCTTGTTACTGATCTTAAAAGGAAAAGCTTTTAACTTTTCACCACTGAATATGAAGTAAGTGAAGCTGTGGACTTCTCATATATGAAATTTATTAGATTTAGGTATATTATTTTTGTCCTAATTTGTTGGGAGTATTTAGTCATGAAAGATGTTGAATTCTGTCAGATGCTTTTCTGCATCAAGATGATCATATAATTTTTATCCTTCACTTTGCTAGTGTGGTGTATCACATTTATTGATTAGGTATGCTGAATAATACTGGTCCTAGTGATAAATTCTAAAAGATCATGGTGTGTAATTCTTTCAACTCAGGGTCCATTCAGAAAGCAGAAATCCCATCAGTTATTATTTTTTAAGTTGATATTAAAATGATTAATGACAACTGAATAAGTGAGACTTATGGAACTGAAAATACAAAGAGCACTAAAATGTCATAGAGTTAGCAAGTGTAGGAAGCAGCTTCCACTCATAGGGATATGAAATAAAGGGAAAAAACATTGGAGTTATCACAACTTAGAAGTTTGGAGAAGCCTCACAGAGTGGAGGCTAAACCAGCTGACAAGGGGCAGAGCTCAGCTACTAATGATGTCCCTGTGTTTAGGGTAGGAACCCTCTTAGGACAAGGACAAGCAAATTCTGTTGAGAATGTGCTGGCTGGCTAGGGCGGGTATCTCCTAAGGAGCATGAAATGGTTTTATTTATTTTTTATTTATTTATTTAATTTTTTTTCAACATATAAAGTTTATTGTCAAATTGGTTTCCATATAACACCCAGTGCTCATCCCAAAAGGTGCCCTCCTCAATACACATTACCCACCCTCCTCTCCCTCCCACCTCCCATCAACCCTCAGTTTGTTCTCAATTTTTAAGAGTCTCTTATGCTTTGGCTCTCTTCCGCTCTAACCTCTTTTTTCTTTTTTTTTCCTTCCCCATCCCCCATGGGTTTCTGTTAAGTTTCTCAGTATCCACATAAGAGTGAAACCATATGGTATCTGTCTTTCTCTGTATGGCTTATTTCACTGAGCATCATACTCTCCAGTTCCATCCATGTTGCTACAAAGGGCCATATTTCATTCTTTCTCATTGCCACATTGTATTCCATTGTGTATATAAACCACAATTTCTTTATCCATTCATCAGTTGATGGACATTTAGGCTCTTTCCATAATTTGGCTATTGTTGAAAATGCTGCTATAAACATTGGGGTACAAGGGCCCCTATGCATCAGTACTCCTGTATCCGTTGGGTAAATTCCTACCAGTGCTACTGCTGGGTCATAGGGTAGGTCTATTTTTAATTTTTTGAGGAACCTCCACACTGTTTTCCAGAGTGGCTGCACCAATTTGCATTCCCACCAACAGTGCAAGAGGGTTCCTGTTTCTCCACATCCTCTCCAGCATCTATAGTCTCCTGATTTGTTCATTTTGGCATTTTGGCCAGTCTGACTGGCATGAGGTGGTATCTGAGTGTGGTGTTGATTTGTATTTCCCTGATGAGGAGCGACATTGAGCATCTTTTCATGTGCCTGTTGGCCATCCGGATGTCTTCTTTAGAGAAACGTCTATTCATGTTTTCTGCCCATTTCTTCACTGGGTTATTTGTTTTTCGGGTGCTGAGTTTGGTGAGTTCTTGATAGATTTTGGATACTAGCCCTTTGTCCGATATGTCATTTGTAAATATCTTTTCCCATTCCGTTGGTTGCCTTTTAGTTTTGTTGGTTGTTTCCTTTGCTGTGCAGAAGCTTTTTATCTTCATAAGGTCCCAGTAGTTCATTTTTGCTTTTAATTCCCTTGCCTTTGGGGATGTGTCGAGTAAGAGATTGCTGTGGCTGAGGTCAGAGAGGTCTTTTCCTGTTTTCTCCTCTGGGGTTTGGATGGTTTCCTGTCTCACATTCAGGTCCTTTATCCATGTTGAGTTTATTTTTGTGAATGGTGTGAGAAAGTGGTCTAGTTTCAATATTCTGCATGTTGCTGTCCAGTTCTCCCAGCACCATTTGTTAAAGAGGCTGTCTTTTTTCCATTGGATATTGTTTCCTGCTTTGTCAAAGATGAGTTGGCCATACGTTTGTGGGTCTAGTTCTGGGGTTTCTATTTTATTCCATTGGTCTATGTGTCTGTTTTTGTGCCAATACCATGCTGTCTTGATGATGACAGCTTTGTAGTAGAGGCTAAAGTCTGGGATTGTGATGTCTCCTGCTTTGGTCTTCTTCTTCAAAATTCCTTTGGCTATTCGGGGCCTTTTGTGGTTCCATATGAATTTTAGGATTGCTTGTTCTAGTTTCGAGAAGAATGCTGGTGCAATTTTGATTGGGATTGCATTGAATGTGTAGATAGCTTTGGGTAGTATTGACATTTTGACAATATGTATTCTTCCAATCCATGAGCACGGAATGTTTTTCCATTTCTTTATATCTTCTTCAATTTCCTTTATAAGCTTTCTATAGTTTTCAGCATACAGATCTTTTACATCTTTGGTTACATTTAGGTATTTGATGCTTCTTGGTACAATTGTGAATGGGATCCGTTTCTTTATTTGTCTTTCTGTTGCTTCATTGTTAGTGTATAAGAATGCAACTGATTTCTGTACATTGATTTTGTATCCTGCAACTTTGCTGAATTCATGTATCAATTCTAGCAGACTTCTGGTGGAGTCTATCGGATTTTCCATGTATAATATCATGTCATCTGCAAAAAGTGAAAGCTTAACTTCATCTTTGCCAATTTTGATGCCTTTGATTTCCTTTTGTCTTCTGATTGCTGATGCTAGAACTTCCAACACTATGTTAAACAACAGCGGTGAGAGTGGATATCCCTGTCGTGTTCCTGATCTCAGGGAAAAAGCTCTCAGTTTTTCCCCATTGAGGATGATGTTAGCTGTGGGCTGTTCATAAATGGCTTTTGGGATCTTTAAGTATGTTCCTTCTATCCCGACTTTCTCGAGGGTTTTTATTAAGAAAGGGTGCTGAATTTTGTCAAAGGCCTTTTCTGCATCCATTGACAGGATCATATGTTTCTTATCTTTTCTTTTATTAATGTGATGTATCACGTTGATTGATTTATGAATGTTGAACCAGCCCTGCATCCCAGGAATGAATCCCACTTGATCATGGTGAATAATTCTTTTTATATGTTGTTGAATTCGATTTGCTAGTATCTTATTGAGAATTGTTGCATCCATATTCATCAGGCATATTGGCCTGTAGTTCTCTTTTTTTTTTACTGGGTCTCTGTCTGCTTTAGGAATCAAAGTAATACTGGCTTCATAGAATGAGTCTGGAAGTTTTCCTTCCCTTTCTATTTTTTGGAATAGCTTGAGAAGGATAGGTATTATCTCTGCTTTAAATGTCTGGTAGAACTCCCCTGGGAAGCCGTCTGGTCCTGGACTCTTATTTGTTGGGCGCTTCCCCTGTGCTGTCTTGAATAACTTGCGTTTGTGAGCGGGGCCGCAGTCAGACCTGATGTCTGCCCCCAACCCACCGCTGGAGCCACAGTCAGACTGGTGTGTGCCTTCTCTTCCCTTCTCCTAGGGGCGGGATTCACTGTGGGGTGGCGTGGCCCCTCTGGGCTACTTGCACACTGCCAGGCTTGTGGTGCTGGGGATCTGGCATATTAGCTGGGGTGGATGGGCAAGGTGCACAAGGGCAGGAGGGGTAGGCTCCTTTGGAGATCTGCTTCGGGAGGGGCCCTGTGGCACCAGGAAGGAGTCAGACCCGCCTGAAGGACGGATCCACAGAAGCACAGCATGGGGTGTTTGCGCGGTGCAAGCAAGTTCCCTGGCAGGCACTGGTTCCCTTTGGGATTTTAGCTGGGGGATGGGTGAGGGAGATGGGGCTGGCGAGTGCTTTTGTTCCCCGCCAAGCTGAGCTCTGTTGTCTGAGGCTCAACAACTCTCCCTCCCGTTGTCCTCCAGCCCTCCCGTTCTCTGAGCACAGCTGTTAGCTTATAACCTTCCAGATGTCAAGTCCCTCTTGCTGTGGGAACACACTCCGTCTGGCCCCTCCGCTTTTGCAAGCCAGACTCGGGGGCTCTGCTTGGCCGGCGGGCCGCCCCTGCGCCCCGGCTCCCTCCCGCCAGTCCGTGTAGCGCCCACCGCCTCGCCACCGTTCCTACTCTCTTCCGTGGGCCTCTCGTCTGTGCTTGGCTCCGGAGACTCCATTCTGCTAGTCTTCTGGCAGTTTTCTGGGTTATTTAGGCAGGTGTAGGTGGAATCTAAGTGATCAGCAGGATGCTCGGTGAGCCCAGTGTCCTCCTGTGCCGCCATCTTCCCAGGATCCTATCGAAATGGTTTTGATACAAACGGGATTTAACTGTTGTGATGGGTATAATCTGTCAATGTCAGGGTGAAGAAGCATTGCCAGAGTAATGCTTCCAAGAACAGAAAACAAACAGGAAGTCAACCAGTAGCAAACAAACAAACAATCAAAAAGGTGTTCTCCTCCTTCTTCACCTTTTCAGTTTCCTCTTATCTTCCCTATTGGTGAAAGCTAAGAGGACCCAGCTGGCAAAGCAGAAAAGTAGTTTGCAGAGTTTCAGTTGCAAACTCTCAAGATGAGTATAGAAAATTGTGTTTGGAGCTGAGAAGCTATAATTTAGTAACTAATGTATCATAACAATCTAAGTGACTTAATGCAGAAAGAAATCAGATAAAGTCCAAGAATTTGGTATTTCTGCATTCACTGAAGTAGCAATCACTTTCCTCTCTATCAATGAAAGACTGAACACTGGAAATTTGGTCAGCACACACTATATCAAGGCATGCCAGATTGTAGAACTCAATCATCTCATCTGCTTAAAGTGTGAGACTGAATCTTAACTTTCCAGACCATAAGGAAATAATCCAAATATAAAATTTTGAAATGATATTAGCTCTATAGAATATCTCAAGTACAATTTAAATCAAGAGAGTTAATAAAATTGAATATATTAAGAAATAATTTGTATTTGATGTATTCTCCATGCTAATTCTGAAGGCTCTAGTCTGAATTGTGTGGCAGTTGGTTAAGACTATAAACTGCCCACATCAAGCTTACTCCATAATCAATACCTAACATATAAAATAATTCATCACAAGCCTGAAAATTCTCAGGAACAAATTTGGTCTTTTCTTCTTTTAGGAAGGGCAGATATTGTATCTCCATTTTAATTAATAGCACATTTAATCCTTGGAAGGTTATGTAATTTGCCTGAGGTAGGAAATTAAAATATTAAGTTTTTTTTTAGATAATAAAAATTAAGTCATTTTATTCATCCTTTTTTTTAACCAGTTTTAGTTTTCTTATTTTTAAAAATCAGAACAAGTATATAAATTATCAATTCATATTTACATACAAAAAATATACAGAATGCTTACTATGGAATAGTATGCTAGAACCATCTTACAAGTGGCTTCCAACTTATGACTGTTGAATTTTCAGAAAATTTTCAGGACATGTTAAACTTGGCCATTATTAATGGCTAAATTATTTAAACTTGAAATAAAATAAATTATTAAAAAACTAAAGTCATAAACACTCAAAACTCATTACTTTCTATCTCACGACATTTTATAATTATCTATGCTCTTGAGGTATTTATGTCTAGTAAATCTGTCTGGTAGAATTATGACATAATGATACACTACTGCATAGCTCTTTCCAGCTCTGTGTTCACCAATGTCAGGTTGATAGATTTCACTTGGCTATGCTGAGATAATTTACACCTCAGACATTGGCAGAAACTGTAAATCGGGACTTGATTTATTGTCTTATTGACTGTCTAGAACAGAGGCTGACAAAAAACATTCTGTGGATCAAACCTATCCCAGTGGCTCTTCTTCTACATATCTTTTAGCACAGCCACACCCATTTACTTACATATTGGCTAGGGATGCTTTGGAAATACAAAGACAGAGTTGAATTATAACTCTATGATCTGCAAATACTTACTCTCTGGCCCTTTACAGAGAAAGTTAACCAACTTCTGGTACAGAGTTAACAAAGCCATGGAGAAAACATTAACAATGTAGATTAAAGAGAAAAGTGTGTTGTGTCTATAGCAGTTATATAGCACAATATAGATAGTTTACTGCAGAAAAAATGAGGCAATATTCTTCCGGTATTACTTGATTTGACAAAAAAAAATCTCCCATCATTAATGCATGAGTGAATTTCTACATGTGTAGAAAGCTGAAAGAGGTTTTCATTTAATATAATTTCTATGATGGTGAAAACTGGCTAAATAGTAGATCATAGCAGATCATGTCAGACTCAGTGACTATAAATCTACTGACTATTAATCCAGTTAGTTGACTGGACTACAACACTAATGTCAAATCATGGTTGAGTTGCAACTAACCACAGGTTGGTTAAGAGTAGGTTTAAGAGTAGGTTGGTTAAGATCAAGTGTAGCAAAAATCAGTGAAAACATTCCGTGAGAATCAATGGCTATATAAAATTTACAATAAAAAGTATTGCATATTTTATTCTTATTTGTAAATTACTGAATGTCCCTTATATTGGTAAAATTTATAACAAATTTGTTTAAGTTTATATACACTATTTTTTTTTCCTCAGAGAGGAAACATTAACTAGTGTATCACTGTATGAGAGAAACATTTTTAAACTTTTTTTTGAGAATATTTGCTACAAATTATAAAAATGCATGTAACATATATTTAAATAAATATTACCCATTAATTAAAAATTTATACACCATCTTTATGTGGGGTTGATATAATGTTCAAATATCAGCATTAAAGGAATTTCCTTGGACTATCAAGCATTTGAGAATGAAGCTATTCAGAAAAGATAGAAAAAGATGACCTTAAGCACATTTAAATCCAGAGAATCATGACATAAACAATGACTGAAATATTGCCATCCATCGACTTGGGTTATTAAAAATAATATTGTAAAATTTGATTTAATATGGAGATATCAAATTTAAATTTTAAAATGATACAGAGCAATTGCAAGAATAATTTACCACTCAAGAGTCTGGATCCACTCCAAGCTAGGACAACTCACAGCCTTCTGGAAACTAAGCAGGACTTAGTAAGAATGGATCATTCAAAATATATAACAAACCTTTGCCTATTTGCTCTAAAATGATACACCAGATAACAAGACTCTCTGCTCAAATTCCTTTCGTAACTCTTCCTAACATTTAGAATAAAGTCTTTACTCCTTAATATGTAGGTCTTATATCTCTGAATTTCTCATCTTCTATCCTAGCACTGCTAGCCACTCTGGCTTCCTGGATGTTCCTGGAAAATATCAGATATGCCTACTACATAGAGGTGCTTACTCTTGCCTTTTCCCCACATCTGCATACTTTTGCCCTAGATTTTTATATTGTTATTCTTCATGTTACTTTGCTCAAATGTTATCTCTGAGGACTTTTTTCCTCAGAAGGAAAAGCTCCCTAGATACTGCTATTTTCCCCTATCTTTCTCTGTTCTATTTGTCTGACATATTTATTTGCATCATGCATAACAAACAGATATTATTTTGTTAACTGTTCTCTATTGTTTTCTCTCTCTCACTAGAATGTAAGCTCTGTAGGAGCTGAGATTTTTATTTTGTTTTTCACAATATTCTTCATGCTTAAGCAGTGCCTGGGAAGTAATAAATCAATTTGTTGAATCAAATTGTTGAAAAAGAAAGAAGGAAGTTAGGAAGTTAGGAAGGAAGCAAGGAAATTTTTCTTTCCTCAAATATGATCTGCAATACTTTTTAAAATTTTTTAATGTTTATTTATTTTTTAGAGAGACAGAGATAGAATGTGAGTGAGTTAGGGGCAGAGAGAGAGGGAGACACATTTTCTGAAGCAGGCTGCAGGCTCTGAGCTGTCAGCACAAAGCCCGGCATGGGGCTCAAACTCATGAACTGTGAGATCATGACCTGAGCTGAAGTCGGATGCTCAACCAACTGAGCCACCCAGGCGCCCCTGCAAAATACTTTTTAACCAAAAAATATATATCATTTTGGAGAGAATCCAAACACATTCTGACACACCCTTTTTATTCTCATTTGCATATTTTCTTTGTCTCCCATGCTGGGCATCTTGTGATTATTTGTACTCTTGTAGCAATTAAGATTTTTTTTATAATCTCTGTTTTTGATGGGGAAATTAACTTCTGCCTAAGTTGAAGGTTAAAACAAAAACAAAAACAAAAACCCTCTCATTTATCTGCTAATCCCCATATATTAGTTAAAAATAAATGTTCTAAAATAATTCCTTATGATACAATAAATTACTATTTTTAAGTGCAGCCAAGTATGTTTTCCTGTTAATTTTTTACGCTTACTCTCCTGAAGACTTTTGTGGTATTGAATTTGAGACACTATATTGACAGATATTATTACTAAAAGAATAATTCAATGGCTTTAGATATGGAGATTTACCTACCCAAAAGCAGAAGTTTATACCTATGATAATCACTAAAGCCTTACTGCTCCGGGGATTCTAATTTCTTGTCAACATCTGTGTTTCAGTTTATTATCAAGTGTCAGAAGGATCCCCATATCTGTGACAAATTTCACATTAGAATAATTATCCTAGGTAGATTTCCATCCTTTTACATTAGATTAGAAAATGCAAAGATGTAGACATTGATTTATTTATCCCCCAGGTAGGTTTAATGTTACATCTTTGTAACACAACCTAACAAATTTATATTGAGTGTCTAATATTAGGGGTTTTATTAGACACTGGAGTAGTATAATGGTGACTAATGCACAAAAATAATGGCTGAAATTTATTGAGTATTTACTACATGCCAGTTAGCTTTCTAAGTGCTTTGCTTCTTTCTATTAATTGATATAATCCTCACAAAGGAAAGGAGGCTCCTTCTTGATTCCTTCTAAATTTTCTAAATAAACTAAAATAAGCTAAATTTACCTCTTGTAAATTTTCAGTTATCTACCTCAAAATTCAACGTTATTCACCATCCAAATTATCCTCCTAATCCTGGGTATCAGAAAAAACACAAATGGACACACACACACATACACACTTCCTGCTTTCAACGTTATATATTATTGTTGTTATGCAGGAATTGCTCCCTTAATGTTTTCAAAGTTATTAAAATCTGATGGTATCAGTAACTACTATGATAATTCTGTTATTACCTTCATTAACCAAGCTTTGTCAGGAAATCAAGGCCTAAAGCGGAAGGTTAGAGTAATAGCTACAACTACATAGCACTTAATATGCTCTATCCACAGTTCTATATTCCTCATATATTAACTCAGTCTTTGCTGAATAAAGTCATGTGAATCTCAAAGAAACTGTGTAAGGCAATTGTCATCCCCATTTTAGAGATGATGAAATGGGACTGCAGAGAAGAAAAGTAATTTGCCTGAGGTCACACAACAAGCAAAGAGCAAAGCTCATTGTTGAAGGCAGATAGTTTAGCTCCATGATGAATTGCTTAAGGGACTTTTTTTAAATACAGATAATGAGAATTTATGATGGTAAGGCAGAGAGATAAGAGACTTTAGTGTAACACAGCGCTGATTTGAATTTCACTCAGACACCTTTAAGCTGTGAACTATCCAGCAAGTCAATTAAGCATGACAAGTCTCAATGTCCTCACATGTAAAAGAGTGATAATTGAGGGTTGTGTGAGAATTAGAAATCACATCTGATGATCCAGTGTCTGACATAAATCAGGGTTGTACCCAGAGCTATTTTTATTAACAACTTTCCTTTCAGATACCTGAAGGCCTTTAGTGTTTCCATATAATGACAATGTTATTTTATTTCTCTTGGCCTTAGCCTATGTTAAAGACAAGACAGTAGGCACAAATCAAGTCACTTATATGCTAAGCCCCATGTCACCAAACTCAGATTTAACTTTATTACAGTTTGACTCTCCCAGAAATGGAATATTAAACCAAGCACTCAGGAATGGCCTGATCAGCCTTAGTAAGGTAATCTGCCTGATAGATCTCAGGCATCCCTATAAGGAAAGGAAACATGCAGTAGTAACAGATCTGCTTTTTGCCTAGAATAACTTCCTTGTTCCTGTTCCTTTCTGCCTTAAAGTTTCCTGCCTGTGTATCTCTTTGGAGGACCTCTATATCTGTAGATTGGTTGCTGCCTGATTCAAAAATCATCTAATAAAGCCAATTAAGACCTTTAAAATTTACTCAGTTGAATTTTGTTTAACACTGATAAAGACCCTTTGGTTTGAAAAGAGAGAAGTTGATAAAGCTTGAGTTCCTGCAGGTATTTAAAGGACAAATAAATAATTTCAGAACTATTTTTATATTTCTCCTCAGCCTTTTTCTTTTTTTTCAGGAGCAAGAACCACACAGTGATATCCTTTGCGAATATTATGGATAGTCATATTTTTTCCATGTTAGTGATGATTGTCACAAAAATATTTAGCAGAATCTAATCACCCTATTATTTATATTTTACAACAAATTATTTTTTAGTAATTGATATACCGTTTTGTGGATTTTGCTTTAATTAAAGGAGTTTTATATTATAATAATATAAAGGATTTTATTTTTTATATTAAGCTATTTTTTAAAAGATTAAAAACAAATAGGACTTAAAGGTTTTTTTTTAATGTTAATTTACTTTTGAGACAGATTATGAGCAGTGAAGGGCAGTAAAAGAGGGAGATACAGAACCCGAACCTGGCTCCTGGCTATGAGCTGTCAGCACCAAAGCCCAACATAGGGCTTGAACTCCTGAACCATGAGTGAGATCATGACCTGAGCAGAAGTTGGACACTTAACCGACTGAACTCCCAGGTGTCCCAGGACTTTTTAATAATCAATTATAAATGAGAACACAGAGATAGCGTATTACCTACCAATATTAATAAAGTTAAAAAGTGTGAAGAACTCATAGAGAATACTTTTTAATTATAAAGCAATGTTTCTTGTTCCTTTTTTCTTTCTTTCTTTCTTTCTTTCTTTCTTTCTTTCTTTCTCTCTTTTTTGAGAGAGAGAGAGAGAGAATGAGAGCACTCATGGGTAGAAGGCAGTGGGAGAGGGAGAGACTCATGCAGGCTCCACGTCTAGTGTGGAGCCTGACTCAGGGCTTGATCTCACAACTGTTAGATCATTACCTGAGCCAAAATCAAGAATCTGACACTTAACCAACCCAGGTGACTCAGCCACCCAGGTGGCCCTATAAAGCAATGTTTCTAAGCTTTGAGAAAACTGTAATTTTCTCTTTTTAGGTTTTGTTTCCCAACGTGAATAATATTGACATAACCAGCCTTAGAATGCATTTGGAAAATATTCAAATTGATTAAGAGTCACAGCAATTACTTCAAATTTTGTACAAATATATATTCTTACCAACATGCAATTCCTTTTCACAGAATACTGAGAATTTACTCCAAGCAGTTTAAGAATACAAGAGAGAAGGGATGGGGAGAGTGAGAGAGGGATGGAGAAATATTGGATAAGCTCAATCGTGGTGTTTACAGGAGTGTGTAGCTATAGAGGAACAAAGAAAAAGCATAGGAAGATGATGTCTGCTACGTAATTTAATCCTAGTTAACTTAACAAGGAAAGTCTTCATTTTTTGTCATCTTCTGTAGTGGTAGAAATTTAGAACATGTTTTGTGTCGCATTTTCATTTCCCATAATTGCCTCCATATCTGAAGATAATGCAAATGGTACAGTGAGAAGTGAATTTCTCAACTTGTGTACTCAGCATGGGGTGGTATGCAGCTTCCACCTCATTGCATTCAGATTGTTTGCCTCTACTTCATGTACTGTGGTAGGATGAAATCAGCTAAAATATAAGAAATATCAACAATATCTATCATAATATAAAATGGTTTTATATTGTGAGAGAAAAAAAAACTTATTCATGATACCTGTAGAAGATGGGTAAGGCTGACTTTATTCAGGACTGTGGTGATAGGTATAGAGACCATTGCAATGCAGTTTTGGAATAGGAGGGAGAGATTGGGCTCAGCTCTGAAAACAACAAGGGAAAGTGGGGATTTATAGCCAAGGAATAGGGTGGAGAGAGTTGGTGGATGGAAAATTACTAAGAGGAAACATCATGGGTAAGAGGGAATTCTGGCTAAATTGACCTAACAGAATTCTTCCTGAGGGCATGCCAGAGTGATCAGATATCACCCGGGCCATAGTGGGGGTGAGAGATTTGGTCACATATTGAGGGTGATTAGATATCAAGGGTGGGAAATTCTGGCTAAACCAACTTAGCAGAAAGTTCACTTGCTGAAAGTGAACATGCCCAATGTTAGGGCTTAAGAGAAAAAGAGCTCAGAGGAGCCTGACTAGCTTTGGTCAAAGAAAGAATTTTGTCAACATAAGTGTTCCAAAAATTTTAGTTTGCTTTTTCTAAGGTAAAAAACAAACAAACAAACAAACAAACAACCCAACTTATTTTAGCATGAGCAATAAAATGCTATTAAAAATACACTGTATAATTTAAATTTCTTTTAAATATAAGATATTAAGCATAGTTCGATCTTTTTAATTCAGGGTCATATTTTTGAGTTTTCATCATTGCATTGTACTGAGCTGGACATTTTCAAAAAATTTAGGATCAGCATAGTCTAATGACCTTGTCTTTTGCTAGTGGGCTCAGGTTAAATCTTATGGGTATTTCATTTAGATAATTTCTCCAAAACTTTGAACAATTCAGCCCAGAATAGATAAAATGAGTGCAAATACTTATTCCAACTTTCAAATAAGTCAAGTGTTTTTATGTTATAGGATGCTAACTAACCAAAAGAAAGCTGGAATAGTAATATTAATCTCTAACAAAGTATCCTCTGATTAAGAAATATTACTAGAGATAAAGAGGACAATTACAGCGATAAACAGGTCAATTATCCAAGAAGCTAGATAACCGGAATCACACTATCAACCACCTTGACCTAGTGGACACTTATAGCCTCTCATACCGTCATTAACACAAAACACATTCTTCTCAAGTGCAAACAGAATATTCACGATAATACACCATATTCTGGACCGTAAAACAAATGCCAGGAAAATTAAAAGAATAGATATAACAAAAAGTATGTTCCTGGGCTACAATGGAATTAAACTAGAAATCAATAACAGAAAGGTATTTGAAAAATCTCCAAGTTTCTGGAAGTTAAACAACACATTTCTAAATAAGTCCAAGTGAAAACACAAAGGAAATTAAAAAAAAATGTATGTATATGTATACATGTGTGTGTATATATATATATATATATATATATATATGTACACACACACACACACACACATATTTTTTGAACTAAATAAAGTTGAAAATGCAACATGTCAAATTTTGTAAGGGGCTGCTAAAACAGATCCCTGGGAGAAGACTATAGTATTAAATGCATACATTAGAAAAAAATCTAAAATCAGTAACCTCAGTTTCCACATTACAAAACTAGAAAAATTGTAAACAAAGGTATAATTTAACACCTCATTCCCAATTATACAAACGCTAGAATAACTTTATTTGCCATTTTTGTAAATCCAAACTCTAAACCTATGCCAGATCAGCCCCCACCCAAAAATACACCTGTTATTTATCTCTGCTTAAAGACTAGATAGAAGTTCTGATATACTATATTTGAAAATAATCAATAGATCTACTAACTCTATTCATTTTTGAAGGATTATAAAATAGCTTCCTTATTATTAATTTTCTTGGTACATTCCTGTATTTCCAATGGACATTTCAACTCCTGTCTAAAGAACAAAAGTGATATAACGTAATGATTTTATTTTCTAGGTATTTCTTAATATTGCTTGGTCTTCTCCAGTAGCTTCCTTATCTCTCAAAGTACTTTTTGGGCAGAAAAACAGTAGTAGTAATTTCTTGTCTAAATTCACTTTACACAGTGTTACCTCCAGTTACTAGCTTCATGAAAACAGCTTGAAATATAATAACATTTTTCTGAAGATGGAAAGCAAAAGCTTCTCAGCATGAAAGGTTCAGTGCACTTTGAACATTCATACACATATTAAATGATAATGAAAGTGTCACCTGACTTCAGAATTTTAAGTGATCATAGAAGGCAAGGGAGATGTTTCAATATGAAACAGCATATGATTTATTATAAATGTTCAAGATACAAGTCATTTTCTCTACTGTTGATGGAGGAAACGGGAAGTATAAAATTAAAAATATGGAGTTTTCCTCAGATTCATGCCTATATTTCTTTTTGCCCTTCCATCTTTCAAGCTGCTTCCTCTAATCTATATTTAGAGAAGCAGCTGGCCCGTACATTGTGTCAATTAATCCCATGAAGTATCTATGGGGTTTCTGGGCGGGGGGGGGAAGATAAAATTTGAAGTTTCAAAGTTCATTTACCAGGTGGCAGCTGAACTGTTTAACAAATCCAAATTTTGAGATCACAAAAATGAATTAAGATTTGGGGGTGGACAGTGTTCCACAAAATAATGATGACAGTCACATAAGCATTTTGACATATTCATAGATTTAATATGATGTTTGTAGCTGCCATTCAATAGAAGCTCGCATGCTGGGAAATCATGAGCCTCATGCTAGAACATGCACATTTTCTAAGATTAAGGCAAAGCTCTGGATTGTGTCTAATTCATCATTCTACCATCTGTTTAACATGGATTTATCACAAGTTACTGGCTTGGAGTAAGTAATCTTTAAAATCTCTATGCAGTCTGAACAGTGATCTGTAAACTTTCATCCATAGAGCCTCTGCAGGACTCCTAAACTCAGCCAGCAACATACTTGATACAAATTCAAAGCAAAAACAAACAAACAAAAAAAACAAAACAACAAAAAATATTTTATATCCAGCTGTGGCCAAATTGTAGCTCATTGCTTTAACTTGTCCTTCTATGAATCCAAATATTGGAAAGAGAACAGCTACATGGGGACCAGTACACTTTCCTTATTAACCATGCTCAGTTAAAAATAGCCAGAATGGAGGTTTTTTTTAATCTTAAAGGGGTGTTTGTCTACAGCACTGAGGTTAATTTACTTAAATTGCAAACCCTGCTTATAGCAATGGATCCCTACTAGTCTGATAATAAGATCTAAATTATTGTTGATATTCCCAAAGGGTATCATCCCTAATAGCCCAAACAGTAACAAAGTTCTAGGGTGCTATAATTAAATTATATTTATATTTTCCTCTTTTATATTTTGCTTTGTGGTATGCACATATAAAACAACAGGCTTTCACTTGTCATAAAGCTTATTATATAAATCTGTCCATATTTGTATAGGACAAATATATACATATTTGTATACATATATACATATTATATATAGTAATATATACTATATACTATACTGACTGGTTTGCTCAGTCAGTTGAGCATCCAACTCTTGATTTTGGCTCAGGTCATGTTCCCAGGGTTGTGGGATCGAGCCCCACATCAGTCACTGTGCTGAATGTGGAACATACTTAAGATTCTCCCTCTCTCTCTCTCTCTCTCTCTCTCTCTCTCTCTCTCTCCCTCTCCCTCCCACTACCCCTCTCCTCTCCTCACTTGCTCTCTCTCTCTCTCAAATTACACACACACACACACACACACACACACACACACACACATAGATATTTGATGATAGACCTGTCATGGGACATACGGAGTGATAAAAATCAAAGATGTTGATAAAAATCAAAGAGGGTTATAAAGAGGCATGGAAGAGTTTATTTTTGAGAGGCGACATGATTAGCTAGAACATAAATGTAAAAAGACAAAACTGAAGGAGGGCAAGTTTGAAGTTTAGAAAATAATAAACAGGTGTATTTCTTAACCAAATTCTAGTAAAATAAAAAGAGAAGATCACTTGGAATTAGAGGTGAGGAGAAGCAAATTTAACGACTCCTGTTTCACAGATTATAAAATGTAAATAGTTGCTAAAGAAAAACTGTGATGGACTCACATGTCATAGAAATATCTTGCACAATTTAGGAAAGATAGGAGGACTTAACATATTATTACCTCAGGAAAGACCTTTTCAATCATTACATATCCCCTATTCCATTTGATCTACCAGTTTGTCAGTCGAGGTACCCAGGTGAATTCAGTTTATAGTGTATATGTTAAAAGGATATTTCTATTTCTATGTTAGGATTATTTGTTATTGAATGCAGAGATAGTTTAGTAAATTGGGGAATTTCTTAGAAGTTTGCTTGTTTTTCTCAAAGGACACAATTAAGGAAACGATATCAGTTCTGCTGGAAGTCAACAAGACCTGGAATAAGGAAGTTGAAAGTTCTCAGGGCATTTTCTTCTCTCTCTCTGTTTTTCTGTGTGATTCTGATATGTCTACATAATTAAAAATACTGTGGTGTCTGAATTCCAGTCATTGACCTGAAACTGAACCAGTTATCTAGTAGAAAAAAAAAAAAAAACATATATCAGCAAAGAGCTCTGCTTGACTTAGTTGTGTCCAGTTTCTCTTCCCTGAAAAGGACCAAGAAAATGTCATAAGAGGTAGGATCATTTTATATGGAACATGATTTTTATCTGGTAATCATCCATATAGAGAAGAGTATGCATTCTCTGAGAACTTTGAATGATGAGGAAACAAACTTCAAACAATGACAAAAAATATTTTGTTACCAAATAGGAAGACAAAAAGATTGAAATTGTACAACCGAAGTGATGGTATGCAGAAATGGATGCTCATCTAAATCCCAAGTCATGGGATAAATTTCAAAGTCATGACTATATTTCAATGTTGTCAACAGTACTTATTGCAAGTAAAAACTATCCTAATGACTTAGAAACTAATAAGAAAAGAGAGAATAACTGAATAGAATAAATGGGCAAAGATTATGAACAAACAACTTCACTGTAAAAAATAAATATAAATGAGAATAAATGCCCCAAATCTTTCATGATTGAGGATATACAAATTGAAACAAAGTGATGTATCACTTTTCAGTTGGAAATTTTAAAATTTTGTGATACTTCTTGTAGGTGAGGGTCTTGAGAAACCTGCACTCTTATATAATGTTTTGGGGGATATATTTTGATTCAACTCTCCAAAGGACACTTACTCTTGGAAACCAAAATGTACTGCTAAAATATATCTTTTAGACAAAATAGCAAATTGTCAGGATATTTTAACAAGAGTTACATTGTGTGCAGTGGAAAAAAAAAACTGGAAACAAGAAAATAGTGGATGAGTAAAATAAATTATGATAGGAGCATATGCTCGAATATTATACAATAAAAAGGAGTGGTTGCTTTTACTACTAATAATAAAGGACAATGGAAGGAAACATATTAACTCCTTAATCACAAAAATATTTCTATTACTGTGCTAACACCCCAGACCTTGCTTTCCCCCCCAAAGCTATAGCCCGTCTGAAAAGATTTCAAGCTCCCAGTTTTCTGATCAGCATCTCACTCTTCTCTGTAGTATTCCTTTGACAAATAATTAACCTGATTAGGACTTCAGTTCCATTAGCTCCATATCCCTTTAGTATCCACCACTTTACTTTGTTTTCATTCTTATTTATCAAGTTTATATTTCAGAGCATATATTCTCATATTCTCTCTCCGTCTCTCTCCCTTTCTCTCTTCTCTCATCTTCCTCCTTTTATTCACAGGATGAAATTCCAATTCTGGATAACATTTTCAATGCCTTCTCCATGAATTTGCCTTCGGGGATGATTTTGTTAAGTAATTCTGATTACTGTTAAGTAATTCTGATGACTGTTAAGTAATTCTGATGATTTGTTAAGTAATTCTGATGAATCAGAAAATTCTGATTTCATTTTTAAATTCCTTATCTCAGCAATATCAAATCTCTGTTGGTTGCCTGATATGCTAACTTTCCTATCTCTATGTTATAACTTCTTTATAGTTTCAAATTTCCATTTGCATACATTTTTCCAATAACTTTTCCTCATATTTGATTAATAAAAACTATCAGATAGTCCTTGTCCATCATGTGCAAAAAACAAAACAAAACAAAAAAGCAAAAACAACAACAACAACAACAACAAAACACCTACTTGTTTCTTTTCTCAGTTTCTCTGCCCACCCTCTTGTTCCAATGGGACAGGCCCTTGAGCCTGATCTCACCCACTCCTATCCTATCAACATCCTCCCTCAGTTAGCATCTCTGTCCCCACACATAGCCAATCTATTTGTCTATACACCAATATTCTTAAAAACATGTTATCACGTTCTATTAAATTTCACCCTGGAAAACAAAATAGAAAGATTTCATCCTACATATCTCCTGTTACTTAGTCATTAATTTGGCTCGATTCCAGACAAATTTTCAAGTAAATTTTCTGTACTGGCAGTCTCCACTCTTTCACGTACATTCATTGCTTCAAAACGCATAAACCGGTCCTTTTTTTTTTTTTTTTTCACTTCTTTTCACTAATATTCTCTATTCCAAACACCCAACAACTTCCACCGTGCTAAATGTATATATATTTAGAATTTTTGGCAGCTTTTAGTACTAGTGGCCACTCTTCATTCTGTTGAAAGTCCTCCTCATTTTATGTTTAAAGTTTATTTAGTTTTGAAAGGCAGAGAGAAAGACTGCAAGTAGGAGAGGGGTAGAGAGAGAGAGGGGGAGACACAGAGTCCGAAGCAGGAGCCAGGATATGAGCTGTCAGCACAGAGCCCGATGCGGGGCTCAAGCCCACAAACTGTGAGATCATGACCTGAGCCAAAGTCAGACACTTAACTGACTGAGCCATCCAGGTGCCCAGAAGATCCTCTTCATTTGGAACCATATTCTTCTGGTGTTCATTCTCTCCCATGGCCTCTCATTTTTTGCCCGCATTATTAGATTTTTTGTCTAGTCTTAATTCTGTATATTTAAGCTCTTCAGGGAATATCCTAGGAACAATACCTTTCGCTTTGTCTAAAATAGTTCCTTTATGAGATTACTACAAATGCCGTAGCTTAAAATATTGTTAAAAACTGGTATTTCTCAAATGCATCTTTAGACTATCTCTCACTTTAGTCATGTGCTTTTTTTTTTTAATCCAATTATCCATTTAATATCTACTTCTACTTGGAACCGTGAAGAAAATCACAAAGGTAATATATACAAAACAACGTTCATGGTTCCTTTGGCTGAAAATGGCAAGGGGGTGCCTGAGTGGCCCAGTAGGTTAAGCCTCCAACTTTCAGCTCAGGTCATGATCTCACAGTTGGTGAGTTCAAGTCCTCATGGGGCTCTGTGCTGGCAGTGCAGATCGTGCTTGGGATTTTCTCTCTCCCTTGCTCTCTGCCCCTCTCCTGTTCTCTCTCTCCATCTTTCTCAAAATAAATAAGTAAATGAAAACTTAAAAAAAATGACAATACCAACCCTCCTGACTCAGCTCATAAATAGATTCTTTCCATTCATTTTCCTCCCACATCTACTTCTTTATAAAGTTCTGTTCCTTCTATCTCCAGCATGTATTTTGATTCTGACCATTTCTATTGATTTCCACTGACATTAACTTTAATCCAAGCCAATATTATCTATTATTCCTCCAAATTTATCATTTTTCTTAGAAGCTGTTTTATACTTCAAGTTATTTTATACTCCTTTATAGTCTACTTTATAGATTCTTCCCAAAACAATAGGACTAATCTCTTTAAACAAAAACAACAAAACAAAACAAAAACACACTAGAAAGCTTTACCATTATCCTTGTCATTGTTCAAATCTAAAGTCTTTATCATACATTATGAAATCTTGTTTGCATCATGTGGCAACATGCTCTCCAACACCATGTGATCCCACATCTCTCTTTACGTGCTATCCTCTAACACTGAGAGATTCTCTTTTCTTTGACCATGCCAAGATGTTTTAGAATTTAGGGCATTTGCATAATGTTTCCTCTAATGCTATTATTCTTCTTCCATCTCTTCACAAAGTTGTCTCATTTTTCTCATTAAAGTCTCTGGCATTTAATTTGTCCTCACCTGCAAATAATATAAACTTTATTCATAATGGCCTAGTAAAATTTACCCTAGTAAAATAAGAAAATGTATTGGCCAATGTACTGGAAGTCCAGATGGAATGCAGACTTCAGGTAATCCAGTGTGTCAGCTCTGTTTTTCTGTGATTTTCTAAGTCACTTCTGTGAGGTTGCTTTGACCTCATAGTGTTTACGAATGGCTGCAGCATCTCCAGTCTTCATAGCCACATACATACCATAGTATCATACATCAGAGAAAGTAATTTCCTGTTTCTTTTCTTTTTTTTTTTTTTAATTTGGGGGGGGGGTGTGGGTAGAGGAACAGAGGGAGAGAAATTTAAGCAGGCTTTATGCTCGGCTTGGAGCCTGAAGCAGGGCTCAATCCCATGAGCCTAGAATCATGACCAGAGATGAAATTAAGAGTTGGCTGCTCAACTGATTGAGCCACCCAGGTGCCCCTTTTCTGCTACTTCTATGTTAATATGCAGGTATTCTTAATATTCTCAGAAAAGCAACTTTATTCTCCAAAACTGGAGTTCACAATCTTTCCTGAATCAGTGCTTATAGAGCATGAAATACCAGAAACTGTTTAATTAGTCCTGTATCATCTGCCCTATTTCTAGGTGCTGTTAGCATCCTGAAATACATATGAATTATGGTTATGCAAATACAAATCAGAGTAGTTTTTAAAATTTTTTTTTCAACTTTTATTTATTTTTGGGACAGAGAGAGACAGAGCATGAACGGGGGAGGGGCAGAGAGAGAGGGAGACACAGAATCGGAAACAGGCTCCAGGCTCTGAGCCATCAGCCCAGAGCCTGACGCGGGGCTCGAACTCACGGACCGCGAGATCGTGACCTGGCTGAAGTCGGACGCTTAACCGACTGCGCCACCCAGGCGTCCCAAATCAGAGTAGTTTTAAAGTGAGAGAGACACTGACTACCATATCCTCTGCAAGGACTCAGTTCAAATATCATATTTCTAAGATAACATCTATGGTGATCCTATCTAAAACAGCTTCCTTCAGTGACTTTCTGTCCCATCATTAATGATTTCCTTCTCTATGCTTATCACAGTCTGTAATTATATGACATAGCATATTTTAACTTGTCGATTGTCTATCTGCCCCATTGCTATAGAAGATGCAACAAGGTAAAGACCGTATATTGCTACTTTTGTTTATTTCCATAACTGGAAGACAATTCAACCTGCCAAAAAAAAGACAAGTTCTGTGTTAATTTTTAATTTGCTTTAAACCACAGATGTCAAATATTGCAAACCATATATACCTGATAAGAGGTTAATAACCAAAATAGTAAGTAACTCATATAACTCAATAGCAGAAAAGACAAACAATCTGATTTTAAAATGGGCAAAGGACTTGAGTAGATATTTCTCCAAAGACATAGAGATTGCTCACAGGTGTATGAAAAGGTGTTCAGCATTACTAGTCATCAAGGGAAATACAAATCAAAACCATAGTGAGATATCATCTCAAATCTATGAAGATGGCTAATATCAAAAAGATGTACATGTTGGCAAGGATGTGGAGAAAAACAAACCCTGGTATGCTGTTGGCAGGACTATAAATTGGGACACCAGCTATGGAAAATAATACAGAATTTCCTCAAAGAATTAAAAATAAAAATACCATTAGGTCCAGCAATCCCACATCTATATATTTAACCAAATGAATTAAAATCAGGATCTTGAAGACTCCTATGTTTATTGCAACAGTATTCACAATATCCAAAATATGACAGATTTAATGTCTTTCAGTAAATTAATGGATAAATATGGTTTACACATACAATGGCGTATTATTCAATCTTAAAAAAGAATGAAATACTGCCATTTGTGACCACCTGGAAGGACTGGATGATATTACACTGAGTGAAATAAACCAGTCATAGAAAGACAAATACTGCATCATATCACTTATAAGAGGAATATAGAATAATCAAACTCATAGAAACAGAAGTAGAATGGTGGCTGGCAGGAGCTAATGGAGGGGGGAAATGTGATAGTTGAAGGGTTCAAAGTTATATTATGCAAAAGAAATAAGTTCTGGAGATCTACTATATAGCATAGTGGCTATGGCTAACAATATTGCTTTTTACACTTAAATTTTTTCCCGGAAGGTAGTTCTTCTGTTAAGTATAGTTACCTAACAATATTAATAATAGTTACAGTAATAATAATAATGGTGACAGGAGGAAATTTGGGGAGGTGATCAGTATGTCTATGGCTTTGATAGTAGTGATAGTTTCATGGGTATATATTTATCCCCAAACTCACAAGTTTTATATACATTAAAGATATACAGCTTTTTTACATTTCAATCATACTTCAATAAAATGGTTTAAAAAATAAGACAAAAAAGAACTCCAGTGACTTGTTACAATATAATAACATCAGTGAAATATTTAAAGCCTAAAGATCTATATTCAGCATGATACACTTATAAAATTAGAAGCAGCTAAACACACACACACACACACACACACACACATGCACAGTTTAACAATATTTAGGGAATGAAGCAAAGGAATGACAAACACAGAATTTAAGTCATCATTTACCTCAGGTCAGGAAATAAAAAGATGGGATTAGGAAGCCACATAATTAGATTAATACTGTCTGGGTCTTAGATTTTTGTTTTAATTGATTAAAATTAAAGCCTTCAGAGTTTGACACTATTAAAAATAACCCAATAACTTAATAAATAAATAAAAGCAGACTAGGAATGTATTAGGGGCCCATGAATCAGGATATTATGATTATGTAATTAATCCATATAATACAAAATAGAAAAAAAAAAGAAAAAAGGCAAATATTTTCAGAACAATTCCCAATTCCTAATGATTATGGCCTTCTGGGATATGTATCATACAACTGTTTGAAAAATTAAAACTTTTTTCTAAAGCAAATGTGTTTCTTCTATCTCAAAAGCAACCTCTGAAAGGATGCATTGAATTTTAAAATAGAGTAGAAACCTTTAAAAGCTGTAATTAAATTTTGAGATAAGGTGATTTGCTGAGAGAATCTAAGGAGATTTCCAGATGTCTACTAGGTTATTTTAGTTTTCTGCATTTCCTATAGCCTCTGATTCTCTGAGCTCTCAGTAAATCTGACAGTCATCATTGTAGAGACTTGGGGCATAGAGGTGTAAGGCAGTAGTAGGACCAGTGAATGGTTCTACATTCAGCTCTCTCTTTGTGATGCTTATGCATATGTAGCATCCTTTCATCTATCAGGAAAGTGGATCCTGAAGGTTCAGTTTATGACCATCATCAAGGTGAACAGTTATCTACCACGGAGCTAAAAAAGCACTGTAATGAAGACGCAGTCGGGGAATGATTCAGGACATTACATGGGCTGGCCTTCTTTTCTCAAATCCATTGAGAAAAGTGAGTTTGGAAAAAGGAAGCAGACATCTGGATCACAGTGATGTAACCACTTATTCGCAGATGGAGGATGATTTAATTATTCCAGGAATTCCTATCTGTATGGATCAATCATTAAAATAAAAACTTCTACTATACACTTAGAATGCCTACAAACAGAGCTTTATTCAAATGAGGACCATCAGAGTATATTATAATCCACATGATGGGAGCATTAAATCATTCAACCTTAGAGAGGTAACTTTCTGCTGCAAGTAGCACTTTCTCCTGAGGGTGAGGGGTTGCCACAGATAGGAGGGAACGGGAGGTGAAAGTAATATGAAGAGGAAAGTCCACTTTAAATTTTGAGATTCAGAAAACAACCAAAAATGAGAAGCCTTTTGAGTGGTGTTCTTCTACATGCAACAATCCATCTATCAGATTATTTTTTTTGTCACTTAAAGGCCAGCACGTTTATGAACCCCACTGTCTTCCGCAAATGCCCCATCATCTGTAGTAATGCCTGGCAACTTGCCAAGGGCATTCACAGGCAGAGAGCATCTGAAGAACACATTTGTGTTCCAAAGTAACATACAGAAAATCATATCATCTCAAATGCTGACCAATATACAAATATAAGCCACAACCCTTAAGATGGGAAGATTAACTATAATGTTGCTGAGTTCTGAGCAAAGAGTCAGAAAATCTCTGCATATTAAGACTGATGGGAAATAAAAGGGGAAACTCAGCATAACTGGGTTTAAATCCAATAGCAGAAAATACCAGATTAGAATGAAATGTAAGTGGGGCACCTGGGTGGCTCGGTCATTTGGGCGTCTGACTTCGGCTCAGGTAATGATCTCATGCTTCATGGTTTCCAGCCCCGCATTGGGCTCTGTGCTGACAGCTCAGAGCCTGGAGCCTGCTTGGGATTTCTCTGTCTCCTCTCTCTATGCCCCTCCCCTGCTTGTGAGCACGCGCGTTCTCTGTCTCTCTCCCCCTCTCAAAAATAAATAGACTTAAAAAAAAGGAAAGAAATGTAAAAAAGCAAGACAGTGTCTAATATAATGAGCATGAGAGGTTTTGGTCAAGAATAGATACACTAACTATTCTACTTTATGTAGAAGTATCACCTTATCTTCATTAAGAGACACCAAGTGTTAGCATCAGGCTCACACTATGCTATTACCTATACATGATTTGTATATTTCCAAACACACTCATCTTTATACATTGTCCAGTTGAAGAATAGCTTTAAGTATTTTTACAAATAGCTTTTTAAAAGAATTCTGATAAACTGATTCTTTATAAACTGATTCTGAGATCTCTTTTCCAAGTGGGCAGAATAATATCAATGCAAGAATTATTGCAACTTGCTGTCACCCTTTTTATATGTATATGGATACTGGCAAGGTGTGAATAGATAAAAACAAAAGCATGAGACATTTGTTTTGAATCTCTATATTATTTATTCTTTTGGATACAAATGTTGTTTTTGGAGTTCTTTATTCACTCCAGAGATTACTATGCACCAGGCTTTGTGTTAGTCTGACTTTACTAAGAAAGGGGGCAGAAAAAAAGGGATATTTAATAGCATTGATTAAATAAGTCTTTTTCATGGAGGTCACAAGATAAATCTTCCTGAAAAGCAGTAGTAATCTAAGCAAAGAAAGCATGGTCATCATTTTCAATAGCACTATGTTGGGATGTCACATTGGCAAGCCACAATGAACCACACCATCCTTTATTCACCCCCTTCTGTAGTCCTTCCCACATTGATCTGACCTTAGCTACATGGCTTCTAACTGTGACAAGTGAGGTCTTAGCAATGTAATATAACCAAAAGTTTATATTCACTGCTTTGGAAGTTTCCGTCCCCATCCAAATTCGTGTGTAATCCTTAAGCTTTCTCTCTCTGCATGCGAACACAAAGGAAAGGCCATCTGAGGATGGAGAAAGAATACAGCCATCTGCAAGCCAGGAAGAGAGAGATCTCAGCAGAAAATGGATTGGCTGGAACCTTGATCTTGGACTTCAAGCCTCCAGAACTGTAAGAAATCAATTTCTTTGTTTAATACACTCAGTCTGCGCTATTTAGTTATGGCAGTCCAAACTGCCCAAGACATGTACTTTCTCATGATTTCTAATGTGAAATCTGGTATCCAACCAGATTATTATTGAAGTCCAGACTATCCTCTTGTATGGAGAGGCTTCATGGAGAAGACCTGGCGTGTGAGATACCAAATGAAGAGAGAGGGACATGTGGAAGAAAACTGAGAATCCGGTTCTTCTCTCCACCATTTACATGCAGCCATAGAAATGATCCAGCTGACACATGGAGCAAAGGAATAATCAAATTTACACAAAAGAAGTATAACAAATATTAAATCATTGTGCTTTAAACCACTGAGTTTTATGGTGGTTTGTTTTGCATCAGCTGTTAACTGAAACAGGCAATTAGCTTCAAAAGAATGCTGTGTTGTAAACATGCTAACAGTTCAGCAGTGGTGAAAAAGTGAGGTATAAGGGAAGAGAGAAATTCAGTTCATAGAGATGTCAAGGAGACAGTTTACAATGGAATTAATGAATATTTAGTATAACAAGGTATTATTAAATAAATAAACATAATTTCTTTCTGAATAAATACATGGCTCTGTGAGTTTGCTGTGTTAGGTTACAGTGAGAAAGCAGATATACATAGCCTTTGGCTTTCAAGGAAGTTTGAAGGAAATTTGATTGAAATGTGACTCCAGACCTTTCTAACTTCTCCCTGTGTAGAAAGCTAGAAAGAGTATCTCTCCCACTCTAAGAGGACAAAGTTGGATAATCTACATTATCATATGTCAGAGAGCAAACAAGTAATATGAAATTTTAAGGAAAGACAGGTGTGTCATAGGAGACAGATATGGGCACGGGCTGACCTGTAGCCACAGGAGGACAATGGGGCAGGAAGGAAGAATTCAGCCACAAACTTTAACAAATTTCTCAAGGCCAAGTATGGGTTTGTGTGTGAATATATAAACTCCTAGGAGCTGCACACACAAAGTAAGTACACACACACACACACACACACACACACACAAGAAAGCCCATGCTCATTCCTCTGTATTACATCACCTTATTTTGATAAATGTGAACAGAATCCTTAGTAAATAAGTGAACTCTTAAACTCAATTTCTGAATGTATAAAGCTGGAGTTTTGTACGGTGATGATGCCATATATCAGGAACCTATTTTTTTCCAATAAGGTTTGGTATACTGAGTAATAAACTATCGAAAATATAAGAATATATTCCTCATCCACCCTCTGCAGGTAGTCCAGGGTATGGCAACAGCCCCCACACTTCAATTTGAAGCAGAGAACTGCAGAATTAATTTCAACTTCATGAAATCTCCTAGGGTGTGGTCCAGATATAAATGGGCATATGCAACAGAATAGTAGTTTGGTGGTACAGTATATGGTGAGAATATAGGATGGTTATGGCAGAAATTTGATTCTTTGCTATTTGTGGAGTTTTGCATGTCCAACTTATGAGCTGTGACATTCTTAATACAGAACAGTTTATAGCTGACCAAACAAGCTGTAGTCTTGTTTTGACATCCCATGAACATCTTTCATGTTTTCATACAGAGTTTTATGCTTATTAGGAGACACAAGTCACAGATTGCAAACTCTATAACTTCCTTTCCCAAGCCATGAACTTTGGCCTAGGGCTATTTATAACAGAAAGAAATAGTACCTTTTTAATAATTCTCTCTCTCTCTCTCTCTCTCTCTCACACACACACACACACACACACACACACACACACACACACACACAATGTTCTCTGTTCTCATTCTCTCTAAGAAGAGAAAAATTATACATAACTAAATGAGAATGATACATATCAGGAGCTCACTAAAGACTGGTACTATGCTGCTTCATTTAACATACATTCCAAAGAAAAGTCTCTTTCAGAGAAAAGAAAATCACTATACAACATATCTCCTTTTTTTCTTTCTTTAGGGCTATTGAAGAATGCATTTTAGAAGTTCTGAAAGCAAAACTAAATTATTCTTGGCATGTAATGGCTCAATTGTAAGACATATATCATTACCAAAGTAAGTAAAATAGTTTTACCTTTAAGTTTAGAATATAATCTATGACTAATATATGTGTACTATTTTTATTTAATATTTTCTATTTCTCTGTTTGCTATACTAAGTTTTGATAAAGACTCTGAAGCAAGTAAGTGAACAACGTTACCAAAACCCAAAACCAGCCCACAATAAAGGTTTCATAAACCTTCAGATTGAAGGCAAACACAAATCTACACTACCAGGCTTGGTATACTATATAAATAAAATGTTAGCAACTAGTAGCAGAAAAATAAAAAGGCACATTACATAAAGAGGTAGTAAAAGTTCACTGTGGGGGCATCTGGGTGGCTCAGTCAGTTAAGCGTCCAAGTCTTGGTGTTGGCTCAGGTCATGATCTCATGGTTCATGGAATCAAACCCCACAATAGTCTCTGCACTGCAGAATCTGCTTGGGGCTCTCTCTCCGTCTCTCTCTCTCTCTCTCTCTCTCTCTCTGCCTCTCCCTCACTCATATTCTCCCTCAAAACATATAAATAAACATTTTTTTTGAAAACAGGTCATTATGGAATTGCCCCTCCAATTCATTAATGGATTTGTCACACAAAATCTAGAACAATCATTTGTATTCATGACTTGAATCTGAAATGCATAAATTTCAAATATAAAACAAGTATAAGACCTTTATGTTACAATTTCTTGGCTTCGTGAATCTTGTCTTGGTATTTAAAGATTTTTAGTTAATTGTTCTATTTAGATTTTCAAGTCTATAATGAATTTCTTCATAAACGGTATCTCAATTTTGTTAAAGCAAAAATGCAGGTCACTGTTGTTCTAATTAGTTGTGTTTTGAAGAGAGGATTCATGGCATATGATTTTGACTTGGAGTTACTGGAATATTAGATGGTAAATGAGCCCTAAATCTCTTTGTTGCAAAAATCATAGTAGAAGGATTATCTACATTGCTTTGAGTTTATAATTCAGATTATCAAATTTGAGCCAAAACTATAATATGAGCAGCCAGTAAACAATCCTGCTATCTCTGGTTATTATCAATATAATGGCAACTTTGTGAAATAATAGGATAAATTACCAAAAATATTGATGCTAATTCTCTCAAAGCACAGATTATGTTGAAGCAATAAGTCAAAGTATTTAAGAAGGTTTGTAGTAACCAATTGACTAAATTACTACTCATCATGAAAGAAAGAAAGAAACAAAGAAACAAAGAAACAAAGAAAGAAGAACGAAAGAGAAAGGAAGAAAGAAAGAAAGAAAGAAAGAAAGAAAGAAAGAAAGAAAGAAAGAAAGAGAAAGAAACAAATTTAAAATAATAAAACCAAGGTATGACTCCTGACTCAGGGTGTTTTAAAGATGATTTGAAATAAAACAAGTAAAGAACTTTGGACAGATCCTGAACCATCCATAGAGCTGAGTTATTGTTAGCTTGGCTTGTCTTATTATTGTGGAGGGAAAACATTTCCCCCCATTCCACTGTTTCTAGGAAGAGGTATTTCCCTCTATACCTCCAGCTTTTGGACCTATACTTAACTACTACCTATCACTCTTGCTAGGTGGAAGACAAACTTTAATAAAAAATGCTTAACTGGGTGTTGCTAATCCATTAATATCCTAAATCTGTTGTATTATATTTATTGTCCCTCTTTATAAACTTAAATTTTCACCTCAGGTGGCAGATTTGGGAGTAAGCAACCTTATTCTCGTATTTTAGCCACCACAAAACTTACCTTCATATTTATTAGTAAGAAAATGTTACTATTACTATTAGTAAGAAAATATTACTATTACTATTAGTAAGAAAAGTGATATTACATTTCCTATATGATCTTTCTCATCATATGATCTGTCTCAACTCACTTAGAACCACATTTGAATAGAGGTCTTATGTATTTATTATTGGGTTCCATCAGAACCCAATAATTATTGCCTATCTCATAGCACAATTTTGAGGGAAAAGGGATAATCCACATAAAAGGGTTTAGAACAAGGCATGGCAGACATTAAAAGTTGGTTATTATAATTCTTAATATTTTTAAGAAAAAATTCAAACATTCTTAATAGCTAACTGAAATACAAAGGAAATAAAAAATGTTTTATGGCCCTTGTGTATCGTTTTAACTAATAACACATTATGTAAATGCAAATAGTTTGCCAAATCAGAGCATGTGTTAGATTGCATTCCAACATATTTTATTGTTAAAAAAAGATTCCAGATGTATAAACATCACCTCCTCTCAAAATCACCTTCACTAGGGCACACTGTACTAGAAAATTTATTAATGGAACAAAAACTTCAGGATAGTATTGGAGATAGATGTGATTTCAATAATAAAATAAATTGATGATTCCATTTTTAGTGCTTGAATATACAAACAGATTCTAACAAATAATATATTGTATTGTCTTTTGAAGAACATAAAAATATTCAAATTACCATTTTGATCCCCACCTCATCTGTTAAGTTTTTAAAGTGTTAGAAGATTGGCACAAGCATTTAAATATTAAGTAGACAGGAGAAAGGAGGTTGTATTTGGAACAGTTTTGCCATTCATTTTACCATAAAGCTAGACCTCAGTGATATCCTTTTGACGACTCTAGACCATGATTCAAGAATGAGTATCATATCAATTATGCAAAATCTTGAATGTGTCCTAAATTGATGGAATATATTAGATCATGTTAGTAAAATCATACATATCTTATCTGAGATTATAACAAAATGTGTCATACCAAGTGGAACATTATACCTTTTGAAGCAATTTCATATCAATGAACTAGCATTTTCATCAAACAAACTCTTCAGGTAATTGTAAGTATTATTATTAGTCTATCACAGAAAAATAGAGACAAGAGAAGTAAAGAAATCCCCCTAACTTGATAAGAGATTTAACTATGTTCCATCGCCATCTAGGTATCCCAACAATTTTCACTTTTTAGCACATAGAGGAAATGTCTTTTTTTTTTTTTTTTTTTTACAGAACACTGAAATAAAAAGACCCAGCTGTTCCCAACACAGAAGCTACCAGCACTGGGCCACCTGCTATCCCAGCCATGCTGTCCCAAATGGTAAGGATTTCAAAAAAAAACCTAATAATAAAATAGTGCAATATTTGAACAATGATTAGAAAGCTTTGATGCTATTTTGCATGGTTAGATTTCCTAGTGGTGCCAAGTATATTATTAATTATGCATTGCTATTCAATATATTCAGTCCATTATTGTATATCATATAAAAATCATGTCAGGTATAGTGAGAGTTCTTTAAGTTGTCTTGTAGTGTGCGTTAATAAACTAGTAATATTAAACTAGTAATTTAAAAGGCAAACACATTTTCAGCAACCAGGCTGAACACAGGCTTGTGAACACAAGCCTAAGGATGCATTTTGGATTGTCACTGTGATTTGTTTTTACTTTGACTGAAATGTTTAATCAGAATTTTAAAGCATGTCAAATAACATTTTGTGAGCTATTCGATCAAACAGATTAGAAAATCAGGAGATTTTTCTGGGTACATATAATACTAGAAATGCTGAACAGAAAGAGAGTTGTTATACCTGTAGTTGTACATATGTGGCATCACTCTAGATGCAACATTTATTGCCCTGACACTGAATTTTGTAAATTATTCTACATTAAAAACACATAAATCATATATTTGACCCTCTGAACTTCGACAGAAAAAATAAATTAGTGCAAAACAAGTGACTTCAGAGCAAAAGGTTTATAAAAGAGTGGATTATTGGCTATCACACTATGGAGTGTGAATTGGTGGTAGAGACACTAGCTCTAAAGGAAAGCTTTTGACAATAAATGAATGTTCTCTCCTGATATTTAAGCAGGTAATATTTTTATTTTAATGCATATACTCAAAATACATACAATTTTACTAAAATTCAATTACTCTGAAATTAGTAGGAGCATATAAACCCATTCAAATCCATCATGCTTAAAAATGTTTATGAGACATTACATCAGCCATTAGTCTAATCACACATTTAAAGAAGAGATTATATCTTTACATTTAAGAAAGCAAAATATAAAAACTGTTCATGTCCCTTTAAGTATATTTTATATACTTTAGGTATTTATCGATGAAATTATTAATTTTAAGAATACACTAATGGAAATGTGTTTACCCATGCTTGTCCTTAAAACAAAAACAGTGTTTAAAGCCATGTCTAATTAGTAAATTTGAGAGGCCCCTGGGTGGCTCAGTAGGTTAAGCCTCTGACTCTTGATTTCAGCTCAGATCATGATCTCATGATTCGTGAGTTCGAGCCCCGCATAGGATTCTCTCTTTCTCTCTTGCTCTCTCTTTGCCCTTCCCTGCTCTCTCTCTCTCTCTTCTCTCTCTGAAAATAAATAAATAAAGTGAACTTAAAAAAGAGAAAAATATTTTGAAAGAGTTGATTCATGCAATTTGCCAAAATGTGTTGAACTATTCACAAAGAGTACTGGAATCAGAAATTCTAAGACATAATGTGAGGTATGCCTTAAAATCAAAATGATTTGGAATTATAAGGACTAATCAAAGCCAGATTAATTGTGTTTCTGTATTAGAAAATTCTTCTAAGAGAAGATCAGAGTAAATCTATAGTATCGATGAGAAAGAGTTAATGTTCTGTTTGCCTAGCTTCAATATACCTTTCGTTATATTTTACATGCCACATGTCTATTTTTCTAAATATATCTGAGGAAAGCTATGAAATCATAACATTTAGCAAATATTCTCATTCATATTTCTTTAACAAAATTGTATCATTCTTTTCTGTATCACAATGGCATTATATTTTATTGTGAATCATATAATGAAGAGTTTAGGAAAGATTTTATGAATCTCAGAAGTAAAATTAAAGTACCTATTACCCACATTCTTATATTTTATTATACATGATGTTCAATCTTAAAAAAGTCCTTATTCCTTTAAATCAAAATATTTTTTGAAAAAAATCAAGAATTCAGGTATTAGAGGAATCATAAATATAAGCCCAATCTGGATACTTAGAGAATAGAGAAATTTCCCAAAGCTACCATATTTTATAGAAATATTACTTTTACCAAATAAAACAGAAGGAACAGTTGTGTACTGACAGTTATGTTCACATGGCTCTAGTCAGCAGGAATGTTATGAGTCCCTGATGCCCATGCAAATCATCAAAACATGTTTTCATTGAGAAGAGAGTAATTAGGGAACTATTTTTATAAAATAAGTCATGTTCCTGAGGAAAGGCATCATGAGTTAGAAATTTTTGCAATCTAGCTTATGTTTATTTTTCTTTTACCTTCATTTTAACTCAGAGATTAATTTGGTTTATTCTGACACTTAATGAATATAAATGTTATAAAAGTGACTACCAAGCATGCTATATTTTAGATGGAATGTTATTACAGGAAATTGTTGTACTTATGTACAGAATTGCAATCAAAGACTTAGGTGTTTTGTTTTGTTTTGTTTTGTTTTTTCCTCACAAATATCTCTTTATCCATCCTCCATGTTGACTTCATCCTCATATTGGTAGTAAGGTCACTTTAGCAAAACAAGGCCTTATCACACCCAAGAGAAGAAGTTAGACTATGTCTTCCCAGAGAATTTGATAGGTTCAAGAGACCCTCCCATCAAATTTCCCCTCCTATTTCCTTGGTCAGGATGAAGTGTGCCCATTTCTGAAATGATCCCCAGCAACATAAATGGGATTTACCCTTAGGCCTGATATGACTGTGACCAGGTTTTCAGCTTCCCCCCTTGTGCTGGGGGGACATGGTAGACATGGTAGACATGGACAGTTCAGACTGGGCAAGGAAGAGAGAAGGGAAGGATGCCAAGTAGGAAACTAACAGTTCCTATCATACAAGTTATACAAAATAGACTAAAAATATTTATATACACTAATTGCTATAAAGAATAATGATGTGCCTCTAAATATATCAATGATACTCATTAAAACCAATGTCAATTACTTACCACTAGTGATTTAGAGTCTACATATCTATAATAAAGTCTTCATATGGCCTAATGAAATAAGCCATGTAGACAGGATATTCTGTTCACAGAGATTATTCTCCAAGTACTCTTAGTTTTTTTCAGTGCTTTAATTAATTAAAATTAATAATTTACTCAGAATATTATCAAAATCACTATTCATATAAATTATTCACCAACAACTGAATGTTTAATCATGCTATAATGGGATGAAAGCAATGTCAGTATCATCACTGAGCTTATACTTCAGGTGTTACTAAGCTGAAAGAGATTTTTGAAACTAGGCAGAGAAGTGTGGATTTGATTTAAGATGCCATGTAAATAGTCAAATAACCTTTGGAAGAATACTGAAAATTGGTAAAGAGGTCTAGAAGCAATTATTAAGGACTTTAAACAAATCATACACAATTATGGGTAAGTTCTGTGAACAATTACATAATGTGGTGCACTACAAAAGTGTCTTTAAGAATCTTTAAGGAATGGACATGTATTTTTTTGTAGTCACTAATAAACTGCATTTATTCTTCTTATTTTTTTAACAAGTAATATCCCTATCTTCAGTGTCCTTCTGCCTGCTCTATCATCATTTGTCTCAAGCATGTTTTCTCCATATATTAATGGGGTGACTGGTAATTTACTATTCTGTAACTTTAACCACCAGTGCTTGCTTCTAGAAAAAAAAAAGATTAAGTTTCTCTCTTCCAGCATCCATACCAATTTCTAAAAATGGTTTCTCTTGGCTAAACTATATTCTCATACCTGTAGCAGGGAAGGTGAAACAAGTTGACATGTGGTGGGAAAGCTGTTTTCGAAAGGAAAAGATGCTAAGGTAATGAAAGTAGGTGTCTATTGCATGATATTTAGAAAGAAAAAGAGAAACACTTTTACTTATAACTTAGGTACAAATGGTAAAAGAGAGAATTGCTCTGAAAGTTAAGATTTATATTGTTGTGGGAATGAGAACAATAGATGTTTCACTGATAAAAAATGGAAGATATATTCTTCTTTTATAATCCAAAGCATTTAATTAAGTAGCTGGAACATGGTCAAAATAGGACTTGAGTGAATGAGTGAATGTATAGGTGAGTGAAAAAGAAGGTAAACTTGTTGAACAGATCATTCAAACACTTGCTCTGTGTCAAGCCATGTATTGAAAATACAAAGAATAACATGGCTTCATGTTTATCTTCAAGGATTTGAACCCTATTGGAAAAGATATTATATACACTCATATAATTATAATTAAAATCTCATAGATGATGATTACCATATGAAACAGGACAGCAGAGTACTCTAGAAGCAAGATGATTATTTCAGTTGGTCTGAAAGGGTTGAAAAAGAATCAGAGGTCACTTTCTTAAATGAAATTGTATTTACTTTGGGCTCTGATGATGAAAAGTATATTCATTAAGTATTGGTAAAGAGACAGTATTTTAGAATGGGATAGGAGCACCTGGGTGGCTCAGTCAGTTGAGCACCCGACTTCAGCTCAGGTCATGATCTCACGGTTGGTGGTTCCAGCCCCGCATTGGGCTCTGTGCTGACAGCTCAGAGCCTGGAGACTGCTTCAGATTCTGTGTCTCCCTTTCTCCGTCCCTCCCCTGCTCATGCTTTGTCTCTCTCTCTCTCTCAAAAATAAATAAACATTAAAAAAATTTAAAAAAAGAATGGGATATATTCCATACATGACTTAATATGGGTCAACACAATCAAGAAATAGCGGCATTCTCTTATGTGATGAACATTATTGAGTCCCTATGATGTCATCCAAAAAGTTCTGAGAACGAGGATTAGAGAGAAGAATCAATATTACTATTAAATACTATTAATATGTTAATAAACATATTAATACATTATTAATAATATTATTAAATTTTAAATACTAATTTAGTGGAGCGGGTCAGAGGAAGGATAAAAAAAGGAGAGGGGCACCTGGGTGGCTCAGTCTGGTAAGTGTCAGACTTTGGCTCGGGTCATGATCTCATGGTTTGTGAGTTTGAGCCCTGTGTCGGGTTCTGCACTGACGGCTCGGAGCCTGGAGCCTGCTTTGGATTCTGTTTCTCCCTCTCTCTCTGCCCCTCCCCTGCTCATGCTCTGTCTCTCTCCGTCTCTCAAAAATAAATAAATGTAAAAAAAAAATTTTTTAAGGAGAAAACAATACATATCAATAAATATACAAACATTGTGAGTATTCATTATCTACTATCCTCCACAGGTACAAAATTAAGATTAGAAGTAGTATTTTCCTTGCTGCATGTATAATCAGTTCCATAAGCAACATGAGTGATATAATAGCACTTTATGGCCAGAGATCAGTTTAACTGTGGTAATATAAGTCCTGGAGCAAATCAAACTGGCCAAAGAAATTTAACTTGACAATTCATCATTCCTCTATAAATTAGGGTATTAAAAATCATGCCAGGAGAATTGACCAAAATAGTTCTTAATTTAGGAATGCTAGCTTCATACATTTTTATTATCCACATTATTGTCAATAAATACCACTTGGGATTTCAAATAAATGATGTCATTAAACTAAATACATTATATGAGGCTCCTTAGCAGGTTGATAATATAGTTATTTACAATAGCTACACATTTAGAAAAATTATATGTTACTGTTGAAAGCTATATATGTAGTTACATTTATTGTGTTAATAAACACAATATATCATATTGAAGTTATTGATATATTTAAACCTAGATGATGTGAAATATTTTAACAAGAAATCAAGATATTTGACCGTAAAAATAGCAGAGAAATATTTTGTCATCTTTTGAAACAGAAATTACAATTTTGCAATGTCAAACTAAGTCTTCCTTTTTACTTGGGAAGTGGCTTTTGGGATTTAAGAGATAATAGTGAACTAATTTTACATAGTGGTTTAAATATTGGCTTAAATATTGATATGCTTTTATTCATAATCAGGGTTATTCATTTATGAACTATTCTGATAATATAGAAAACATCAATATAATAAATCAATTTATCCAGCTAATTATTGTAATTTTTTCAAATAAATATTTTGCTTTTTAAAAAAATTTTAAATGTTTTTATTATTTATTTTTGAGAGAGAGAGAAAGAAAGACAGAGTGTGATTGGGGGCAGGGTAGAGAGAGAGGAAGACACAGAATCTGAAGCAGGCTCCAGGCTCTGAGTTGTCAGCACAGAGCCTGACGTGGGGCTCAAACCCACGAGATATGAGATCATGACCTTAGCCAAAGTTGGACACTTAACCAACTGAGCCACCCAGGGGCCCCTCAAATAAATCTTTAAAAAGAAATATCAGAATAGTTAAAATTTCATAGTTGTTTTTTCCCCAACATTGTTATTGTTTTCAGTGTAATCAAATACATGTAGAGCAAGATTTATCAGAGACCTGCTGGGTTCCCTGTCCAATGGTCCACAGTGGCTCAGAGGAAACTCTCCTGGTGTTAATTGGCAGTTTGTTTTTCAGGGGACCACTGTGGCTAATTGATGTCCCTGGAGCTATAAGGAGGAGAGAAATGAGAGAGAAACAAGCCACTTACCCACTCTGATTGCTTAATTCTAGAAAATTGCTGAAACAAACAAATAACAAATATATATAATCTCCAAAATTCATTGCCACTCTGTTTTCCCACTCAATTTTACATTCACTTCAGTAACATGGATTCTGCTCACAGAATTTTATGCCTCAATGAAATCTGTTTCTAAACAAATATTTTTCTCTTTTAGAAAGATGACATTGACATCCTGCTGTAGTAGTCTGGGAAAATTAATATCCTACCCTGAAAGAGAGACATTGTTATATTAGAAAAACCAATATGTGCTTACTCATTGTCAAGGTGACAGGTATTATTTTAATAGGAACAAAGCTTTAGTCTAAATTCCCATATATATTTAAATAACCCACACATATCTATCATTTCACTCAGAAGATTAACTTGATCTTGTGAGAATATCCTTCTCAGCCCCCTTCCATCTTGATCTAAACAGTTACTTTAAAAATATCTTCTATAGAAACATTAACTGATCTGTGTTTTAGTTAATATTTTAGTATTTCTTCTGAAAATACTGTTTTTTATGTAATGGGATACTTTTGTTTCTTCTTTAAGGGAAAAATTCAGGCCAAATATAATATGATTAATTGAAAATATTGGAACATGTGGGACTTTTTTTTGGCATTGCCAGTCCATTCCTATTCACTTTGTCAAGAGCTTTGGATAACTAGCCCACCTCACTGGACAATTTTGCACACTAGATTCTCTTTGGGCTTGGCTAACGATAAGCACTAGCAAGTTTTCAGGAGCCAAAAGACTGAAATATTCCTTTGTCCCCTTCTCTGTAGTGTCGTGAAGGGCGGCTTTTAGAGACCACCCAAATCCAGAGCTTCTCCCACTTGGTTCTCCTTTTTTTCTGGATTTGCAAGTGATCTCCTCTCACCCAGAAGTGGGCCAATGATGTGCCGTTCACACTAGCCCCATGGACTGTTCTCTCTCTCTTGAGTTTCCTCATAGCCTTGTTAAATACAGCCATTATTAGATTATATTCAAAATAATTTGTGTGCACATCTCATTTTTCTAAGACTCTGAATGATACAGGGAACACTTTTTTTTTCCTGCCACTATAGTTCTTATTCTTATGATTAACTTAACTTTATTAGACATCTTTTTTAATTCCTTGGGGAGTATAAAATATATTACAGTAATTTGTGTACTTGCCTTTTATTGTATTGAATTGTAAATATTTTGCCCCAAATACTTGGTCTAGTTCATTTTACCCTATATAAAATTACTAACACAGGACTTACATTGTAGAAACTCACATAATATTTCCTAAGGGTAGAATTATGTATGGGTAAAGTAATTATAAGTGAGTTTATTCATTTACTCTTTTCATGCAGGGCAAAAAAAAATCTCTCCTAAATACATATGTTTCTTTTGCTATCCAAAATAAGTTTTATTGAGTGAATAGGCAACTCATTGTCAAAGAAAATAATCCATTCCTTTCTATGTTGAGTAATATGGCATTACAAGGTTTGTAACGGAAGCTATCTAGTGTAAAGTGTTTGTACTTCCTTTAAAAATTTTAATCAAAAGTAAATTGGTCATTAAAACATCATATTTGAAGTGGGAATACAAATATTTATGATGCAGTATGCATACTATATACAGATTATCTAAACACACCCATGCATATATACCTATATATGTATTTCTCTGTATGCACAGGAAGATTTTTGCACAATGCTTGAATAATGTTAAAAGACAAAAAACGTTTGTTATTAATGAGCTTTCTCTTAGGCCAACTAATTGTACTAGTCTTCTTATTCACCCTAGATATATTTAATGTCTTGAATAAATAACTTCTCCCTATATTAAGCCTAATTCATTTTCTTAAACTTATGTGACAGCCTGTAACTGAAACTAACAGGGCTTCAGCTCTCCACAATTGTATCGGTTTTATTTTTTTTTATTTTATTATTTATTTTATTTTATTTTATTTTATTTTATTTTATTTTACTGTGTCCCACCTTATTGAGGTATGACTGACATGTAAAAATCTGTACATACTTAATGTATATAGCTGGATGTGTTTGAAAACTAACTTCCATTTGAACTTCTACAAATCCACAATCTGCCACGAAGTATGAACTAAGCACCTTCTTCATTCATTATTTCATTTATACTTTTTATTTACTTGTTGTCTGTTTAGCCTGTAGATTTCTTTTAATCTCAATTAAGTGACTAACACAAAAGAAGGCTAACATCATGCATCCTCTACAGATGTGTAACTATTCTCAAGAATTTGTTCCTTAGCCATTTTATTTCTCATGGTATTTTATATTTCATCTACTCTACTTCCAACTTACTGCCTTGCATATTGATAACAACTGTATCAACAATTTCAGCCCTGTCAGTCTCCTGAATTCCAGCATATCTCCATTATTTGTGGCATAGTAAACAGCTGTCCAAGATATTAAGCTTCACGTTCTCAAAACACATTGTTTCCACTTCTTCACTTTTCTACATCAGTGTCATTTCCAGCTTTAAATATTGCCATCACCAACTACCAATTTCTATAGTTACTCAACTGAAATTTTACTTTTTAATTTATTACAAAATCTTATTGTTTCTAAAACTGAAATGCCTCCTGAATAAACCAATGCTTTCTAGCATTCCATGGTCAGTATTCATTTTAGTTCTTCTCTGTACAATTGAATAATCTCTCTCCTGCATCTGTTGTCCCCTTGTTACTAATATACCTCAATTTTGAACTCCACAACACTGTCCTATTTGCCTAAACACACGCACACGAACACACACACACACACACACACACACACACAAATCTGATCATGTCACGCTTCATATAAAAAAAAACTTTGGTTACCTAATTTGCTACCAAATGATGTTCCAACTCTATAACTTTATATATAGACCCTTCAGATTTTGGAATTTTCAACTTCATCCCCTCTGCTATGCCATCTCTAATATCTTACGTTCTGAACTCAATAGCCTTCTTGATGATCTTACATGTTACATATTCTTACATACACATCACTTAACATCTTCCCTATACTCAGAATGCTCTTTCATATTTAGTAATATATGAAAATTTTACTCATAAAGTCCAAATTAAATCTTACCTGACCTGTGGGGCTTCTCTACTGTCTATTGAGTCAGAAAAAAATGTCAAAAAACATATTGTTTTAATATTGTGTATAGTATATTAAGATTAATTAATATGGCAGTACAGTAGTGGGATCGCCATATTTTCCATCCCAAAGCATGGATATATTTATTATTATTTAGTTGTGCACTGTGATAGTGATTCTTAATTGTGTGTATGTGTGTGTTGTGTATGTATGTCAGAGTTGGTCTTTGGGAGCTTGTAGTTGGAAAGAAGCCTCATAATATATTTTTGGTTTTGCTTTTTTTCAGATTTCCCTTTCCGAAACAGGTTTTTTATTTTGCTGAGTAAATCTAATTACTATTTGCCATTTTTTGTTGAGTGCAGATTAAATAAGTGATTTATTATGTTAAATCAGCACTTCTTGATGGGGGTTGATTTCTCTCTAGGGGACATTTGGCAACATCTGGAGACAGTTTAGGCTGTCAGACTGGGTGGAGAGCTACTGCATCTTGTGGGCAGAGGCCACTGCTAAATATCCTACAAATAAGACAGCCCTACCAAAAAAATAATTATCTTGTCCAAAATATCAGTAGTGCCAAATTTGAGAAACAGCCTCAATCTCACACCTAATGTGTGTTATTGAAATTCAATACATATTTATGGAATTGGATTAAAAATTAGCCTGGTGGTCAATCTTTAGAGAAGGAACTGGCAATATCAAGAAATAATGCATTATTTCAAAGGCAAGGAAATGTTTCTTTCCTGATAAAAATTAATAAACAACAATCATTCCATAATTATATTTTTTGTGTAGGTAACCTCCTACCTCATTCCATTTGAATTCACTCTTCCAGATTATATGTTCATACATATGTACAGAAACACATACGTGTTGGACAAATTATTCTTTTAGGCTGTGGTTTTAGAGAAACCATCAACATATTGGAATTTTTTAAGTATAGTTTTGTTGGTCACAAATTATACTGATTTTGTAAATGATAGTGGCATCTTCTTAAGTGTTATCAATCAACTCATCAACTTTGTTAATTTGTAATTTATCTAATATATCCAATTGAATAATAAAATTGAGTAATCCATCATGTAAAATTTCTCAATTTTGCTTTCCCAAGTAAGGCACCATAGAACTAAAGTAATTAATATAAAATGGTATTGTGTGGCATTGTGCAACTATATTTATTACATCTCCAAGGCTTTAATATAAAAGTTTCTTTGTAAATCAAAAATAACTTTCTTACTCTGTCAGATAAATTTAATTAAAATTTGCAAATAAAATCTTGTCTCAAACTCCCTTTTGCTTTCCAAAGCAATGAAATTCCCAAATTACTAAATGAGTTCAACTTGTTTTATATCTCATTCAGCTGAATGCCTACCATTACCACAATGATATCAGAAAATGACTTCTTAGGGGTTACTATTCACATTCATGGACCATAACTGAAGAAAAATATATATTATTGAATTACAACATCTATATGTTTTAAAGGAAAACTTGTACTATTTTTTATGGGTTGGATGTGGGGATGACAGTGTCTCAGCTGGTCTGTTTAACAACATATTTTGACCATGTGTGAGGGAGGACTGTCAGGAATCTAATTCCTGAGATAAAAGGAGTAAGGAAATAAGTGCACTTTAAAGAAAATGAGACAGTATAGAAAAGGAGTTTTGTGCACATAATGCTGCCACTCAGATTGACCTATGGTACAACCTTGAAGGAGGCTACACAGGAAGAGGTAGAACAGTATTATTCTATACTTGTCTGTATGGCAATGAAAATCCAAGGCAACACAGTTTTATAGACTCAGGGAGTTTGGCTAAATGATGATTTATCTTAATGGAGTTACTTTGAACCATGTGAAGGCATGGAATGGATAGAGTGGCCTAAGTATAACAGTGGACTAAACTCTATTTAAGGTTGAAGAAGCAGTTGTCCAGTTCTCAAGTATAGGAACGAAGACCTAGACAGGAAGAGTGAGAGATGCCACGTCATCTCAGATATTTAGCTTAGGAACTTAAATGTGCAATTGAATAGAATACATATTCAGAAGGTGAGAGAACACCAAATGAAATTTGATCACTGTTAAATATTAACATTTTAATTATAATTTAATTTTATTTATAAAAAATTTTTTGTCATGTTATGGGAATCTAGTCCCTAATTCTATTGCCTAATCTGCAATTACACATTTTGAGAGTCCTTTAAACAAGAATTAAATTTATCTTCTCTCCAAATAGATAGATAGATTTGTTATATATATGGCAAATTTCATATGAGAAAATATAATTAGGTAAGTTCATATAAGTGCATGTATTCATATATATGAAACTTGATTTTCTTTATATGAGCATTTTTTTTCTATCATTGGGATAGTTAACATTTCTTTCTATGATGTTCTCTGTCAATATGCATTTTATAGTGAATAAGTAATAATTAAATATTTATTTTTTCATACATTATATATAGAAATTGTTTAGAACAGAGATATAATTAATTGTACATATTTATCAGATTTTCTCTTTCTATAAGCAAATGAAATGAGTTAAATACCTCCAAAAACTATGTGAAATTTTTAAGAAGATATTTCCATCTTCAGGATATTCCACCACCTGTTGACATTCTAGTTCATTTTTTTTGCTGTAAAATAGCAATGTTTTCCACTTAAAGGAAAGAATTTCATTTACTACCCTGTCCAAATTGAAAAGGGTACTAACTCTATCACTATGGCATCTGTAAAATAAGAATTAATAAAGTGCAGTGGTGAGCAAATTATTTGGTCATGAAAAATTATATTCACGATAAATTTTCTCTTTTAAAATAAAAATAGGGGCACCTGGCTCAGTTGATCAAGTGTCCAACTTCAGCTCAGGTCATGATCTCACAGTTTGTGAGCTCAAACCCTGTATCTAGCTTGCTGCTATCAGTGTAGAGTCTGCTTTGGACCCTCTGTCCTCTTCTCTCTCTGCTCCTCCCACACTCCCCGCTCTCTCTCTCTCAAAAAAATTTTTTTTTTAATTTAAATAAAATAAAAAAAATAAATTTATATAGTTCCTTGAAGAAGATGAAAAAATACTTCAACTCCAATTGCCTATTTTATAGAAGACTCTAATAGAAAAAAATGCCATTTATAGCAGCACTATCAAAAATAGCCAAGGGGCGCCTGGGTGGCTCGGTCGGTTAAGCATCCGACTTCGGCTCAGGTCATGATCTCACGTTCCATGAGTTCGAGCCCCGCATCGGGCTCTGTGCTGACGGCTCAGAGCCTGGAGCCTGTTTCAGATTCTGTGTCTCCCTCTCTCTCTGCCCCTCCCCTGTTCATGCTCTGTCTCTCTCTGTCTCAAAAATAAATAAACGTTAAAAACAAAATTAAAAAATAGCCAAATTATGGAAAGAGCCCGTATGTCCATCAGCTGATGAATGGATAAAGAAGATGTGGCTTATATATACAGTGAAATACTACTTGGCAATGAGAAAGAATGTAATATTGCCATTTGCTACAACATGGATGGAACTGGAGGGTGTAATGCTAAGTGAAATAAGTCAATCAGAAAGACAGATATCATATGTTTTCACTCATATGGGGAATTCAAGAAATTTACCAGAATACCATGGGGGAAGGTAAGGGGAAAAAATAGTTTCAAACAGAGAGGGAGGCAAACCATAAGAGACTCTTAAATACAAAGAACAAACTGAGGACTGATGGGGGTGCAGGGCAGGGGGAAAATAGTGATAGGCATTGAGGAGGGAATTTACTGGAATGAGCACTGGGTGTTGTATGTAGGTGATGAATCATGGGAATCTACTCCCAAAGCCAAGAGCACACTGTATACACTGCATGTTAGCTAACTTGACAATAAATTTTATTTAAAAAAACATTAACATTTGAGGTTGTTATATTTTGCCTATTATATCTGTATACTATGTTACAGTTCACCAGATATAGTCACATATATCATCTGATCATATACTCAAAAACTAAAATAAAATAAACAGAAGAGTTGCCTTTAGAATAAGACTTTTTTTTGTCATCATAAAAAATTAAATGTTCAACTCAGAATTGTCACACGGTTTTAATGAAGGCACTAAAATAATGGTGTGGGGAGATCAAGTAAATAACAGTGGGTGACAAATCACCCAGATACGGCAACAATGAAAACCCATTCTGGCCAGTAGAGCCCACGAAGGGAATGGGTGGGTAGTATGTTCACAGACCAGTGAGAAATGTAATCCTGGAGAAGATCCCCTGTGACAGGAGCTGTGATCATTGAAGAATTCAGTCACTTCTTAAAACAGGCAGTTCAAAGAGGGGGAAAAGCAGAGAGTAAATGCCTAGACATTCTCCCATTTTTCATTAGCAACAAATCTCTGATTTTTAGTGTGGTCCATTGCTACCAGAAATAAAAATGAAATGTTCCTACCTCCCTTGCAATGAGTTGGCCATATAACTAAGTTCTGACCAATGTGACAAAAGTAGAAGTGTTGAGGACAATTTCTGAGATGTGTCCTGAAAGGAAATGAGCATGTCTTCTTTCATCTCTGGAATACTTCCTGCTCAATGAAATGTAAATATATGGCTGCCACTTGAGAGTTCTTTTTGTGGCAGCGTGAAGTTGAGGATAGCTGAACTAGTATCTTCCCTTTGCCCCTCCAGATTGATCCTTCATCTTTGTCATGTTTGCTGCCCGAGGAGGTTTATATGTATGGGCTTCTTTAACCCTAATCTGCTCACTTGCCCTCTGGTTTGCAATTGGATTTAGGCAATGGGAAACCTACTCAGAATATTAGAGGAAGAAATGAGTCAGCTCAGGCTGTTTCCCACTGGCTCCCTCTCCTTGTATCATCTTGTGCTAACAGTGTCCCTCAACTAAAAATCTCAGCTCCTCTGAATGTGGCCTATACCACAAGGCTATCTTCTTTTGGGTTTGGTAACTCTTTCCCCAAACCTATCCCTTATGACCTATGGTCATTAATGACTCTGCTGCTACTAGCCTTGGGTTTTTAGTGTGTCTCAACCATACCCTTTAATATAATCATTTTACAAATAAACTGCATGTTATCCTAATTCGAGTTATCCCTGTGTTTCCTGTTGGGACTGTAAAGAGAATGGTGGAACAACAAATTAGAAGGATGCTGGGACCCATGGAAGATAACAACACTGCATTCCCTTAATGTTGATTTATTTTGTATGAGAGAAAATCATACTCCTAATTTTTAATGTCCGATATAGTTTTGGTTTTACTTTATCTCACTGACAATTTAATATTAACACGATGAGTATTGTGATTGCCTATAATTTTAACATGGTCCAGTTGAGGTTTAGAAAAGGGAAATGATTGATCCACAGGTGTACTTTGATAGAAATGGGTCTATTAAATCATTATTTATAGAGTATTATGATCCAGACACTCTGTAATATACTGAAAATACAGACAATAATACATGTGGCTTTCCAACTTCCTGTTTTAGACCTCCCTCTGCAATGATTGTAGGTAGGACTTTCTACTTGAGAGAATTTAGGTGTGATTAACCCTGTAGACAGGAGAGCACTCTACCATTTTCTGGAAGGGGCAATTATTTGGACATCCAGTGGAATCTAGTTTGAAAAGACATTCTGTATAGACCATCATTACTTCCCTTTTGTACTTCCCCATATTCCCACTGTTTTGTTTGTTGGTTGGTTGGTTTCTTGCACTTTCCAAATATATAGCTTGAACTCAAATTCTTGTCTTGGGATCTGTTTCTAGGGGAACAAAACCTAAGGCATTTTATCTATTTCTAGATTTTTTCCATTTACTTCAATTGAATGATTTCCTGCCCTTCTGTCAGAACCACAATATCTCAATTATAATAAACTTGAAATAAGCCATTGGTATGGACAGGAAGTCCTGCTGCTTTTTTCTTCTTCAAGATTTGATTGGCTTCTCTTGGCCCATGGTGCTTCCATATAACTAACAAATATCTTGTTTACTTATAATAAAAATTTGCTGATATTTTGATATATAGTATTATACTCATGGATTAACTTTGGAGATTTTGTGATATCATACCATTGAATTTGTCAAAATCAGTATAATCCTCCATTTATTAAGTTCTTTATTTTTATGTAGGTAGTTTATTTTTACACATTATTTATTATGTTTTTAATGTTATTTTAAATGACATTATTTTTCAATTTTATTTTTTGTTTGTTCTCCATATCTACAAGTGCAATTAGTTTTCCTAAATTGATCTCAGGCATTCATTCCTTAACACTCATATTATCTGCACTCTCACATGGTATAATAATGGGGAAAAAAGGAAGAATATTCTATCAGCTCACTTTTATAGCACATATACACATATTCCTATGTGAATTTTCTTTATGCATGATTAATTTCCTAATATTCATTCTGTATTTTAGGAATAGCAGTGGCATGTTTGTTTTTGTCTTTGTGCCCCAGAATCTATGTTGGCCTGCTCTGCCTGCTCATATGAACTTCTGCAACTTACCTAAATCTCGGATTGCTTCTGATTATCTCTTCCTCTTTTATTTGGATAGATAACCCTTTATAAATGTAGCCTGAGCTTTCACAAATGCTACACATCAACTCTTTTTTTTTAATCGCAATATATTAATTCCACAACTTCATTCGTATATTTATCCATTCCTTCAGCAAATATTTCCTGAGTTCCAATTCTGTGAGACACTGTTCTGGCCACCGGACTATAGGAAGGAACAAAAATCAATCTTCTCTTATGGGACGTAAGTTTACTGAGAAAGATAGATAACAAATTAATTCTCCAACTCTCATTGCATCATAACTGACTCAACATATGTGCATTTTCAGACTCACAGCCAATGCCGAGCTAACTGTAATTAGAGATCTGACATTATATAGGGTTGACTCATCTTATGGTTGCCTGAAACCCTGTGTGGACAGTTAGGCATTGGGTATGTTATTCTATAACTCTTTATGTAAAACTTGAGCTACTGAGCTACTTAAGCAACCAGTTTCTATATTTGTTTTCTGTAATAAACTGTGAAATGAGCTGGTTCATTGTTCATTTTTCACATATTCAAACATAAAATGAGAATGCATTCATATGACAGCATTTGTTCATTTTTCTATATGGGAGAATGAACTGTTTCATTACTTATCATTAGCAGCCTATTTATATAATAGGGTGGTGAAAAAATAATGTCAAAACCAATTGGACTTGTAGGACAGTTTTGGATTTATAGAGTGCAATTAATCAAATATGTGATGACACTATGGTAATAATCCTGCTCTGGAAAAGTACTGAAGAATCTGTAAAGGGTCAGAGGTGCAGTTTTGTATTTTCTTCTAAAGAAGATTGTCTATTCAGCAAAATGAAATTGAATTTCTAATTACTCAGTTGGAATAAAAATTAACTCCTAAAACAAACTACTTATAAACAACTTGTAATCTTATCCACAATGCATGCTAAAAAGTTCTTTGAAGCATTTGTGATTACTACTTAGTAATCAAATATATCTTCTGCATTCCAATTTGACTTAATTCATGATGTTTAATAAACCATCAAAATTTTATAAAAGGACTTCATTTCACCATACCTTTCTGTATTTTTACTAAGTCTGTAATAGTTTATGTGTACTTTTACAGGTGGTAATTATAAATTATTGGGAAGCTGAGTCTTTGGCTTTTCACATCGAATCTTATGAAATGGCAAGTCTGAAGATATAATGGGAGCATTAATTAAATGTAATTCCTGAGTATTTCCCCTTCGGGTTGATATTTTCTCAGTGATAGAGACATCAAAGCAAATTAGATTTCTTCATTTCCCAGTACAACATATGATCTCCTTAACATATCATCATCTTCAAAGCCATCATGCTTGTTAAACATGGTGCATTCACTATTTACAAAGTTTTATTAAGGCTCTCACTTTTGCTTCTCCTAAAAAACTCTACTGGAGGGGTGCCTGGTTGGCTCAGTCGGTTAAGCATCCAACTCTTGATTTCAGCTCAGGGCAATATCTGATGGTTCGTGAGATTGAGCCCCATGATGGGCTCTGTGCTAGCAGCACGGAGGCTGCTTGGGATTCTCTCTCTTCCTGTCTTTCTCTTAGCCCCTCCTTTCTCTCTCAAAATAAATAAATAAACTCAAAAAAAACCCTACTGGACCTTCTTTATCTCAGATAAATGTTTCTTCATGTTATTAAAAAGCTGCTTTGGGGCGCCTGGGTGGCTCAGTCGGTTAAGCGGCCGACTTCGGCTCAGGTCATGATCTCGCGGTCCGTGAGTTCGAGCCCCGCCTCGGGCTCTGTGCTGACAGCTCAGAGCCTGGAGCCTGTTTCAGATTTTGTGTCTCCCTCTCTCTGACCCTCCCCCATTCATGCTTTGTCTCTCTCTGTCTCAAAAATAAATAAATGTTAAAAAAAAAAAAACTGCTTTAATGGGGAATGGGAAGTTGTCCAAGGAGATGAGTTTAGTATACCTTCCGTAAGCCACAAAGAGGAGAGGCTTGAAAGTCTTTGCGATGATAAAGAGCTTGGAATTTGTCCTGTAGACAATGCTATTAATAGATTAAAAAGACAACAGTAATTCTGAACTATTTGTAGTTTTATTGAGACATACCTGGCATTCAATAAACTTGACCCTGAAATAAAATTGTTTCAAGTGTAAAGGGAACAATTTGGTGAATTTGACACATGTATACACACACCTGGAAACCATCACCACAGTCAAGGTAATGAACACATTCAACTCTAAAAGTTCCATGGTATCCATTTATAATCCCTTCCTCTTCACCTTCTCAAATCCAAGCAATAATTCTATGTTATTCTACATTACATTTCCTCCATATATTACAATATGCCTTTTCTAGACTTTTACATAAATAGAATCAAATCCTATGTACTCTCTTTTGTCTGGATTCTTTCACTTAGCATAATAATTTTGAGATTCGTTCAAGTTGTATCTTTCAATGCTTCATTACTTCTTACTTCTTACTTCTGTATGCCTACACTACAATGTGACTATCCATTCTTGTTGACAAAATTTGAAGGTGTTTTTTTCCAGTTTGGAGGTATTACAAAAAGCTGCTATGAACATATGTATATGAGTCTTTCCCTGAACATGCAGCATGTCTAAGTTTGCATATATTTATTAACATTACCTAAAATATATACCAAAGCACAAACTGACAGAACTAAATGGAGTATTAGAAAAATCCACTATCATTGTGGGAGATGACAACATATCTCCCTCAACAAATGATAAGACAGGACCAATAATTTAATAAATATATAGAAGATTTGAACAAGCTGATTAATCAAAGTGATCTAACATTTCTAATTATCTACCTATATTGATAGATGAATCATCTATCAGTCTATCTATATCTATCTCAGTATAATAAATAAACTAAATTTACTTATGTAGTGTCGTAGACTCTAAGTCTAAAGTTCTCTTTTGTCAGCAAGAGAGCAGATGCAGGATTAAAACGAGCAATGGCTAATATCTGTGAAAAAGACAAGAGCCCGAATAAGGGTCCTTGCCCCGTATTTATTCAGGTCAGAAGGCTTGCAAACGTAATGGGCGTGTACAAAGAGACAAAGAAAGTAGGAACATTAACTTGTGGATGTGAGGGGGGAAAGGGGATTTTGAAGATATACAGTGTTTGGGGTTTGGGTCAATATAAAACAAAATCCAGGCACTGGGCAGATGGGTAGATGGTTGTTAACAGCAGACAGGAGGCACTGTGCCTGTTTATCTTTGCCAGCCTAGGGGATGAGACAGATAGGGGGAATAACCTCAGCGTTAATAAGGCACCTTTTCTTTTGTTAACCATCTCTGCTCCGGGCTACTTTGCCTGCAGCGCAGCGGTCCAAATTCCAATTTACCAATTTACCTAACCTGGCCCTATTCTCCTATGAAAGGAGCTTTCTGCTATAGTACTAAACTTGGGGTGCTTTTACCCTGAATATCTAATCTTGTTATTCCTATGTATTGGGCATATTTGCACCATTTCTATTTCAGGCCTTTGCTTCTGTCTCTCTCCATTTTGGGGGGCTCAGCACCCCCTTCCTATTTGGGTGCCTTTGTACCTCCCTACTCCTGGCACCTTTGTGCCTACCTATTTTCGGGGTGTCTTTGCACTCCCTATTCTTGGAGTGCCAATCTGGTTTACCCAAAATCAGGTGTGAGCATTTTATTGACTTTGTGTTTCTTTGTGCCTTGTTAACCCGATAGTGTAAGCCCGGGGGATCCTAAGCTTATCCCCCACAATGTAGAACATTATACCAAATACATTTGCAAAGAAAGACATTGGTGGTATCATCTAATGACATGAACCTAAACATTTAGGAAAGGGATTAAAGTAAGAAAGGAAAATGGTGTGGAAACAGAAGTGAGGAGCTGGAAGCAAAGACAACATCTACCCAGCTGCACACCTTGGCCTAGTGGCATGAATAGTGAGAGTAAAGTCACCATAGGTGAGAGCAAAGGACAAAGAATGTCTTCAGGGAAAGGCTCATATTCCTAAGAGCAACAAGGAAATAGAACAACAGAAAAGAATTTGAGGGAAAAGGGGATTTGACTTAGGAGGGTTGGGAAGTTACAAAAGACAGAGTGGGAGTATTGGAGGAGTTGAGAAATGGAATCAGATTAGAGGTTTATAGAACTGAGTGGGGAAGAGTCTGTGTGCTGAGGAATGTCTTAGATCTCTTAAGATCCTGAAGTTCCTTAGATACTGAGGTAAATGAAATTAAAGGGAAAATCAGAACTTTCCATGATGAGGTCAAAATGATGAAACTTAGTGGTTGATAGGCAGTAAGCATAGAGGTTTTGTCAGGAATAGGCAGAACTCCCAACTCTTGTCTCAAAAGGTTGGTCTTATTTGTGCAATCTCTACTAAAGCAAACTCCCTATTCTATGGTTCCCCCTTCCAGAACATCCACCCAAGAATCTTTAGAGCATGACTAATATTTGCTCATTGCCCACTAGACTTTATGGACTTCTTTTGAGAGAAAACTCTCAGCACTGAGAAATTTCTATCATTAGCAAACAGTTTTTTCTTTCTTTCTTTCGTTCTTTCTTTCTTTTTCTTTCTTTCTTTCTTTCTTTCTTTCTTTCTTTCTTTCTTTCTTTCTTTCTTTCTTTCTTTCTTTCTTTCTGAATTATGACCTCACCTGATTTTAAATTACTCTGATCATCTTCATGATGAACAAAGTGTATACATCTTAATGGACTGGGATCTGCATAATATTTAATCCCTCATCTTTTGCCACAACATCATGTTTCAATCATATTGAATAACTGCTGCTCTGTCTTAGCTTCCCAGCCTCTACCATACATAGTTACCTCTTTAAAAAAATTTTTAATGTTTATTTATTTTTTAGAGAGAGACAGAGACAGAGTATGAGCAGGCAAGGGGCAGAGAGAGAGGGAGACCCAGAATATGAAGCAGGCTTCAGGTTCTGAGCAGTCAGCACAGAGCCCAACACGGGGCTTGAACCCACGGACTGTGAGATCATGACCTGAGCTGAAGTCGGTCGCTTAACCGACTAAGCCGCCCAGCTATTCCCACATGTAGTTACTTCTTTCCAGAACTTTCCTTATAATTCCATCTTTGCCTGTCTAATGCCTTTTCAGTTGAAAAGACTCAGTTAACTTCATCTCCAGATGTCTGACCCTAAATAGCAAAAGTGATTCAAGGTTTAAAGCCTGCCGAAGCAACCTGGCTTTATGGCTATAAACTAGTATACACTGCAATCGACTGCTATGCTATACATTCCTTGCCTATTTCTCATCAAATGATATTCAGTGTTGGGTATTGTTGATAATGAGGGAAAACTACTGTATTAAGTGGGAAATACACATGCTAAGGATAAATTTGTAACATTTATGTGAAGGATTTGTATAACCATGTGGTTATCCTAAGAAATACTTGATATGGTATATAGTTATAAACAGAATTACAGTTTAGAAGAACAATTCTAAAATGGAGACAGAGGATACCAAAAAAAAAAAATTCTTGTGACTACAAATATGAGGTATAACAAGATCAAAATTAGAATAAGATAATGTAAGGTCCAGTCAAGACTAGTGTAAGCACCACTCAAATTTGCCTGGGTTTCTAGAGCCCATTTTTTAGAGTCAAAAAGAGAAATTAAGAGGAAGCAGGTGCAGAACATTATATAATTAGTTAAAGTAGTTTTTAAGGACAGATTGTCATGGAGTTTGCAAGAATTTTAAATATAAGCTAAGAATCCAATTATCTAGAGAAAAAATGTTTAAGGGGGTGATAGGCGCTGAACTGTGTCAACACCAAATTCATATGCTGAAGTCCTAACCCAGTACCTCAGAATGTGACTGTATTTGGAAATAGGGCTTTTAACGAGTCCCATCTCAGGGCTTTACATCTCAGACTTGTAGCTTTCTAGACTAGGAGGAAATAAGTTTTTGCTGTGTAGGTCACCTAATCTGTGGTACTGTGTTATGGCAGCCCTAGAAAACTAATACAAGTAGGTACAAAATGAATAGAACTTGCTTTCCTGAAAATGGGTATCTTGACAACCACACTGGCTTAATATTTTTGTTGTTGAAGAGTGTGGTTTGGTTACAATTAGCGTAGATGAACTAAATGTTTATGAATCTTTGTTGCCTTTCCCATTTTGACTCAGACTGTTCACTTGGTGGCTTTCTTCAGTCAGTGTTATAAATCAGACAGCTAGGTAGAGTGATCGCTTTCTCTGTCTCTTTCTACTACTAAAGACCTTTGAGCCTACTCAAAGAGGGGAGAAACAGGAAAATAGTGGTTCATAGTAATATTTTCTTGATTGATGTAGCTTGCATGTTATAAAATTATTTGGGTGTATATAATAGCTTTATTTTTTTTTCTGTTTATGATTGAGTGACTCAATGCCTGTGTGGTAAATACACTAAAGACATCAGTTACTTTAAAAAAAGGAAATTATTGTAAATGCATGAGGTAATTAAATAAAGCAAAGAGAAGGTATTACATTGAACATATCACGCATATTCTTATAGAGTTACCAAAATATACATTTGTCTAAAGAGATAGACTGACTTTAGATCATTATATTTTGAAAGTGCCATTTAAAACAATGTAAGATTATTATATACAAGTTTTGCATTATTTGTTTATAAAATTTAGTTTATGCTATTTATTCTGGAATTTTAAGTGCATATTGTAATAGGAGTTGAAATCAACCTAATCGAATAAATATGAGAATCTTTTAATTAATTTCATAAAAGATCAGTAGTTAACATTGTTAATTAATCTAGTTGGCTGATAGAATTCTTATAGTAATTTCAGAATCATTTTTATGGGCAAGTTTAGCACATAGTCAAGATTTCAATTAAGAGCATCTTTAAGAAACTGCAATTTAGAAGTAATAAAATGCTGAGGAACTGCTACTTAATATGAAACATTGGTGAGTCAGATTTTTTTCATAGCCAATTTACATGGTTATGCTGTCAAAATAAGGCTCTGAGCTGGCATTTTTATTTTTAAAAATTAATGCATTTGAGAAAAGTGAGAGATTAAAGAAAAACAATACTCAATTCTATATGAAAAGAAAGCATTCAATTTTAGAAGATTCATTGCAAATCCACGTAACTCATATTATATTGTGTAATTCAAAATGCTTGTTCATTTCATTAATAATTAACAGGATGTCTGTGTATCCCTCTTTTGCTCTGGGCATTGAAAGATGACTCTATGTGAAAACAACCATACTTCAAGCAGAAAAATTTTAAATAAATAATGTCTAAAAGAATACATATTAAAGTATCCACATATTTTTAATATAGTTTAACAATTTTAAATTAGGTATATGTGCATTTTAGTGGAAGATTCAGTAACTTGATGGTATGGTTTTAATTATTTCTAAGAATGATAGATACATTTTCAATGTTTATTGTAAACTAAGAAAGAAGAGCATGTTTTTACATGCAACCTGTTTGTTCAATCACATCTCTTTTAGCAAAAAAATTTGTCAATTTTTTATTGAGATACAATTAATATGTCAATTTAATAATAACATATACTCGTGCATATATATATTATAAAGATACATATATATCTTTACTAATAGTTTACATATTTATTCATTTATTCATACATTTATTCATTTAATCCTTACAAAACCTTATAAACTAGCTTTTTGCTAACACCCCATTTCAGAACCACAATACATGAGGGACAAAGAGATAAATTAGGTTAACATGTGTCTTTTTCTTATACATAGGAGAACTCTGACACATGTTTGAATATTTCAATATTAAGAGTTAATGTACCTATAAATTTTATCTGCTATGATTTTGAATAAATTCTTCTATTAACATTATACGTATAACCTCTCATGATTTGCTTTTGTTTTTATCTGTGCATTATTCTACCCATAATACAAACAAAAACCATTTCATGCGTATCTAAGATATAGTCCTGCCCTTATCACTGGCAGTATTTCAAACACAGAGAAGAAACAGACAGCAGGCAGTTTGTTTAATGACTCAGCTTTGTCACTGGAGTCTTAACTTGGTTGTATTATTTGCATTCGTTTGAACAGTATATTGCCTGCTACCAGTAAGCGGAATCTTGTCTTTGTCCCTAAAATGGCTTTCTGTCCATGAAAATTTGATCCTAGTCTTTATGTCTTTACATCTTCATACTTAAAATTGCTGAATCCCTGTTTCTATGACTGTATTTTACTGAAAAATTCTATACTGTGTTTCTATTTATCTGTGACTCTCAAAATTCTGTCCTTGACATATTTTATTATATATTTTTAAGACTTTATTTAGAGCAGTTTTAGGGCCACAGCAACAGTGAGATAAAAGTACAAAGATTTCTCATATACCCTCTGGCCCCATACATGCAGAACCTACTCAATTATCCATATCTCCTATCAGAGTGGAACATTTATTACAATTGACCTTAAAATGACACGCTGTAATCACCCAAAATTCATAGTTTATATTACAGTTCACTTGTGATGTACATTATATGGGTTTGGACTCATGTATAATGACATTTATCCATCATTATAGAATCATACAGAGTACTTTCACTGCCCTAAAACTCCTCTCTATTCCTCCTATTCATGCCTCCCACAACCCTCAACTCCTGGCAACCCCTGATCTTTTTACTACCTCTGTGGATTTGACTTTTCTAGAATGTCCTGTAGTTGGAATCATACAGTATTACAGCTTTTCCAGATTGGCTCCTTTCACTTAACAATACACATTTAAGGTTCCTTCATGTCTTTCCATGACTTGATAGCTCATTTATTTTTACTGTTGAATAATATTCCATTGTCTGAATGTTCCACAATTTATTTACCCATTCACCTGCTGAAGGACATTTTGGTTTCTTCCAAGTTTTGATGATTATGAATATAGCTGCTCTAGACATCTGTGTGTAGGTTTTTTGTGTGGACATAAATTCTCAACTCCTTTGGGTAAATACCAAGCAATACAATTGCTGGATCATATAGCAGATTATGTTTAATTTTGTTAAAAAACCACCAAACTGTCTCCAAAGTGGCTGTAATATTTTGCATTCTCACCAGCAATGACTGAGAGTTCCTGTTGCTACACATCCCTGCCAGCACATGAATGTTTTCGGTGTTCTTGATATTGGCCAATCTAATAAGTATACAGTGATATCACACTGCTGTTTTAATTTGCATTTCCTTGATGATATAGAATATGGAGCATTTTATTTACCATCTGTATGTATTTTAGTAAGGTATCTGTTAAGGCTTTTGGCCTGTTTTTAAATTATTTTTTGTTTGTTTTCTTATTGTTGAGTTTTAAGTGTTCTTTGTTTATTTTCAATAGGTGCTTTATCATACGTGCTTTTCTGCAAATATTTTATCCCAATCAGTGGCTTGTCTTCTTGTTTTCTTTGTCTTTCACAGAGTAGAAATTTTAAATTTTATTGAAGTCCATCTTATCAATGATTCTTTTCATGATTGGTTGATTAATTGGTTTTTCTAAGAAATTTCTTTCAACATTTCTTGCAAGGAAGTTCTGGCAACAAATTTTGGTTTGTTTGAGAAAAATATTTTTCTTTCATTTTTTAAAGGATAATTTTGCAGCATACAGATCTTTATGTTTATTTTTGTTTGGGGTTGTTTTTTTCTTAACATTAAATATTTCACTCCTCTCTCTTGTATGCGTGGCTTCTGAGGGTTGGATGTAATTCTAATCTTTATTTCTGTATCGGTAAGGTTTTTTCCCCTCCTGCATCTTTTAAGATTTTTTTTCTTTATCTTTTATTTTATGTAGTTTGAAAACAATATGCCTAGCTGTAGTTCTTTGGGGCAGTTTTCCTGCTTAGTGTTCTCTGTGCTTCCTGGATCTGTGGTTTGGTGTTTAACATTAATTTGGGAAATTCTCAGTCATTGTTATTTAAAATTTTTCTTCTGTTCTTTTCTCTCTTCTTGTGGAATTCCCATAAGGGAAACATTGCTCCTTTTGTAGTTATCCCACACACACCCTGGGATGCTTTTCTGATTTTCTTTTTGTTTGTTTTCAGTCTTCCTTTTATTTGTTTTGAGTTTTGAAGGTTAAGCTCAGAGACTCTTTCCTCAGCTGTGCTCAATCTGCTATGCCTATCAAAATCAATCTTCATTTCTGTCACGATTTTTATCTCTAGTATCTTCCTGGTTCTTTCTTAGATTTTCCATCTCTCTGCTTTCATTGTTCATTTGTTCTTGAACACTTTTATCTATTAGAGCCCTTACCATGTTAATGATAGTGGTTTTCAATTCCCTGGTCTGATAATTGCAACCTCCCCCATTTCTTGTTCTGATGTTCGCTGTCTCTTCAGTTTGTGTTTTTGCTGTTTTGGAAATGACATATCAGGTAAAAGGAATGTTGCAAATAGGACTTTAGTATTGTGGTGGTGAGGGTGTGAGCAGAGGGGAAACATTCTGGAGTGCAATGATTAGGTTACAGGTTTTTAGTGAGCTCTTGTCTCTGGTCTGTGAACATCACAAGTGTTTCTCGGGTTTTTTTTTTTTTTTTTTTTTTTTTTTTTTTTAGCAACTGATGATCAATTTATTAAAAAGGTTGATTTAAGCATCTGCATGGGTGACATTGACTTCCACTCCTGGTTAAGCACTGAAGCAAGTAATCTGTTTAAAAATCTCCAAAGGATTGTGCAAGTCGGCAAATTGTTTGTGAATCCTCATCTGAAAACAATCCCAAATCTTAGAACCTTCACAAGGAGATTTTCTTGCCATGGTTCTGTCTTTGTAGGTGTCAAACTGGTCCTTTCACTTTACTATTCTTATATCTCTGGGCTCCTCCCAGTTTTGGTGGGAGTGAATATCTGGAGTGGGTAGAGTTGGGTATTTCCCTTCTCCCAGGTCTGTTAGGCTCTGATAATACAACTGCAGGGGAGGGTCTGGTTAACTACCTTCTGCTGAGGGCAGGCCTGCTTAAAAATAATTGAGTGCTCTGGTGTATTTCAAATTGGTTTCTCTTCCCTTCCCCCTACCCAAAAGCATGGAGTGAGTGAGGTTGGGAGGGGAGGAGATTTCTCCAGCATTTATTTTAAGAACCTGGTCTGGTTCCTGGAGGTACATCTCAGAATTGTGGAGGACCTTGTATGACTGATTTCCCCCTGCAGGGAGGGAGGGAGGGAGGGTGTGTGTGTGTGTGTGTGTGTGTGTGTGTGTGTGTGTGTGTGTTTAATCTCTCAGAGCATGCAACAGTTCTTCAATTACAGTTCAAGTTTTCCTGCAATGGCACTGGTTCTCATGGAGGTTTCTGCTGGTGAGTCTGTTCTCCATTAAGGTAAGGGGTGGCATCCTGTATTCGCCTGTCTTTCCAGTCTTGGGTGGGGAGGCTGTTTGCCTTGTGCATTCACCTCCTTTATGGATCCTAGATTATTGCCTTTTCAACCTTCAGAGCTTTTTACTTGTTTGGATGAGGTGGTGACTTCTAGGCTCCTTATATGCAGATTCGAAAGTGGAAAACACTTGTTAGGCTTTAACTTCCGGACTATTCGTATTATGTACTGTTAAATTTTCCTTGTTGGTTCTCCATTAGTGCAATATTTGGTTTGGTGTTTGGATTTTTTAAATCTGATGACAGCATTAGGTCGGCAGTCTTTTTCATTACTGAGTATGAACCGACAGGTACATATCTATTGCTAACTGAAATATTGCATGCTGTACAGCAGGGTTTATGAGCAGCTTTGCTAATTTGAAGATTGTAAAAGGAAATTAAAGGCTTTATTTTTATTCCCATGGCCATACCACAGACATTTTATCAAATACAAACACATGAGTTTGAAAATGAACCTGGTTTAAAATAATAAATTAAGGTAAATTAACCATGAACTATAAACCATACAGAAGTTAAAAACCCTTTCAAATGATTACTTAATTTAAGGCTCATTGAGTATTGTTTTCTTCTGTGTGCAGATTAATTTTATTGGCCATACCAACATGTTGTGTCATTTTTAGTTCAGATTTACAGTGTTCTAGGCATTTGCTAGGTCAATTTGCTTGGTTTTAATTAGGTACTTATACTACAGTAAATAGTGTTGGTGATATCAACAGAGCATTTTTGCGAACAAATTTCCAAACAAGGAAATCTTATTCCTGGAAAAGTTTTGCCAAATGCTCATCTGAAATTATGCAAAGGTTTATTTCAATGGTTTTGACTTGCACAAGAAGACTTAATTGAAGAGTGAGTGCTTTTTTAGTATACTCATTAAGTAATGACAACAATCAAGTGCATTGAAGACTCAACTAGTATTTCTGTCATTAACTATAATCTGGTTTCACCTGGTTAAATGCCTTAGCGTTAACTTTACTACATATGTATTTTTTTTAAATAAGGACAAATACAAATTCAAAACAATCTTAATTCTTTTTGTTGAAAATAAGGAAGGAGACTTCCTTTTCTTAGAGCATTTACTTTAGAAACCTTGTAGTTGTTAGTTTTCTCATCTCTTTAAAATGCATGGCATCTTTTAAAAGTGAATTAAGCCTCTTGCTGGCTTTAAGACCCAGGAACTCCATTCCCAAGGACCTGGGGACCCTGTCTTTTCTATAGCACCTCTGTCTTCTAGTTTCTTTGGGAGAGTAGGAACACAAGGCCAGTGGGTGCCAAGTTGCAGAACTACCTCTTGTACTAGATCTATGAGAAATGTATTGTTTCCTTGGTATAAAACCAATTAAGTAACATAAATGGTCACCCTAATTACCATGTACATTTAGAGTAAGTTGTTTTGACAAATGGTCTTGTCAAGCCCTCTCACCTGAGGATTGGTATTGTTTATCTTGAGAATGTATATGTAATGCGTTGTATCTTACTGGCCATACAAAAGGGTGATACTTCTTTTCGGTCTCTAAAATCTTTTACCAGGGGCGCCTGGGTGGCTTAGTTGGTTGAGCCTCCGACTTCAGCTCAGGAGTTCAAGCCTTGCATTGGTCTCTGAGTTGTCAGCCCAGAGCCTTGTTTCAGATGCTCAGTCCCCCTCTCTCTTTACCCCTCCCCCCACTTGTGGTGCTCTCCCTCTCAAAAGTAAAAAATAAAAATAAAAATAAAAAAACACCTCTTTTAGCAGATTGCCTGTGATGCAAATCACAATCTGGCTTCATGTTTACTCAGTAATAAAACTGTTTCTTTTATGTTTGTGGAAAGGTTTTCTGAGATGAGAGGAGATTTTGTTTTTAACTACTTTTCCCAACAAATAAAACAACTACATTATTCTTAGCAGATCCAATTGAAAAGAAATTGGAGCATGAGTAGGATATAGCCCTTAAAGTCAGCATGTGAAATAAATGACATTTTTTAAAAACAATGATAATATTAATCCTAATATATCAAGACGTATGCAACTAGTTATTTCATGCTTTGAAATATCAGAACTTCAAAGAATCATAACCCGCACAAGTACAGATTTTTAAAAACATCTTCAAGCATAGCCTGTAGTGGCTTTTAGGTTTTTGTATTTTCCAAAATGCTAAGTTGCGTTGATTTTTGGAAAATAGTTCTTGATCCTGAGCTCATAATTTGAGTGCTTTCAAATATTTTTTTATTAATTTTTTTAACGTTTTTTGTTTTTTTATTTATTTTTGAGACAGGGAGAGACAGAGCATGAACAGGGGAGGGTCAGAGAGAGGGAGACACAGAATCTGAAACAGGCTCCAGGCTCTGAGCTGTCAGCACAGAGCCTGACGTGGGGCTCGAACTCACGGACCGTGAGATCATGACCTGAGCCAAAGTCGGACGCTTAACCAACTGAGCTACGCAGGCGCCCCTCAAATTTTTTAATAATACAAAGCTTAAATTTTCAAATTTAAAAAAGTGAAAAATAAAACAATTAAAAAAATCAAATACATTGAGGATGGATAGATGTAGAAATTCTGTCACAGCATTTGCAGTTCTCATACATATATACACTAGTATATGGCAATTAACTTTGTGGCCAAGATCTACATAATGTCAAGGTGGCAATTACTGAAAAGATCTATGTAAAAGCTGTATCTTAGAAATACTTAAATTGTTATCCATTAGCATGCTTATCTCTTTGTAAGTCCTTCAATTTTATATATCTCTTAGTATAGCCTGTATTTAAGTTTTTTTATTTTTAGAGAGAGAGAGATAGAGAGAGAGAATAGGAGCACAAGTGGGAGAGGGACAGAGAGGAGGAGAGACAGAATCTCAAGCAGGTTCCAAGCCATCTGCACAGGGTCCGTTGAGGGGCTGGAACTCACAAACTATGAGATCAAGACATGGAAGCTTAGCCAACTGTGCCACCCAGGGACCCCTAATATATCCTGTATTTAGAGATAAAATCTAATTTACCAAACTCTTACTGAATACCTAATATATACTGAACAAAGTGCATTGATGATTTTAATGTTATTTCTTCACTTAAGATGTAGACATTTAATTGTTTTAAAATTACCCCTTTAGAACACCATTTTAATGATTGTTTTATATCTCCTTCTGTACTAATTTAATTCTTCTAGTGTGGGTCATATTGCAGAACTAAGAAATCAGGGCATCTCTTCACTGTTATTCTTGGATAGAATATGTTACATTTCTATGATTCAGCTTCTTTGCCTGTGAAATGAGATTAATAAGACTACCTACCTCATAATTTTCTTTACAACATTAAATGAGATAATGCACAGGGCACAGTTCCCGGAAATGTGTTAAGTAAATGCCACTGTGATTGTTACAGGTGTAAGTAGTAGGAAATCTGGATTAAATAACCCTGGCCTAATTTTAACCTTAAAGGAACAACTTGTTACATATATAGATGCATAAAGAGAATATTATAACATCTTATTAAATGAAATAGTAATAAAATATATGAATTAATATCCAAAGATATAGAAAAAATATACCAAATTAGAAGAGTCAAATAAAGCTTTTTGTTAGAGGTAACATCTTTGAGTCTTAGAAGATGAATAAGAAGGCTAGGAGAAGTCTGAGGAGATCAGGAAAAAGTTGTCATCAGGAAGAGAGGTAAGAATTACATTTTTAAAGAGAACAGTAAGTGATGCTACAGAATAAATGACTCTGAGATTGGAAAGTTGTATCTAATCGTTACATAAACACAGAAACAAACTCATAACCAATTACTTCCCTGATTATAAACACAGTAAAACTCAACTTGCGCTCCATTTGCAAAGTAAATGAATCCCTCCCCCATTTTCTTGGGCGCTGATTAAGCATGTTATAGGAACAATGAAGGAGAGGTAAGGTACCCTACTCTATTTCAGGATCATGTCTGCTTATTTGGAGGAAACAACTGCAGAAATATAAAATTATTGTCCACCAGATTATTTTGTCTATATCTGTGAAGTTGTCCTACATTGTCCAGGGATTAGAATCTGGAGATTAGATGGTAGGGATTGGTTACCAACTTTTCGTATGGAAACAAACTCTCTTACATACATACACTCTGACTGTATGTTCATGCAACTCTAAGAAATCAGTTTCACTATTAGCCCTGACACCAGGCCCCTCAAGGGATACCTACCATTAAGATCATTACTCATCTCCCAATCACCATCTATCTTTCTCAACAGAAATAATAGCTAGGAATGCAGGTGATGACCATGTACTGGTTTCAGATGGTTAGGCTGGAGTTAACACACCGATATAGCATGGTGACAGTATGAGTACTGTTATTATGAGTACTGTATTTTTTTAATGTAGCAGAAAATAAAATTTTAAGAAAGAATCAGAATTGTTTTCTGTGCTTGTGTTGAGAGAAACACATTTTTTCAATAGGAGCTAGATGACATATTTTAATAGTGGAGCAAGAAATATTAGGATTAGGTTTAAATAAGTTCAGAATGAATAAAAAATAGATTTCAAGGTGTTATGCTGAAGCGTCCTTTAAAAGCTACTTTCTCGCCTGTGGGGATAGCAGTGCAAAGTCGAACTGTGGAGCTGGACAGGTGGTGGAATGAGTCTTAACAACTGAAAGGAAATAATTCTAAATTATCAAAAATTGAAATCAACTTTATCTAACCTAGTAGCCATAAATTCAAACATTTCATATAATAGAGGAAAATAAGTACTATGACTCCAATATAAAATTACCCCCTGGGAAAGGGCATTGGGAGTGACTGAGTAGGTGAAGATCAAGAGATCTTCAGAAGTCTGGCATAAAGAGTGGAAGGAGAAGAAATAGCTTTATGGCTGGTACTGGAAATATAAGAGGCATAAAAGAGGTCACTCATTCATTCATTTAGTTATTTTAGTATTCTTGATATAATTCTTAATACAAATCTGTTGTAGTACTCACATGAAAAAGTGCTGGAGTAACACTAAAAGATGGATTAAAATAAGACACAACCACACCAAACAAAACGCCTGTTTATGACCTCCAGGGTGCTTCCACCCTGAATATCTAATCTTATTTATTTCATAGACCTATGGTCTATATTGGTGCCTTTGTACCTCCCTATTTGGGACCTTTGCCCCTCCCTCTCTATTCTGGGGATTCTGCACCCCTTCTCTATTCTGGGGGCCTAAGCCTCCTTTCTCTATCCTTATTTGCTTAATCTTGTTTACCCAAATGTGGGTGTGAGCATCCTATGGCTTTGTACTTCTTTATGCCTTGTTGACCCATTGGTGTAAGCACAGGAGATACCTAAGCTTGTTCCCCACACAATGGAAAAGGGTGATTATAAACCTTTTTGAGGAAATCATTTTATATGAAGGATTATATCCCTGTCCTATTAATGCTATATCTTGGTGTTGAAATATGTGGAAATAATTCAGTAATTTCAAAGATAATTCATTATATTTGAAAATATAGTATTCAAACTTGTAAATTCTACAAAGAAGTCTCAATCTAGACAGTTTACTGTTCTTTATAGATATGTTATAAGTGTGACTGGGGATTTCCAAATAGAGAAAATCAAGGGTACAGATAGCTTTCTATAGAAAACTCACTCTTGCCACTTCTCCCCTAGCATGTTATGAAAGTTTTCAAACCTACTTCAGCAAAGTTGAAAGAAATGTAGACCCATGTAACATCACCCAGCTTTTATAATTAATATCTTGCTATTCTTGCTTTATCCATAGCTATCCATTTGTTTATCCCTCTGTCTTAGTTCTGATTCATTTCAAAGTAGGTTATAGTCATTAGTACATGTTCATCATACCTTCCCTTCCACCGTCAAATACTTTATTATGCGTACCATTAAACTAGAATTGAGAACTTTCTACAAATAGAGGCACACTGTTATCCTCATAAGGAATTAGCACTTTTACAGTAACTGCTGATTTTGTTAATGGCTGATGCACTCATTCAATTAGGTTTTGTTTGTTTGCTTTGTTTTTGAGTGCCCACCATGGACCAGGCACTTGTCTAGGTCTGAGGGTACAACTGTTAACAAAACTGACAAGGTTCCTGGTCATTTTGGCTTCTGTAAAGAATTTTATAAGTATTCCCTGAACCAAAATGATGTTGTAAAATATAAATTCTAAGGCAGTAGCAATTTTAAGTGTAAGTATAAAGACTACTCACCTTGTGTAAACAGAACTCTAACTGGATAAATTCTCCATGATTTTAAACATATAATCTTAAATGTTAGAGAAATATATATGTAATGTTGAGAAGGGGGTGTAAGATCAAAACCTTTAGCACAACGATTTCTTTTTTCATCTATCGGAGGTATTGTTTTATACTGCTTCATGCATGGTGTGATTTATTGTGAGGAAAATGAACTGCAAGAGAAAATGCAAGGCCTGCAAAGACATGATATATATCTCCACATAGGTGATTTCAACATAGTGATTTCAGTGAATTTTTTTAACACATTGAATACTATTCAACTTTTGAATTTCCTGATCAGTCTTTGGAAGTAGATGTGCCCTATGTGGGGGAAAATTGTAATAAATACAACACACTCAAGATAAATATCCCATGATATGTGAATCCTGAAAGTGTTTCCCTTGTGGAGTAATTCATACTATAATAGTTAACCTTAAAGTTGCTGAAGAGACATATTTTTATACCATGATAATGATATATGAGAAGACATGTTTTCCAAAAATTAGTATGGTTTTGGTATTAAGACTACAGAAAGCAAATGCTTGAAAGCAAGGATATAATTCTAGTAGCAATAGTTCAAGCAAAAAAACATAGCTATTTTCACTAGGACATGATAGTAGGCAAAGAAAGGACTAAATGTGTGAATGATAATAGTAAAAGAAAATGAGATAAGAGTTAGTAAAATTAAATCTAGAGAACAAGAAATAGGTAGCCAATGATTTTTCTTTTCTTGTGCAGGATAAAATGTCTAGGAGAGTACACAAACTCTTTTCAGAAATAAAGTTGATTAAGTGGGGAGATGATGAAAAACTCATATGTGAATTCAAAATATTCACTAATTCTCATTAGCAGTCACATTATAGAATAAATGTGTTTTTGCATAAATACTTTATTGGTTCTATTTTTATGAATAAATTATATTTCCTTATTTTAATTTTTCTGTATTTGAAATGTGACATCTAAATGTACATATCCAGATACATAGAGATGAGAGACAGTAAGGAAAGTTGTCAAGGCGGCCTCATGGAAATGATAGTTAACACCAAGAATAAAATGGAAGAAAATTCTCCACCATATGAGTCTTCATAAAAAGATTGATCCTGTAACCCACCATAAAAGTCATAGAGACTTAGACTTAGCTTCTTATTCCACCCTCCTCCCCCTTTCTCCCCTGGGAGAATGTAGAGAGCCCTAAAAGAGGCTGAAATGAGAACTTGATTGCAGATCATTTGGGAAGATTCCACTTGAAAGAAATGAGGTGGCATTAAGAAGGAGATGGGAGGGAGGGAAAGCCATTATATTGTGTGTTTATTGCAGAACTCTCCAAGGTAGAAAATGGAGGCTCAATTAAAAATTTTTGACCTTTTGAGAAACTTACAGAATGCTGTCCTGTCTCATGAAGGATGGAAAGTGAAAGTGTATCATTAACTTTATTGTATTCCCAAGGCTTGCTTCCATGTGCCAAGAACATTTTTAGAGTGTCAAACTAAATGTTGGTTTAAAAAAAGGTAGAAAAACAGAAGTATATGCACTTTGAGAATAGGATGCTGTCTGTACAGGGTGAGTTTGATCTCACATGGAGCTAACATCTATCACCTGTAGCTGCAACTAAAATAAAAAATACATTTGGCCAGGTAGAATGTAGAGCGCCACTTTTCAGTTCTTCTTGTATGTTAGTCATAGGCACAGAACCTAGGCTAGGAAGTTAAATTCATCTAATCAGGACTTTTAGTATGAAGGTAAATATGGAAAGTATCAAAGACCATGTAAAATAGAAGCTACTAGTGAAGGCAATGGTAACAAAAACCTGGCAGGATTTCGTTCATTTTAATGGTTGAATGATATTCGTGTGTGTGTGTGTGTGTGTGTGTGTGTGTGTGTGCGTGCGCGCGCGCGCACGTGTGTGTGCACGCGCGCATGCATGCACATGCATGAGGCATTACATTCTCTTTTTCCATTCATCCATTAAAGGACACTTAGGTGTTTATATATCTTGGCTATTGTGAATAATGTCCCAATACATATGGAGGTAAAGATATCTCTAGAAATAATGATTTCAGTTGCTTCAAATATATGCCAGGAGTGATTGCTAGATTATACACTAGTTTAATTTTTAATATTTTTGAGAAAACTCTATACTGTTTTCCATATGGCTGTGCCATTTTACTTTCCTACCAACAGTGCATAAGGGTGCAGTTTTCTCCACATCCTTGCCAACATTTGCTATCTCTTTTTGATAACAGCCATCCCAGCCAATGTGAAGTGGTATCTCACTGTGGTTTTGATTTCCATTTCCCTGATGATTAGTAATATTGAACACCTTTTCATGTATGTATGGCCATTTGTATGTTTTCTTTGGAAACATGTTTATTCAGGTCCTTTGCCTGTGTTTAATTGGATTATTTGCCTTTCTGTTACTGAGTTATATGGGTTCTTTATATATGTTGGATATTAACCCAATTATACATGATTTGCAAATGTTTTCTCCCATTATATAGGTTGCATTTTCAATTTATTGATTTGCTTGCTGTGAAGAAGTTTTTTAATTTGATGTAGTCCCTCTTGTTTATTTTAGCTTTTCTTTGTGTTTTTGGTATCATCTGAGAAATCTTTGCCAAGACCACTGTCAAGAATTTCTTGCCCCTATGTTTTCTTTTAGAAGTTTTATGGTTTCAAAGACTTATATTTAAGTTCTTGATACATTACAAGTTATTTTTTGTGAGTGGTATAAGGTAGAGGTCTAGTTTCATTCTTTTATATATGGATATCCACTTTCCCCAACACCATTTATTGAAGAGACTGTCCTTTTCCCATTTTGTGTTCTTGTTATCCTTAAAAAATAATAGAATATATAAGTGTGGGTTTATTTCTGAGTTCTCTATTCATTTCCACTGGTGTATGTGCCTCTTTTTATGTCTATACTATACTGTCTTGATTAATACAGCTTTGTAATATACCTTGAAATCAAGAAGTTGCATGTGTTCTCTGTGTTCAACTTTGTTCCCTTTCTCCCTATCACTTTGGCTATTTGAGGTTTTCTGTTGTTCATAAAAACTTTAGGATAGTTCCTTTTTTTCTACTTTGGTGAAAAACATCATTAGAATTTTGATCAATATTGCATTGAATCTGTGGGTCACTTTGGGTAGTATGGATATTATCATAACATTAATTTTTCTGGTCCAAGGACATGAGATAGTTTATCAAAATAGTCTTCTAGATTTCAGCATAGGGATCTTGGTTAATTTTATTTCAGGTATTGTATTGTTTTGATGATTGTACATGAGATTGCTTTCATTTCATTTTCAGGTAGTTTGTTAGTATTTTATAAATGCAACTTACTTCCCATCTTTCAACTTTACTGAATTCATATATTCTAACAGTTTTTAGGTGGAACCCTTAGGTTTTCTACATATGAGATCCTGCCATTTGCAAACAGATAATTTTACTTTTTCCTTTCTGATTTGATACCTTTTATTTCTTTTTCTTGCCTCATTGGTATGGCTAGAACTTCCAGTACTAAACCGAATAGAAATGGTGAGAGTGGACATTCTTGTCTTATTCCTGATCTTAGTGGAGAAGCTTTTAAAATATCATCAGGTATGATGTTAGCTATGGGCTTGTCATATATGGCTTTTATTATGTTAAGGAATATTCCTTGTATATCTAATTTGTTGAGAGTTTTTATCATTAAATGATGTTGAATTTTGTCAAATGCTTTTTCTCATCTATTGAGATGATCATATGATTTTTATCCTTCATCCTGTTAATGTGGTATAGCACATTTATTGATTTGCATATGTTGAGACATCCTTGCATCTCAGGGATGAATTCTACTTGCTGATGGTGTATGACCCTTTTAATGTGTTTTTTAATTTGGTTTGCTATTATTCTGTTGAGGATTTTTGCATCTATGTTCATCAGAGATATGTACCTGTTATATTTTTATATCATTTGTCTAGCTTTGGTACAGGGAAATGCTGATTTCATAAAGTGAGTTTGAAGGGGTTTATTTCTGTTTAGTCTTTTGGAAGAGTTTGAGAAGGATCAGCATTGATCCTTTTTTAAATATTTGGTAGAATTCACCTGTGAAGCCATCTGATCTTGGGCTTTTATTTGTTAAAAGATTTTTGATTATTATTGATTCAGTCCATTGCTTTTTACTGGTGTGTTCAGATTTTCTATTTCATAATTCAGTTTTGGTAAGTTGTATGTTTTTAGGAATCCTTATAAATCTTTGTAAATTAGATAATTTGTTGGTATGTAGTCTCTGATCCTGTGTATTTCTAGGGTATGAGATAATGTCTCCTATTTTACTTATAATTTTATTAATTTAGGTCATCTGTCATCTTAGTCTAGTAAAGATTTGCTAATTTTATTTCATTTTTTCCCCAAAATCCATCTTTCAGTTTCATCTTCTCTACTGTCTTCATAGTTTGTTATTCTTATCATGAATCCTCTTTCAGGTAATGTATCCATATTCCTAATTTTGGAGTAAGAAAAGTGAGTATAGCATTTCAAAGCAAAGTTATTTACAAAGGTAGGAATGCCCTTTTTCCTTCAATCCCCTCTTCATGCATGGATGTAATGAGGACAGAATGGCCAGAGAATCAGCCCTGTTCTTAAATGATGGACTTGGGAATGAGAGCCACAAATAGAGGAGTAAAATTGTATAAGGAGCCTGGTCTCTGATAATTATTGAACCACTGTGATTTTCCTCGATTTATTAATTCCTGGAACCTTTATGTGAGGGAGAAACTAATTTTTGTCTTAGCCTATTTCTCTTTTTTTAATGTTTTTTTTTTTATTTATTTTTTGGTGGGGGGATAGAGAGAGAAGCAGAGACCGAGCACGAGTGGGCGTGGGGGCAGAGAGAGAGGGAATCACAGAATATGAAGCAGGCCCCAGGCTCTGAGCTTCAGCACAGAGCCCAACATGGGACTCAAACCCATGAGCCTTGAGATCATGACCTGAGCCGAAGTCAGAAGCTTAACTGACTGAACCACCCAGGTACCCCTGTCTTAACCTATCTCTTGGAGGTTACTCTTAACTAAGAGAAATCTGATCCTAATCAATAGATGGCCCAAGAATGATCTTCATATGTGTTAAAAATTGAAAGGGTGGGGAGGGTGAGGGCATAAGAAGACAAAGAGTAACCAGAGATAATGCAATAAGACTATAATAAAGGAGAAAATAATTTTAAAAAATGGAGCCACATAAAATGCCATGGAAAGCCTAAAGAAAAGATTATTTAGAGAATGCTGCTACAATTTGAAGTCCTGGAACTCAGCAGTCACTTATAAGTGTGCAGTTAGTATAGTTAATGTAATACCTAGAACATAAACAGAGAAGGTTTTGGTATTTCATATTCATCAAAGAGGAAGGATAATTTGGCAATAATTAGAAGAGTCAGATGTATCACACTTGTTTTAAAGTAAGATCGGATAAAAGGTGACAATCAGGTAAAACCTTTTGGAAGTTTTAGATACATTGAAAATGATTAAGGAGAAATTTCCCAGAGATTAGAGACCAACATAAAGAATTAAAAATAGTCGGGCCATAATTGAATCAATTTTGTGTAAAGTTTAAGATCTTGGGCTTTAGAGTTATGTCTCTGAAAGCTTATATAAGCTCACACTACCCAGTGTAGTATTGTTCCTTTCTTACCTCCATTTGAATGGTCACTATGATTTTCTTTTTTCATTAAAAGTGTCTCTCTTAAGTGAACAGAATTATTTCTCAACCAGTTGTACAACATACCACTCTCATCTGTACTCCATGCACTGTAGTTTCACTGGCTTTCCTTTGGTTTTCAATGGGTTAGACAAATACATTTTTAAAATTCTGTTTTTCTTAAGTTTTTATTTAAATTCCAGTTAATCTACAGTGTAATATTAGTTTCAGTTGTACAGTACAGTACAGCGATTCAACACTTCATACCACACCTGGTGATCATCATAACAAGTGTAATCTTTAATCCCCATCACTTATTTAACTCATCCCCCTACCAAACCTCCACCTCTTATGACCATCGGTTTGTTCTCTGTAGTTAAGAGTTTGTTTCTTGGTTTGCCTCTTCTGTCTTTTACCCTTTTGCTCGTTTGTTTTGATTCTTGAAGTCCACATAAGTGAAATCATGTGGTATTTGCCTTTCTCTGACTTCTTTTACTGAGCATAATATTCTCTAGCTCCACCTATGTGTTTGTCAATGGCAATATTTCATTCTTTTTTATGACTTGGTAATATTACATTGTGTACACACACACACACACACACACACACACACACACACACACACTACATCTTCCTTATCCATTCATTAGTTGATGGACATTTGGGAAACACTCAACAAAATTAAAAGGCAACCTGTGGAATAGGAGAAGATATTTGCAAATGACATATCTGATAAAGAGTACCCAAAATATATAAAGAACTTATAAAACTCAACACCAAAAAACAAATAATCCAATTTAAAAATGGGCTGAAGACATGAATAGACATTTTTCCAAAGAAGACATCCAGATGGCCAACAGACACATGAAAATATGCTCAACATCACTAATCATCAGGGGACTACAAATCAAAACAAGATATTATCTCACATCCTTGACTTCTAAAGGCAACACATGATATGACTAAGCATGTAGTATTTGAAGCCAATTTTAAATAAATATATATTTAAATTATTTGACCAATGCATCTTTCTCTGTAAGACTTTAAGTTCTATGATGACAGAGATCATGTTGGCAGTTGCTTATCATTGTAAGTAAAGAATTAGACACTTTTGTTCTTCAGTTCTCTTATGACACTCTTCCTTTAAACTGATACAAAGATTATATTTAGATGCCTTTGTCTATTTTCAGTGGGAGGTGAGGAGAGGGATGACTAGATATTTGAAGATATGTAAAGAAATTCAATGAAACTTGGAGGGATTTGGAGGGGTTACACATTATTATTTTAACATGTTATTCTACAATAGAATATTCAGGTTTGAACATTATATCTTACAAATAATTATTTCTTTAATGGTACTCCAGGCAACATTCGTCTTTATCAAGGAGTTAATATGTCTCAGGGTACCTGGGTGGCTCAGTCAATTAAGCGTCAGATTCTTGGTTTTGGCTCAGGGCAGGGTCCCATGGTTTGTGAGTTTGAGCCCTATATGAGACTCCTTGCTGACAGTATCTCTTTCTCATCTCTCTCTGCCCCTCCTCTGATCCTGTGCATGCTCTCTCTCTCTCTCTCAAAATAAATAAACTTTAAGAAAAAAGGAAAACAACTTTGTCTTACCTAAGTAGAAAAAAAAATCTCCCTATCAGTGAAGAAACACTTGTGAAGGTCACTGTCCAAAAACAGACCCACTAAAAAGACTGGGATTTAATGGTATGATTAGAGAACACTTCCTCTCCCCCACACCTTACTACAACAGCAACAGGGCTCCAGTATAATACTAGTGAGTTGTAATTGAAAGAGTTGCAACATGCAAACTCTCTGAGGAGGAGTACTTAGGAAAATTACAAATTAAAAGGAGAGGCAAATACAAGGACGCTTGAAGCCTCTGACACATACAGCTACAGCAAACATTAAACACAAGCTAATTTCTAAAAAAATAGGTCTTGTGTTTAGACTTTGATCTGAAACATAAAACTTCTAGAAGAAAACTTTGTGACAGTTTTGACAAAGATTTTTATTTTTTAGATAAGTTTCAAAAACTACAAAAGGGAAAATAAAATTTATCAAAATTAATGTTTAAGTTGCTAATTACACATTTAAAAAAATTAAAGACCATGCCACAGATTGTTAGAAAGTATTTTTGAAATTTATATTTAAGAAAGAACTATATCCTGGATATGACACTTGTACTTTTTAAAAGTTTATTTGTTTTGAGAGCAAGAGAGCCTGCCCATGTGAGTAGGGGAAGAGCAGAAAAAGGGGGAGAGAGAGAATCCTACACAGGATCCTTGCTGTCAGCATGCAGCCCGTTGCAGGGCTCACACCCATGAATTGTGAGATAATGCCCTGAGCTGAAACCAGGAGTCGGACACTTAAGTGACTGAGCTACCCAGGCACCCCCTTATTAGCACACTTTCAAAACTGGAAGACCACTACATACAAAGATGGACAAATGATTTTAACAGTCATTTTACCAAGATTGTATATAGTCAACAAGCTCACGAAGTTACTGATCATCTTTGGTCATTAGAGAAATGTAAATAAAATCACATTGTGTTACCACTGTATACTAAATGAAATAGCTAATGATACCAACTGTTGAAGATACGGAGCATCTAGAACTCTCTTGCCACCTCTTTGGAAACAACTTAAAGGTGGTGCAGCATCTTTGGAAACAATTTGACAATTTATTAAAATAACACCTACGGTTACCTTATAGCCAGGTCATCTAATTTCTGTCTAACCATACAAGGTTTTTTATATGAACGTACATATCAACATTACTCATAATAACCAAATAGTAGAAAGAACACAACTGTTGATCAGCAGGGGATAAACAAAATATAGTGTATCCATGCAAAATTGTATAATAAAAAGGAGGAAATTAGGAACACACTCAACAATAGAAATAAATCCCAGAGATATGCTAGGTGAAAGAAGCCAGACAAAGACTATATACAATTCCATTCCTGTGAAATTCTAGAAATGGCAAAATTATAGTGACAGAAAGCAGATGGGTAGTTTCCTATGTTGTGAGCCAAGAGTGGGAACTAATTGCAAGAAGACACGGGGATGCCTTGATCTGATGGAAATACTCTGAAGTGTGTGGGGGCATTGTCATGAGGAAGGGAAAAGCAGATCCTGACATCCAGATGCTACTCGCCTGGTGCTGTTAGCCAGGAACTGGTGGGACTATGAGCTGGCCTACTACCACTTACAGCTGGCTGTTGGTGTACTTGTGTTAAACAGTTTCACAAACTATCAACATTAAATTAAAAAAAGGCTTCTTTGTCTCCATGAAGGCCCAAGCTAAAAACAAGACCACTCAGTAATCCTGGCTGAAATATTCAAAATACAAGCATTGTTTGAGACACAAATAACGAAACATTTCCTGGTCCTAAGATGAGTAACTGCTCAGTTAACATCCTCAGTCAGTCTAGTGTTCCCTTCTATTGTCTAAGATTAAAGATACCCAAGCCTGGAATTAACCCTGCTTCTTGACAGCCTCCAATCCAGAACAAGACCTTATTTCCATAAACCCTATAGAAAGTAAACTAGCACGAGCTCTAACACCCTCTTCCTGAGACACCCTGTGGTACCTTAAGTGTGTGGAACACAGCTTATTCAACTATCGGTGTATTTCTGGTACTTTTGGCTCTTGAAGGCATTTATAGTTGCCCATCTACAAGCATTTGCCAAAATTCATCAGACTGTATACTTAAAAATGATAAACGATACTTAAAAACGATCTTTATAGAAGAGTTGATGCATCTTTTAGGAAGTTCCTGTAGTAAACAACCAAATTATTTCAGGAACAAGAATTGTTTTGAGTGCTTAGTCAACTGAAGATACAGAGCCTAATTGAGTTTTGGTTTCCCTTAAATAAGTCTGTTAGAGAGTTCCTCCAATTTGACCCTATGTTTCCTGTTGAAAATAACACTGTCTAAATATATGTTTATAAGCTGTCTTTTGCTCTTCAATCATTCTTTGGTTACATATTTGCTCTTTATTCATGGGTATGATTTGTTGAATGTCAGCTCCCCAAGTATCACCAGCACAACATGCTGATGACTCAACAGAGTTTTGGCAGTGTCTCAGAAAGGAAACACAAAGCCATAATTTCCTGAGAATTTGAAGTTTCTTTTAAGACTTATTTTTTTTTCAACGTTTATTTATTTTTTGGGGGACAGAGAGAGACAGAGCATGAACGGGGGAGGGGCAGAGAGAGAGGGAGACACAGAATCGGAAACAGGCTCCAGGCTCTGAGCCATCAGCCCAGAGCCTGACTCGGGGCTCGAACTCAGGGACCACGAGATCGTGACCTGGCTGAAGTCGGACGCTTAACCGACTGCGCCACCCAGGCGCCCCAAGACTTATTTTTTTTTTATCAGTTTCTTACCTGTAGACTAAAGTATCTACCTGCTAGTGTCTATTAAATTTGGTAGTGCATAAGCTTGTTTTTCCTTCGTCTATGAATTGAAAGACTGGTCTTTTAATTCAGAAGCTTAATTAGGATGAATAAGATTCATGATGTAAGGGTGTATCATTAGTGGACTCAGCAAGGTGAAGATTTTGAGACTTTGATACAAAGGGCAGATACTATTTGCTGATGATCTCTATAGAAGAGTTGATGCAACTTTTAGGAATTCCTGTCGTAAACAACCAAGTTATTGTCCCAGGCAAGAGTCTCCTAGAATGTGGAAGTTTTGTTAAATAAGACAAAACAATGAAGTCATATTAATATAGTTATTAAACTGGGCTGGATAAAATATAGATAGTTTCAATTCTCAAAGTCCAAACTGTGTTGGACAAAGGCAAATATGTGGTTTCAGTCCTCAGGTTAAAACTGGTATATGTTTTTTCCTCCATTAATTTATCTCTTTTCCAATCTGTGTTTCCTGAAAATAAATTAATGTACTCCTACTTTAGGAGTAGAGTATTACTAAGTAAAGTAATACTTTACTTAAGAGAACAAAAAGACTGCAATGACTCCCTGTTGCCAAGTTAAATTTTTAGAAAACCAGTCAGGGCACTTGGTTGCCTCAGTCCATAGAGCATGTGCATCTTGATCTCAGGATTATAAATTTGAGCCCCATGTTGGATGTGGAGATTACTTAAAAATAAAATCTTAAAAAAAAAATAAAAAGAAAACAAGAGACACCTGGGTGGCTTGGTTGGTTGAGTGTCCAACTCTTGATTTCAGCTTAGGTCTTTAGATCCCCATGTTGGGCTTTGCGCTCCTGTGCGAGTCTGCTTCACATCCGCCACCTTGCTCTTTCTGGTCCTCTCCTGCTCATGCTCACTCTCTCTTTCACACACTGTCTCTCAAAAATAAATAAGGTAAAATAAAATAAAATAAAATATTAAAAAAATAAAATAAAATAAAATATTAAAAAATTAAAATAGCATGATCAAATAGAAATAAAAACACTTATATATCTTATTTCTAATACTTACCAGAAACTAATAATGACTTAGACATCATTGAAGCCATACTCCCCAGGGGCTAACCTTCCTTCGAAAGTTCTCCCCCTTTTCCATGCAGGTTTCCTACTTTCCTTATATACCTGCTACACCTTGAATAATTTGTTCTTCACCTCTTATTTTTATGTTCTTCTTTGTACACATAGTCAATGTGCACATTTTCATGAATGGAGTTCTATATTCATCCTAAGGAAAATTATATACACTTGGAGAATTTCTATAAATATACTAGCATACAAATTTTCCCACATATCCTCCCCTGGTAAGAAAAGCAGCCTTAATCAGTATAAAAGTGACTTGCCTTTTAATTTACGTTTTCTCAAAAGCAGATTATATAATGTTTCTCCCCACCCCCACCTAAGAAATACCATTTAAGATTCTGCTACTCAAACCTTGGAGTGGTATGAGGCTAGCAGCATTAGCCTAAACTGAGAGCTTATTAGAAATGCAGAATCAGGCTCCACCCCTGATCTACAGAATCAGAGTCTAAGGTTTAGCAAGTCCTCCTGGTGATTTATAAGCACATTAAAGTTTAGGAAGCACTAGCTTAAGTTATTTGCAACATCTCTGAGGCAGTCTTTCTAATGGTATTAATAGTTGGAATTAAATCATTTTTATGAATTAATAATTGGCTTCAGGCACTGTAGCTTCTTGTATGCTCTCTTAGCTTCTCAAAATACAGTGTCCGCCAGGAATTTTAGTTACTTCAAAGTTAGCAAAGCTCTTTTCTCCCTCAAGCCATATGTGGTAAAGAAATGATTTAGGAAACACTTCAACTCAGGTGGGCTTTGTTAATTTCAAGGTGATATTTATACTGCAGAGAAAATTCTTAATTTGACTGACAAGGGTCATGAGAATTTCAGAAATTCCTAAGTTATTTAAATTTTAATAAGCATTAGTAAAGGATAGAATACAATGAAACCTATATAAGAGTCTGGCAGGAGAGATCTTTCTTCAGGGTAATTTCAAATGAGATCCGAACAGTAAGTGAGAATTATCCATATGAAATGGACTATGGGAAATGGGAGAAGAGCACATCTGGCAGAAAAAGAAGCAATGAATGCTGTTCAGTATGCTCACAAAACAAATAGCTGAAGCATGAAAATCGGGAAGGACATGGTAGAATCTGATAAATCTGATGAATAATGGTTCTTTCTTAAACTCCTGTGCATTTCTTTGTACTAAAAGAAACACACACAGTCTTTTCTATTAGAGTGCTGTTATATCTGACCAGAATAATGACATTTTTTTATCTGGACAGTTGGAATGGCATAAACTTGAAGAAATACCCATTATAAATTAGTTGGAAAGTAGAATCATTGTGACTTACTATTGGGAAATTATAAAAGGAGATTGTTTTAGAATAACCAGCTCTAGTTTCATTGATCTTTTCTGTTTTTCTAGTCTCCATATTTCTTCCTTCTGTTAACTTTTTTTTTCTTTGTTTCTAGTTCTCTGAAGTATAAAATTAGGATTTTGGAGATTTTTGTCTTTTCTTAATATATGCACTTCTTGCTATAAACTGCCCTCTTAAAATAGCTTTTGCAACATCCCATAGATTTTGCTATTTTTTGTTTTGTTTCTATTTTGCTTTTATTTATTTTTTCTTTGACTCATTAGTTATTTAGGAGTATATTGTTTAATTTCCACATATTTGTAGTTTTACCCGTTTTTCTCTTGTTAATTTCTAGTTTCATATCCTTGTGTTCAGGAAAGATACTTGACATGATTACATTATTTAAAAAAATTTTTTAATGTTTATTATTATTGAGAGACAGAGATACACAGAGCATGAGCAGGGGAGTGGTAGAGAGAGGGGGAGACACAGAATCTGAAGTAGGCTCCAGGCTCTGAGTTGTCAGCACAGAGCTCAATGTGGGGCTCGAACTCACGATCTGTGAGATCATGACCTGAGCCAAAGTCAGTCGCCTAACCAACTGAGCCACCCAGGCACCCCACTGACATGATTACATTCTTTGTATATTTTCTAAGACTTGTTTTGTATCCTATCATATCTATCCAGGAGAATGTTTCTGAAGAGCATGATTCTGCTGCTGCTGAACAAAATATTCTCTATATGTCTGTTAGATCCATTTGGTCTAAAGTATGGTTCAAGTGCAATGTACCCTTGTGAATTTTCTCTCTGGATGATCTATCCATTGCTGAACATGGGGTATGGAAATCCACTATTATATTGCTGTCTTCCTCCCTTCATATATGTTAGTATTTGCTTCATGTACTATGCACTATGATGTTGGATGCATATATATTTACAATTGTTATATATTTCTTGATAAATTGACTCTTTTGACATTATATAACAAGCTTCTTTGTTTCTTATCACTGTTCTTGGATTAAAGTCCATAGCTCTTTTCTTTTGGTTTCTACTTTCATGGAATATCTTTCCATCCCTTAATTTGGGCTATGTGTGTCCTTAAATCTAAAATGAATCTCTTGTAGGCAGCATATACCTGGGTCTTCTTTTTTCACCTATCGAGATAGTCTGTGCCTTTTAATTGTTGATTTCAGTCCATTTAAATTTAGAGTAACTACTAATGTAAGATGTTACTAATGCCATCTTATTAATTGCTTTCTGGTTGTTTTGTGTTTATGTTGTCTCTTGTTCTTTCTGTTTCTGCCCACCTTTGTAAATTAGTGGCCTGCTCTACTTCCCTTTCTTTTGTGATGCTACTCGAGGGTTTTGCTCTGTGCTTACCATGAGGATTACATATAATGTCTCAGATAAAACAGTTCATTTTAGGCTGATAACAATTTAACTTTAATTGCCTAAAAGAGCTCCCCCCCTTTTATGTTTTTGGTGTCACACTTTACCTCTTTTTATGCTACTCATTAATAAATTAGAGTTGCTGTAAGTTGTTTTGAATGCTCTTTAGCTTTAAATTTTATACTATAGTTAAACAGTTAACACACCGTCCTTGTACAGAATTAATTTTCTAAATCTGACAGTATATTTGCCTGAAGAACTCCTTTCAGCATTTCTTGCAAGGGAGAGGTGGTGGTGATGGACTCCATCAGGTTTTGTTTGTGTAAACCTTGACAACTCCTTCTTATCTGATGGAGAACTTTGTTACACAGAATATTTTTGGCTGGCAATTTTTATCTTATAATACTTTGAATATGCCATTTCACTCTCTCCTGGCCTGTAAGGCTTCTCCTAAGAAATATGCTAATATTCAAATGGAGATTCCATTATAGGCACTCTTATCCTTGCCCCCACTCTCTACCCACTACCTTTAGGATTCTTTCTTTATCTTTGATGTATTAGGTTTCATTATAGTGTCTTAAAGATGGGCTTTTGGCATTGAGATTACGGGATGATTTCTTAGCTTTGTGAACTTGGATGTCCAGGTCTCTTTCCAGGCTTGGGAAGTTCTTAGTTATTTCTTTAAATAAACTTTCTGCTCTGTATTGTTTTTTTCTCATTCTGGAAACTTTATTATTCTAATATTTGTACATTTGATTAAATCCTATACATCTTACAGGCTTTCTTTGCTCATTCTCTCTCTCTCTCTCTCTCTTTTGTTCCCTTCTGACTGATTGGGTTATTTCAAAGTTCCTGTCCTCTTGATCATTTATATTTTCATTTGCTTTACTGCCAATGCTCTTTATTGCATTTTTAAAAATTTCATTCATTTAATTTTTCAACTCCAGAATTACTGTTTGGTTATTTTTAGGATTTTTCTTTTTTAAATTTCTTATTTTGTTCATGTATATTTTTACTGATTCATTGAAGAGTCTTTCTATGTTTTCTTGTTTTAAATGGCTTCTGTCTCCATTAATTCTTTATAAACTTACCATTTTGACACGTTATTTAAAAATATTTATTATTGAAAAACATGGGACTAAATTTATCCATTTTAATTGCTACATTTTATTTTTATGCAGTAATAAAATTAATATATTTACTCTATTGGTGAGATATAGTTAGATTACATCTTTTTCTATTACAAACCCATACTGCATCTAATATGCTTTTACCTGTTTTATGGGACACATATTCAGATATAATAGATATTTCAAGTTGCTATTCATGGTGTCCTTATTTCACACATACTAGGCATGCTCTGTGCTATACTAATCAAAATGAAACACTGAACATGATCATGGATTGATTTTGTCCAATAGCATATGAATATTTATTCTTATGAATTTAATTGATACATTAAATACAATTGGAATAAAATCCCAAAAGTATTTTATATCACTTAAAATATTGAACTTAAAATTCTTTAGAGAATAGAACTAAGAAAACTCAAAGGTTTGAGGGAAGGAAAAAAGAGGGCTAATTCAACCCAGACAATAGACATCAGTATAAAATTGATCTAAGGTTTACTTCTATACCATGATAATTTTTATAAATATATTACTTATTAGTTAAATTAATGTGATTTTTTTCTATTTCTATTTTTAAAGGATGATGAAATTGGAATATTTATGTGAATTCCTTGTTCTAATTCATTTATCCTGACAACTTTGGTTGGTGATACAATTTTCATATTGACAGTTTTGTAATATTACCTTTTTATTTTATAAAAATAATTGCCAGAATCATTTTAATCTAAACCACAGAGTTATTTTCTTCAACTCTGAAATGCCTAGAATTCAGCTTCTTAAAAAAAGTTTATGAGAACTATATTTGCTCAATTACTTTGTGATTAAAATTATGCACCGATATACTTATGCTTGAAGTACAGTTTGCCTGGGTAGTCAATTCTTCAGCCACAGTAGTTTTCTTGAATTTTTCTTTGATCAGTGTAGAAAATATGATGCAAGATTAATGGTTAACATTTATTATTAATATTTATTATATTGATACTATTATTATTCTATTCTATTATAATTAATATATTATTTTAATAGTATAACTATTATACTCTCTTTTGATAATACCTAAAGATGCCTGTTTGGTTTGGGGTTCCTGTTGTTTTATAAGGATACATATTGTGGTTTATCATTGTTTTGTTTAATTTCCCTAGAATATAGGGAGTCATTTCAATCTTAACATAATTTTTTTAGTTCGGATAAACTTTTTTCTGTTTGCTCTTTGAATTTTCTTTCACTTCAGTGAGTTTACATTTCTTTGTTGTTTTTTCATAACTATTGTCTTTGTTTCTCTCTCAATTGACTTTTCTCAATGTATCTCCCATGTCACTTTTTCCCCCTTTGAGTAGTGTATGCATTTTTGTGTTATTTTCTCTGATTTTCATTACTCTAAAATATTTACTTTGTATGTCTCATTTTGTCCGTATCATTTTTCATCTTTATCTCATGCATCTACCTGAGCTAATGTAAATCTGCTTTGAGTCCTTTTGATTATTTTTTTGACTTTTGTGCATTTATGATTATACGACCATGAGTTTTAAAGTTTTAGTCAAAATTTGGTTTATCATAATACTGGTTTCTGATGAATGTTCTCATGTAATATTTATTGTTTTATTTCACTCCATTTTGGTTATAATGATCTTGTATAGCACCTATTCTTGGTTATTTTGGATTGCCAGCTGTTCTTGAGACAGCAGTGTTGTTCTTGTTGCAGAAGTTTTATGTGGAAGAGGGATCTAAGAGTACTCTGTACATCAAGGATTCTTTCCAGTTCAAAGTAAATTTCCTATATTTTGGACTTAACTACAGAATGGCTTGTATTTCTTGTATAGTTACAGATATTTGGCAGAAGTCAGGAAGGAGAAGATGTATGACCATGTCTGCTGAAATTAAATTTTCTAAATCTCACATGAATTCCTTTATAGGCAAAGACATCTATATTAAGATATCACTGCCTTTTCTAATAAGTATACTGCAAAATGTATAATGGCTAAAATATGAAGTTGATTTTTCTCTTACATTAACTTGAAATTGGTAAAATTGATTTACATGGGGATTTCTCCAAATATACAAAGACAAGGCTGTTAAACTCTCAGGTCTTCACTATCGTGAAAGCATGGCTTCGGTTCCATCATTCTGTCTCTAACACACTGGCAAAGGAGGGCATACAGAATTCTAACATACAGGGTATTATGTGCTGAGCATTGAAGTGATACATATTCACTTCCATCCTTATTCAAAGGAAGTTGCTTATTGGCAGGTGACTCTCTTCTAAGAAGTTATATCAATATCAGTGCTCTTTCCATCTTACAACTTTTCCATCTTAACATGCATTGTCCAGTGTGCATTGTAATTTTATTAGGAAAGATCTTGTTTATTATGTATAATGGAAGAGTAAATGAAGAATAGTATACAGGAGGTTTTGTATTGAGAGATTTAACAGTGTCATTTATCATTAAAAAACATTTTTTAGGGGCGCCTGGGTGGCGCAGTCGGTTAAGTGTCCGGCTTCAGCCAGGTCACGATCTCGCGGTCCGTGAGTTCGAGCCCCGCGTCAGGCTCTGGGCTGATGGCTCAGAGCCTGGAGCCTGTTTCTGATTCTGTGTCTCCCTCTCTCTCTGCCCCTCCCCCGTTCATGCTCTGTCTCTCTCTGTCCCAAAAATGAATAAACGTTGAAAAAAAAAACAAAAAAAAAAAACAAAAAAAAAAACAAAAAACATTTTTTAAAAGTGTTTATTTTTGAAGGAGAGAGAGACAGAGCATGAACGGTAGATGGGGAGGGGCAGAGAGAGAGGGAGACAGAATCCGAGGCAGGCTCCAGGCTCTGAGTTGTCAGCACAGAGCCTGATGTGGGGCTTGAACTCAGAAACCATGAGATCATGACCTGAGCTGAAGTTTGGTGCTCAACCAACTGAGCCACCTAGGCATCCCATACAGTGTCATTTATCATTTATACATATATTCCACTAGCTAAAACTAAATACTCAGCAATACATATTTATAAGAAAAACTATAAAATTTATTCATATTTCCAGGAGAAGTGTTTTTTTCTTCACAGGTAGCCTTTTTCTGCCATATTTTTTATAGATATTAAGTGTTTAAAAATATTAAGCATCTAGGCAAGTTTCCTAGCAATACCACATGTCTTTTGTTAAGCATAGGCTTTCTCCTTTACATTATTTTGAATAGGTAGTAACACTATAAGGCCATCTGTGACTCATTTTGCCTGGACACATTGTGCCAACATTTTTTTAAATCTCTGTGCCATGCTCTGTTTTGTGATTGCTCCCCAGAATGTAAGCTAAAATCATTTTTATTCTTGGACCCCTTTCTGAATTTTTTTTAATGTTTATTTTTGAGAGAGAGAGAGAGAGAGAGAGAGAGAGAGCACACGCACAAGTGGGGAAGGGGTACAGAGAGAGGGAGACACAGAATCCAAAGCAGGCTCTAGGCTCTGAGCTGTCAGCACAGATCCCGATGTGGGGCTCGAACTCACAAACCATGAGATCATGACTTGAGCCGAAGTCAGACACTTAACTGACTGAGCCACCCAGGCACCCCTTGAAGTTTTGACTATTATCCAACCCCAGGACTGGGACGGGGGAAGGCTTACAGCATCAATGTACTAGGTATCTACTTGTCACTAGGGTGTCTGGCTGGCTCAGTTGGTAGAGAACGTGACTCTTGATCTCGGGGTCATGAGTACAAGCACCACGTTGGGTGTGGGGCCTACTTTAAAAAAAAAGACTCTACTTGTTACTCACATGTGTTTCTATACCCCCCTCTTATCTCTCTCCACTGAGAAAGCCCTATCTATCCTGGAGAGGTAATCATGATCTGGCTTGTCATATATTTGTCTGGGTCAAATTCCTTCATATTTTCTCTAGGACACACACACACACACACACACACACACACACACACACACAGTAAAGATTACTTAATTTGTCAGTTTTCTTCTGCAGTCAGCTTTTCGAGAGCAAAGATCAGAGACCATTCTAGATTATTAAGACTGGAAAGATGAAGATGGAAAGGGAAGCATGAAATTGGCTATGGATGGAACTGGGGAATGGGGAACAGAAAAACAATATTAATGTTTAAAAGTAACACTGTTTCCTTTCTGTATTGCCCACATGCCCAGTTTTGCATTTGGGCAAAGAAAATGTGTGTGTCATTCAGATGCCATTTAAAGCTATCCTTCCCTTTAATGTTATAGTTGTTGTTTTTTTTTTTTTTTTTGGTTAAGTATTGTATCATTTTTCCCCCATATTCATAGTGTGTTTGCATATACCTGAGGGCACCATATGTATGTCTGACTAATAGATTTACTTGTTCAGTCAAAAGTAAATCCATAAGTATTGTTACTGGATGTACCCTTCTTTCTCTAATAAGTGATGATTTTTAGATAAATTATGATTTTAAGGTAACACCAAGTAATTATATTCTATGACTCTGCCTTTTTACGTATGTATACTAATAGGATTTAAAAATTTTATCAATTTTTAAATTAAAAAGCCTATATTTACCTTTGCTCCCTAGTTTCTGCTGAGTACACTTCATCCAAGAAAATTTAAATGTATCTTTATTATAACCATTAAAAATTAAACTTTATTATTTTTGAGCTATTATATTTTACTATGTAAGTTAATTACAGTAACTGTGTTTACCTTAATTAATATAGTGGGGCTTGTGTTGACAAAACTTTTAGAATTAAAGCTAGAATCAGAAGGACCTTTTTTCCCTAACATTTTGGATAGAACCTACAGAAAGCTAAGCGAGAAAGGGGTTACAGTTTGCCCAGGCAATAAAGGTAATAGAAAAACTCATAGTAATACTCTGAATTCAGAACAGTGAAGAACAGAGTGCTGCCTTGTTTATAATGGGGCCATCTGAATAACACTGGACTTCTTAGATCGCACAAAATTGCCTAAGGATCTGTAAAGAACAAACAGCCAGTGATAACACTGGAGAAAGTTTGCCAATGGAGAAAGAAAACTGAATTACACAATTACTTTGTTAGATCAAAGCCAGAGGTAAAATGTTAATGGACAAACTCATTAGCTATAAGTATGGACCAGACAAAACTGAGAGTAAGATTGGAATTTCCTCATAACTGTACCTACTCAGTTTTCCTTGATTATACTACCAGGATGGGGGAAAGTGATTATTCAATATGACTGAGACTATTTTTGTTGCTTTGAATGGAAGCTCAAAACATATAACACAAGTTACAGAATTTTTAAAAGTTATATTGCTTGCACATCTATAATGTGAAAGACATATGTGTGCATTTTCATAAAAGTCCATCTTCTGGTTGTCTGTCATCTCAGTCAACTTGTAGATTAAGCTCAGCCTTTGAAAACTTGACAGGAGTTGGTGCAATGATCTCTAGAAAAATAAAAGCTAAGATTCTGGCTGGGCTTTCTCCATGTCCGTTTCCTTGATTTTTTTTTGTTTTGTTTTGTTTTGTTTTTTGTTTGTTTGTTTTTTTTTTTTTTGCTGACCATAGGGTTTCCTACATATTCCATGATCTCTCCAGTCCTCTTAAAAAATCTGATCTCCAGTTAAATTAACTTGAATTAGATTTTGCTTTCTAAGAACCCAAATAATCCAATCCTGCTTACTCACTGAAGTGTTTAGCAATTTCATGTTACTTTTGTTCCTTAGCCTTGATTCTTTACCTTTCCCCATCTTGCTTGTTCTTTTCTGTGTATCAATATCTTTAAAAGAGTCAAATTTAATTGCAGGTGTGTATAAAAAACACAGAAAACAAAAATGTGAAAAATTTTTTATATAACTATTGACTTCTGCTTCCAGCTACAATGGAATTGCTTATATTAATACATAAGGGTACTCCCAATTGAAGAATTATAATGGCTTGTAATTAAAAAAACCCCAAAACCCAAAAAGCAAAAAACAAAACAGTACTTTGATAGTCCCAGACAGCAAAATAGGTTGCCTGAACTTGAGTCAAGATCCTACAGAAAAGAAAAATATGATAGTGTAAGTACAAACACTTTAACTTTTTTTCTCTTGAAAAAATATAGGTACTTGAGAGAAAGAAATGAGTCACTAGAAAAACAAAAGCATAGATATGGTAGGAGAAAAACATTTACGGATACTGTTCACACACAGTGAGATAGCGTCAAGCAATAAAGGGGAAACAGATGAATGTTGTGAATTAAGGGTGAGAGTGTAAAAGCAACCTAGATATACTTAAGTAGAATTCATGAACATGTACAATAAATGCTTAGCCATGTGTAAATTATAAATTATCTGTATTAAAAGGAATAAAGCCTATAAACTATTAATAAAATAATGAGATACTTAGTACAATTTTACTTATATAATCAAACATATATAAACAGCACTATATACCTTGATAGAAATCTTATTGTTTTGACTATAGAAACATAATTGTTTTAATTTGCATTTTCTGATTACTAGTGGTGTTGAACATCTCTTCCCATATTGGTCATCTATTTATCTTTTGTGCATTCATAGCCTTACCTTTTCTTTCTGTCAGCTTTTTCATCTTTTTCTCCTGGCATTTAAGGGATTTTGGTAAAGTCAGAATATAAATATTTTCCTTTAGAGAGGATATTTGCAATATCCCATATAATATATTCTACCTATAAATTTTATAAATAGGTTTTGTACAGTGTGGTTCATTTTGCTTTCAAGATCACTGTTGTGTATCTATCTATTTAAAATTTGGATGGGAAAGTTAAATCTATCAAGAGAGAGATCTGTCTCTCCTCTTTAGTTACCGAAGCTCAATTTTTAGTTTGTTTCATTGCTATCTGAAATAAATATTGTATTTTCCAGCCTCACTTTGGAACTATATGCAGCCATGTAACTAATTTCTAACATGAGATTTAGCAGTAAGTGTTATATGCCACTTCTTTTAAGGATGTTTAAAGGGAAGTGATTCACCTTGGAGTTCTCCACTTAGGCCTTTACTCATTTCTTCTTTTTTGCAGTAGAAAAATTTGACATCATGGCTAGAGTTCTGGATCATGAATTTACCTTGACAATTAATAAGGGATAAGGGTATCATTGCCTAATGGAAAGCCTAACAAAACAATTTATAAGTGCAGACATTGAAGTTGCCATTGCAGCCAGTAGCACTTACTAAAGCAGGAATTGCTAACTGTGTTCAAACCGCATTACAGAGTCCAAGAACAATATCAGTCTTGCTGCTAGGTAATTATTCAACTGATTTGAAAACTTATGCCCCCACAAAAACCTATGTGTTAATGTTTAAAATATTTTTTAATGTTTATTTATTTTTGAGAGAGAGAGACAGAGCGTGAGTGGGTGAAGGGCAAAGAGAGAGGGAAACACAGAATCCAAAGCAGCTTTGAGGTTTCAAGCTGTCAGCACAGAGCCAAATGTAGGGCTCGAACTCTTGAACCGCAATATCATGACCAAGCAAAGTCAGGCACTTAACCGACTGAGCCACCCAGGTACCCCTAAGTGTTAAAGTTTAGAGCAGCTTTATTTGTATTCACCCAAAACTAGAAACAACCAAGCTACCCTTTGACAAGTGAACTGATGAACACCCTGTGGTACTTCCATACAATGGAATATTATCCAAAAATAAAAATAAATGAGTTATCAAGTCACAAAAAGACACAGGTAAATCTCTAATGCATATTATGAAAGAAGCGAGTCTAAAGTGACTATGGACTATATGATTCCAAATATATGATATCCTAGACAAAAGTAAAACTGTAGAGATAAGAAAAGATCAGTGGTTTACAGGCTGTGGGAGGGGAGGATTAAATAGGTGATGCACATGGGGTGCCTGGGTGGCTTAGTTGGTTGGGTGTCTGGCTTCAGCTCAGGTCATGATCTCGCAGTTCATGGGTTCAAGCCCGGCATCAGGCTCTGTGCGGGCAGCTCAGAGCCTGGAACCTGCTTTCGGTTCTATGTCTCCCTCTTTCTTTGACCTTCCCCTGCTCACACTGTCTTTTTGTCTCTCAAAAATAAATAAACATTAATTCAAAATTTTTAAAAAAATAGGTGAAGCACAGGAAATTTTTTTGATGGTGAAACTCATATATACTTTAATAGTTGATATATTATACATTTGTCAAAACCCATACCCTTTACAGCACAAAGAGTGAACATTAATGTTACATAATTTAAATGGATTTGGAAGGTCCATATTTCAGGATGGAATGCAGAATAAGACAAAAAAATATAACTGTATTACAAATGTGTGAAACAGCTTCTTTGAAGGGGATGAGGTCATCTGCTGACCTAAGTAATTTTGGAATAGAGTAGATTCCATAAGGATTAAATGTAAAATAATTTACATGTAAGAAGCACTTTAGTTGGTGAAGTTATTTCCCATAGTGTATAGATTAACAATTTTAATTTTGCCATATATGTATACTAGAATTAAACAAGTAGATGGCAAGTGAATGGGAGAGTCTAGTTTCTCACTGTTGGAGTGGGAATTTACACATATGCTAGGGAAAGAGAGTAGAGTAACTCTTGGCAGTGGATTAGAGTTGAAGGTAGGAGTATGAACTCATTCATTTTAATAAAGATTTTAAATATGTCAATTACATATTTACACTTATATTTATAAAAATTATAAATTTTGATTACAAGGATTAGTCTATACACTTATTTTTCCTTTCTGTATCAGCTGAGAGAGCCTAAGAGCAACAATACTCTAGTAGCAAAGATCACACCTAGTGCCTAGGACCCAGAGTTTGGTTTCTAATACCATGCTCCAATAAAAAGAACCACAACTCTTAGGAGGAATAGCTGATTCTAGGAATAGGGCAGGGAATGTATAATATGAACCTGAAGTATTTTACACCACCAGAAAAATAATAGTGTTGAAAAGAAAAAAGGCTGGACACATAAAAATCCCTCTCCCCTACAATTTGAGAGCATGTCAAAGGACACAGGAGACCACTGGAAAAGCACCGACTATCCAAATATCGAACAATTTGATCAAGAACAAATTAACATTAAATTTTAACTATAAAACAAATACCCATGAGTTGATTTCAGTGAAATTAATGATTAAATAAATGAGGAAACAAATCTTTCATGCAGAAGAATTTGAAATTATTTATGTTAACTATTCCGTCTTCAAGGAAGTAGAACATAATTCTCCATTAAGTGGGGACATTCCTCCAGTATTTTATGGAAAGAGGGAAGAATTATTTTACAGTGGAGAAATCTGAAAAACAGTTATGGAGTCTTTCAATAGTGTAACCAAAGTTAACAACAATGGAAGTTAGGTTATTACTTTATACCTTTGATACAGTGAAATTAAATAGAACTGTATTCTGTGGTCAAGAACATATACTACTAGTCTAAACATAAGACACATCCCAATGGAAGGATGTTCTGAAAGATACCTGGCTATTAGTCCAAACTACCTTCCCAAACTATCAAGGTCATCAGTAATAAGAAAAATTCTCAGCAGCTGTTATAGTCAAGAGGTGCCTAAGGGCAATGACTACTACACATCATGTGATATCCTAAATGGATTTTAAAGAGAAAAAGAACATTAGATGAAAACAAGGAAATTTGAATAATGTATAGATATTAATAATGTGGCTCAATATTGATCTATTAATATAATGAATGTACCATTCTCACATTAGATATTAATAGGGGGAACTGGTATGGAATATATATTAATTCTCTATATTATCTTCCTAGTTTTTCTACAATTCTAAAACCTCTCCAAAATAAACTATGTGTGCATATATATGTGATATCCTGGGAAGTCCATAAAATCTCCAAAGAAAACTCCATTTCTATTTGTTCTTTACACCTATAAACACATTTCTGCACCCATCTTTTTTCCTGGGAAACAACTATTCTAACGTTTATTTATTTTTGAGACAGAGAGAGACAGAGCATGAACAGGGCAGGAGCAGAGAGAGAGGGAGATACAGAATCTGAAACAGGCACAGAGCCCGACGCGGGGCTCGAACTCATGGACCGTGAGATCATGACCTGAGCCGAAGTCGGATGCTTAACCGACCAAGCCACCCAGGCGCCCCTAGAAACAACTATTCTAAATTCCATAGACTGTTGAACAATTTCATAAATGATTACTTTTTTGGACATGATAGATAATTGCTAACAGTAGATATTATAAGATGGTTCAAATGTGAAGTCTCTTGATAATGCCTTTTGGTAATGGTCTGTATTAGACAGACCATATCAGCAAGGGGAAATCATGAGGGCAGGAAGAGTTATTTGTAATTAGGCTACCTAAATAAATCTTAATCCAGTCAAAAGGATACTGTGCAGAAGGTCAATGAATTCTAGGCTCTCCCAGGCATTGCTTTCTCTAACAAAATTACTATTACAGATACAGTAGGTGAAAATATCAACTTCTGTCCTCATTGTTTTACCACACTAACTTGATCACATTAGTGGGAAATGCAATAGACCAAAAAATCCAGAAATGCTTGGAATCAAAAAGGCTTAAAAATACAGAAATTCTTTTGTCTTTAGCAAAAGTCCTTACCAATTTCCTCCCCAGATCTTTGACAAAATGAAGCAAATTACACCATAATTGTGTTTCTTATTTGTTTAAGTACAATTCCTACCCCAAACCCACTCATTTTCATGAGGTGGGGCAAGGGGGTGAGGGATTTGGGCTGTTGATAGGATAATTCAAAATGGGGTTGTCCCAGTAAAAGCCTTGCTCAGACCCTATCTCAGCTTGATCATATTTCTTGTATGTTTTGTTTCCTTTCATATCTGTGGTTTAAAGAATGAAAATTGTTCCACTGTTGTGTCATTTTATTCTATTTTTCTTTTTTTTTTTTTTTTGTAAAATTCTTCTCAGCATCCAGAGGCAGCTTAACTATTGAATCTTTTCCCACTTCCCCCTAAATATACCTCCCTGAGCAATAGAAACAGAGATAAGGGATTCAGATAATGGAGTTTTCAGACATGCATTTTAAAGTGATTATGTTTAATATTTGAGGAAATGAAAACAAGAATTCTGTTAGAAATGCATATACATATAACTGACATACTCCCACAAATAGTAAAAGACTGACAACTCCAAAGAAAAATTGGCATGGGACTTGAATAGCAATTTAACATAGGATTATAGCCAAAAGTCATTAATTTGTGAAAAAGTTCCCAGCTTCATTAGTCATCAGGGAAACGAACATGAAAATAGCAATTAGATACCTCTAAATGCATACCAGAATGTCAAAAATTGAAGAGCAACAAATACCAAGTGACAATAAGGAGTGGAGCAGTGGGAACTCATTTTCAATGCTGATGGGTATAAAAATTTTTGTATGCAACATACTTTGAAAAAACTTTGGCAGTATTTTTAATGGTTAAACAATATGCACACAATATGACCCAACAATTTCACTTCTAGATGTATAGCCCCAAAATATGCATATATGAAAATGGTATGTGCAAGAATGTTTACAGCAGCATATTTCTAAAAACCAAAACCTGAGGGACACCTGGATGGCTCAGTCGGTTAAACGTTCAACTCTTTATTTCAGCCCAGGTCATGATGTCTGCACTGAGAGTGGAGCCTGATTAGGATTCTCAGACTCTCTCTTTCTCTCTGACTCTGTCTCTGTCTCTCTCTCTCTCTCTCTCTCTGCCGCTCAATTACACTATCTTTCTCAAAACAAACAAACATTAAAAAAAAACCAAAATGTGAAAACAATCTAAATGGCCATGAAGAGTAGAATAGATTGATAATTTGAGATCTCCTCATGGAATGCAATGCAACCTAGAGTCAAGATATAAAAACTGTAGGTCTGAATAGCAATTTGGGTTTGATTCACAAATTAAGTTGTATAAGAGAAGTTGGACACAAAAACATACACAATGAAGATTCATTTTATTTAACAAAACACAAGTAAACATATATGGGATTATGAATTACTACTTTGGGGATACGAGAAGGGATAGTAATTGGAATCAGTATGTTGGAGATTTCTACAATACTGGTAACTGTTTAGTGACCTGAGTGATGACACTGCTTCATGCAGAAGAATCAAACTTGAAGATGAGTTATCTGAAATTAGCCAGTTAGAGGAACAAAATTTTAAAACAAACAAACAAAACATAGGGATGCCTGGGTGGCTCAGTAGGTTAAGTGTCTGGCTTTGGCTCAGGTGATGATCTCATGGTGGTGAAACTGAGCCCTGCATCAGGTTCTGCACTCACAGTGTGGAGGTTTCTTGGCTTTCTCTTTCTCCCTCTCTCTCTGCCCCTCCCCTACTCTCTCTTCCTCTCTCTCAAAATAAATAAACTTAAAAACAACAACAACAAAAACAAAAAAAAAAACAAGATAGGAGTGAAGGAAATATGTGGGACCTAATACACTCCATTAAGAAGATAAATGTATGCATTATGGGAGTCCCAGAAGGAGTGGTGGAAAAGGCAAAAAAACTTGTGTAAGGAAATTATACATGAAGACTTCTGAAATCTTGGGAGGGGATATGGATATACAGATTCATGATGATCAAGGGACCTCAGGCAAAATCAGCATAAGGAAGATGATGCAAAGGCACATTATAATCAAATGGTCAAATGTCAAAGACAGAATTTTGACAGCAAGAGTCTGGCTGGAAATGGTTACATACAAGGGAATGAACATAAGGCTACGAGTGGATATCTATGCAGAATGCTTACAAGGCAGGAAGAAGCAGGATAACCTATTCAAAGTGCTGAAAAAAAATGAAATCTGTCAAACAAGATTACTATTATCTGGAAAAGCTGTTATTCAGAAATAAAGAGAAGAATATTCCCAGACCAAGTTAAGGGAGTTCATCCCCTCTAGACCTCCCTTACAAGAAACACTAAATGAAGTTCAAGTTGAAATAAAAGAATGCTAAGTGAAAACATGAAAACACATGAAAGTATTCAACTTGCTAGTAAAGGTAAATCTATAGTCAAAATCGGAATGCTCTAACACTGGAATAGTGATGCATAAGTCACTTAATTCTAGTATAAAATTTAAGACAGAAGTATTAAAAATAACTATAGCTACAATAAATTGTTAATATACAATATGAATATATAAAACTATGGCATCGATAGCAAAAAACGAGGTGGGAGTGTAAAAAAATAGATTTTTTTAAATGCAATTGAAGTTATCAGCGTAAAATAGACTTAGATGTTTTTCCTTAAAAAAGAGGAAATCCTGACATTTTCAACAACATGGATGAATCTGGAGGATGTAAGGCTACATGAAATAAATGAGACATAGACAAATAATGCAGGATATCATTTATAAGTGATCTAAAAGTGATCTGAAAAAGTGAAACAGAAATAGTAGAATGGCATTTGCAAGAGGCTGGGGAGTGGGAGAAATAAGATGTTGGTGAAAGAGGACAAAGTATTATGCAGGACAACAATGTTCTAGAGATCTGTAAAATATGATGGCTAGAATTAATAATACTGTATTGTATGCTTACATTTTTCTAAAAGTAGATCTTCAGTGTTATCAACACCCCCCAAAAAAGTGACGTGCTGTTAATGTTAATTAGCTTAATCATGGTAACCATTTCACAGTATATATCAATCATATTTCACACCTTAAATATATAAGTTTTACTTGTTTTTACCTCCATAAAGTGGGAAAAATAAAAATAAAATAAATTTAAAACTAAAAGTGTCGTGATGTTGCATCCAATGCAGAACAGACTGATTTTCTTTAGCACTTAGTTCTTACCCAAATTTAACAGGCCATTTCTTTACTCTGTGTTTATTGCTTAATGCAAAATAGTTTCATAATAGAAAAAAGTACCAGACAATAATTCAGTCCTAGTAAGTGACTGATATTTTTTTCATATTTACATCAGGTCTTTTAAAAGAAGTTAAAACTATAGGACAATGCACTTTAAGAACCCTCTGTAATTTAATTTTCCTCCTTTCTAGGGGTAATAATACAAATTTTGTAATTTTACCCCATTACATGTTTAGTTCAAATATATATATATATATATATATGAGGAAGCCATAAGTTAAGTTGAAACCATTATGCTTTCTAAATTTTGGTCTATTTTGTGGATAATTATTTGAAAATAGATATTTTAGTTTTACATATTTTACTCTACAATGGAAAATTCAGACTAATTTAAGAAAGCTATTTTAGTGTTTTTAGTTTTAATTTTTTTTCTGTTGTGTAACAATCCACCATCTTCTTGAATAAAATTTGGATTTCAAAGCACTCTGGAAAATGAGGGATCTAATGTCAAATTCACAGAAACTGAAAGTAGGATGTTGGTTTTCAGGGGCTGGCAGCATGTAGGAATGAATAGTTGTTCCATGGGTATAGAGTTTGTTTTCAAAATGAAAAAGTTCTGGAGATCTGTTGCACAACAATGTGAAGAATGCTTAATTTTGCATTTAAAAATGATTAAGATGATTTTTAAAAAGTGCCTTTTTCAAGGAAAATTTAAATTTGATAAATGGAGAATCCATTGCAAATATTATTGATATAATTTATATTAAAAGATGCATATGGCATATTACTTGGTGGTCAAAAAAGAATGAAATCTTGCCATTTGCTACATTGCGGATGGAACTAGAGTGTATTATGTTAAGCGAAATAAGTCAGAGAAAGACAAATATGTAATTTCAATCATATGTGGAATTTACGAAACCAAACAGATGAACATAGGGAAAGGGAAGGAAAAACAAGGTAAAAACAGAGAAGGAGGCAAACCATAAGAGACTCCTAAATCCAGAGAACAAACTGAGGGCTGCTGGAGGGGTGTTGGGAGGGGGGGTTGGGCTAAATGAGTGATGGTCATTAAGGAGGGCACTTGTTGAGATGAGCCCTGGGTGTTGTATGTAAGTGAGGAATCATTAAATTCTACTCTTGAAACCATTATTACACTATATGTTGACTAACTTTGATTTAAACAAAAAAAGATGCCTGGATATTAAACTAATATTTTGTGAGTAAAATCTGTTTTTTATAATATGTTAAAAAAGATCCTTGGAAAGTCAATATTTATCTGGGCCTGAAGACTGACACCAGAGGGTATAATCAAGAAAAAATAAATAAAAATCTGGGAATAGGCAGAGAGGATGCAGCTCCTAGGGGAAAGCTGATACTACAGTCTTTTTTTTACTGCACCTGCATAATAATCATTCAGGAGGCAGCCTGTGTGACATAAAGAACCTTGTGTCTAAATTCACTGGGCCTGGATTCAAATCCTACTATAACACTTTTTCCTTGATGACCTGGAATGCAGTGTTTAATCTTATATCAAGAATGAGTTAATAATACTAACCCTAAAAGATAGTTTTGAGGATTTGACAAAATATGTCCTTTGTCTCCATTTTCTCAAGGTGTAGCCCAGTCCTGCCAGGGTGTAGCATCTGGCAAGTGTTTAATAGTGAAACAATGGTGAATTTCTTTCTTCACTAAAATACATAGTCCTACGACCAAAACTGTTCTCTGTTAAGAATGCAATTTATATATAAATTCTGACATTTCTCCTTTCTAACAGTGATTGCAATTGAGACTATGTTTTTTTAATGTATTTCCTTTCTAAGGGTGGAATCCATATCTGACTTCTGTAAACTTCTTCTCCAGTACCTATCAGAGTAGCTGGTAGATAATTTGATACATATATATTAAATGAATAAATACAGAGCCCACAGCTTGTTCTTGTGGAGCTTACTATTTATGTGGAGAAAACCAAAAGCAAGAAATTGTGACACAAGCTATGGCAGAAATACATGAAATTGAGCTATGAATGATAGATAAAACTTTCTGGAAGATTTAAGCCACAAAGTCTTCAATTATGAGGCAGATTAATCCATGAAATAAAAGTGAAGGGGTGCCTGGGTAACCTCAGTTGGTTAAGTGTCCAACTTCAGCTCAGGTCATGATCTCACAGTCCATGAGTTTGAGCCCCACGTCAGGTTCTGTGCTGACAGCTCAGAGCCTGGAGCCTGCTTCAGATTCTGTGTCTCCCTCTCTCTCTGTCCCTCCCCTGCTCATGCTCTTTCTCTGTCTCAAAAATAAGTAAAAACATTAAAGGAAAAATTAAAAAGAAAAAAAGAAAAGTGAAAAAGTGTAATAGACCTGAAGCCTAAACAGGGAATGAATCTATATAAAGGTTAAGCTTAGAGTTTTGACTTTGTCCTTTTGGATTCGGGAAATCCATTAAAGAAGTTTGTGTTTAATACACATAACTACCTACTATTTAACAGTGTCCCAAGTTTATAATTCTCCAGATTTATTTAAGTGTAAATATCCATAGTATTTAAAGATACATAAGAATTTGCTAGTTGAATTTGTTTTTAAAGAGTATTATGAGAAAAAAACTTCATACAATGAATGAGTCAAATAAGCATGAATCAGAAAGCATCAATGTTTCTAGAATAAGTGGGATTTTAATGACTAAAATTTATGCCTTTTGAAAAATGTATTTTTTATTAAAAAAATTTTTTTAAATATGTATTCATTTTTGAGACAGACAGCGCAAACAGGGGTGGGGCAGAGAGGGAGACACAGAATCCAAAGCAGGCTCCAGGCTGTGAGCTGTCAGCACAGATTCTGATATGGAGCTCAAACTCAGGAACCGCGAGATCATGACCTGATCCAATGTCAGACGTTTAACTGACTGAGCCACTCAGGCGCCCCTGAAAAATGTATTTTAATGGAAAAAGATTGTATTCTTTATAATGTTTTAGAAAAATATTAAATATTTTATATATAATTATCCATTACTCATTTTGACAAATTATTCTCTGAGAAAACATACTCTGTTTATAAGCAGTAATGGTTGAGTGAATTGTACATACATTTAAAGAATGAATACCAATTCTTCTTAAACTCTGCCAAACAACAGAAGAAAAAGGAACACTTCAAAAAATGTCAGATCCTTAACTGACTGAGCCACCCACTTGCCCCTCCACTAGTGTATTTTTAACCTTGATTATTGAATTATTCATTTCTGATTATTTTTATGTTTTCACTCTTTGTTGAGAGTCTCACTGAGATCCTCCACTCTTTTCTCAATTCCAGAGAGTATCTTTATAACTATTACTTTAAATTATCTATCAGGCATATTACTTATGTCTGTTTCATTTAGGTCTCTTGCTGTGATTTTGTCTGTTTTGTTTTTTTTTGTTTTGTTTTGTTTTGTTTTCATTTGGGACATATTCCTCTGTCTCCTCATTTTGTGTAACTCTCTGTGTCTGTTTCTATGTGTTAGGAAAGTCAGCTATGTCTCCTGCTCTTAAGCAGTGGCTTTACAAAAAAGAGATACTTTAGTTCCCTGCAGTACAATGTCCTCTGTTCACCAGATCCTGGAGCTTCTGGGATGTCTCATATGTATGTTTCATGTGCCCTACTATTGTGGCTGAGCCACATTTTCCTTCAACCCAGTTGTCTGCTGTGGCTCTCTTTTTGCCTCGTATGGGCATGGTTTGGTCCCTGTGCTGTTAATGGGCTGGTCTGGGGTCACCTGGGGCTTGACTTGGGTCAAAACACATGTTTGCCAGGGCCAAATGGCACCAGAGTACAGGGTGCTTTCCCTGTGTTGTCCCTGTGAAGTTTTGGTTGGTGAGTGTGGCTTTCTCTGGTAGACCAGATGTCTGTCCCTATCCCACTTCTGGGGCTGCAGTTGAACTATGTTTGTGGCTATCTTCCTCTCTCCCCAGGATAGGAGTCCCTTTGTAGTGGTTCTGGCCCTGCCAGGACTGCTTGCACACTACCATGCCTGTGGTCCTGCTTTGGATGAATTCTTACTGAGGAGGGTTTGGAAGGGGCACATCCATAAGAGAAGATGGGGGTGGGACACTTGGTGTTAGCCAAGTGTGAAATCATCTGCTGCGTGAGGGGAACTTTAGCTACTTTGGAGAACTGTAGAGGGCTGTTTGGAGGGGAGGGTCCACAGGAAAGATAAGATGGGGTGTGCTTTTATGAAGCTTGATACTGAGTGTTCCCACTGAGCTTGTTCCCACAGTTGTCCTGTATCTATGCAGCTGGGCAGGAGAGGTAAATGTTACGGCAAACTCTTTTGTTTTTGTAGAACTGTCTGAAATATCCCTGCCCCTCTAGCACATGTTCTGAAATTAGTAAATAAATCTTCCTCTTCCTATACCCCAGGTTTTTTTTTTTTTCCCAAGCTACAGCTTTTATGCTTTATCTCAGCAGTTATTTATTATACTATTTCTTTAAGGGTGATAACTTAGTTTCCAATTGCTTTCTGGCTTTCCCAGCTTTGAACCTATTTATTTTTTTTAAAGTTTATTTATTTTGAAAGCAAGAGCACGCAAGTAGGGAAGGGGCAGAGAGAAAGGGAGAGAGAGAATCCTAAGCAGGCTCTGAACCATCAGTGCAGAGCCTGTTGCAGGGCTCAATCCCATGAACCAGAAGATCATGACCTGAGCTGAAGTAGGACACTCAATTGGCTGAGCCAGCTAGGCACCCCAAGCCTATTAATTTTTTAATGTTAAGTGTTAAGCCTCACTGATTGTAAGAACTTGCAAAGTTAAGCCCCTCTGGTTTTCAAAGTGAAATGTTATGGGGATTCGTATTCCCAGTGCAGGTCCTTCATGCCTGGTGTGCCTAATGTGGGGTCTGCTCTTCTCCCTTCTCTGTGCTTGCGGTGTCCCTCCTGCTGCAGTTTCGTAGCTCAGTTTGGTTCCTGAGCATGTCTCTGGCCTTCCTACCCTTTTTGATGTGGCCTCTTCTCTATGTTTAGCTGTGGAGAGTCGGCTCTGCCAGTTGTCAGGTCATTTTCTGGGTTGTTTCCACTGATGTGGGTGTTATCTAGGTGTATTTGTGGGAGAGGTAAGGTTAGGACTCCACTGTCTTCCCTGGAAGTTTCCATTGAATAATTCAGTCTTGGTAGGTTTTATGTTTCTAGGAATTTATTCATTTCTCCTGGGTTGTTCAATTTGTTAATATCTAATTATTTATAGTAGTCTCATCATCCTTTTTATTTCTGTAGTATTAATTGTAATGTCTCCTCACATTTATAATTTCATTTATTGAAGTCCTGTCTCCCTTTTTCTTGACAAATCTAGATAAAAAATTGTCTATTTTACCTTTCAAAACATCAGTTCATAGTTTCATTAATCTTTTCTTTTGTCTGTAGTCTCTTTTTCATTTATTTCATCTCTGATCTTTGTTATTTCCTTCCTTCTGCTAACTTTGGGCCTTTCCCCCTAGTTCCTTGAGTTGCAAAGTTAGATTGTTTCCTTGAAATGTCTCTCTTTTCTAAAAGTAGTTTTCCATTGTAACTTTTCCTTTTTTTGCTGCATCCCACAAGTTTTTGCATGCTGTGTTTCCATCTTCATTTCTCTCAAGATTTTTTTTTCTCTTTTGATTTTTTTTAGCCTATTGGTTGTTCAAACATATGTTTGAACATAAGTTCCACGTATATGTGAAATTTCTAGATTTCTTTTTGTAATTGATTTATAGTTTTATACCATTGTAGTTGGAAAAGATGTTTAACATGATTTCAGCCTTCTTTAGTTTATCAAGACATGTCTTTTGGCCTAATATAACAGCTATTCTGGAGAATGTTCCATGTGTGCTTGAGAAGAATGCTTCTTTTGCTACTTTTGAGTTGAGTTCTATAAATATCTGTTAGGTCCATCTGGTCTAATGTGTCTTTTAAGTCTAATGTGTCCTCATCAACTTTCTGTCTGAATGATCTATCTATTGTTCAGAGTGGGGAATTGAAGTCTCTTGCTGGTATTGCATTGCTGTCTATTTCTCCCTTTAACTCTGTTAATATTTGCCTCATATGTTAAGATGTCTCTATGTTGGGTACATAACTACCTACAAATGTTACATCCTTTTGATGAATTGACCTCTTTATTATTATGCAGTTTATTATTATGCAGTTTTTTGTCTTTTGGCTTAAAGGTCTGTCTTGACTGATATAGCTATTGTTGCTTTCTTTGATTTCCATTTGAATGGAATATCTTTTTCCATCTCTTCACTTTCAGTGTATGTGTATCCTTAAAACTGAAGTGAGTCTCCTATAAGCAGTACATAATTGGATTTTGCCATTTTTTGTAATCTTTATTTTTGAGAAAGAGAGAGACAGAATGTGAGTGTTTGGGGGAGGCAGAGAAAGAGAGAGAGAGAGAGAGAGAGAGAGAGAGAGAGAGAGAGAGAGACAACATCCAAAGCAGGCTCCAGGCTCTAGGCTCTAAACTGTCAGCACAGAATCCAAGATAGGGCTCCAACTCATGAACTGCAACATCATGACCTGAGCCAAAGTTGGACGCTTAACTGACTGAGCCACCCAGGTGCACCTTGGGTCTTGTCATTTTTTAAATCTACTTAGCCACTCTATGCTGTTTAGTTATTATTTATTCAGTCAATTTACATTTAAAGTAATTAGTAATAAGTACAGACTACTGTTGCCATTTTATTACATTTTTTCTTATGAGTTTTTAATATCATTTTTTGCTCCCTTTGTGAATTAATATTTTTTTTTACAGTGACATGTTTGAGTCCTTTCTCTTTGTCTTTTGTGTATCTACTACAGATTTTTTGCTTTTGTGATCACCATTAGGCTTACATAAAATATCTTATAATTATGGCCATCTCTTTTAAGCTGATAACAACTTAACTTTAAACAACAGAAAATTTCTTCAATATTACACTCACCTCACATTTTTTTTGTTTTTGATGTCAGAAGTTACATTTTTTTATATTGCAATATTACCAGATTATTGTTATTTTGATACTTTTATTTTTTATCCTTCATACTAGGCTTATAAGTGATTTACCTAAGACTGTTGCAACTTTTGAGCATTCTGAATTTAACTGTATATTTACTGTTACCAGTGAGTTTTATACTTCCATATGTATTCCTGTCAGTAATTAGCATCCTTTTGTTTCCACTTAAAGAACTCCTTGTAATATTTCTTTTACTACCTTTCTAGTGATAATTAAATTCTTCAGCTTTTGTTTTTCTGGAAAACTCCTTTTATTTCCTTTAATTCTGATGGACAGCTTTGCCAGTTGAGTTTTGTTGTTGTTTTTGTTTTTGCTAGCAGCTTTTTTTTCTTTCAGCACTTTGAATATATCATACCACTCCTATTTAGTCTTTAAAGTTTCTGCTGAAAAATCTGCTTATAGTCTTACGAGGTTTCCTTTGCATATATCAAGTTGCTTTTCTCTTCTTTAAGGTTCTCTCCATTTCTTTAGTATTTGAAAAGTTAATTATAATGTGTTTCAATGTGGTCTCTTTGAATTCATGTTATGTGGTGGTCTCTGGGCTTTCTGGATTTAGATGTCTGTCTCTTTTCCTGGGTGAGGGGCATATTCAGCTATTATTTCTTTGAATATGCTTCTTCCCTTTTCTCTCTCTTTCTCTTCATGTTGGGGTGCCTAAAATACTTATAGTGTTCCAATTGATGGTATTTCATATGTCTTGTAAGCTGTCTTCACTCTTTTTCATTCTGTGATTAGATGTATTCCATTGCCCTGTCTTTGAGTTTGCTGATCCTTTCTTCATTTTATCTAGTCTGATGTTGAATTTTTCTATTGTTTTTTTTTTTTTTTCAGTTCAATTACTATATTTTTCAGCTCTGTGATTTCTGTTTGTTACCTTTTTCTATTTTCTGTTGAGATTCTCACTTTGTTCATGCATTGTTCTTGGTGTTCATCTGATCTTGGTGAGTATCTTGATTTCCATTATATTGAACTGTATCAGATCAAAACACTTATTCTTTCACTAAATATGTTTCTGGATATTTGTCATGTTATTTTGTTTGGAATATATTTCTTTCTTTCTTTTTCTATGACCATGTGGTTTTTAATATTATATAAAACATCTACCCTCCCAATCTTGGCAGAGTGGATTCATATAGGATATAAATCTCATCAATCAGCCTGGCCCAAACTCCTACTTGTCTTTGACACTTTTTGATTGTCGACTTTCTTTCTTTTTTTTCGTGGCTCCCAGAAGTGGAGAGCATGCCAAAACCTGCCAGTGTTGCAAAGGGGAAGGTTGCACTAAGCACCTAGATGCAGACTAATTAGAATCTGGACCCTTAAGGCAGCAGCTTGGAAAGTACTTGAAAAAGTTTTTTTTCCAGAAAGAAAAGAGATAGAATTTTTTTACCCTGTTCCCACTGAGCTGAGCCCTTGGAAATAGGAAGCACTTTGGCTGTGAGAGCCAGGCAATACAGGGACCACATCCCTTGGGTGGCTACAATAAAGCAGAGGCACAATGTGTGTGCAAACTCTTTGCAGGGAGGGCAATGTGGAGTGGGCTGGAGAGAGAAGGAGGGAGAGTGGTCTAGCAGGCTTCCCCACTTTCTAGGGAGGTTTGCAGCTGCTTGTGGGTCTCATGGGTGCAAGCCCCACTGGCTTTCAAAAATAGTCAATTGGGGGAGTGCTGTCTCTCCAGTGGGAGTCTTAATGTTTTGATTGCTAGTTTTGGGGTCTAAATCTTTTGCTACTCAGGAAGAAGCTGAGAGTTAAAGGTTCCTGCCTGATTATATGGCACTGTGAAAGGATTGTGGTTTATGGCAAGAGTGTATCTCAGCCATTCTTATCAGTAGGTATTTTTTTTATTCTCCCTATATGTAGTAGTCATTCATCTAGTTTCTGGGTCTCTTTCAGGGGATTGCTCAGCATATAGCTGTAAATTCAGTGCACAAATGTCAGGAGAAGTGCTCAGGAACCTCCTATGTTGCCATCTTGTCAACTCCCCCAAGCTTTAATTCACTAATTCAAAAAAATATATATTATATTCTGTTGTATCAATAACCATAATTTATTTATTATCTTCTTGAATAAAGAATTAGTTTTTCTCTTATTTTTAGCTGTTACAAACAATTTTCATGTAGACATCATTATATACATTTCTTTTTAGTGTTAACTGAGTTTATGTGTGGGGTACTTTCTGGAAACAGAATTACTGGGAAACTGCATTCAAATTTTGATATATTTACTCAAATTTACAAAGAAAAATTTAGCACCTTACATGCTTCCCTTTATTGTGTGGGAGTATTTGTTTTTCAGCACTCATACCAATACTATGTTTATATCAGTTAACATTGTATTTTATCTTTACAATAACCCTATAAGGGAATGGTAAGACTTTATCACCTATTTTATAGAGGGATTACTGAGGCAGATAGAAAATAAATAATTTTCCCAAGGTTATTTAATCTCTTGTAAGGGGGTTCTTCTGTGCACTCAACCTCAATATTCTGTAGCGTCTTAGATTATGTATTTGTTTTGTGTGGTTTTTAAGACACCAAAATATTTACCAATATTTTCTTTCAAAACATGTATGTGTTCATATTTCTGAAAACTTTTCTCAAATATATCTATAACACTATCCTCAAAAACTACTGCACTGCAGCTAACAAACTCTCAGACTTCAAAAATGACCTTAAGTTTTAAATCTTCTGAAAAGCCTATCTTGGATTTCCTTGCTCCACTGCTACCATGCTATTTCTGTTACTTATATCTCTTCTTGCTTAGTCATTTCATGGGTACAAATTATATTTTTTCTTCATTTATTCCCTATTAAACTGTGACTTCCTTGAAGGCATTCCCAGCTTTAGAAGCCCAATAAAGCACTAAGTGTTTCTTTGTTGTTGTTGAATGAAAGAGAATACTTGCCCTTGAGCAGATCATTGATAATTTGTGATAATAGATATGCAAACATTTATCCATGTGAGCCTATTAAAATTCTACCTATTATGCCAGGCACCAAGATGTCCTTTATTAATCTTTCTGAAACTTATTTTATTTTTTTATACTATGTTCTTTTCTAAGTTTATTTCTTTTGAGAGAGGGAGAACACAAGCAGGGGAGAAACAGAGAGAGGGGGAGCGAGAGAATCCCAAGAAGGCTCCGCACTCTCTGTGTAGATGTGGTAGAGCCTCTCCCTAAGGAATGTGGTGAAAATGTCAAGAAAAGCTAGGGCATCCTGGCTATGTGTGCATGGGCAACACTCCTCACGACTCTGTAACATAAAGCACCCATTCAGACTGTATGTTACCATAGATGGGAGACAAAAGAGCAAAAATTGTACAAGAGGCAATGCCCCGCTACACTCGCGGCCCAGCCTTTTGGGTCTTAGCCTGCTGAGCCCGTGCTGGCACGAATAAAGCTGCTTCCTGGAAAGAAAAGCCCTGGTGTCCAACTCTCTGTGTGTAACTCACCACTACATGAAGACCTATGTGGGTCTCAAACTCACAAATGTGAGATCATGACCTGAGCCTAAATCAGGAGTCAGAGGCTTAACCAACTGAGTTACCCAGGTGCCCCTGGAACTTATTTTAGATGAATGTCTCTTTCCAGGTATTCCCATGGGATGACATTTTAAATAATTATCATAATATTTATTACCTTTTAATATCTCTCTAGACTCCCAAATCTCTAGCACATAGCAGACTAGACAACAGAAGAAATAGAACAGGCTATATCCCTTTACCAAAAAGTTTCTCAGCCTTTTCTTAAGTTATGATCTTTTTATTACTGTAAAACAATCTTGTATTTTTAATGTCCTATAAAGTTTCAAAATAATAAAATAGCATAACTGTCTCAGTTTCTCCGTACCAAATCCTTCTATACATTGTCACCAGATTATTTACTTACAATATGCATTTGTGTTTCTCACCTCATTATTTCCATTCGCAGGATTCCTCACTTCTCTTTGGCTACATTCTCAGCCATCGGTATGCTGTAATTCACATAGACTCCAAACTCTAACGATTCCATAATAGTTGTTGTCTTCTTTATTTATCAAATACTAGGTTTTTCTATGAAAATTTTGAGATGATTGCCTCCTATTTCTGAGAATATCTTAGAACTAGGTGTGGTGGTAAAATAGATTGTAAACCCCACATGCTCTGCCAGATGTTCAGGGTTGCAGAGCTCCATTATTCCTGTCAGTCTGGATGTCCTCTGCTTCTTTATATGTAAGCTAAGGTAAGAAGATAGAGGACACAACCACTTCTTCACACAGGAACCCAAGTTCCATGATTTTCCCCAGACATTCCCAGAAGCCCAAACAAAGCAAACCTGAACCAGAAGGGCTGGCTCAGGTGGTAACCTTGAGTCCATCAGGGCTTCCCTGGGGCAGGTCCAGTGGGAGATGGTTGCTCTGGACTCTTCCCTGTGCCTCATGTATATCTGTGCTCTGGAGTTTTCTTTTTTCTGCCCAGTACAGGCATATCTTTTTTTTATTGTGCTGGACTTTATTGCGCTTTGCAGACAATGCTTTTTTTTTTCTTTTACAAATTTCAGGTTTGTGGCAACTCTGCATCTAGCAAGACTGTTGTCTGTTGGCACAATTTTTCCAACAGCATTTGTTTTCTTTGTGTCCCTGTGTGACACTGTGGTAATTCTCACAATATTTTAAACTTTTGCATTATACTTTGTTATGATGATCTGTGGTCCGTGATTATGATTTGCTGAAAGCTCAGGTGATAGCATTTTTTAGCAGTAAATGATTTTTTAATTAAGGTATATACATTGTTTTCTTAGACATAATGCTATTGCATACTTGACTTCCATATAATGTAAACATTCAAAAAATTTCCTTGATTTTCCTTATTGTAATATTTGCATTATTGCATGGTCTGGAACCTGCAATAGCTCTGAAGATTTCCAGGTGCTGCTTAGAAGTCCTCTGCTCCAAGTACTCAGTAACTGTCATCATGTAGATCAAGCTTGTAAATCAAGCTTCTAAGGTCTGATCTTTGGTGATCTAAAGCACTATTTTGGTGTTCTGAGAAGTTTATATAAGCTTCCAGAGAAACTGTGGAGCCTTTGGGCTGTCTAATTATAGGACCTGGATATCACCATCACAAAGCTAATAGGAATGCCTCATCTGATATTTGTAATGCAAAATCATGAATATAAAAAGTTTTTTGAAAAGTATGAATAAGGAGTCTCAGTTTAAAAAGAAGTGGCTGTAACAACAGTTTAATGTGTCCAACATTATAGAAATGGACCATTATGTTTCAGATAAGGGGTTATAGTTACAGTAAAGCAAGTATTTCATGGATCAATATATAAATTATTTTAAGAAACTTTATACTTCTGAAACCATTAAGTTCAAGGCAGAATATGTGAGAGATGAAGAAATAGAGAAGAAAGGCCAAGCTACAAAGCTTATGAAGCAAAGCCATGTATTAATTGGGATTTATACATCAGTGAGGAGATAGGTCTGATGAGGAAAATAGGTGGATGTCAGAATATTAGAGAGAGAGAGAGAGACCACTGTGTCAGCATGGAGTGTTTTCTGGTGTGCCCTAGGGTGCAGGTATGTTTATAAAGATGCTTGAAAAATCTGAGGAGACATTCATGCATGGAAAAGAAGACCTACAGCTATTTTTCACTGTTTAATGTTCAATTTGTTAAATTCACATATCTTATTGAAGAAAAGTTTGAAAGCCAGTTTTTCTTGAGCACTTAAACTTTGACTATGTACTTGACTAAACTGTCTTTAACATTTTAAACTGAAATTACAAATTGAAATATCTAGTAGAATAATGAATAATAGTTTCCATGTTGTCTTAGAATTGTAGTGAAAGCCTTGTAGCTAAAAATAATATGCACTCAACACGCCAATATATCCAAGACAAATGCTAAGAAAATGAACTCAGCAGATACATCACATCAATACTTACTAATTTTTCACACACTGTTACCATTACTTTTCCTAGGTGTACACACTCTCTCTCTCTCACCACACACACACACACACACACACACACACACACACACACACAAGGGATTTTAAGGGGAAATCCTAGAAACGGGGATTAATTTTCCTAGTGGGAGATTGTTTCCTTCTCTTTCCCTAGGTGGGACATGCAGGGCATTGTCTCTTCCCACTGCTTTAGAAGTAAGCAAGAGAGTAGCTTCAAGGTAATCATCTCTGATGAGTTAGAGTGCCTATAAGGTGGGAGAAATAGATATTGACTTATTTAATAGACTTTTAATAGACATTGGGCTATCCTTTGTGCAAATTTTAGCCAGGGACTTAGTGAAGTGGATAGAAATGGCAGAAAGAAGACATGGGACAACAGGGCACATACAACTTTCATTGTATGGTCTAAGTCAATATTTTGAAAGATAGCCCGGCTTTCTCTCTCCTTTGAGTACCCTAGCCAAGAAAGTTGTCTGGTAGGAAATATTAACCCAGCTGTGGGAAACTATACATTGTTCCACAGGGAAGAGAAGCTGACGAGTGATTGGAGGAGGTCAGACTGGAGCGTGATGCACTCATCAGGTAATAATGAAGTGATGAAAAGGTAAAATATTTAGAGCCCTGGCTTCAAGTCGCTCACATATAAAGATGCAGGAAGCTTTTCTTCTTTTTTTTCTTTTCTTCGTCAGTTAAGGTGGACAAGAAAATAACTAAAATACAATACAAATTGTAATGGAATTGAGCATATGAGAGCTAGCTCTGCCCCATACATGTCTATATCTTCCTTGAGGATCCACAACCTGAGAAGTTTCAATTCTGTGGTAGATTTAACTTGGAAAGGAGGAAGAAAAGGAGTCAGCAAGGTAGATGGATATAGCAGGTAGCTGTCACTGTATTATAAAGTATCTTGAAACCAGAGCCTTAGCATTTAGTTTAGTACTGATGACTATGGGAAATCATAAAGAGATTCAATCTGTTGAGATGGAGCCCCCACACAATGAGGGGAAGTTTATGCTTAATTGAGTCAGATCTGAACTGTTCGGATTCAGTATTTAAGAAGGATAGGAGTTTTCAGGATTGTGGATGCCAGATGATGAGGTTCTAAACAGGAAAGGACTATAAACTACAAGGAAAAACCAAATCAAATAAGCCAAAGTTATCACCTAAACCAATTGTTACTACTAAACTGCATCATTAAGTCTGCACTATTTTCAGGATTATAGGGTGATAGCATAATATGACCCAAAGTCAAAACACAGGAAAACTTATATTTGCTTTTGAAAGAACTACAGTTTAGCATTCTGATATTCAATTTCCCCTTGGGGGTTATGTAACCCTCTACTCAGAAGCATCACTAAAAATATCTCTAAACTAGACAAGTTTCTTTGTCTTACAGTTGTCATAATTCAGGACTTTATCATCTGGAACCATTTCAACTGTATTGTTATTAGTATCCCAGATTCTTGGTTTCTTTCTACCTCCAATTTCCGGCCTTACATATGCCATGAGAATCTTAAAATATATTTTTCTTCTGTTAATTCATAACCCTGGAATAATATTCTGTTTCATAGTTAAACCCCAAATCTAACAACTTACTTCAAAATTAATTCCATACCTACATGCACATCAGCCAACTAAGAACCATCCTTCTTTTTTTTCTCCCAAATTCATAGCTAGCCATCTAAGGCTCTGTCTTAAATTCATAGTTTGTCATAACTTTAGAGTCTCTTAAGTATTTCAAACTTCAGTTCATAAATTTGTTCATAAAGAACTTAGTAGTGTCTCACAACCATGAATAGGTCTATACCACCTACTGCACAATTTTTCATGACCTTCAAACTCTGAAGTTTCTTTAGGTTCATTGTTTGTTTGACTTTGTAGCTTAGTTGATTGTTTTCTTCCTCCCTTCCCTCCCTTTCCTTCTTACATGAATTTATTTCTGATAGACTTGAAATGGCTTGAAATCAGCTATCTGGAGGCTGATTTGCAGACAGATTAGGTGATAATATTGGATTTGGCTCAAGTGTACATATCTTGGCTTTTTTTCTGGAAAGTCTTTCAACAAGTCATGCACCACAGCCCATAAAAGTTTTCTTTCTAGTCAGTAAAGTTTCTGCTTCCTTGAAGAGGAGCTAAAAGTTGGACCTCAAATGAAACCCTGTCACAGTAATTGTGAGAGAACAAAGACATTCTTGTCATCCCCCCATCCCCATTTTTCTAGAACTTACTTCATCAGTCATCCCGGTTCTTTATTTAACCCTTCCGGTCTGTTGTGTTTATGAATACCTTCATGTATTTCTCATAATAAAATACTGATTCTTAGATATACATAACATCTCTGTCTTGACTTCTTTTTACTACCTACAAATACTGTAGTCATTGTTCATTTACTTCAATATATGCAGTCTATCAGCACCACCATTATAGGAGTTTCATCAACTTGTTTATACTCATATGTAGTAATTTCCTTTCAATATATTCTTCAACATATTAGCTAAACTTAAGTTTGCCAAAACACTTTCCTTCCCTCTTCAGCATCAGTAAGCAATGCTATGATATTAAATAGCTTTTAATTGTTATCTTTATGATATACAAATAAATATAACAGTAATTCTCACAAGAATTATTGGAACTAAATATTCTTATTCCTTAGAAAAAAATTCATCTTGAAATTTTCCAGTGGCTTTGAATGTGTATCCAGCAAGTAATTTGGCTTATAATCTTTGCATAGTAAAACAACTTTCCCTTGAAAATATGGAATATGTTTCATATTTTTGCCCATTCTGAGCTAATTATATATGTGAGTTAGATTGTGATAGTTGTTTGGCAAAGACTAATGCCAACTATTAAAAAATTAGACTATTAAGAATAATTAAAAGGCAAGAACTCTTTCCTGGGGCCTTTTAATATTGTCATGATCAGATATTTAAACGTAAATAGAGTTATTTAATTCCAAGTGAGAAAATTCTTGAAATATGCAAATAGAAAGAAATCATCATAGGGTAAAATTAGAGTAGCAATAGCTATGCCTTAAATCATTGAAACATAACAGTTTAAAAAATTGTCGCATTTTGAATTTGATTATCCTGTCTTTAAGATTGTTATAAACAAGTATCATCGTTTAACAAATGGATAAAGTTTCAAACTAAGATGTTTTGCAATATCATGATTAAAAAATGGCTGATCTGCATTTCCTTGATGATTAGTGTGCAAACATATTTTCATGTACCTGCTGACCATTTGTATGTCATCTTTGAAGAAATATTTTATTCAAGTCTGTTGCACATTTTTGATTGGGTTGTTTTCTCACTAGCAAGTTATAGGAGTCCTTGTATATATTGAATATTAATCCCTTATCAAATAAATGGTTTGGAAATATTTTCTCCCATTTTATGAGTTCTCGTTTCACTGTGTGTGTGTGTGTGTGTGTTTTGTTTTGGCTGTGCATAAGATGTTTAGTTTGATGTAGTCCCACTATCTATTTTTTGTTTTTATTGCCTATGTTGGTAATGTCATTTGTAGGAAATTATTATTTAGACCAATATCATGAAGGTTTTCTCTTTATGTTTTCTTCTCAAGTTTATAAATTCAGTTTTTAGATTTAAATCTTTAATCCTAATTTTGAGTTGGTTGGTGTGTATGGTGTAGAATATGGTCCAATTTCATTATTTTCCATGTGGCTATTCAGATTTTCTAGCACCGTTTCTTGCAGAAACTATCCTTTCCCCAAAAGAGTAGAATGGTGGTTGCTAGGGGCTTTAGGGAGAGGGAAATGCAAAGTTGTTGTTCAATGTTCAAGTTTCAGTTGTACAAGATAGATAAGTTCTTGAGATCTACTGTATAACATCGCACCTACAATGTGCAATGTGCACCTATAGTGTGCAATTAAAAATTTTGAGAGACTAGATATCATGTTAAGTATTCTTACTTCAGCAAAATAGGAAGTGTCTGAAGCACTTTCAAAACCAAGGTTCTTGGAATCTAAATTTAAGCTACAATTCAATGTATAGTAGGGATAAGTATATACTTAGGTTTAACTTGAAGTACTTACAGTTGATTTAGCCATACACCTCAGATAACATCATATTATCATATTGCCTTTTAAAATGTTACTCATTTTTTTCATTTTATCGTTATACCCCACTTTTATTCCCTACTCCTTTCCATAGCCATTCAAACTATTCAATATCTATGATTTTTTCGTTTTCTTGTTAAAATAAATATCTTCTCTGTGTGTATTTTTATTTTACATAATAACATTTCACATATTTTACATTTTATGTTGCTTTTTCAAAAATCCCATGTTAAGGCCTATGCTTATTTCTATGTGCAAATACAATGCATTGGTTCCAGTATGATGCATATGTTTCATAGCATTATCCATTCTCTTAGTGATGCATGCCCAGGTTGCCTACAATTTTCAACCACTACCAAAAATGTGCTACACAGAATATTCTTGTATACTTTTACTATAGACCCGTTTGAGAGTTTTTGAGACTATACACTTAAGAACATAGTTGCTTGTCTTAGGTGATGCACATACTGTTGTCACTAAGACTGACTCAGTTACTTTACAGAAGGTCTATATTAGTCTCTATTGTCATTAGCAGGGCAAAAATGTTCCCATAAGACTCCCACCAATATCTGGACTTTATAAGCATTTCTTTATACATACATGTGTCTATACAATTCTAGCTTAGAATATGACTTCTTTGTGAATAAGGAAACAAGAGACCATGACATAGTATATAGTTTTTAGTAAATGTACAAAAATATACCTAAACCTTAAGAAAAGATTAAATGCTGGAATTAGATTTAGTGAGTTTTTATATCTCTGATTTTTATTCAAGAGAGGAACTAGACTCTGTTATAGCCAGATAAATTGGATCAAAGCTGCAGCTACATTAGTAAATGGCCAATAATCCTCTCCCTTAATACCCCCAAAATAGGGCTTCTGGAAAACTGTGTTGGAAATATTTATTTTAATGAAATAAAGATCCTCCTACTCAGCACTTCACACACTTCATATAACATTTCACATCACCTTCAAGATTTGTTCTTAAAAACCTTGCATGGGCAGGAGAGCAGGCAAAATTTCTGCCTTCAAAGGTATATTCTGGTAGGAGTATATAGATAATAAATATATATGTATTTACTATATATATGTGTATATATATATATATAAGTAGATATTTATGTATACATGTATGTGCACATAGATACTTTATATACACACATATATAGATACATGTATATATGCATCTCTCTTAAAGATATATGGATGTATATATGTATATAGATGCATATATTAGAAAGAAGCATATGTACACATCATTGTATACACATATGGATATCTATATTTATACAGATGCATATGTTAGAAAGAAGGATATGTACACATCTATGTATACATGTAAATGTATATATGCATATATAAATGTACATATATGTATATACTTGCATAGATATGATATATGATGTAATGCCAGGTAGTAGTAGCTATTACAGTGAAAAGGTAAGGATAAAAGGACAAGAATGGATGAGTCAAAATGGAACTGACCTTAGATTGGATTGTATAAAGATGGAATCTGAGCAAAAAATTTCAAAGCGAGGAAATGACCCATGCAGCATGTGGATCTAGAATGCTCCAGGAAAAGGAGACAGTAAGAACAAATATCTTAAAGAGGTGTCATTTGTGAAATGTTCTACAAATAATGAAACCAGTGCTACTAGAATACAATGAGAAAGGAGGTATGCCAATTCTAATAAGTTTCATTTTACTTTATGTTAAGGGAAACTAATGAAGGGCTTTAAGACAGATGTAATAGCATATCTATATTTTATAAGAATTACTCTGTGATATGAAATAAAAAATAGACTCTAGGTGGATGAAATAGAAGCAGGGAGAGCCTTAGGAAACTATGTTAATGTTTCAGGTGAATCATGATGTCTGGTTTGAGCTACTTACTGTGGTAGTGGTAGAGATGATAAATGTCTGAATTTGGGATATATTGGGAAGGCAGCACCATCGTGATTTGCTGATAAACTGTAAATGAGGAAAAGAGCAAAAAGGAATTCAAGGATGAGTGCAGGCATTTGGTCTGAATAACTTTAAGAAGAAAGTGTCATTTACGGGGATGAAAACACTGGCATAGAAGAGGGTTGAGGGAGGGAAATGATTAGTTTGACTTTGTAATATTTCTTTTGAGACCTATGAATCCAAGTGAAGCTTTTCCTATTGACACTTGGCTGTTGTATTTCCAAAGATTAGTCTATAGATATTAATGGAAAGTCATAAGGGAATAACTTTTCAGACTGTAGACTAAATGAGACCATGTGGAGAATAAAAATGTAGATTAAGAGGTCCAAAGATTGAGCTTTAGTAACAACATTTGAAGAGTTTAAGAGATTCCACCAAAGACACTGAGGAACTACAATGAAAGTAGAAGAAAAAGTGAAACAAAAGATGTTCAAAAAACTCAGTAAGGAAAGTATTTCAAGTAGGAAGGAATGATCAGCTATGTCAAGTGCTGGTGATAAAACAAAGCACTGAGAATATGCCATTGGGTTTCACAATTAGAAGTTATTGATCACCTTGGCAATTATGGTTTCAGGAATAGAAGTCTGAAGTACATGGGTTTCAGTCAGAATGGAAGAAGGGATGCACTGACAGGACATAGACATTTCTTCTTAGGAACTTTGCTTTGTAGGGAACATAAAAATAGAGTGGTATTTGGATTGGAGCCAAGGGAATGTTTTTTGTTTGCTTTTGGTTTCCCTATGGGGTGAGAAATATTTCAGCAATTGTGATAACGTGAGTGATGCAGTTGTACAAAGAAAAACTGTGAAGTAGAAGAGAGAGAACATATGTGAAAATTGCTTAAATCTAAGAGTTAAAGAGAAATGTAATTAAATTCATTATAGGCCCAATTTTTCGACATTATCCTTTATTACACCTTTTTGTTTTAATTCCCCCTCCTATAAGGGCCAAGAATTTTCTCCTGCCTCTTGAATTTGTGTTTGGCCATGTGCCTTGCTTTAATCTGTAAAATGAGACAGAAATGACAGAATGACTAGTTAACTCAAAAGGCCTTCTGTGTTTTACTTGCTCTTCTGAACCTCTGCCATCACCAAGAGAAAATATGACAGTGGGTTGGTACTGAAGCCTCAGCCTGGGCCTCAGAATCAACTCAAGTGAAGCAGATCTGAGCCCAAACCTCAACAAAGAACAAGTCCTAATGGATTTGCTTCAAGTCAACTTCAGATCAGCAGTACTATAGCATATCCTAGATTCATGAGTGAAAATAAGAAAAAAATAAGTGTTTTTAACCACTTAATTTTAGAGTTATTTATTACACCACAAAAGCTAAGTGATACAGTATCTATCATACAAGGAGAAATAGAGAAATTGGTCTTTGGAAAAAGCAGGAACAATTTGCCATAATAACAGAAAGGAAGACAGATCTTAGGAGTTTTGATAGCTGAAGGTGGTTTAATAGGTTAGTTGATAGGCATATGTAAAGCTTTTTTCTGAAGCCCTCTATTTTCTTGGTCAAATAAGAAGCCAAGAGTGAAGAAGAAAAGTGGCATTTGAAGAGAGGAGAAGGCATAAAATGTTATCTAGTAACGGAAGAGTTAATTTTTTAATTTTATTTTTTTAATTGAAGCATATTTGACACATGTAATACTATGTAAATTCAAGGTGTACAACATGGTGATTTGATGCATTTATATATTGTATTATTGTTGTCATTGTAGCAGTAGTTAGCACCTCTGTCGTATCATGTAGTATTTCTTTTTTGTGGTTGAAATAATTAAGATCTAGTCTCTTAGCAAGTTTGATGTTCATAATCCAATATTGTTGTCCATATTCATTATACTGTGCATTAGATCTCTAGGACTTATTTACTACTTGTTGTAAGTCTGTATCCCTAAACATTGTCTCTCCTATTCCCCATCTCCAAGACCCTGGTAGCCACCATTTTACTCTCTTTTATTAGGAGTTTGGCTTTTTTAAGTGATGCCATACAGAATTTGCCTTTCTCTGTGTGACTTATCTCACTTAGCATACTGTCCTTAAGTTCCATCTGTGTTGTTGCAAATGGCACGATGTCCTTCTTTCTCATGGCTGAATAATACTCCATGGCTGTATATGCACCACACATTCTTTATCCATTATTTCACTGATGGACATTTAGTTGTTTTTATATCTTGGTTATTGTGAATAATGCTGTAGTAAATGTAGGAGTACATATATCCCTTATTATCCTGTTTTATTTCCTTTGGGTATATACCCAGAAATTGAATGGAATTGATGGATCATATGGTAGATATGTTTTAAATTTTTGAAGTAACTTTAAATTGTTTTCCATAGTGGCTAAAATAATTCACATTTTCACTAACAGTGTGCAAATATTCCTTTTTCTCAATATCCTTACCAGCACTTACCTTTTGTTTTCTTGATGAAAACAGGTGTGGGGTAATAACTCATTGTGGTTGTGATATGCATTTCCCTGATGATTAGGGATGTTGAGCCATTTGGATATGATGTACGTGTTGGCCATTTGGATATCTTCTTGGGAAAATGCTTATTTAGTTCTTCTGCTCATTTTTAAATCAGATTTTTGTTGTTATTCAGTTGTATGAGTTCTTTTTATGTTTTAGGTATTAATTCATTATCTGGTATATGCTTTGCAAAATTTTTCTCCCATTCTTTTCATTTTGTTCTTTTGCTGTGCAGAAAGTTTTCAATTTGATGTAGTCCCTCTTGTTGATTTTTTGCTTTTGTCTCTTGTATTTTGATGCCATATCCAAAATATCATTGCCAAGAGTGATGTCAAGGAGATTCCTCTTTGTTTTATTCTAAGAGTTTTGTGGTGTCAGGTCTTATGTTTGAATCTTTGATCCATTTTGAATTAATTTTGGTAAGTGGTATGATATAGGAATCCAATTTTATTGTTATGCATGTTTGTCAGTTTTCCCAACACTGTTGAAGAGACCATTCTATCCCATTGGGTGTTCTTGGATCCATTGTCAAATATTGGTTAACCATAAATGTAGAAGTTTAGTTCTGATCTCTTGATTTTATTCCATCAGTCTGTGTGTTTATTTTTATTCCAGTAACATGCTGTTTTAAATACTGTAGTTTCATAGTATAGTTTAAAATCAGAAGATATAATGCCTCCAGCCTTGTTCTTTATCAGAATTACTTTGGCTATTCAAGATCTTTTGTGGTTCCATACAAATTTTCAAACTGCTTTTTCCATTTCTGTGAAGAATGTCATTATGATTTTGATAGGGATTGTATTGAATCTATGGATGAGTTTGGGTAGTATGGACATTTTAACAATATTCTTCTGATTTATGAATATGGGATGCCTTTTTATTTGTGTCATCTTTGATTTGTTTCAACAAAACCTTATAGTTTGAATTTTATAGTTCTTTCATTTCCTTTGTTAAATTTATTCATATATATTTATTTTTTCTAAGGTCAGGGACAAGGCAAGGATGCCTACTCTCACTACTCCTGTTCAGTATAGTACTAGAAGTCCTAGCTAGAAAATTAAGCAAGACAGAGAAGTAAAAGGCATTTAAATCAGACAGGAAGAATTAAGATGGTAGTTATTTATAGATAATATGATTTGGTATATGGAAAATCCCAAAGACTTGACCAAAAAACTATTGGAACTAATCAATGGATTCAATAAAGTTTTAGAATGTAAAATCAACTTATAGAAATCAGTTGCATTTCTATGTACTAATAATGAAATATCTGAAAAAGAAATAAAACTCTCCAATTTACAGAAGCATTAAAAACAATAAAATATCTTGAAAGTGTGAATTGGCTAAGAAAATGTACTCATGTTTCTGAGAAATGCTGAGGGTACAGTTCAGGTTTCTGGTCATGAATTTAAAGTAAGTTATGTATTTCTCTTCATTTATCTCCAGCTTCTCTTGTTTAGTAAAAGGAAGTATCATAAGTATCAGGTTTTCCAAATCAGTACTTTACAGGAAGAGAGAATCAGATATGAGGGCCTCTGCAAAGGAAAAATTATGATAGCCCATGGAGTGTAAGCCAAGTAATCAGGGAATTGAAGATAAGAGAGTTTTTTCTTTTTTCCTAAATGTCTAAGTATATGATTAAGATGTTGGAGAAACCATTGGGGTCAAACAACAGTTGGCCTCAGAATACTAGACAAAAAAGTGTCAAAGATAGGAAATGCTAATCAGAATGGAGGCTTAACAATGACATTTTAGAGAGACTACAGTTAGTGCAAGTGACAAGGGGTAGAGTAGGTTATGAACAAGGGGGTTTAGCAGAGAAGCATAGAGAACAAGATTATTAGTTGTAAAAGTAAGCAAGAATAGATTTATCATGAGAGAGAGAAAGAGAAAAGAAGAAAAACAAAACAGCGGTGAGTTGAATGATAAAATTAATGATTGAATAAGGAAAAGTGACCAGGTTTATTAATAACTGGCAAGGAAAGGTAGCTAATCATATAAATTTAAGATCTGTGCTTCAAAACAGCTGAGGATTAGAGGAAGAGAAGGAATAATGGTGTGGCAGTGGAGATAAGAAAACAATGTGAAACTCTCTTTAAAGTCCCAGTAGTGTATGTGTCATAGGAGGACAACAATCATCATTGCAGATGCTGCAGTAGAAACATCATCTTCATGAGATAGCCAAATTTCACATAGAACAGAAGCTGAAGGAAAAGTTCAGAGCTATAAACTGTAGCAATGTTGCTGATGACCAAAAAAAAAAAAAAAATGCTGTAGGACAAGATATGTTTTGGAGGAATAAAGGGTCATGGATGGGAGGGAGATTACCTTAGGTAACAGCATATTCAGAGCTGACTAAAGATAAGATTCTAAGTGATGGGGATTTAGAACTTCCTTTGGAGACTAAAGAAAATAGGGAGATAGGCATGATAGAATTAGCCCTGGGTATTACCTTTAATATCCTTCCTGTACAGGGACTTGTTACTCATTAGATTTCAGAGAGGAGTAACAATGAACGGGGGACAGAAACATTCATTCTAACACATGATCCCCTCTCTGAAAGGGTGAAAAATCCTTTTATTAATACAACTTGATAATGAAATAATATTTGTGTCCCAATAACAAAGAGGTGAAGTTTTATTTTATTTTTTATTCATATAAAATGTATTCTTATAAAATAAAATATTTAGATGTGATTCAAGATAGCAAATTTCAGAATAAGTTACCAGTTAACATTGCCAATAAATATAAATTATGAGCTTGAGTCTCTAAAATACATTTTCAATAGATTAGGAGTTGACAAGTCATTATTCCTATAAAAAACTCACATTAATCTAAATGTTAAAATTAATCAAATTACTGTATACTTTATAACTCAATAAGTAGTCATTATTTCATGTCTATTGGTAATGTGCCCATTGTGCAATTTAATATGAAAATAATAATTAAAGGTCACAAGGAATTGATGGAGGAGAAATTATTTCCGTTTGAAAGTATTTACATTAACAAGATTATCCAGAGGACACTTAGTTGCTATTTATAATACTTTGAAAATAATGCAGGAAAATCTATGTAATTTTTTCAGAATGCCAGGACTTTTAAAACTGAGGAAATTTGTTGTGGAAAATAAATGTTGTTGATTTTCCAATATACTTAGGATACTGTTCAGAGAATGGTTTTATTATTAAGAATGTCTAAGCAAATAAAGTTCTTCAACAAAATAAATGCCTAATAAACAATCTGGGCATTTTCAGTGGCAATTAGCAAAGCTTAAAATGAGATATGCAAATAAGTGATGCTCCTATAAATTGGTTGTTTTATTTTCTGTCTTCTGAATCAAAACGTGCAGGCAAATAATGAACTGTAAAAACAAGAAACAAAATAATCACATTTTAGAAGTATCTTCCATTTAAACACACTTTAAATACCATCCGTTCATTAAGAGCAGAACTTCTGAGAATTTGCTTTGCCATACTTAAATTTGTTTTCACTTAACATGGTATAAAGTCAATCGCTCAACCACATTTATAGCTCCGACAACATAGAGGCAAGTGTCCCCAATATCAAGGAAGTAATGGAATAGCACAATCTTGATGCATGCCGGAATATGTTTGTATACTGTCTTAGGTTAGTAGTTAACAAATACTTGCAAAGCAAATTAATAAATTGTGGGATTAAAACCTCCTTAAAAGCTTAAAAAATAGTTGATATTTTTTGGAAGAAATGTTAGAATGATCAGCTGTTGAGTGACATCACTAAGAAAAACAACAGTTTGAGGTGAGATGGATCTTGGCTCAATTCCTGGTTATTTTACCTGACAACATTTTATTTTTAGGCAGTTTACTTCATTATACACACACTCTTCATTATAAAGGACAGACACTTTCTTGTGGTATTGCAGTGGTATTGCAGAAACATGGATAATGTTTCTGATGCAGGCACTTCTGCTTGTGGCCTTTAATAATTTAATAAATAATAACAAATACAGGTTGGTTGATTGATCAGGGAAATATTTATAGAAGACATTTTTTTTAAACAGCAGGATGGATAACATATTAGTCATAGTGTTTCGGAGAAATAGAAGAAATAGGGTGTGTGTGTGTGTGCATGTGTGTGCATGAAAAGAGATTTATTGTAAGAAATAGGCTCACATGATTATGGAGGCTGGTAAGACCAATTCTACAGTGTGGGCCAGCAGCCTACAGACCCAGGACAACAAAAGGTATAGAGATGAAACCCAAAGGAAGTCTGCTGGATTCATTTTCTTAACTCAGAGGAGGGCTAGGTTTTTTTTTTTTTGTTTTACTTAAACCTTCAACTGATTAGATGAGGCCCACCCACATTATAGACAATAATTTGCTTTACTCTACTGATTAAAATGTTAGTCTGATCCAAAACACCCTCACAGAAATATTCAGGATGATGTTAAACCAAATATCTGGGCACCTTGTGGCCTATTCAAGTTGACATAAAATTAACCATCACAGTTAGTATCAACCACATTACAAAATCGATAATCCACATTTGCTTTACTATAAGCAGAACTAAAGAAGCAAATACCCAGGGCATTATACAAACAAGTAAGCAAAACTGCCATACAACATGGCTCAGTTTGGGTAATTATTTAATTCTTCAGCATATAATACCCCAAAAATGATTTATGACTTCATGAGGAGAAAACACTAGAAATTTATTTTTACTATCAATATTTAGTGAGTTTCCACTGTATGTATAACACAGTTTTAGAGACTTGGCATACAGTACTGAGAAATCTGGAAAATATTCCTCCTATCTCTTATTAGAGTTAGGAATGTCAATAAGAAACATATTCCTATATGCTATAAAGGCAATATAGGCCAATTATAGGAGAATGAATAAAAATTCTAGAAGAACAAAATAAAAGTGCAATAAAAAATATTATAGAGAAGCAGAATGACAGCCTCTGACAACACTTTTCATGTATGGGGCAAAGGAGAAAGAAAAGTCAGAGAAGGCCCGAGGTGATAAACTCAGCGATTACAAGCACAAAGTTGAAATTGATAGCTACAGCTCCTGTTGACACGAACATAAGGGTACTGTTCATCGTTACAGAGTAGAATATTGTAATTTTAAGTGAAAAGAAAACATATCTCTCGTGAAAATTTTAATGTAATGCCATTTAGTTTTTGCATCGACAGACTAAGGAATACTTATTATCTGATGATACGAATGATTTTTAAAGGCTGGAATCACAATACTTTTGTTATATGGCACCAAATTCACTAATAGAAAATGAAAAGTTAAAGCATTTTCAATCCTACATCTCAAAATAATTTCTGTAAAAACACCATGCAGAAATTTCTTTCAATTTATATTAGTGCTAAACATCTGAAACAAAAGTAGCCTATTTTATTGTGTATTTCTCCTATCTGCTTTAATGATTTTCTATCTTTATATTACAACTGAACACTTAAATAAATGTACAGAGATGAAAGGCACCTGGGTGGCTCAGTTGATTGAGTGTCTGACTTCAGCTCAGGTCATGACCTCGCGGTTCATGGATTTGAGCCCCATGTTGGGCTCTGTGCTAACAGCTCAAAGCCTGGAGCCTGCTGCATATTCTGTGTCTCCCTCTCTCTTTGTCCCTCCCCTGCTTGTGTGTGCATGCTCTCTCTCTCTCTTTCTGTAAAAAATAAACAAACATAAATTTTTTTGTAAATGTACATAGATGAATTAATTAATCAATAGACCTATTCTTTAGAACTCAAGTGGTGGTGATTTCAGTGCTACTTGACCTTGGAGTGCGTTGGTTCTTTTTTTCTTTACCTATTCTACAACTGTGAATCAGTAACTGTCCAGTCACTGGGGAAAAGTAGTCCATTTCTTTCTCTAGCTTTGCTTTATTTATGACAGTTTAGTTGGCCTATGGCATTTATTCATTGGGGCATTAGCTGCTAAGAATTCTTGCCTCCAGGACATTATTTTTCCCCCAATATCATGAGAATATAAACCAAAAATAAAAGGTAAAAAGTGAACTGAAAATTATAGGTAAGTTATATATTTCCTTTGATGCCAAGTTTTTGTTTGTTTGTTTACTTCCTGGCTAGTGAAAAAAGCAACGGGGAAGGAAACACAGTTTCGTTTTTAATATAATATTAATTCCTAATTGTCCTGTCAGTTTGCTTATATATTACCTCTGGTTGAAAATAGGATATAAACATTTCTACATGTCTTAGTTTTATTGACATTATTAATAAAATTATCATTACTTTTTTAAATATTTAGAAATATGGAAAATAGCAGAGAACATACAAAACGTCTCTTGATATTTTATAGTCTCAAATTTTTGTATCATAAAACCACCTTAGTATTCAAAATGTCCTTACTCACTTGAAATAAAAGTACTGATAAAAACTTCATAAGGTGGAACCAACTTTTGTATTAACATAAAACATATGAAAAATTAATTTAAAAAATTGTCATTACGTATACCACTAAAATATTTGACTTAGAGCCAGTACAATTGTAATAACATAGCATGTTTAAGAAAGGGAAGATTAAAACTACTTGATCTCATTATAAATCCAATAATCCCTTTAAAAAAAGGATAAACTGTTGAAAGGGAGGTAGAAGTATTGACTAAATACTTATTCACTAGGAATAGTTTTGTTTAATTTCCGTACAAAAATATTTGATAATTAAGAACAAAAATAATTGTGTGTATACACATGATTTTATTTATTAGAAATTATATCAAACATGAGATTCTATAGATTTAATAATTCCAGGTTTCAATGAAAAAAGTCTGTTGTTATGACATTTAGAAATGAAAGTATGCTATGTAAAATGTTAATAATTTAAAGGAAGGAAAATTAATTGCAATTAAATTGACATAATGTAAAATGTATTTTTAAGATGTTTGATAAAATACAGATAAGATACAAAAAGCAACAGTGGTAGATGATAAGTATATTTATAATTTAAGTCATCAATAACTATATGACTGACCAAAAATGAAGGACTTGGTATATAATAAACTCATATTTTATTAAAACTCGATTTTTAAAAAGAAAAAGGAAATAAATACAAATGAATACAAATGAGAAAGAGAAGAATGAAGTTGGTTAGAAGAAAAATAAGACAAGACTCTAGGGTATAACTTCTAAAAATGTTGGTCACAGTATATTATAAATAAGGGATAAAAAAAAATAATGTGTTCACTAAGGCATTCTGCCAAAATGGGATTATTTACTATTCCTAACTTTTTCCTGTCCTGTCTGGTTTCATATGGATGTAATAAATGCCATTTCTGTTATTCTAGTTGAAGATTGTAACTGGATCTTTATGTATTCTAACAGATCCTCAATCAAAAATTCCAAAAAAAAAATCTGCGAGTTACCCTCTTAATGAAATGGTTTCATTTTGCATTGTGTGCCTCTTGAAGAAATCTGTTTTCTCTTGCCATAAATGCTTTTCAAATAGTCAGGAGCTGGCAAAGATCATGTCCTAGAGCAAAGGCAAACCCAAAGAGCGACACTGTTAACTTTACTGTTTCATTTAAATATTTTCTTTTTAAATGCTAGTTCAAAATCAATGAAAAATGGTTCCATGAATGTTTCTAAACTGTGTTTGATAACAACAGTCTAGAGATCAGCAGGCTGATGTTCTCAGTCCTGGTTTCCTCATCTGTAAGCAGTCCTCACAATTCCTCTCTTGCAGAATTAGTGTGATCAGCAGAGAATGAAGTACACATTGAACAGGGAGCACAGGCCTGGCATGAAGTTGACAATCATCACATGATATTTTTTCTAAAGGCATATCTTTTCCCTATCATTGTCACCACTAGAAAATATAAAACAATAGTGATTATCTACTGTCTCCTAAATCATGTGGACCATCTGTTTTGCTCAGAAAAATAAGCTGCCTTTGAGAAAATCTATATGGAATTAAAGTCCACTCATTGATTATAAGTAATTTTATACAGAATATGGTTGGAACATTTGACAGTGTGGGCAAAGGGTTAACCCTTTCCCATGCTGCATGAGGAAAGAGAAGTTTGTTCCTGTTCCCCTGGAAACCTAATATAGGTAAAAATGAAAACTAAATTGCTAGGCAACATCACTTATGATTAAAAAAACCACTCCTGCTTTTGTGTATTGCATCTGGTCTAGGAAAACTAAAAAAATGTGATAGGTACAAACTATTTTATTCATCCCTGATTGCAGTGACTATTATAACTATCCATGACTCTTAAAAGGACACTGAAAGCTAGGGCTATAGATGTTACAGATTGATGCATATGAGATGTTGGTTGGTCTACTGTAAAAACTGGCAAAAGAAGAATATCCAACATTGTCCTCTTGGCAAGGAGTGTTCCTTGTCCTAATTCTTTCTGATTAGACTGATGTTAAGTATAGTCTTTGCCTGTTTTTTGAGTCTGAATATTTAGTACAGTCTAAAAAAACTTCATGGTAACCATTGTAGGTAGATTGCTATCTAACTATTTGAGTAAAATAAAAGCAAAATATTCCCTTAGATTTCACTTAGTTTTAGTTGTTCAATATAGGGCATTTAGGGGTACATTTAAAGTATCATCATTTATGCTATCTAATCTGCATTTTTCAGCTATAAATTGCACTCGGTTCTATTCTAGAAATGATCTCAAAACCCTTAGGTTAAATGTGAGAATCAGTCTAGTTCTGGATGGTTTCTCAAATGCTTATCAAAAAAAAAAATCTGTGTTTCAGAAGTAACATTACCTTCATTATCTACATATTAAATATCTAAAAATCAAAATAGCTTATAGATTTATCAGTTTCACAGGATGATAGGGAAATGTGTATGTTGAACTTACTATAACTTATATGGCATGTTCATTTTTTAACATTCCCTGAAAAAGTCCATGAAGTCCAGGATACTGTGCTAAGGGCTAACAAATTTAAAAAGACAAGAAGACATCACCATAAAGGAGGTGAGAGAGCTGTAATTAATCTAAAATCAGCATGCACAAAAATTACATGTTGTCAATATATGATGGTACCCTGAAAGCTAAATACATACATGATTACAACAAATGTAAAATTCAAGTGAGGTAGATCCTAATCCTGCCTCTCAGCATCCATGCCTTTTTATGCCCCCTTCCCACATTAACTCTAAGCTTGGTGGTGCTTGCTTTGGCCAATGGAACATTGGCTAAATGGTTGGTGCACGCAGAGACGTAGTCCTTTAGCACTGGGGCTTGCCCTGTTAGATCTCTGCTGCCACCATGTGATGAAATCTGGTCTAGCATCCTTCAGAATGAAAAATTACACAGTGAGAGGTCTATGAGAAGCTGTTGTTTCTGAGTGACTGCAGTCTCTGTGGAACTACAGCCAGTCATCTGGTAGCCAATCATCCAGAAATCACCCAGATCTTGTCCACATTTCCCCTCCAATACAGAGGTATACAAGTGAAATGATACTGAAAATATATTTTTCATTTTAATAATCCAACATACTACACTGTAGAGTCCGCTTTTATCTGTATATACTTCTTTTAACCAGATTTAACTTCAATGTAAAATGAAACTATGCTTTCACCCAACATGATACAACTTGTATTACTGGAAACCCATTAACCTCTCTAAACAAAGTCTACAGTGGTCCTTAATCCATCTGAGAGTGATGTGTAGTGTTTACACTACCCTTTTGATATCTGTAAATTAAGAATAGATATGTAAGATTAACCATAATTAGAACATCTAGGTAAGAGAGTGGGAAAATGGGGAAAATGGGGAAAAAATCAGTGTATGTTTATATGGAAGAACTGAAAAGTTACTCATAACTACTACAATTGTCAGGTTCAGTCAGGGGAACATGGGATAGAAATCTATCCTACAAATTATAACTTTCACAATTGTTGGTATATAGCTGGTGAAGGGTCTAGAAATGGAAAATAGAGGATCAAAAAATGAATCTTCAAGCTCATCCTGAGAAGTTAAACTGCCCAGTTACCTAATTGGTAGGTGATGCAGAGTGGTCTATGGGAAACTTGCTTCTCTGCAGGTCTGCAGAAAGCAAAACCTTGATGTGAAATCAAGAACTTGAGGGCAAGCTGGAACTTGGTATCTCTGTGTATGTCTGCGGTTCCATCTTTTAGTAGAAGCCACCATGCACTACTGAATCCTCTGTCAGGAAATATCCCTCAGGTTGTAGGCACTTCTATTCACTGACAGCCCTCAGCTATCAGCCTTCTCTGGGGATATCCCTAAGCTGAAGAAAGCCACCTTGACAAAAGTCACGCTCTGATTCTGGGGACAACCTCCATTTGATGATCTATCTGTATTAAGATATAAATGGCCACTTCACTACAACTCAGAATAATTCTGAAAAGACTAGCTTCTGGAATTCCCAAGGCTTGGCTGGGCATTTTGATGATGTATCTCAGCCTACCTTTTTTCTTTGCATAGTCTTGCTTCTTTCTCTGCATGCTACCTCCATCCTAGAGTCTGATTCTTGAGGTCTGAATTGGTACCAGAAGAGCGATTTGATTGATTAGTGTTAAATGAGATATTGGAGCTGCATCACCTGCTGATAATAGAAATCCATGACTATGAGTGGGGGAGCCCGAGCAATGCTGCAGCACGGAATTTATTTAGACTTTCATACATCATGAACTGGTATAATAAACCGAAAGAAGTGGATATACTAGCACATGACTTAGACAACTATAGCTCATCACCTGTTGTCTTGTAAAAACTTATATTTAAGCACAGCCATGTTTTACATATGCCTGCTTACATCCTACAACAGTAGATTGCAGTAGGTGCTACAGAAACTGTATTGTTCACAGAGTCTAACTTGCTTATTATCTGGCCCTCTACAGAAAACTTCACTGAACCTTTCACTAGTGAATGAAATGTAGCAGGCATTTGAAATATATGGTGGAAATGATAATTATAAGGATACTAAAATTGGACAATGGTTATTGCGGTTAATTGATGCCTGAGAGAGATAATGTACAGCTCTAAACAGTTAAAGCTATGTGTGAAAGCTAGAGAAACTTTTTGGCGGTATATAAAGATACCAATCCCCTGTCGATGGAGAACTGAGAAAGCCCAGGACCAGGACCAAAACTGATTATAAAGAATAGCTGAGTGCCAGAGAACATTAAATTCTTACTTTAAGCAGGTCTGCTCTACCAAAATCAGGGCTCTGATTGGGAAACGTTGGGACCATTAGAATGTGATGGAGATGTCTGGGTTGATGTGCTTAAAGATCTTGAATTCCTACACATCCCTGTATCCTCTAAGCCTGCAGAAGGATTTACTCTTCCTTCCAGAAGACTTAAGATGATGTGTTGCCTTCATTGTGCAAGACAGCATACCCCCCATCCTTCTAAAATCTACTCTTACCTTCCTAACTAGTATGTTAACAATAGAATTAAGTCACAACATTACTTAGTGGAGAAAGTGCTTGGCCTGAGGAATGATCATTATCCCCCCAAAATTATAGCACCTCATCAGCATATACCAGAAGGAGCCAGGTTAGTGAATCTATAATTGTTTTCTGAGTGTAGTAAAGTAGGTAAAATAAAGTTGTGTGGGGAGGAAAGTTTATTGACATGACATCATTTCTCTCAGGATATAGGATCCAATACTCTGACAAACACCCCATGGGACTGCAAAGACCCCTACAAGTTAGTCTTCTAGAAACTTGAAGATACCAATATTCAGTTAAATGAAATTCCAGAGAATTGGGCATGCTAGCATGGACATGCTATGTAAGTCCAGAAAACCACCAGATGACCTATGGAAATGCTATAAGATATCCTTCCCACGACCCAGCCAAAAAAATAAATAAATAAAAAGAAAAATGAAAGAAACTTGCTAGTGAGTGGCACTTAGAATCTTGGTGGGGACTTTCCTTTGTTGCTCAAGGCTACAGCAAGAGATACTTTTGTGAACAGAATCACTGTAGCAATCGAGTAAGATTCCAAAATAATAGAGACCAGGTAGTACTCAATCATAAGAAGCAAGGAGGCACAGTAATCTTATGAATGGCAAAGCTGAAGGAGCAGCTGGCCTACAAGGAACTTTGAAGACAGCTAATGGAACACAATGTCCTCAGAGGCAAGTTAGGTAGGAAGCTAACAGGGTTCATGCTCAATCCATAAATCCAGAAGGTATCCAGCATGCATTATTACTCAATTTCTTGAACTGAATCAGTTTCCTGATCTGGAACCCAATAACTAAAAGTGTGTCCATGTTTTCAGAAGGTAGACTCTTGCAGCACTAGGTTGAGTTTATACATTAATGATCCCTCCAGTTTTTTCCCTATAGGGATCTAAGACACTTATTTGCATAACTGTGCATAGGAAAAAGGAATGTTCAAACATTTCTGAGGACTTAGGGTACAGGTTCCAAACTGGCTTGATACCAAAGGCCCCAGAGTTTCATGGTACCCTTCCTATTAAAAGGGAAACACATGCAAGTCAAGAAATAGCATCTTGTCCCAGGCCTGGCTCATTAGGAGTTCACAGAGTCTCAGGTTCCATCTGGTGGTCACTTATTGGGTCCTCGACCATATAACTGGAATGGCTATACTTGGTAATTGGTAGATCCCCCTGTGCACTGTACCTACAAATGGCCATATTTGACCATCACTGTGTTCTAGAGGTGTGCATACTAGTGGTGTGTTAAGTTCTCTTGAGGATGGAATCTCAGTATAGACCATGCCAACTCCAAGAGGGGCAGTTGGGGAAGGAAATTCTGTATTCCCAGTTACTTAGAGGAATGTCCTCAACAGGAAGAGTTTGGTCTCTAGGTTGGTACAGTCTCTTGGAAAAAGCAAAAAGCAATATCATACAGGGTCCTTTAGAGCCAAAAATAGAGGATAGGGCTCTCTTACTGTCCTCTAAGGACAATACTGATACATAAGAGAAAGACAAACTGTGAAGTGGTTTTGCAGGTACCTAGCTCTATTAACTCTGAGGTGATTAATGTTAAAATACCTAGCACAATATGTGGCATTGATGGGTTTATTTTAGCTGGATAGTACATTCTAGTATATGGTAAAAAATCTCCCATCCTCAACTGTTATATTTGGAATCATCTATTCCTTTCTTGAAACTTTACTTCTTCGCCAACTGGATTTTAGGAATTATGTATCAGTTTTCGACAAAACACCTTAAGATTCTGACTGAATTTTCATTCAGTGTATATATTAACTCTGATAAAAATCTGTATCAGTATAATAGTAAGTCCTGTACATGAACATAATTTGTATCTCCAGTTTGTTGAGCTTGCCCAGAAAATAGAACCCTTTGAGTACTGCTGAGTATACTGAGAATTGGTATTAATACTAAAGAGGACAATTTGGTAATATCAATCAAGAATATTTGAAGATATGAAAGTGATATGTAGAATTTCTAACACATATGCACAAAAGACATAGAAAAGGAATTTTTATATAAGAATAAAATATTGAAAACTATCTACTTTTACATGACTAGGGGAGCACATAACTGCTGTGATTCAAACACAGATGTATTTACCAATGAAAACTTAATTAAACTCTATAGGAATTGTTATTAATTGACCATATTAAAAAGCAAATACTGGAAAGTGTCTGCAAATTATATAATCAATTAAGGACCTATATTTAAAATATATAAAGAATTCTCAAAAAATTAATAGTAAAAAATTCCATTAGAGAATAAACAAAGATTATTAGCACACTTTCACTAAGGAGAATATATTAATGACAAATAAGCACCTGAAAAGATGTTCAATTTAATTAAAGAAATTCAAACGAAACTCACAATAAGATCTCACTGCACACCTATCAAAATTACTAAAATAAACTACCACAAATGCAGGTGAGGATGTAGACAAACGTGATTGCTCACACAATTATCCCAGAGAAATGAAAACTTACACATGAATACCTATACGCGAATGTCCTTAGCAGCTTTATCTAAAATAGCTCCAAACTGAAAACAGTTCAAATGTCCTTCAGCAAATGGATGGTAAAACTACACTCTATGCATATCACAGAACACTACTCAGCAATGACGACAAACCATATACACATGTAACCATTTAGACAAATCTCTGGAGAACCATAAGTTAAAAAGAAAATCCCAAAGACCATATATTGTATTATTATGGAATATTTTTGAAATGGAAAATTATAGAAATGGATAACAGATTAGAGATTGTCAGGGACATTGGGAGGGTGATCAGGAAGGGAGGTATGTATGGCTATAAAAAGGCAACAGGAGGGGTCCTTGAGGAGACAGAATTGTTCTATATCTTGACTGTATCTGTGTCAATATTTTGGTTGTGGTAATGTGCTATATTTTGCAAGATGCTGTCATTGGGAGAAACTCGGTAAAGGGATCTTTCTGTATTATTTCTTACAACTGTATGTGAATATGTACTAACCTCAAAAATTTTACAAAATTTTAAATAAAAGCAAAATAAAGTCTACCTATCCAAATCAGATTTTACATAAAATATGATTCTTTTATCTTTCATAAAATTTGAAACACTTCACCTACAATCTTTTCTGACAAATGTGGGTAGATTTAAATAGCAGCTGCCCTTTTATGTAAGATACATTCTCTCCGGGTTGCTAGGGTAACCACTATTCCTGATGTTTCCTATGCTTAGACCCTTCACTTATTTACACAGTTTTTGCTTAAAGGTTAATTCCATTCAACCCAACATGTCTGATGGGACTTTTGATATCAAAATAGAGATTTAAGTATAAGTTTTCATGTTCCTTTGGGTCAATAATTAGGAAAGCTAGCTACCTATCTCAGGACCATTCTGTAGCTATCATTTCACCCAGCCCATTCTACCTGATTGCAACTTTCTAGGTTTCCTGAGATGTCTATAGCTCTAATTCTTTTGCTTCCTGGAACATTAAATTTAAGTAATTTTTCAATAACACAGCCAAGCGATATATTTTTTGAGCCAGTGTATACCTAACAATAACTTTCTATACTTTCACCACAAGAGGATTCAGTTATATATCATTTGGGAAGTCACAAACTTTTTTAACTTTTAAAAGAAGTCAAAAAGCAACAGAGCATTGTTTTCTGGCATTTGGTGTTAGGAAGATAAAGTTTTAACTAATTACAATTTAATCTGAATTAAAATTACACAATTTCATTCTGTTTCATTCTGTTTGTTTGGAAACTTTCGTATCTTAATTTTTTTTTTTTTTTTTTTTTTTTTTTTTTTTTTTTTTTTTTTTTTTTAGCGGTGCCTCTGTCAGTTAAGCGTCTGACTTCGGCTCAGGTCATGATCTCACCATTCGTGGGTTTGAACCTTGGGTCAGGCTCTGTACTGATAGTGCAGAGCCTGGAACCTGCTTCAGATTCTGTTTCTCCCTCTATCTCTCAGGAATAAACAGAGCATGAGTCGGGGAGAGGCAGAGAGAGAGAGAGAGGGAGAGAGAGAGAGAGAGAGAGAGAGAGAATATCTGAAGCAGGTTCCAGGCTCTGCCCTGTCAGTACAGAGCCTGATGCAAGGTTCAAACCCATGATTGGTGAGATCATGACCTGAGCCAAAGTCCGGACACTCATCTGAAGGAGCCACCCAGGTGCTCCTTTTGTATCCTGATATAAAAAGTAAATTCACAAATCTAAGCATAAGAGTCGGTCTCTTTCGAAAAGAATTTCCCTGAAATATGAAGTCTTTTACATTTTCAGATTTAGATATTTTTAATCTTAGAACACTTTTCTGTTGCATCCCTGAGTGTTTCTAAATTCTTCTACAGGAACCCAATTACTATTTGTAGGTGGATTTCCCATTTCTGTCTCACCTTTTTTATTATTTTAATTTATTAATAGAGCTACAAGCTATTGAGCATGTGCTATATGCCAAGCATTTGGCTAAGTTAACTATTCACATAACCAAATTTACTTTCATAAAAACCTTATGAGGTCAGCATTTTATAGAGGAGGCTAGAGAGGTGAAACTATGGGAAGTTGATCCAAGCACTAAGAGTAGCTCTAGTGCTTTAACAAAGAACTTGTTAAAGCACTATATGATGTTTTAAAGAATCTACCTTCCAAGGTAAAATCTCAAATTCTATTTCTATGGTATTCATTTTGTTTGACGTAGCTTCCAATGCATATTTTAATTTTGCCTTCTTATTTGTAGCCACTCTTCCCCCCCTCCCCCCATTTATATTCTTTACTTAAGTTTTTATGTCCTGGTATGTTAAAATATACTTGGGATTTGTTTTAATCAGGTATAGTAAGACATTCAGATACAGATATAATCATCACAAAAGAAGTTCCTATTCATAGATCCCTAGAAAAAGGCATGCCTTGCAGGGCAACATGGGGAAAGACCAGGGTTGATCAGGATGCAGAGGGGCACAAGGCCACAGCATGGACTATAGCCTTTATTGGGATTTTTGAGCAAAGGAGTGAGTGTAAGTACACTGAGTAGGTTGAGGATTGGGTAGTTTGAGTAATTTCATCAGGCTCTGAGTTATAGCAATGGTCCCTAGTTTTCTAGTACCTCGTCCTAGGGTGATTCAGGGCAGGGAAAATTATAGCCTGATGTGTGAGAATGTGATAAATGAGATGAGATGGTTGTGGGTGTGGGCTCTAGATTAGTTGGTGTGTATATCAAAGGTGTGTTCTAAGGAGAACCCTTTGTTATAGCTAGCCCTGGGAAGGGCAGTCTCTCCCGGATCATGGCCTGTAATACTAGAGTACCAAGAATACAGAACTTGAAAAATATAGTCAATATATTCTGCCTCAATAATGTCTATTTTTAAGACCCTTTGAGAAAACAAAATAAATATTTAACATGCATTCTTTTGATTACTGAAGTAAATACTTCCAGGAATATTCTTTCCTGTGATTCTTTGGGTATTGTTTCCTTTGAGTGGTTTCAGCATTGTCACTATGTCTCTTTGATTATTGTTGTTGTTTGTTCTTTGATTGTTGTTTTTTGGTTAGTTGACTGATCTCCCCACATCCAGCATTGTACAACCAATCAAGGAATTAGGCTTTTCAAGAAAGCTAATGTACTCTTACGCTTCTTCGGTTGTCTTGCTTCTGACCTAAAGCTAGAGATTGTGAATGGCTATACTCAATTCATGTTTTCTGGTAGGTCTTTAGCTAAGGTACTAGTAGGTGTGATTTGCTTCTGCCCCTACTCTGTGGTTTTCTGCTCAGAAAGAAGGGAAAAAAAGTCTAGAAACTCACAGTGCTTGTAGTATCAAACATGCTTTGTGTAAAATCTAAAGCCTCAATGCATAACTCAAAATTCCTGTCCATAAGACAGATCTTTATGTCTCAGACAAAAATCTCTTGCTACTTGTTTCCATATAGAATTTTATTCCATCTCATTACCACCCTGTTGTACAATGAGTACATGTTGTACTTGAGTATGGATGTAAAAAGAGGAATATCATGATTAAACGGGAATGTTAGAGAGACCATTTTCTTGACAAAGTATAGAAGATTCTTTTTACTTAAGAATGATGATACATAATCATGCACTGGCATAGACAACTATTTAATTTACCTGATATCATCTCTTTTTTAAATTGCAACACGTACAGTTACCATATGAAAAAATATAGAAGTTTTGCTAAAGATTTTTTTTATTTTAAAAATCTTACCTATTTGTCAAGGTTTTATTTATTCAAAAAAAATTTTTTTCAACGTTTATTTATTTTTGGGACAGAGAGAGACAGAGCATGAACGGGGGAGGGGCAGAGAGAGAGGGAGACACAGAATCGGAAACAGGCTCCAGGCTCTGAGCCATCAGCCCAGAGCCTGATGCGGGGCTCGAACTCACGGACCGCGAGATCGTGACCTGGCTGAAGTCGGACGCCCAACCGACTGTGCCACCCAGGCGCCCCCAAAATTTTTTTAATATATATTTATTTTTGAGACAGAGAGAGACAGAGCATGAATGGGGGAGGGTCAGAGAGAGGGAGCCACAGAATCTGAAGCAGGCTCCAGGCTCTGTCTGAGCTGTCAGCACAGAGCCCGACACGGGGCTTGACCGTGAGATCATGACCTGAGCCGAAGTCGGACACTTAAATCAACTGAGCCACCCAGGTGCCGCTATTTGTCAAGGTTTTAACGCTTTTAAGTATCTCCTATAGAGAGATGCCTGGGTAGCTCAATTGGTTAAGCCTCTGACTCTTGATTTCAGCTCAGGCCATGATCTCACAGTCGTGAGATAGAGCCCCTCAGAGGGCGGCTGCGTGTGCTGCCCTAACAGAGAGGGGCCTTCTTGGGATTCTCTCTTTTTGCCCCTCCCCAACTCGTGCACATGCATACACACACTCTCTCTCTCAAAATAAATAAATAAACACGAAAAAAATATATATCCAATAGAATAAATATACTTTCCAGTTTGCACAAAATAGTCTTAATTTACATCTATTGCTCTAGCCCATATGGTTCAGAATTTGTCTCTGAAATACAGTGTCTCAATTTAGGCAAAATATAGTAACCCTATCTATGACCAACAAGCCTTTCACATGCAAAATATTTAAACATAATTCTTATAGTAGCTAAGAATTTTTAGCCTTCTAATCCTAGGCTATCATTTAAACCTTCAAAATGTTGGTGCCTACCTGTATAGAAATCACTTTAGCCAGATAATGAAACTTTATAAAAGCATTTGTACTAGGCATATTGCCATGCAAATAAAAGGTGGTATATGAATATATGTGACACTAATTTCCGAGGCTTGTGAAGGTTAATGTCAATAATATTTGCATTACCTACAAATTGATAATAAAAGAAGGTTACAAATAAGGCTAAATAATAAATTCACAGAATCAAAAAAGTCATAGTATGATACGGAAAGACGGTTTCATAGGCAGAAAGGGAGAGGCTAGAGCTTGAAGCTCCCTGGCAGCAAAAACTGTGTATTTTAAAACAATGCTGACAAAGGTAGAGCTTTTCCTAAGAATGTAACAAACACCACCTGTTGCCTGCTCTTGTTTTCCTCTGGAAGTTGATCAACAAAATACCTAACTAAAATAAGTAAACCATAAACCTCGTGTTATATAGGAGGGACAGTATGATCATAGTCTGACCCCTCATGACGGAGTCAAGCCAATCAGGAATAAACAACTCAGCACCTACAGTTATCAGGCCAATGGAGGGAAAAAAAAAACACAAAAAACAAAAAACAAAGGCAAAACAAAACAAAAACGCGAAACAGAACAAAGCGGGAAGAGAAGGAACAAACCAAAACCCTAGAAAGTAAAGTCCCCTGCCTATAGTTGCTCTCTGTAATGGCAGCTTTTCACACTATCCTTATTTTTTTTCTTCCTTTTTTAATTTTATTTATTTTTGAGACAGAGAGAGACAGACCATGAGCCCGGTGGGGGGCTGAGAGAGACACACACACACAGAATCGGAAGCAGCCTGACTCGGGGCTCAAACTCACAAACCGCGAGATCATGACCTGACCCGAATACGGACGCTTAACCGGCCTAGCTGACCAGGCGTCCCTTACTATCCTTACTTTCTAATAAAACTCTTGCTTTTTGCTTATCTTACTCTGTGTCCACCTCCTCATTTTAAAGTGGAGAGACAACGAACCCTGGGTATTGAGGTAAAGAATCCTGCAGCAACAGCCAAAACAATATTACTCTGCAGGCACTTGCAGAATGCACCAATGGCTTCTTGGAGAATATACTTTTTACATTACATTAAAAAGATTCTTTTTTTTTTTTCATTAGAAGCTTCTGGTATTTGCTGAATGAAGACTTTAACCTTTTATCAAGTGCAAAAGACAACATAAGTTCCAAACTGTGCGTGAATAATATAAGTAGAAGTATACCAGCAGCCTTTCACATGACCACGTCTTAATCTTCCTTCCTGATGGCTTCACGGTGCATCTCCCAGTGGCTTTTTTGTTAGTTTCTAACCTTAGATACCCATCCATCTTCACCTAACCTACTGGAGATTTTCCGGGCTTGGATATAGTCCATTCACCTGATGCAAAGTATACGACTTTTCTTCAGTGGCACAAACAAGACATTTATAAATGCATATTGATCAATTATTTAATATGAGTAATTCAACTTGTAGATGTGTATCAAAATGCTTTTCCTTTCAATATGGTTATTTTGTCTCATGCAGCATAGCATTTTTGTTTAAAGGTGGTATTGGGGTTATATCAAAAGTTGATATTTTAGTGGCACCTGAGTGTCTCAGTTGGTCAAGTGTGTGACTTCAGCTCAGGTCATGATCTCACAGTCTGTGGGTTTGAGCCCTGCGTCCAGACCTGTGCTGACAACTCAGAGCCTGGAGCCTTCTTCAGATTCTGTGTTCCCTCTCTCTCTCTCTGAGCCTCCACCACTTGCACTCTCTCTCTCTGTGTCTCAAAAATACATAAAAAAACATGGGGCGCCTGGGTGGCTCAGTCGGTTAAGCGTCCGACTTCAGCTCAGGTCACGATCTCACGGTCTGTGAGTTCGAGCCCCGCGTCGGGCTCTGGGCTGATGGCTCAGAGCCTGGAGCCTGCTTCCGATTCTGTGTCTCCCTCTCTCTCTGCCCCTCCCCCGTTCATGCTCTGTCTCTCTCTGTCTCAAAAATAAATAAAAACGTTAACAACAACAACAAAAAAAACATACATAAGAAAACATTAAAAAATATAAAAAAAATTAAAAAAGAAAGTGTTTATTAGCAATGAAGATGTAGTAATTGAAAAATACAATCTGCTGTTTATAATCACTTCAGGTTACTTAACTATAAAACTATTAAAAAACATACAGGATCTTTATGTTGAATATTGTAATATCCTAATGAAAGAAATCAAATAAGACCTAAATAAACTGATGTATCGTATGTGTAAATCTGACAATTCAAAATAGCAAAGATGTCAATTTTCATCACACGGAATTTGATACAATTCCTGTACAATTCCTATCAAAATCCCAGATTTTGTAGATATAGACAGGCTTATTCTAAAATTTATATTGAAAGGTACAGGTCCTAGAATAGAGAAAAGCCCCTTAAAAATGAAAATAAAGTGAGAGAAATTACTATGACTAATACTAAGACCAACTATAGAGCCTCAGTACTCAAGGCAGTGAAGGAGAGTCACACAGATCAACAGGACATAATAGAGAACCCAGATATAGACTCACACAAATATCCCCAGTTGATTTTTCACAAAGCTGCAAAAGCAATTCAAGGAAGAAATGATGGCCTTTTCAAAAAGTGGAGATGGAAGTTAGATAATGGTAGACAAAAAAATTAACAAACTAAAAGTCATATTTTATACAAAAATTAATTCAAAATGGATCAAAGATTTAAAAATAGTAAGACTATACTTAGAAACAAACAAAAAAAACATGTCAGAAAATCTTTAGGACCTAGGATTGATTTATTTTCATATGCCTGAAATAATTCATAGTTAAAATACCAATTTTTAGAAATTTATTTTGAGAGAGGGAGAGCGCACATGCACACAGGAGGGGCAGAGAGAGGGAGAAAGAGAGAGAGAATCTCAAGCAGCCTCCAGTGTGGAGCCAGATGTGGGGCAGGGCTTGAACGCACAAACTATGAGATCATGACCTGAGCCAAAATCCAGAACCGGGTGCCCCTAATATGCAGTTATTTCTAAACACAGTTTGGGTCAAACAAAATGCAACTGGATACCAAATTTTTCCCAAAATCTACAAGCTTTCAAACTTTGCTCTAGATTGTGGAATTGACACAAAGTCAATGGTGAAAATATTTTACTATTTAGTGTAGACAGAGAGATAGCCCTTAAGGATAGTAAATGGACTTAGCCAGGCATTTTCTCAAAATGTACCACCCTCAAAGGACTGGGTTTATGGTAAAATTTTTATCCCAGCAAAGAACTGTTAAGCTAAGCATAACTAATAACTAAGAAAAAAACTGTGGAATATAGGTACTCAGAGCAATACATAATGATACTGGACATTTGGCAGAGACAACACTCAGCACTCAGGTACAATTGGGTTTGAGGCTATTAATATTCCATGTTTATTGGAATTGACTAAGAAATTTTTATTGAATAAGTCTCTGTATATTAAAGGAGACTTAATAGCTACGGTGATAGGAGAGTGGGAGAAAGATGCATTGCTCACAGTCCAAAATAAAGGGGAAAAAAATCATACTGTTTTTCCAAACTTCCCCCTACAGGTTACAAACTCTAATGACTCAAATATTTGCTCATAAGAAACAGGAGAGATTTCTTTCTTTCTTATGTCTAAATAACATTCCCGTGTGTGTGTGTGTGTGTGTGTGCGCGCGCGTTGTGTGTGCGTGTGTGTGTGTACATATATACCATATCTTCTTTATTCATTAATCCACTGATGAACACTTCAGTTGTTTCAATGTCTTGCCTATTGTGAATAATGCTGCAATAAACATGGAAGTGCAGAGATCTCTTCAAGATCCTGTTTTCACTTCCTTTGGAGATATACCTAGAATAAGTCTGGGGAGTCTAATGTGTAACATGGTGGTTAGTAATAGTTAATAATACTGTATTACATACTTGAAAGTTGCTAAGAGAGTAGATCTTAAATGTTCTCAACACCAAAAAATATATGTGACACAATGGAGGTGTTAGCTAAATTTATGGTGTTAATAATCATTTTGCAACATACATCAAATCAACAAGTTGTACATCTTAACTTACACAATGTCAGTTTTACCTCAATAAAGCTGGAAGAAAGAGGATAGCAGTCAATGTAGACAAAATGTGTGTAGAAAGACAGATTGAAAATACGGCCACAATATTTCAGAGCTTTCATCATGAGGCAGATAGTCTGCTTCTCTTTACCTTGAATCTGTTCTGGCCTTGTGACTGCTATTGACCAACAGAACGTTGAGAAAAAAATTTCTTTGAGCTTTCTGGATCATGCATCATGAGAGAAGCTACTGTGCCTGTTTCTTGGAATGCTACCCTGAGACTGTTATGTAAAGAAACTCTGTCTAAGTGTTTGAATTCTGCCATTTGGAGCCAAACCAAGGAGTCTCAGCTGGCATCAGATGAATTCCTGAACATGTGAGTAAATAGACATTTGGACTTCCCTGACCAGATGACCCTTAAACTGAATGCACCCTAATGAATGAACCTGGGTAAAACCATTAGAGGTGCCACCCACTGACCCACAGGACTCTGATAAGTCATAAATCATTGTGGGTTTTTTTTAGCACAATGTATTTTTATTTTTATTTTTTAATATAATTTATTATCTAGTTAGCTAACATACAATGTATACAGTGTGCTCTTGGCTTCAGGAGTAGATTCCTGTGATTCAACATAAAACACCCAGTGCTGATCCCAACAAGTACCCCCCTCAATGCCCATCACCCATTTTTCCCAATGCCCCCTCTCACCTTCTCTACTCTCTTCCCTCTTCATTTGTTCTCTGTATTTAAAAGTCTCTTATGGTTTGCCTCTCTCTGTGTTTGTAACTATATATATGTTTTTTTCTTCCCCTTCCCCCATGGTCTTCTGTGAAGTTTCTCAGGATCCACATATGAGTGAAAACATATGATATCTGTCTTTCTCGGACTGATTTCACTTAGGCTAATACCCTCCAGTTCCATCCACATTGATGCAAATGGCAAGAGTTCATTCTTTTTCATCGCCAAGTAGTATTCCATTGTATGTATATACATAACCGGTTCTTCATCCATTCGTCAGTTGATGGACATTTGGGCTTTCCATAATTTGGCTATTGTTGATAGCACTGCTATAAACATTGGGGTACATATGCCCCTAGGAATCAGCACTCCTGTATCCTTTGGATGAACTTCCAGCACTGCTATTTCTGGTAGTAGGATAATTCCATCTTTAATTTTTTGAGGAACCTCCACACTGTTTTCCAGAGTGGCTGCACCAGTTTGCATTCCCACCAACAGTGCAAAAACGGTTCCCATTTCTCCACATTCTTGCTAACATCTGTTGTTTCCTGAGTTGTTAATTTTAGCCACTCTGACTTGTGTGAGGTGGTATCTCAATAAAGTTTTGATTTGTGTTTTCCTGATGATGAGCAATGTTGTGCATCTTTTCATGTGTCTGTTATCCATTTGGATGTCTTCTTTGGAAAAACATCTATTCATGTCTTCTGCCCATTTCATCACTGGATTATTTTTTTTTCAGGTGTTGAATTTGGTAAATCTTTATAGATTTTGAATACTAATAATTTATCCCATATGCCATCTACAAATATCTTCTCCCATCCCATTGGTTGCTTTTTAGTTTTGTTGATTGTTTCCTTTGCTGTGCAGAAGTTTTTATATTGATGAGGTCCCAATAGTTCATTTTTGCTTTTGTTTCCCTTGCCTCTGGAGACCTGTTGAGTAAGAAGTTACTGTGGGCAAGGTCAAAGAGGTTGTTGCCTGTCTTCTCTTCTAGGATTTTGATGATTTTCTGCCTCACATTTAGGTCTTTCATCCATTTTGAATTTATTTTTGTGTATGGTATAAGAAAGTGATCTAGTTTCATTCTTCTGCATATTGTTATCCAGTTATCCCAGCATCATTTGCTAAGCAGACTTTTTTCCATTGGATACTCTTTCCTGCTTTGTCAAAGATTAGTGGGGAGTAAATTCGTGGGTCCAATTCTGGGTTCTCTATTCTATTCCACTGGTCTTATGTGTCTGTTTTTATGATAATACCATACTGTTTTAATGATTGCAACTTAGTAATACAAGCTAAAGTCGGGGATTGTGATACCTCCAGCTTTGGTTTTCTTTTCAACATTACTTTGGCTATTTTGGGTCTTTTGTGTTCCATACAAATTTTAGGATCATTTGTTCTAGCTCTGAGAAGAATGCTCGTGCTGTTTTGATTCGGATTGCAATGAATGTGTAGACTGTTTTGGGTAGTATTGACATTTTAACAATATTTGTTCTTCCAATCCATGAAGATGCAATGGTTTTCCATTTCTTTGTGTCTTCTCCAATTTCTTTCATAAGCTTTCTGTAGTTATCAGCATACAGATCTTCTACCACTTTGGTTAGGTTTATTCCTAAGTATTTTATGGTTCTTGGTGTGATTGTAAATAGGATCGATTCCTTAATATCTCTTTCTGTTGCTTCATTATTGGTGTATAGAAATGCAGCCAATTTCTGTGCATTGATTTTGATTTTATGTCCTGTGACTTTGCTGAATCCATGGATCAGTTCTAGCAGGTTTTTGATGGAGTCTTTCAGGTTTTCCTTGTAGAGTATCATGTCATCTGTGAAAAGTGAAAGTTTAACTTCTTCTTTGCCAATTTAGAGAATGTTTATTTCATTTTGTTGTCTGATTGCTGAGACTAGGACTTCCAACACTATGTTAAACAACAGTGTTGAGAGTGGACACACATCTCATGTTCCTGATCTTGGGCGGAAAGCTCTCAGTTCTTCCCCATTGAGGATGATATTAGCTGTGGGCCTTTAATATGTGACTTTTATGATAAGGTATGTTCCTTCTATCCCAACTTTCTTGAGACTTTTTATTATGAAAGGATGCTGTGTTTTGTCAAATGCTTTTTCTGCATCTATTGACAGGATCATATGGTTCTTATCCTTTCTTTTATGTAATGTATCATGTTGTTTAATTTGCAAATATTGAACCAGCCCTGCGGGCCAGGAATGAATCCCACTTGAATATGGTAAATAATTCTTTTAATATACTGTTGAATTTTATTTGCAGGTATCTTCTTGAGAATTTTTGAATCTGTGTCCATCAGGGATATTGGCCTATAATTCTCCTTTTGAGTGGCTTCTTTGTCTGGTTTGGGCATCAAACTGGCTTCACAGAATGAACCCAGAAGCTTTCCTTCCATTTCTCTTTTTGGGAGCAGCTTGAGAAGGATAGGTATTAACTCTGCTTTCAATGTCTGGTAGAATTCCCCTGGGAAGCCATCTGGTCCAGGACTCTTATTTATTGGGAGATTTTTGATAACTGATTCAATTTCTTATCAATGTTGTTTATTTTTTCAAAAAAACAGCTCTTACATTCATTGATCTGTTCTACTGGTGTTTTTTTTTTTGGGGGGGTGTAGGGTTCTATGTTGTTTATTTCTGCTCTAATCCTTATTATTTCTCTTCTTCTGCTGACTTTGGGGTTTCTTTGCTGCTATGTTTCTAGTTCCTTTAGGTTTGAGGTTAGATTCTATATTTGAGATATTTCTTGCTTCTTGAGATTGGCCTGGATTGTGATGCATTTTCCTCTTAGGACTTCCTTTGCTGTATCCCAAAGGGTTTGGACTGTCATGTTTTCATTTTCATTTGCTTCCACTTATTTTTTAAGTTCTTCTTTAATTTCCTGGTTGATCTATTCATTCTTTAGTGGAATGTTCTTTAACCTCCATGTACTTGGAGGCTTTCCATATTTTTTCTTGTGGTTGATTTCAAGTTTCAAATGTTGTGATCTGAAAATATGCATGGTATTATCTCAGTCCTCTTATATTTGTTGAGGGCTGTTTTGTGACCCAGTATGTGATCTGTTTTGGAGAATGTTCCATGTGCACTCGAGAGGAATGTGTATTGGGCTGCTTTCGGATGAAAAGATCTGAATATATCTGTTAGGTTCATCAGGTCCAATGTGTCATTGAGAGCAATTGCTTCCTTATTGATTTTCCACCTAGATGATCTGTCCATTGTTGTAAGGATAGTATTAAAGTCCCTTACAATCATGGTATTGTTGTCTATACAGTTATTTATGTCTGTGATTAATTGATTCATATATTTGTGTGGACCATGTTGGGGGCATAAACATTTACAATTATTAACTCTTCTTGATGGATAGACCCCTTAATTATGATACAATGCCCGTCTTCATCTCTTGTTATAGTCTTTGTTTTAAAATCTAGTTTATCTGGTATAAATATGGCTAATCTGGCTTCCTTTTGACTCCCAGTAGCATGATAGATGTTTCTTCATCCCTTCACTTTCAATCTGCAGCTGTCCCCAGGTATAAAATGAGTCTCTTGTAGGCAGCATATAGATGGGTCTTGTTTTTTTATTCATTCTGGTACACTATGTCTTTTGATTGGGGCATTTAGTCCATTTACATACATAGTGATTATTGAAAGATATGGATTTAGTGTCATTGTGTTATCTGTAGGTTTTGTGCTTGTGGTGTTGTCTCTGTTGCTTTGTAGATTTTGCTGCTTTCCAGTCACAAAGTACCCCTTAGGATCTCCTGCAGGGCTATTTTGGTGGTCATGAACTCCTTTAGTTTTTGTTTTTCAGGGAAAGCCTTAATCTCTCCTTCTATTATAAATGACAGCCTTGCTAGAGAAAGTATTCTTGGCTGCATATTTTTCCTATTCAGCATATTGAATATTTCCTGCCACTTTCTTCTAGCTTGCCTTCGGTGGACAGGTCTGCTACTGCCCTTATGTGTCTACCCTTGTATGTTAAGGCCTGTTTGTCCCTAGCTGCTTTCAGAAATCTCCTTTATCTTTATATTTTTCCAGTTTCACTGTGATATGTCATGGTGTTAATCTGTTTTTGGTGATTCTGAAGGGAGTTCTCTGTGCCTCCTGAACTTGGATGCCTGTGTCCTACCCAAGACTGGGGAAATTCTCAGCTATAATTTGTTCAAATAAACCTTCTGCCCCTTTCTCTCTCTCTTCCACTTCTGGAACTCCTATGATATGAATATTATTTTGTTTCATTGAATCACTTAGGTCTCTGATTCTCTTTTCGTGGTCTAGTAATTTCTGTTCTTGCCTTCTCTCAGCTTAATCATTTTCTGTAAGTTTATCTTCTATTTCACCTATTCTCTTCCCTCTTTCTCCCATCCTTGCTGTCACTGCATCTAGTTTATTTTTCACCTCATTTGCAGCATTTCTTAATTCATCATTACTATTTCTTAGTTCCTTGATCTTTGCAGCAATAGATTATCTGCTGTTTCATATGCTTTTTTTTTCAAGCCCATGACTATTAGCCTAAATTCTTGATCAGATATATTATTTATATCTGTTTTGAGCAATTCCCTGGCTGTAATTTCTTCCTGGAATTTCTTTTGAGGAGACTTCTTCTGTTTCATCATTTTGGCTAGTTTTCTGTCCTTTTTGTGTCTTGATAGCTTGTTATGTGTCTTGTGCCTGCAAGTACTACTATATTAAAAAAAGGGGGCGTCATACACTGTCCAGGGTCTGGCATTTCAGGAAATGTCTTTTGTGTGTATTACATGCACTCTATTATTGTGTCTTGGCTGCTTTATCTCACTACTTGTAGTAGTGGATTGGATCATTCACAAGGTGTGCTTTGATTCATTCATTGAAGTAACTCTGGAAAGGAGGAGAAGGAAGGGGGTTGAAAGAAACTTTTTCCCAAACTAGAGATAAATTATAGGGACAGATAGACCAGACTGAATCAAATAATTTATAGGGCTTAATCTAGAGAGAGAGGAAAATAAAGAAGAAGGAGATACAGAAAAGGTGTAAAAAGAATATGGTAAAAATTTCTGATAAAACAAACAACAAGAACAGAGAAAGAAAAAAAAGAAAAAGAAAAAAAGATAGAGAAAGAAAAAAGAATTGACCAATAATCAAAACAGAAACTGTAAGGCTGATTCCATGGAGGGAAGAGAAAAAAATAAGAGAGTAGAAAGATAAGGCAGTGAAAAGAGAAGAGAAGGAAATAAAAGAAAAGAAAAAAATAATAAATTAAAAAAGAAATAGAGGAGAAAACAACAACAACAACAACTACAAAAACCAGACTAACTTATAAAACCGCAGGACAGTTGACTGTTGCCTTGGAAATGGTGGCTGTGCTGGTCCAGAGGATGAGGGGCTGCCTGATTTGGTGAGTTTCAGCCTCACTCTGATAAGCAGTTACTGGTCTTGGAGGGGTGAGGTTTGGTGTAAGCAGGTCCTGCCTCCCCTCGGTGCCACTGCCCCATTCCCTGAAGCCCCACTATGTTGATGAGGGGGAGGAAAATGGCAACCCCCCAATCTCTCCTCCTCAGACCTGGTGTCCCAAACCATGTTTTTGAAGCAGCCCTCCCAGAGCAGCATGGGTGTGGAAGAGCCAGTTTTCCCTGCTCCACAGTCTCCCGTGCCTCCTAGGTGCTCCACTGGGGTTCAAAACCTAATGCCTTAAAGGATCCCGCTCCACATGGACCTGGAATAGCACTGGTACCTCCAGCAGACAAAGGGCTTCTGGCTGGTGCCTGCAGGGTCTTTTGTTTTTGGAGAGTGAGTAAACCCTCTTCTCACGGTACTCAGTGGAGGGGACGGCTTTCTTGCAGTGTGCCCCAGAGAGTGTTACCAAGCCTGGGGCTGGCTCTACTCTTCCACAGGTGCACCAGCAATGACTCTGGTCCAGAGATAGTCACACAACCCTGAAATCTGCAATCTTCACTCCTAAGGCTGTTTGCAAAGTAGAAACTGTCTCTCTTTGTATTATTCTTCATTTTCTGGACTGTGGTCTAGAGATGTTTTTTTCTTATCTAAATACAACCCTACACTTCCACAGCCTCTATTTCTCCTCCTTTTGTTTCTCCACTGAAAGGTTCCCCTCCTCTTCTGTGCCTATGCTGCCACCTGTTTTATCTCTCCTAATTCACAAACATGCACCTCTGAACTATCAACTGTCTCTGTATGCCCCTGGAGAGATTTCTGTCACATTGTAGCCTGGATTCCTGGAGTTCCATGTGTTCTAACCTCATTACTGCTGAGTTTGATGGAGGAGGGACATTCTGGTATCCATACTCCTCCACCAATTTGACTCCAATAAATCATTGTTTTAAACCAGAAAGTCGTGGGATGATTTGTTATGCAGCAACTAACATCTGATACACTATGTTTCCTATTAGTTGAGAAATTCAGACAGAAAATTCAAATATACTTGAACATTTGGAAGCATCAGATTGGGAAGTGGAAGCTAGAAATGATAATGTTTAAGCTTTTAAGCTATATGATTTTTTAAATTTTATAATACTTTTTAATTGAAGTATAAGTGATTTACAATATCCTATTAGTTATAGGCATACATTATTGTGATTTGATATCTTTCTACATTACAAAATGATTTTCACAATAAGTCTAGTTACCATCTTTCACCATACAAAGTTGTTAAAATATTGTTGGCTATATTCCCTGTGCTGTACATTCCCATGATTAATTATTTTATAACTTAAGTGTGTACCCCTTATATTCCTCACCTCAACAACCTTTCCCTGCTCTGGTAACCAACAGCTTCCTGTATCTAGAAGTCTATATCTGTTTTGTTTTGTTTCAGATTCCACATATAAGTGAGTCATATGGTATCTATCTTTCTCTGGCTTATTTCACTTAGCATAATACCCTCTATGTCTGTGTTGTCACAGATGGCAAGATTTCATTCTTTTTTTTATGGTTGAGTATTATTCCAGTGTGCATGTGTGTGTGTATGTGTGTGTGCACATGCACACCACATCTTTATTCATTCATCAATTGATGGATGCCTACATTGCTTCCATATCTTGGTATTGTAAATAATGTTGAAGTGAACATAGGAGTGCACATATCTCTTTGAATTGATGTTTTCATTTTCTTTGCATAGATGCCCAGAAGCCCAGAAATGGAATAACTGGATCATATGGTAGTTCTATTGTGTGTGTGTGTGTGTGTGTGTGTGTGTGTGTGTGTGTGTGTAAATTCCATACTGTTTTCAGCTACACTATTCTACATTTCCACCAATAGTGTACAAGGGTACCCCTTTTCTCCACATCCTCATCAACACTTGTTACTTTTTCTCTTTTTGACAATAGCGAATCTGACAGGTGTGAGGTGATCTCTCATTTTGGCTTTAATTTGCTGTTCCCTGATTATTAGTGATGTTGAACATTTTTTCATGTTTCTGCTGGCCATATGTATGTTTCTTTGGAAAAGTGTCTATTCAGGTTCTCTGCCCATTTTTTAACGAGGTTGTTTGTTTTTCTGGTATTAAGTTGTTTAACTTCCTTATATATTCTAAATAGTAACCCCTTATTGGATGCATGATTTGAAAATATTATCTCCCATTCTGTAGGGTGATTTTTTGTTTCATTGAACATTTCCTTCACTGTGCAGAAACTTTTTAGTTTGATACAATCCCATTTGTTTATTTTAGCTTATTTGCCTTGAGGAGACTGGTCCAAAAAAATACTGCTAAGGCTGATGTCAATGAATTTACTGCCTGTGAGTTCTAGGAGTTTTATGATTTCAGGCCTTACATTCAAGTTTTTAACTCATTTTGAATTTATTTTTGTATATGATATAACATAGGTGTCCAATTTCATTCTTTTGCATGTAGTTGTTCAGCTTTCCCAGCATCATTTTTGAAGAAACTATCCTTTCTTTATTGTATATTCATGCCTTCTTTGTCATAAATTAACTGACCATGTGTTCATGGGTTTATTTCTGGGCTCTTTATTCCATTTCATTGACCTATGTGTCTATTTTCATGTCAGTACCATACTGTGTTAATTACCAAAACTTTGTACTATAGTTTGAAATCAGGAGGTATGCTACCCTTAGATTTGTTGTTCCTTCTCAAGGTTGCTTTGGCTATTCAGGGTATTTTTTGTAATTCCATACAATTCTTAAGATTCTTTGTTCTAGTACTATAAAAATTGCTATTGGTATTTTGATGGAGATTACACTGAATCTGTAGATTGCTTTGGGTGGTATGATCCTTGAGGTCCTGAATTTTGACCACTCATATGATGTCAAAAAGCAGGGCAGAGGACTTTTTTCTTTTACTGTTTCCTAGTAAATACCATAGTTGTGCTGCTATTCAGCAAACCAGCAATTGTTAATAGTGCAATGTTATAACCAACAAACTTAAAGGTATTAAAATATTAGTATTTTAATAAAACATAATGTCACAGTCATACTAACAACAAATAAAATCACTTCACCTTACTGCATTTGTATTTATTTGCAGTATGAAAATGTTAGCACTTAAATGGTGTGGGCTTCAATGTATTTTAAACACAGAAATGTCCCATATTGATATCTATGGCCATTATACACTTAGCATTTTTGCATGCTATCATTTTTTACAAATTATGAGACCCATAAAATTAAGTTAGTTAGAAAGAATAAAAGTCACCCTTTCGTTGTCTTATTTTACTGTGAGTATAGAGGCACACACATGTGGAGTCAAATTTATATTTATTAAATTATTTGAGGAGATTTTGAAAATCAGGGTTAATGCTGATTTATTTTAAATCTCACTAACATTGTAGCTTATGGGAGAAAAAACGTTGTGCTAATCTTAGGGGAAAAAAGCTATTGATTTAGGCCAAAAAGGTAAATGTAGCACAGCCCTTGGGTTTCCTTTTTCTTTACTCTTCTGCCCAGTGGATCCAAAAATTACTCTTCTGTTTTCATTCAGTTAAATTCTAAAGCAAGTTCAAGTTCCTTTCAGACTTCTTAAACTCATTATACTGTCATGCCTGTGCCTTAAGTTTTGAGTCAGAAAAAGAAAGAAGGCTTATTGCTGAGTTTGGAATATATCATTGCTATTTTTACTTTCATCTCAGGACTCTCAACTTATGATGGGTTCTGAGAGGAACTGAAATTGAACAGGAAAAAATAATGTAATCCTAAAAATTACTGCTATAGAAATGCAGAGCATTGGACTAGCTTTTGAGAGTGTTTGGGCATCATATGTACCCTGGCTTGTCTTTTCAGCTTGTTAATTCCATTATGGATGGAAAGTGAAACCCCACAAGCTCTACTTGCATTCACACATTTGCTCATGAAAGCGGAAAAAAAAAAGTGCGAGTTAAGCCATCTCAAAGTAGACTATTCTATTATTTTAGGAAGCTAAAAGCAAAATGAGCTACTTCAAAGCCTCTGTTACAGAAAATTTTGCCTGCAGGTGACCAGAAATAATCAGGCTGACAAATGTAGGAAATGGACAGTTGAAGTTTATGTTGCAAAACCAATAACTCTCTTTGGACAGGAAGAAACGATAAATTCAGATTTATTACTCATTTCTGTGCTTGGTAATAATAATGTTTTATACTTAAAAATTCTATCAAAAGAGTCCATTGGACTTCAAAATTCAGCCATTGTAATAAAAATACTTGGAGTTAATAAGGGTAAGTATTCAAAAAACAGGTTCTGAAGACACTACTATTCTATTACAAAACACTTCCCTTGCTCTCTGCAAAATGCTGCTTGTATGTTATAATCTGAAATGGATAAAATGGCATTGTTTCCAGAGGTTATTTAAATAGGCAAGGGTCACAAATAAGATACTGTGAGGATTAAATAGAAAATACAACACAGACTAGGAAAAGAAAGGTAAATATTATATTTATCTTTTATCGTTATCCTAAATCATGTTTTCTGAATGAAGGCCATGTATTATCAGCATCCTGAAAGTCTTTCTTTTTGTTCATATCATCATTTACTTTCCACCTGTACCCTAGAGAGTTGTAATAATGTAGAGAATGTTAGAGTGGCTCTTCTAGAAGAGATATTAATACCTTTTTTCTGCAAAAGATACCTAGGGATTACTTGTATCATACATTAGGATAAAATTGAGAAAGTAACTATATTGTCTTTTGACTTTTTTACATAATCCCAAAACACAAAATGAATAAATTCTAATCATGATTAGCAGTTTAAAATATAAGCATATCCTGTATTTCTAGAAAATGATATTTAAGCTTATAATAAAGCATAACAGTATGCATTCTATTGTGTATATATTAAGATATATTTTAGATATGTGTTTAAACTTTGATACATTAAAACAGTTAATCATTTTTTATCATTAAATGATGAATCATTATTATCATCACATGGTGATCAAGTAATATTACCTTTTAAAATAAAAAAATAGAAAGTGAAAGTATGATATAAGTAAAGTAACAGCCTACGGACTTTTGGAATTGTGTACAATATATAATTGCTGTGAATAAATGGCACAAATCTAGTGCATATCTAATGCATATCTAGTATTAACTAGATCACTTCTTTATATACATACTACTCTTAAATATGTGTAACACTATGGTTATTAGAGTTATTATTCTCTTTATTTTTCAGTTGAGAACATTGAAGTTCAGAAGAACTAAGCAACTTATCTAGTTGTGCATAGCACATTTTGAATTTAGGCTTTAAATACAAGCCTGTTTTACCTCAAAACATGTGATTGTTTCACTGTACCACACTGCAGAACACCACACTTCATCTATATCTCTAAATGTCTCTATCTCTCTATCTCTATCTTTTCATAAAGGAAGCACAACATTACCTGGGAATTCTCCATGCCCCAGTATGCTGATGAGCATGTACCATCAGATATAGAACTACTCAAAATTTGATGAATATTCTCTCACCTTGTGCAAGCAGTTCAAACAGCTAAGAAATCCTGTAATTCTTAACTAGCTTAAGCACAATTGGGGTATTTTCTACTTCATCAATGAAGAAAACTCTAGAGAAACTTTAAAGTTGGAAGTAGACTTTCATAAATGGTCCATAAATCCAACTGATTTCCTTTGAATAAGGAGATTGCTACAGTGTCAAGAAAAATTTAGAACTGTGACAACATATTTAGCTTCCCCATATGTGACCATACCTAAACTATAGTATACCTAAGTATACCATATTATATAAAGTATAGTATACCTAAGTATACCATGTTATATAAAGTATAGTATACCTAAGTATACCATGTTATATAAAGTATAGTATACCTAAGGTACAGACCTGTTATGAGGGTGGATGGAGAAATATGTAACAGATATACCTATAGGATCATATTTGAAGAAATATGGCCTTGGATTTATATAGTTTTTAAAGACCTCATGTTTTTCACCTAAGCAGATGGAACAGATGGAATTGTAGTGAAGTGATGTTGCTTTAAGGATACCAGAAATGCATTTGTTATTTTCCTGATTTAAACAAACTGCATTTTCTTTTCTCCCTAACTCTGAAGAGTTGGCCTGAATGATGAAATTGATAATGATAGTAAACATAATTATAAAGAGATTTGAATAATCAAGAAAAAAAACAAAGTTAGACATTTTTAGAACTTTCAACTTTGGCATGGAATCATAAGTAATTGGAAGAATCCAAGCCCAATACACCAAATTTGGCAAGCTGTGTTGTTCACGACCGATGGGAGCTACTACATTCCAGTTATAATTTTAGAACCTGGTAGTTGTTACTATAGAATGCTTATCACCTCTCTTGTTTTTTCCTTCCAATGAAGGAACTGTAACTACAGTTGCTATATGTGGGTTTCTTTCCATGCTGGGAAGGTAGAATTGATAAGTTTGGGAAGCATGTCTGGCAGGTACACTCACCTCATCTCTCCCCTACTCTGTTTCTCTTGGGAGCAAGCTGTTTACAAAGAGCATGTGTTCTTTTCCTTCCAGGCTCTTGCCTACAAAGATTTCCTTTCCTTGGTTCAGTTTTGTTGGTGCTTGATGGTTGAGCCTGACTCATTCTGGGCATCAAGCACATGACCCAATTGATTCATACTAAGCTGTCTTCCAACTTTGCTTCATGAGTACTGTAGGTGGTATTTCATTCTCTATGCATTTTGTTTGTTTCATTTCACAGTGTTTTCACAATTCAGTTGACAAATTGGTGCAATTATATTTATTGAAGCCTTTCAGAGAGACAAATTGTGTACTTATTTCAAGCACAGGAATACAGAGGCATGTGGAGACTCTGATGGAATACGAACAGGGGCCTGTCCTAAATAAAGAGTCCAAAAGGCACAGTACATTGCTCAAACTTTGCCCAAGATTATATGACTTATTCCTTAATTTAACCTTAAACACAAGGCATAATTCTGTTATTGGGGTCTTTGTAATCAGGAAACTACTTTTTGTAATATTATCACAAATTGCACAAATTTAATGGCACTGTTATAGTAATATTTAAAACTGGAACCTCTGGCTGTGGGTTTAAATGTCTACCATTTTGAATCTGGCAGTTTGTGTGCATCTGAGAAAAACGTGTTGCAGGTCAAGAGTATATTTTGTAGTTCCCATTTACCTCTGTGAGCGTGGCATTAACTATCACAAACTGGATTTTGATACCCATTTTGTGAAGCCATAATTTTATGCTGCCATTGTAAAAGTCCTAGGATGACACCACTACAATACCAAGGAAGTGTTTAGAATATCATGGGAGCTAGGGTGTGGCTTTCACATGTATGTAGGCATTGTCCAGAGAGTGAAGACTCTGTGCAGCTCTATTTTCTCCTCAACAATTTTGTGTATGGCATCAAACTCCAGGGAACATGTATAGGTATGAAAATGGGGAATATAATTAAGCAGAGACACAAAAGGAACTTGGAAGGAATTGGCAATGTTCTCTTTGTACCTGGGTGGTGGATAAAGTTAAATTTACTGTTATTCCTTAAATTGCTTATTAAGGTAAAATGCACAAATATTAAATGTACAATTCATTGAATTTTGTAGCAAAGTGGGAGGTATTCCCCCTACCCCAGATAGTTTACTCATGTCCCATTTCAGTTAATCCCTACCTCTTTTCAGAAATTACTGTTTGCTAGAACTATAAATTATTCTTGCCTAGACTTCAATTTCATTTGGAGTTTGCTTTTTTAAATATGACTTTTTTTTTGCTCAATATATACATTTTTAAGATTCATCTATATTGTTGCATGCATGGGCAGTTTAATCTTTGTCTATTTGATTATTTTTTTTAATGTTTGAGAGAGAGGGAGTGCACTTGCAAATGGAGGAGGGGCAGGGGGCGGGAGGGAGGGAGGGAGGGAGAGAGAGAGAGAGAGAGAGAGAGAGAGAATCCCAAGCAGGTTCCACACTGTTGGCACAGAGCCCAACCCAGAACTCATCTCAAAAAATGTGAGATCATGACCCGAGCTGAAATCAAGAGTCAAATGCTCAACCAGTTGAGCCACCCAGGTACCACAATCTTTCTTCATCTTAAATGAGCTTTCCTGAGGTAAACTTATATATTGTAAAGTTTACTTATTTCAAGAGTACTATTAGATGAATTTGGGAAAATATGTATAGTTGTGCAACAGCCACATATATAATCAAGATAATTTCTTTTTTGTCAAACTCAGTGAAATAAAACTCAGTCCAAGATGATGTTAAAATGATCCATAGAAACTGATACAATACAGTCATAGTGTAAAATAAAGAATATTTTTCATATTACTGATGGATAGCAGCTACAGATCTTCCTCAACTTATGATAGGATTACATCTCAATAAACACATCATTAATTGAAACACCATAAGTCAAAAATACATGTAATACACCAAACCTACCGACATCATGGCTTAGTCTACCCCTCCTTTAAACATGCTCAGAACATTTACGTTAGCAGATAGTAGGGCGAAATCATCTCACACAAAGTCTATTTTATGATAAAGTGTGGGATATCTCGTCTAATTTACTGCATACTGTACTGAAAGTGAAAAGCACAGTGGTTGTACGTACAGAGGGGTTTGAGTGTATCAGCTGTTTACCTCTCTGGTTGTGTGGCTGATGGGGAGGTGGGGCTCACAAGAGAGGATGGTGTCACATGTCGCTGGCCCAGAGGAGAAAAACCAAAAATTCAAAGTTCATTTCTCCTGAATGTGTATCACTTTAGATACATCCTACACTGAAAAAAATCTAAGCTGAAATTTTGTAAGTTAGGGACCATCTGTAGAAATCTGACTTCATTTACATTTTATTTTAACACCATTAATGCCTGTATATTTTGGCAGCAACAATGATTCAGTCACTGTTTATATCATGGTAGAAGAGACGAAGGCTTGGAGACTATCTGGATGAATAGAAACATAGGGACTGCATTGCTGAGGAATACGGAAATAGGTCTTTGCACCTTAATGATTGTGGTTTTGTAAGTTGGCATTAATTTTATAAATAGTCCTAAGGTTTTAAGAATATTTTTGAAACATGGCTGGAAATCATTAAACTAATGTATCACCAAGTACTGAAGACAGACAGAAATAGTGAAGAAAAAACACTAAAAGCCCAGGCAGCTGAGTTTCTATTAGGTTGGTTTTTATCAGAATTGCATAAGTAAGGGTTCTCTGCCTTGACTGAAGTCAGTTTAGTAATTCTTTGTTATTTGCCCCCAGGAAATGGTCTCAAGGAAACGATCTAGATGTTAAATTGCCACGAGCTTCAAGTTAATAAACCTTTAACTTATGATTGGCTTTTTAATAAACACAAAGATACATAAAGGAAGGGGGAAAGAAAGGAGAGGGGCAAAGGAGAGAAAAGAGAGTGGAAAGGAGAGAGGGAAAACCTCTTAAGGTATCTTGCCTAAAGGCCTTTGACATCAGCAAAGCTCCACTTTTTAACTTCCTGTTTCCAAACCCAATTGCACTATTTTTATAGCTTTATTTCTGGGCTTATTCAGCAGAAAAGCAGAGGTGGCAGAGGATTCAGTTAAGAGAGTTACTCTCCAGGGCATATCTGCCAGTATTTTCTTTTCTCAGTACATCTTATTTAACCTATAGCAGCAGTAAGAATCGAAGCCCTATTCAGCAAAATGAAGATTCTTTCAATATGTTTCTCTGCCATGGTGTTCACTGTAATACCAGAATATAATAACTGGGGCCTAGGTAACTATACAGTGGTAATTCAAGAAGCCTAATTCTTTCTCCCTGGCTTTCTGGTAAAAGGAATGAAAACACAGGTGAAACTAAAACTCAGATATCTTTAATAACATTAATTCTGGCCTCCCAGAACCTCCAGCCAGAGAACAATAAAGAGGAAAGAGCAGAAAAAAAAATACATAGGTAGGTAGATAGATAGATAGATAGATAATATTTCATAACAAAGAAGACTAATAACACATGGGTTGAATAAATACTCATATTTATAAGTCCCCTTTGTTGGGGAAATATAATTAAAAACAAAATCTTCTTCCAACCCAGATCCTCTTCACAAATATAGCAATGAAAGAAAACACTTCTTTATCGAATAAACATTAAACCGCAACATGATCTGCAAAACAGGCAATCTGCTAAGAGATTGCAAAGATAGGAAGAAATCCCACCTTTTTAAAAAGCCAAGGAGATACAATCCATTATATACATGTTCTCAAGATAAACAATCTACTCCTCCAAGTAAGAGGAATTAACAATTGGAAACAGAGTTCATCCTGGATCTACCTGGTAATTATAGTGACCATGTACATAGTGGCTTAATCCAGAGGAAAACTAAACAAAACAAAAATCCTTTCATATCTTTAAGGATAGGAGGTAGTTTTTCAACCAAGGACAAGCCACAGAAACTAAAAAGATGGGAGTGCTATCTCATCCCATAGATAGCTCCCAGGTCCTTGAGAAAGACATTTCTGGGTCTTAAAGCAGACAAAAGACCATTGTAGTTTTCAAAAACATATATATTTTAAGGAAAATGGACTTATAATTATACATTTTCTAAACTAAATGCTCTTTGAAAAGGGAGAGAGAAGTCTTTTCCCTTATTTCTGGTGAGGAGAATTAAGTCTATGTTTAAATTTTTATTTACCCTTACACTTTTCAGTTATTTATTAACTCATCATGTATTCAGCAAATGTTTCCTAATATATTATTGCTTAAAACTACCCACTTTTATCAATTTCACATTTGTAACCCATTAAGAAACATCACAAAAAATATTAAAAAAATAAGACACCGTAGCAGAGTAGAGGATAGAGATCTCAGGCCAGTTATCTAAAGTCATTAAGTGGAATTAAGCATGAAGTTATTTTTCACAGCTATATCTCAGAAGTGATTCAGAATTCAGGTAAAACAGAATTTTAGTTTCACGTCAAGTCAAGCATTTCATAGGGATAGAAAAAAAACCCAGAAACAAGTATATTTATGGGTTCTTATACATATTAAGCTATATCATGTTACGACTAGTCAAATATCAATATAAACCATTTTCATTTTGACTAGTCAACAGGACTGATCCATAATTCAATCAGAAAAGAAGCAAAGAATATACTGAAAGTGTTTTCTGATTCATGATATAAAAATAAGTAGTATGGGGCACCTGGGTGGCTCAGTTGGTTAAGCATCTGACTCTCGGTTTTGGCTCAGGTCATGATCTCAGGGTTTGTGAGTTCAAGCCTCACGTTGGGCTCTGCACTGACAGTGCAAAACCTGCTTGGGATTTCTCTTGGGATTTCTCCCTCTCTTTCTGCCCCTCCCTGGCTTTCTCTCTCTCTCTCTCTCTCTCTCTCTCTCTCTCTCTCTCTTTCAAAAAATAAACTTTAAAAAATTTTTTAAAATATGTAGTATTATAATTCCAGATTTATTTGAATCTATATGTAAATTTAAGTGGAAATACCTAACTAAATTCTTAAACAATGAAAAGTTAAATTTTTTGTAAATAACAGCATAAGAATCTTTTTCTGTATAGCAGTGGCTCTCAATTAGAGATAATTCCCCACTCCCACCCCGACCATCCCAGGAGGACATTTGACAATGCCTGGAGCCATTTGGCTGTCACTGCTGGAGGGGGAGATGGTGCTGCCAGCATCTAGTGGGTGGAGGCCAGAGATGTTGCTAATACATCCTAAATGCACAGCACAGTCCCCCATAATAAAGAATTATCCAGTTCAAATGTCAGTAGCGCTGAGGGTTAAGAAAACTTGATCTGTTATAGAGTTAATTTTGTGGTAGTATTAGTGCAATTCAACTATTCTTCCCCACTGAATTTTCTTCCTCGCTGAGTTTTCTTCCTCCACTGAGATGTCTAATATGGGTATTGACCTATAGATCCTAGGTTCAAACTAAAGTTGATAGTGATTCGCACTGAAACATAGAAATTATAAAGTATGAATAGATCATTATTCTAATCTGTGAGAAACCTAACAATTTTATTCAATTATTGAATAACCTGACATAAAATACCTGAAGCTGACAAGATGATAAAGCAACATCTGTAGTATAGAGGTAAAAGCTATCCCTAAAGTCTTCTATCTGGACAGTTTGTTGTGAAATGATTTAGTATCACAAGAAGAAAGACATATCAACAAAGTGTGGGGGCTATCCCCATTTTAACGGACTAAATCTGATAAGGACAGTGTTTCATGCTTTTAACCAAACAATATGTACAAATTAAATCACAGCAATATCTCCTCCAATAGTTGGAAATAATAGAAAATGGCAAATCTTTGGCGTCAGAAAATAAATACTTTAAAGATGAAAAATCAAAACAAATAATGTTTAAAAAATTTGAACATGAACCCTTCCTTAAAGCATTATCTGGGAGAAAGTTAAGCTATATTTTATATAATGAAGATTTATGTTATATGAGAACAGATATTTCTTAGCAATACATACATTTATCAAAATCTGTTCCTTAGTGGGTGCCTAGGTGGTTCAACTGGTTAAGCATCTGACTTTGGCTCAGGTCATGATCTCTCAGTTTGTGGGTTCGAGCCCTGTGTTGGGGTCTGTGCTGACAGCTCAGAACCTGGAGCCTGCTTCAGATTCTGTGTCTCCCTCTCTCTTCCCCTGCCCTGCTCATGCTCACTCTCATTCTCTCTCTTTCAAAAATAAGTACACACTAAAAAATTAAAAAAAAAATCTGTTCCTTAATATAGGAGAGACAAACTGATTTTAAAAATCAATTAGGTATTTGTTTCATTTCCCCAAATTTATACACAAAATACAAAATTCATTACTAGTAACAAAATGGGATTCATGTATAGATGATCCTTGACTTAGGATGTTTTGACTTAGGATTTTTCTGCTCTACAATGGTGTGAAAGCGATACCCATTCTATAGCACTGTACTTTGAATTTTGATCTTTTCCTCAGCCTAGCCCAACAGGGCACAGCCCTCTCTCAAGATGCTGGGCCATGGCTCCCAGTCAGCCACACCATCACAAGGGTGAACAAGCTGATATTCTATACCTGTCCGACCATTCTGTTTTTTACTTTCAGTACAGTATTCAATAAATGACATGAGATATTCAATATTTTATTAGAAAATAGTCTTTGGGTTTGATGATTTTGCCCAATTGTAGAATAATGTCCATGTTATGAGCATGTTTAAGGTAGGCTTGGCTAAGCCAGCATGTTAGGTAGGTTAGGTGTATTAAGTGCATTTTTGACTTACGGTATTTTCAACTTATAATCGGTATATCAGGACAAAATTCCATCGTAAGTCAAGGAAGATTGGTTCCCTGTTATTTTACAATTAAAAATCTGTATGTCCATAGTTTGAAAGGTAAAAGTATGGATTCCAGATCATAAGAACTTTATAGTCATCAGTGGAGGTTAGATAAAATTCTCAGCTACTTATATAAAATTTTCCACTTCTGCTTAAAACTTACAATTTTATCAAAGTTGGTAAGACTATTCATAAAATTACTTTATGCCCAAGGACCTGAGATTCTCTTTGCTATGATTACATTGTTTCAAAATCCATTACTTCTCCAACACCACCTCTGAAACAATTTTCCTATGATTGTATTGTATCAAAAGCTCTATCTCTTATTCACCAAATAATGGACTTTTTTATTTTATTTTATTTTATTTTATTTTATTTTACTATCTTGGCACCAGAGGGAAGAAGCATCTTCACTTTGATTATAATTGAACAAAGTCTAAATAGTCTACTTTCCTTTCAGACATTTTTTCTTTGTATTTGCCATTTCCAGGATTCACTGCTATTTGCAAACCACTTAAAGTCCTATTCTGAATAAATAAATAGAAATTCTCATTATAAGGGAGACTTCCAATTCATAATGGATGAAACAAAAAATAAAAAAAATCCTTTGATATATAGTTCAAGTTTTTATGCCTACCATATTCAGAATTTTAAAAAAAAAATATGAAAACAGAAAAAGGGAAGGTTGATTTTAGAAAAGACGATAGGGAAAATGTCTCAGGGCTTCCCTGGCAATAAGTTAAGGAAAAATATTTTCTTGGTATCTCTAAACTAAAAGACACATTAAAGGAAATTTAAGCTAACTCTCCCATGTCTTGCTCTAAAACATGAGTCCTAAAGTAAAATTTAAAGACTTGTAATTTTGTCAAAGTAAGAGCAAACTTTGAATTAGAATAAGGCACTTTGGAAATAGTTTTAAGTATCATTAAAATTGACTTAATACATATGAATGCATCCTTTCTCTCTCTTTTTTCTCCTGATTTCTTTCATTATCTTCCTCCTTTCACTAAATTAAAGGACTTATAAATGGTTTTTGCTTAAGGATAATATATATTGCTATTAGTTTTGTATTACTGGATAGCAAATCACCACAACATTGGTGGCTTACAACAACAGGTTTATGATCTCAGGATTTCTATGGGTAAGAACTCTGGGCATGACTTAACTGGGTTCTGTGCTCAAGGTGTCTTCACAAGAGTGTTAGCTAGGGCTGTGTCACCTGAAAACTCAACCGGGAGAGGATCTGATCCTAATAGGTTCACTCATGGTTATTACACATATTCCTTTTCGTTTGGGTTGTTGGACCAAGGGTTTCAGTTCCTTCTTAGCTTTTGTTCAGAGGCTGTTCTTAGTCCCTTACCTCTCAATAGCCAGTTCACAGTGTAACAATTTGTTTCCTGAAAGCCAGCAAGAAAGACAATCTGCCAGAAAAGACAGAAATTACAATATTGTATAATGCCGTCATGGGAGTGACATTCCACCCCTGCTATAAGTTCTGTCTGTTAGAAACAAGTCCCATGTTCTGCCCTTATGCAGCAGGAGGATACAGAAGGGGATGGGCGGCAGGAGAAGGTAAGGTGGTAACACCAACATGAACTTAGAGTCTGTTCTACACAATAGCTAAGATACGTTGAAAACTTAAGGTTCCAAAATTTTCTGGTTGTCCTCAGTTATTCCTTTACTGATGGTAATAAAATTAATAAATTTTCTCTAGGGTTATAACTCTCAGGAATAAGTGTTACATATGTTTGCCTTTATATCAAATCAGTTAGACAGCCAATGGAATAAGAGAGCAAGTTATATGTACTTCTTTCTTCTCACATTCTGGAACTCGGATGTATTAGTGAATTATCTTTGATTACCTGGCATGCTGTCTAGTTAACATTTAATAATGAACACTAACACATTTAATTAACCAATACTTCTAAAAAGTAGAGTCTACTTATCTTAATATTATAGATAAGGAAAGTGACATAAAAAAGTAAAACATTTTATCCAAAGACACATAGTAAGTTCTGGTGCCACAGTCTGAATGTGGAATATAAATCTACAGCTTATGATTTTATCACTATTAGTTTACATCTTTATAACTTCACAGTTGGCATTTGGTAAACAAAACATTTTAAACGCAGACCAAATTATTGAAACAGCAAAGAAAACAATTCTGCATATTATGTGGAAAGGTTTCAAAATATCCATTTGATTTCATCAATGGTGATTCCTAATTTGATATCAATAGAAAAAATGAAATCAGAGGGATACATTTGAATGTTTTATATTTTTATTAATAAACTGTGATTCATCCTTTATATATGATGGAGTTTTCTGAACAGATCTCTATAAGAAAAACAGTCTCCACATAAGAAAGACCTTCAGTATAAGGCTTAGATGAAATAGGATACACCTAGAGGTTTGTGCTGAATGTTTATAACATTTGATTTTATTAATGAAAATAGATGTTTGAATAAATAGAGTAAACTGCATTGTCTAAAATAATCTAAACCTAGGTATATCTTCTTAAAAAGTTCTCTAGCATTCAAGTAGTACTTTATCCTTTAATACCAAAATAAATTTTCTTGAATTAATCTCTGTTATTTCCAGAAAGGAGCATACACGCACACACACACACACACACACACACACACGCACACACACGCACACACACACAGAACAAATTAAGTAGTAAAAAAGTCAACATCAAGAGTTACTTAGCTCTCTCCTTTTCTCTGCCATCATTGTGTGTATGGATCAGTGTGTGTAGGATTAACTGTTCCTCACCATGTCCTTCTTATAAGACTTTCAGGATTGAGTGATTCTTGGCCAAGAAACAAGAGCAGAATTATCCCATTCCCTACTAGATTCAGGTGAAAACTGGTAATAAAATCAGGTACGACTCCAAGAAGATGCATTGGAGAATAACCAGGCTGGGTGTATAAGGGATCGTCCATGGGATGGCACATATATCTATGCTGAATGAAGGTCATGTGCTCGTATCCTATCACTCTGTAAACAACACCACTACCTGAACAATAGACATGTTTTGACGGAGAAATGTTTTTTGGGGGGGACTATCCTTCTGTACCAGTAGGTTGGTTCAGTAAAATGTGAGACCTTTTGTTTGAAAAGAAAAAAAAATTACTTATGATGAACAGAATATACTGGTAGAGATTCAAACCCTGGCCAACCAGCACAGCTGGTACTTCTTGTAGCACACTGCATGCCTCGACCATGCACTGGCTACCTTTTATGAGAAGTGAAACAAACCAGCAGCCCTTCCCCTTGTTGGACCTCAGCTGAAAGACTCACGTCTGGTGACTCAAATTCCTTGCCACTCTGGCTTATCCAGGATGACCACAAAAGCATTAGAAGTACTGATTTTGGAGTTACAAATAAATGTCAGTAGGTGGGCAAATTGGCAAATACAGAATCTGAATAATGAGGAAAGATGTCTATTAATTAGAGGAATACTTGTAAAATTCTTCCCCACACTAATTCTTGCAAAAGTCATACTATTTGTTCATCTATTCCAGTGACTTCCTATGGTAATGACTTGTAAAGTTCTGTAACTCCCTAGAAATTTTGATTTCTTTGGATGAGGATAGAAAGAAAAATAGTAGAGCTTCACTTCAAATCTTTTAAAAATTCACATCTACATTAGCCATCAAATAGAATGTGAAGAGGAATAATTTGAGTGTGTTCTCAAAACAGCAAATAATAAAACAATTACAAACACACATAATTTTCTAGTTATTAGAGGGGATAAGAGATAATATCAAATTCTTTTTATTATGACATAGACTTTTTGATATATTTAACATTAATCAAGCTGACAGCATTATTTAAAATGACTTCTATTTTTAGGCTTATTACAATTTTTAATTTATATTTCTCCCCATTATCATGCTGCATGCTTCCTTAATTAAATTGTTTTGTGTATCCATCTAAATGATGTTCTTTGCTTCACTATTTCATGCACTGTGTGTACCAATTTGATAATGAAGTAAAACAATCCAATATTTTGTTGAATTTTTTAAAAATTTAACCCACTGGCTCTGCGCTTAAATATTTATGTATAAAACCATTTCATTTTTATCATGGGCATTTCTCTCAAAAGAGTCATATATAGAGGTGCCTGGGTGGCTCAGTCAGTTGAGCATCTGACTTCGGCTCAGGTCATCATCTCACAGTTCGTGGGTTTGAGCCCCGTGTCGGGCTCTGTGCTAATATAATAGCTCAGAGCCTGGAGTCTGCTTTGGATTTTGCATCTCCCTCCCTCTCTCTCTCTGCCCCTCCCCCTACTTGTGCTCTGTCTCTCTCTCTCTCTCAAAAATGATTTAAAAAAATAAAGTTAAAAAAAAGGGTAATATATATTATGTTCTTTATTACATATTTAGATTCTAGGTTTTCATTCAAATGTAATTATTATTAAATAGGTATTTGAATGCTATTCTGATTTCTATGTATTATATAAAAAGAGACTCTATCCCCTACCATCACCCCACCCCCTCCATGAGACAACCATAACCACAAGAATAGAAATCCTGGAGTTTATTGGAAGCTTTAGAAACCTAACATATTATTTATATCCACACATTTGTATGGTAAGAATAACAGACTAATAGAATTTTACTTTGCTCTCCTACCAACTTTTAGCAAACCACCACTTTCTCTGAACATGATTTATTTAATCTATACAATTAAAGAAATAATACTTATGGTAGAGGGCCACCTGGGCAGCTGAGTTGGTTAAGCATCCGCCTCTTGATCTCAGCTCAGGTCTTGATCTCAGTGTTGTGAGTTCAAGCCCCATGTTGGGTTCCACACTGGGCATGAAGCCTACTTAAAAAAAAAATAACTATAGTAGATATATCACATGGCTATGGTGAGGATCAGATTAAAAAGTTTGAAGTTACTATAAATGCAAGACAAATTTAAAAATTGCTATTTCATTTGATATATTCTTAATTTGAGTATAGTTGATGAACAATGTCATATTTGTTTCATGTGTACAATGTAGTGATTTGACAAGCTTGTATGTTATGCTATGTTCATCACAAGCATACCTACCATCTGTCCCATTATGTTGCTTTTACAGTCGCATTGACTGTATTCCTCATGTTGTACCTTTTCTTCCCATGACTTAATCATTCCATAACTGAAAGCCTGTATCTCCATCTCCCCTTCACTCATTTTGACCAACCCCCCAAACCCCTCCCTTCCAGAAACCATCAGTTCTCTGTATTTATAGGTGTAATTCTTTTAAATTTCATTTTTTTATTCCACTAATGAGTGGAATCATATGGTATTTATATTTCTCAGTCTGACTTATTTCACTTAGCATTATACCCTCTGGGTCCATCCATGTTCTTGCAAAAGGCATGATCTCATCCTTTTTATGGCTGCATAATATTCTATTGTGTGTCTGTGCATACACATACATGTTCATCAATAAACATTTAGGTTGCTTCCATATCTTGGCTATTGTAAAAATGCTGCAATAAACATGGGGTACACATATCTTTTTTAATTAGTATTTTTATTTTCCTTGGGTAAAATTCCAGTAGTGGCATTACTGGATCCACTGATATTTCTATTTTTAATTTTTAGGGAAACTCCATACTGTTTTCCACAGTGGCTGTACCAATTTACATTCACACCAATTTACATGCACAAGGGTTCTTTTTCTTCACATCCTCACCAGCACTTATTTCTTTGTCATTTTGATTTTAGCCATTCTAACAGGTGTGAGGTGATATATCATTGTGGATTTGGTTTGCATTTCCCTGATGATCGTAATATTGAGCACTTTTTTATGTGTCTGTTGGCCATCTGCATGTCTCCTTTTGGGAAATGCCTGTTAAGTTCCTCTGCCCTTTTTTTAATCAGATTGGTGTTTTTTGATGTTGAGTTGTATACACTTTCTCCATATTTTGGATATTAACTCCTTATCAGATATATCATTTGCAAATATCTTCTCCCATCTGGTGGGTTATCTTTTTGTTTTGTTGGTGGTTTCCATTGCTGTGCAAAAGCTTTTTATTTTGATCTAGTCCCAACAGTTTATTTTTGCTTTTGTTTCCTTTGCCGTTAGACATATACCTAGAAAAATATTACTACGGCTAATGTCCGAGAAATTACTGCCTGTGTTTTCTTCTAGGAGTTTTATGGTTTTAGGTCTCACATTTAGGTCATTAATGAATTTTGAGTTTTTTTGTGTGGTATAAAAGTGGTCCAGTTTTATTCTTTTACATGTAGCTGTCCAGTTTTCCCGTCACGATTTATTGAAAAGACTGTCTTTTCCCCATTGCATATACTTGCCTTTTTTGTTATGTTAATGGACCAGACCATATAATTGTGGGTCAATTTCTGGGGTTTCTATTCTGTTCCATTGATGTATCTATTTGTGTGCCAGGTGCATACTGTTTTGATTACTACTGCTTTATAGTATATCTTAAAATCTGGGATTTTGCTACCTCCAGCTTTGTTCTTCCTAAGGATTGCTTTGGCTATCCAAGGTCTACTGTGGTTCCGTATGAATTTTAGGATTATTTGTTCTAGTTTTTTAAAAAAATGCTGTTGGTATTTTGATAGGGATTGCATTAAATCTGTTTTGGGCATTCAGTTGCTTTAGAAATGAATATGGACATTTTAGCAATATTAAGTCTTGAACCCATGAATATGGAATATCTTCCCATTTGCTCATGTCATCTTTAATTTCTTTTACCAGTGTTTCATAGTTTTCAGTGATTTTTTATGAAGAGAGATTTACCTAAGAGGCAAACAGGAAGAGAGTATATAGTCATTAAACCCTATGTTGTATTTTAAATTTGTGTTTAAGTGTCAGCTCTTTCATTAAAAATTAATTTTGTTAGAGTAAAATCATTGCCACTCTTACTGATGTTTCCTTCCTCTATACCTAGCATAGTGCATAGACCAAAGCAATTTCTCAGAATACATTTGTTAAGCAAATGAGGATAAACATTGTTTTCCTAACCAAATTATTAGGTAGAAGAAAAAATAAATTCCACATATACATAAACATATATATATATATATATATATATATGAGAAAGCTCATATATATACATATGAGAAAAATATGAGAGAAATCTTTATAAACTATAAAATGTTTATATATATGTTATATATATTTATATATATTATATGTTATATATTATATTTATATATTATATATAATATTATATATTATAAAATTTTTAGTTATTGTTTCTTAAATTCAGGGCTGGTCTTCCTTTGCATATAAACAGTAGTCCTATCCATACGGAGTTATGATTACTGTCTAGTTAATTGTATGTTTGGATTTTTCCATTTTTGATTATATTTTGATGTCTGTTGATAAGGACCTTTGAAGCAGCTGTCCTTAAGTATAGTTGCAATCCTTAGCTAAAAAACTCTGAAGCTAAGAGTCACACAAAAACATGGTGCAGAGACTGATATTTAAACATTGAGGAAATGGAAGATTATGACAGTAAACCAAACTTTAATGAACTACCAGGCACCCTTTAATGACAACTCTTAATTATCTCAATAAAAGAGTTTTGTTTTCCAGTCACATTCACAAAAAAAGAGGGACAATTTATACTGAAAAACTAGCCATTCAAATGCTTCTGTTATGTAATGATAGGTTGGATTCAATCATGTTAAACACTAAATCTCATCATAGTTATTTCTTTTACATTTAACCTAGGAACAGAGTTAAATGGTTTTGCTGAAATAGTGATTAAATCATCAATTAGAATGTTCTAATTTTGGGGTGCCTGGGTGGCTCAGTCAGTTAAGCATCTGACTCCAGCTCAGTCATGATATCACAGTTCATGTGTTTGAGCCCCATGTGGGGCTCTGTGATGACAGGTCAGAGCCTGGAGTCTGCTTTGGATTCTGTCTTCCTCTCTCTCTGCACTTGTGTTTTTTCTCTCTCTCTCTCAAAAATAAACAAATAAACATTAAAAAAAGAGAGAGAATGTTTTAATTTGGTGACCAACAGAATACCTCACAATTTATAGATATCAAATTTAGAATTTGCAAATGGAAGATAATTCACCTGAGCTCTCTTACTGTCTTCCACAGCAGGCTTCAGGAGGCTCTTTGCCTATTATGTCTCACTATCTATAGCTGTACATATATCCCCAGAGGATCACCTTCTTTAAATGAAGTCTGAACAGTTAAAAAGCAACCAATATTCACAATCTTATAAATCACATGAAGCATAGTTACTTGTGTTTACTTCTGTCAGGTAAAGGATCCTCTGTGTGTCCAGGGCTTCATTTGGCCTCACTCAACTGAATGGCAACACACTTACCCATGAGATAAACTGAGGGAAAAAATCTGAGAAATCTGTATTTAGTCTAATATTTCCAACTTGTAAGGAAAGGTATGGGGCTTTCCCTCTATTTTTATTGCTTAATACATTTCTGCTCTTCCCTTCCCTCCCTTAAATAAAATGGATAGAAGTCTCTCGTTTACATATACCATTTCATTGATTATTATATATATAATATTTACATATTATATATAATTTACATACTGTGTGTATTATTCATATTAATCAAGATCACACACTACTTGGCTCTATTTAAATAACAAGATATTTAAAAATAAATTTCAAATATTAGTAAGTAGGCAAAAAGTGACTTGAGGCAAATAAAGAAGCATGTAAAATTTCAAGAGCTATACATAACCTACTCTTTAATAACATTGTCTTAATGAGAATAAATAATGGCTAGCGAACTGGATAATATGCCACAGAGTCTTTTCTCCTTGGAGTTGTTAATCTCTTTCATGAAATTGATTCAGTGACTAGTAGCATGTCTTCTTGAGATACCATGGGTTATGTATTTTGAGATAAAAATAGTAGTCTTTGAAATTGTATATGACAGGTTGAATAATGGATTCCCAATTATGTCTATATCCTAACTTCTGAAATTTGTGAATAGATCACCTTACATGGTAAATAAAATGGACTCTGCAATATAATCAAGTATTTTGAACTGGGGAAATTACGGTGTATTAACTAGGTGGGTCTGATGCAATCACAGGGATCCTCAATAAGGGAAAGCCAATAGGTCAGTGTGAGGACAACACAATCTAATGATGGAAGAAGGGATTGGAGTAACGTCATCATTAAGCCAAGGAATGTCTGCATCCTTGAGTCTGGGGGCAGCTGGGAATGGCTTCTTTCCTGGGACACTCATAAGTAACCAGCTCTTCCAACACATTAATTTTAACCCTGTAAGACTAATTTCAGACTTTGACATCCAGAACTATCAGAAAATGAAAATGTGGTTAGCCACTAAATATGTGGTAGTTCGTTATAGTAGCAGCAGGAAATAGTGATTTGATTTGTAGTTAATGGGGATGAGAATGCAAGTGCTGTTTTGTTCTTCACAAAATTGCTACTGGGGTCTGAGTAGACAACTACATGTAATAAACCCAGGTTATCTAGTCAGAAGGTGAGTAATTATATCACAATCTAGGTAGTACCCTAAAGACATAGTTATGATAGAGTGCAAGGACATACATGAAAATCAGTTAAATTGGTAGTAGCTATATTCTCAAAATTGTGCTTCTATGAGAAGCCAATGAACAAACAACAAAATCTACAGTAAATCAAGGAAATACTCAAAAAATTCTCCTAGATTCATCAAGCAATATGCATGGCCTGTTAACACATATACATTTTTTTTTAATTTTTTTTTAATTTTTTTTTCAACGTTTATTTATTTTTGGGACAGAGAGAGACAGAGCATGAACGGGGGAGGGGCAGAGAGAGAGGGAGACACAGAATCGGAAACAGGCTCCAGGCTCTGAGCCATCAGCCCAGAGCCTGACGCGGGGCTCGAACTCACGGACCGCGAGATCGTGACCTGGCTGAAGTTGGACGCTTAACCGACTGCACCACCCAGGCGCCCCCACATATACATTTTTAAATCAAATTGAGTCAAGTACTCTGGTTATTTTGCCATAAATATCTCCTGTGCCCTTTAATAAACCCCTTTACGTTCAAACATCAATGGCTGCTTACATATCAGTATAAAATATAGTGACTTAATAAGTAAATTATTACTTGGCAGTGTTCTCAACTTTGATTTTTTTTTTTACACTAGGGAGAGCAGCAGACTATGCTTAGTGCCAAAGGCTGTTGGTATATACAATGGAAGTAGCCCTGAAAAGACAAAGAATATATACAGAGAATCAATATTGATAGTTAAAAAAAAAAAGTCCTAGAAGTGATAGGACCCAATTACAATAAGTGTGTAATATGTAATAGTGGGATAAGAAGGGTTGAAAAATATATAGAAGTTAGAAAGTATAGAATGAGATATTTATCTGTATATTTATATATGTATATTGACATTTCTATTTTGTTTCAAAAGTGTTTTATATAAGCTATACATATTGCTGAATTAAACCGTTATCATTGCTCTATAATATGGTACTTTAGTTTTTTTTTAAAGATTTTTTTTAATATTCATTTATTTTTCAGAGAGAGAGAGAGAGACAGAGCATGAACAGGGGAGGGGCAGAGAGAGAGGGAGACACAGAACCCAAAGCAGGCTCCAGGTTCTAAGCTGTCAGCACAGAGATTGATGCAGGGCTCGAATGCACAAACTGTGAAATCATGACCTGAGCTGAAGTCGGACGCTTAACCAACTGAGCCACCCAGGCGCCCCTACAATATGGTACTTTAAAGAAATTGCTTATTTGGAGACATAATTAAGATAGGTAAAAATAAAAATCACTCAGAATACAGTAATATTGCTGAGATTGTACGACCGTGACACACTAGTATGGTTAAAATATTCTAAAATCAAATCACTTAGTATTCATGCTTATTTTGTATAAGTGTGTATGTGGTGTGTGTGTATACATGTATACTTGTTCCTTGGTTCCTCTAAACTAGCTTGACAACTTTTCATACTGTATGCAACTTAATCAGCTTTGATGTGAAGTAGAGTCAACCTGATTTTACTTCCTTAATTATATAATTCATATTTGAACATAATATTGAAGTAGACAAACCATTTTCACATGCCACCATTATGAATATTACTGCATTTTATAAAACGATTACTTTGTTCAAGTTCCCCATAGAATTTTATGATCTTCACAATTTGAAGTAAGAAGGAAGTTGGCCTAGACCTTATTCCTTATATCTTTGAAGAGTCGTAATTACCCTAATTATCTACTCCAGTGCAATGTTAAAATGCTTTAACACTCCACTTTACCTCCGGAGGAATGTACTTAGTTTCTAAGAAGTTGCCATCTGTTTTTTATTTGAATACTCACCGTAGGTTAAAAATCCACTTGTGTGTTCAGTGCTATCAACATCATCCATCATGGATTTCCCATTTCAGGGGAAGATGCTCTGTAAATGACAGTAGGAGGCATAAAAGCAAGAGTTAGTGCAGAGAAAGACCCAGATTTGTACCACCTCCTCCACTGAGACATAGAGACTCTTTTCACTCTTTTTTCAACTCTTCTTTTTCGTCTTTATTATTATTTAAAAAATGTTTGTTTATTTATTTATTTTGAGAGCACGAGATCAAGTGCACAAGCAGGGGAGGAGTAGAGAGAGGGAGAGAAAGAATCCAAGCAGACTCTGCTCTCAGCCCAGAGCCCAGTGCGGGGGTTGATCTCACAACCATGAGATCAGGACCTGAGCCAAATCAAGAGTCATTTGTTTAATTGACTGATCACCTAGGCACCCCTTCTTTTTCCTCTTTAAATGAACTTTTAATGATCTTCATCAATCCCAGAATAGTCTTTGCAACCTCTCTTAATTTCCTCCAGTTCTCTGCTAATGTGCATACTTTTACAAAGGATTGCAAACATTGCAATTTGAGGAAAGCAAAGTATGAAAATTAGCAGAATAAAGAGATTGAATGTCACAGTAACATCTTATTTCAATTAATTTGAAACAGTGTAAATGACATGTAAATTTGACTTCAAAAAGTTACATAGACAGTGTCAACCAGAAGTATCAGTTTATGTTATCTATAGTACTATAAATTTCCAATCCTGATTATAATTGATGGTCTATCAGTTGGATAGTTTAGATAAAGGGAAATTATTGGTTTTGAAAACAAAGCTATAAATTAGTCGTTTGTGAGGATGTTTTTCCTTTCATCACTAATCTGTTTAGGAATCTAATGGAGGTTATATATTCTCTCCCTAAAGGGAACAATTTCATTCATTCAATATTTTATATTAAGTTTAGAACGTCCATGAACTCTGTGAAATATAGTGTTGTGTTGACCTGACATTCAAACTTGCATTTTAATAGAAATGCAAAATGTAGAGTAGGCATATAAAGTTTAATGTTGAAGTAAGTGTATAAAATATAACTGTGTCTTTAAGTGGTGATTTAAAATAAAATTAATATATTCCTTCTTACAAAAGCACAGAGGAAAATAAGTGTTACCTTATGTGTATGCAATCAAGAGTAGTGCCTATACAACATGAATTTTTGGACTACACTTCCAGAATATCTAAAATAGCAAGTTCTGATTTGGGTCTCAAGAGGCTAAATTTACTAGATACAGCAGAAACTGAAAGTAGGCAAATCTAAAATTGATACTAAAAGTTTTAGAATATAAGTGGAATCAAAGAGTATTTTTCCTTTTGTGATTAACTTATTTCACATGGAATAACGTCTCCCTGGTTCATCTATGTTGTAACGTGATAGAATTTCTTCCTTTTTAAAGGCTATATAATTTTCTCTTCTATGCATATACCACATTTTCTTTATCCATTAATTTGTTGATGGAAATTTGGGTTGCTTCTATCTCTTAGATATTGTGAATAATGGTGTGATAAACATAGGTGTGCAAATATCTCTTCAAGATCTTGCTTTGAGCACTTTTGGGTGTATACACACACACACACACACACACACACACACACACACACACAGAAGTGAGATTGCTGGATCACATGGCGATTCTATTTTTAATTTTCTGAGTATTCTTCATATTATTTTCCATATTGGCTGCACCTCTTTATAGTCCCACCAGGAGATCACAAGGGACCCAACTTTTTTCATCCTCATCAATTTATTGTTTGTCATAGACTCTAAGTCTAAAGCTCTCTCTTGTCTAGCAAGAGAGCAGGATGCAGAATGAAAAGCGAGAGATGACTAATACCTGGGAAAAGACAAGAGCCCCGAATAAGGGTCCTTGCCCCATATTTATTAAGATCAGAAGGCTTACAAATGTGATGGGCGTGCATAAAGAGACAAAGAAACTGGGAACATTAACTTGGGGACATGAGGGAAAAGGGGTTTTGAAGATATACAGTGTTTGGGTTTTGGGTCAATATAAAACAAAATCTTGGCACCAGGCAGATAGGCAGATGGTTGTTAATGGCAGACAGGAGGCTCCATGTGTGTTTATCTTAGCCTAGGAGATGAGACAGGGGAAATAACCTCAGGGTTAACAAGACACCATTTCTTTTGTTAACCATCTCCTCTCTGGGCTGCTTCACCTACAGCGCAGCAGTCTATAGCTCAGTTTACCTGTTTACCTAACTTGGCCCTTCCTTCCTGTGCAAGCAGCTTTCTGCTGTAGTACTAAATTGGGGGGTGCTTCTGCCCTGAATACGTAATCTTGTTTATTTCATATACCTATGTACTGGGTGCCTTTGCACCCTTCTCTATTCTGGGGTGCCATTGCACCTCCCTATTCTTGGGTGCCTTGTGTTGTTTACCCAAACTCAGGTGTGAGCATCTTATGACTTTGTACTTCTTTATGTCTTGTTAACCCATTGGTGTAAGTCTGGGGGATTCCTAAGCTTATTCCCCACCGTTGTTTTCTAGGTTTTTTGATAGTGGTCATCCTTATGGGTATGAGATGACATCTCATTGTAGTTTTGATTTGCATTTCCCCAGTGATTAGTGATGTTGGACATCTTTACATGTGATTAATATACACTTTTATGCCTTCTTTGGAGAAACTTCTATTCAAGTTCTTTACTCATTTTTTAAAACAGATTATTTGTTTTGTTATTGAATTTTAGAAGTACCTTATGTGGTCTAGATTTAACCCTTTCATGTACATATGGTTTGTAATTATTTTATCTTTTTCTGTGGATTATTTCACTCTGTTTATTACTTCTTCATATGTACAGAAGTTTTTAAGTTTGATGTAGTCCCATTTGTCTGTTTTTGTTTTTGTAGCCAGTACTTTTAGTGTCATCTTCCAGAAATCATCAAGACCAATGACATGAAGTGTTCTTCTGTTTTCTTCTTTCTTCTAGGAGTCTAATAGATTCAATCTTAGATTTAAATCTTTAATCCAAGTTTCAGGTACTTTTGTATACGGTGAAAGGGTCCGACTTCATCCTTTTGCATGTGGCTATATAGTTTTACCAGCAAAATTTGTTGACAAGATTGTCTTTTCTCCATTGTGTAGTCCTCTCTCTCTCCCTTGTTGAAAATCATCTGGTCATGTATGAAAGAATTTATTTCTGAAATACCTGTATTTTCCATTGCTCTATAAATCTATCCTTACTACATCACCACATTATCTTATTCTTGCTCTGCAGTATGTTTTTAAATCCAGGAATATGAGCCACCAACTTTGTTCTTGCTCAAGACTTTCTTGACTATTTAAAAATTCCTTTAAGGTTCCATATATATTTTAGGATTTTTTTAACTATTTCTTTAAAAAATGCCATTGGAATTTTGATAGGGATTACATTGAATCTGTAGATTGCTTTGGGTAGTATGACTATTTTAACAATATTATCGTCCAGTCTGTGAGCCTGAAATGTCTTTCCATTTATTTGTATCTACTTTGATATCTTTTAGCAATGTTTCCAGTTTTCAGTGTACAACTCTTTTACCTCTTTGGTTAAGTTTATTTCTAAGTATTTTGTCTTTTGTACTGCTATAATAAATTGGATTGTTTTCTTAGCTTCCTATCTAGATTTATCATTGTAAGTGTATAGGAATGAAACTGATTTCTGAGTGTTGATGCAACACAACACTGATTTCTGAGTGTTTGCTGAATTTATTGGTTTTAACAATGTTTTTGTGGAGGGGTGCCTGGGTGGCTCAGTCAGTGAAGCATCCAACTTCGGCTCAGGTCATGATCTCACAGTCCGTGGGTTTGAGCCCTGTGTTGGGCTCTGTGCTGACAGCTCAGAGGCTGGAGCCTGCTTTGGACTCTGTGTCTCCCTCTCTTTCTGCCCCTCCCCTACTCACACTCTGTCTTTATCTCCCTCAAAAATAAATAAACATTAAAAAATGTTTTTGTGGAACCTTTAAGGTTTTCTACATATATCATCATGTACTCTCTGAACAAAGAATTTAAATTCTTTATTTTCAAGTTTTCTGCATTTTTGTTGTTGTTTGCTTACTATAGCTAGATCTTCTAGTACTGTGTTAAATAGTAGCAACAAGAGTAAGCATCCTCATCTTGTTCTTGATATTAAAGAAAAAGCTTTCAGTCTTTCCCCAAAATGAGTATGATATTTGTTATGGGTTTTATATACCTGATTTTTACTATATTTAGGCAGTTTCCTTTGATTTCTAATTTGTTGAATATTTTTATAAACATCCTTTGTTTATAAAAATTGATTTTTATAAATTGTTTTTTGAATCTATTGAGATGATCATGTGGTTTTTGTCCTTAATTTTGTTACTGTGGTGTATTATATTGATCTTCATATGTTGAACCATCCTTGTAGTCAAAGTATGAATCCCACAGAATCATAATCTGTGATTCTTTAAATTCGTTGCTGAACTCAAGTTTGCTAGAATTTTATTGAAGATTTTTGTGTTAAAGTTCATCAGGAATATTGGTCTGCAGTTTTCTTGTGTCTTTATCTGATTTTGGAATAGGGTAATGATGGCCTCATAGAATAAATTTGAGTATCTCTTCCTCCTCAGTTTTGGAAGTTTGAGAAGGATTGATGTTAATTCTTTGAAAGTGTTTGGTAGAATTCTTCAGTGAAACCACGTGGTCTTGGGTTTTTGTTGAGAGATTTTTAATTACTGTTTCAGTACCCTCCTAGTTATCAGTCTGTTCAGAGTTTTAAAAAATTTATTTCTCCATGATTCAGCTTTGGTGGTATGTGTTTCTAGGCATTTATCCATTTCTTCTAGGTTATCAAATTGTCCTTCTATAATTGCTCATAGTAGTCTCATAATTCTCACAGTAGTAGTCTCATAATTATTTTTATTTATGTGATATCAGTTGTGATGTTCCACTTTCATTTATAATTTTAAATATTTTAGTCTTCTTTCTTAGTCTAGCTAAGGGTTTATTGATTTTGTTGATATTTTCAAAAATCAGCTCTGGGGAGAGTCTTATACAGGCATCAAGTTTTGTCCTGTTTTAATTTTATTTTGTAGATAAAATCTCATTTACTCAAAATATTAGAGACTAAGGAAAACTACTGATTCATGGTTAAATGCAATTTTCACTTTATGATCTGTATCTTGGAAGGTTACTATTTCCTTTGAGGATATAGTGAGTACCCAGTCTTTGAAGGTGTATGGAGGCAAAAAAATCTTTAATATTGTAAAGATATGGTTCTTTATGCATTTAAATATTAACTGGAGTTTAGTTAAATTTTAATATCTGCTAATTAGAATGTGTGATGTTGAGGCTCTGAAGAATCTGCATTTTAAATAATCATCTCATATATTTTAAATCATCTCATATATATTCTTTGCACTTAAAAAAACACTTTTACAAAACCCAAGATAAAGATTTATTCTTACTGAGGAACTGCATGGGTGGAAACTTATTCTTTCTTAAAAGAGATTGGAAACTTTTTTTTCTAAATTAAAAAGTAAAGTTGCAACAATATTGAATGATATTGTTGAATTTTTTAACTTAGAACTCTTTTAGAAAATGCAACTAATATTTTACTGTAAGCTTTATGTATGGAATAATGAGACTTTCCTTATGGAAGACTGGGGCAAACCAGAAAGAATGTCATAGGATAGAATGGGCTTAAAAAACAAATGAGAGGGCACCTGGATGGCTCAGTCAGTTAAGCAACTGACTCTTGGTTTCAGCTCAGATCATGATCTCATGGTTGATGAGATCAAGCCCCATGTAGGGCTCTGCACTGACAGCAGGGAGCCTGCTTGGGATTCTCAGTATCTCTCTCTCTCTCTCTGCTTCTCCCCTGCTTGCTTGCACCCATGTGTGCTCTCTCTCAAAATAAATAGACTAAAAAAATAAATGAGAGGGCTTGATTATTAGCAAGTAAATGTATTGGTGAAATGAATTGTCAGATTCTTGCTGGAGAGTTTAGCATATTGTAGCCTTAACTTTTTAAGAAGGTCTTTGTCCTTTGTTTGTTGTCCTCTCTTTTCATAGAAATATGACCTTATCTGTTAGTTAAAGAAGAGACCCAGGGAGTAGTATCATACCTCCTTTCATGAAAGCCTCACTATAGGTCTGTAGTTTAGAGTGTTATAATCAAGAAGAAAGACATAACAAAAACAGGTAGATTCATAATTAGTGTGCCTGCCTAGCAGTGTGTTATCCAAAAACTATGTATAAACTTTGATGGAATGCCCATACTTGCTGGCTGCACTTTCACATTTTACTTAGAATTTTACTTAGAAGAAGTGATCACTTCTTGCCACACTTATTGAAACATTCTTACCAAGATGTATGTCTCTCTCTCAGAATATTAAAATAGCTCTTAATCAACCCACTTATTTTCACTTTCCTCTGATCAAAGTGCAACTACAGTGATACTGTTAAAAAAAATACAAGTGAGATAATATCACTGTTCTAATGAACAACTTTCACTGCCTTCCCAGTACACTCCAAGTAAAGGCCAAAGTCTTTAGTATGGTTTATAGGACTATATATGAATATGTCTCCCCCTTACCTTATAACTTTAGTCTTTTTCTCTCCCTCAACTCAGCTCCAATATTACTTGCCCCCTTGCTGTGCCTGGAACTTTTGTCAGGCATGCTCCTGATTTAAATGTCCAGAGACACTTGTTTTGTTTTGTTTTGCTTTGTATCTACATGCACTAACTCTCATTTCTTTGAGGTATTTATTCAAAAATCACCTTCTGAGGTTTTTTTCATTGGTACTCTATTCAAAACTCCAACCATTCAGCATTTCCTATGCTCTTTCCCACTTAATTGCCTTTTCCTCTTTGTTACTTGTCCCTAGCAATATATTTTAATTATTTATTATATTTGTGTATACATCCCATTAGAAGGTAAACTCCATGAGAATCAGGTTCTCTGTTTTGCTTTATTCGCTATTGTGTCCCCAGCATATAATAGGAGCTTAATAAATAATTATTGAGTTATTTAAAACTGGAAGACCTGTTATCTTAAGGAGCTAACAGAATTGGTTTCTTAATACTTAGAGCAGCAAAAAATGTTGTCGGCAGTAAGTGACTTAAACAGAAAAAAAAAGAAAGAAAGGTTCACATCCCATAGAACTAAAGCACATAGTAATTCTAGAGTTGCTTTCTTCTATGACTTAACAGTACTCTCAAGAACCTACACTATTTCCATTTCTCGATGTTGTCATGATTGGCTTTTTGATGGCTTCTTTTATACTTGTTCAATTCTTTATCAAAACATTGCTGCCTCAACAACAGTGTCTCAAGGCCCCAAATGAACTCTCTATCCCTGCACCGATCATGCTCTATTCTGTATCGAGAAAAAGTACAAGTAGGAAATCTAGTAAAGAAAATATTACACTTAGAGCAGAGAAGCACTGATGCTGGATTGGACTGGCAGGTTGACAGTAGAGATGGATAAAAGGGAAAGGATTTGAAACTTAGTTTGTGGGTAAAAGTGATAGGGCAAACTAATGAGATCAACTGTGGAAGAGAAGAGAAGTTGATGATTTAAAGATAATGTGTACTTTCTTGTTTATGTTTCTTTGAGGAATTGGGTAGAGATATCATTTAGTGAGATAAAGTTTAGAGGGAATAAGTCTAATTTACATGTAAGTGTACATATATATGAAATATAGTAATCCGGTCATTTTAATCACCATTCAATTGAAAAAAATTGTCAACTACATGAAACAATCTAAAAAGTTTGTAGAATCATATTTGTGAATTATACACAGACATTAATTCAAATTATTTTGCTCAGACATTAATATAAGCCATTTTTTAAAGTAACTGGTTGATTATTGCTATTTGGTGTGTGTGTGAAAATCAGCATTTTATTTATTTTTTGTTTCAAGTTTTTATTTAAATTCCAGTTAGTTAACATATAGATTAATATTAGTTTCAAGAGTAGAATTTAGAGATTCACCACTTACCTATAACACTCAGTGCTCATTATAACAAGTACCCTCCTTAATACCCATCATCAATTTAACCCATCACCCTGCCCATCTCCCCTCCAGCCACCCTCAGTTTGTTCTCTATAGTTAAGAATATGTGTTATGGTTTGCCTCTCTTTTTTCCCCCCACCTATGTTAATCTGTTTCGTTTCTTAAATTCCACATATAAATGAAATCATAGGGTATTTGTCTTTCTCTGACTGACTTATTTCACTTAGCATGATACTCTGTATCTATAACCGCATTGTTAAAAATGACAAGATTTCATCCTTCTTTATCTATAGTCATCAGTTGATGGACATTTGGGCTTTCTCCGTAATTTGGTTATTGTAGATAATGCTGCTGTAAACATTGGGGTGCATGTGCCCCTTTGAATCAGTAAGTTTTTTATGTTTGTTTATTTTTGAGAGATCAGGGAGGTGCAGAGAGAAGAGGGAGGCCCAGAATCTGAAGCAAGCTCCAGGCTCTGAGCTGTCAGAGTCTAATGAGGAGCTTGAAATCATGAATCATGAAATGATGACCTGAGCCGAAGTCAGACGCTTAACTGACAGAGCCACCCAGGCACCCCTGAATCAGTATTTTTGTATCCTTTGGGTAAATACCTAGTAGTGCAATTGCTGGCTTTAAAGGTAGTTCTATATTTAACTTTTTGAGGAACCTCCATACTGTTTTCCAGAGTGCCTGCTCCAGTTTGCATTCCCACCAACAGTGTAAGAGTGTTCCCCTTTCTCTACATCCTTCCCAACATTTGTTGTTTCCTGTGTTGTTAATTTTAGCCATTCTGACAGGTCTGAGGTGGTATCTCATTGTGGTTTTGATTTGTATTTCCCTGATAGTGAGTGATGTCGAGCATCTTTTCATGTGTTGGTTGGCCATCTGGATGTCTTGTTTGGAAAAGTGTCTATTCATGTCTTTGGCCATTTCTTCACTGGATTATTTGTTTTTCAGGTGTTGAGTTTGGTAAGTTCTTTATAGATTTTTGATACTAACTGTTTATCAGATATGTCATTTGCAAATATCTTCTCCCATTCTGCCAGTTGCCTTTTAGATTTGCTGATTGTTTCCTTTGCTGTGTAGCTTTTTATCTTGATGAGGTCCCAATCGTTCACTCTTGCTTTTATTTCCCATACCTCCAGAGACAAGTCTTGTAAGAAGTTGCTGCGGTCGAGGTCAAAGAGGTCACTGCCTGTGTTCTCTAGGATTTTGATGGTTTCTTGTCTCTCACTTGGGTCTTTCATCCATTTTGAATTTATTTTTGTGTATGGTGTAAGAAAGTGGTCCAGTTTCATTCTTTTGCATCTGCATGTCACTGTCCAATTTTCCCATCACCATTTGTTGAAGAGACTGTCTTTTTTCCATTGGATATTCTTTCCTGCTTTCTTGAAGATTAGTTGGCCATATAGTTGTGGGTGCATTTCTGGGTTCTCTATTCTGTTTCATTGAGCTATGTGTCAGTGCGATACTGTCTTGATGATTACAGCTTTGTAGTATAGTTTGAAGGCCAGGAGTGTGATGCCTCCAGCTTTGGTTTTCTTTTTCAAGATTGGTTTGGCTATTTGGGGTCTTTTCTGGTTCCATACAAATTTTAGGATTATTTGTTCTAGCTCTGTGAAGAATGCCGGTGTTATTTTGATAGGGATTGCATTGAATATATAGATTGCTTTGGGTAGTATCAACATTTTAACAGCATTTCTTCTTCCAATACGTGAACATGTAATGTTTTTCCGTTTCTTTGTGTCATCTTAAATTCCTTTCATAAGGTTCTGTAGTTTTCAGAGTACAGATCTTTTATCTCTTTGGTTAGACTTATTCCTAGGTATCTTATAGTTTTTGGTATAATTGTAAATGGGTCCATTCCCTGATTTCTTTTTCTGCTGTTTCATTATTAGTATATAGAATTGCAACAGATTTCTGTGTGTTGATTTTGTATCTTACAACTTTACTAAATATTTGTATTAGTTCTAGCAATTTTTTTGTGGAGTCTTTTGTGTTTTCTATAGAGTATCATATTGACCTGTGTTTTTAAATTAGAGTGAGACAAATAAAATAGAGAAGAAATTTGGGTCTCCTGGGTAGCTCAGTTGGTAAATGTCCAATTCTTGATTTTGGCTCAGGTCATGATCTCATAGTGTGTAAAGATCAAGCCCTATATCGGGTTTTACACTGACAGTGCAGAGCCTGTTTTGGATTTTCTCTTTCTGCCTCTCTCTGCCAATTTCCTACTCATGCACCCTCTCTCTCTCTCAAAACAATTAAACTTTATAAAAAATAGAAAGGGAATTTAAATTGGCTCTCAGAGATAGGAGATTCATTCACCTCTGGTTCCCAGGGAGGGAATGAGATGAGAAGCCTGGAGTGGCAGAGTGTGTGTCACACCAGATGTCCATTAGCTCTCACTTCACAAAAAGTAGTAAAACCAGAAAATCTCATTTTACAGTATCTGCATGACACTAAATGTTCTGAAATTCATCCTATATGCTTGTTCCAACAAATTTTTCAGAAATTAAAGCTATTGGGGCGCCTGGGTGGCGCAGTCGGTTAAGCGTCCGACTTCAGCCAGGTCACGATCTTGCGGTCCGTGAGTTCGAGCCCCGCGTCGGGCTCTGGGCTGATGGCTCAGAGCCTGGAGCCTGTTTCCGATTCTGTGTCTCCCTCTCTCTCTGCCCCTCCCCCGTTCATGCTCTGTCTCTCTCTGTCCCAAAAATAAATAAACGTTGAAAAAAAAATTAAAAAAAAAAAAAAAAAGAAATTAAAGCTATCAATTTCCTATCATTGAGAATTAAAATATTCCATTAGATTTATTTATTGATAGAATTATAAACTAAATTGAAAAAAATATACATTTTTGTTTCTTTTTATGTATGGCAGGGGCATTAACCTAAAGTAGACCAACATCACAGGCTATCAACATATGGCATGGCATATGCTTTCAGATGTTTATATTGGAAACGTTAGTATTTTTACATAAGCATCATGATAGATCTTTCCCTGGTACCAACAATTATTTTTCTCTTTTATTTCACACCTGGAAAACTAGATTTACATTACATCAAATGCTATTCAGTGGTTTTTCAATATTATCATGTATGTGCCAAATGTACATCAGGGACTAGTTTTACTAAGGATAACTACCCTATAACTGCCTATATCTGTACTAAAAGGAAAGAATTATGATCATCTAGTGAAAATACTTATTTCTAAGTTATATTTAATGGATTATTATAATAGCAAATCAAGCAATAAAAATTTGCCCCACTATATCTTTTCCTTCTATAGTTTTTTACTCCAAAACTCCATGAAATTTTAAATGGCCCAAATGATCAGTCACATTTTCCAAGAGCCCTGAAATTTATTTATGATATAAATGAAAACCAAACATGTTCTTTAGTCATTAACTCCCTTAACTTCTACAATTGTTACAGTAGATACAGACACATTTACTCTCTTCATAGCTGTAGACACAATTTAGTACAGCATGAGTAATTTTGTTTCATATAAGTCATATGTCAAAGGATTATTAAAGAAAAAGCAGGGCATGTGCATGACTCAGTTTTATTTAAATCAGCCTCCTCCAGCCTCTCCTCATTTGAAAAATAAAATGCCATCTTAAACTCCCTCTTGGCCTTCCACTGCATTCTCTTTTTAACCAGATGATAAGAATAATACCAAGGAACCCAGTGGTGGTAGTGGTGGGTGGAGTGGTGGCAATCACCTTTATAAAATATTTATCGAGCCAGGAAATGTAACCAATTTCACAATACAGGGCATATATGTTGCTAGATTGTGTGTAGAATGTAAAAAGAAGAAAGATGTCAGAGTGAGGTTCAATGAATATATCCGGAATGATGGCATTTATTTCCCAAGTATTAACTCAGATTGTACCATGCGTTTATATACAAAAGAAGAATAAGAAACAGGCTTTATCTACCTATTACATGGCATTTAATTGTATTTCAGCCTATTTCATCTTCACTACAACCCTCTACATTCTTACATTTTGTCCATTTTACTAATCAAAATCATGATGGCCCAGCTGATATCTGGCATATTACTGGAGACAGAAAATACAGTCCCAATAACTCAGCCTTGTTCTAAGGACACAGCTACTGTTCTACAATATTTTGTGTCAGTTGTTCAGTGGTTTTAGCAGCTTGTCTTAGTCACTCCTGAATCTGTTTCCGTAGGAAGTTGTCTAGAATCATAATCTCACACCCTTGTAGGAGATGCACTCTAATTACAGCCCTGGAGATTGCTGTCTGAGAGACTACTCCTCTACCTTGTTGTAGACTGTTTAGTTCCTATTGTTGATCCATATGGCAACTGAATATTAAACAAGTTGAATTTTACAATATGCTCTTTAGACCTATGTGATTAATATATAGAATAAGCATGAGATTTAGGAGATACGGTACCTGAATTAGGCAAACAACATGAAACATGAAAGAAGAAGAAAAAGAGGGATGTCAGGGAGTTTTGACTCCTGACCCTGGTTATAAGGCATACTCCACTTCTTCTTTTACTGAGGGAGCAAATACTAGGCCAAAGTCCAGCCAATAAGCCTAGAAAAGAGGAGGAAAGTGTACTGGCTCTTCTCATTGCATTGCTCAAATACTAGCTGGCTAAATCAACAACTCTGCCCCCATTCTTCTTCATTGACAAATTCACTCCTCTGATTTTTTAATTCTTATGAAATAAATTCAAAGGGTAATCAAAATCACATGAATTAAACCTAACAATATATTTGTATCTACATTTCATAATAAATCAATAATAATATTACTCCTTTAAAAAAAACTGGAGAATTTCCTTAAATCTGTGATTTTTTGTGTGTGTGAATATCATAGACGCAAATATTTCCATCAGTTAATTGTAAATTACTTAAAATGGACCAATGAAACACCAAATTAAGTCTCCAATTAATTGATTTAATGCATATGTATTATCTTTTTTTTAATGTTTTTTTTTGTTTTTTGTTTTTTGTTTTTTGTTTTTTGTTTTTTTTTGAGAGAGACAGAGACAGAATGTGAGTGACTTAGGGGCAGAGAGAGAAGGAGACACAGAATCCGAAGCAGGCTCCAGGCTCTAAGCTGTCAGCACAGAGCCAACGCGGGGCTCGAACTTGTGAGCCACGAGATCATGACCTGAGCCAAAGTCAGATGCTCAACCAACTGAGCCACCCAGGCACCCCTTAATTTTTTTTAACATATGTAATTATCTTTTAGATATCTTCTAGATTCCTAGAATTTTTCTAGACATAGGGATAAAGCAGGGAAATCTGGACAATTCCTGTTCTCATGGAGCACAGTAATAACAAATCAACATACGTATATGTCAGTTGAAAAGCACTGTGGGAAAAATAAGGCAGAATAAGAAAAATAGTATGTGGAAGGGTGCAATAGTATGGGAATAGAGGCCGCTAGTTATCTGTGCTGCTTAAGGAGGGCTTCTGTGATCAGATGTCATGGAGGTTGAGAGAGAGTGAGCTTGTGGAAATCTGGGGCATGAACAGTACACCTGAGGTAACAGGGTGAAGAACTTGGAGTGGGAGCACATCTAGGGTCCAAATACAGCCAGGAAACCAGCCTATTCAGAGCACAGTGAGCTCAAAACAGTAGAAAACAAGATGTGAAAGTTAAGGGAAGTGACATATCCTGAGGGGCACTGTACTTCCTTGTAAGGACTTTGGGAAGCCTTCCCAGTGAGCAAAAATGTGTCAGACAGGGTCATTCTGGCTGCTGGAAGAAAAATAATTGTTATTATTACAAATTCTGCAACATGTATTTGCTCACATATTTATTATATATTTTACAACTTTGTATTTTAACTGAAAAGCTTTCAATTATTATTATGACCCATAAAATGAAAAACATCCACATTTTACTGAGAAAAGAAAGCAGGAATTATTTCCCAGCAACATCACTATTAAAAATATTTTAATGATTTAATAAACAATGTTGCAGGCAAGATAACATATGCAGACAGCATAAGAATGACATATGCTATTGAGTGAACTCACAGCATTTCCAAGTATTGTTTCCCTCTCCACATGAATGTCCTTGCATTTGAAGACATTATCAAAGCCTGACTTCATTTTTGGGGATGTGAAAAGAAAGCAAACTCTTAATGAGATATACAAAACTTGTATAAAACATTTCTACATTTGCAACAATACCATATCATTGCAATGATTAGTGATTAAATGACGTTCATGGGAAGAGGACTTTTATTGCCCGTTACTTTGAAATATAATCTTTGGATCTGTGAATAACCGTCTTGACATTTACCCTAACCTGGGTTGTAGTGGATCATTGCCTCATATTACTCTTATACCAGTTGTACAAAACAGGTGAGTCAATATCCATTTTACAGAATACTTTCCACATAATATACATAATAATGCTAAAGTATCCAGCTTTACTGTTTTTAAAACATAGAATAAATAATCCTTTTCCTAGTTCAGATTTCTGGAACACATAATTTTTTTTTTCCAACCCATGGCCTTTTAGTGCTATTTCTTCACTTGAAGAGTCTCTTTCCTCTAGTTTTATTGCCTCATTCTCCTGACTTTTCAAGCCTCAGTAGAGATAGTGCCTTATAGAAGAGGCTGAAGAGGTCATCTAAAGTAGTTCCCTCCTCTTTGTTCATGAAGTTCTTTCTTCCAGAACATGTAATTGCATTCATGTTCATTTGTTAAGATTTTGTGATGCTAAAACAGCTTCCCCATTATGTTTTAAGCCCCATCCATGTGCACTTTGATCGGCACTAAAGTCATTCCTAGCATTTAGTGGGTCCCCAATATGTGAATGAAAAAATTGATGATTATCCAAGTCTCTGTTTATGCCCACACATATGCATAAATGTAAACTGCAGAACCAAAATTGGAATATAAATGCATACATCACTTTAATGTTTCTTCTACAAGAAGAAAAACAACAAAAACAAATCTGTCTTCTCAAGGAGCCATATACAGAAATATTTTCCAAATTGTAAAGCATGTCTAAAATAACCAATAGAAATTGGACTGTAAGCATTTAATATTTTAATCATGCATTGTGACAACCTGGCCCTCTATACATTTTAGCATTGTGAATATTAGTGTTCTCTATAATAGTAAAACCTTGGCTAAAGGAACCAGATGGAAGTGTGATACCTTCATAACCAAAGCCATTTTCACAGCAGTGCAAATTACTTTTTCACTTAATCATGTTATGACAAAATCCATTATAATAATGGATAGACCCAAGGACATTGTTAATACTGTGGCAAAATTTAAAGAAACTAGTTGTTTCAAGTTTGCTTCATAGATTTTCCTTGGTATAATTGTGGATAATAAAATAAGAAAGTTAGATTTTATATGAAGATAGATAAATATTTTAAGAAAACTATAGATTACAGTTATGATTAATGAGCATGACTATTTTAACGAAAAAAACAAATTACTGGGAAAAATGATTAATAGTAAAGTATTTATGTTAATTAAAATACAGCCCTGACATTGATAGACTATATATGAGCTTCTTTGCATAAGTAACTGAGGAACTATTTGTGTGCAGCAGAAGATGTGTGTGAAGGTCTTACAGGGTATGTGTCTGCTTGAGCGTACAATTGATTTGGTGATTTGTGATTTTGCTTAGTCCATTTGTAGGTGATCATATAAAGAGGCATTATATAAAAGATTATAAAATACATTAATACTTTGAATAGCATTCAAGGAATTCTGGTGATTTTGGTTAAAAACATGCATGACAAATTACATTGTAAATTATAAGATACTCTGATTTATTTCTGATTTTTTAAAATAAGAAACATTAGTAGAATTAACTGTGAAACTGTGAGGATACATCAAAAAATTATAAAAGTTTTTCTTATTGAAAACTAAATGTTCCTTCCTTTTTATTTCCACACCCCTCTGTATATTATTCTATTATAGCCATTTTCAAATTCTTTTGAAAATATTTAATTATATAAATGATTTTCCTAATAAAACCGTAGTGATTGAATGGAAGAATCTGTATTGTTTATTATAGCATAATGCCTGGTACCTTACTGTTGGGCAAATAAATGAATAAATGAAAAGTAGTTAGAAAAGTAAGTAGTGAAATCCCAAATAACCTACCACAGTGAGGTAATTGTTTGAAAATGTAGGCCATTCCTCTACATTGTCATTAGATTGAATATTTTGTGGTTAGTTCTTTTTTTTTAATCCTATTTTCTCTATTTTCTTGAGTATTTGAGGTCTGTAGCTAAGCAATATTGGTAGTAGCAAATAAGGTGTTCAAATATAAATCTAAAAATAAAGTATTGAAAGAAATGGCTTCTGAGCTGTACCATTAAGGATGAAGAGTTTGCTTGTAATGACAAGGGTCAGAGAGGAAGGTCAAATGGTATGAAAGAGAATATATGTAATACATGAAAGAGGGAAAGTTTTGTCATTACTGAAAAATTGAGATGGTAAAATGTAACGAAATGAAAATGGTAACATATACTATTTACATTGTCAGGATCCTGGTATATATTGGTAAAGGAATCAGGCTTTATTAATGTTTGTGTGTGTGTGTATGTAATCAAAGTTTCTCAGAATACTGGAAAATCCAATTTCTTTTCATTGTTGGATGAATGATAAATTTCTTTATTACTAGTGACTGATCAACTGACATGAAATATCTCTTTCTATTACTACCCACCTGTACTTATATTTAGTCAGAGTCAAAAATGTAAGAATATTACTTTTTCCTCAATCTTTCATCAGACTGGAGAAAATCAGCGATTACCACTGCCAGTATGTAGTTAGTGAAATTATACAACTTTGACTCTGAGAAAAGAATATCTGTATACAAAATACATATTAAAAGAGGTTATGGGCTTAAGGCTCAATTAACCAAGATAGAAATATCATGTTAGTTACAAAGACTATTTCCTACACATGAGCTTATATTTTACTAGAGGAGTATTATTCATAACAACTGTCTACCTTTTCCCCCTGAACTCAGGAATGTATCTGAAAATAAGTAAGAGATGTGAAAAAAATAGCTATCATTACACTGTGCACTTGTTATATAAAATGTCATAATCCAAGTTTTAGATTAGCATTGATTGTATTGTTCGTTCCTTTGTAATATGGATTTTTTCAAAGAATAATTCAGTTCTTCCAGGACTATTATGCTTTCTTCTGACTCTGAACTTTGCATATAAAATTCACTCATCCTGAAAAGTTCCCTAACTTTATTTTCATAACTACTTATCCCTAAGATTCTGTCCATGAATCTCCTTCTCCAGAGGTAAAGTTGATACATTAAACACAACTTTGTTATATCGCATCCCTCTGTAGTGTAATTCATTTGAATGTTTCACCCATTTCTTTGAATAAAGTTGGGTCTTATGCATTTCTGTATCCCTAATAGTGTTATGCTTGAAAAAGATATTTTCCTTTATTATATATGTTTGGGGTTAAATCAATCTAAAAAGTAAATGAGGAGTAAAAGAGAGCCATTTTGTAGCAATTAGGACCAAACAGAAGAGATAAAATTAGCTCATGGGAAAAAAATTAAAAGAATGTATTTTTTCCCTCATGACTGAAAAATTTAGGTAAACTTTTGACATCATTCTCCTCTTAGATTTGGTTTGTGATTCACTATATCACATGTTGAGAGAGACACCTGCCAATCCCAACTCTTTCAAACATACCCATGTTTACAGGTACTTAAAATTTGTGAGAGATACATCTCTTCTGCATACATAACAATCTCAGAAAAATAGACTGGCCCTACTCTTATATCTCACCCTAGACCAATCACTTTTCACTAGGAAGAATTATTTGTCATGGCCACTCTTGGTAAAATGCCTTTTTGGATGGAGTGGTGGATCTTCACTTTCATCTCCATTAGAATCACATAGATTTAGGTAGGGAAGGGTGCATAGTCCTAGAAATGAAATTGAGGTGAGACAGAAAATACTATATGCCCACTCTCTAAGTAGTCTTTGAGTATGATCACCTCAATCAAAACTATGCCTTTAGCATTTACTAGCCAATATATAGGGGAAATTTACTTAGGCACACTGTATCTCAGTTTTGTTTTTTGTTTTCTGTTTTTTTTTTTTCATAAAATGGATTAAGAATAATACTCAGAAATAATACTTAACCTTCAAATGATGAGAATAAGAAATATCTAGGATAATTCATCTAAAATATTCAGCATAAGAGCTCACAAATAATAATCACTCAAAATATTTGCTATGATAATAATGTAATTCTTAATCTTAGGCATATCAATCTGTCCTTTGATCCTTGAATATTTTTTAATGAGGGATTAATTTATGGAGGGCTTTAAATGGTGATTCATAGAGTTCTGGACTGAATATTCTCTGGGGAAATCTAGGAAGGGGAGGGTAAGAGAGAATTCTAACTCATCTGTAATTGTAGCTCAACTTTTATGAGCTTTACATGTTGTACCTCAAAGAAAGATTTCATTTGGAAACAGAATTCCACAGCTAATTTTGTAACCTAATGCTGCTCTAAGATATCATCTTTAGAGGTGTAGGTAAATCACAAAAGGTACACCTAAAATAAAACAAAAAAATATAGCAAGTGTGCTGTGCTTGTGGCAAGAGGGCTGACCAAAGAGTATATAGGTGAGTAATGTCATACATTGCTCTGCTTCTGCAGGAAAGCAATTTATACTCTCAACTCTACTAAGCATATTTCAGCATTGTCACTTTTATAGAGAGAAGACAACATTGTTATATTATAATGCTATTAACCATATCAAATATCATATGTTTAAGGAACCGATGAGGCATATCTTCTTTTTCACTCCAAAAGCATCTTATTATTTCTTTCACAAGTGTAATCAGAACACTGACAGATAATATAGCTATTTATGAACTGTGGACAAAAATGAAAGCATAAAGCACAATCATATTAGGATTCCAGCTATGCTTATCTCATTATCTCAGTCAGAGCTGAAGAGATTTTATGATGTTTATGTACAGAGAATGTTAACTGTTTTCAAAAGATCATTTTTAAATATTTCAAAATGGGGATTTAATAATGTGTGTGTGTGTGTGTATAGAATACAGGTATGATTCTGGAAAGAGCCTTGGTAATGGCGCAAACATTTCATGAATATCTCTAATATCCTTAAATTTTTCTGTTTCTTAGTTGCTGAATTTTTAAAGAAAACCTACTTTTTTTCTGGTAATCTTGTAGAAAGTAATAGGTAAAATTTGCCAGAATAAAAGTGGCATTTGAAAGTACCAAATACTAATGAGAATAGCATTAAATTGGAAATTTAGAAAATAGTTATTTGTTTATTTTGATTACAGGTATCTGAATAGCTTTATCTCCACTAAGTTTATTCACTACTTTTGGATTTTTGGTTTGCTTATTTTGTTTTTATCAAGGCTAGGTCTCAGTTGGCCACCTTCCTTATAATTTTAGTTTGTCTTCTGAAAACCACAGTATAAGATCCTTTTGAAAGAGGTTATTCAGTTAAAGGAAAGGGTGAGATCAAACACAGAAATAGTGAGCAAAATTTGTTTTATCTCCCTGCCCTCCCAGGAGAGGGCAAAAAAAAATTTTTAATTGAGGAAGTATGATAGATCTATCAAAAGAATACGAAAATAGCTAAGTAAATGGTAACATATATGACCGAAAGTATCACATAATAAAATTATAAATCATAAGTTTTATACAATTTCTATTACCAAGTATGGGTGCTTTGACACTGTCCACAACAATACTAGTCATGACACACCATGTGTACATTTCATATGGAAAAAAAAAGACATCTATACCAACAAAAATAATAATTATTATCAGGATAAAATTATTTAAATATGTTGAAATACTCATATTGTTTTAAAGTTTATTTATTCTAGAGAGAGAGGAAGAGAGCACATACGTGTGCATAGGAGGGGCAGACAGAGAGGGAGAGATAATCCTAAGAAGTCTCCATGCTGATAACATAGAGCCCAATGCAGGGCTAGAACCCACAAACTGTGTGATCATGAACTCAACCAAAATGAAAAACCAGACAAAGTCTCAACCAACTGAGCCACCAAGTGCCCTGAAATAATCCTATTTTAAAAGTAGTCTTAAAAAAAGTTCAGCAGAAATTTGAAGGAGACATAAGAGACATTAAGGTACTCTACAGGTGGTCTTGGTATGGGCTTAAAGTCCTAGTTTCTCAGGCAAATAGAAGAATAGAAGGAATATAGTCATATATCATGTATTGTAATTGATACTATGAATGGAAGAGATGTGATTCCAACCTTGAGATAATCAGGTGTTAGAATTAGCAGATAAGGATTTTATTTTTTTATTTTATTTTTTTATTTTTTATTTTTTTAATATGAAATTTATTGTCAAATTGGTTTCCATACAACACCCAGTGCTCATCCCAACAGGTACCCTCCTCAATACCCATCACCCACCCTCTCCTCCCTCCCACCCCCATCAACCCTCAGATTGTTCTCAGTTTTTAAGAGTCTCTTATGGTTTGGCTCCCTCCCTCTCTAACTTTTTTTTTCCTTCCCCTCCCCCATGGTCTTCTGTTAAGTTTCTCAGGATCCACATAAGAGTGAAAACACATGGTATCTGTCTTTCTCTGTATGACTTATTTCACTTAGCATCACACTCTCCAGTTCCATCCACGTTGCTAAGTAAAGCCATATTTCATTCTTTCTCATTGCCAAGTAATATTCCATTGTGTATATAAACCACAATTTCTTTATCCATTCATCAGTTGACGGGCATTTAGGCTCTTTCCATAGTTTGGCTATTGTTGAAAGTGCTGCTATAAACATTGGGGTACAAGTGCCACTATGTATCAGCACTCCTGTATCCCTTGGGTAAATTCCTAGCAGTGCTATTGCTGGGTCATAGGGTAGGTCTATTTTTAATTTTCTGAGGAACCTCCATACTGTTTTCCAGAGTGGCTGCACCAGTTTGCATTCCCACCAATAGTGCAAGAGGGTTCCTGTTTCTCCACAACCTCGCCAGCATCTATAGTCTCCTGATTTGTTCATTTTAGCCACTCTGACTGGCATGAGGTGATATCTGAGTGTGGTTTTGATTTGTATTTCCCTGATGAGGAGCGACATTGAGCATCTTTTCATGTGCCTGTTGGCCATCCAGATGTCTTCTTTAGAGAAGTGTCTATGCATGTTTTCTGCCCATTTCTTCACTGGATTGTTTGTTTTTCAGGTGCTGAGTTTGGTGAATTCTTTATAGATTTTGGATACTAGCCCTTTGTCTGATATGTCATTTGCAAATATCTTTTCCCATTCCGTTGGTTGCCTTTTAGTTTTGTTGATTGTTTCCTTTGCAGTGCAGAAGCTTTTTATCTTCATGAGGTCCCAGTAGTTCATTTTTGCTTTTAATTCCCTTGCCTTTGGGGATGTGTCAAGTAAGAAATTGCTGCAGCTGAGGTCAGAGAAGTTTTTTTTCCTGCTTTCTCCTCTAGGATTTTGATGGTTTCCTGTCTCATTCAGGTCCTTTATCCATTTTGAGTTTATTTTTGTGAATGGTATAAGAAAGTGGTCTAGTTTCAACCTTCTGCATGTTGCAGTCCAGTTCTCCCAGTGCCATTTGTTAAAGAGACTGTCTTTTTTCCATTGGATATTCTTTCCTGCTTTGTCAAAGATTAGTTGGCCATACTTTTGTGGGTCTAGTTCTGGGGTTTCTATTCTATTCCATTGGTCTATGTGTCTGTTTTTGTGCCAATGCCATGCTGTCTTGATGATGACAGCTTTGTAGTAGAGGCTAAAATCTAGAATTGTGATGCCTCCCGTGTTGGTTTACTTCTTCAATATTACTTTGGCTCTTCAGGGTCTTTTGTGGTTCCATACAAATTTTAGGATTGCTTGTGTTAGCTTCGATAAGAATTATGGTGCAATTTTGATTCAGATTACATTGAATGTGTAGATTGCTTTGAGTAGTATTGGCATTTTAACAATATTTATTCTTCCAATCCATGAGCATGGAATGTTTTTCTGTTTCTTTATATCTTCTTCAATTTCTTTCATAAGCTTTCTATAGTTTTCAGCATACAGATCTTTTACATCTTTGGTTAGATTTATTCCTAGGTATTTTATGCTTCTTGGTACAATTGTGAATGGGATCAGTTTCTTTATTTGTCTTTCTGTTGCTTCATTATTAGTGTATAAGAATGCAACTTATTTCTGCACATTAATTTTGTACCCTGCGACTGTGCTGAATTCATGTATCAGTTCTAGCAGACTTTTGGTGGAGTCTATTGGGTTTTCCATGTATAATGTCCTGTCATCTGCAAAAAGTGAAAGCTTGACTTCATCTTTGCCAATTTTGATGCCTTTGATATCCTTTTGTTGTCTGATTGCTGATGCTAGAACTTCCAACACTATGTTAAACAACAGCAGTGAGAGTGGACATCCCTGTCATTGATCTCAGTGGGAAAGCTCTCAGTTTTTCCCCATTGAGGATGATATTAGCTGTGTGCTTTTCATAAATGGCTTTTATGATGTTTAAGTATGTTCCTTCTATCCCGACTTTCTTGAGGGTTTTTATTAAGAAAGGATGCTGAATTTTGTCAAATGCTTTTTCTGCATCGATTGACAGGATCATATGGTTCTTTTCTTTTATTAATGCAATTAAAGGAGCTATTTTATTTATGCTGAAGGATGTAAAGAAAGACATAGATTGTAGTTACATTATGGTTAAAGGAATAGCAGAAAAATAACTAGAGAAGTGAAAGAAGGGAAATTTGGGGCATAAGTAATATCCTGCAAGATGTGGACTAATGGGCAGCTCTTGTTGCGCGACATAGATGCATACCTTATTGTGCTAATTAGTGAAGTACCACTGGTCTAATATATACTTAAAATTGGCATTTATTTTTTACCCTGGAAATCCTAGACATCAATATTCCACTCCCTAAAAGTTTTTTGAACACATTTATCCTTCACCAGATGGTGATTCTATGATGTGAAAGGTGGCATAGTATATATTTATGAATCCTAATGTGAAACATAAGGCCAATAATATTTTCTCTACCACGTTCCTCACTTCTGAGTCCTCACCAGCTGAACTGTTAACATTCTTATATCTGCTGATGTATTCAAGGCAATCTAAGCCTTGTTGCTCAGTATTCACAGCCTCTGCCTGTTGCTCAACTTTGAAGCCACCTCAACATGTTCAGGTATTTGTTACAACAGCATTCCACTCTCAATTTCTGAAATCTTCATTAGTTTCCTATGGCTGCTCTAATAAGTTCCAATAATTTAGTGGTTGCAAGGCCAAAAAGGGCCTCACTGAGCTAAAATCAAGAGCTGCATTCTCATTTAGAAGTTCTAGAGGAGAATCCATTCTCATTCTCTCTCTCTCTCTCTCTCTCTCTCTCTTTTTTTCCCAGCTTCTAGCTATTGTGTGCATTCCCGGCTCTTGGACCTCTCCTGTTTTCAAAGTCAGTAGTAGGTGGTTGAGTTCTTCCACCACATCACTCTGGGTCTTCTGCTTCCTTCTTCCATATCTAAGGATCATTGTGATTATACTGGATCCACTTGGGTAATCCAGTGTATGCTCCCTAATTTCACATTAGCTGGTTAGCAAACTTAATTGCATCTGCTACCTTAATTCTCCTTTGCCATGTAACATAGCATATTTACAGGTTACAGGAATTAGAATGTGGGTATTTTGGGGTGGTTATTATTCTGTATACCATCCAATATTGTGGACAAATAATGAAAATTATCTAAAAAGTGATACAAGTTTATAAATATGTTATAACCACCAATATCAACTTTCTAGAAAATACTCTGAGTATTTATATATACTAGAATTCATTCTAAAAATTTTATCAGTCTAAATTGTATGTCATAAGTGGTGGGTCGTAGATGCAAAACTAGGCAATCATTCTCTGTTATTAATTACAAGACTATATGGTCTTATTATGCCCTATATACACACATTTTATAAACTATATGATATAAATATTCCTATAAATACAACTAAGTTTCATTTATTTCAGAAACATATGGAAAGTGTTATGGGCTGAATTATACCCCTTCAAAATTCTTATGTTGAAGTCTTAACTGGGTATATCATAATCCAATCAGTCCATAATAATCCTTTAGGAAGAAGGAATTTTGCCTGCAGTCTGCCTTTGGATTGGAGCTGAAGCATTACCTTTTCACTGAATCTCTAGCTTTCCAGTCCCCACAGTCAGATAAGCTAATTCCTTAAAGATCTCCCTAGACAGATAGATAGATGTTACACATGTAAATATTTACTTTTCTCTCATTCAGCTTCTTGGAAGAACCCTAATACAGACTGTATAACAGATTAATGGGGGAAAATGTGTAAAATATCTCATTAACAATCTCAATAAGAGGGGAACCCAGGTGGCTCAGTCAGTCAAGTGCCCAGCTCTTGATATTGGCTCTGGTTGTGATCTCATGGTCAGTTGGTCAGTCATGAGATAAGGCACTGCGTTGGGGTCTGCACAGAGCAGGGAGCCTGCTTGGGATTCTCTGTCCCTGCCCCTACCCTTCTTGCTCACACACATATGCTATCTTTCTCAAAACAGATAAACTTAGAAGAAAAAAAAAAGAATCTCAGTAAGAATAAATATGTGATAAAAGCCAGCATCTATTCATTATAAAATGTCTTTGTATATTAGGAATAGAAGTTAACTTGTATTTCTCAAATGCTACAATTAGAAGTATAAGTAGGAGGAAAATTTATAAACTAGGACAAAAAATTGTAACACATCCAATTGACAAAAGAATAATATCAGAATATATAATTTCTATAAAAACTTTTGAAAGGTAGAATTGATATAAAGTGGTCAAGAAATATGAAGAAGCATTTAATAGAGGAAATAAATATAGCCCCAGAACAATAAAAAGATGTTCTGTCTCCTAATAATCAGGGGAGTAGAAAATCGCAATGAGATGATATTTTATAATCTACCAATCGATAAAAATGAAGACATCTCAGGGCATCTGGGTATTTCATTCCCTTACGTGTCTGACTCTTGGTTTCAGCTCTGGTCATGGTCTCCCAGTTCATGGGATTGAGCCCCCCATAAGACTCTGCACTGACAGTGCGGAGCATGCTTGGGATTCTCTCTCTCTCTCTCTCTCTCTCTCTCTCTCAAAATAAATAAACATTTAAAAAATTAAGGCATCTGACAATATAGAAAGATTTGAAGAACATAGTACTTAAGAAACCTTTGTGCACTGCTAGTATCAATCGAAATGCATACAAGAAATTTGGAAGATAATCTGCCTTTATTTTGAGATTATCTACCCTCTGAGCCATCAATTCCATTTTGAGGTATCTGATAAGCAAAATTTTGCCCATGCACGCCAGCAAACATATATAAGTTTATAGACATTAGCTTTTAAAATGTTGCTATATTTTTTTTTGTACAGGAAAACACTTAGCATAATCCCAGTATACACTGACAAATGAATGTACAAATACACTGTGGTATAATGGAATCCTACAGTTGCCTTTCTGAGCATGGATGACTATTAGAATAACTGTTGAACATAAATTACAAGGAACAGAAAATTACATATAGCAAAGTGTAAGAATATAAAGAAAATAAAAACTTAATATATTATCTAAGGATATGACATATTTCATGAAAGCATAACCAAAAAGGTAGAAGCAATAAACACAAAATAAGAATTTTGTATAACTTTTCTCACAAAAATTTCTAATCATGGATTCTCTGAAATATAATAAAATTAGTTCTTCATTGTTGCACCTAAACATTTCAATAACAAATTTATAAGTAATATTTCATGTAGTATTAGAATAACCTGTAGTTGATGTAAAGTTTTCACAATGTTCTTAATATATTATTAAAAGCCAAATTAGGGGCACCTGGGTGGCTCAGTCGGTTAAGCTTCTGACTTCGGCTCAGGTCATGATCTCATGGTTTGTGAGTTCGAGCCCGGTGTGCTGACAGCTCAGAGCCTAGAGCCTGCTTCAGATTCTGTGTCTCCCTCTCCTTCTGCCTCTCCCCCACTTGTGCTCTGTGTCTCTCTCTCTCAAAAATAAATAAAATGTACAAAAAAATTAAAAGCCAAATTAATACCATGTAACACTGACTCAGTTAAAACTGAAATTGGTCAATAGCAACTCAAAGTATTTAGATTCTATGGATTTAATGTAAATTTTTCTATTAATATATTTGGGGCAAAAACATTCTAAATCAGAGTGTGAATATAGTATTTAGATTTAGAACTATATTGGGGCTCTTGGGTGGCTCAGTCGGTTGAGCATCGGACTTGGGCTCAGGTCATGATCTGGGAATTTGTGAATTCCAGCCCTGCACTGGGCTCTGTTCTGACAGCTCAGAGCCTGGATCCTGCTTCAGATTTTGTGTCTGCTTTCTCTGCCCCACCCCTGCTCATATTCTGTCTCTCAAAAATAAATAAACATAAAAAAAAGAATTAGAACCATAAAAAGTTTATAAGGAAAAAAAGTTACTGTTTTAAAATAAACAATGATTAAGATACAGTAAGCCACTTCAGGTAGAAAGATTAAAATGGCTGTCTAAAGGGCTAGTATCCAAAATCTATAAAGAACTCACCAAACTCAGCACCCGAAAAACAAATAATCCAGTGAAGAAATGGGCAGAAAACATGAATAGACACTTCTCTAAGGAAGACATCCAGCTGGCCAACAGGCACATGAAAAGATGCTCAACGTCACTCCTCATCAGGGAAATACAAATCAAAACCACACTCAGATATCACCTCACACCAGTCAGAGTGGCCAAAATGAACAAATCAGGAGACTATAGATGCTGGCAAGGTTGTGGAGAAACAGGAACCCTCTTGCACTATTGGTGGGAATGCAAGCTGGTGCAGCCACTCTGGAAAACAGTGTGGAGGTTCCTCAAAAAATTAAAAATAGATCTACCCTATGACCCAGCAATAGCACTGCTAGGAATTTACCCAAGGGATACAGGAGTGCTGATGCATAGGGGCACTTGAACCCTAATGTTTATAGCAGCACTCTCAACAATAGCCAAACTATGGAAAGAGCCTAAATGCCCATCAACTGATGAATGGATAAAGAAATTGTGGTTTATATACACAATGGAATACTACTTGGCAATGAGAAAGAATGAAATCTGGCCTTTTGCAGCAATGTGGATAGAACTGGAGAGTGTTATGCTAAGTGAAATAAGTCATACAGAGAAACACAGATACCTTATGTTTTCACTCTTATGTGGATCCTGAGAAACTTAACAGAAGACCATGGGGGAGGGGAAGGAAAAAAAAAGTTAGAGAGGGAGGGAGCCAAACCATAAGAGACTCTTAAAAACTGAGAATAAACTAAGGGTTGATGGGGGGTGGGAGGGAGGGGAAAGTGGGTGATGGGCATTGAGAAGGGCACCTGTTGGGATGAGCACTTGGTGTGTTATGGAAACGAATTTGACAATAAATTTCTATTAAAAAATAATAAAAATAAATAAAATGGCTGTCCAGGTGAAAATCATGAATAGCTATTAGATACTTTTGAGAGGTTTTTGTTTTGTTTTTGTTTCTTTTTTAAATAGAGAAAAACCATTATTGCTAGAAAAAAAAGGAATATGTTTTAGTTAGAATTTACAAAACCATGTACTGAGTTTAACACATTTTAAACGATACTGAAGAGAACAGGTTCCTATAATATCTTATACAAAAACATGATTACAAAACTGATAACATAAACCAATTTGAACAGTTTTGTTGAAATATGTATTGTGTATGATAGAGTATGTTACAGAGTATAGAAGACTGTTAAGGTATTTTGCTTACCTGTAAAGTAAAAAGTTTGTACAAAGTCAATGAATTTCAAGTTATTTTTAGCCATGGGCATTGTTCTTAAAGTGAAATCTAATGTAAGAAAGAAATATATATATATATATTATATAAAAGTGGAGATTAACTGAGTGATGTGTGGATGGAGAACCATTCCAGACCCAGTATCTATCTTCCATTTCCACTATGTCATCAAATCACCTTAGAGGAAAAAATCTCGATATCACTGGACCATAGGGGCTATCTAGTTTTCCCAAATCTAAAAGTCTATGACTTAGTATAAGACAAGCCCTTTAAGTTTAGAAAATTAATTTTCATAGTACCCCTGATCTCCTCATTCAATGAATGAAATGGTTGTAAAATATAATTTGCTAATTCTATACTTTGGGTGAGCCTTATTCCCAAATTATTTCCAAAGAAAATTAAGGCTAAAAAATATAAAGTAAGCTTCCCCAAATCTGCCATCCAATGACTTTCGAGTCGGAGTTAGAAGTAAACTATATTTCTAAATCCTGGTCTCTTTTCATCACATTCCACAAGAAGCAATAAATCAAAGACACAACAAAGTTTTTCTTGACCCTAAGTCTTTTTCCTAACAACTAGTCACTGAAGTCACGGTGAATTTCGAATACCAAAATTTTAAATTTGGGGCTTATAACATTGCCTCTTTGATAAAAATCAAATATCCTCAAAAAGATAATACATTGTTACCAGCATTCATCATTCCTTAGATGAATTAGTTAATGAGAGTACGTTTAAAAGTTAGCTTTGGGTGACCCTTAAAGGAAAGTGAAACATCTGGATTTAGGAGATGGAGCAATGTAAGCTCACAGAATATTACTGGAGTAATTTCTAGTTGTTCTTAGAAGCTTTGGCCTTGGGTCATACAGACTATAGACACGTGTTTATCTTCCTGATAATATTACTTACAGTACAACTTCAGGAAAGTCACTTAAACTTTCCAGACTAATAATAATCTGTAAAAAGGGATAAATAATTGTACCTATTCCACAGGCTGTTTTAAGGATTAAAAATAGGGGGAAAAAAAGCACTAAGCACAATTCATACAGCATAAATGCATCTAGATTAAATACTTAACAGGCTAGTAACTATTAATATTATGGGGTCATCATGCAAGGGAAAAAAGAGTGTGAAGTTAGAGAAGAGAATAGAAAGGCAAATCTAATTAACTCCAAATCAGGAAGCATGATAGATAGTTCCGTCAGCAGCTCTCTGAACCATTGGGTAGATAATTTTAACCTTTTTACATCTCATTTGTAGAATTAAGGAGAAATACAGTGAGTAGATAATGATTTCTAAGTGTCCCTTGATTTCAAATGTTCAGTGATTTTCGTAATTGTGTCCTATATTAGACTAAACCTGGAAACATTTCTTCACAGTAAATTTCAAAGACTAAGAAGTAATTTATCTGGAAGGTATTTTAATCTTAAAAGAGTTGATGGGCTGAGTGATAGGATATAGAGCAAGGTCTTCTAGAATCTAGATTATTAAATATACTTGTAAGTATAGTGAAAAAATCAAGATTGTTATGGCTACATTTATTTTTTAATTCTTATGCTAGCAAACTTCAAAACACACTATAAGGGGAAAAAAAAACACTTATTTTAGAAACATTTTATAATCCTGGATCAGATAAGACAATAATTTCTCACTCAGTCTAATTGGAGGAAGTAGTTGCAATAAAGCAAAACGAAATGAAGAGAGGAAAAAAAAAAAAAGAAAAAAAGAAAAAACTTCCTGGAGGTTTCCACTGCCTTAAAATTACAGCACAATCTCATTAAGCAGTAATAGAAACGGAAATTAGTTGCTCTTGTAGTTCTGATTGTATTCCTGTTATGTCATTTGCATACTGTTCAGTGATAGGATTACTGGTGAGACTGAGAGGTCTCAGAATGCATTCCTATGCATTTTCATCTAATTGTACTGCAGTGACTATGAGGAGAAATCATTTCCTGAACTTAATAATATGATCCTCATGGAAGCATACAAACCTTCTTTAGATTTTAGATGAGTATGAGAAGTGTAAACTCTTCTGATGTTGGCCCAAAGCTGCATAATTTTAAAAAGCTTCAAATATACTTGCCCATGTTATGTCACGGAATGTTAATAACTTTCTTAACAGTTCCAAATGTAATGAGCCAATACTTACTTTCACAATGATGGCTGGTATGGAATGAACAAAATGATAATCAGAAATAGCAAAACAATTTCTGGTTAACACATACCACTTTTTTCTCTCTGCTTTCTCTTCTTTTATATTATTTAGGATACATAATTCTCCCCAGTCTAAGTCCCTATGAAAGAGAAAAGAGTGTTTTATTTCTCCTCTTCCAGGAATTAATATCTCATAAGGCACTTTGTACATAGCAAGCATTAAACAAATTAACATATATTTCTAAGAATCAGTTTCTATCGTTTGTCTTAACATACACACACTCACCAAGATGTGAAGTTAAAAAAAATTATTAAAAAAAACCCACATAGAAATTAATTTTTACAAAGTATACTCATGTCCAAGTATTCTCAGCAGTTTTAAAAAATTGTGTCATTTACTTCATTACACATATTTTTAGCCCCTACTGAGGAAATATGAATGTTGGCCACACAAACATAGCAGGCATAAACTAAATATTTAAAATAAGATCACTCGGTGTCGATAGCTCAGTTCCATCTGTCAAATTTCAGTAGCACAACTGAGGAGTTAGCTTTTTGAGTGAAGTATGCCTAAAAAACCATTGGAAGTCATAATGGGAACACGGATATTGATTTTTAAATGAAGCACTAATGTCAGGTGTTGGTTCTCCAGAAATGTCCAGCATTAGAAAAATGCACCAACAGTACAGCAAAAATGTGTGTTTTCAAAATGTTCTAAACAATTTTCCTTAGTTGAGGCTTATTAATTCCATTTCCTCCTTTTACCAATTCAATTTTTACTTATAATAGTTTATTTTAAGGAATTTTGAAACTTGGAGCATTTGGAATCATAATAATGTTAATACAGATGTATGTAACATTTTATCTGTCAATTTAGTACTGATACTTTATTATTGAGCTGTCAGAGGTCAGCCTCTCGAGAAGTAGCACTATACTAATACTTAGGCCTGAATTCTTACAATGCTGGACAGTGCCAAGTACAAAATGAAAATTGAATAAAGATGTTCTGAGACATCATCACAAAATGAGACTAGATAAAGACCCTCATAAAAGACATTTAACACTAAGTTAAGAACACATAGTTAATTTAAAGGAAACTTAAATTTAGCATATAATAAAAGAGGATGAGCACTAAATTCACAGTGACCCAGGCTTATGTCCCAGTTGAAAAATATATAATTTTAAATAGTTTAATCTCTGATTCTCAACATCTTCATTAGTTAAAGTAAACACATTGCATGTAACTTACATGGTTCACATAAAAATTAGACACGTTCTATAAAGTTTTGGAAAACTTGGCAATTAGTATGTTGTTCTATATTCTTCTTTCCATTGTTTTCATGTTATTAAAAAATGGTCCTTATTAGAAAAAAATCAAACACTTAAAATGCACAAAGTTAAAAATTCAAGTTCACTTTCATCTGTAGCATTGTTTTCCTGCTGAGAAGAAACTACAATTAAAAGTTTGATTTTTAAAATTTTATCCACTGACTGACAAGACAAACATGTATGTAAACAAACATGAAAAATGTAATAGTAATTTTATTGAAGGAAAAGCTACAATGCTATAATGAAGAGATCCCAAAATTCACTGTGGTCCAAGGCACATCGTCACCTCTGATACATTAGCTCTTTCCTAACTCTAGTTTCCTTCCATCATGTTACTCCATCATTCCCTCCACATTGTCCATATCTTTACAGATAAAGCTGGCTCATCTCCACATAGTCTTTGCAAAACACTAATAAGTGTGAAAAATTTTATATACATTAATTTAATATTGATATCAATACATGTGAGTTTCCCCTCATTAACATTTATATTAACTCTTCTTTCAGAAAATGAAACTGGAATACAAACAGGTTAAGTAGCTTGCTCAGGTTTACATAGCTAGTAATTGGCAGAAATTAGTATATATTAAATCATTCTTCCTAGAAGTATATGAGGTATAATTTTTTTCAGTTAGTATAAGCAACAACTATTTCTACTGGACACATGTCTAAAGATAGAATAGCTGTAAGAAAATAAGTACAGCTTTTAATTCTGACAGGATCTGACATTATTCTCCAAATAGCATCTTATAATTTATACTCTTGGGGTATGAGAATAGAAGTTTCCTGACACCCTCACACACACTTGGTATTATAAATTTTAAAATATACAAAAAGAATAAACAGTGTTATTACTAATTGTTTTATATTGAACTATCCTATTTACTTCTGTGGTTCAACATTTTATATGTACATTTGTAAATTTTCATTTTTTGACTGATGACTCTCTCCTACCTCAGTTACCTATCAAATTCCTTTCTTAAGAAAATGAGGATAAGAAAGTGTTATATATAATTTTTATCTTCCATGAGGCTAACTTTGTACATAGCAGACATTAAAAAAAACTCAAAACCATAAATTTCTAAGAATCTGTTTATGTACAGAATCTTTTTCCACACAGAATCTATACACAGAAACCAAGTAGAAGATTATGAGCATGTCTTTTAAAGGAAAGAAAAGAAAAAATACTTAGTGTATGCAGCTATCCCTCCTATGTCCCATGATTTTTTGTAACATGTTGGTAGTATTTTGTTCTAATTTTCATCTGTTTTTCAAATTTCTCTGTCATCATACACTCATTATTGTTTAATATATTGAAGCTTGAGTTTTTCTGTTCATTGACTTTAGAACTTTATTCTTTTCTTAGGTGAACTTTTTCCATTTCATGCATTTTATACATTTCATAATTATATATTTAGTATTTTGTTTTGTTTTTTATCTGAATTTATATAGTCTTGTATCCTTTTCTAGTTCTGTTATACCCTTTTATAATCAAATATTTAACCAACCTGTAATGGGATCTTTTAAATGTTTATTTATTTTTGAAAGAAAACAGAATGTGAGCAAAGGAGAGGCAGAGAAAGAGAGACCGCATCTGAAGCAGGGTGCAGGCTCTGAGCTGTCAGCACAGAGCATGATGTGGGGCTCAAACCCATAAACCACTAGATCATGACCTGAGCCGAAGTGAGACACTTAACCAACTGAGCCACACAGGTGCCCCTCAATCTATATTAGGATTTCTTTCTCTTTTTCAATGTACTTTCTGGACTCTGTATTCTTTTTTGTTTCTTTTTTCCCCTGTTTCATTACCAGATTTTTTTCCCATAAATTAATTTATTTAGACATAATTTTTAAACTTTTTTTCTAAATTTGAGTAGAGTTGATACATAATGTTACATTAACTTCACATATACAACTTAGTGATTTGACAAGTTTATACACAATGCTATGTTCACCATAAGTGTAGCTACCATCTGTTCTATTACATTGCTAATACAGTATCATTGACTATTCCTTACGCTCTTTTTATTCCCATGACTTACTCATTCCATAAGTGGGGGTCTGTAACTCCCTTTTCCCTTTACTCATTTTACCCAAACTCCCAAACCCCTGCCCCTTCCCTTCTGTCAAACATCAGTTCTCCATATTTATAGTTCTGCTTTTCTTTTTCTTACATTCCATTTAGAGTGGAACCATATGGCATTTGTATTTCTCTGTGTTATTTTATTTAACATAATGCTGTCTAGGTCCATCCATGTCTCAAATGGTACAAGCTTGTCCTTTTTATGGCTGCATAATATTCCATTGTGTGTAGAACATACACACACACTACATCTTCGTTACCCTTTCCTCTATCAATGGACACTTGGGTTGCTTCCATATCTTGGCTATTGTAAATAATACTACACTGAACATAGGGATGCATAAATATTTTTGAGTTAGTGTTTTCATTTCTCTTAGTAAATACCCAATTGTGGAATTATTGGAACATATATTTATATTTTTAATTTTTTGAGGACTCTCCATACTGTTTTCTACAGTGGCTGCATCTGTTTTGATTCCCATAAACAGTGTATGACAGTTTCTTTTTTGTCATAGACTCGGGTCTGGAGTTCTCTCTTGTCCAGCAAGAGACTGGATGCAGGATTAAAATGTGACAGAGACTAATGTCCCAGAGGAGACAAGAGCCCTGAGTAAGGGTCCTTACTCTGTTTTTATTATGATCAGAAGGCTTACAAGTGTGATGTACACAAAAAGACAATGAAACCATGAACATTAACTCATGGGTGTGAGGGAAAGGGGGTTTTGAAATTGTGAGGTGTTAGGAGTTTGAGTTAATACAAAACAAAGTCCTGGTGCTGGGAAGATGGTTGTTTATGGCAGGTATGAGGCACCAAGTCTGTTTATCTTACCTAGCTTAGTGGACAAGATAGAACATGCTACCTCAAGTTCAACAAGGCACCTTTCTTTTGCTAATTAGCTCTGCTCTGGGCAAATTCATCCTGCTGTGGTCTATAGCCCTGTCTACCTGTTTACCTATTTTGGTCCTTCCTTACTGTGAAAGCAGCTTTCTGCTATTGTACTCTGCTGGTGTTTCCGCCCTGAACACCTAATCTTGTTTACCTAATTGCAGATGCTTTTATCTTGAGGTTTCCTATTCCTATACCTTTGTTCTATACTGGGGGTGCTTTGCCTTGTTTACCTAACCTTGGATGCTTTCCTCCAGAGGCTTCCTATTCCTATATGCCTTGTTAACCCATGGGTGCAAGCTCAGGAAATTCTTAAGCTTATGCCCCACACTTTTTCTCTACATCCTCACTTGTTTCTACTTTTTGTTTCTTGTCTTCTTGATTTTAGGCATTCTGACAGGTGTGAGGTGGTACTTCATTATAGTTTTTATTTGAATTTCCCTGATGATGAGTGATGTTGAGAATCTTTTCATGTGTTGGTTTGCCATCTGGATGTCTTCTTGGAAAAATGTCTATTCAGGGTCCTCTGCCCATTTTTTAAATTGGATTGTTTCATGGTGTTTTATGGTGAGTTGTATAAACTCTTTATAAATTTTGGGTATTAACTCTTTATTGGACATATCATTTGTAAATATATTCTCCCATGCAGTAGGTTATCTTTTTGTTTTGTTGATTGTTTGCTTTGCAAAAACGTTTTGATGTAATCCCAATAATTTATTTTTAGTTTTGTTTCCCTTGCCTTAGGAGACATATCTAGAAAAATGCTGCTATGACCAATGTCAGGGAAATTATTGCCTACGCTCTCTTCTTTGATTTTTATGGCTTCAGGTCTCACATTTAGGTCTTTGATCCATTTTGAGTTTGTGTATGATGTTAGAAAGTGGTCCAGTTTCCTTCTTTTACATGTAGTTGTCCAGTTTTTCTGGAACCATTTATTAAAAAGACATTCTTGCCTCTTTTGTCATTGATTGACCATACAATAGACTCTTTTAATTCACATTGATAATTTTTTTATATTCATAAATCAATTACTCTTTTTTTTTTCAAAAATGTCTTTTGTACACTAGTTCTTACAATCTTTAGGATTATTTTGTCTGGCTTGTAACAAAACAAAAACTTTCCCCTTTTTACATGAAACCTAAACAGTTAACAGGTTTCACATTGATATACTTGATTTTTTTTATGTAAACTTAGAATTTAAGCACATGTGATTTCATTGTAAAAGTTAAATAGGAAAATATGAAAATTTTGCTTTTAGTATCTTACTATATATCTCGACTATACTAATGTTCACTTTAAAAACAATAGGCTAAAACATTTATTTTAAAGCTGCAAAAATTCAAAATTATAAAAAAAAAACTTTCTGCTATTGAGCCCTTAGAGGTCAAGTTTAGAGGGCTACAGGATAGAGAAAGAAACAGGATGAGACCAAGCCATTTGACCACCAACTGTCCCTCCCTGTCCCTACTGATGAGGGAGCATGAAGCAAGCTGACTGGCCACACATATACACCCCGAGATGGGATATGTGTGATATTCCTCAGGGACTTCTGACTGCCCAAGAACAAAGGAAAGGGGAAAAACAAATGGTTAACTGATAGAGATCATAGTCCTGCAGGACCTAAGTCTCCATCACCCCTCCATACTGATGTGGGAAACAAAGGCAGAAGGAAATGGCAGATAGAACTAAATTTCCTTATAACTTGCAGCCCATTGACAAATACTTGAGCCTGACAGAGTAAACCCTTTCTCCTGGAACTCCTTACTTGTTAATGTTAATGCTTTGCTAGAGGGAAAAACAACCTTAATTTGACAGTATCTAGGCCTCCAATATCCTGTAAGTCTTTAGCATATGAAAATCTCACTGGAAACTTCCTCTGGACTTTACCTCCCCCCAACTCCATAGTATATAACCAGTGTCTCTTCATGATCCCCGGAAGCTCTTCCTGCCCACAGGTCCTGTCCCCATGCTTTAATAAAATCACCTTTTTGTACCAAAGATGTCTTCAAGAATTCTTGGTCATCAGCTCTAGACCCATGAACCCCACTGTTACCCCAAAAACCTCATGACCTACCTCTGAGGCTGGGACCACCAAGAGCTATCATGAAAGGGAAAAATAGACCAATGCCAGGATGGAGAAACAACAGTAGGAAAAGGGACCTGGGAGGCAGTTGAATCCTGACTTTCATTTCAGGACACAGTGGCCAAACAGAATGCTATCCCTGGGTTTGAGGGAGGGAATCCAAGGCTGCCCAGCTCTTGTTGAGGAGTACTACCATTCTGAACTGCACAGAATTGGAACTGGAGGTCCTGAAAGTTGCTCACAAAGTCGTAAGAACAAACTTCCCAGAGTGCACTGGCTGTGAATAGGCACTGGTCTGTATTCTCAAAGGGTTACCAGTTTTTGTCAGTGGAAGGTATGGATATTTGTGGTCTCTTCTGGAAATTTTCTTATGAAACCAGATTCACACGTTAGATAGACATAATCTGGAGGGCAGAAAGGATCTCCACTAAGCAGCAGGGATAGAAAGGACATTCCAGCTGTGCTGTAGCTGGGCCCTGGCCCCATCACCTACTGTATACCAAACATTTGATCAATTTTCTTTAGTACTTTTTACAACTTTATTGTGATATAATTCATACAACATTAAATTCCCCCATTTAAAGTATAAATTCAGTGGTTTTTAGTATATTCACAACAATTACCACAATGTTATAACATTTTCACCCCAAAAAGAAACCCATAAGCACTCATTCAGTCCCCATTTTCTGCCCATCCATCTCCCAGCCCCAGACAAAACTGGCCTATCTTTTGTTGTTATAGACTTGCCTCTTCTGGAATTTCATGTGAATGCTTTTTATGTACTTTTATTTATTTTTTGTTATATTAATATATGTGTGCTGACCATAAATTCAAAGATGCTATAAACTTGTATCATGAAACGGTGGGGTTTAAACATATACTTGAGCCTTTATAAAATATTGATATTTCTTATTTACAAAAAAGATTTTGTGACCTGCTGTTAAATATAGTAAAAGACTAAGATATTAAATAAGGCTATATATAAAATATCAGGTATTTATGGATTTCCCAGGGCTTTATTCATGGCGAATGTTTAATACTGTTCTCACTTCCATCAACTCCTAAATATTCCTGGAGTACGCCTTTTTATTAGTCTGTGTGTGCTAGTATATGCAAAATAGTTTTAAGGTTAGGCGAAGGAAAATATAATTACAAATATAAATCTTCCCCCAAAGCACTAAACACACCCGCCATACACACATGCTTTGATTTTCCTAAAAGTCATTGCATCAATTAAAACCATTACTCTTAAGCATATTCACTGTTATAGCAGTGAATCCAGAGCCGATTTACTTCACAGTGTTAAATGAGTTTTGCTTCTGAAGCAGTCAGAAGAGATGTTTCAAATGAGGAAAACATAAATTGTGCTATAAGTTGTGATTTGTAGATCTGGAGCAAAGTTTCCTTCTCCAACCACATCTTTGCTAGTGTCCCTTCTAAGTTTCCTAGGATGAAATGCAAGGTATTTATTCACACCTTCAGTATTTGTCAGTGAGGTCAATATTGGCATTTTGGCTAATTTTTTATTGTGTAACTCTGTCCTATGCATTGCTAAACATTCGGTATCACTGGCTTCAGATCACTAAATGGCAGTTGATCTCTTTCCTTCATGGTAATAACCAAAAGCATGGTTTTACTCATTTAAAGATTTTCATTTCCCTTGCCAACTTTAGTTGGGAATCAGTGCTAGAGTGAAAATTCAGTAATGTTCAAATTATTGTTTGGGTTCATATTCCTTTATCACATGCACCAAACACATTATTATGGCTGGGGTTCTATTATTTTAATGAGGTATGGTTGATACGCAGTGTTACATTAATTTCAGGTATATGACATAGTGGTTTGACAACCCATTATTTTATGTATGTTCACCACAAGTGTAGCTACCACCCGTCACCATACAGCACTGTTAAAATGCTATTGACTATAGTCCCTTTGCTGTACATTTTATCCCATGACATTTATTGCATAACTGGAAGCTCATATCTCCCATTCCCCTTTACCCAATTTGTCCAGTCTCCCAATCTGGTCCCCTCTGGTAACCATCATTTTTTTTTCTTTCTATATTAATCGATCTCTGTCTGCTTCTTGTTTCTTTACATATTTTTTCTAGATTCTACATATACATGAAATAATATGGTATTTGACTTATTTCACTTGGCATAATATTCTCTAGGTCTATCCATGTTGTTGCAAATGGCAAGATCTCATTTTTTTATTATGGCTGAGTAATATTCCATTGTGTGTGTGCATGTATGTATTTATACACACTACATCTTTATCCATTTATCTATCAGTGGACATTTCGGTTTCTTCCATATCTTGGTTATTGTGAAGAATGCAGTAAGCATAAGGGTGCATACATCTTTTGAATATCTTTTTGTTTGGGCATTTGCCCAGTAGTGGAATTACTGGATCATATGATATTTCTATTTGTAATTTTTTGAGGAACCTCCATTCTGTTTGCCATAGTGGCTGCACCAATTTACATTCCCACCAACAGTGCATGTAGGTTCCTTTTTTCCCCATATCTTTGCTAACACCTCTTATTTCTTGTCTTTCTGATTTTTTGTAATTCTGACAGTTGCAGTATCTCATTATATTTTTATTTATATTTTCCTGATAATTAGTGATTTTGAACATCTCTTCATGTGTCTTTTTGCCATCTGTATGTCTTTGGCACTTGTCTATTCAGGTCCTCTGCTCATTTTTTTTTTTTTTTTAAATTTTTTTTTTTCAACGTTTATTTATTTTTGGGACAGAGAGAGACAGAGCATGAACGGGGGAGGGGCAGAGAGAGAGGGAGACACAGAATCGGAAACAGGCTCCAGGCTCTGAGCCATCAGCCCAGAGCCCGACGCGGGGCTCGAACTCACGGACCGCGAGATCGTGACCTGGCTGAAGTCGGCCGCTTAACCGACTGCGCCACCCAGGCGCCCCTCTGCTCATTTTTTAATCAATTAATTTTTTTGGTCCTGAGTTGACAAGTTCTTCATATACTTTGGATATAAATTCCTTATCACTTATATCATTTGCAAATATTTTATCCCATGTATTAAGTTGCCTTTTCGTTTTGTTGATGGTTTCCTTCACTATGCAGAAGGCTGGACTTTTATTTTTTAATTTTTTTGACATTTATTTATTTTTGAGAGACAGAGAGAGATGGAGTATGAGCAGGGGAGGAGCAGAAAGAGAGGGAGACACAGAATTCGAAGCAGGCTGCAGGCACCGAGCTGTCAGGACAGAGCCCCATGAGGGGCTTGAACTCACAAACCACGAGATCATGACCTGAGCCAAAGTCGGACGCTTAACAGACTGAGCCACCCAGGTGCCCCTAGGCTTTTATTATTAATAGTCAAGTTTTATCTCCCACTATGAGCCTTTTATTATGCTAATTATCACGAAAAATTGCTGAGAATTTTTCTAGCACATGTCCTACATGCCTACCTCATAACACTGGGTGAAGTGTAACACTAGCAACACCCAATAATCAATGTCTCAGTGTCTGTTTGCAGTTTTCAAACATTTGCCTCCTTCTATTAGTTAATTATATATTCTTACTGTTTTTTTCTGGATGGCTAGAAGCTATACCCTGTCAAAAAGCAGCTTAGTCAGTTAAGCATCCACCTCTTGATTTCAGCTCAAGTCACGCATGATCTCACGGTTTGTGGGTTCGAGCCTGCACTGACAGTGTGGAGCCTGCTTAGGATTCTCTGTCTCTCTGTCTCAAAACAAAAAAATAAACATTAAAAAAACCCAGCTATTTTCATTGTAGCTAACTAAAAAACCTTACCCATTGAATGCAAAAGTGATTAAGGAACTTGGGAAAGTTTATCTATCCCCTAGAAGCTTTTGTGTTATCATTCTAGTCTTCAGAGAAATTGAATGAGTGAATGGCATATTAAAAACTGAAATTTGCAAAAACTATCTAAGGAATGTCAGTTGCCACAGAAAAAAAAGCTTTGTTCTTAGTTCTTATAGTCACTAGGTGAACTCCAAAAGGAATGTATAGCCTATTTCCATGATTTGGTCAACAGATGGTCTATGTATCACATCCCTGTCTTGACTCTGTTCTTTTAGAGGTTGATGTGACTAATTACTATAATGGTTTGATGTAGTATACCCAAGTAAGTGGGTATACACCAAATACACCCAATAGGTACAAGTGGCTTTTCTCATAAATAAATGACCAAAATCTCTGCATGAGCTTCTGTCCAGAGAACTGGTTTACTGGAAAAAATACCAACTGGTTTGAACCTTGGTGGAAAGAACCATATCAAGTGCTATTAAATACTAACAAAGCAGTTAAGTAGCAGGGGATAGATCCCTAGATCCACATTTCCACAGTCAGCAATACATCATATTTCTACAACCTGAAAACATTTACTGCTTAGGAGTCTAAAACTGAAGTTTTCTCAAGATTCCTCAGATGCAGATCATCATAAAGGAAAAAAAAAAAAAAATCAGATCAAGCAGTGAACTTTCAGAACTGGACAGCACCCACCCAGGTTTACCAGACAAAGATCTGTAAATGCCATGAGCTGTTGAATGTCACATGATTTTCTGTCTTTGGAGTCCTATTTCCTAAGGCATAATTTACACAGAGTAAAATTCACAGTTACAGTGAATTGCAATTCACTGTACTGTTACAATTACAGTTGTAAGCATTTTGACAAAATACAGTTTTAAAACTACCACCATAGTCAAGATATAGAAAATTCCCATTACCTCCAAAATTATCTCATAGCCCTTTATAGTCAAACCTCTCCTTATATATGACCTTTGGCAACTGCCAATCTGTTCTCTGTCCTTATAGTTGTTCCTTTTTCAAAATGTCATATAAATAGAACCATGCAGTATCTAATCTTTTGAGTCTGACTTCCATAAATTTGTGGCCCTGAGAAGTATGTTTCTCCTCTTTAATTGTTGAATAGAGTTTTATTGCATGAATTTAATATCCTTGATTCATTTTTTTTCACCAGTGGAAGGATATTTTGTTTGTTTCCAGGTAGGAGCAACTATGAATATAGCTACTATGAATATTTGCCTACATGTTTTTGAGAAACAGAAGTCTAAAAACAATTCACCTAGGTAAATTCATGAGTAAGATTAATGTACTGTATGGTAAGTGTAGACTTACCATTGTAAGAAACTATCAAAACAGTTTTCTTAAGTTGATGCTATATTATTTTACAGTTTCACTGAAGTGTTTGATGGCCCAAGAGGGATAAGCATTGCTGTGTGTATGTACCAACACTTGACACAGCCAGGTTTGTTCTGTTTGCCTTACTAGCAGGTGTGTAGGGGCACCTGGGTGGCTCAGTCAGTTAAGCATTTGACTTCAGCTCAGGTCATGATCTTAAGTTTGTGAGTTCTAGCTCTGTGTCAGGCTCTGTGCTGACAGCTCGGAGCCTAGAGCCTGCTTCGAATTCCATGTCTCCATCTCTCTCTGCCCCTTGCCCACTCACGCTCTGTCTCTGTCTCTCAAAAATAAATAAACTAATATTAACTGGAGTGTAGTACAGTCATGCCACAATTTTATTTTTTTTCTTCCTTAAGCTTCATGGACCTAAATATGTGGTTTGATATCTTTCATAATTTTTAGAATGTACTTGCCTATTATCTCTTCAAATACTTTTCTTCACAGTCGCCTATTTATTCTTCTTTTTTAAAATGTTTATTTCTGAGAGAGAGAGAGAGAGAGAGCGAGCGAGCAAGTAGGGAAGGGGTAGAGACAGAGGGAGACACAGAATCCATAGCAGGCTCTAGGCTCAGAGCTTAGCACAGAGCCCAATGCAGGGCTCGAACTCACAAACTGTGATATCATAACCCGAGCCAAAGTTGGACGCTCAACCGACTAAGCCACCAAGGCACCCCTCCTATATCTTCCGATTCTGAGTTTCTAATTGTTCATGTTTCATAGTGTTTAAAATTGTGTACAACTCTTGGATGCTTTTCTTTTTTCTCTTTATGTTTTTCACTTTGGGTAATTTCTATCAATTCCAAATTCATGGGTTCTTTTCTTGGCTTGTAAAAGACATTCATTTGAGTTGCAGTGCTTTTTATTTTTTGCATTTCTATTGATTCTTCTTGTAGTTTCCATCTTTCTGTTGTTTATGCAAACTGTCCACTCTTTCTACTACAGTCTTTAACTGTAGTAATCAGAGTCATTTAAAATTCTCAGCCTGAAAAAAAACAAAACAAAACAATACTTCTCTGCCTGAGTGTTCCAATACCTGAGTCATCAGAGTCTGGTTCTATAATTACATTTTATTTTGAAAAGCAGTTGGTTTTTTGATGTCTCTAAATTTTTGACTGAATGCTGGACTAAGGTAAATTGTATGTAAATAGGCATGCCTCTTACTCTGCTAAGCCATTCATGTGTTGGGGGGTGTTGAGCTAGGTTTGGGTTTGTTATCACTATGGTTACCTTCTTCATACCACCAGCTTTCAATTCCTCTAGAATTACCTTTTCCTTCAGATGGAGCAAGTTGGCTGAAGGATTTTTCTCAATGTTCCTGCTCAGTCTTTATCTTTAAGCCTAACCTGTTTTCCCTTTTCCCAAAGATTCTCTCTCCATATTTTTGCCCCTTCTTCAGTTGGAAACAGTTCTTTGCACATTATTCAGTACTTACCAGCCTGTTCCTGTGGGGAGTGGGAAGGAGTTCCCTTTTGTTCTTTTTCTTATGGGCTCTGCTTTACTGTGTGTCAGGCAATGGGTTTTCTCAGTGGTATTTCCTTTATCCATTGCTAAAAGACCTCTAATAATACTGAAATAGGACCTGAACCCAGGGCCATTTTTTTGTTAATCTCTTCTCTGGGGTTGCAGGCTTTTCTTCTTCCTTCTCTTAGCTTCAGTTGGTCTTTATCTGTGTCTTGGGTGGTGATAGGGTTTGATACTCTTTCTCCAGTAGCAGAATGCTTTAATTCCTTAGAGAAGTATCAGAGTGAGACTTTGGTCCTCTTTTCTGTCGGCAGCTGCTTTTCTCCTCCACGCCAGCCTCACCTACGAAGGCTTTTTCTGATCTCCCATTCTATCCCAAACTTCCTTGTAAGCTCTTGCTGGAGGTCCACAGATAAAAAAGCCCGTGCTTATGTTTGAACTTGCCTTGTATTGAGGTTCTCGGAGTTATATATTTCTACTCACCCTTTAATAATTCATTAAACATTTTATCTAAATTTGTCTTAATGTCATGTGTCTCTTCCCCCCATGTACTTCCTCTGGTGAGCCAGTGCTTGCATATTTTGTCTCATTGGTGGCACTTGTCATTCCTTAATTATCAATCTAGTTGTTTGCCCTGAGACTTGAACTGTTTGATGGGTTCAAAAAATGCATGCTATTTGTAGATTATCCATCCTGTTATTAAAGTGAGTTTGGCAGTCCTTCCAGATTTCTACATCGTAAGTGGAAGCCAGATATTTCTTTCTTCTTTTCATAGCTATTTTTTTCCCTTTAGGTTTCAAATTCTAGATTCCTAATTATCAGGGATAAAATCTACAGGGTTTTTCTCTTTAATTCTATTTCACTGAATTCCAAGGGCTAATCTTTAGTATTTTTGACAGCTCTTCAAAGAAACAAGAGAGACAGAAAGGATAAGAAATTTGGAGACCGGACTACTGTGCCACTTTCCAGGTTATTCCAGAGCTATTCTCTATTCTCACATTGAAATGTGTGATAACATTTTGAACTTACAGTTTTTGTTAGTTTTTCTTTTCCAAAGGTTGAGGCCCATATTTTCCATGTTCATTTTTCAAAACTACTTGCTACATAAATTATTTTATTTAGCTTAAAAGTCTTTACATACCACCTACATTTTGGGATAATAAAAATAAAAATTATGCTAGATAATGTGCTGATTGCTGGGATTTTGAAGACAATATTTAAGAGCATTCAAGGAGGTTATAATCTGGTGTGTGCTGGGCTTTTTCTTATCTCCTATATCATTTTTATCTCAGCTTGGATGCATGCAGGTATATTACACTTTCAAACCTCCAAGCTCAGGGTGTGCATTTTATTTTATTTTATTTTAATTTTTAAATGTTTGTTTATTTTTGAGAGAGCATGAGCAGGGGAGGGGCAGAGAGAGAGGGGAACAGAAGATCCTAAGCAGGCTCCACGTTGACAGCAGTGAGCCCCATGCAGGACTCAAAAGTCAGGAGCATGAGATCATGACCTGAGCTAAATTCAGAAGCTCAAACGATTGAGGCACCCAGGTATCCTTAGGATATGCATTAAAAAAAAAAAAAAAAACAGCTTTATGATCTAATACACTGGGAAAATTACATTTCTAAATACAGTTCTCAGTAAAATTTGTATAACAGTTGTACTTGGTTTATAAGACTATCAGTAGTATTAAATGAGATACCACAAATTCTTAACCAATAATAGAAACACAGAAGTGCTAAATAAACATTCAATTTTTAAAATAAAAAACTGTCATTTATATTACCATTTCTTAAAATTCTCTAAGAGTTGAGCTCTAGCACTTTTATGCACTCATGGTATCTTCATCTTAAGGGAGATGCAATGTAATATACAATGATTAGCATAATATGAAGCATCTACTATGTTCGTATTAATTTTTCTTGACTGTAGTGAATATTTTAATGATATAGCTCTTATGCAGTATTACTGAGATAACATAAATTAATGGGAACAGAGAAGATATAGAAATATGTCATGGTAAAATTCTTAAGAAACTGGGATGAGGTTGGTTTAAGCACCTCTAAAGAAATGGGGGATATAAAGAACAACTAAAGGAAAGATTTTTATTTAATATAATAGGTTTGCCTAGGGCCCATCCCAGAAGCAAAGACAACCACCAAAATATATTTTGTTTTAATTAAAATTCAGTGCACAGATTAGCCTATGTAGTGTATTTGCATTTTTATGTATAGGTATTATTGTTTATAATCAAGTTTTTATCTTACCAAAATCTCTCAAGCTGTTTTTGATATTCAGTAAGGACTTTACTGTAATGGTTATATATAAGTTTTGTCCATATTGTTAAACAGTTAACTCCTTTTAGAACATAGCATGTATTTATAAATTTAAGAATTTGTTTAATAATTTGCAAATTATATTCTAGATTTGACTTATTACACAGCAATCTTCCATGCATCCTATGATTCCCCCCTTTAATAATTATCATATATTTTCTAGTCATAAACATCTGTATAATATGGGTTATATCAACCTTCTTATTTAAATTTCTGTTGCATTTATTCATATATTCTTCATGAATTTAGTTTGCTTATATTAAAATTTCACCTATATTGATCATTTCACATATGTCGCTTTTCTTATTATTTTCACTAAAATCACTTTGGTATGCAACTATTACATAAAATATACAACTTTTCTACTATCACTTGTAAAATTTAATTAGGCTTTCTAGTATCATATGTTTATAGTCCTGTATTATCTTTATGTTTGATTTGCTGGCTACCTTAGATTCTTAGAGAAATTTTGTTTAATAGCTAAGAAATCATTTTATTTGTAATATCAAAATTTTTTAAAGCTCAGTTTTATAAAGTTTCTTCTTTAGGAGGGCACATTGAGTATCTCTGGGTCCTCACTACTAATTGTTTCTTTTATGTAATGGCTTTCCTTTACTTTATTGGTACACTAATTTATGTAAATGACCGTGTTTGTTTTTATATTGGTGGCTAAGAAAGAGATTATAGGGCATCTGGCCCTATATGTGCATCTGGCTAATATAGTTGACTTTTAAAGCTATATATTTGTGATATTCCCATGAAAATTTGACAAAAATTGAGACAGAATCCCATCTTTCTGTGCATCAGCTTTTTACATAAAATCTCAAGTTATTGACTAGAGAAAGCTGTATTTTCTCTTAATTTTATTAAGAAATTGATGAGTTTTGGGGCGCCTGGGTGGCGCAGTCGGTTAAGCGTCCGACTTCAGCCAGGTCACGATCTCGCGGTCCGTGTGTTCGAGCCCCGCGTCGGGCTCTGGGCTGATGGCTCGGAGCCTGGAGCCTGTTTCCGATTCTGTGTCTCCCTCTCTCTCTGCCCCTCCCCCGTTCATGCTCTGTCTCTCTCTGTCCCAAAAATAAATAAACGTTGAAAAAAAAAGTTTTTAATAAAAAAAAAAAGAAATTGATGAGTTTTTAAAATATTTGCACAATACGTAGTACAAAAATCAAAAGCAGTATATGTTTTATTACAAATTTATAACACGAGAATATTTAAAAATCCCTGCACTATGTTTTCTTTTAATTTTTTTAAAAGATTTTTCTTAATATTTATTTTTGAGAGACAGAGAGACAGAGCACCAGCAGGGAAGGGGCAGAGAGAGAGGGAGACACAGAATCTGAAGCAGGCTCCAGGCTCTGAGCTGTCAGCACAAAGCCCAAGGCAGGGCTCGAACCCATGAACTGTGAGATCATGACCTGAGCCGAAGTCTGATGCTTAACCGACTGAGCCACCCAGGCACTCTTGCACTATGTTTTTAATTATAGTTATAAATCTTAAACATTTAGAGTAGGATTAACTCCAGAAAGATTAAATTTCATTTCTTCATAAACAAGGCTCATTTTAGAACATTATATATTATAAATGTTTAATAAAACAATACCTGAGATGTCTTGCTGTCAAATATACATGAATAATCCTGATTTATCTTAATGTATAAAATTATCTTTTTATGCAAATAATAAGTTTATTTTGCTCTTCTTATATAGAAAATAGATATCTTTCCTCAATTTTAGTATACCTAAATTTTCTTAAAAATGATTTATTTAAAAAAATTAATGTTTATTTTTGAGAGAGAAAGAGAGAGAGAGAGACAACACACAAGTGGGGGAGGGGCAGCAAAAGAAGGAGACAGAACCCGAAGCAGGCTCCAGACTCTGAGCTGTCAAAACAGCCTGATGAGGGGCTTGAACTCCGGAGCTATGAGATAATGACGTGAGCCAAAGTTGGACACTTTACCAACTGAGTCACCCAGGTGTCCCAAAAATGATTTATTTTTTATAACTGAACTTCAAATCACCCAGGGTTAAACAGAGAGGAAATTGATTAAAAATTTTTGCATAATTAATGAAGCCTCTTCCATTCTGTCAGTCATTTACTGCATATGCATTTCACTTTGAAATTATGATCTTGAATCCAGAAACTGTTATGTTTACATCATCTCCTCAGTGCCTAGCATAATGTGGCTATGGCATTTATTCAATCAATATTTAATTAATGAACACATGTTAACACACACTTCCTAGAGAGAAAACAATTCAGAATTGGACTAGATTGCTATTCTATCAGACCCTGAGTTTTGCCTGGTTATTATTATTTGACCTCTTATCTGCAGTTTCAATTCTGCCTTAGGCTTATTCCACTGATTTGCCCAACTAAGATCAGGAACCTTCTGAGGAACTCTCAGTTAATACTTTGAGGATTCATGCTTCCAATCTGTTCTTGTGCTTCTACTAATATTAACATATAACCTGCTTAGCCACATAAAATTTCTTCAGTTTGAACAAGTAAGTTTTGGTAACCAATTATTTAATTTTAGAGATTCTTAAAAGTCATTTCTACTTCTATGTTCTAAAAGCACTTAACATACTACAACCCTTAAAAAAATGGGCACCATTTCAACATTGTTTTAGATGTGATAAAGTCTGGACAATCCATTCTTCTTGTGTCTCCCAATGTCCTTATGTCACTCTTTTTTTTCCAGAGTGAATTTTCCTTTCAGTTAATAACAAGTGTGTTTCTTACCCTAAGATTTTCAGCCTTGATATTTCTGTGGCTATATTAACTATTATGCAGTGTCTTGTATTAGAAGACCTATTCAATGACACCCCTGAAAACTGGATTTCTAGGCTGCAAAATATCTAGAGCTTATTTCTTTTATTGATACAATCAAACAATTTCCTGGGGGTTATAAATCCCTATCACATTGCTTACATTTTATCTGGGAGTTCAAGAGACTTGCTCAGACAGTAAGGGAAACAGCACATTATATTAAAAGGGCATGAGGAGTATGATTTGATTATATGATTATTCTATGATTTTTCTTCTCTAAAATAACTATCCTGTTTTTCCAATTACATACTTTTTTATGGTAAATTATCATAATTGCATTCTTTTTATGGCTGTTTACCCCTGTTTTAAAGCAACTTTGGTAAGTGTAGGGAAAAAATATGCTTCTGAAAAGAGCTTTATGAATAACTCATTCCAATAAGTAACTTTTATGCTTTTGTTTCTTCTTTGATACTAATTTTATGAGATAAATTACTCTTCTAAAATTTTCAAGAAATTATAGATAAAACATTTTTTAGGAGAAGAAAATCACTCCTGAAACTGGAAATTTGTGATCCTGTGATTCCATTACAGGTCAACCCTTACATTAAGGTCTTCTAAAAAATCTCTGACCTAATTTTGTTGACAGACCAGTTTTGTTTGGTGCTATGTAATGATTTCTTCCTCACATACGTGGAGTTTTATGCCTTAATGACGTTTGCGTAATTCCCATCATTGCCTGTTATTATGTACCTCCTTTCTTTCTTCATTTATGTTAACTGTTCTGCCTCTTCTAAGTTACAACATTATATATTTAGATTGTATATGCGCAAGAATACTTTTAATGAATGCTGAAGTGAATTTTATTGCAAATATAGCCTAATGATCCTATGAATTATCTTTTCTAAATTCATCATTAGGAACATAGAAGTATGTGATACACATGTGTTTTCAAAAATCCAACTTCCTGTGAAAATAAAAATAAACATAAGAGGCCAACAAAACAAACTATGAAAATCTGAGGTCCCAATTTATTCATTTTTTTCTACTCTAAAAATAAGATTTATTAAGAAATTTTACCAAGGAGGTAAACTAAACACAACAAATAGCAAAATCCAGCAGCAGAACCAAAACAATTTTATAAGTATTTTGTGTAAGAAATTACAATGGCAACATTTAAAAATGTGTCAAGGAGTGACTGGATGGCTCTGTTGGTTAAGCATCCTACTTCAGATCAGGTCATGATCTCGCAATTCCTGAGTTCAAGCCCCACAATGGGCTCTCTGCTGTTAGCACAAAGCCTGCTTCCTATCCTCTGTTCCCCCCCCTCCCCACCCCCCATTTGTGCTCTCTCGCAAAAAGAAACACTAAAAGTGTCATCAAAACAGGAAATTTATGATGGACATGAATGGGAAATTTATATCTCAAAAAAGTACTTTTATTGAGAATGGTACTATAGAGTTTGTGAGGAAAATGTGTTTTATGTGAAAATTAAGTGTTTAATGACATAAAATAAGCATTTGACAACATAGTTATGTAGGATTCTAAGTGCAATTAAAATTTATTCTTTTACATAGAAAATTTCTCCAGATAGCAATAGTGCAGAAGATTTCCATATGGGTATTATCCATTATTTAAATCAGATTTTTATTCTTCTCATTAGAGCTGTAGATAATGGTGCTATCAGAGTTCTTATAATTTTGTTTTTGATCTGAACCTAGTATTTTAAACTTTATCCTGTGAAATTATCTTAATGAATATTGCCCATTCATCACAAATATATTTCAAAGAGGTCAAAGAGGTTATGTACCTAGGAAGCAATGAAGTTCAGATTATAGAAGTTATAGTCCATTGTATGTTATAGAATTTTCAGATTTAGTTTGGGGTTAATAGGTAGTCAGATGTTCCTGTCAAAATTTAATTCATGAATATTGCAAAGACAAATTAAGATAATTCCATAGCATAAAGATTATAATACTAGGTTCATACTAAGGAAAAAATTGTAAGGACTCTGACAGCAAGGCCATGTTTTATATCTATTGGTAATACCTCCATAAAAAATAATTTTGATTAGTTCATTCAGAAAAAAGTTATAGAGTGATCTTCGAAAAAGGAGTTAAATCAATCATGCTTTCTTTTTTACATGTCTTTGTAATTCCATAAAATGGAATGTATTTGTTAGTGAAAGCTCCTTTTTTCCCCATAAAAAATGAATTATATCACAATCATTCCAGTTGCTCAAGTCAGAAACTGGGAAATCATTTTGATCTCTCTTTCCTAATTTCAAATAGGTTAAATCTCCATCACAAAGTTGTCCATCAGTCTGTCCCATTTACTTCATCCTCCTGAAATTACACACCTATGACTTATTCTTGCTTGAATTATTGACCCAGACTGTTTCAATCTGTTCTCTACATTGCCATGAAAATGATCTATTTAAAACACAATTATGTAACCCTCTGCTACAAAACTTCATATGGCTGAATATTTGTTACAATATGTATTCTAAGGTTCTTAGCATGCTATAAAAGGCTCTAGGTCATCTTGCCATCATTTACTTCTCAGCCTATCATTTGCCAGATGCCTTCTTTTGTCCATGGTACATCTGCCTGAAATTTTCTCCCTTTACTTCATCTAACATATTTTTCTCTATCCTTCAAAAATCCCCTCTGACCCATCTCTTTAGAAAGTTCTTGATTTTAACACTTAGTTTGAGTTACATGGTTCTTCTCTGTTTCAGTTGTGTTTTTGCTAGCCTGCCAGATAGAACATATTTAAAATCCTCTATTAATATTTTAAATATCATTAAAGGTAGACATTATGTATGAATTCCATAAACCAGCATGATGCCTGTAAAATAGAAAGTGATTCAGAATTATTGTTGAATTTTAAATAAATGAGCTTTTTTTTCTCTTGGTGTGTAATACCTCAATGACATAGACATAATTAGGAAAGGAAAACAATTATATAAATGTGGACCAATGTGATAATTTTTGTAAGATGAGTTTTTACCTCTAACTTGTGAACGAGAATTTGAATTATAGTATCTATAACAATAAAATACAGCTGTGAATCTCAACTCCATTGGTTCCTGGATGCATAACCCACCTAAATGTCCACTTCCTCATCTGTAAAAATAATTTCTCAAAACTATTAATCAAGCTTATTGTAGGGATTGATTTAATGTACGTGAAGATGTCTGGCAGGGCCTTTGGCACATAATGAAGATATATTCAATACCTTAAAAAACATGGGCATTGGAGTGTGTCTTTGAATTTAGTTTTATTAGTCTCTAATTCAAAGTAAACTTTGGTAAATTACTTAATCTCCAAAGTCTCAGATTCACCAATGCCAAAACAGTAAGGCTATCGTGAATATGAAATAAAATCATCCACTTAATGTCCCTGGCACATTGCAAATAATGTTCAGTACTTGTTAATTATTATTAATATTATTAGAACAGACACTTAGTGAAGGACTGTTCTCTAAGTTCTTCCTACTTATGCTTTAGCTTAAGTATAAAAAGTAGTTACAGACACAATGACCGACCATTAAGAATTTTAGTATGTGGATTTTAGGACAGAGGAACTGTTAGAAAAGCATTTTTAAATGTTGAAGAGAGATGAAAATTGTTCTGCTTCATGGCAGTTTTCTGTTGCATCAATTATACTTTTCCAGCTTTATTGAGATATAATTATATTACACTGTGTCCATTACATTTTAATTATATATACAATTATATAATTATACAACATTGTGTAACTATTAAGGTTATACAAAGTGATGATTTGGTACAGGTATATATTGAAAATTTTAACCAAAATAAGGTTAGTTAACATATCCTTCACCTCATATAATTGCCATTTTTTGTTGTTGTTGCTAGAATGAAAACATTTAAGCCATACTCACTAGGAAACTTTCAAGTATATAATACAGTATTGTTAATTATAGTCTCCACATTGTACATTAGATCCCCAGAGCTTATTCCTCTTATAATTGGTAGTTTTTGCCCTTTGAACATCTCATTTTCACCTCTTTCCTCCTCAGTTCCTGGTAACCACCAGCCTTTTTAGATTTCTACACAGTAAGATCAGACAGTATTTGTCTTACTCTGTCTGACTTATTTTATTTAGTATAATGCCCTCCAGGTTCATTAATGTCACAAATGGCAATATTTTCTTCTTCTTATGGTTGCATAACATTTTGTTGGATGTATCTACCACATTTTCTTTATCCATTCATCTGTCAATGGACACACAGTTTTGACTACTGTGAATAATACTACAGTGACAATGGAAGTACAGATATCTCTTGGAGATACTGATTTTATTTTCTTTGGGTATATAACCAGAAGAGGTCCTACTGGATCATATGGCATTTCTATTTTTTTTTTCCAAATTTTTATTTAAACTCTAGTCAGTTAACATATAGTATAATATTGGTTTTAGAAGTAGAATTTAGAGATTCATCACTTACATAAAACAGCCATTGCTCATCATAACAAGTGCCCTCCTTAATACCCATAACCCTTTTAGTCCATCCATCACCCACCTCCCTCCATCAAACATCAGTTTATTCTCCATAGTTAAGAGTCTCTTACGGTTCTTTCCCTCTCTTTTTTTTCCCCTTCTCATATGTTCATCTGTTTTGATTCCTAAATTCCACATGAGTGAAATCATATAGTAATTTTCTGTCTTGGACTGACTTATTTAATTTAGCATAATAGCTGTAGCTCCATCCACATTGTTACAAATGGCAAGATTTCATTTTTTATGGCTGATATTCCAGTGTGTGTGTGTGTGTGTGTGTGTGTGTGTGTGTGTGTGTATCACTTCTTTAATCATTCACTAGTCAGTGGACACCTGGGATCTCTCTATAGTTTGGCTATGGTTGATAATGCTGCTATAAACATTAGAGTACATGTACCCCTTCTAACCTGTATATTTTATCATTTGGGTAAATACTTAGTGCAATTGCTGGATCATAGGGTAATTCTACTTTTAACTTTTTGAGGAACCTCCATACTGTTTTCCAGAGTGGCTACTCCAGTTTGCATTCCCACCAACGGTGTAAGAGGGTTCCCCTTTCTCCACATCCTCACCAACATTTGTTGTTTCCTGTGTTGTTAATTTTAGCCATTCTGACAGGTGTAAGGTAGTATATCATTGTGGTTTTGATTTGTATTTCCATGATGATGAGTGATATTGAGCATCTTTTCATGTGTCTGTTAGCCATATGGATGTATTGTTTGGAAAAGTGTCTATTCATGTCTTCTGCCCCTTTATTAACAGGGTTATTTGTTTTTTTGGGTGTTGAGTTTGGTAAGTTCCTTATAGATTTTAGATACTAACCCTTTATCCGATATGTCATTTGCAAATATCTTCTCCCTTTTTGTTGCTTGCCTTTCAGTTTTGTTGATTGTTTCCTCAGCTGTGCAGAAGCTTTTTATCTTGATGAAGTCCCCATGGTTCATTTTTGCTTCTGTTTCCCATGCCTCTGGTGATGTGTCTAGTAAGAAGTTGCTATGGCTGAGGTAAAAAATATTGCTGCCTGTGTTCTCCTCTAGGATTTTAATGGCCTTCTGTCTCACATTTAGGTCTTTCATCCATTTTCAAATTATTTTTATGTATGGTATAAGAAAGTGGTCCAGTTTCATTCTTCTGCATATTGGTGTCCAGTTTTCCCAACACTATTTGTTAAAGAGACTGTCTTTTTTCCATTGGATATTCATTCCTGTAAAGTTTGGTAGACTGTAAAGTTGTGGGTCCATTTCTGTTTTTTTTTAAATGTTCCATTAATCTGTGTCTGTTTTTCTGCCAGTAGTATACTGTCTGGATACTACCGCTTTGTAATATAGCTTGAAGTACAAAATTGTGATGCCTCCAGCATTGCTTTGCTTTTCAGGATTGCTTTGGCTATTTGGTCTTTTGTGGTTCCATACAAATTTCAGGATTGTTTGTTCTAGCTCTGTGAAAAATGCTGGTGGTATTTTGATAGGGACTGCATTAATTGTGTAGATTGTTTTGGGTAGTATAGACATTTTAACGATGTTTGTTCTTCTAATCCATAAACATGGAATGCTTTTCCATTTCCTTGTGTCTTCTACAATTTATTTCATAACTGGTCTATAGTTTTCAGAGCACAGAAATTTTACCTCTTTGGTTATGTTTATTCCTAGGTATCTTATGGTGTATAGTGTAATTGTAAATGGGATAGATTCATTGATTTCTTTTTCTGCTACTTCATTACTGATGTATAGAAATGCAACAGATTTCTGTATGTTGATTTTTGTATCCTGCGACTTTACTGAATATGTGTATCAGTTCTAGCATTTTTTTTGGTGGAGTCTTTCAAGTTTTCTACATACAGTATCATGCAGTCTGGAAATAGTGAAAGGTTGACTTTTTCCTTGCCTATTTGGATGCCTTTTCTTTCTTTTTGTTGTCTGATTGCTGAGGCTAAGACTTTCATTACTATGTTAAATAGTAATAAGAATGGACACTTGTTACTGACCATAGAGGTAAAGCTCTCAGTTTTTCCCCATTAAGGATTATATTTGCTGTGAGTTCTTCATTGATAGCCTTTATTATGTTTTGAGGTATGTTCCCTCTATCCTGCTTTGTTGAGGGTTTTTATCAAGAATGGATGCTATACTTTGTCAAATGCTTTCTCTGTGTGTATTGAAAAGACCATATGATTGTTACCCTTTCTTTTATTAATGTGGTGTATCACATTGGTTGATTTGCAAATATTGAACTAGCCCTGCAGCCCAGGAATAAGTCCCACTTGATCATAGTGAATAATTGTTTTACTGTACTGTTGGATTTGATTTCTAGTATATTGTTGAGAATTTGTGCATCCATATTAATAAGGGATATTGGCCTATTATTCTTTTTAGGGGAGTCTTTGATTTTGGAATCAGGGTAATGCTGGCCTTGTAGAATGAGTTTAGAAATTTTCATTTTTATTTTTTTGGAACAGTTTGAGAAGAATAGGTATTAACTTTCTTTAAATAGCTGGTAGGATTCCCATGGAAAGCCATCTGGCCCTGGACTTTTGTTTGTTGGGAGATTGTTGATTACTGATTCCATTTCTTTGCTGTTTATGGATCTGTTCAAATTTTCTATTTCTTTCTCTTTTAGTTTTAGTGGTTCATATATTTGTAAGAAGTTTTCCATTTCTTTCAGATTGCCCAGTTTGTTGGCATATAATTTTTCATAATCTCATAATTTTTTTGTTGTGTTGTTTTTGATTTCTCCTCTCATTTGTGATTTTATTTATTTGGGTCTTTTTTCTTTTGGTTAAATCTGGCTAAGGGTTTTTCAATCTTATTAATTCATAGAACAAGCTCTTAGTTTTGTTATCTCTTCTACTGTTTTTTTTTTTTGTTGTTGTTTTATTTTGTTTTGTTTCTATGTCATTTATTTCAATTTGAATCTTTATTATTTCAATTTTCATGCTGGCTTTAGGCTTTATTTAATGTTCCTTTTCTAGTTCCTTTAGGTATAAGGTTAGGATGTGTATTTGAGACTTTTCTGGCTTCTTGATGTAGACCTGTATTGCAATATACTTCCCTCTTAAGATTTCCTTTGCTGTATCCCAAAGATTTTAGACTGATGCATTTTCATTTTCATTTTCATTTGCTTCCATGTGTTTTCTTTGTTGTTGTTGTTCTTATTCTTTAATTTCCTGGTTAGTCCATTTATTCTTTACTAGAATATTTTTTAACCTCCATGCATTTGTGATATTTCCAAATTTTATCTTGTGGTTGACTTCAAGTTTCATTGTGTTGTGATCTGAAACCTTCATAATATGATCTCAATCTTTTTGTACTTGTTGAGGACTGATTTGTGACCTAGTAGGTGATCTGTTCCAGAGAATATTACATATGCACTCAAAAAGAATGTGTATTCTGATGCTTTAGGATGAAACATTCTGAATATATCTGTTAAGTACATCCAGTCCAATGTGTCATTCAAAGCCATTGCTTCCTTATTGATTTTCTGCTTAGATGATCTGTTCATTGCTGTAAGTGGGTGTGTTAAAGTCCCCTATTATTATGGCATCATTATTGAGTTTCTTTATTTTTGTTATTAATTGATTTATATATTTGGGCACTCCTAAGTTGCAGGCATAAATATTTACAATTATTAGATGAAATCGATGGATACACCCCTTAATTATGATATAATGCCCCTCTTCATCCATTGTTATATTTGTTTTAAAATCTAGTTTGTATAATTATGGCTATTTCAGCTTTCTTTTGGTGTCTGTTAGCATGATAAATTGTTCTCCATCTCCTCGCTTTCAATCTGCAGATGTCTTTAGATCTAAAATGAGTCTCTTGTAGACAGCATATAGATGGGTCTTGTTTTTTTATCCTTTCTCATATCCTATGATTTTTGATTGGAACATTTAGTCCATTCACATTCAGAGTGATTATTGAAAGATATGAAGTTAGTGCTATTGTGTTACCTGTAAAGTTGGTTTTTCTGGTGGTATTCTCTGTTCCTTTCTAGTCTGTGTTGCTCTTGGTCTTTTTTTTCCCCTCAAAGAATATTTCTTTTTCCCTTTAATATTTCTTACAGGTCTTGTTTAGTGGTCCTGAACCCATTAGTTTTTGTTTGGGAAACTCTCTTTCTCCCTCTATTTTGAATGTAGGTTTGCTGGATAAAGTATTCTTGGCTGCATATTTTTCCCAGTGAGCACATGGAATATAACATGCCACTCTCTTCTTGCCTGCCAAATTTCTGTAGACAGATCTGCTGTTAATCTACTGTCTTCTCTGGTCAGTTAAGGACTTTTATTCCCTTGCTGCTTTCAGGATTCTTCCCTTGTCTGTGTATTTTGTGAATTTGACTAGGATATGTTTTGGTGATGGCTAGCTTTTGTTGAGTTATGGGAGCTCTCTGTGCTTCTTAGATTTCAGTGTCTGTGTCCTTCCCCAGATCAGGGAAGTTTTCAGCTATAATTTACTCAAACCTCCTTTTTCTTTCTCCTTCTTCTTCTGGGCCTCCTATGATACTAATGGCACTGTGCTTTAAGAAGTCTCAGAGTTCCCTAAATCTATTTTTGTGATCTAGTACCTTTATTTCAATCTTTTTTTTAGCTTCATTATTTTCCATAATTTTATCTTCTATATCACTGATTCATTCCTCTACTTTGTCCATCCTTGTTGTCATTACATCCATTCAGTTTTGCATCTTGTTTATAGCACTTCTGATTTTGGCCTGACTAGTTTTTAGTTCTTTTATCTCTGCCTTAAGGGATTTTCTAGTGTTTCCTATGCTTTTCTCAAGCCCAGCTATTATCCTTATGATTACAGTTTTAAATTCTGGTTGAGATATTTTTCTTGTATCTGTATTGATTAAATCCATGTGCCTGGCTTCTTCCTGTTCTTTCTTTTAAGGTGAATTCCTTTGTCTTGTCATTTAGTCTGGGTCACTGTTTTTTGTGTGTGATTGTTAGGAAAGCCTGTTGTATTCCTGCTCCTGAAAGTAACAGCTATATTAAGAAGTGAAAAAAAAGTAAACTAGATCTTAGGTGTGTTTTGGTCTGCTTGTTAAAAAACCTAGATCCAAAAACAAAACAAAACAAACAACGAAAAATGGAAGGTACATACTATTTCTGTTACCCTAGAACAGAAGCTTCTGCAGCTACTCTGATCAGTAGACTTGGTGCATACTAGGGGTTTGTGCTGGTCTCCTGGGGGTGGGTCCTGCTGCACTGATGTTCAGGCACCATCAAGCCAGCCAGGCATGACCCAGGTGATGGCAAAGACTTCCAGAACTTCAGACTTTGTGCTCTGCTGCTTATAAAAAATTGTGTGGAGATGCACCTGCAGGGTGCAGGGGAATGGGGCTTCTTGTAAGCAGCTCTGGCCTCCACTTGGTGGCACTGCTTTCCTCACTGAGGTTGGTTAGTGCTGATAGGTAGAAGGGAAAATGGTGTCACCCCACTCTCTCATCCCTAGAGAGGGCAGTTCATGGCTGTCACTCTTCAGGAAGCCCTCACAAAAGAGCAAAAAATCATGTGTTATTGTCCCTAGCTTCCACCAGATCCCTCCCTTCACGGTGCCTGCATCTGAGCTGTCTACCTGCCACGTGTCACAGTACCCTTTTATGTCAGAACTGTGGCTGGGTTTTGAAACTCCAAATTTTGGGGACATGTATGATGCAGGCCAGCACTGATTCTCTGAGGGAGGGTCTCACCACAGTTTTGCCATTTGCCAGTTTGTTCCAGAAAAGCAGTACACAACCAAACAGTGTTTCAGAGTTTATGGTAAGACACAGCACAAAGCCAGCACCAAGATTTGCTCTCCTCATCTGGTGTCTTTATTCCTACGCTAGGGAACAGGACAGAACGTTGTCCTTGCTGGTTCTTTTTGTCCCCTGAACAGCCTTGTGGTAACTATCAAATGTATTCCAACCAGGGGAACTGTTTCTCCCTATGTGACCCAGGGGATCCTTAGACGAAGCTGCCCATTCCTTGGTCCTTGCTTTTCTTCCCCACTTAAGCACCACCAAGACTGTGAGGCACGACCCTGGTGATGGTGTAGACCTCCAAACCTTCAGACTTTGTGCCTGACTGCTTATAAAAATTTGGAGTTCATTCCCTCTCCTTTTCCCTGTCAGTGATTTTGGGGAACAGTTTTTCTTATATAATCCCCTGCACATGCTTTCACTCTTTCTCTTCTGCTCCTCTCCATGATCAGGGCTTCCTCCCCTTCTCAGTACCTGTAGTTCTTTTCTCCCTGCAAATCAGTTCTCTGCAGCTCCTATCTTCCATGCTATGGCCATTTTTTCTACCTCTAGTTGTCCAGTTTTGTTCTCTCAATCCTCAGATTGATTTCTTGGGTGTTCAAATAATTTGATATTTATCTATCTGTGTCCAAGGGACAAGGCAAGCTTAGGGTCCTCCAACTCTTCTGCTATCTTAATTTTTTTTGTTGTTTTCAAATCGCCATACTGGTTTTAATGGCTGTATAATACATTGTTACTAACAGTGTACCCTTTTCCCAACAGTCTCACCAATACTTGTTATCTTTCAACTTTTTGATAATATATTCTAATAGGTGTGAAATGGTTTTTCCTCATTTCTTTGATAGAAGTGTTGAGCATGCATTCTTAATACCATCTTTTATGTTGGCTATTTGTGTGTCTTCTTCGGAAAATTGTGTGTTGATATCTTTGGCCATTTTTATTTTTTATTTTTTTTGCTGTTAAATTATATGAGTTTCTTAGAGATTTTGGTTATTAACTTTTTATCACATATGTGGTTTGCATATATTTTCTCCAATTCCATAGGTTAGCTTTTTATTTTGTTGATGGTTTACTTTGCTGTGAAGGAGCTTTTGTTTGCGATAGTCCCATTTATTTATTTTTGCTTTTGTTGCCTGTATCTTTGGCATCATATCTGAAAAATCATTGCCCTGACCAATGCCAAGGAGATTTTACATAGATTTTCTTTTAGGAATTTTATGGTTTCAGGTCTTCCATATAAGCTTTTAATCAATTTCAAGATTTATGCTTGTTTTTGTGAGTGATGTAAGAGAGGGGTCCAGCTTCTTTCTTTTGAATGTGAATATCCAGTTTTCCCAATGCTATTTATTGAAAATACTATCCATCTTAATTATGGGTTCTTGGAACCCTATCAAAGATTAGCTGAGTACATATGTGTGGATTTCTCAGCTTTCTATTCTGTCCTATTGGTCTACGTTTCTGTGTTTATTCCAGAACTGTTGTATACTGTTCTGATTACTGTAGATTTGTAATATAGTTGGAAATCAGGAAGCATAGTGTCTCCAGCTTTGTCTATTTGGGGTTTCATCATATGAATTTTAGAATATTTTTTCTATTTCTGTGAAAAATGCCATTAGAATTTTAAATAGGGATTGCATTGAATGTTTAGATCACTTTGTGTCATAGAGACTTTAAAAACCTTAATTTTTCTAAGAACACAAGATATCTTTCATTTCTCTTCATTTTTTGGATAAAAGTCTTGTTTTCAATGTACAAATCTTTAACCTCCTTAATTTTTAAAGTTTCTATTGTTTTCTGTTATGCTATTGAGTGGTTCTCTTGATTTCTCTTTCAGGTAACTCACTTATTATATAGACATACAGCTTATTTTTGTATGTTGATTTTTGTATCCTGAAAGTTTACTGAATTTGTTTAATAGTTTTTGGTGAAGTCTTTAAGTTTTCTGTATAAAAAATATCATGTCACTTACAAACAGATCATTTTATTTCTCACTTTCTGACTTGGATGCCACTTATTTCTGTTTCTGCTTCATTGATCTAGGATTATGTTTGATAAAACTGATTAAAGTGAGCATCTTTGCCTTATCGCTGATATTTGAGGAAAATCCTTTAGCCTGGGCTTGTCATATTATGTTGTAATACATTATTTCTATACCTTATATGTTGAGACTTTTAGTCATCAAACAATGTTGAATTTTGTCAGATGCTTGTTTTGTATCTATTGAGATGATCATATGATTTTTATTATGCATTCTGTTATTGTGGCATATCACATTTATTGTTTTGTGTCTATTGAACCATCTTTTTATCCCAGTGATAAATACCACTTGATCATGGCATATGATCCTTGTCCTCTTGGATTCGGTTTGCTACTATTTTGTTGAGTATATTTACACCTAAGATAATTAGGGATATTGGCCTATAAAAAATTTCTTGTATGGTCATTTCCTGGATTTTATATGAGGGCAAAACTGGCCTTATAAATGAGTTTAGAAGTATGCCTTCCTCTCAACTTTTTGAGAGAGTTTGCTAAAGATGGTATTAATTCTTCCTTAAATGTTGCTAGAATTCACCAGTAAAACCTTCTGGTCCTGGGCTTTTATATGTTGAGAAATTTTTGATTATTCATTTTCTAAGAATTTTGTTAGGTTATTAAGATTTTTTATTTCTTCATAATTCACTTTGTGATAGGTTTCTAGGAACGTATTCATTTTTTCCATGTTATAAAAATGTTGGGTATATGGACATTCATGGTCTTTCAAGATCCTTTGTATTTCTATGGTAGCAGTTTAATGTCTTCTCTTTCATTTCTGATTTTATTGGAGCCTTCACTCTTTTTCTTAGTCTAGCTAAGGGTCTATCCATCTTGTTTTTTTAAATTAAAAAAACCCTTTTAGTTTCATTGATCTTTTCTGTTGTTTTACTTGTCTCTATTTCATTTATTTCTGCTCTTTATTTCCTTCCTTATTCTATATTTGGGATTAGTTTGTTTGCCTTCTTATAGTTCCTTGAGTATAAAATTAGGTCATTAATTTGTGATATTTTAATTGAAGCATAATCAACATGCAGTGTTATATTAGTTTCAGGGATACAATATAATGATTCAACAATTCTATACATTATTCAGTGTTTTTCCCCTTAATGTAGTTATTTATTACTGTAAATATCCCACTTAAAACTGTCCTTGCTGCATCCCATAGATTTTGTTACGTTGTGTCTATTTCTTTGTCTTGAGATATATTTTAGATTCCCCTTTTGATTTATTCTTTGATCCACTGGTTATTTTGAAATGTGTTTCATTTCCATGTATTTGTTAATTTTCCAGCATTTCTAATGTTACTGATTTCTGATTTCATACCATTTTCATACCAAAAAAGACTTATGATTTTCAGTTTAAATTTGTTAAGTCTTGTTTTGTGACTTAACATATGATCTATTCTGCACAATGTTCCCTGTACACGAGAAAAATGTATATTTTGCTGCTATTGGATGTTCTGTATATGTCTGTCAGTTCTATTTGTTATAATTTATAGTTCAAGTCCATTATTTCATTACTGATTTCATTCCTAGATCGTCTCTGAAAGTTGAAAGTGAGGTATTGAAGTCTTTTACTATTGTTATCTTTTTCTGTCTTTGGATCTTTGTTCCTTGTTATATATAAATAAATATTTACATATTTATAATTGTTACATTATGTTAATGAATTGACCTTATTGTCCTCATACAATGACCTTTTTAAATCTCATTACAACTTTTGATTCAAAGTCTGTTTGCTCTGCTTGAAGTATAGCTACCCTTATTCTTTTATTTTTATTTCAAGGGGATGCTTTTTCTATTCTTTCAGTTTCACTATGAGTGTCCTTAAGCGAATTCCTTATATGCAGCATATAGTTGGGTCTTGTTTTTGTTGTTAAAATTATTCACCCATTCTGTCTGTTTTTTTCATAGTATAATGGCCTATGGCGTTTTTTTTTTTTTAATCAGTATTTATTAGAGTAATTTTAGGGTTACATTATTATTGAGCAGAAAGTACAGAGACTTCTCATATACCCTTACCCCCAAATATGCACAACCTCCCCCACTACCAGTATCCCATACCAGAGCAATACATTTGTTAAAACAATGAAATTACATTGACATATCATTGTCATCCAGAGTCCATAGCTTACATTAGAGTTCACTCTTGGTATTGTACATTCTATGGGCTTTTACAGATGTATAATGACCTGTATCCACCATTATAGTATCATACAGTTTTCACTGCCCTAAAGATCCTCTGTGCCTCAGCTATTCTTGCCTGCATCCCCAGCCCCAAGCGACCACTGATTTTTACTTTGTCCATAGTTTTGCATTTTATAGAAGTCATATAGTTGGAATTATATAGAATGTATCCCTTTCATATTGGTTTCTTTCACTTAATGGTATTCTTTAAAGATTCCTCTGTACTTATTTTTCAACAGAGTGAAACTCCATTGTCAGGATATATCATAGTTTATTTTTTTAATTCTGTCTCAAAAGTTTTATGGGTAATTTTTTTAATATACATCCAATTAGTTAGCATATAGTACAACAATGATTTCAGAAGTAGATTCCTTAATGGCTCTTACCCATTTAGCACATCCCCTCTCCCACAACCCCTCCAGTAACCTTCTGTTTGTTCTCCAGAATGTCTTATGTTTTGTCCCCCTCCCTGTTTTTGTATTATTTTTCCTTCCTATCCTTGTGTTCATCTCTTCTCTGTCCTCGTATGAGTGAAGTCACATGATACATGTATTTCTCTAATTTTGCTTAGCATAATTCCCTCTAGTTCCATCCATGTAGTTGCAAATGGCAAGATTTCATTCTTTTTGATTGCTGAGTAATACTCCACTGTGTGTATATACCACATCTTCTTGTTCCATTCATCCGTCAATGGACATTTGGGCCCTTTCCATACTTTGGCTATTGTTGATAGTGGTACTATAAATACTGGTGTTCATCAGCCATTCTATCTTTTTACTGGATAATTTAATCAACTTACATTTGGGGTAATTGTTGATAGATAAGGACTTATGTGAATTTAATTTTTTTCAGATTTCTCTGTAGTTTCTTTGTATCTTTCTTTGTCACTGTAAATTGATGATATATATATTGGTATTGGTATGCTTTCATTCTTTACTCTTTTTGTGTGTATCTACTATAGGTTTTGCTCTGAAGCTTAAATGAGACATAATTATAACGATTCATTTAAGCTGATAACTTGAATCATATACAAAAGCTCTTACACATTTACTTGCCACCCCATTTTTATGTCATAATTTACATTTTTTATTGAAGTATAGTTGATGTACAATCTTACATTAATGTCAGATGCACATCATGATTGAACAACTCTATGCTATGCTTACCACAAGTGTAGCTAGTATCTGCCACCATACAAAACTATTACAGCACCATTGACTATATTCCCCATGCTGTGCTTTTCATTCCATTACTTATTTATATAACTAAAAGCCTGTACCTTCAACTCCTGCTCACCCTTTTTTTCATATCTCCCCACTTCTTCTCCCCTCTAGCAACCACACATTTTTCTTTTTTTTTATTTATTTTTTTTATTTTTTTTTAATATATGAAATTTATTGTCAAATTGGTTTCCATACAACACCCAGTGCTCATCCCAAAAGGTGCCCTCCTCAATACCCATTACCCACCCTCTCCTCCCTCCCACCCCCCATCAACCCTCAGTTTGTTCTCAGTTTTTAACAGTCTCTTATGCTTTGGCTCTCTCCCACTCTAACCTCTTTTTTTTTCTTTTTTCCTCCCCCTCCCCCATGGGTTCCTGTTAAGTTTCTCAGGCTCCACATAAGAGTGAAACCATTTGGTATCTGTCTTTCTCTGTATGGCTTATTTCACTTAGCATCACACTCTCCAGTTCCATCCACGTTGCTACAAAAGGCCATATTTCATTTTTTCTCATTGCCACGTAGTATTCCATTGTGTATATAAACCACAATTTCTTTATCCATTCATCAGTTGATGGACATTTAGGCTCTTTCCATAATTTGGCTATTGTTGAGAGTGCTGCTATGAACATTGGGGTACAAGTGCCCCTATGCATCAGTACTCCTGTATCCCTTGGATAAATTCCTAGCAGTGCTATTGCTGGGTCATAGGGTAGGTCTATTTTTAATTTTCTGAGGAACCTCCACACTGTTTTCCAGAGCGGCTGCACCAATTTGCATTCCCACCAACAGTGCAAGAGGGTTCCCGTTTCTCCACATCCTCTCCAACATCTAGAGTCTCCTGATTTGTTCATTTTGGCCACTCTGACTGGCGTGAGGTGATACCTGAGTGTGGTTTGATTTGTATTTCCCTGATAAGGAGTGACGTTGAGCATCTTTTCATGTGCCTGCTTGGCCATCCAGATGTCTTCTTTAGAGAAGTGTCTATTCATGTTTTCTGCCCATTTCTTCACTGGGTTATTTGTTTTTCAGGTGTGGAGTTTGGTGAGCTCTTTATAGATTTTGGATACTAGCCCTTTGTCCGATATGTCATTTGCAAATATCTTTTCCCATTCCATTGGTTGCCTTTTAGTTTTGTTGGTTGTTTCCTTTGCTGTGCAGAAGCTTTTTATCTTCATAAGGTCCCAGTAATTCACTTTTGCTTTTAATTCCCTTGCCTTTGGGGATGTGTCGAGTAAGAGATTGCTACAGCTGAGGTCAGAGAGGTCTTTTCCTGCTTTCTCCTCTAGGGTTTGGATGGTTTCCTGTCTCACATTCAGGTCCTTTATCCATTTTGAGTTTATTTTTGTGAATGGTGTGAGAAAGTAGTCTAGTTTCAACCTTCTGCATGTTGCTGTCCAGTTCTCCCAGCACCATTTGTTAAAGAGACTGTCTTTTTTCCACTGGATGTTCTTTCCTGCTTTGTCAAAGATGAGTTGGCCATACGTTTGTGGGTCTAGTTCTGGGGTTTCTATTTTATTCCATTGGTCTATGTGTCTGTTTTTGTGCCAATACCATGCTGGCTTGATGATTACAGCTTTGTAGTAGAGGCTAAAGTCTGGGATTGTGATGCCTCCTGCTCTGGTCTTCTTCTTCAAAATTCCTTTGGCTATTCGGGGCCTTTTGTGGTTCCATATGAATTTTAGGATTGCTTGTTCTAGTTTCGAGAAGAATGCTGGTGCAATTTTGATTGGGATTGCATTGAATGTGTAGATAGCTTTGGGTAGTATTGACATTTGGACAATATTTATTCTTCCAATCCATGAGCAGGGAATGTCTTTCCATTTCTTTATATCCTCTTCAGTTACCTTCATAAGCTTTCCATAGTTTTCAGCATACAGATCTTTTACATCTTTGGTTAGATTTATTGTTAGGTATTTGATGCTTCTTGGTGCAATTGTGAATGGGATCAGTTTCTTTATTTGTCTTTCTGTTGCTTCATTGTTAGTGTATAAGAATGCAACTGATTTTTGTACATTGATTTTGTATCCTGCAACTTTGCTGAATTCATGTATCAGTTCTAGCAGACTTTTGGTGGAGTCTATCGGATTTTCCATGTATAGTATCATGTCATCTGCAAAAAGCGAAAGCTTGACTTCATCTTTGCCAATTTTGATGTCTTTGATTTCCTTTTGTTGTCTGATTGATCATGCTAGAACTTCCCACACTATGTTAAACAACAGCGGTGAGAGTGGACATCCCTGTCGTGTTCCTGATCTCAGGGAAAAAGCTCTCAGTTTTTCCCCATTAAGGATGATGTTAGCTGTGGGCTTTTCATAAATGGCTTTTATGATCTTTAAGTATGTTCCTTCTATCCCGACTTTCTCAAGGGTTTTTATTAAGAAAGGGTGCTGGATTTTGTCAAAGGCCTTTTCTGTATTGATTGACAGGATCATATGGTTCTTCTCTTTTTTTTTGTTAATGTGATGTATCACGTTGATTGATTTGTGAATGTTGAACCAGCCCTGCATCCCAGGAATGAATCCCACTTGATCATGGTGAATAATTCTTTTTATATGCCAATGAATTCGATTTGCTAGTATCTTATTGAGAATTTTTGCATCCATATTCATCAGGGATATTGGCCGGTAGTTCTCTTTTTTTACTGGGTCTCTGTCTGGTTTAGGAATCAAAGTAATACTGGCTTCATAGAATGAGTCTGGAAGTTTTCCTTCCCTTTCTATTTCTTGGAATAGCTTGAGAAGGATAGGTATTATCTCTGCTTTAAACGTCTGTAGAACTCCCCTGGGAAGCCATCTGGTCCTGGACTCTTATTTGTTGGGAGATTTTTGATAACTGATTCAATTTCTTCACTGGTTATGGGTCTGTTCAAGCTTTCTATTTCCTCCTGATTGAGTTTTGGAAGAGTGTGGGTGTTTAGGAATTTGTCCATTTCTTCCAGGTTGTCCAATTTGTTGGCATATAATTTTTCATAGTATTCCCTGATAATTGTTTGTATCTCTGAGGGATTGGTTGTAATAATTCCATTTTCATTCATGATTTTATCTATTTGGGTCATCTCCCTTTTCTTTTTGAGAAGCCTGGCTAGAGGTTTGTCAATTCTGTTTATTTTTTCAAAAAACCAACTCTTGGTTTCGTTGATCTGCTCTACAGTTTTTTTAGATTCTATATTGTTTATTTCTGCTCTGATCTTTATTATTTCTCTTCTTCCGCTGGGTTTAGGCTGCCTTTGCTGTTCTGCTTCTATTTCCTTTAGGTGTGCTGTTAGATTTTGTATTTGGGATTTTTCTTGTTTCTTGAGATAGGCCTGGATTGCAATGTATTTTCCTCTCAGGACTGCCTTCGCTGCGTCCCAAAGCGTTTGGATTGTTGTATTTCCATTTTCGTTTTTTTCCATATATTTTTTAATTTCTTCTCTAATTGCCTGGTTAACCCACTCATTTGTTAGTAGGGTGTTCTTTAACCTCCATGCTTTTAGAGGTTTTCCAGACTTTTTTCTGTGGTTGATTTCAAGCTTCATAGCATTGTGGTCTGAAAGTATGCATGGTATAATTTCAATTCTTGTAAACTTATGAAGGGCTGTTTTGTGACCCAGTATATGATCTATCTTGGAGAATGTTCCATGTGCACCCGAGAAGAAAGTATATTCTGTTGCTTTGGGATGCAGAGTTCTAAATATATCTGTCAAGTCCATCTGATCCAATGTCTCATTCAGGGCCCTTGTTTCTTTATTGACCATGTGTCTAGATGATCTATCCATTTCTGTAAGTGGGGTGTTAAAGTCCCCTGCAATTACCACATTCTTATCAATAAGGTTGCTTATGTTTATGAGTAATTGTTTTATATATTTGGGGGCTCCGGTATTCGGCGCATAGACATTTATAATTGTTAGCTCTTCCTGATGGATACACCCTGTAACTATTATATAACGTCCTTCTTCATCTCTTGTTACAGCCTTTAATTTAAAGTCTAGTTTGTCTGATATAAGTATGGCTACTCCAGCTTTCTTTTGGCTTCCAGTAGCATGATAAATAGTTCTCCATCCCCTCACTCTCAATCTGAAGGTGTCCTCAGGTCTAAAATGAGTCTCTTGTAGACAGCAAATAGATGGGTCTTGTTTTTTTATCCATTCTGATACCCTATGTCTTTTGGTTGGCGCATTTAATCCATTTACATTCAGTGTTATTATAGAAAGATACGGGTTTAGAGTCATTGTGATGTCTGTATGTTTTATGCTTGTAGTGATGTCTCTGGTACTTTGTCTCACAGGGTCCCCCTTAGGATCCCTTGTAAGGCTGGTTTAGTGGTGATAAATTCCTTCAGTTTTTATTTGCTTGGGAAGACCTTTATCTCTCCTTCTATTCTAAATGACAGACTTGCTGGATAAAGGATTCTCGGCTGCATATTTTTTCTGCCTAGCACACTGAAAATCTCGTGCCAATCCTTTCTGGCCTGCCAAGTTTCAAAAGAGAGATCAGTCACGAGTCTTATAGGTCTCCTTTATATGTGACGGCACATTTACCCCTTGCTTTCAGAATTTTCTCTTTATCCTTGTATTTTGCCAGTTTGACTATGATATGTCGTGCAGAAGATTGATTCAAGTTACGTCTGAAGGGAGTTCTCTGTGCCTCTTGGATTTCAATGCCTTTTTCCTTCCCCAGTTCAGAGAACTTCTCAGCTATAATTTCTTCAAGTACTCCTTCAGCACCTTTCCCTCTCTCTTCCTCCTCTGGGATACCAATTATGCGTATATTATTTCTTTTTAGTGTATCACTTATTTCTCTACTTTTCCCCTCATACTCCTGGATTTTTTTATCTCTCTTTTTCTCAGCTTCCTCTTTTTCCATAACTTTATCTTCTAGTTCACCTATTCTCTCCTCTGCCTCTTCAATCCGAGCCGTGGTGGTTTCCATTTTGTTTTGCATTTCATTTAAAGCGTTTTTCAGCTCCTAGTGACTGTTCCTTAGTCCCTTGATCTCTGTAGCAAGAGATTCTCTGCTGTCCTCTATACTGTTTTCAAGCCCAGCGATTAATTTTATGACTATTATTCTAAATTCACTTTCTGTTATATTATTTAAATCCTTTTTGACCAGCTCATTAGCTGTTGTTATTTCCTGGAGATTCTTCTGAGGGGAATTCTTCCGTTTGGTCGTTTTGGATAGTCCCTGGAGTGGTGAGGACCTGCAGGGCACTTCCCCTGTGCTGTGTTGAATAACTTGCGTTGGTGGGAGGGGCCGCAGTCAGACCCGATGTCTGCCCCCAGCCCACCGCTGGGGCCACAGTCAGACTGGTGTGTGCCTTCTCTTCCCCTCTCTTAGGGGCGGGATTCACTGTGGGGTGGCGTGGTCCGTCTGGGCTACTTGCACACTGCCAGGCTTGGATGCTGGGGATCTGGCGTATTAGCTGGGGTGGGTAGGCAGGGTGCACGGGGGTAGGAGGGGCAGGCTTAGCTCGCTTTTCCTTAGGTGATCCACTTCAGGAGGGGCCCTGTGGCAGCGGGAGGGAGTCAGATCCGCTGCTGGAGGTTTGGCTCCGCAGAAGCACAGCGTTGGGTGTTTGCGCGGAGCGAGCAAGTTCCCTGGCAGGAACTGTTTCCCTTTGGGATTTTGGCTGGGGGATGGGTGGGGGAGATGGCGCTGGCGAGCACCTTTGTTCCCCACCAAACTGAGCTCTGTCGTCCGGGGGCTCAGCAGCTCTCCCTCCCTTTGTCCTCCAGCCTTCCCGTTTTCCGAGCAGAGCTGTTAACTTATGACCTCCCAGACGCTAAGTCGCACTTGCTGTCGGAACACAGTCCGTCAGGCCCCTCTGCTTTTGCCAGCCAGACTCGGGGGCTCTGCTTGGCCGGCGAGCCGCCCCTCTGCCCCGGCACCCTCCCTCCAGTCCGTGGAGCACGCACCGCCTCGCCGCCCTTCCTACCCTCTTCGGTGGGCCTCTCGTCTGCGCTTGCCTCCGGAGACTCCGTTCTGCTAATCCTCTGGCGGTTTTCTGGGTTATTTAGGCAGGTGTAGGTGGAATCTAAGTGATCAGCAGGACGCGCCGTGAGCCCAGCATCCTCCTACACCGCCATCTTCCTCCAGGAACCACATTTTTCTATATTTATGGGTCTGTTTCTACCTTTTTTGTTAATTTGATTCACTTGTTTAGGTTCCATATAAAAGTGAAATCACATGGCATTTGTCTTTGTCTGACCTATTGACTTAGCAAATTACCCTCTAGGTCCATCCACATTGTTGCAAATGACAAGATTTCATTCTTTTTTATAGCTAATATTCCAGTGTGTGTGTGTGTGTTTGTACCTACCACATCTTCTTTATCCATTAATCTATCAATGGACATGTGGGTTGCTTCCATTATCTTGGCTATTGTAAATAATGCTGCAATAAATATAAAGGTTCATATACCTTTTTAAATTATTATTATTTTCTTTGGGTAAATACCCAGTAGTGGAATTATTGGGTCATATAATAATTCTATTTTTAATTTTTTGAGGAACCTCCATACTGTTTTCCGCAGTGACTGTATAAATTTACATTTCTACCAATGTTCAAGAGTTCCCTTTCTTCCACATTCTCACCAACATGTGTTATTTTCTGTCTTTTTGATTCTAGACATTCTGATAAGTGTAAGGTGAGCTCTCACCATGGTTTTGATTTAAATTTCCCTGCTGACTCGTGATGTTGAGCATCTTGTCATGTGTCTGTTGGAAAACTTACATTTTTTTATGTTCCCTATCCATTAACAAAACATTGTAGCTAAAGTTCTTTTTTAAACTTTTGTCCTTTGGCTGAAGCACATGCTCTGTGTCCCAGGTGGAGTGAGACATGGGGCAAGGAGTTGGGGCATGTGCCTTGAGTCCCTAGGCTTCCACTCTGAAAGGACTGGCCATCCCTTGAAGCCTGGCTCACCAAAAGCTTGCCTGAAATCCAGAATTTGAGTTGGATTTTGTAAGAGGCTTCACAAGCTCCAGTAGGTCTGAGGTGTAGGTCACTGATGTGAGACAAGGTTGCCTGAAGATGCATTCTGAGGGACCCTATTAATGGAAGGATATCTGGTTTACCAGGTGTAAACCAGAAGTATGACATCTGGGAAGACTGTCACTCTAGCCAGATAGTAGTCTATTATAGGCTTTTGCCTTAAGAAGCATCATAAAGGAGGAGAGAAGGGGCTTAGAGTCAAGACTGTGTTTGGCAGACACACAAATGGATACACATAACCAGAGCAGGAAAGACCATCTTCCACAACAGAAGAGCTTTTGAAATTTCAGCATCATTTTATAGTTTTTAGAACCTTAAATGTATGACCTTACACATTAAGAAACCCTCAAACAAAAAGGCCAAAAACAGATTCCAGGCTGCAGTGTTTCAACTAATGTCTATTGAGTATCCACAATCCACAGAACCAATTTCTAGGTCTTTAGGATGTATGTTATAGGTTTGAAGAGCAACATCATCCATTCAATAAACCGTTCCCCAAGAAGTTAATGAGTGTGAAAACACTTTAACTTACCTTTGAGTTCAAAGTGATTTGCATACCATTCTAGTATTAGACTATTGCAAATCTGATTATATATTCACCTTCTTCAGTGATTTTATATAATAAGTAACATGAAAACATATGAAGAGTGTTCTAACTTTAAAGAATATTCTTCAGGGGCGCCTGGGTGGCGCAGTCGGTTAAGCGTCCGACTTCAGCCAGGTCACGATCTCGCGGTCCGTGAGTTCGAGCCCCGCGTCGGGCTCTGGGCTGATGGCTCAGAGCCTGGAGCCTGTTTCCGATTCTGTGTCTCCCTCTCTCTCTGCCCCTCCCCCGTTCATGCTCTGTCTCTCTCTGTCCCAAAAATAAATAAACGTTGGAAAAAAAAATTAAAAAAAAAGAATACTCTTCAGTAATTATAAGGCCAGTCTACTGTGAGGAACTCTCTCAGCTTTTGTCTAGTAAATTATTTATCTCTACTTCATTTGTAAAGGACAACATTGTTAGATAAAGCATTCTTAGTTGAAAGCCTTATTTTTCTTTCATCACTTTGAACACACCTTATTCTCTCCTGTATGTGAAAATTTTCTGCTGAGAAATCCACTGGTAGCCTTATGGGTGTTTTCTTGTATGTGATGAGTGTTTTTTCTTTTGTTTTCTGTTGCACTTTTAAAATCCTTTCTTGAGCTTTGATTTTTAAGAGTTTGTAAGGTAACTTGGTGAAAATATCTCTGCTACAGGTTAGGGATATTTCAGCTTCATGTACTTGGATGTCCATATCTTTCCTCAGACTTAAGTTTTTAGCCATTAGTTCTTTCAACTAGATTTCTGTCCCCCTTTTTTAAATTTTTTTTTCAACGTTTATTTATTTTTGGGACAGAGAGAGACAGAGCATGAACGGGGGGGGGGGGGCAGAGAGAGAGGGAGACACAGAATCGGAAACAGGCTCCAGGCTCTGAGCCATCAGCCCAGAGCCCGACGCGGGGCTCGAACTCCCGGACCGCAAGATCGTGACCTGGCTGAAGTCGGACGCTTAACCGACTGCGCCACCCAGGCACCCCATCTGTCCCCCTTTTTAGTTCTCCTTCTAGATTCCCATAATGTGAGTATTAGCACTCTTGATGGTGTTCCATAGATCCCCTAAGTGTTTGTTTTTGTTCATTTTTATCCTCTGGTGAATTTCAGGAGATCTGTTTCAAGTTTGCAGATTCCTGTTTCTGCTTGATCAATATGTTGTTGAAGCTCTTTATTACATTTCTTTCATTTCATTTATTGTGTTATTCTCAAGAATTTCCTTTTGGTTCTATTTTATTATTCCTATCTCTTTGTTGAACTTTCCATTTTTTATTGTTTTATTGAGTTTGTTGAACTTTCCATTTTTTATTGTTTTATTGAGTTTATTGAATTGTCTCTGTTCTCTTTAATCTTTCCCAGCTTCCTTAAAATTATTTCGAATACTTTTTCAGGTAACTTTATACCTCTCCATTCTTTGAGGTCAGTTACTAAAAATTATTATTTTTTCCCTTGGTGATATCATATTCTCTTGCTTTTTCATGTTTCTAGTGGCTTTGAGTCAATATGGGTGATATTGAGGAAGTAGTCCCATCTTCTACTCTTTTGGGGACTTGTTTTAGTGTGGATTGATTTTCACCTACTCACAGCTGCAAAAGCACTGGCTGGATGGGATGAAGTGTCTCTGGTTATGAGGCTGCTTGGGTCCCTCTGGTATCTGTTTTGTTTGTAGAGGAAGTTTCTTATTCAGGGAGTTCCTCTAGATGTCTGGTCAGGTGCATCGGTGCTCAGAGCAGCAGTAGAGCCAGCATCCTGGGATAAGGGCGATACAGAACTAAGACACCTGGGGCACAGACAGTTGCTGAGGCAGTGGTGCCTGAGGTGTGGGCATAAGCAGATAACCTATGGAAACAGGATCCATGTCTTTAGAGTCCACTGCTGTGACTTGGGCCCTGAGGGTTGGGAGGACAGAAATGCCACAGTAGGATGAGCCCAGAATGACAGGGTGCAATAGGCTGGACCTGGTGGGTAGAGTGTAGCAAAGTCCTGTTCTCTTACTATGTTCAAATTGTGTGATAGTTTTGGCCAAGTTTTAATTTACATGACTTCTTTATTTGAAGAACAAAGAATGAATGGGCTTTAATTTTGAGATGCCCACAATGATACACAACATTAAACATTAAATAGTGGAAATTAAAAATGTCTTCAGTAAAACATCGGTGCCCTAGCACCATTGTTCTTATCTATTTTCTATGTAGAACTAAGATTGACTAACCTGTTTAAATTTTCTATTTATCATAATGCAGTAGAAATTTCAGGGCAATTATAGTGAAGATTTTTTAACATTTTTTTAAGATAATCTATTTCTATAAAATGTAAGGGTGTGATCAGAGGTAGCTTGAGTGGCAAAGACAAATAACTTGTATTTCAATCATGAATAAAGGAACAGAGTAATAACTCTATAAAGAAATTTTTTCTTTGGAGAAATGGTAAAATATTTCAAAATTCTAAAATTAAGTTTTACGTTATCACTAACAGACTTAAGAGCATATAAACACATCCTTCTCTGGTCTCTCTACTATCCTCTTCCATCTTAGAAGGTCCAAACCCTTCCATTACTTCTAATTCCAACACAGTAAAAATGTTAACAGTTTCTCTGGAAACCGTATTATAAAACCAATAAGTAATATAGACTCTGTATATTTTAAAAAGTGCTAAATTTTTCATTAGTAAATGTTTTGAATTCATAATTTGCTTCTTCCTATTGGTTTTTCTCTGGCACAAAAACAACTTGTTTCCCTGTTTTTTATATTGTACTCTAAATGAATAATATTCTCTTAGCTTTATTATCTACTCCTAGATCTCTCCTTTGATTTAGCTCTAGTATGTAGCATTTATTCTGCTGAATGTCTCTAAACTGCCTAAGTGAGGGAACATAGTAGTTCTTTATGTGTCCAGAATCTATCTTATGCTTATATAAGGCTAAACCCTGCACCTCGATACTGTTACAACTTGGGTTTAAAAGCACTTAAATCCTTTCCCTTTCAAAACATATTTTTTGAAAGCTCTGCCTTACATTATGTACTTGTAACAAAGAGGCATGGTTTCAAATGTACCCTGTGGCAAGATGCCTAGCCTGTTTTCCAGTGCTCTTTTTAATTTCATTTTACACAATTTACTTCAGATTGCAAGGAAACAAAGGGTGTTTTGTATTTTCTAAGGATTTCCTATTTGCAATTCATGTTGTCTTATCCTTATCTCCTCCTCTAAGCATGCTTCCTGTGTTTATAGGCATGTCTCAGGGATAATGTGAGTTTGGTTCCAGACCATCACAATAAAGCAAGTACCACAGTAAAGTGAGTCAAATGAATTTTTTGATTTACCAGTACATATAAAAGTTATGTTTATGCTATATTATAATCTATTAGGTATGCAATAAATAGCATTATGTCAAGAAATGAACATACCTTAATTAAAAACACTTTATTGCTCAAAACTTAATCGTCTGAGTTTTCAGCAAGTTGTAATTTTTTTTTTTTTATACTAGTAGAGGGTCTTGCCTCAATGTGGATGGCTGCTGACTGATCAGGGTAGTGGTTACTGAAGGCTCTGGTGGCTGTTCAATTTCTTAAAATGTCTTAAAATAAGACCACAGTGAAGTTTGCAACATAAATTGACTCTTTGTTTCATGAATGACTTTTTCTGTAGCATGTGATGTTATTTGATAGCATTTTACCCACATTAGATCTTCTTCCCAAATCAGAGTCAATCCTCTTAGTTGATAAAGCAGCAGCAGGAGCATCATTTAAGTTTATGGAATATTCAGCAGTCTTCACAGCATCTTCACTAGGAGTAGATTCCCTCTCAAAACAACAACAACAACAACAACAAAAACCACTTTTTTCATCTGTAAGAAGCAACTTCTCATCTGTTAAAATTTTATCCTGAGATTGTAGGAATTCAGTCACATCTTTAGGATAAACTTCTAATTCTAGCTCTCATGCTATTGCCACATCTGTAGTTACTTCCTCCACTGGAGTCTTGAACCCCTCAATGTCATCCATAAGGGTTAAAATCAACTTCCTCCAAGCTGCTGCTTATGTTCATATTTTGTCCACTTTCCATGAATCATTAATGCTGTTAATGGCATCCAGAATGGTGAATCCATTCTAGATGTTTCTCAATTTATTTTTCTAGATCCATCAGAGGAATCACTATCTGTGGCAGTTATAGCCTTATGAAATATACTCCTTAAACAATTAGAATTGAAAGTCAAAATTACTCTTTGATCCATAGGCTTCAGAATGGATGCTCTGTTAGCAGACATGAAAACATTAAACATTAATTTTTTTTAAATTAATATTTATTTTTGACAAAGACAGAGCGTGAGCAGGGGTGGGCAGAGAGAGGAGACAGAGAATCTGAAGCAGGCTCCAGGCTCTGAGCTGTCAGCAGAGAGCCGGATGTGGGTCTCAAACTCACCAACCATGAGGTCATGACCTGAGCCCAAGTCAGATGCTCAACCAACTGAGCCACCCAGGTGCCCCTACATGAAAACATTAATCTTATTGTGCATCTCAATCAGTCATCTTGGGTGACTAGATGAGTTGTCAATGAGGAGTAGTATTTTGAAAGGATTTTTTTTTTCTTTCTGAGCAGTAGGTCGCAACAATGGGCTTAAAATATTCAGTCAACTATGTTTTAAACAGAGGTACTGCCATCCAGGCTTTGTTGTTCCATTTACATAACACAGGCAGAGTAGATTTAAAATAATTCTTAAGGGCTCTAGGATTTTCAGAGTGGTAAGTGGGTATTAGCTTCAACTTAAAGTCACCAAGCTACATTAGCCTGTAACAAGAGAGTCAGCCTGTCCTTTGAAACCAGGCATTGACTTCTCTCTAGCTCAAGTCCTAGACATCATCTTTTAATATATGGGTGTTACATTTACATTGAAAGCCTGTTTTTTAGAGTAGACACCTTCATTAATTATCTTAGCTAGAGCTTCTGGATAACTTATTGCAGCACCTTCCACTTTTATGTTATGGAGACAGCTTCTTAAGCCTCATGAACCAATCTTTGCTAGCTTCAAACTTTTCTTCTGTAGTTTCCTCATCTCTCTCAGACTTCATAGAACTGAAGAAAGTTAGAGTCTTGCTGCGGATTAGGCTTCGGCTTATGGGAAAATTGTGGCTAGTTTGATCTTCTATCCAGACCACTAAAACTTTATCTATACTAACAATAAGGGGGTTGTGCTTTCTCATCCATTTGTGTGTTCACTGCAGTAGCACTTTTAATTTCCTTCAAGAATTTTTCTTTTGCATTTACAACTTGGCAAACAGGTAAAAAAAAAAAAAAAAGCCTAGCTTTAGGCTTCTCTCAGCTAGAAATGATTAAGCTTAAGGAGGAAGGCATATCAAAAGCTATTTAAAGTGGGAGATGTGATACCCACCTCTCTCTTCCCAAATCTTACTTCTTTGGTCAACCTTTTCTCATCTCTCCAGACACCTAAGGTGTCTAGGTGAAACCCTGTAGCAGTCAGTATCTTTCTTACAAGTCTTAGAATAAAATCTCATTGAAGAAAGTAATTTCATTTAACTCTTCAATCCTAACACTCTATTGCTAAAAAGCTGGAAAATTACTTGCTAAAATAAAATAATTAAAGCCAATGCTTGTTTTCAGTTACAGCTTGCAAATGATATTAAATATATGAGTTGCTTATTTCAAGTTTATAATCAGTATCAAGCTGATAGAAGATATGGAAAAATTTTAAATAGAATCATTACTCTAATTACAAACAAAAATGCTTCTAGGATACTAGAAAAAGCATGTTGAAATATATAGGACCAGTTTTGCTCTTTTTGCCTTATGTAATCAACCACAGGTATATCCTTGTCCTGTGTAAATTATTTAAGTTAAACACATAAAAATGGTAATTATTCTTGTGCTTTGTGATTTATAAAAAGTTCTAAGTACAGTCATAATGTTAAAACTATGCTTCCTAATGGGATTTTGCTAAACTGGATTGCAAATGCCATAGCAATCAACAAAAGTGTAAAATGTATAACAAATAACTTAGTTGTGTTGTATGTGAAATGCAATTAACTAGTTTCAGCCAATTTGCTCATGACCATGGATGTGTCAGCCGAGGAGGTGTGTTAATCTCAGACCTCCTGTCAAGGAAATACTTGCTAATTAGCTTAAAGAACTTCCGCTAGTTGACAGCTTCCAACTATTAATGATTTTGAGGGCCATCCCCTAACATCCCTGTTGGCCTTCTGCCTGATTGCTTTCAACAACAAAACCAAGAAACTTTGCATTCTCAACTTCTCAAAAAGGGTAGCATATACCCATTTTATTGCATGGCTTTTCTATCAGAAGTGATACTCTTCCTTGGCAATCCCAGCCAATGATTTAGCAGATAAGGAATACTAGAATTTTTCTGTCTATCATGCAGCTTCTTTACCAATCAGTCTTTGGTTTGAAATTCTCCATTGGATTGACCAAAACTTATTTGTATCATAATCTTAGGTTCTCCCTAACCAATCCTCCTTTATTCTCCCTTTGTCTTCCACAGGCATAATCCTGTAATAGACCTCTTTCATTCATAATTCTGTGTCAGCATCTACTGTTTGAAGGATATAACACATTAGTCCCAGAAGTGAGATTTGGGGGCTGTGTACTTATCATTTTACTGACAACAAGGACTGCATTACAGGGAATTTGTGAGACATGAGTAATCCTTAGCACAAAGTGGCTCCTCAATTGCTGTAATTCTCACTGGTAATGACTTAGCAAATTGAATGTTTTGGTAAAGGGTAATGCTTTGGTCATTGCAGTGGTTTAGGATTTTGAAAAATTCAAGGGAAATCATGCATACTAAGACGATAAAATTGACTAGATGTTACTAATAGTGCTGATGCCTGACCGAGCAATAATGAAAAGCAGAAATAATTAAATAATGGAAAACTAACAGTAAAGACCCATTGGCGGCTTACAAAGTAGCCATTATTAATTCCCATAGAAGAGCAGATAAACCCTAATCTGATCTCAGGATTTAATAGTTAAGGTTACAGGGCTTCAAAGACAATTATATGTCAACTAAGGCAAGTCTGGTGTATCAAGATCTTTTGGAAAAACTGTGACTCTAAAGCATGGGTTGGGGAATCTAATACATACCCTTTGAGGATTCAGAAAAGTCTGGGGAACCCAAATCCCAAAGTCTGAAAAGCTGACCTCCCTGTTAAAAGACAGCACTTTCCCGAGCCTTAAAAAAATCACAATCTAGGGGACATTCCAGAAGCCTCTCCCCAAAAACGTCAGTAGGAGGCCCACCAGGATTTGCCTTACCACCTCTCTGGATCTGATTAAGAAGGTAGCTACTGCGCCTCAGAGGAGCTTTAAGAATTAGCTCATGTTAACAGAAGTTGAAGGGAGAACCTGTGGGACTAGATTTTGAGGGTGCTTAATCAAAAGAGCTAGGATATAGGACTAGATAAGGGAGAGATTATTAACATGAGCTCACTTACCTGAGACACAGAACTCAATATCCTGTTAAGTATCTTGGGGCATGACTCAAACTCTCCAATACAATGTCTTCTAGAAACCTACGGAAAGTGTGACTTATTTTGAGTGAAGTTGAAATGCCATCACAAATGGTAGAGAAAGAGACTACAAGGCTCAGGGAATTGGCATGATGGGCTAGATAGATTTTGTAAGCCCAAAAGGGTCACCAGAGGATAATGTTACATAAGATGCAGATAATACATGTTCATAGGGCTGATGACAGGAAAGGCTGTTAATGAGTTTGGCTCATTGACATCAATGGGGATGATGCAGCCCCAAAGCAGTAGACTTCAGTTGGAAACAAACACCAGAAGCCAAGGGCTCTTCATTTCAAAGTGGTAGCCAAAAGGGCTTGAACTGCAGAGCCTATCAGTGATACTATCATGGAACTTACACATACCTGATCTAAAGGCTTAGAATTCCACAAAACATAGCATCTGAGCAAGAAGTCCACTTTATAGCAAAGGAACAATAGGACTAGGCCCATGACCATGGAATCCACTGGTTTTGTCACATATTGTATCATCCAGAAGCAACTGACCTGAGAAAGCACTGGATGACTTGTTGCTTGTACAGCTCCTGCAGTGCCTTCTTAGAAGCAGTATCCTCCAAGATGAGGTATACACACTGAATAAAGAACTCTATAAGGCCTTATGTCCTCAGTAGGAAGATGCATTTGTGTGAGACTAAGGTATGGAAGAATGAGTGCCCCACTTACCAGTTACTCCGTATGACCCACTGGAAGAGGTAGGCTTCCCATCCTCACACCTCTGAGATTACAAGGCTAGTGGTCCTACTCCCAAAATGGAACCTTCTCTAGCCAAGCAACATACAAAGAGCCAGTGAGTTATAAGACACGGGTATCAACCTGGAAATTTTGATTTTTTTTTATGTACCTAGAGACAAGAAAAGGAGTCAGTAGGAATAACTGACCATGATCAGCAGAAGGAGTTGTTAAACAATTGAGGGAAGACAGATTATGTGTGGAACTCAAAGCAATCCCCCTGGGAACCCACGGTTCTTTTTCCTTCCCAACAGTGGGATAAGTGCAGAAACTTCAGTGTGACAAGTATATAATTTCCAGAAGTCCAGACCCCTTAGAAATCAGGATTTGAGTTGCATCATCAGGTACATAAATCAGCATGAATGACCCCCTAAGGGAAAAGGAAATTTAAAATGGTTAGTGGAGGGGTGGATATAGTTATAAGTACCAGTTATAGCCCAGGCTTCCCTGCAGTGGTGAGTGTGGAGTTTATCTCATTACGTTCCCTCATAAATTTCCCCTCAGAAATTTGGAGTAGCTGCTGCCCAAACATGTTACAAGGGAAGGACTGTGCTACACGTGGAGGTATGCTGCTCAAACATTACCAGTATCTGTAAAGATCAGCCTATTACTTAGTCTGTGAGGTGTTTTTTTTGGTTTTTTTTGTTTTTTTTTTGGACATTTTTGCCTAATGCAGGACTCCTCTAATGGGCAATCTTTACTCTGAAGCTCCCATTCCATTGCTGAGAATCTGTCATAGTTGCATCATGGTTGACACTCCTAACTGCATCTCAGTGTCTGTTTCCCAGGGGACCCAGTGACCACAATAGCTGTGCATCTCAGTAGACTTTAATTTTATAAATTCCCAGGACCTTCCATAAATTAGTCTCACACACAGTCCTCACTTAGGATCTAGAACTAATGTAGATATAATTACTTTATCCCCACTCCCACTGTATCTTGTCAGGAAGCAGATTTCATAGGTTCTTAATTTTGATAAACCTCACATCTCTATAGTCTTGAACTGATAAGACTAAAATTCCTTTTAGTCAGCGTGCTATAAAAACAAGTAGCTTTTATGCTTCACAGAACACACAATTTATTCCAACATATTATTCAGTAAGAGTTTGAAATGTAATTCTTCACCACCATTCATAACTAGTATTAATAACTACAGAACAATGTAGGTGAAAAGTAGGAGTAGGCGTTTCAAGGATATGTGAATATGATTTATATAAAAAGTACTTTAAAAACTGGCTGAATGCAATTTCTTATTCTGGGTAGTGAAATTAGGTGATTTTTCTTTCTAATCCTTTCTTTGTATTGCTTCATTTTATTAATTCAGAAAAGACTCATTTTTTGTTGGACTATGGAAAAAAATAAAAACTTCTTGAACTCCTTTCTGGTCAGCTAGTGTGTGATCCTATGAGTTATAGTTAGCCATTACATATACATACATACATCCTTAAAAATATAAAATATACTCCTCCTTTGAGAGAAATTTTAAAAAATGGGAAGGTAGAAAGTGGTATTGAGGGAAAACAGGCTGTAGTTTAGTTGTTAAATGCAGTAGAGTGATGAAAGCTCATATGAACAAATTTCTGGGTATAATTATACTAACGTATAGGTTAAAAAGATTGTCAGAAAAAAACGTTAAAAATTCCTACCTACATGATGACTTTCCTAAAATAAAATATTAGGTCTTTTTCAGAGTCCATTATAGATATAATAATACTAAATACATATTTAATTATTTATACATAAATTTATATATATATAAAGTATATATAAATTTAAAATACATATATTTTTAAAGGTTCTGGGAACAGATCACTTATACTTGAATACAGCGTAGGCACTGAGCAGTATAAACTGCTTCTTAAATCATAGGATTGAATTAACTACTATATTAACATTGTTTTTTTCCACAAACAGATTTGGATTGAGAGTTCTGGAGGAGAACACTATAACTATGGAAAGAGAAAAAAAGAGAAACTAAGTTTAAAAATATCAAATTTTCCGACTAAAAGGAAAACAGAAATCCGAGGTACATATTATTAATGTGAATATAGAGAAATTATTCTAATTTGACATACAATTAGAATATCAGCAAAAGTAGTCTATTGAATCTGTCTGGAAATACTCCTTAGAAAGACAAATCAAGACTAGCTTCTGAAAGAAACTCGAAGTCAAACATTTTTGCCCTGAGGTATCTGCCTTTAGCCTAATTATTTCCTCTGTACATTCTTCCTTGTTTAACTTCAGTTTTTCTTTTTTCTTGCCCACATTTCAGATACATTTCTTCTTACTTCATTATGTACTATATATTCTTATACTTTCATATACTTTCAGACAACCTTTCTCTGTCACTAGATCCTTGTCAACAGATACTTGGAAGTTTGGGTTGCTCTATTCATTTTATTATGTAGAAACGTATCACAAATTTTCTATATCTATAGGAACTACACCAGATTCTGAGAACACAGAGTTCTTATTTAATGTAAAATGGAAGTGGTGTTACAATTGCTTAGCATTTAAAAAGTATATTAGCTCGTTTATTCAAGTTATCAAATTTTTATAAATTTCCATCCTTTATACTCAGTGATAAACTAAAAGTGTAACATTCATATAAAGCATTCTGGAGTGACTATTACAATATCAGTGCTTTAATGAATTTTAGCAAGCACATTTACTCATATGAACACACAAACACACTGCCTAATGATGAAGAGGAAGGCATTAGGATTTTTATATTCCCCATTGTGTAGAAAAGGAAATATGGTTTAGAGCAGTTAAATGAAATTACAAAGAAATAATCCCATTAACAAGCCTTTTGCCTTCAAATGCTACTGCTATTTACACCATAAGTGGTAAAATTATATTTATTAAGACATAGCTGCTTTACATGTATATGAATTAAATATATTTTCTTGACTTACAATATTGTTTTAGAAGTGATTATTCCCAATCATTCCTGTTTATTCTTAAACTTAGTTAACCTAGTGCCATAACTATTCATTACTATGTAAAATGGATTATCGTTTAAGATAATTGTTGCATTCCCTGAAAGCTGGTTGGTTATATTAGATTTATTCATTGTGCACAGTATAAATAATATACTTCATTTACTATTCACATGATAAACATATAAAGAAATGTGCAGTTACATGAAACTAACTCTGAAAATTAAACAAGTTTATAATCCATTTTCTGAAAACTTGGAGCCAAATAGGTTTTGAACTTTTAGAAAGGTAAAGTGAATGAATAAATCATTTAAGTATAACACTCCTATCATTCCATAATCAATAACTGATTATATATGGACCCAAATCGTCCCACATATGTGGAATAAATAAAAACTTTAAAAAGCCTGACATCAGTTCTGGTCCAGCTTTCTTACCAAATGTATTTAAGATTAGTTTGGGATCAGTGGACAAATGAGCACAACATAACAAAATAAATCAACAAAATTTTATATGTAAAACTATTGAGATTACAGATGGCATATAATAGATTTTAGATCTGTAGAAATGTATAGAGTACCATTGTCAATAATAATAAAAACAATGAGTAACACAGTCTGTGATATTCCTGAAGGAATGATGTACTTTTCATTAATGAAGCAGGCCAGTATTGTTTCAAAGAAAAGTTGTCAAATTAGAGTAATTTTACTTATTGGATTTAAAAAAAAAATTATGCCTAAATACAATTAAAATGCTTGATGACAATACAAGTAAATACACTTTTTGAAGGCTAGGTGCTCAGGTAGTTTATTCAGTACTCAGGGAACACAGTACTTATAAATAGCTAATATTAGTAATCACATTATATAAATGTGAAGGGACAATCTTAGAGATATTAAGCAAGGTAACACTAATAAGTCTTAAAGCTGAAGTATAACCCAGATCATCTGATTTAGTCTAAAATAACAAAGCTCTACTGCATAAGATTCTCAGTTGCATATAAAACGTGGCTTGAATTTTAGTTTGATATTATTTGGATTAAACTCTGTGAGTAACAATGGAAGATAATGTTCCTAAATAACAGCTCTTGGAAATTTTGTTTTTATATACACTTTAATAGATTTTAATGATATACAATATTGTATATTAATAATAACTTCAAAAAGTATTTTCATAGAAACTCATGTTAGACATAAACTTACCACAGTGAAAATGTGGTTATTTTTTCCTTAATCATTGGTGGGTTTTCCCATAATGTATTGTCTGTATTTTTTTTATAGCATAAAAACTTAAAAGTAGAAGGGCATATTCTAATTTGAATTCTGCTAGGTCATAGTGATGCTTTTAATTTTTTAAGTATATATTTACTCAAATATGTGAAACATTTGTTCAAGTATCTTTGGTGTGCTTAGAATAAGATTATAAATATGCAGTTATTCCTGACCTTGGCAAACCTAGTTTCTATGTTTATTATTGCAATTTCTAAAAACTGTTATTCCAGTATCACCAGTATTACATTTTGGAATTTATAATTTCCTTAGAATTAACATGAGAGTAACAAAAAAGTCAAAATATTAGAACAATATTTTTAAAACGCTGAGTATTTTAGTTCATAGATATATTCTAATGCTTACCTCAATCCTGAAATGTAGGTCTTATTATCATGATATTGAGTTAGAAACACAATAGTTGTTTCCCAAAAGTGTATAGAAGGTATAATAGCAAAATTTGGTTTTAAATTGATGATTCTTTGATTGCAAATGGTTAGGTATTCTACTATGAAACATAGCATAACAACAAACAAAAATATATATTCCCAAACCTGCAAATCAGTTGAGCAAACCAGCATTTAGGTTTTGCCTGTCTACAGAGCAAATATCTCTTGTTTTATAAATCCAACTATTTTTTGTAATATGTTTTATTTCATTGAATCTGCCCCTTTATAGTGTTGTCATTAAAAAAAATGTTCAGATTTTTGCACCTAAATCCCAAAACAATTTTGTGTATATATATACTTGTCGCTAAAGGCAAAATTATTTCTATAACAAATCCATGTGCCCCTTTTAGGACATTGTGTACATGAATTGTTTTATAGTGCAAGGATCCGATATATGTTGTTTGCAGTGTAATCATGTCCTAATTTTCCATTTTTATTTGCTGTCTCCTTTGCTTCGAAGAAATCGATACTATGATGGAATGGCATAAAATATTCACAAAGATGTCAGGATTTGAATCAGATGTAATAATGCTGTTCACTATTATGTAGGATTCTTTTGTTGTTCAAAATGAAAAGAGCTTTACTATTTTCCTGATTTTAAAAATAAAACCTATTTCTTAAAAAGAATCTATATAAAAACTGAAAATAAGATAAAAAAAGACCAACAATAAAACCATGCAATTATAATATCTAGAGAAAAACTGTTAGAATTTTAAAAGACAATCTTTTAGGATATCTACATTTCTCTTTTTCTCTGACATGTGTTTATTTCAGTGAAAGAAAGAAGACAAACTTTCAACCTTCCCACATTTGTATTTCTTGATGTCTGAAATTCATTTTTTGATTGTTTCTTTTCTTTTTTAGAGAAATTCCTTTAGCCATTCTTTTAGGGTTAGTCAGGTGAAAACAAATTCTCTTCACTTTCCTTCATCTAAAAATGTCCTTTTTCATCTTCATTTCTGAAGGATATAGCATGACAGATCTTTTCTTTTAGCACTTGAAAAATATGCTGTCAACATTTTCTGGTCTCCATGGTTTCTGATGAGAAATCTGCTGTCATTAAAATTGTTTCTCCCCATAAGGGAAATTTCTCTCTCACTGCTTTCAAGATTTTTCCTTTTTCTTTAATTTTCAGAAGTTTATGATGCGTCTCAGTGTGGGTTCCTTTGGGTTTATTTTGTTTGGAGTTTGCTCTAATTTTTTAATCTTTGGATTTCTATAGTTTGACAAATACAGAAATTTCTAGCTATTATTTTTTTGAAATATTTTTAGCTCTGTCATCTGTGTTCTTTCCCCAGGTGTCAGTGATATGTTAGATTTTTAAACAGTTTTTCAGATTTCTGAAGTTTCAATTTTTTTCAATGATTTTCTTGTTGTTAATTTCTATTGTTCTGTCTTACAGTTCACAAATTCTTTCCTTTGTCCCCTTCATATTGGTGTTGAGCCCATCCACTGGTTTTTATTTGAGTGTTATATTTTTCATTTTTAACATTTCCATTTGGTTATTATCTTCAATCTTTGCTGAAAACTTCTGTTTCTTTGCAGAGATTATTTTTAATTTGTTTCAAGCATATTTGTAGTTGCTTATTGAAGAATTTTTATTATGGCTGCTTAAATTCTTTGTCAGAAGACTTTAACATCTCGGTCATTTTAGTGTTGGTTTTTGCCCTTTTCTTCAGTTTGAAATCTTCCTAGTTTTATGACAAGTGAATTTTGATAGTAAGCTGGACATTTTGTATATTATATATGAGACATTGGATCTTATTTAAGCCATCCGTCTTAATTAATTTTTTTAATGTTTATTTTTGAGAGAGATACAAAGCGTGAGCAGGGGAGGGGCAGGGGAGAGAAGGAGACACAGAATCTGAAGCAGGTTCCAGGCTCTGAGTAGTCAGAACAGAACCCTATGTGGAACTTGAACCCACAAACCACAAGGTCATGACCTGAGCCAAAGTCAGATGCTTAACTGACTCAACCACCCAGGCACCCCTAAACCATATGTTTAAATAAAACAGTGCTCTGGCAAGAGAAATGAGGGCACCACTTCATTACTGCCAGGTGTGATGGAAGTTCAGGTTCTCCATGTGGCTTCCATTAATACTGTAGAAATAAGCTCATTACTGCTAAATGGTGGTCAAAGTCTCGTTTCTGAACTATGTCTTTTGTGACAACACTGCTGGAGAAGGGAAGGGTTGTTTCTGTTGGGTGGGGGTAGATGTCCCGGCTCTCTATGTGATATTTATTGACATCTCTGGGAAGGAGAAAGACTTGTTACAGCCTAGCAGACATAAAAGTCTTCCATCTCAACTTGGACTTCTTTGATACTCAACCCTCGAGGGGATTTGCAATTTTTTCTTATACTCTCACAGCTATGGACATCTTGACTCTCCCTTTAGCCTTTGCTAGTATCGGTGGGAGTGGGTCCACAGGTGTGCAGAATAAAGTGGTTATTTTCTAAAAGATTTTTATTTCTACTCCTTTGGCTAGAGAAAGTTTTTTGTTTGTTTTGTCTAGACCCCTTGGCATTGCTGGGATTTTGGCATCTTCAACAAGTCTGAAAATTTAGACTTGAAATGGAAAAATGAAAATCCAGGATAATTACTTCATTTACTTTTACTTTAATCAGTGGGGATAACTAAGAAAGAATTTGAAATGTGTACTGAAGAAAATATCATTGGTTGTTCAACAAGGAAAATATAATTGTATGATCTAAAATAAATTCCTTTGGGTTCATTTTAATATGAAAGTATATTAGAGATAAGTCCATATTCTTTTTGACTAGTAGCCTCTTACCTTTGAAGGTTTGCCTTATTATACATTAAGACAATTTATCATTATTTTTTTAAGTTTATTTAGTTATTTTGAGAAAAACAGCATGAATGATGGAGGGGCAGAGAGAGGGAGAGGGAGAATTGCAAGCAGGCTCCTTGCTGCCAGCACAGAGCCCAATGCAGGGCTCAAACACAGGAAGCCACAAGATCATGACTCGAATCAAAACCAAGAGTTGGACGCTTAACTGACTGAGCCACCCAGACTCCCCACTTGTTATAGGAATCATTAAAGGCAGAAATTTCTATTCTATAAGCCTGTGCTATACATCTATTTAAAAACAGGTTTTAAAGAATATTTCACAAATATAGTTATAAATGTTCTTTATTAATTTCTAATGTGTATATTTCAACTCATTAACAAAAACACGTTAAGTAAACTATATGTTTACAGCTTTTAGAATTTACACATACACTGTAATATTACATCTATATAAAATCAGCCGAATGTTGTATTTTCCTGCATTTTACAAGTGAGAGGTAGGGAGATAGAGACAGCAGGAAAGAGATGTTAGCTAGTTTGGTTAAAATCAAATGGCTAAGAAATTGCATATATCAGAGACTTCTTTTGGATAAGTGTTCTGTTCTGCAGGACATCGGCTGTGAAAAATGGGGAGGAGCATAGCCTGTAAAGTATGTTTTATTCTGTCTTGGGTATATTCCTACAACTTATATTAGTGGTAGCTTAATGAATATGCTGTCAGATGATAATTTTTTTTCCAAAGTGGATAAAAGGAAGACAATCTGTTAAAACATAAAATCCATTTTTCATCTATTATGTTGAAATAAAAAATTCCACTTTGGTAAGTCAATACAATAGAATATTGGCAATTTCATATTTTTAAAAACTATTATATGGCAATTTTTTGACCTATGTAAAAATTACTTCCACTGATTTAACAAAGTATTGAGAAAATAGTAAACTATTTTAGACTTTTGGGGTAGCTTTGTAACTTGTTTTATGACTAGCTGCATTTTAATTAAATCTGTTTCAGAACTCACTTTTCCCCGCTTTTTGATAAATCCACGGAGAGGTGACTTACCTAGTATACTTATAGTGTTTAAGGCACAAGCACTTCAATCCTCATTTTATCTGTAGTTCAGAACAAAAGCAAAAGCCCTAAAGCTTTTACAATTGTTAGTTTCTGTTTCTATCCAGTCAAGATCAACTTTATCCTGGTTACCTGGTAATTAGGTAGTAAATTCTCAGGGTATTGATTCAATTTAATTCATGTTGAATAGGTTTTTTTCCTCAAGTCCAGTAATTTTGTTTTTTAATTATTTTGTAGCCTACTATTACTATGCTGTTTTCAGCATGGGTTTCCTGCTCCCCCAAAGGGTTTCTTAAAGAAGCTTTAATTTTTTTTATGTTAATTATAAAAGAGAACAATTCCTTAAAAGCTATTTATTATTTCTATCTACAGATGTCACTTTAATCGGTCTTCAAAAATATTCATTAGCCTTGAATATTGATGGCAACAACATGGTAGAATAGGAGATTGCAACACTGGTACCACACAAAACAGTGATTCCATAGATGAAAATAACTCTGGGAAACTGTAAAGGACAGAACTCTAATGGAGCACAAATCCAAAGCCACTGCATAGAAAGCATTTTACCTGCTTACCCTATCCTTCGGGCCTGCGTTTTTCAGTAGCAAGAGGAATGAATCCCCATGGGACAAAGGATAGAAGGACTCTAGTAGAACTTGTCACCAAGTCTTCACCAATGGTGACCCCAGCTGGCACAGTTCTCTGAAGTCCACACTGGTACCCCTTCCTTCCAAACCTCCCTGGAAAAAATGAAGCCACTAAGCACATGCCTGTGCTCCAAATTTACTCCACAAACTCCCCAAGGGCAAGGTCCTTGTGCCCACTCGCAGGTGAAGATATTTCTCTACCAAAGTCACTCCCTGAAGTATGGAAAAGGTGAAGTCTCCTTCAAAAGTGTATACACAAAATATAAGGCTACAAGAAACACACAGGAAAACATGACATCACCAAAGGAACACACAATATTTCCAGTAACCAACCCTAAGAAAGATAAATGAATTGTCTGAAGATTCAGAACAATACTTTTAACAGCTTTATTCATGTATAATTGACAAAGCTGTAAGATTTAAAGTGTACAACACGATGATTTGATATATGCATCCATTGTAAAAAGGATTCCTCCAATTGAGTTAATTAACACATCAATCACCTCTTATTTCTTCCCTTTTTTTAGTGAGAATAAAGTTCTACTTTCTTAGCAAATTTCTTTTTCTTTTTTTCTTTTCTTTTTTTTTTTTTTTTTTTTTTTTTTTTTTATTTAAAGAGAGAGAGCATGAGCAGGGAGAGGGGAAGGAAAAGAGAGAATCTCAAGCAACCTCCACACACAGCATGGAGCCAGATGCAGGGCTGGATCCCACAACACTGGGATCATGACCTGAGCTGGAATCAACAGTTGGATGCTCGATTAACTGGGCCACTAAAGTGCCCCCATACTGTGTTAGCAGATTTCAATTAACACTGTGTTGTATAATTGAAATCTGTTCTCACCTGTAGTCACCATGATATACAATAGAAATTTAGACCTTATTCATCCTATAACTGAAAGCTTGTACCCTTTTACCAAATTCTCTCCATTTCCCCCACCCCCAACCCCCGGCAATCATTTTCTACCCTATTTGTAACTGTTTTAAGTGATTACCATGAGGTATATGTCTTTATCTGGCTCATTTCACTTAGCATACCACCCTCTAGATTTATACATGTTGTTGAAAATAACAGGATTTTCTTCTTTTTTAAAGGCTGAATGATGCCCTTACTGTGTATATATACCATGTGTTCTTTATCCATTCATCCATTGATAGCCATGTAAGTAATTTCCATATATTGGCTACTGTGACTGATGCTGCAATTAAAAATGAGGGTATAGCTATCTCTTAGAGATAATGGCTTTGTTTCCTTTGAATATACATCCAGAAGTAGAATTGCTGGATCATATGCATTTCTATTTTTAAGTTCCTGATGAAACTACATACTGTTTACCATAGAAGTTTTACCATTTTCATCCCCACCAACAGTATTTAAGCGTTATCTTTTCTTCACATCTTCATAAGCATTTGATATTTCTTTTGATACTAACTATTCTGACTAGTGTGAGGCAAGATCTTCTTGTGGTTTTGATTTGTATTTTCTTGACAATTAGTGATGGCACCTTTTCATAGATCTGTTGGCCATTCGTATGTTTTCTTTGGAAACAGGACTATTCAGGTCCTATGCCCATTTTTAAATTGGGTCATTTATTGTTGTTTGTTGCTATATTAAGTTGTAGGAATTACTTATATATTTTGGGTATTAATCCTTTGTTGTATATGTGATTTACACTTCTGTTGCACAAGTTGACCTTTTCATTTTTTTGATTGTATACTTTGCTGAGTAAAAACTTTTTGGTTTGATGTAGTCCCAATTGTTTATTTTTGCTTCTATTGTCTTTGCTTTTGATGTTAAATCTAAAACAATTATTTCCAAGACCAAAGGTAAGGAGCTTATTCTTTATTTTTTTTTTCCTAGTTTTATAGTTTCAGGGCTTATAGTCAACTCTTCAATCCATTTTGAGTTGATTTTTGTGTATTATGTAGATGGGAGTACAGTTTCATTATTTTGCATGTGTATATCTAGTCTTCCCAGCACCATTTATTGAAGAGACTGTCCTTTCCCTTTTGTATATTCTTGGCTTCTTTGCTGTAAATGGATTGGCTTTATGTGTGGTTTTACTTCTGGGCTCTCTGTTCTATTGATCTATGTTTCTGCCTTTATCCAATATATTTTTATCACCATAACTTTGTAATATAATGTGAAATCAGGAAAAGAACAAATCTTTAGCTTTGTTCTTAAAATTGTTTTGACTATGCAGAATCTTTTAAAATTTCACACAAATTTCAGGATTATTGTTTTATTTTCTGTGAAAAATGCCATTGGGAGTTTGATTACAGATTGCATAAAATGTGAAGATTACTTTAGGTAGGATGGACATTTTAACAGTATTAATTCTTCTGAATCTATAAACACAGATTTATGTGTGCGTCTATGTACAGCTTTTCACCTCGTTGGTTAAATTTTTCCTATGTATTCTATTGTTTTGATGTTATTTTAATTTTTTTTTTTCAACGTTTATTTTTTTTGGGACAGAGAGAGACAGAGCATGAACGGGGGAGGGGCAGAGAGAGAGGGAGACACAGAATCGGAAACAGTCTCCAGGCTCTGAGCCATCAGCCCAGAGCCCGACGCGGGGCTCGAACTCACGGACCGCGAGATCGTGACCTGGCTAAAGTCGGACGCTTAACCGACTGCGCCACCCAGGCGCCCCCTGATGTTATTTTAAATGGGATATTTTTCTTAATTGTGTATAGACAAGTGATTTTTGTATGTTGATTTTTTAATCCTCCATATTATTGGAACAAATAAATTCAGTTAGTTTTTTGATGGAGTCTTTAAAGTAATTTGCAGAGAGAGCTTTTATTCTTTCTTTTGAATTTGGATATATTTCCTAATTGCTTGGCTAGAAGTTCCATTAATATGTTGAATAAAAGTAGAATGGGCATCCGTATCTTCTTGTTCCTCATTTTAGAGGAAAAAATTTCAGTATAGCAACTTTGAGTATTAGGTTAGTTGTGAGCTTCTCATAAATTTCCCTGATTTTGTTCAGGTATATAACCATTTTTTGGTACATTATCATGAAATGCTGTTGAATTTTGTTAAGTGCTTATTCTGCATCTATTGAGATGGCCATATCGTTGATACACTATTTTAAAAAAAGAATAAAGAATTCTATTGATTTGCACATTGTGAACCATCCTTCTTGGAATAAATCTCACTGGATCATGGTGTATGATCATTTGAATGCAGTCAATTTAATTTGCTAATAGTTGAGGATTTTTGAATTTGTGTTCATCTGGGTTTTTAGTCTATGTATTTTTTGTCTTGTAGTGTCCTTGTTTGGCTTTATGCTGGCCTTATAAGCTGAGCTTGGAACTGATCACTCTTCTATTTTCTGGAGGAGTTTCAAAAGAATTAGTTTTACTTCTTTAAATGTGTGGTAGAATTTATTATTGAAATAATCTAATCCTGAACTTTTCTTTGTTAGGAGAATTTTGATTATTGATTCAAACTCCTTGCTAATAATTGGTCTGTTTAGATTTTCCAAATCTTCATTATTCAGTCTTGGTATATTGCATATTTTTAGACCTTTATTGATTTCTTCCACGTTGCCCAATTTTGTTGATGCGTATTTACATAGTTCCATATAATCCATTGTATTTTTGTGGTAATTTTTGCAATGTCTACTATTTATTAATGCTTTTGAGTTTCTTGCTATGTCTAATTAAAGATTTATCAATTTTATCTTTTTAAAAATCATCTTTTAGTTTCATTCATCTTTCCTATTGTATTATCTATTTAATTGCTCCATTGATTACTATAGTCCTGCAGGACTTGTGATTGCATGTCTCATTGACTATCAGAGCCAGACCCCTGGTTACCAATGCTGCACATATACCTGTAGCCAGGCTTCATTCCTGCTATATAGGCACATTTACCACGGTCTATAAAGACATCATAATGGCTGTAACAGCTTTAGGGCCATTGCTGAACTCTCACATATTTCTCTGCATTTATTTATCTTGCAGACCCCAGCTACCTAAGTCACCATATGACCACACATCTCCTGGATCTGGAGTCAGTACACAACTCCACACTTGACAAACCTTGTACCACTAGACCCAGTGCTATTGTGCCTTTGTGTTCCCGCTTCCAGTCAGTATCACTATGCCTCCATATTAAGGTATTCCCTTGCTGATACCAGTCTATAAAGTCTGGAAGAGATGACTGCTTCTTCAAATGAACAGACAGCAATGAAAGGATAGACATAAAAATCAGGAACAATTATGCCAGTGAAGAAATATGAAGAAAGAAAGAAAGAAAGAAAGAAAGAAAGAAAGAAAGAAAGAAAATGTTTATTGATCAACCATAAATAAATTTTGATCCACAATTTGTCAAATAATTCAAAATAGTTGTTACAAACAAGTTCAGCAAGCTCCAGGAAAACACAGTTTATTGAAAATAAGGAAGTAAATACAAGAGCAAAATGAATATTTCAACAAACACAAACAAAAAAGAACCAAACAGAAACAAGAGAATACTGTGACTGAACTAAAAACTGCTATAGAGAGCTTAAGCAACAGACTTCATTAAGTAGACAACATAACGCAGAAAAAAAAATGAAGGGATATATAAAACACTTTAAAGTAAATTATACATGCATTATGAGTATTCCAGAAGGAGAAGAGAGAGAAAGGGGCTGAAAGCTTATGTAAATAAATAACTGAAAACTACCCAAATCTTGGTGGAGAAATAGACATCCAGTCTTAAAAAACCAAGAAGATGCCATAATTGTTGAACATAAAGAGGTCTACACCAAAATAATTTGTTAAAAGTCAAAGAATTTTGGAAGGAGCCAGAGAAAAGCAACTCATCAAATGCACACACATACATCTTCATACACACACAACTAAGATTATCAATGGATTTCTCAACACTAAGCTTGTAAGCCAGCAGAGAGTGGAATGACAGATTTAAATAAATGAAAGAAAAAGATCTGCCAACTAATACTATGCAATAGTGCTTTTTTAAAATTTATTTATATATTTTTGAGAGAGGGGATGGGGCAGAGAGAGAGGACCCCAATATGACCCCACACACCTAGAGCAGAGCCCAGCACAGGGCTGAAACTCACAAACCATGAGATCATGACCTGAGCTGAAATCAAGAGTCAGACACTTTTCTGACTGAGACACCCAGGGTCCCCAATAGTGTCTTCAGAAAGGAATGAATGCTTTTCCCAAACAAAATCTGAGGAACTTTCTTACTACTAGATCTGCCTTAAAAGAAATGCTTAAGGAAGTTGTTCAAATGGAATTGAAACTATTGAAGAACAATGTGAAATCATATGAAAATATAATTCTTAATGGTAACATTAAATATAGAGGAAAATAAGACTACAGACAGAGTAAAATAAGACTGCAGTGGTGGTCCGCAAATTATCCTAGAAGCTAAATGTAGAAAAAAACCCCCACAAAAATTTCATTATGGATTTTCAACAATAATAAATAACCTCTGACTTTTAGAAAACAAAGGAAATGAGTAGGGTGGTGGGCAAACTGTAAGGCTTTTTCTATGCACTTAGGATGAGGGAGCATAAGGAAGCTGAGAGCAAAGCACAAGCTAACATCCTGCCCCCGGGGTGGGATATCTGTGACATTCCTCAGACATCCCTGGCTACCTGAGAACAAAGGAAAGGACAGAAAACAAATGGTTAAACTGGTAATCTCCATCATTTTACAAATATCTTAGTAATATTACAGGAAAAGGGCAATCATCAATAGCCTAATCTCTAGGAACTTCCTATTGTCTTAATAATAATGCTTTTGCTAGAGGGGAAAACAACTTTAGTTTGAAAATAGCTAGGATTCCAGTAATCTGTGAGTCATTTTAGTATATGGAAATCCTTTAAGAAACTTCCTCTTGTCTTTATCTCCCCCAGCTTCATAGTATATAACCAGTCACTTCACAACACCAGGGCAGCTTTTTCTGCCCATAGGTCCTGTCCCAGTGCTTTAATAAAATCACCTTTTTTGTACTAAAGACATTTTCAAGAATTTTTTCTTGGCCATCAGCTCTGAACCCCCACCAATTAAACTTTTTATCAAATTACAGATGATTATAACACAAATTTATACAAGCCTCATTTTAACTGCAAAGAAAAACCCTGTTATGGATACACAAAAGATAAAGAAATGAAACCAAATCTCTACCAAAAAACATCAAAAAACAAGACGACAAAAGTGTAGGAGAAACAAAGGAAATGGAAAACAGAAAACATTGTAAGTTTTTACACATCAGTAACTATCTTAAATATAAATGAATTATATCCCCCAATTGAAAGATGGTGATTGAATATGGATAAAAAAATTCTAGCAATATGTTATCTACAAAAGATTAATTTTGAATATAAAGACACATCTGGGCCATAAGTAAAGGTATGGAAAAATAAATTCCATGCAAATGGCAATCAAAAGAGCAGAGATTGCTATACTTCTATCAGAAAAATTAAGTAAAATACTGTCACTAGAGACAAAGAAAGTCATTAAATATTGATAAAAGTTTAAATTTAACAGGAAGATATAACAACTATAAATATATACTTACCCATCAGAGAACCCAAAAATATAAAACAAATAATGAAGTATCTGAAGGGAGAAATTAATAACAATATAACTATAGTAGGAGACTTTAATACCTTAAATTATGGATGGAACATCCAGGCAGAAAATCAATAAGGAAAGAGCTCACTTGAACAGCCTATAAACAAAAAAGACCTAACAGACTTATACAGATCTTTCCATCCAACATCATTTTCTCAAGCACATAGAATGTTCTATGAGAATTAGATATTAGATCACAAAATAAGTCTTTTAACAAATTTAAGATTGAAATAGTACCAAGTATCTTCTCAGAACACAATGGAATGAAATTAGAAATCAGTAAGAGGAAAATTCCCCATTAAATAATTATTAAATTATTAAATTAATAATATTAAATTAAATATTAAATAACATATGCTTAACCATTGGGTAAAAAATATATTCAAAAAAGTATTTTGAAATACTCAAAATGAATGTGAAAATAACAACTTAACACAAAACTTATGGGATACACCAAGAGGATTACTAAGGAAGTTAGTAGGGACATATATTATGTTAAATACCTATTGTAAAAGAAATAAAGATATCAAACAGCCTAACTTTAGATTTTAAGGAACTAGAAAAACACCAAATGAAATCCATGGTTAGCAGAAGAAAAAAATAAACAAACATTGAAAGGGCGGGCCTACGCCTGCCGACTCCATCTTGTTCTGTGTCCTTCACCTAGACCACGCCTCCTCCCCTTGAGTAACCTCCCGCTCACCCTTTCAAACTTCCTGATCAAAACACACCCAGAGACCTGCGTAACAGGACTCCGACCCTTCCCCAGCCAATCAGCTGAGGCCACAGCCATTACCTCACCAACTGCCCCTAGGCCCCAATAAAACCTTTGTCCTTTTGAAACTCACTCTCTCTCCCTGGTATCTCACCGCTGCGTCGGTGCAGGTAGGGGATTGAGCTCGAGCTAGCTCGAACAAAGGCTCTTTTGCTTTTGCATCGGACTCGGCTCCCTGGCGGTCTTTGGGGATCACGAATTCTGGGCATAACATTTGGGGGCTCGTCCAGGATCCCCAAGACCCCCAAGGGACCCCCCGACCCAGAGAGCCTGACTGGCCATGGTTAGTGTCTGTTTGTTCTGTCTTTTCTGTGTGAGCTCATTTCTGGAATTCTGGTAGTGCCTGACGCGGTCTAAGTGGACGCACAGGAGGACCACGGGCCAGGAGTTTCGGAAGACGTTCTGATTCTCCCTTCTGGAGGGACATGGAATCCCCTCATCTGTTTTGGAAGGTCTAAACTAGCTTTCAGTTTTGCTTCCATGGAGTTGGAAGACTTTCTAGGGGCCCTCTGTTTGTCTGTTTTTGTGTTTCTCTGTTTTGTTCTGTGGACTTACTGGACGGATGTTATGGGACAGACTCAGACTACCCCTCTACCCACCCTCTTGGCTTAAGCCCTTCCTAGCCCTGCTCCCTCCGGAGCCAAACCCATTCTTGCTTTGCAGGGGACAAAGAAGAAGAAAAGTCTTATTCAGCCTTCAGCACCCCTCTACCCTGTCCTACAGGGGGGTACTGAAGAAGAATTAATTTTTCCTCCCCCGTATAACCCCTCTAGGATGCCGGAAGAACACCATCCTCCCCCTCCAGGGGAGGCAGACGCTGTTCCGAGAGTGGGAGGTGGAAACGCTCCAGTGGGAAGCCCGCCCTTTACCAGACAGAGGGCTCAGAGGGAGCAATCCGCCTCCGCCGCCGCCCACTCCACTATTCTGCCCCTGCGAGCCACCGGACCCCGAGATGCGGACGGGAATCAGCCCCATCACTATTGGCCTTTCGCCACTAGTGACCTCTACAATTGGAAAGCTCAGAAGCCTAAGTTTTCCGAGAAACCGGCAGGGCTTATTGATTTATTACACTCTGTTCTTTTTACCCATCAGCCCACGTGGGACGATTGCCAGCAGCTTTTGCAGGTCCTGTTCACGACTGAAGAAAGAGAAAGAATCCTCAATGAGGCCCGAAAACTAGTTCCGGGGGCAGACGGGAATCCCACCACCAACCAGGCTCAGATAGATGCCTCCTTCCTCTTAACTCGGCCCCAGTGGGATTTCAACACAGCAGAAGGTAAGGAGAGGCTCCGGGTCTACCGCCAGACTCTAATGGGGGGTCTCCAAATGGCTGGTAGAAAGCCAACCAATTTGGCCAAGGTAGGAAATGCACAACAGGGAAAAGATGGACCTCCGGCTGCCTTTTTAGAACGGATCATGGAGGCATTCCGTACCTATACCCCCATGGATCCAGAGGCTCCGGAAAGCAAGGCAGCTGTTATCATGGCCTTCGTAAACCAATCGGCCATAGACATTAGGAGAAAATTACAGAAAATAGATAGACTAGGATAAAAAAGTCTGCAGGACTTACTGGTGGTAGCTGAAAAGGTATATAATAACGGGAGCCTCCTGAGGACAAGCAGGCTCGTGCCATGGTGGCTGCCAGCAGTAAGCAGACTCGAGACCTGACCAGAATACTACTAGCTACCACTGCTGACTTCCCCGAGGAACGAGACCGCCATCTCTGGCAGCAGGCAGACGACACAAGAAAAGGTAAAGGAACCACCGAGGGGGGGAAGCAGAGGCTGCAGAAGGATCAGTGCGCATACTGCAAGGAGATAGGGCATTGGGCCCGAGATTGTTCAAAAAGGGCTGGCAGGAAGGGAAGCAAGACTGATCGAGTAAAAGTCCTAGAGCTAGATGAACTAAGTGATTAGGGGAGTTGGGGTTCGGACCCTCTCCCCGAACCCAGGGTAACTCTTAAAGTGGAGGGGACCCTGTTGACTTCCTTGTCGACACCGGAGCACAACATTTGGTCCTTCGCACCCCACAAGGAAAACTAGCCAGCAAGAAGTCCTGGGTACGAGGGGCAACTGGTATGAGCCAGTATTCATGGACTACCTGAAGAACAGTAGATTTGGGAATGGGCCGGGTATCCCACTCCTTTATGGTAATACCAGAATGCCCCTACCCGCTGTTAGGATGGGACTTACTGACCAAGATTGGAGCTCAGATAACTTTCAGACAAGGGGGGCCTCAGGTCACCAATGGCAAGGGCCACCCCATCCAGGTCCTGACCATGAAACTGGAGGATGAATACCGCCTCCACTAGGAGGCGCTCCCGAGAGAGCCATCTGTCTACAAGAATTCCCCTCGGTTTGGGCAGAGACGGGGGGATGGGACTAGCCGCTCACAGGACCCCAGTCCTGGTAGACCTAAGCCAGGAGAGAGTCCGGTAAGGATCAAACAATACCCCATGTCTCAGGAGGCCCGGAAGGGGATCCAGCCACACATCCGGAGACTACGAAGCCTAGTCTGCCTGGAACACCCCCCTACTGCCAGTCAAAAAGCCTCACACAAATGACTACCGACCGGTACAAGACCTCCGGGAAGTAAATAAGAGGATCGCAGACATACACCCAACTGTTCCCAACCCATATACTCTCTTGAGCTCCTTGGCGCCCTCCAGGGTCTGGTATACTGTACTAGATTTAAAGGACACCTTCTTCAGTCTGCCGCTGGCACCCCAGAGCCAACCCTTGTTCGCCTTCAAGTGGTATGATCCAGAGGAGGGCTACAGTGGGCAACTCACCTGGACACGGCTACCTCAGGGATTCAAAAATTCACCCACCATCTTTGACGAGGCACTACACGAGGACCTGGGTGAGTACAGAAGGGAGCACCCTGGCCTCACCCTTCTACAGTACGTAGATGACATCCTGATTGCTGCCGACAAGGCCAAAGACTGTGAGCGAGGGACCCAGGACCTGCTGGATACCCTGGGGGCCTTAGGGTACCGGGCATCCACGAAGAAGGCTCAGATATGCAGGGAGAGGGTAAGTTACCTGGGATATATCCTGGAGGGCGGACAGCGGCGGTTATCAGATGCCAGAAAAGAAACTGTCCTAAAGATCCCTACTCCCACCTCCCGAAGAGAAGTGAGGGAATTCCTAGGATCAGCCGGCTACTGCCGCCTCTGGGTTCCAGGTTTTGCTGAGATCCTCAGGCCCCTATATGAAGCTACCAACGAGGGGAAAACATTTAAATGGACTGAAAAAAAAGAAACTGCCTTTAATCAGTTAAAAAAGGCCCTCCTAAGTGCCCCAGCACTGGGCCTACCAAACATTATGAAGCCCTTCCACCTCTTTGTAGACGAACATAAGGGAATAGCAAAAGGGGTTCTAACTCAAGCCTTAGGCCCCTGGAACCGCCCAGTGGCTTACCTGTCTAAGAAACTAGACCCAGTGCCTGCCGGCTGGCCGCCATGCCTAAGAATTATTGCAGCGACAGCACTCCTAGTCAAGGATGCAGACAAGCTGACCCTAGGACAGGAGATCTGGATCACGACTCCACACGCCATTGAAGGGGTCCTGAAACAGCCTCCTGATAGATGGATGAGCAACACACATGTGACTCATTACCAGAGCTTCCTACTCAACCCTCCAAGAGTGCGGTTCCACCCCAGTGCAGCCCTCAATCCTGCAACCCTGCTGCCCGACCCTGACCTAGGTGCTCCATTACATGACTGTGTGGGAATCCTGGAACAAGTACATGGATTCCGGACGGACCTGACCGACCGGCCCGTCCCTGATGCGGAGGCTACTTGGTTCACTGATGGCAGCAGCTTTGTGCGAGATGGACGCAGGAGGAGTTACAGCGGATCAAGAAACTCCCCATGGCCCAGGAGATAAAGGGATGGTGGTATACACCTAACAAGGAGCTCGTGCTGCCAGACCGGCTCGGAGTCTCAATATTAGAGCACATGCATCAGTCTACTCACATGGGGGCCTGAAAATTAAAAGACTTATTCCGACATGCCGGAATCAAGATTCACCAACAGGACACCAAAATAGAGCAAGTTGTATCTGCCTGCAAGACCTGCCAACTCACCAACACGAGAGCCACATCAAATAAAAAAGGAACCAGGCTCAGAGGCACCAGACCGGGAGTCCAATGGGAAGTCGACTTCACTGAAGTCAAACCAGGAAAGTTTGGTTATAAATATCTTTTAGTATTTACAGACACCTTCTCTGGCTGGGTGGAAGCATACCCAACCAAGCATGAAACGGCTCAGACGGTGGCTAAGAAGCTACTAGCAGACATCTTACCCAGGTATGGTTTTCCTGCCATGGTAGGATCAGACAGTGGACCAGCTTTTATCTCGCAGGTAACACAGGCAGTAGCCAAGGTGGTGGGGGCAAACTGGAAATTACATTGTGCTTATAGACCCCAGAGCTCAGCACAGGTATAAAGAATGAATAGAACCCTAAAAGAGACCCTTACCAAATTAACCATGGAGACTGGCGGGGACTGGGTGACTCTCCTACCTTACGCCCTTTACCATGTTAGAAACACTCCTTACACTCTGGGTTTTACTCCCTACCAGATCATGTTTGGCAGGCCACCTCCTGTTATTCCCAGCCTTCGAGCTGAACTTATTGCTGAGTTTAAAGATCAAGAACTTTTTCTTTCCTTGAGAGGGCTCCAGAGGGCGCACGAGGACATTTGGCCGCACCTCCATGCCATCTACGAGGCTGGCCCGACCCCGACACCTCATCAGTACAGGCCAGGAGACTGGGTCTACGTCAAGAGGCACCACCGAGAGACCCTCGAGCCATGCTGGAAGGGACCCTACATCGTGGTGTTGACAACCCCCACCGCTCTCAAAGTACACGGCATCACGACCTGAGTCCATCACACCCACGTTCGGCCAGTGGACCCCTCCTCGATCCAGAAGGACTTCATCACGCGATGGGCCATCAGTTGGGACCAACACAACCCGCTCAAGCTCAAGCTACAGCGCATTTGACCCACCTAATATTGGTAACTCTGTTAACTCTGACTTGTCATTGCTCATGCTGCCGGGAGTCCCCACGCCCCCCAAAACATCACCTGGCAGATCATAGACACCAGCTCGGGGACAATACTTAATCAGACCTCCCAGAGCCACTCCAGGGACACTTGGTTCCCAGAACTTTGCGTAAACCTCCAAACTCTGTTCCCCTTGTCACCATAAATGCAGCCGGTCCCATGATTGGGTCCCTAAGGTACATGACAAGGGGGGAATGAAAGGGCGGGCCTACGCCTGCCAACTCCATCTTGTTCTGTGTCCTTCACCTAGACCACGCCTCCTCCCCTTGAGTAACCTCCCGCTCACCCTTTCAAACTTCCTGATCAAAACACACCCAGAGACCTGCGTAACAGGACTCCGACCCTTCCCCAGCCAATCAGCTGAGGCCACAGCCATTACCTCACCAACTGCCCCTAGGCCCCAATAAAACCTTTGTCCTTTTGAAACTCACTCTCTCTCCCTGGTATCTCACCGCTGCGTCAGTGCAGGTAGGGGATTGAGCTCGAGCTAGCTCGAACAAAGGCTCTTTTGCTTTTGCATCGGACTCGGCTCCCTGGCGGTCTTTGGGGATCACGAATTCTGGGCATAACAACATGAGATGAGTAAATTGTTACAATGTCCTTACAACCCAAAGTGATCCATAGATTCAGTGACATATGAAAGTCTCAAAGCCATTATTTACAGAAATAGTAAAAACACTAAAATTCATTTGGAATCCTAAAATACCCCAAATAGCCAAGGCAATATTGAAGAAAAACAATAGAACAGGAGGCATCACACTCCATGGTTTAATATTTCAAAGGTATAACAATCAAAAGGGTAAAGTACACTCATAAAGCAATCATATGGCCAAGTGGAATAGAAGGGAGAGCCCAGAAAAATTCAAGCTTTTGTGGTCAACTGAGAAAATTTTTCTCCACATGCAAAAAAATGAAATTGGACCTGTATCTTCCACTATATACACCATCAAAAAAATGCCAGACAGATTACTAGAAGAAAAAATAAAAAGCTCATGGACATTTGTCTGGGTAATTATTTCTGGATATGACAGAAAAAGCAAAAATTTACCAGTAGGATTATATAAAACTAAAAAGCTTTTACACAATAAGGGAAACAAATGAAAAGACAGCTACCAAATGGGAGAAAATATTTCCAATCCATATATCTGATAAGGAGTTAATATCTAAACTATATGAGAAACTTAAAATTCTATAAGAAAAGAAAATTAAAAATGGTCAAGGGTCTCTGAATAGACATTTCTACCAAGAAAGTGCACCCCAGGAGACCCCTGCCTGCACCCACCTCGACTTCATGCACACCACCAGAGTGCCCCTGAACAGTGTTTTGGGAAACCCAGTTTGCACCCACTTTAGCCACTTGAAGGGCACCCTTCAATTAGAATTAAAGAATAACTGAAATTAAAAATGCACTAGAGGGAATTAACAGATTAGAGGATGCAGAAAAAATGGTTCAGTGATCTGAAAGACAGGTAATAGAAAGCATGCTAGCTGAACAGTAAAAAGAAAAAAAAATGAGGATAGGTTAAGGGATTTCTTGGATAACATCAAGTGAACAAACATTTGCATGATAGGGGTCCCAGAAGAAGAGAGTGAAAAGGACAGAAAACTTGTTTGAAAAAATAGCTAAAAAATTTCCTAACCTAGGGAAAGACACAGATATTTAAATTCAGGAAGTACAGAGTTCCAAACAAGATAAATCAAAGGAGGTCCACCAATAATAATTAAAATGTTAAAGATTAAAGAGGAAGCAACTAGTAACATGCAATACAAAACAAAACCTTATAAGGATATCAACTGATTTTTCAGCTGACCAAAAGGGAGTGGCATGATATATTCCAAAAAGGAAAAAGTCTACAACCAAGAATACTCAACCCACCAAGTTTATTCAGAATTGAAGGAGAGATTTAAAAATCCCATTAATATTTCTTATAAAGCTGGTTTAGTGGTGGACTCTTTTAACTTCTGTTTGTCTAAGAACCTCTAAGTGGAAAAGAAAAGGCCCTAACTAGCAGAAATTATGAAAGAAAAAAAAATCATGAGTAAAAGCAAACATATAGTAAATGTACTAGAGCAACCACTTTAAAGTTCGTATGAAAGATAAAAGACAAAAATAGAAAAAATATATTAAAAATTAGGAAAAGGACTCAAAAATAAAACTGTAAAATATGACATCATATACATAATATGGAGGAGGGTAAAAATGAAATTCTTATAAATGTGTTCAAACTTAAGTAATGGGCAACCTAATATAGATTGCTATATACTTAAGATGTTATATATCAACCTCATGCTAACCAGGAACCAAAAACCTATAATAGATTCAAAAAGAAAGAGAGGAAAAAAAGAAGGAACAGAGAAGAACTGAAAAAAAAAATAGCAGAAAAGTGTAAATGGTCTAAATGTTCTAAAAGACATAGGTTGAGAGAATGAATTAAAAAATAAGACCCATCTATATGCTGCCCACAAAAGACTCATCTAACTCCTAAAGACACATGCATACTGAAAGTGAAGGGATGGAAAAAGATACTCCATGCAAATGTAAACAAACAAAAGCCAGGGTGACAATACTTCTATCAGACAAAATAGCCTTTAAAGCAAAAAATATAAAAAGAGACAACACAATAGGGGGATTAATCCAACAAAAGGGTATAGTAATTGTAAATATCTATGTACACAACATTATAGCATCTAAGTACACAAAACAAATATTAACAGACATAAAAAGGAGAAATTGACAGCAATACATTTTGTGAAACAGACTAATGCCATCCTGGACAAATCTGCCATGATAATTTCTTTGTGACCTGAAGCCTTCTTGAGCAGGGCTCTGCCCCTCATATTATTTCTTTTTCCTTTTGTTAACCGTACCCTTAAGTGCGCCCTTAGGGTGTATTGTCCTTGCTCTGATAGGTGAGGGGACTATAACACACAACTGTTCTCAAACATTCTTTTCCTGAGTGGTCTCCCAGTATCTACTCCCCATCCTCCAGAGCTATAAAAGTAGATAGTTTGGGAGGTAGTTTGCAGAGACCTACTTGTTGTTTCAAGGCCACCTAAGACACACTTCTAGTGAAAGTCCCCCTAGTAAAACCATTTCTTATTAAGCTGGACTTGTTGGCTTTTATTTTTGGTCTTACAGCTCTTTCATCCTTTGGAGGTCATTTTGCATATACTTCCCTTTCACAGAACATGCATTAATAGTAGGAAACTTTAATACTCCACCTGCATCAATGGATAGAATATACAGGAATAAAATCAAGAAGGAAACAGTGGCTTTGAATGACACATTAGACCACGTGGACTTAACAGATTTATATAGATCATTTCATCCACAAAACCCAGAATACATTTTTTTCTTTAGGTGCGCAAGGAACATTCTCCAGGACACATTACATGTTAAGCCACAAAACAAGTCTCAATACATTTAAGAAGACTGAAATCATATCAAGCATCTTTTCCAACCAGAATGGTATAAACTGAAAATCAATTACAAAATAAAAGCTAGAAAGAATACAAATAATATGGATGCTAAACAACATTGTCCTAAACAACCAATGAGTCAATAAATAAAAAGAGGAAATTTAGAAAAAAAAATATATGGAAACTGAAAATGAAAACAGAAAGTTCCAAAATCTTTCGAATACAGTTAAAGCAGTCCTAAGAGGGAAATTTATATCAACACAGGCCTACTTCAGGAAACAAAAAATCTCAAATAGTCTAGCTTTATACCCAAAGGAGCTAGAAAAAGAACACACAAAGCCTCTAGTAGAAGGAAGGAAATAATAAAGATCAGAGCAAAAACAAATAAGAGACAAAAAGATCAACGAAACCAAGAGGTGGTTCTTTGAAAAGATAACTGCTAAAGGTTTGTGAATGCTTATCCAAAAGAAAAAAAAGGGAACTCAAAATCAAAAATGGAAGAGCAGTAACAACTGACATTACAGAGACTACTACAAAAAACTATAGGATAACAAGTAGAACAACCTAGAAGAAACGGATAAATTCTTAGAAACACGTTCTTCTAAACCTGAAGCAAGAAGAAATAGAAAATCTGAACAAATTGCTACCAATGAATTGAATAGTTAAAAAACAAATAAAGAAACAAAAAACCTCTCCTAAAACAAAAGTGCAGGACCAGATGGATTCATGGGTAAATTCTATAAAACATTTAAAAGAGAATTAATGGCTAGTGTCCTCAAACTGTTCCAAAAAAATAGAAGAGGGGGGAAAAAGCTTCTAAATACATTCTACGGACCCAACATTATCCTGATACCAAAACTAGACAAATACTATGAAAAAAGAAACTACCAGAAAATATCCCTAATGGACACAGATGCAAAAATCCTCAAAAAAATATTAGGAAACTGCATTCAACAATACATTGAAAGGATCATTCACCACAATCAAGTAGGATTTATTCCAGGAATGCAAGAACATTTCAATATCCACAAGTTAATCAACATGATACATTAAAGAATAAAAATATGATATCAATAGAGGCAGAAAAAGCATTTAACAAAATTCAGCATCAGTTCACTATAAAAAAATTCTCAAATGGGTTTAGAGGGATTATATCTCAACATAGTAAAGACCATATCTGACAAACCCATAGCTATCATCATAATAATGAAAAACAGCTTTTCCTCTAAGATCAGAAACAAGACAAAAACATATATTCTTGCCATTGGTATTCAACATAGTCCTGGAAGTCCTAACTGCAGCAATCAAACAAGAAAAAGAAATGAAAGGCATCCAAACTGGTAAGGAAGAAGTAAAACTGTCACTATTCATAAATGACATGATACTAAAATCCTAAAGACTCCATCAAAAAACTATTATAAGTAATAAATAAATTTAATAAAGTTACAGGATGCAAAATTAATATACAGAAATTGGTTGAGTTCCTATATATTAATAACAAAGCAGCATAAAGAGAAACTAATAAAACACTTCATTTATATTATAACAAAAAGCACAAAATACCAGGAATAAACTTAACCAAGGAGGTGAAAGACCTCTACTCTGAAAACTATAAAACACTGATGAAAGAAATTAAAGGTGACATAAATATACCATGCTCATGGGTTGGAAGAATTAATATTGCTAAAATGTCCATACTACCCAAAGTAATCTGCAAATTCAATGCAATCTCTATCAAAATACCAGCAACACTTTTCACAGAACTAGAACAAATAACACTAAAATTTGTTTGGAACCAGAAAAGACCTTGAATTGAAAAAAACAATCTTGATAAAGAACAAAAAGATGGAGGAGGTATCACAATCCCAGATTTAAAGATACATTACAAAGCAATAATCAAAAACTATGGTATTGGCATAAAAATAGACCTATAGTTAAATGGAACAGATTAGAGATACCATAAATAAATCTGCACTTATAGGATTACTTGATGACAGGTCGGTCAAAAATATACAGTGAGGAAAGGTAGTATTTTCAATAAATCGTTATGGGAAAACTGGACAGCTACATGCAAAAGAATGAAACTGGCCACTTTCTTATACCATACACAAAAATAAACTCAAAGTAGATTAAGGACATAATGTGAAACCTGAAACCATAAAAATCCTAAAAGAAAATATAGGCAGTAATCTTTTATATAGGCCCTAGCAACATGTTTATGGATATGTCAACAAAGGCAAGAAAAATTAAGCAAAAACAAACTTTTGGTACTACATCAAAATAAAAAGCTTTTGCACAGTGATGGAAGCCATCAAAATGACAAAGGAGCAACCTACTGAATGGGAAATGTTTTTGCAAAGGATATATCCAATAAGACATTAGTATCTATCATATATAAAGAACTTGTACAACTCAAAAAAACGCCAATTTAAAAAAATAGGTAGAGGACCTGAGTAGACATTTTTCCAAGAAACACATACAGATGGCCAATAGACATATGAAAAGATGATCAACATCACCTCCATCAGGGAAATGCAAATCAAAACCACAATGAGAGGTCATCTACACTTCTTAGAATGGCCAAAATTAAAAAGACAAGAAATAAAAAGCATTGGCTAGGATGTGGAGAAAAGAAAACCCTTGTACCATGTTGGTGGGAATGTAACTTGGTGAAGCCACTGTGGAAAATAGTATGGAGGTTCCTCAAAAAAATAAATAAAGACCATATGATTCAGTAATTCTATTATTAGGTATGTACTCAAAGAAAAAAAATAATTCAAAGCGATACATGCACCCCAAGTTTATTACAGAATTATTTACAATAACCAAAATATGGAAGGAATCTGTGCATTGATTGATGAATGGATAAAGAAGTGGTATTCACACACACACAATGGAATGTTACTCAGCTTTTAGAAATATGAGATCTCACAGTTTGCAATAACATGGGTGAACCTTGAAAGTAATAAGTCAAATAAGTTGGAGATAGACAAATACTATATGATTTTACTTACAGAATCTAAAAAGCAAAACAAAAGAACAAAGAAACAGACCTATAAATACAGAGAACAAACTGGTACTTGCCAGAGGGGAGGAGGTAGATAAAATGTGTGAAGGGGGATGGGAGGTACTGGCTTCTAGTTTTGGAATGAATAAGTCACATGCATGAAAGGTACATAATAAGGATGTAGTCAATGGTATTGTAATAGCACTATATGGTGACAATAGTAGCTACACTTGTGAGAACATTATAATATATAGAGTTGTTGAATCACTCTGTTGTATACTGGAAATTAGTGTAACATGTGTGTCAACTATCCACAATAAAAAAATAAATCATTAGGATCTGATCTCTCTCTCTCTCTTTCTCTCTCTCTCACACACACACACACACACACACACACACACACACACAAAGCATATACACTTGCTGAAATAAACATGCATTTAAAAAAACAAGAAATCCTCTGTATGTTAACTAACTTGAAAAAAAAAATCAAACAAATTCATGTTATCCTGCCATTGGGGTAACATGAATAAGCCTGAAGGATATTAGGCTAAGTGAAATGAGCCAGACACAGAAAGACATATACTATATCTTTCCACTTACGTGTGCAATCTAAAATAATCAAGCTCATAGAAATACAGTCAAATGGTGGTTGTCAGATGTGAGGTGGGAGAGAGAAGTAAAGGGCGTTGGTCAAAGGATGATATGTTTTTATTTATCCAAGATGACTAAGTTCTGGAGATCTAATGTACTATATGACTGATAACAATGCTGTATTATATACTTGAAATTTGCTTAAAGAATGTGTTCTCATCCCAAGAAATATGCAGATAACTCTGTGAAATGATGGATAAGATAATTACCTTGTGTTATTTCATAATGTGCCTATATGGCAAACTATCAGGTTGTATACTTTAAATTTTAATTTAAGTATGAATAAGTATCATAGGGGGTGAAAAATAGTTTCAACCAATAAAAGTGACCAAAATGATCAAAACTTGAAAATTCATAACATATCTAAAGAGATAATATATAATTTTTAAGTTGAATTTGGTAAAGTGAAGGTGGGAGAGATGTTTCACCACAAAGCACATAACAGAATAATTATAGATTCTGATTTGGCAGTTGTTGTGCAAGCAATGTTTTAGAGGAAGCTGCCATAGCTACCAGATTCATGTATGGCTATCCTATTAGTGTGACTATTCTTAAAGAAGAAATGGATGAAAAGTAGTTACACTAAATAGATATTAATGAATTTGATTAATATCTATCTATCTATCTATATATATATAGTTACATATTTTTATTTGAAATGTTTTTAGCTTGAAAGTAGACTACTACAGTGTTTGATTCTGGCTCATCTACTAGGTCTGGTGAACTCAACCATTTTTTTCTGTTAGCAGAGAACAGGTAGAACCAACCCTACTACTAGTTACTACTTGCCCCTTGATTTTCTCCCAAGAGCATCCCAGACTCTACTTGTCCAAATTTGAAATAACAATCATTTTGCTACCCACAGTCCTTCTATCAGAGATATTGTTTCTAACTTCCACTTTGACACTTGTAGAGATGCTTCAGAATCATTCTTGACTCCTCCCTTTAACTTAACCTTTACTTGTGTAACCAAATCTAAAATCTTTCCATTTTTACCTTCTAGACACTTATTTATACATCACTTCTTTCAAACATAATATTGCAACAGCTCTGCAATTGGTAGTCTGATAACCTTTTGGCACTTTCAAATCCCATACATTTCCTGAGATCTCCAAAATAAATATTTTATTAATTTTCCTAAATCTACAAGGGGCCTCTTACCTACAAAAAATCTAAGGCCTCTCTTGTAACTATCTTTTTACCTCTTCTCCCGACCACCTTTCCAAATAACAGTAACAAGGAAAGCTTCGTGGTGTAGATCTCAAATACAAAGCCACCCAAAGCCAGATTATCTGATTCAAAAACTATGTATAACTTTTACTGTGGCTAATGTACACATGCACATACACACGTCAATTACATTTGAGATTTATTGACTATCAATCGGCTATATGGTTTTACTGATTACAAAGCTATAAAGGATGAAAATAGTAGTCCCTAATTCAAAAGATTATAAGAATTAAATTATGTACTATATAAAAATTCTATGAAGCATTCAATAAATATTAACTATAATCATATTTATTGATCAACTTGTATGTCCCAATCATTGAAATGAGAATATCATGTGAGTTCAATCTCCTGTTACGTTCCAAGATTCTGGGTTAATTCTACAAGAAGTCATTTTATATAGGTTAAAGGATAGATTTTTTTTTTTTTAAGAATAATAGTCATGAGATTAATTGATGGGCTTGAAAACAACATAGTAGACAGCAGAGAATCTATTGCTGCAGAGATCAACAAACTGAAAAATAGTCATACTAAATTTAAAAATGCTGTAAATGAGGTGCAAAATAAACTAGAGGCAGGGATAGTGAGGATTGAAGAGGCAGAGGGGAAAATAGGTGAAATAGAAGATAAATTATGGAAAAAGATGAAGCTGAGAAAAAGAGGGATAAAAAAATTCTGGATCATGAGGGGAGAATTAGAGAACTAAGTGATTCAATGAAATGGAACAAGATCCGTATCATAGGAGTTCCAGCAGAAGAAGAGAGAGAGAAACGGTCTGAAGGTATACTTGAGCAATCATAGCCAAGAACTCCCCCAATCTGGGGTAGGAAACTGACATTGAAATTCAGGAGGCACAGAGAACTCCCTTCAGACATAACTTGAATTGACCTTCTACACGACATGTCATAGTGAAACTGGCAAAATATAAAGATAAAGAGGGAATTCTGAAAGCAGCTAGGGATAAATAGGCGTTAACCTACAAAGGTAGACACATAAGGGTAGTAGCAGATCTATCTACCGAAATGTGGCAGGCCATAAAGGAGTGGCAAGAAATTTTCAATGTGATGAATAGGAAAAATATGCAGCCAAGAATTCTTTTTTTTTTTCAATATATAAAATTTATTGTGAAATTGGTTTCCATACAACACCCAATGCTCATCCCAAAAGGTGCCCTCCTCAATACCCATCACCCAACATCCCCTCCCTCCCACCCCCCATCAACCCTCAACCCTCAGTTTGTTCTCAGTTTTTACGAGTCTCTTATGCTTTGGCTCTCTACCACTCTAACCTCTTTTTTTTTTTTTTTTCCTTCCCCTCCCCCTGGGTTTCTGTTAAGTTTCTCAGGATCCATATAAAAGTGAACACATATGGTATCTGTCTTTCTCTGTATGGCTTATTTCACTTAGCATTACACTCTCCAGTTCCATCCACGTTGCTACAAAGGACCATATTTCAGTTTTTCTCATTGCCACGTAGTACTTCCTTGTGTATATAACCACAATTTCTTTATCCATTCATCAGTTGATGGACATTTAGGCTCTTGCCATAATTTGGCTTTTGTTGAGAGTGCTGCTATAAACATTGGGGTACAAGTGCCCCTATGCATCAGTACTCCTGTATCCCTTGGGTAAATTCCTAGCAGTGCTATTGCTGGGTCATAGGGTAGGTCTATTTTTAATTTTTTGAGGAACCTCCACACTGTTTTCCAGAGTGGCTATACCAGTTTGCATTCCCACCTACAGTGCAAGAGGGTTCCTGTTTCTCCAAATCCTCTCCAGCATCTACAGTCTCCTGATTTGTTCATTTTGGCAACTCTGGCATGAGATGATATCTCAGTGTGGTTTTGATTTGTATTTCCCTGATGAGGAGCTTCTGTCCAGTTCTCCCAGCACCATTTGTTAAAGAGACTGTCTTTTTTCCGTTGGATGTTCTTTCCTGCTTTGTCAAAGATTAGTTGGCCGTACATTTGTGGGTCTAGTTCTGGGGTTTCCATTCTATTCCATTGGTCTATAATCTGTTTTTATGCCAATACCATGCTGTCTTGATGATTACAGCTTTGTAGTAGAGACTAAAGTCTGGGATTGTGATGCCTCCTGCTTTGGTCTTCTTCAAAATTACTTTGGCTATTCGGGGCCTTTTGTGGTTCCATATGAATTTTAGGATTGCTTGTTCTAGTTTCGAGAAGAATGCTGGTGCAATTTTGATTGGTATTGCATTGAATGTGTAGATAGCTTTGGGTAGTATTGACATTTGGACAATATTTATTCTTCCAATTGATGAGCACGGAACATTTTTCCATTTCTTTATATCTTCTTCAATTTCCTTCATAAGCTTTCTATAGTTTTCGGCATACAGACCTTTTACATCTTTGGTTAGATTTATCCCTAGGTATTTTATGCTTCTTGGTGCAATTGTCAATGGGATCAGTTTCTTTATTTGTCTTTCTGTTGCTTCATTATTAGTGTATAACAATGCAACTGATTTCTGTACATTGATTTTGTATCCTGCAACTTTGCTGAATTCATGTATCAGTTCTAGCAGACTTTTGGTGGAGTCTATCGGATTTTCCATGTATAATATCATGTCATCTGCAAAAAGTGAAAGCTTAACTTCATCTTTGCCAATTTTGATGCCTTTGATATCCTTTTGTTGTCTGATTGCTGATGCTAGAACTTCCAACACTATGTTAAACAACAGCGGTGAGAGTGGACATCCCTGTCGTGTTCCTGATCTCAGGGGAAAGCTCTCAGTTTTACCCCATTGAGGATGATGTTAGCTGTGGGCTTTTCATAAATGGCTTTTATGATCTTTAAGTATGTTCCTTCTATCCCGACTTTCTCGAGTGTTTTTATTAAGAAAGGATCCTGGATTTTGTCAGTGGTCTTTTCTGCATCGATTGACAGGATCATATGGTTCTTATCTTTTCTTTTATTAATGTGATGTATCACGTTGATTGATTTGCAAATGTTGAACCAGCCCTGCATCCCATGAATGAATCCCACTTGACTGTGGTGAATAATTCTTTTTATATGCTGTTGAATTCAATTTGCTAGTATCTTATTGAGAATTTTTGCATCCATATTCATCAGGGATATTGGCCTGTAATTCTCTTTTTTTACTGGGTCTCTGTCTGGTTTAGGAATCAAAGTAATACTGGCTTCATAGAATGAGTCTGGACGTTTTCCTTCCCTTTCTATTTCTTGGAATAGCTTGAGAAAGATAGGTATTATCTCTGCTTTAAACGTCTCGTAGAACTCCCCTGGGAAGCCATCTGGTCCTGGACTCTTACTTGTTGGGAGATTTTTGATAACTGATTCAATTTTCTTCGCTGGCTATGGATCTGTTCAAGCTTTCTATTTCCTCCTGATTGAGTTTTGGAAGCATGTGGGTGTTTAAGAATTTTTCCATTTCTTCCAGATTGTAGTTTGTTGGCATATAATTTTTCATAGTATTCCCTGATAATTGCTTGTATCTCTGAGGGATTGGTTGTAATAATTCCATTTCCAATCATGATTTTATCTATTTGAGTCATCTCCCTTTTCTTTTTGACAAGCCTGGCTAGAGGTTTGTCAATTTTGTTTATTTTTTCATAAAAACAACTCTTGGTTCGTTGATCTGCTCTACAGTTTTTTTAGACTCTATATTGTTTATTTCTGCTCTGATCTTTGTTATTTCTCTTCTTCTGCTGGGTTTAGGCTGCCTTTGCTGTTCTGCTTCTATATCCTTAAGATGTGCTGTTAGATTTTGTATTTGGGATTTTTCTTGTTTCTTGAGATTGGCCTGGATTGCAATGTATTTTCCTCTCAGAACTGCCTTTGCTGCATACCAAAGCGTTTGGATTGTTGTATTTTCATTTTCACTTGTTTTCATATATTTTTTAATTTCTTCTCTAATTGCCTGGTTGACCCACTCATTCTTTAGTAGGGTGTTCTTTGACCTCCATGCTTTTGGAGGTTTTTCAGACTTTCCTGTGGTTGATTTCAAGCTTCACAGCATTGTGGTCTGAAAGTATGCATGGTATGATTTCAATTATTGTATACTTATGAAGGGCTGTTTTGTGACCCAGTATGTGATCTCTCTTGGAGAATGTTTCATGTGCACTCGAGAAGAAAGTATATTCTGCTGCTTTGGGATGCAGAGTTCTAAATGTATCTGTCAGGTCCATCTGATGCAATGTCTCATTCAGGGCCCTTGTTTCTTTATTGACTGTGTGTCTAGATGATCTATCCATTTCTGTAAGTGGAGTGTTAAAGTCCCCTGCAATTACCACATTCTTATCCATAAGGTTGCTTATGTTTGTGAGTAATTGTTTTACATATTTGGGGGCTCCGGTATTCGGCGCATAGACATTTATAATTGTTAGCTCTTCCTGATGGATAGACCCTGTGATTATTATATAATGCCCTTCTTCATCTCTTGTTACAGCCTTTAATTTAAAGTCTAGTTTGTCTGATATAAGTATGGCTACTCCAGCTTTCTTTTGGCTTCCAGTAGCATGATAAATAGTTCTCCATCCCTTCACTCTCAATCTTTAGGTGTCCTCAGGTCTAAAATGAGTCTCTTGTAGACAGCAAATAGATGGGTCTTTTTTTTTTTTATCCATTCTGATACCCTATGTCTTTTGGTTGGCACATTTAGTCCATTTACATTCAGTGTTATTATAGACAGATATGGGTTTAGAGTCATTGTGATGTCTGTAGGTTTCATGCTTGTAGTGATGTCTCTGGTACTTTGTCTCACAGGATCCCCCTTAGGATCTCTTGTAGGGCTGGTTTAGTGGTGACGAATTCCTTCAATTTTTGTTTGTTTGGGAAGACCTTTACCTCTCCTATTCTGAATTACAGACTTAACTGGATAAAGGATTCTCGGCTGCATATTTTTCCTGTTCATCACATTGAAGATCTCTTGCCATTCCTTTCTGGCCTGCCAAGTTTCAGTAGAGAGATCGGTCATGAGTCTCATAGGTCTCCCTTTATATGTTAGAGCATGTTTATCTCTAGCTGCTTTCAGAATTTTCTCTGTATCCTTGTATTTTTCCAGTTTCACTATGATATGTCGTGCCGAAGATCGATTCAAGTTACGTCTGAAGGGAGTTCTCTGTGCCTCTTGGATTTCAATGCCTTTTTCCTTCCCCAGATCCGGGAACTTCTCAGCTATTATTTCTTCAAGTACACCTTCAGCACCTTTCCCTCTCTCTTCCTCCTCTGGAATACCAATTATGCGTAGATTATTTCTCTTTAGTGCATCACATAGTTCTCTAATTTTCCCATTATACTCCTGGATTTTTTTATCTCTCCTTTTCTCAGCTTCTTCTTTTTCCATAATTTTATCTTCTGGTTCACCTATTGTCTCCTCTGCCTCTTCAATCTGAGCCGTGGTTGTCTCCATTTTATTTTGCAGATCATTAATAGCACTTTTTAGCTCCTTCTAGCTGTTCCTTAGTCCCTTGATCCCTGTAACAATAGATTCTCTGCTGTCCTTTATACTGTTTTCAAGCCCAGCAATTAATTTTGTGACTATTATTCTAAATTCACTTTCTGTTATATTGTTTAAATCGTTTTTGATCAGTTCGTTAGCTGTCATTATTTCTGGGACTTTTTTTTGAGGGGTATTCTTCCGTTTCGTCATTTTGGATAGTCCCTGGAGTGGTGCAGAACTGCGGGGCACTTCCCCTGTGCTGTCTTGATCAAGTTGCGTTGGTGGGCAGGGCCACAGTCAGATCTGATGTCTGCCCCCCGCCCACCGCTGGGGACACAGTCAGACTGGTGTGTGCCTTCTCTTTCCCTTTCCTAGGGGCAGGATTCACTGTGCAGTGGCGTGGCCTGTCTGGGCTACTTGCACACTGCCAGGCTTGTGGTGCTGGGGATCTGGCGTATTAGCTGGGGTGGATTGTCAAGGTGCACAGGGGCGGGAGGGGCAGGCTCAGCTCACTTATCCTTCAGATATCCACTTCGGGAGGGGCCCTGAGGCACCGGGAGGGAGTCAGACACGCCGGAGGGATGGATCCGCAGAAGCACAATGTTGGGTGTTTGCGAGGTGCCAGCAAGTTCCCTGGCAGGAACTGGTTCCCTTTGGGATTTTGGCTGGGGAATGGGTGAGAGAGATGGCGCTGGTGAGCACCTTTGTTCCCTGCCATGCTGTGCTCTGTTGTCTGGGGCTCAACAAGTCTCCCTCCAGTTATCCTCCTGCCCCCCCCACTCCCGTTTTCCGAGCAGAGCTGTTAACTTATAACCTTCCAGATGTTAAGTCCTGCTTGCTGTCAGAACACACTCTGTCTGGCCCCTCCGCTTTGCCAGCCAGACTTGGGGGCTCTGCTTTGCTGGCGGGTTGCCCCTCTGCCCCGGCTCCCTCCTGCCAGTCCGTGTAGCACGCACTGCCTCTCTGCCCTTCTACCGTCTTCCGTGGACCTCTCGTCTATACTTGCCTCCAGAGAATCCGGTCTGCTAGTCTTCTGGCAATTTTCTGGGTTATTCAGGCAGGTGTGGGTGGAATCTAAGTGATCTGCAGGACGCAGTGAGCTCTGTGTCCTGCTACACCGCCATCTTCCCAGAAGCCCCCTCTGGAAAGTGTCCATCCAAGAATTCTTCATCCAGAAACTTTTCATTCAGAATAGAAGGAGAGATAAAGGTTTTCCCAAACAAAAACTAAAGGAATTCATCACCACTAAAGAAGCCCTACAAGAGATCCTAAGGGGGACTCTGTGAGTGAAATGTTGCAAGGACCACAAAAGACAGAGACATCACTACAAGTGTGAAACCTACAGACAGTACAATGACTCTAAACCCATATCTTTTAATAGTAACACTGAATGTAAATGGACTAAATTCTCCAATCAAAAGACATAGGGTATCAGAATGGATAGAGAAAAAAAGACCCATCTTTGCTATCTAAAAGAGACTCATTTTAGACTTGAGGACACCTTCAGATTGAAAATGAGGGGATGGAGAACAATCTATCATGCTACTGGAAGTCAAAAGAAAGCTGGAGTAGCCATACTTCTATCAGACAAACTACATTATAAACTAAAGGGTATAACAAGAGATGAAGAAGGACATTATATAATAATAACAGGGTCTATCCCTCAAGAAGAGCTAACAATTATAAATGTCTGTGCACCAAATTAGAAAGCACCCAAATATATAAAACAATCACAAACATAGCAGTCCTATTGGTAAGAATGTGGTAATTGCAAGGTTCTTTAATACTTTACTTACAACAACGGACAGATTATCTAGACAGAAAATCAATAAAGAAACAATCACCTTGAATGATACACTGGACCAGATGGACTTGACAGATATATTTAGAACTTCTTATCCTAAAGCAGCAGAATATACTTTCTTCTCAAGTGCACATGGAACATTCCAAGGTAGATCACATGCTGGGACACAAAACAGCCCTCAGTAAATATAACAGAATTGAGACCATACCATGCACACTTTCAAAACACAATGCTATGAAACTTGATCAACCACAAGAAAAATTTGGAAAACTTCCAAATTCATGGAGGTTAAAGAGCATCCTACTAAAGAATGAATGGGTCAACCAGGCAATTAAATAATAAATTAAAAAAATATGGAAACAAATGAAAATGAAAACAAAGCAATCCAAACCCTTTGGGATACAGCAAAGGCTGTCCTAAGAGGAAAATACATTGCAATCCAGGCCTATTTCAAGAAACAAGAAAAATCCCAAATACAAAATCTAACAGCACACCTAAAGGAAATAGAAGCAGAACAAAGAAAACCCAAATCCAGCAGAAGAGAAATAATAAGTATTAGAGCAGAAACAATATAGAATAAAAAAAAAAAGTAGAACAGATCAATGAAATCGAGGTTTTTTTGACAAAATAAACAAAATTGATAACCCCCCTACCCAGACATCTCAAAAAGAAAAGAGAGAGGACCCAAATAGATAACATCAAGAATGAAAATGGAATTATCACAACCAATCCCTCAGAAATACAGGCAATTATCAGGGAATACTATGAAAAATTGTATGCCAACAAACTGGGCAACATGGAAGAAATGGACAAATTCCTACACACCCACACACTACTAAAATTCAAACGGGAAGAAATAGAAAATTTGAGCAGATCGATAACTAGTGAAGAAATTGAATCAGTTATCAAAAATCTCCCAACAAATAAGAGTCCTGGACTAGACAGTTTCCCTGGAGAATTCTACTATACATTTAAAGCAGAGTTAATACGTATCCTCAAGGTTTTCCAAAAAATAGAAATGGAAGGAAAACTTCTGGACTCCTTCTATGAAGCAGCATTACCTTGATTCTCACACCAGAGAAAGACCCCACACAAACGGAGAATTATAGGCCAACATCCCTGATGAACACGGATGCAAAATTTCTCAACAAGATACTAGCAAATCAAATTCAACACAATATAAAAAGAGTTATTCACCATGTTCAAGTGGGACTCATTCCTGGGCCGTAGGGCTGGTTCAATATTCGCAAATCAAATGTGATACATAACATAAAAGAAAGCATAAGAATCATATTATCCTGTCAACTGATGCAGAAAAAGCATTTGACAAAATACAGCATCCTTTCTTAATAAAAACCCTCAAGAGAGTGGGGATAGAAAGAACATACTTCACAAAGGAACATACTTCAAAAAGAAACATAACATCATAAAAGCCATATGTGAAAAGCCCACAGCTAATATCATCCTCAATAGGGAAAAATTGAGAGCATTCCCCCCAAGATCGAGAACACAACTGGGATATCCACTTTAACCACTATTGTTTAACAAAGTGTTGGAAATCCTAGCCTCAGCAATCAGACAACCAAATGAAATAAAAGGCATCACAATGGGCAAAGAAGTCAAACTTTCACTTTTTACAGACTACATGATACTCTACATGGAAAACCTCAAAGCCTCCACCAAAAGACTGCTAGAACTGATATATGAATTCAGCAAAGTTGCAGGGTACAAAATCAATGTACAGAAATTGGTTACATTTTTATACACCAATAATAAAGCAACAGAAAGAGAATTAAAGAAACTGATCCCATTTACAATTGTACCAAGAACCATAAAATACCTAGGAATAAATCTAACCAAAGATGTAAAAGATCTATGTGTTGAAAATTATAAAAAGCTTATGAAGGCAATTGAAGAAGACACAAAGAAATGGAAAAATATTCCATGCTCATGGATTGGAAGAATAAATATTATTAAAATGTCAATACTACCCAGAGCAATCTACACATTCAATGTAATCCCTATTAAAATTGCACTGGCATTCTTCTCAAAGCTAGAACAAGCAATCCTAAAATTTCTATGGAAACACACACACACACACACACACACACACACACACACAAAATACCCGAATAGCTAAGTAATATTGAAGAAGTAAACCAACATGGGAGGCATCACAATCCCAGACTTCAGTCTCTATTACAAAACTGTAATCATCAAGATAGTATGGTACTGCCACAAAAACAGACACATAGACCAATGGAATAGGATAGAGAACCTAGAATTGGACCCACAAATATATGGCCAACTAATCTTTGGCAAAGCAGGAAGGAATATCCAGTGGAAAAAAGAGTCTCTAACAAATGGTGCTGGGAGAACTGGACGGCAACATGCAGAAGAATGAAACTAGACCACTTTCTTACACCATACACAAAAATAAACTCAAAATGGATGAAAGACCTGAATGTGAGACAGGAAACCATCAAAAGCCTAGAGGAGAAAGCAGGCAACAACCTCTTTGACCTCAGCTGCAGCAATTTCTTGCTCAACACATCTACAAAGGCAAGGGATCTAAAAGCAAAATGAACTTTTGGGACCTCATCAAGATTAAAAGCTTCTGCACTGAAAAGGAAACAATCAACACGACTAAAAAGCAACTGATGGAATGGGAAAAGATATTTGCAAATGACATAGCAGATAAAGGGTTTGTATCCACAATCTATAAAGAACTTACCAAACTCAATACCCGATAAACAAACAATCCAGTGCAGAAATGGGCAGATGACTTGAATAGACTCTTTTCCAAACAAGACATACAGATGGCCAACAGAAACATGAAAAGATGCTCAATGTCACTCATCATCAGGGAAATACAAATCAAAGCCACACTGAGATACCATCTCACACTGGTCAGAGTGGCTAAAATGAACAAATCAGGAAACTTCAGATGCTGGTGAGAATGCGGACAAAGGGGACTCTCTTGCACTGTTGGTAGGAATGCAAACTGGTTCAGCCGCTTTAGTAAACAGTGTAGAGGTTCCTCAAAAAATTAAAAATAGAACTACCCTATGACCCAGCAATAGCACTACTAGAAATTTATCCAGAGGATACAGGAGTGCTAATGCATAGGGACACTTGTACCCCAATGTTTAAAGCAGTGCTTGCAAAAATAGCCAAATAATGGAAAGAGCCTAAATGTCCATCAACTGATGAATGGATAAAGATGTCGTTTATATATACAATGGAATACTACCTGTCAATGAGAAAGAATGAAATCATGCCATTTGTAGCAATGTGGATGGAACTGGAAGGTATTATGCTGAGTGAAATAAGTCAGTCAGAGAAGGACAGATATCATACGTTTTCACTCATATGTGGATCTTGAGAAACTTAACAGAAAACCATGGTGGGGGAAGGGAAGGGGAAAATAGTTACAAACAGAGAGGGAGGGAGGCAAACCACAAGAGACTCTTAAATACAGAGAACAAATTGAGGGTGGACAGGGGGTTGGGGAAAGGGGAAAGTGGGTGATGACCATTGAGGAAGGCACTTAATGGGATAAGCACTGGATATTGTTGCGTGTAAGCCAATCTGACAATAAATTATATTAAAAAATTTAACAGGAATCAATGCAAAGAGGTTAGAAACATGAAAAGTCAAAGAACTATAATAGTAGCAAAGAATCATAAGTTTCCAGTAACTGCAAAGAAATAGATTTGAATTATCTGAAAATGAATTAAAACTAATAATTTTAAGGAAGATAGATTCAAGAGAATGCAGACAGCTCATAGAACTCAGAGACTTAATACATGGACAAACCAAGAAGTTTACCCAAGAGATCGAAATCCTAAAGTACCAAACAGAATTTCTGTAGGTGAAATGAAAACAGCAACAGAAAGCTTCAATAGCAGGCTTAATCAGGCAGAAGAATCAGTGAACTTGAATACAGATCTCTTGATATTATCCAGTCAGAGGAGAATAAAGAAAATGAAAAAGAGGGAAAAAGTCTATGTGAGTTATGGGACACCATCAAGTAAAACAATATCACATTATGAGTGTCAGGAGAAAAGGAGAAAGAGAGAGAAACTGTAAAGAAATAATGGCTGAAAAATTCACAAATCTGGGGAGAGAGATAGCCATTTACATACACAAATCTCAAAGATCTCTGAACAGATTCAACCCAAATGATCAGTGAAACATCATGTCAATCTCAAGACATGGCACAAAAGCAGTAGTTGGAAAAGCACCTGGGTGTAACTGAAAGAGATTTATTTACTGATCTTAGACCTGAGCTGGAAAAGTGGAGATCTTCAGATCTTTTGCAAAAAAGTTCTGGCAGGCACTGATTCTCCACCCCCATCCCAGCCTAGGTAGCCTAGCACTTGTGGGAGCTAGTGGAGACACTCTCCATCTATCTTGCTAGCAATGCATGCCCTGCCCCTGAGTTGCCCTCAAGACTGACCCAACTAGGCAGATGTCCTTCCTGAGCACCTGCTAGAAGCAGACCAGGCAGGAATCTGTACAATTCCAAAGTAATTCCTGTCCTGAGGAGTGAGGGAGATAACCCTATGTACCAACACATCCACAGTTCCAGCAGCCAAGCCTCTTAGTTGGCTGTGCAAGGAGAAGCCCTACTGTCTGCACACTGACAACTGTGAAGATACTATATTTAGACATACTAAATATAGACACCCAATGTGACTGCTGCCCACCAACAAAAGCCTCTCAACCAGCCCTGCAGGGAACAAGTCCTCCCATTTGGTATACCTACAGCTGTGGCAGAGAGGTTAATTACAAAAAGCTAGCTTGACTGACAGCCCTGCCCACCTATGAACACAAAGTAGCCTCAGGCCTCTCAACCAAACTCTACCTGATGTACCAGTAGCAGGCAAAGCAGGTTATTGAAGCCAGCTGGGCTGAAGGCAGATGTGGCTCCACCCCAACAGCAGTGTGCATGCAGCCCACATAGAAGACAAACCTGGAGTGCCTGGTTCTGGTGAACAATGTCTTTGAATGACACATTGAACCAGATGGACATAACAGATATATACAGAACATTTCATCTCACAACAACAGAATAACACATTCTTTTCAAGTGTTCAAGAATAGAACATTCTGAGAATAGATCACATAGTAGGGCATAAAACAAGCCTCAATAAATTTAGGAAGACTGAAATCATACCACACATCTTTTCTGACTCCAACAGTATGAAACTAAAAATAAATCACAATAAGAAAACTGGAAAACAAAGAAACAAACAAACATGTGGTGACTAAACAAACAGTGGGTCAGTGAAACAGTCAAAGAAGGACTAAAAATACACGAGAAACAAAATTGAAAACATAATGGTCCAATACCTCTGGGACAGAGTGCACGCAGTTCTAAGAGGGAGGTATAGAGCAATACAGGCCTACCTAAAGAAACAGGAAAAAATTCAAACAATCTAACCTTACACCTAAAGCAACTAGAAGAATAACAAAGCCCAAGATGAATAGAAGAAATGAAATAATCAAAATTAGAGCAGAAATAAAGGCCATAGGGACTAAATATACAATAGGAAAAAAAATGAAACCAAGAGCTGGTTCTTTGAAAAGATAAACAAAATTGACAAACACTTACCCAGACTCATAAAAAAAAAAAAAAGATAAAGGACTCAAATAAGTAAAATCAGAAACAAGACAGAAGTAATAAAAGATGCCACAGAAATACAAAGAATTAAATGCCAATAAGCTGGACAACTGAGAAGAAATGGATAAATTCCTAAAAATATACAATCTTCCAAAACTGTGCAAGGAGGAAATAGGAAATCTGAACAGACTGATTACAAGTAAATTTGAGTCAGTAATCAAAAACCTACCAAAAAATAAAGGTCTAGGACCACATGGATTCACAAGTGAATTCTATTGCATGTTTATTTTATGTATGTATGTATGTGTGTATGTATGTATGTATGTATGTATGTATTTTCAATGTTTACTTATTTTTGAGAGAGCAAGAGGATGAGCAGAGGAGGGGCAGAGAGAGAAGGACACAGAATCCCAAGCAGGCTCCGCTCTGTCAGCGCAGAACCACGTGTGGGGCTCAAACTGACAAACTATGAAATCATGACCTGAACTGAAGTCAAGAATTGGATGCTTAACTGACTGAGCCACTCAGGCACCCCTCTACCAGATACTTAAAGAAGAGTTAATACCTATTCTCCTCAAACTATTCCACAAAGTAGAAGAGGAAGGAAAGGTTTCAAATACACTCAAAATGATACCAGCTTTACTCTGCTTTACCCTGAAACCAAAGACACCACAAAAAAAGAAAACTACATGCCAATGTCCCTGATGAACATAGATGCAAAAATCCTCAAAAACATATTAGCAAATCACATATATCACTATATTAAAAAGATCATTCATCACAATCAGGTAGGATTTATTTCTGAGATACAAAGATGATTCAATATTTGCATATCAAGCAATGCCATACACCATGTCAAATAAACTAATAGAATTATATCAGCATCTCAATAGATGCAGAAAAAGCATTTGACATGATTCAACATTGATTCATGATAAAAATTCTCAACAAAATGGGGTTAGAGGGAACATATCTCAACATAATAAAGATCATATATGAAAATCTTGCAGCTAACATTGTACTCAGTGGTGAAAAGCTAAGATTCCCCCTAAGGTTAGAAACAACAAGGAAGTCCACTTTAAAAAAAAATTCCAATATAGTTAACATATAGTGTTATGTTTGTTTCAGGCATATAATACCGTGATTCAACAATTCCATATATTATCCAGTGCTCATCATGACAAGTGCACTCCTTAATCCCCATCACCTATTTCACTCCCCCCTACCACACATATATATCCCCTCTGGTAACCATCAGTTCCCTCAAAGTCTGTTTCTTGGTTTGTCTCTCTCCTTTTTCCTTTGCTCACTTGTTTTGTTTCTTAAATTCCACATGAGTAAAACCATATACTATTTATCTTTCTCTGACATTTCACTTAGCATTACACTCTTTAGTTCCATCCATGTCATTTCAAATGGCAAGATTTCATTCTTTAAGGATGTCCACTTCTAACACTTTTATTCAACATAGTACTAGAAGTCCAAGTCATAATTATCATGCAAGAAAAAGAAATAATGGAGATCCATATTGGTAAAGAAGATGTTAAACTCTCACTAATTGTAGATAACTTGATAGTACAGATAGAACATCCTAAAGGTCCCACTAAAAACTACTAGAAGTGATAGATGAATTCAGTAGAGGCAGTATGCAAAATTAATACACAGAAATTTGTAATATTGCTATACACTAACAACAAAGTTGCAGAAAGTAAAATAAACAAAATCACCATTTACAATTGTAGCAAAAAGAATAAAATACCTGGGAGTAACCTGAATCAAAGAGGTTAAAGACTCATACTTTGAAAATTATAGACCATTGATAAAAAAAACTGAAAATTACTCAAACAAATGTAAAAATACTCATGCTCATGGATTAGATGAATATTGTCAAAATATCCATACTATGTAAAGCAATCCACAGATTCAATATAATTTCTATCAAAATACCAACAGCATTTTTCACAAAACTAGAACAAATAATATTTAAATTAGCATGGAACCCTAGAACACCCAGAATAGCCAAAAAACAAAACTTTTTAAATGGGATTATCACAATCCCAGATTTCAAGATATACTACAAATTTTTATATATTTCAAGATATACTACAAATCAAAACATCATAGTGCTTGGACAAAAAAGGCACATACATTAATAGAACAGGATAAAGACCTAAGAAGTTAACCCACATATATATGGCCAATTAATCCATGACAAAGGGGGCAAAAATACAGAATGGGGAAAGGCAGTCTTTTCAACAAATGGTGCTAGGAAAACCCAACATGTAAAAGAATAAAACTGGATTACTTTCTAACACCGTACACAAAAATAAACTCAAAATGCATTAAAGATCTAAGTCTGAAACCTGAAACCATAACATCCTAGAAGAGAACACAAGCAGTAATGTCTCTGACATCAGCCATAGTAACATTTTTCTAGATATGTCTCCTCAGGCAAGGGAAACAAAATCAAAAATCAACTACTGGAACTACATCAAATAAAAGGCTTTTGCACAGAAAGGGAAAACATCAACAAAACCAAAGACAATCTATTAAATGGAAGAAGATATTTTCAAATGGTATCATCGATAAGGGCTTCATATCCAAAATAGTTAAAGAATTTATCCAACTCAACACCAAACCTCCCCCACAAATAACCCAATTAAAAAATAGGCAGAGGACCTGAATAAACTGTTTTTCAAAGAAGTCAGCAGATGGCTAACAGACACATGAAGAGATTCTCAACATTACTGATCATCAGAGAAATGCAAATCAAAACCACAATGAGATATTCCCTCATGCCTGTTAGAATCGCTAAAATACAATGACAAAAAAAGTAACAAATGTTGGCTAGGATGTGGAGGAAAAGGGACCCTTGTGCACAGTTGGTGGGAATACAAATTGGTGGAAGCACCTTGGAAAACAGTATGGAGTTTCCTCAAATAATTAAAAATAGAAATATCTTACGATCCAATAATTCCACTACTGATTTTTACCTAGGGAAAATAAAAACACTAACTCAAAATATACATATACCCTATGTTCATTGCAGCATCATGTACAATAGCTAAGACATGGAAACAACTTAGGTGCCCTTTAATAGATGAGTGGATAAGGAAAATGTGGTATATACACACAATGGAATGTTACACAACTTTAAAAAAGTATGAGACAGTGCCACTTGAGACAACATGGATAAGCCTAGAGGGTACTATGCTAAGTGAAATAAATAACACTGACAAAGACAAATACCATATTATTGTACTCATAAATGGAATCTAAGAAAATGGATAAAGAAAAAGTAGAATCAGAACTATAAATACAGGCAACAAACAAACGGTTGCCAGAGGGGAAGGGAATAGGAGGTTGGGAAAAATAGTTGAGGGGAAGAGAGATATACAGGCTTCCAATTATGGAATGAGGGTGTCATGGGAATAAACAGCAGAGGAAAAGAAATACAGTCAATACTTTTTGAAATAGCAATGTAATGTGACAGTAGTATCTATACTTGTGGTGAATGTAGCATAATGTATAAACTTGTCAAATTACTAAGTTGTACACTTGAAACTAATGTAACATTGTGTGTCAAATATACTAAAAAAATGATAAACGTTTAGCACACTCATCAAGGAAATAAAAAAGATGACTCAAAGTTAGAAGTGGAGGGGAAATAAGAACAAACACCACAGAAAGACAAGATTGTAAGAGAATATTATGAAACATAATATGCCAACAAATTAGATGATTTTGAAGAAATGCATTCCTAGAAACATTCAACTTTCCAAGAGTGAGTCTAGAAGAAATAGAAAGTTTAACTGATTACTAGATGTGAAATGAATTAGTAATCCCAACATCCTGAGAAAAAAAGTCCAGGATCAGATTATTTAAAGGGTGAATTTTACCAAACTTTAAAAAAATAGTTAATACCTATTATTCTCAAACTACTCCAAAAAGCAGAAGGAAAACCTTCAAATTTATTCTACAAGGCCAGCATTACCTTTATACCAAAACCGGATAAAGAGTCTACAAAAAAGAAAACTATAGGTCAACATGTCTGATAAACATAGGTGCAAAAATACTCAAAAAAATATTAGCAAACTAAAATCAATAATACACTTAAAAGATCATTCACTACAATCAAGTAGGATTTATTCCAGGATGCAAGAAGAGTCAGTACTTACAAATCAATCAATATATTACATTAAGAAGAAAAAGGATAAAAACCATATGATCATCTCAATAGATGCAGAAAAAGCATTTGATAAAATGCAATACCTATTAACGATAAAAACTTTCAACATAGTAGGTTTAGAGGGAACATACCTCAACATATTATAGGCACAGCTAACATCATATTCAAGGGTAGAAAACTGAGAGCTTTTCCTCTGACATCAGGAATAAGACAGTGATATCCACTCTCAACACTTATTCAACATAGTACCGAAAGTCCCACCTTCACCAGTCAAGAAAAATAAGTAAAAGGCATACAAATTGATAAAGAAGAAATAAAAGTGTCACTATTTACAGTTGTCATGATACTATACATAGAAAACCCTAAAGACTCCACTGAAAAACTATTAAAACTGATAAGTTCAGTACAGTTGCAGGAATCAGTTGTTTCTATACATTATAACAAAGAGCCAAAAGACATTTCATGAAACGATTCTATTTATAATTACACCAAAACAAAATACCTAGGAATAAACTTAACCATGGAGGTGAAAGTATGAACCTGATGAAAAAATGAAGACAACACAAACAAATGGAAAGATATTCCATGCTCATGGGTTGGAAAAATTAATATTGTTAAAATGTCCATCCTACTCAAAGTAATCTACAAATTCAATGTGATCCCTATCAAAATACCAACAGCAATTTTCACTAAACTAGTGCAAATTATACTAAAATCTTTATAAAACCACAAAAGACTCTGAATAGCCAAAACAATCTTGAAAAAGCAGAAAAAGCTGGAAGTATCACAATACCAGATTTCAAGATATACTACAAAGTTATAGTAATCAAAACATTATGCAACTGACACAAAAATAGACACATAGGTCAATAGAACAGAACTGAGAACCCAGAAATATACTTACAAGGTCAATTAATCTATGACAAAGGAAGCAAGAACATACAATGGGAAAAAGGCCCTTCAATAAATGGTGATAAAAAAACTGGACAGCTACATGCAAAAAATGAAATAAGACCACTATGCACAAAAATAAACTCAAAAGTGATTAAAAAAATATCAGAACTGAAACCATAGAAGTTCTAGAAGAAAACAGGAAGTAATCTCTTTTATATAGGTCTTAGCAACATTTTCTCTAGATATATCTCCTACAGTAAGAAAAACAAAAACAAAAATAAACTTTTGGAACTACAGCAAAATTAAAAGCTTCTGCACAGCAAAAGAAACCATCAATATTACATAAGGGCAACCTACTGAAGGGGGGAATATATTTGCAAATGATACATCTGATGGGGGTTAATATCTAAAATATATAAAGAACTTATGCAGCTCAACACGAAAAAACCAATCTGATAAAAAATGGGCAGAGAACCTGAGTAGACATTTTCCCAAAGAAGACATATAGAGGCCAACAGAGACATGAAAGATCATCAGTAATCACTGATGCAAATCAAATGCAAAATGCAAATCAAAACCATAATGGGATACACTGGTCAGAATGACTAGAATTAAAAAGACAAAAAATCACACATTTTGCCTAGTATATGGAGAAAGAGGAACCCTCCTGCACTGTTGGTGGAAATATAAATGAGTTCAGCCACTATGGAAAACAGTATGCAGATCCCTCAAGAAATTAAAAATAGAAATACAATATGATCCAGTAATTCATTACTGGAAATTTACACAAGGTAAATGAAAACAATAATATGAAAAGATATATGCTCCCCTATGTTTATTGCAGCATTATTTACAATAGCCAATATATGGAAGCAACCCAAGTGTCCATTGATAGATAAATGGCTAAAGATATGGGGTATACATACACGGTGGAATATTTTTCAGACATAAAAAAGGAGATCTTGCCATTTGTGACAACATGAATGGACCTAGAGGGTATTATGTAAGTGAAATATGTTAGAGAAAGACAAATACATATGATTTCTCTTACATATGGAACCTAAAAAACAAACAAATGAACAAGGGAACAGATACACACACAAACAGACTCTTAAATACAGAGAACCAAATAGCAGTTTCCAGAGAAGAGGATAGATGAAATAGATAAAAGGGATTCAGAGGTGCAAACTTCCAGTTATAAAATAAATATGTCACAGAGATGAAAAGCACAGCAAAATATTGTAACAACTATGATAACAGATGGTGACTACACTTATCATATTGAGCTCTGAATAATGTATATAGAATTGTTGAATCAATGTTGTACACCTGAAGCTAGTATAACATTGCATGTTAACTATACTTCAATAAAGAAATCTGGGGGTGGGGAGAAGCTGCAGGAGGGGATAAGCTGAACAAGTTCATTCAGAATGGCATGGGCTCCCAATTAATAGTATTCAGGGGTTTAGGGAAGTACTTTTTCTATAGATTATAAATACTTCCTGAGGATTTTCATCATTCCAGTGTTTAGGAAGCCACATGCCTTTGTGGTAAGAATTATTACAGAAGAACCCAAAATAAATGGAGGAGAGAACTGGTGGAAAACTGAATTTGGCTAATGCCCTCTCCTCTACACCACTCTTCTCTAGGTCTGTTATTTTAAAAAATGAAAATCCCATCCATCCTTCAGAGTCCAAGTAAGATTCCACCCCGATCTCTATCTCCCTTTCTTTTCTCTTTTTTTTTTAATGTTTATTTACTTTCGAGTGATAGGAAACAGCATGAGCAGGGGAGGGGCAGAGAGAGAGAGACACAGAATCCACAGCAGGCTCCAGACTCTGAGCTGTCAGCACAGGGCCCAACGTGGGGCTCGACATGGGGCTCGAACTCACCAACCGTGAGATCATGACCTGAGCCGAAGCTGGATGCTCAACCGACTGAGCCACCCAGGCGCCCCTCTATCTCCCTTTCTTTACACACACACACACACACACACACATGCACATACACAATGACAGTGAACCTCTCACTGCTCTAAGCACCCATCCAGCAGTATGCCTGCATTTCTATCATAGCACTTGTCAGAGTCAATCTGGTTTGGGGAATTCATTCATTCATTCATTCAATAAATATTTATTGAACATATACTATGTGCTGTGTTCTAAAGTTAAATTATTGACCAAAACAGAAAGGCATCCTATCCTCATGGAGGCAGGAGCCCAGTTGATCATATTTGAATCAGCCCCCACCAGTACACCACTGAATTGTGGGTTCTTGAAGCTGGGACCTATGTCTCCATCATCTGTGATCCTCAGTGATTAGCACAACATTTGACACATATTAGGAGATTAATACATGCTTATTGATTGGGTGATAAAATCAATGAATCAATCAATACTAAGAAACAGACTTTTTCTCTTACTTAAAACCATCAAGTATCCCCCATTGTCTACATCAGGGCATCAGGGTCAGCAAACTAAAAAAAAAGGAAGACAAGAGCTAGCTATAAAACAATCAAAAAGTAATTTTTAAAATGGTTATAGTGAGTTCCACCTGTCTATAATTACTCCAAATGTGAATAAATTATCCAATTAAAATACAGAATGGCTGAATGGATTAAAAAACAAAACCCAAGTATATTCTGTATGTAAGTGACTTGTTTAAACTTTAAGTACCCTAATAGGCTAAGAGTGAAGGAATGGAAAAAGATACTCATGTGAATAGAAACCGAAAGCAGCAGAATCAAAAACTATAAAAAGAGAAAAAGGTCATTACATAATAAAGAATTCAATTCATTAGGAGGATGTAACAAATGCAAAAACATACACACCTAATATTGGAGCATCTGAATACATTAAATAATTATTAACACATCTGAAGGGAGAAATAGACAACAATATAATAATAGTAGGGAATTTCAGTACCCACTTTCACAATAACTAGATCATCCATACAGAAAATCATCAAGGAAATAATAGACTTGAATGACACTATGGACCACATGAACTTAACGGACATTTGCACAATAGTCCATTCCCAAACTGGCAGGATATACATTCTTCACAAGTACACAGAAGATACTTCAGAATAGATCACATGATAGGTCACAAAAGAACTTTTACCAAATTTAAGAAGGTTGAAATCATACCAAGTATCTTTAGCAACCACAATGGTATAAAACTATGAATCACTAATAGAAACAAAGATGGAAAGTCACAAATATGTGGAGATTAAATAACATACTTGTAAATGACAAATGGGTCAAAAAATAAATCAAAAGGGAAATTAAGAAATACCTTGAAACAAAAATGGAAGAACAACATATCAAAACCTTTGGGATGCTGCAAAAGCAAATCTAAGAGGGAAGTTAACAGTGATAAATGAGTACATTTAAAAACAGGAAAGATCTCAAACAATCTCATTTTATACTGCAAGGAACTAGGAAAAGAAAAACAAAGTAAGCCCAAAGTCAGAAGGAAAAAAGTAACGAATATCAGAGCAGAAATAAATGAAATAGAAAACCAGTCACTCTTCAAAACCCCAGTGCAACTCTTTCTGCCCACAGGTCCTATCCCTGTGCTTTAATAACATCACGTTTTTGCACATGCACACACACACACACACAAAAAAAAAATAAAAAAGAAACCAATAAAATATCAATGAAGTTAAGATCTGCTTTTTTTGAAAAGAGAGATAACTCAATAACATCAGAAATGAAAGAGGAGACACTACAACTATTGTCACAGAAATAGAAATGATCATTAAAGACTACTATGAACAATAATATGCCAACAAACTAGATGACTTTAAAGAAATGGATAAATTCCCAGAAATATACAACCTACTAGGACTGAATCCCAACACAGAAAATCCCAGGACCAGATGGTTTCACAAGTGAATTCTACCAAACACTTGAAGAATTATTAATGCCAATCCTTTTCAAACTCTCCAAAAAATTGAGGAGGGGAGAATGCTCTTAAACTCATTTTACAAGACCAGCATTACCAGGATACCAAAGCCATATAAGGACATATAAGAAAAGAAAATTATAGACCAATATCTCTGATAAATACAGATGCAAAAATTCTCAACAAATTAGGTAACTGAATTCAGTAGCACACTAAAAGGTAATTCATCATGATCAAGTGACATTTTTCCTTAGGATGAAAGCATAATTAAATGTATGCAAATAAGCAAGCATAATTCATCACACAATGAATAAGAGCTAAAAATCATATGACCATTTCAAGTAAGATGCAGAGAAAACACTTGGCAAGTAGAATATCCTTCTATGATAAAAATGCTCAACAGATTGGGTATAGAAGGATTAATCTCCGCATAATAAAGACCATATACAACAAGTCCACAGTTAACATCATACTCAATGGTGAAATGTTCAAAACCTTTCCTTTAAGATCAGGAACAAAATAAGGATGCCTACTCCTGCTGTTTCTCTTCAACATAGTACTGGAAGTCCTAGCAATAACAGGTAAGAAAAAGAAAGAAAGTCATCCATTTGGGAAGGAAGTAAAACTATGTCTACAGATGACATGATCTTTATATAGAAACCTAAATATTCCACCAAAAAATCTGTTAGAATAAATAAATTCCATGAAGTTGCAGGATACAACATCTATATACAGAAATCACTTGCATTTGTATACTTGATAACAAACTCTGAAATCACAATTAAGAAAACAATGACACTTACAATGGCATTGAAAACATTAAAATACCTAGGAATAAATTTGAGGTAAAGTACACTGAAAATCATAAGACACTCATCAAAAAGATTAAGGAAGATACAAATAAATGAAAAGATAACATGAGTTCTTGGATTGGAAGAATTAATACTGTGAAAATGTCCTTACTATGCAAAACAAGCTACAGATTCATTGCAATACCTAATCAAAAGTCCAGAGGCATTTTCCACAGAAATAGAAAAAAAAAACTATTTCAAAATTTGTTTAGAACCACCATAAACTCCTAATAGTCAAAGCAATTCTGAGAAAGAAGAACAAAGCTGGATTCAACACAACCACCAACCTCCACCCACCACCCTTGCTCCTTGTCAGTTACAAAGCTATAAATTATCAAAATGGCATAGGGGCATAAACACAGGCACACAAACCACTGTACTAGAATAGAGAGCCCAGACACAAACCCACACATATACAGTCAACCAATTTTTACAACATGGTGCAGGAATATGCAATGGGGAAAGGACAATTCATTATTGAAAGGACATCATTCAATAAATGGTGCTGGTTGAGAGAGACTGCTGGGAAGATGGTGGTGTAGGAGGACACTGGGCTCACTTCTTCCTGCTGATTGCTTACATTCTACCCATATTGGCCTAAATAACCCAGAAAACCACTAGAAGACCAGCAGAACTGACTCACCAGAGCCAAGCGTAGACAAGAGGCCCACGGAAGGGCAAAGAGGCAGTGTGTGCTACACAGACTGGTGGGAGGGAGCCGGACAGTGGAGGGGCAGCCTGCCGGGCAAGGCAGAGGCCTGAAGTCTGGCTTGCAAAAGTAGAGGGGCCAGACTGCATGAGCTCTGACAGCCAGTGGGAATTAACATCTGGAATTTTAAAAGTCAACAGCTCTGCTCTCAGAGAGTGGGAAGGGCAAGAGGACACAGAGTCCTCCCTCTAAAAAGACTACAGGACAAAGAGCCTGCAGGGATACTGGCTGGAACCACAGTTTGAAAAATTCCTAGGGCCTACAGGAGGGAGAGTTATTGAGTCCAGGAAGGACAGAGCTAGGCGGAGGAACAAAGGCAAGGGTAAGCACCATTTCCCTCTCCCATCCCCCAGCCAAGTTTCCAAAGGGAACCTATTCCCATCAACTAATTTGCTTGCACCTCACAAATGCCCAACGTTGTGCTTCTGTGGATCCATTCCTCCCACTGGCCAGTCTCCCTTCTGGTGCTGCAGGGTCCCTCCAGCAGGGGACCACCAATGGCAAAACTAGCTAAGCCTGCCCCTCCCACCCCTGTGCACCTTGCAGATCCACCCCATCTAATATGCCCTTGGCCAGATCCTGTCAAAGCAGCACCACAAGCCTGGCAGTGTGCAAGCAGCCCACTCCAGCAGGCCACACCACTCCACAGTGAGTCCTGTGCTGGGAGAGGGGAAGATAAGGTACACACCAGTCTGACTGTGGCCCCAGCAGTGGGCTGGGGGCAGACATTGGGTCTGACTGTGGCCCCGCCCACCAACACAAGTTACTCCAGATGGCACAGGGGAAGTGCCCTGCAGTTCGGTGCCACCCCAGGGACTGCCCAAAATGACAAAACCGAAGAACTCGCCTCAAAAGAAAATCCAGGAAGTAGCAACAGCTAACAAATTGATCGAAAACGATTCGTAAAGTAATATAATAGAACAAAAACTTAGAATAATAGTCACAAAATTAATCTCTGGGCTTGAAAAAAACCATAGAGGACAGCAGAGAATCTATTGCTACAGATATCAAGGGACTAAAAAATAGTCAGGATGAATTAAAGATGCTATAAATGAGGGGGAAAATAAAATGGAGGCAGCCATAGCTCGGATTGAAGACGCAGAGGAAAGAATAGGTGGATTAGAGGTAAACTTGTGGAAAAAGAGGGAGCTGAGAAAAAGAGACATAAAAAAATCCAGGAGTATGAGGGGAGAATTAGAGAACTAAGTGATGCAATCAAATGGAACAATATCCATATCATAGGAATTCCAGAAGAAGAAGAAGAGAGACAACAGGGTGGAAGGTGTACTTGGACAAATCATAGCTGAGAACTTCCCTCATCTGGGGAAGGAAACAGATATTGAAATTCAGGAGGCACAGAGAACTCCCTTCAGACATAACTTGAATAGATCTGCGTGACATATCATAGTGAAACTGGCAAAATACAAGGATAAAGAGAGAATTCTGAAAGCAGCCAGGGATAAACAGGCTCTAACATATAAAGGGAGACTGATAAGACTACTGACAGACCTATCTACTGAAACTTGGCAGGCCAGAAAGGAATGGCAGGAAATCTTCAATGTGAAGAACAGAAAAAATATGCAGCTGAGAATCTTTTATCCAGCAAGTCTGTCATTCAGAATAGAAGGAGAGATAAAGGTTTTCCCAAACAAACAAAAACTGAAGGAATTCATCACCACTAAAGCAGCCCTTCGAGATCCTAAGGGGGACCCTGTGAGTCAACTGTTGCAAGGACCATAAAGTACCAGAGACATCACTACAAGCATGAAACCTACAGATATCACAATGACTCTAAACCCATATCTTTCAATAATAACACTGAATGTAATTGGACTAAATGCTCCAACTAAAAGATGTAGGCTATCAGGATGGATTAAAAAACAAGACCCATCTATTTTATGTCTAAAAGAGACTCATTTTAGACTTGAGGATGCCTTCAGATCGAAAGTGAGAGGATGGAGAACTATCTTTCATGCTACTGGAAGTCAAAAGAAAGCTGGAGTAGCCATATTTATATCAGACGAAGTAGACTTTAAATTAAAGGCTGTATCAAGAGATGAAGAATGGCATTATATAACAATTACAACGTCTATCCATCAGGAAGAGCTAACAATTATAAATGTCTATGTGCCGAATTCGGAAGCCCCCAAATATATAAAACAATCACAAACATAAGCAACCTTATTGATAAAAATGTGTAACTGCAAGAGACTTTAATACTCCAATTACATCAATTAATAGAACATCTAGACAGAGAATAAATAAAGAAACAAGGGCCCTGAATTATATATTGGAGCAGATGGACTTGACAGATATATTTGGAACTCTACATCCCAAAACAACAGAATATACTTTCTTCTCAAGTGCACATGGAACATTCTCCAAGATAGATCACATACTGGGTCACAAAACAGCCCTTCATAAGTATAAAAGAATTGAGATCATACCATGCACACTTTCAGACCACAATGCTATGGAGTTTGAAATCAACCACAGGAAAAAGTCTGGAAAACCTCCAAAAGCATGGAGGTTAAAGAACACCCTACTAAAGAATGAACGGCTCAACCAGGCAATTAGAGAAGAAATTAAACAATATATATGAAAACAAATGAAAATGAAAATACAACAATCCAAACGCTTTGGGATGCAGCGAAGGCAGTCCTGAGAGGAAAATACATTGCAATCCAGGCCTATCTCAAGAAACAAGAAAAATCCCAAATACAAAAATCTAACAGCACACCTAAAGGAAATAGAAGCAGAACAGCAAAGACACCCCAAACCCAGCAGAAGAAGAGAAATAATAAAGATCAGAGCAGAAATAAACATACAGAATCTAAAAAAATTCTAGAGCAGATCAATGAAACCAAGAGTTGGTTTTTTGAAAAAATAAAATTGATAAGCCTCTAGCCAGGCTTCTCAAAAAGAAAAGGGAGAGGACCCAAATAGATAAAATCATAAATGGAAATGGAATTATTACAACCAATCCCTCAGAAATACAAGCAATTATCAGGGAATACTATGAAAAATTATATGCCAACAAACTGGACACCTGGAAGCAATGGACAAATTCCTAAGCACCTACACACTTCCAAAAGTCAAACAGGAAGAAATAGAAAATTTGAACAGACCCATGACCAGCGAAGAAATTGAATCAGTTATCAAAAATCTCCCAACAAATAAGAGTTCAGGACCAGATGGCTTCCCTGGGGAATTCTACCAGACATTAAAGCAGAGATAATACGTATCCTTCTCAAGCTGTTTCAAAAAAATAGAAAGGGAATGACAATTTCCAGACTCCTTCTATGAAGCCAGCATAACGTTGATTCCCAAACCAGACAGACCCAGCAAAAAAGGAGAACTATAGACCAATATCCCTGATGAATATAGATGCAAAAATTCTCAACAAGATATTAGCAAATTGAATTCAATAGCATATAAAAAGAATTATTCACCATGTTCAAGTGGGATTTATTCCTGGGCTGCAGGCCTGGTTCAATATCCGCAAAATCAACGTGATACATCACATTAATAAAAGAAAAGATAAGAACCATATGATCCTGTCAATCGATGCAGAAAATGCATTTGACAACATTAACCATCCTTTCTTAATAAAAACCCTCAAGAAAGTCGGGATAGAAGGAACATACTTAAACATTATGAAAGCCATTTATGAAAACCCCACAACTAATATCATCCTCAATGGGGAAAAACTGAGAGCTTTCCCCTGAGATCAGGAACATGACAGGGACGTCCACTCTCACCGCCGTTGTTTAACATAGTGTTGGAAGTTCTAGCATCAGCAATCAGACAAGAAAAAGAAATCAAAGGCATCAAAATGGGCAAAGATGAAGTCAAGCTTTCACTTTTTGCAGATGACATGATATTATACATGGAAAACCCGATAGACTCCACCAAAAGTCTGCTAGATCTGATACATGAATTCAGCAAAGTCGCAGGATACAAAATCAATGTACAGAAATCAGTTGCATTGTTATACACTAATAATGAAGCAACAGAAAGACAAATAAAGAAACTCATCCCATTCACAATTGCACCAAGAATCATAAAATACCTAGGAATTAACCTAACCAAAAATGTAAAAGGTCTGTATGCTGAAAACTATAGAAAGCTTACGAAGGAAATTGAAGAAGATATAAAGAAATGGAAAAATATTCTGTGCTCATGGATTGGAAGAATAAATATTGTTAAAATGCAAATACTGCCTAAAGCAATCTACACATTCAATGTAATCCCAATCATAATTGCATTGGCATTCTTCTTGAAGCTAGCACAAGCAATCCTCAAATTTTTATGGAAACACACACACACACACACACACACACACAAACCCGAATAGCTAAGTACTATTGAAGAAGTAAACCAAGACGGGAGGCATCACAATTCCAGATTTTAGCCTCTACTACAAATCTGTAATCATCAAGACAGCATGGTATTGGCACAAAAACAGACACATAGACCAATGGAATAGAATAGAGACTCCAGAATTGGACCCACAAAAGTATGGCCAACTAATCTTTGACAAAGCAGGAAAGAATATCCAATGGAAAAAAGACAGTCTCTTTAGCAAATGGTGCTGGGAGACCTGGACAGCAACATGCAGAAGAATGAAACTAGACCTCTTTCTTACACCATTCACAAAAATAAATTCAAAATGGATGAAAGACCTGAATGTGAGACAGGAACCCATAAAAACCCTAGAGGAGAAAGCAGGAAAAAACCTCTGGGACCTCAGCCACAGCCATTTCTTGACACACCCCCAAAGGCAAGGGAATTAAAAGCAAAAATGAACTACTGGGACCTTATGAAGATAAAAAGCTTCTGCACTGCAAAGAAAACAATCAACAAAACTAAAAGGCAACCAACGGAATGGGAAAAGATATTTGCAAATGACATATCAGAAAAAGGGCTAGTATCCAAAATCTATAAAGAACTCACCAAACTCCACACCTGAAAAACAAATAATCTAGTGAAGAAATGGGCAGAAGACATGCATAGACACTTCTCTAAAGAAGACATCCAGATGGCCAACAAGAACATGAAAAGATGCTCAACGTCACTCCTCATCAGGAAATACAAATCAAAACCACACTGAGATATCACCTGACACCAGACAGAGCGGCTAAAATGAACAAATCAGGAGACTATAGATGCTGGTGAAGATGTGGAGAAATGGGAACCCTCTTGCACTGTTGGTGGGAATGCAAACTGGTGCAGCCACTCTGGAAAACAGTGTGGAGTTTCCTCAAAAAATTAAAAACAGATTTACCCTATGACCCAGTAATAGCACTGCTAGGAATTTACCCAACAGATACAGGAGTGCTGATGCATAGGGACACTTGTACCCCAATGTTTATAGCAGCACTTTCAACAATAGCCAAATTATGGAAAGAGCCTAAATGTCCATCAAGTGATGAATAGATAAAGAAGTTGTGGTTTATATATACAATGGAATACTACTTGGCAATGAGAAAGAATGAAATGTGGCCTTTTGTAGCAACGTGGATGGAACTGGAGAGTGTGATGCTAAGTGAAGTAAGTCATACAGAGAGAGACAGATACCATATGTTTTCACTCTTATGTGGATCCTGAGAAACTTAACAGAAGACCAGGGGGAGGAGAAGGGGGAAAAAAGTTAGAGAAAGGAAGGAGGCAAACTATAAGAGACTCTTAAAAACTGAGAATAAACTGAGGGTTGATGGGGGGTGGGAAGGAGGAGAAAGTGTGTGATGGGCATTGAGGAGGGCACCTGTTGGGATGAGCCATGGGTGTTGTATGGAACCCAACTTGAAAATAAATTTCATATTAAAACAATAAAAAAGAAATAAATAAAAATAAAAATATATGTAGTGCTAAAAAATAAAATAAATGGTGCTGGTTAAGTCAAAATAATGAAACTAGACCTCTCACAAAATTAACTCACAATGTATCAAAGACTTAACGTAAATCCTGAAACTACAAAACTTAAAGAAAGCATAGAGAAAAAGTTTCTTGAATTGGTCTTAGTCCTCATTTCTTGGACAAGCCTTCAAAAACACAGGCAACAAAAACTAACATATTTGGGGTACATTCAACTGAAGACATCAATAAACTGAAAAGGCATCGTACAGAAGGGGAGAAAATATTTACAAACCATATAAGGGTTTAATATCTAAAATATATAAAGAACTCATACAGAACTCAATAGGGGAAAAAAGTAAATAATTTAAAAATGGACAGCAGGCCTGAAAACATTTTTTCCCCAGGAAGGCATACAAATGACTGGTAGTTATATGAAAGAGTGCTGAACATCACTAATAATATGGAAAATGCAAATCAAAACCACAATGAGCTACCACCTTACACCTGTTAGGATGGCTATGATCACAAAGACAAAAGATAAAAAATATTGATGAGGATGTGGAGACAAGGGGACCCTTATACACTTTTGGTCTGAATTTAAAATGGTAAAACCATTATGGAAAACAATATGGTGGTTTAAAAAAAAATACCTACCCAGCAATCCAATTTCTGGGTGTATATCTGAAGGAATTAGTGTATCTAAAGGATATCTGCACACCCATATTCACTGCAGAATTATTCACAATAGCCAAGATATGGAAACAAACAAAGTGTCTGTGAATGCACAAATGGATAAAGAAAATATTTTATACACACACACACACACACACACACACACACACACACACGGTAAAATAGTATTCAGCTAGAGAAAGAAGGAAATCTTGTTATTTGTGATCTAAATCTTGTCATTTGAGTCTTTGGGCATTATGCTAAGTTAAATAATCCAGAAAGAGAAAGACAAATACTATGTGGTATCACTTATATGTGGAATCTTAAAAAGAAAAATAAAAGGAAATGTCATAGAGAATAGGATGGTGGTTTCCAGGGCCTGGGAACAAGGGGAAATTTTGTGACGTAGGTCAGAAGATACAAGTATTTTTTAAAAAAGTAAGTTTGGAGGAATTTATGGCATGGTGACTACAGCTAATAAGACAGACTTGTATACTTGAATGTTGTTTAGAGTAGATCTTAACTATACTCACCATGAAAGAATTACCTATATCAACTATGTGAGGAGATTAATGTGTTAATTGTCCTATTCTTGGTAATCATTCTAGAATGTATATATATATATATCAAATTATCAAACTGTACACTTTATACTCATTTATATTTTTCAGTTATCCCTCAATGAAGTTAAAAAGTAAAGGAAAATTATAAATATGCTTATTTATTTAGATTATTAAGTACTGAGAATGAAAAATGAAGAGAAAAATCTTTAAAACAGGCAGAAAAAACAGATATTTTACCTGCAGAAGATCAACATTATGATAAAAGTTTAGTTACACACAATGGAAGCCTAAAGACTTTTGCATATCTTAAAAGTCCTGAATGACGTGAACTGCTAGATTGTACACCCAGTTAAAATATTCTTCAAAAATGAAAGTAATATACAAATACTACACAAAAATAAATGAAAAATGGATGAAAGACATAAATGTGAGACAGGAGACCACCAAAATCCTAGAGGAGAACACAGGCAGTAACCCCTTTGAGCTTGGCCTTAGTAACTTCTTACCACATACATCGCCAAAGGCAAGGGAAACAAAAATAAACATGAAATATTGGGACCTCATCAAGATAGAAAGCATCTACGCAGTTAAGGAGAAAATCAACAAAACTAAAAGGCAACCAAAGGAATGGGAGAATATATATGCAAATGACATATCAGATAAAGGGTTAGTATCCAAAATCTATAAAGAACTTATCAAACTCAATGCCAAAAGAAAAGCAAATAACCCAGTTAGTTGACAAAAGATATGAATAGCCATTTTTCCACAGAAGACATCCAGATGGCTAACAGACACATGAAAAGAGGTTCAACATCACTCATCATCAGAGAAGTACAAATCAAGATCACACTGAGATACCATTTCACACCTGTCACAATGGCTAAAATTAACAACACAGGAAACAACAGATGTTGGCGAGGATGTGGCAAAGTGAGAACACTCTTACACGATTGGTAGGATTGCAAATGGTACAGCCACTCTGAAAAACCGTATAGAAGTTACTCATAAAGTTAAAAATAGAGCTACCCTACAAGCCAGCCATCACACTTCTAGGTATTTACTCAAAGATACAAAAATACTGATTTAAAAAGACACATACCCCAATGTTTATAGCAGCATTATCAACAGTAGCCAAACTACAAAAAGAGCCCAAACATCCATCGAATGATCAATGGATAAAGAAGCAGTGGTATATGTATATGCGTGTGTATGTGTGTGCGTGTGTGCGTGCACATGTAATGTAATATTCAGCCATAAAGAATGAAATCTTGTTGTTTTCAATAATGTCGATGGAGCTAGAGTGTATTATGCTAAGTGAAATCAGAGAAAGACAAATACTATATGATTTCACTCATATGTGGAATTTAAGAAACAAAACAGATGAACATAGTGGGGGGAAAAAGAAGGAAACCATAAAAGACTCCTCACTATAGAGAACAAACTGAGGATTGCTGGAGGGGAGGTGGGCAGGGAGATTGGTTAAATGGGTGATGCTTATTAAGGAGGACACTTGTTACAATGAGCACTGTGTATTATACATAAGTTGTGAATCACTACATTCTACTCCTGAAACTAATATTATGCTATCTGCTAATTAATTGGAATTTAAATACAAACTTGAAAGATAAAAAAGAATAACAAACACTATCAACAATTAACCTACAATAAAGAAAATTCCGAAAGCAGTTTTTAAGACAGATGGAAAATATTGTCGAATGGAATCACAGGAATATATAAAGAATACAGGGATTAATATTTGGCCAGATATAAATTAATATGAACGGTATAAAACAATGAAGAAATGCACTCTAAAAAATGATAATCTTGTGGTGTATATTTCAGTCTGCAGGCATCTTTATTGTCTTCACTCTTTTTTTTTTTTAAGATTTATTTATTTTGAAAGAGAGACAGAGAGGGAGAGTGTGTGCATGCACAAGCTGGGATGGGGCAGAGAGAGGGGGAGAGAGAATCCCTAGCAGTCTCTCCACACTGGCAGCGCGGAGCCTGATGTGGGTCTCAAATTCACAAAACGTGAGATCATGACCTGAGCTAAAATCAAGTCTGATGCTTAACCAAATGAGCCACCCAGGTGGCCCATTTACTGTCCTCACTCTTATTCATTCACAGAACTCTAAAGCCCAAGTTGGCTTATGTCAACTTTGTTAACTCATTCCAGTGGACCCTGATGTCCACAAGTTTTAGTTTGCCACAGAGGAAGGATCTGCCTCATGCCCACCTGATGTCTTTTCTTCCCTCTCCTTCCTCCTAAATTACAAATATGTCAAATCACCTACTGTTCTTCAAATGTCTCACCTTATTTTTTAAGCTCCCTTTAGTTTTTACAGACTACAACTTTGCCTATCTGTATGCTTAACTTCCTAATCTTTAAAACTCAGCTCAGATATTTATTTCAGTAAAACTGCCTTAGCCCAACCCCTATCAGTGATTTCTAAATAATTAGCTTTTGGGACCAGGAAAACATTCTGTGTCCACAGCATGACCCTCTATATTTCTCTCTATCCATCGATATCACATGTTACCCTATTATTCTGTGAGGCAAGGAACATGCCCTTTATTTCTATAAACTCAGTGCCAAAGGACTGCTGGATTGTAGAAGATAATAAATATTTGATGTACAAATGACCATTGATGGGAATCTTATTTAGCATTATCCATAAAAATGATTCTGTATGGTATATTTGGGAAATGCCAGGCTAAATATATTTAAACAGTATATTTATAACCAAAAGTGTTAAGAGTTCCATATATGTTACTTCACATTGTAGTGCTCCATGAGATGGCGACTGTATGTTCAAACTTCCTTTTCACTTAACATCTAGTAATATTTCAAGTTATTTTTCAGAACACAGTTTTGGAAAAGCTGGGCTACCCTATCCTACTCACTTAGCTAGAATGTATTTTGTTCTATTAAATCAGAGGGAGAGAGAATTTCTGTACCTCTATCTCATTAGAATTCATCACAAATTAAATTTTGTCATTAAATTATCTATAACATCTTTATTTTTCAGTATTTGTTCTCTTGAAATTTCCAGAAACTTTATAAACATTTATTTTAATATGGTCATAAAACAGTAAAGGAATAATTGGTTTACTGAAATGAAATTAATTTAATCAAGAACAAAGGCTAGATTCCATTTTCTTTTTTAAAAAAAAAATTTCTTAATGTTTATTTATTTTAGAGAGAGACAGAGTGCAAGCAGGGGAGGGGCAGAGAGAGAGGAAGACACAGAATGGAAGCAGGCTCTGAGCTGCCAGCAGAGAGCCCCATGCAGGGTTCCGATTCACGAACTGCGAGATCTTGACCTGAGCCGAAGGCGGCTGCTCAACCGATTGAGCCTCCCAGGTGCCCCTAGATTCCATTTTCTATTATTGCCAAGAGGATATGGTAAAGCCATAACTAAAAATACTTATAAGTAATCCACTAATTATTGTTGTTAATATAAATATTCCTTAAAACAATACTGTCCTGAACAATTCTTTTTATTCAGGTCAACAACCTTGAACAATATTCATTAAAACATAAATGAGGTATTTTTTCTTTATGAAGTGCTGACTTTGGGTTTTTACATGTTTCCTTCAAGAGATTGCTAAGGTGGTTACTCAAATATTGAGTTACTTGCTAATAAGTGCCACACTTTGATCTTTCTACCTTAAAGATTTTAATGCTAAATAATTTTCAGCACATTTTTTGAAGCCTATAAATTATAGATCTAAATATATATAATATATATTATATATAAATATATATATGTATATGTATATATGTATGTGTGTGTATACACACACACACACACACACACACACACACACACACAAAGATGAATGATTTCTTAAACTATAGTAGAGCTGATGTGATTGGTATAAATCCTAACTTTTCTCAAGGTTAACTGCTTACAAAAGGTTTAAGACTAATATAGATTTACCTGTACTCATAAGTCATTAAAATGTACAAGCTAAGTGCCATGAGCCCTTAAAAGAAAAGAAAAAAATATGTCACATTTTGGGAAGGATAGAGATAGGGTCAATCAGTATCAAGAAAATATCACCAAACAACATGATTAATGAAGTTTTTCCCTTGAGGACTGGATAGGCTTTCAGGAAGTCACTTGTTTGGAGAAGTTATTCCAAGCTTAAGAACTAACAGATGCAAAGGAATAAAGGTGGCAAAGCATGAAACTTGTTCAGGAAAATTATTTGTGCTGAACAACTGCAATATTATGTAAGTGTGTAGAAGTGGGTAATAGGCTGGAAAGTTCCATTGAGGCCATTTTGTGGAACTATTTGAAAATCAGGCAGATGGATTTGTGTTTAATTTAATTGATACTTGGATGTCACTTAAGGTGGTTGAGCAGGATAAGGATTAAATCAGTGTTGCACTTGACAAACATTGATCAGCCATAGGATGAGTCAGACTGTGGATGAGCCAGAGACAGGAAGACCAATTAAGTAAAAGGCAACAGGCAATAGGCTGGTGAGAGGATTGAGGGATCTCATTAAAATTGGAATGAGAGTAATGAGGAGGGAGAGGAGACTCTAGATTTGAGGGTTAGAGGATATGGACAGAGACAAAACAGGATATTCCCTATTGACTCCAATGTAGAAATTTAGACAAAACATAGAATAAAGGTGTGAAAATTAGAACTAATGGGAATTCACTTTGACAGTTTTACAATGGGTATTTTTCCCACATTTACTGACATAATTGACATATAACATTGTGGTAGTTTAAGGTGCACAACAGGTATTTTTGAAGCAAAATGATTTTGTTTTGTTTACAAATTTGCTGCAGGCTTTAAGGAAACAAAACATTACAGGTTCAATTCAATTGCCTTATGCTGTTCTCCCCTGTGACATTACATTGTTAGTATCGTATATTCAGCGTACACTGTTTATTATTTTTAAAATTACTTACATATATCTGCATAAGAATAATATGTAATATTTTTAGCATTTTAATTACATTTTGCATCATTCAGTAATTTGCTTTCCAAAACTGTATGCTGTGAGATCTATCTATACTGATGTATATAAATCTGGTTAATTCATTGTTAACTTTTGTATAGTCTGAACATACCACTATGTATTTATGTTTTATTTTGTTACAAATAAATATTTATGCTGCTAGAGGAATTTGGGAGAGGAATCACCCCAGCTAAGACTTCCTGGACCAGACAGTCCCCAACTGGCCCAGCAGGTGATCTGGCAACTAACCACAGATGCATCAGTGAGCTAAGAGGAGGGTAAATACATTTGGCCCAGATCAACAGAAAAATCCCTATGAAACACATACTCATACGATAAATAAAAGGTTGTTGTTTAAAGCCATTTATCTTTGATTCGTATTTTTAAGACAATAGCTCAATAACTCTTTAATTGATGACCGTCATTGTTTACATGAAGGCATAGAAATTAGATTGTGTTACTTATATGATATGTAAATCTCTTTAATAACAATATTTGATTCCCGGGTAAAATGAATAAAAATATCATTTCACTGGAAAGTGTAAATCTGAGCTGCAATTTCTAGGTTGAGATATTTTATCAAGTTTTTAAAAAAGTTATACCCTGTTACAGATATCATTCCCTAATAATACATAGTGTTTTTAAGATTGCATTTTCTAATCCCATCTAATTTGTAGGTTTATTTTCAGCTTTTAAAATATTTTAAGTTAGGGGCGCCTGGGTGGCTCAGTCGGTTGAGCGTCCGACTTCGGCTCAGGTCATGATCTCGCGGTCTGTGGGTTCGGGCCCCGTGTCGGGCTCTGTGCTGACGGCTCAGAGGCTGGAGCCTGTTTCGGATTCTATGTCTCCCTCTCTCTGACCCTCCCCTGTTCATGCTCTGTCTCTGTCTCAAAAATAAATAAACGTTAAAAAAAATTTAAAAAAATATTTAAGTTATTTCATTTAAATTATTCTATGCGTCAAAATCAATGACAAAATAAATCTGTATTCTAATAACTAAACCTGGTTTTAAAAATGACTTCTGTCACAGTCAAATACATCCAAACAGAGTAGAATAGTGGCTGCCAGTTGCTGGGGGGAGGGAGAAATGGGAAGTCGCTATTTTACAGGTATTTATACACGATGATTGGGTTATAGAGATAAGCTATCCTATATTATACTATACTTAACAATAGTGTATTGTGCACCCAAAAAATTGTTGAAGGCAGATCACATGTTAAGTGTTTTTGCTACACACAAAAGAGAAAACTGCAAAGCAAGCTTAATAACAATGAATAAGGTAGGGTGACAATTCTGCACCTTTAAATCATTTGAAATTTAGTTTACAAAAAATGGACAGTAATAATTGCAAATTAGAGCATATTTCTTAATTTATAAGTGTAATATGTGTATGTGACCACTAGATAGAGCTAGTATAATAATATCCTGAGAAAATAACAAATATTTGAAACTCTGTTTTACACTTTGCACATGTATAATTTGCACATGTTGTATTCTCTATAATCCCATGTATCTCTAAAATTGTTAACTTTAAGCTGGTAAAGCTTAAAGTTCAGCTATATTTTTACTAAAATACATTCAATTACCAGTTTTGTTTCCCAATAGTGATCTGCATATAACACATTACAAAATTGTAGTAGTCATAGATCTAAAATCATACTAAAGCATTTTAGGATGTTTTAACATAAAAATTATCCTAAGACCACCAAAATATTTTTTGATGAACTTCTAATATATTTTATGGCTTTTGATACTTGCATGCATTATAGTGTTTATCATGCATGGGGCAAATTGTACTTGCTACTTTCAGAAAAAGATTAAATGTAAAATAAAAATATACAAAAATAAAAATTCAGACTAATGATTAGATCTTTAAAGCAGAATATATTAAACTAACCACAATGTATTTCTCTCCTCTTTTTAATCAATAGACAGAGGACTTCCATTATGGAGCCAACAATGACCACCACAATTTGTTGGAAACTTGAAAGTAAAGATCATGTTTTAAACTTTTGTCCTAGCTCCTATAAACAGCCATCACTACCATCAACATCATAGAATAAGAACAGAAGTCTTTGGAGGCTCCTTGTCAAAGACGTTATTTATTTGCTGGCTATATTACTACAGTATTTATAAATATCCATAGCTTAAATTAACCATTATTCAGTGCAATATATGTAGCTTATTACACTTTCAAATTAATGAAATCTTTAAAACTCAGTTTATCTTATAAAAACGGTTTTAATGTTATGTGATTTAGGAATGTAATTAGGAGCACTTTGCTAGTCATTAAAGCAACACTTGGTAGATTTTGCTGAAAATCAGAATTGCCCAGAAACATGTTAAATTTTTTTTTCAACGTTTATTTATTTTTGGGACAGAGAGAGACAGAGCATGAACGGGGGAGGGGCAGAGAGAGAGGGAGACACAGAATCGGAAACAGTCTCCAGGCTCTGAGCCATCAGCCCAGAGCCCGACGCGGGGCTCGAACTCACGGACCGCGAGATCGTGACCTGGCTGAAGTCGGACACTTAACCGACTGCGCCACCCAGGCGCCCCTAAACATGTTAAAATTAACATCCTAGACCCTGTCTCCAGAGAGCCCAACTTTATTCTGCTGTGCATCCTAGAAATGTGCATTTTGGGGCGCCTGGGTGGCGCAGTCGGTTAAGCGTCCGACTTCAGCCAGGTCACGATCTCACGGTCCGTGAGTTCGAGCCCCGCGTCGGGCTCTGGGCTGATGGCTCATGATGGCTCAGAGCCCGGAGCCTGTTTCCGATTCTGTGTCTCCCTTTCTCTCTCTCTGCCCCTCCCCCGTTCATGCTCTGTCTCTCTCTGTCCCAAAAATAAATAAACGTTGAAAAAAAAATTAAAAAAAAAAAAAAAAAAAAAAAAAAGAAATGTGCATTTTATCAAGTGTCTCTAGTAGTTCTGATGCAAAAGTTCATATATTGTAATTTTAGGAGTGTAGTAAATAAGAACACAGACCCTACGTTGACACAGGCCTGAAATGTAAGCCTCTGTTTTTAATAGATAAAATGGAGCATTGATACCTAATACAGGTAGTTTCAAGGATTAATCTAAATCTCAGTCTAAATAATGCCTGGCACATGGTAACAAGTCTATATATACTGCACATTATATTCCTTTCCCCAATTATGTCTACATAGTGTGACTATTCTCTGATATTCAAGGAACTAAATGATGATAGCGATACATATTTTTGTTGTGCTTTTGTGATTTAATTTTTCCTTGCCATTTATTACATGATGCAGTTACTGTCAATCACATGCTTACACGCAGAGCAATGTCACATTATCTATTGATACTTACTTAGAGCCTTGTTTGTGCTTGAAAAAAACAAAACAAAACCCAAACTATGTTTGGGAGATTACATTGCCATAAGGTATGTCTGACTTGTTCAGCACAAATGTAAGTTGTCAAGAAAAATATACAACGTGCCTTTGTTCACAAAGAGTTCTCAAACAGGAACTCAGAACTCCCTACTGAAGGAAATAATTCAATTGAATGTTGTCATCTAATATTTTAAATCCTTTTCTTGTCATAGGGTTGCTCATAAAATTGTTAATGCATGACCCTCAGTGAGTCCATTGAACTAAGCTGCTTTTATAGTCTGCATTTACATAATCCTGCTTGCTGGTATCCTATTATCTGAAGAAAAATATGTGATGTGTATAAAATACACTGAACTTCTCTTAACAATTATCTTTTTTTGCAAAGTGGTCACTTTGAAAAAATATATACATTGATATAATGTATTTATATGGCTTTTGAATAAAAGAGCTGTTCAACACTGACATACTGAAAAATATTCTGAATTAAATAAACAATGATAACAAGATAGGCTACATGATAATGTACTTGTCCAAATATTGAACTGCATATTTAGAAGGTAAATTATTTCAGATGTTTTCATCATGCATTTCTTTCTCCTGTCTCATATAAACTTAAGGGAGCTGGAAACACTGTTAGTCAACATTTATCGAACACATTAACTTGTGGGCATTTTCATAACTACCAAATATTTAATACCTCAATTAACTCTCACAAATGGATATGGTGGATAATATTATTTTCCTGCTTCTATAGAAATTAAGAGACAAAAAATAATGGGCCAAAAGTCATTCAGTGGGGGAATTCAGGATTTAAACCCAGGCAGTCTAATTCCCATGAGCCTAAGGCCTGAACTCACATCAGAACTTCCTTTCCCTATTTATTTCCATAGCCCCATCTGTAGTTGAGGAGCTTATTTTCTCAAGGGGGGATGTGGGGATTACCACATATACCAAAGTTTGGTTTCAATCCAATCTTCCAATGTACTTTCCAGTAATTCAATTTTTCATAGCTTACCTTTTTGGCTATTTATGGGATCTTGAACTAGCCCACCTCCGAATTATTGCTTAACCCATCTGAATGCACTGTTTTATAACATACTGATATCATAGTGATCATTCTGTATCCCACTCAAATTCTTTGCACATTGTAATGTTTTGTTCAGACCTCTCTGGTGTAAAGTAATTCCTTCCTTTTCTGATCCTGGTAGGAGAACCTTGAGAATTCAATCTGAGAAAATCTTAAGTCCAAGGGTGACTAGACTTCAAAATCCTCTCTTCCAATATACATTTATTTATCAGAAATAACCTTATGCTTCAGGATACTTTCCACACACGAGGTGAGATCACCTTGATTACATGCACTGCACTCAGGAGACTTAGAGGTGACCCACATTATGATGTATAACCCTTGGTGTAGCAATTCAGGAGAATAAATCATTAGCCCTGTGACTCTAGTGATGTGTCTCATGAAAAAGCTGGATCCCACAGGAGGACTTAGCCTGAGAAAACTCTAAGCATGAAGGTACAAATGAAGATGCAGTGGGCACAATGTTTAGGTTTTCACTTTAAAGCTCCCGCTATATCTTTATTAAACATTAGTGGTCCCATTGTTTTTGATTAAAAAAAAAAAACCTGTTCGCAGATTCCAATATAGTAGGTAGTATATATAGAGTATAAATGGTTTTAAAATAAAAGCTGATTCCAGTAATAATATGTATGTGTGTGTGTACATGTGTGCATATATATACATATATATAATTTGAATTTTGTTAATTCCAGTAGCACCTATTATCACATAAAAATGTGAGAAAATTTTTATTCACACAGAAGATAATATGTGGGATCTGTGAATTTGGGGATTTCTTGCGGTAAATCTGATGCTTGCCATGGCCTGAAAACCTCTCACTAGGATAACTTGTTGGAATCATTCCATTTATTGTATTGTGTTATTACTCTATTCCTTCCTCTTTCTTCTGCTTCTCCTTTTTCTTCTCTTTCTCCTCTTTCCCTTCTTATCTTTTACTTTGTTGTGTTAGCATTGCTATATCATCCCCTAAGGTGACTATGTAGACATACATTTTGAACGCTGCAGTCTTACTCTGTGGTATAGAACAGAGTTCAGTGCAGAGTAAGCCTCTGAAATCTCATTCCTAAGCAACAGCCATTCTCCCCTTTTTTTCCTGGCTAAGAAAACCAAATTTTATCCAGGTATGGGAACCTGGCTTGCCTCTCCCCAGCCACAGGTAATTACACTCAAGATAATCAAGATAATTACTTTCCTGGTGCCAATGACTGGTTTATGTATCATCAGTTAGGAAGAAGGAAATCTACTTCCCCTATACTTGATAAAGCTTTTATTCCATGGTAGAAATATAAAAATCAAAGAGAAATTTCCTTCTCTGCCTCTGGATATTTTTCTGTGGAAGAAACAATGTACACAACTGCTAAAACCATGTTAGAATCTTAAGTGACCCAACATCATGTTGAGATTGGAAGAGGAAATGGATGGAACGAAACTGGATCCTAGATAGATAGCATCTATTGTACAGTCAGCCTTCACACATTGTACTGTGTGAACTCATTGTTTAAACATTATTAAGGTTTCAATCACTTGCAGGAAAATCATCCTCTTACGTGTTCATTTTAGTAATCCTAATTTCTCATAAATTATGTTCCAAAGAAAAATATGGTGAAGGCCTATTCTCATTGTACTGACATTACATAAAACATCTTTTGTTACGTTAAAATAATCTGTAAGCTATCTAAAGAATTCAGGAGACAACACAGTAGAAATTTACCTTTTTTTTTCTAATAGCTTCTTAAAATTAAGACAGGAGACAATAAAAACTACAATAATAATTAGGGAAATGAAATTCTTAGAGATTTTTAAGCACCCATAATTTAAATAATATTATGGGACTGGCTGAGATACACACAAAATTACATTTCTGTGTTTGTTATTTTTGAGAAATGTGTTTGTTACTTTTGGGAACACCATAGCTTTTTGGTGGGATTTTAGAGTTTCTTACTATTACTTGTAGCGATATTTTTTCCTTAGATTTTTATTTCAAATTAAGCTTTAATACAGTAATTTATTTCTAATATTTTATAAAGCTGACTTGTAATATATAGATGATAATTATCTGGTTCTGGCTTTCTTTTGGAAGTCTATGAATGATTAATATCAATATAAATCTTAAAGTTTGCAATACTTTTTACCATATAGCATTACAATTATGTAGGAGTTATATTATTCAGGTTTATATTTACCATTTTCACATTTCTAATAAAGAAAACTAACCTTGGAGACTTCATATCCCTTATTCAGTATCATAAGACCAACGGTGCAGAAGAGTAGACAAACATGCTCTTAGAACACATCATTGTCTACCATTATACACAATTATTCTGTGTGGGTTAGTTCTAAGTCTGTTAAAAGCTCCGTGGTTATTTGATGCAGTACAATTAAATATAATTATGAAGAATAGTTAAGGAGGCAAAGATCATTCCGCGACCTAAGCAAGACATAATCAACAAAAGCTATGCGTTTTTGGTTCTGAAATCAGGAACTTGATAATTTTTCTTGACAAGATAGAGTCCTGGAGTTGAAAAATAACATTCTAAAAACTTCAGGCTGTTTAAGTATTACTAAAGCATAACCTTGGTCAAACACCATGAAAATGCTGATGTTTAACCATTTTTAATCATAAAAATGGCAATTTCATCGAGTCCAATATAAAAAAAATAGACAAGGACATCTAGGAATTAAAAATGGAGAAAGGAGGAAGATGAGAGAGGAGGTCACATAAGATACAGTTAGTTGAAATCACACAAGTGATAAGTAATAAGGGCCTAGATCCTGGCACTGGCGAAAGAAAAGGGTTAGGCTAGAAAAATATTTATGTGATAAAACTGATAGTATTATCGAATATAGTGTTGATACAGATGGAAAATAGATTACTGTCACGTTCCTGGCTTGCATGACTCAGTGGCAAAACTATGGCCAGGTGGAAGAATTACAGAGAAAAAAATATATGGATAGGGCAGAGGATGGTGTGCAAATCAAACTCAAAGGACAAAACAGGAAAAATGGGGCATACTTTAGGCTAAAGAACAGCCAAGATTATTCGGAAGGAAATCAGGAGAAGAATGATTCAGAAGGCAAGAGAGAATAAAGGGTTAGAAGAAATACCAGCATGTTGTAATAAACAGGGTCAGCAATAAAATTGAAGAGTATAGAGCATGCATTGTGTTTATTATCCTCTATGAAAGAAACAGGGATCTCTAAAATCTCGACAGTCACCATACTGAATAGGAAAAAAAAACTTATAGTGGTGTTCTTTATACTTCTATTTTAAAGAGAATTTTTAGGTTTTTAATATTTTGCTGTTCTATTTACCTCGACTGGGAGTTCAATATGTGACGTCTTTGAATGTAGGCAGGCTAACATGCTAAGATGGTTATATTAGGAAAGGCTGCTCCCATTACTACACCCTTGCCTTGCTGTTGGTTATAGAAATCAATCTTGGATAAAAGATTGGGGATTAACAGAGTAATTATGTTTTGACCATCTTAGGTTTGAGTTACATTTTGGGCATTCAAATAAAGTTTATGAGTGAGAGCAACTGTGGACACTCTGGCACTAAGAAGAGGTCCATATTGGAGTTAATTTCTAAATTATAAGCTAATAAATAGTGTGTGACATAAAGAGAGAATGCAGTGCAGTTAAAAAAAAAAAGCAATGATAAATCCCTGCAGCACACATCGAGATCTTGTGAACAAGAAGCCAGCAACAAGAACTGTGTGGAGAATGGTAACCGAGAGGGGAAATACGATTTCTGTCACGATTAAGACAAACCAACAAAAAAGACAAAAAAAAAATATTTTAGGGTAGAAAAGATGTTTAACCTTGATAACTATTGCTGATAATTTGTATAAGACATTAAGAATTTCTCACGGTCTTTGACAGAATGAAGTTAACTAAAACCTTTGGTTAATACAGTTTATACTAAATGTTACTGGAAATAGACTGGATTGAGGAGGAAAAGGCAAATCGAGGGGTTGAGTGAATAAAACTATCAACTATCAAGAGTAGAAAAAATTGTGAATAGTGGTAGTAGGATGTTACATTGCAGGATGTTTAATAGGAGATCCAAAGTTCTGGACCAATTAAGTCAGATTCCCAATGAATCTTCAATATGTTTTTATTTCTCTAGAGCAAGTGCTTAGAACTGGAATGGCTGGATCATCTTAAAGGTATATATTCAACTTTTTTTTTAAAAAAAATGGCTACTTTTCCAAAGAGCCTTATGCCATTTTACGTTTGCAGCAGCAGGGTACGAACATTCCACCAGTACTTTCTCCATGCCAACACTTGATATCATCAGTATCATTGAATTATTTCAATGAATGTATAGTTGGTTTGTATGTTTTTCTGAAGGCTACTGTCAGGTATCTTTTTGTGTTCATTATCAATATATCTTTGTTTATGAAGTACCTGTGTAAATTATCAGCCATTTTTTTATTTATCTTAGGAGATGGAAATATTTATATTCTGTATACAAGATACTTTCCAGATACATGAATCATGACAACTTTCATTGTATGGATTACCTTTATTCTAGAGGACTTTCAAAAAGCATTTGTTTTCAAATTTGTTTTTATGGCTCATGCTTTTCTATATCCTATCCAACAAATCTTTGGCAAATCTTAAGACATAATTATTTACCTCTTCTAGAGGTATTAAAATTTTAGTTTTTGTACTTCAAGTCTATGATCAATTTTGAGATAATTTTGTGTGTAATGTGAGTTTAATTTTTTCCTTATAGCTATATCAAGTTTTTCCAGCACCATTTGTTGACAACACTATGCTTTCCCCACTGAATTGCTGGGTACCTTTTTCAAAATCAATTGTTTAGCTCTCGACTCTTATGTTTTATTAACCTATATTTGTCCTTTCATCAATATCTTATTATATTGATTACTTACTGAACATTTAAAGTTTTTTTTACAAATATTCTTCATCTTTTTTATTGGACATATGCTGTTAGGTTGAATCCTTATACTGTACACTTGAAACTAATATAAGTTGAATCTTTAATAGGCTTTCAAATTGGGCAGTATACAAGGTTTTCTTGCCTTTGTAAAGTTGGGTACAGTTAGAAGTTTAGAATATCTTTTTAATATGCAAAAGATTCCTTATGTCTCTTAAAAATTGATTGCAACCTAGTTATGTTTGCAGACTGTGTTACCATGCCAATAAATATCCAAGTGAGTTTGAAACTCAGTGAGAGTTAAGTAGTGTTGGAAAATAGAACTGCAATAAATAGGGCATTATCCGTACTTGGTCTATAGCTTGGTGCCGATATTGAAGGTGAAATAGAAGATAAGTCAAGTATTATTTTTGAAGTGTGTTTGACTTGAGCTGAAGAGTATTTTTAATTTTTAAAAATTTGATAAAAATATTTAACAAAATTTGCAATTTTAACCATTTAAGTGTAAAAATCCATGGCTTTCATTTACAATGCTGCACAGTCATCACTACTAATTGTAAAACTTTCTCATCAGCCTAAACAAATTCAGTAACCATTAAACAAGATCTCCCCATTCTCTCCTCTCCCCAGTTCCTTGTAACCTCAAATCTACTCTGTCTCTATGAATTTGCACCTTCTAGATATTTCATGCAAGTCAAATTATGCAATGTTATTTTGTTCCTGGTTCATTTCATTTAGCATAATGCTTTCAGGGTTCATCCATGTTGTAATAAGTATCAAAATTTCCTTCCTTTTTAAACAATATTCTGTTGTACATAGATATCATGTTTTGTTTACTCTATTCATCTATTGATGGAAGCAAGGTTGTTTCCACCCTATAGCTGTTATAAATAATGCTGTAATGAACACTGGTGTACAAATATCTGAGGCCATTTTCAATGCTTTTAGGTATGTACCTAAAAGAAATACTGCTGGGTCTATGTTTAACTTTTTGAAGAGTCGCATTTTCCACAGCAGCTGCACCACTTTACACTCCTATTATCTATGTACAAGAATTCCAATTTGTCTACCTTTTCACCAATACTTGCCATTTTCTTTTCTTTTTTTTTAATTAGAGCCATCCTAGTAGGTATGAAGTGGTATCTTATGATTTTAATTTACATTTCCCTAATGAATAACACTATTGAGCATCTTTTCATATACTCACTGATCATTTGTGGATCTTCTTTGGACAAATGTCTATTCAAGTCCTTTGCCCATTTTTAAATTGGGTGTTTTGTCTTTTTGTTATTGAGTTTAGAAGTTCTTTCTATACTCTGGATATTAAACTCTTATTATGTATATATTTTCTCTCATTCTGTAGGTTGTCTTTTCACCTTCTTGATAATGTCCTTTGTTGCAGATAAGTTCTTAATTTTGATGAAGTCCAATTTATCTGTTTATCTTCAGAAGCAACAAGATTGTTTATCTGGTGTCCTAAGAATTCATTACCAAAGCCAAAAATATGAAAATTTAGCCCTAAGTATTATTCTAAGCATTTTATGATTTTAGCTTTTATGTTTGTTTTTCTGTCTTAATTTTTGTACAAGGTTTGATGTCAGGGTCCAACTTCCCTTTTTTTCCCCCTGAATGTGGAAATCCAATTGTCCATCCCAGCACCATTTGTTAAGACTATTTTTTCCCCATTGAATGGACTTGGCATCCCTATCATAAATCAACTGCCATAGATGTGTGGTTTATTTCTGGGTTCCCGGTTCTATTCTACTGGTCTATATGCTTATCCTTATGCCAATACCATCCTGTTTTGAAGATGAGTATAGCTTTTTAATAGGCTTCACAAGTGTGAGTCTTCCACCTTTACTCTTTTTCAAGGTTATTTTAGCTATTGGAGGCCACTTGTAATTCCATATGAACTTGAGGATCAGCCTGTCCATTTCTGTAAAAAAGGCTGTTGGAATTTTGAGACAGACTACATTCAATATATAGATTACCTTGGGTAGTACTGACAGTATATTTACACATCAGTTTGTTGAAACCTGTAAATGGTTTTTCTTCATACAGGATTTTTTTTTTTTGTAATTTATCTATTGGAAGAGTATGAAGTGTCATGTTCCCTTATTTGGATCCAGAAAGACATTTTAATAGGTCAAAACTAAGAAAAAATATACTGAGAAAAACCATGAGGAAAAAGATTTTTTGATTAATTCACATCCTGTCATAGTTTAGCAATGTTAGATTTACACTTTCAGCAGCCATTTTAAAAAGTGAAACCACAGGTGTTTTATGCTGAGATTTCTGTACTTTTATATAAGAGGCCCTCAAACACTTGTTTTTTAGTGTCACAACCAGAACAATTTTAAACTACTATAAAGAAAATGTATCTATCTATACAAGCAGAGAAGACTGGTGATTTTTATGTACAAGGTAACTCCCATTTTTTTTAAGTTTATTTATTTTGAGAGAGAGAGAGAATGTGAGCGGTAGTGGGACAGAGACAGAGGGAGAAAGAGAGAGAATCCAAAGCAGGCTCCATGCTGTCCCTGCAGAGTCCCACATGGAGATGAATCCAATTAACTGTGAGATCATGACCTGAACTGAAACCAGGAGTTGGACGCTTAACCGACTGAGCCACCCCAGCACCCCAGGTAACTCCTATTTTAACCAAGCATTTGAGTAGAATAGTGGCAGTATAGCATAGTGGTGAAATCATAGGCTCTACAAACTACCTGCATTTGCCTCCCATCTTTACTATTCACAGGCTATATAACACTGGGCAATTTACTTAAGATCTATCTGCTTTGGTATTCTCTTCTATAAAATGCGGATGATAATACTTCAAAGGTTTGTTATAAAAATTTATTTTATATTTGCACATAGAATTGTTCACTAAAACTATTATATGCAATAACATACCTTTATTTCATTTTATTATTTACAAAAGATATTTTTATTATTCTTTTATTTAATATCTAGATTAATCCTGTGAAATAGGAGAGATTATTAGCCTCATTTAACAGATGAAGAAACAAAAATTCAGATTGTGACAAAGCATATTAAAAATCAAAACCAATAAAACCTTATGCCAGATGAGTAAGTTTTAGAGATCTGCTGTACAACATTGTGCTGACAGTTAAATTTATATTTAAAATTTTGTTAAGAGGGTAGATTTTATGTTGTTTGTTCTTACCACAACTTAAGGAATCAAATGAAATAAAATCAAATCTATAAAATAAAATCTTATTAAAACCAAATAATTGTTTGTGAAACCTTTATTCTTTACACTAGAGCAAACTGCTCTCTTTTCTATTTCAATTGAACAGTAAGAACAACATAAAATGAAATTATGTAATTTTATAACAGAAGAAAAATTGAAATAATGAATTTTTATAGCAGGGTGTTAATTTCATTTTCCTATGGTTCATATATTTGTTTTTTCCTGGTTTTCAGAAGAGAGGAAGTATATTACTCCTTGTAAAATTCATACAGTGGTTGGCAATCTGCTGAATATGGGACATTTAAAATTTGTACTATTCTGATAAATAATCACAATTTATTCTAACTCCCATAACTCTGGATGCAAGCACATCAACGATGAGATATGCTTACATATTTGCCTTTAAATAGTTCTTGATAACTGACTCAGATTTTAAGAAAATTTACCTTATTCATTTTTGGAACCTCATAAATGCCAGTATAAATGAAACATTACACAATTTTTTAAAAAGATTTAAATGGTACAATTTAGAAAAATATAAAATACTTTAATAAACCTATTTAACTTAGTGAACCAATTATCTAATCAGTAAATATTTGTCTATGTATGAGTTTTACTATTATCATCCACTACTAAAATCAGAGATATTTAAAACATTTTGATTGAAGTCATGGCTTTGTATTAGACGGAGAAGAGATAATAGGGCTTGGAAAACTGATTTCCATTGCCTTCAAACAGATGCCAATTGAAAGAAAATAGGGGCACCTGGGTGGTTCAGTTGGCTAAGCATCTACCTCTTGATTTTGGCTCAGGTCATGATCTCATGGTTCCTGAGATCGAGCCCTGCTCTGTACTGATAGCTCAGAGCCTTTTTGGGATTCTCTCTCTCCTTCTCTATCCTTTTCCTGCTCATTCTCTCTCCCAAAAATAAATAAATTAGCATTAAAAGAAAAAAGAGGGATGCCTGGGTGACTCAGTTGAGTGTCTGACTCTTGATTTCGACTCAGGTCATGATCCCAGGGTTGTGGGATGAAGCCCTGTATCAGGGTCTGTGCTGCGTGTGGAGCCTGCTTAAGATTCTCTCTCTCCCTGTCCCTCTGCCCCCTCCTCTGCTCACTTTCTAAAATACATAAAATGAAAAAAAAATTAAAAAAGAAAACAGCATAAGTACCATGCAATTGGAATAACAAACATTGAGGCATTTAGCACAAGCACATGGAACTCACAGCTTAATAAAAAGCATCTTTTGTGATATGGCATTAAGTAATATTTGCATATTTACACCAGAATTAAACACAATACTAGAGATTATAGCTATGTAAAAAAAGAACTTTGATTTTCCTGAATTCTAATTAGTCAACATAATGATGTTTAGGTTTGTCATTAGTCACTTAAAATATAGTAAATGCAGTTCAATTAAACTATGATTCATAAATTCAGTTTATAGTTATTGAATGTCCATCCCACCCCAGATACTATACTATATATGCAAAATGCAAATATTTAGAAATAAGACATTAGAATAATATCCTGAGACTGGTATTAATCTCAATAGGCACAGCTGAAAAGAGAAATGAAGTTAGTCTGGTATCACTTGTTCTAGAAAAGTCATTTTAGTTACTAATGATCAATTCACTTTGGAAATTCAGCTAAAATGATTGTCAAATTTTTTAAATAGGTTTTTTTTAGAAAAGTTTTAGGTTGACAGCAATATTGAGTAGAGGGTATAGAGAATTGTCAAACATTTTAGTCTATATTTGAAATTGCTTTGTTTTCATGTTTTGAAATCATTTATTTGCAGAATTTAAGTACTTTCTTGTGGTACAAAATGATTCTTTCAACTGCAACTAAATTAACTCATAGTTTCAGTGAAGTTATATGATGGCTTATAATTTTAATAAGTAATCAATGTGAATATTTTACTAGTTTTTTTCCAATGAATAAATGATCTACAATTCCATAAACATTAAGACAATTATGTAGTAATAATGGGGAAATTAAGTTAAATTCATAAATACAGTTGCACCAAATAAGTTTCTAACTGATTAAAGATTTATAAATAAAGTGCAAAACTAAAAAAATTAAAAGTAAAATATAGTATAATAGAAAAATAATCTAGGTGTGGGGAATTTATTCCTGGGAAAGATATAAAATCTAAAAGCTGTGAAAGACAATATATTTGTTATGTAATATTTGAAAATTATATGTCTAAAGATGCCATATACAAAATTGTGCATTGCAAGTTCAACTAAAAACTAAATACAAATTATTTATAACTTTATCAAGTAAGGATCAGATTAAACAAGATCAAAAAGGAGATATATGGAGACTATAGGATCTAAGGAGACAAACTAAAGGATAATTCAACAAATTTATGAAATCCAACAAATCAAAATTCACAAATAAAAATGTAGTAACAGGGGGCACCTGGGTGACTCAGTGGGTTAAGCAGCCAACTTTGACTCAGGTCATGATATCCTGGTTCGTGGGTTCAAGCCCAGTGTCAGGATCTGTGCTGAGCCTGGAGCCTGCTTTGGATTCTGTGTCTCCCTCGGGCTCTGCCCTTCCCCCACTCATGCTGTTTCTGTCTCTCAAAAAACTAATAAAAATGTTTAAAAAAATGTTTTTAAATGTAGTAACAGAATTGAGACGCATAGGAAACAAGAAGTGATGAAGTATAAATTTAGAGAATATGAAAAGTTCTCCCAAGATGAAAAGTAATAAATGTAACAGAAAAGAAATGATAGGTATGAAAACCTAAGTTTTAGGCAAATTAGTTGTGTTCCTAATGATGAAAGAACTCTCTGGAAAGAAGAACTAGCCAGACTAAATTGAAAATAGCTTAACCTGAAAAGAAAAATAAAAAAAATCTCAGTGTTCAGATAAAAGGGTCCCACCCAAGGAATTCTGGGTTAACAAGAATGACTTCTATGCAGAAGGTCATCTCATCCCCCAAAATATTAATGTCCAACTCTGCTGAGGTTGCCCCTTGGTGAGCATACACATGAGATACTAATATCTTCATACACTGCATCCACTCAGCAAACTCTATCCACATACCTCTTCCTCAGAACTCTTTGTTTTCAAATTTTCAAATGTGTAAATGAAGACCAACCAAATAAAAACCAAGGCTTTCCTTCAGCTTGCTATAGCAAGGGAGTTAGCCACCATGACTGGCATTGTTAGAGAGTGGCTGGCATTGTTAGAGACTCAAAAGCAGGAAAGAGTGAGAAAGCTTTATAGTGGAAAAAAGGGAAAGCTTCAGGTATGCACTGATTGGAAATTGTTGGTATAGAAAAGCTGAAAATGGGCTACCTAGAAGGGAAACATCCTACGTGATTGATTAGGGGTACATATTTGGCTTTCTCTTATTGGTACTAAGTTGGAAGCAGGGACAAACAATAGGAAAGCTGTCAATTATTAATCAAGTCCTGGCCATGTTGGTTCAATTGTTACAGAAATTATTGTTTAACTGCCTGTATTGTTACCAAACATAACAATCTGGCTTCCTATAAATCTGATTTATAGCAGGCTGGTTTCCTGGGCTGTTTATTGTAGATAACAGGGGTGGTTTTCTGGGCAGTTTTCTTCAGATTGTACATCAGAGTTCTATTTTTATATATGGTCTAGCCATTGTCCCTTATATATTCAGTTTCTCAGTACTGTGTTTTTCCCAAGTCCTGGATCATTATGCCAAACCACTGACCGCTATTACTGAATTAGTAGAGATTCTATCTCCGACCATAATTACTTCCAGGCAAAATGTATACAAGGCACACTACTCAAAGTTCTCTTCAAGGGGGAGTTTCCCCTTTTACTTCTCTCCTTCAAAACCACCCTAAAGTATAACTATAGTAGAACCGGCTTAATCCGATTTTGGGAATTGCCAGCATAATGTGCAAAACTATCTTTAAAAACACACCTATCTTTTTTATCTTCCTAAGTCAATTGGTCATAGGAAACTTACCATGAGGCCACAAATAGGAGAGAAAAAGCAATTTGACAGGAATAGGCATATAGGCCACTTACTTATATAACTTATTTGTGCTACCAGGGCTTGAGCCTAATCTCAAAAACACCACCCCCATTTGACACTGGAGTGCTGCTGTGCAAACCCAACATTAGGTCTTGGTGCGTCAGAGAATACCTTTCATCATTTTCAAGTTTTAGTCTCTAGTAGCCCCAGTAGCAAGCTAGAAGCTGCATTTCAAAAGGAGAATAGTTACCTGCAGAGGATGGCAAGGCCTTGCCTCAAAATCTCAAAGGACTAGGAGATGATTCACCTTTAGAAGTTTGCCAGATATTCCATATGGCATTCCTAACTGTCACAGGCCCTTCGAGCACTACCAGATTTGCTGATCTTTCGGCCCAATGGTAGAACAGCTTGTAAGGGAGATTGTATTTACTGCAATCCTTTCTTATTCTGGGTCTCACTCAAAACAGACAGCCTTTTAGATTACTTTGTAATTGGTTTGGAATAGCACACTCAAATGAGGAAATATGTTGCTTCCAAAATCCAAAGAGATCCATTAAGAGATCCTTACTGCTTTCTCCATGGTAGGGGAGCAGATGCAGCAAATGGTCTTCCTGCGAAAAGGAGAATTCAACCTTCTGGAGATAGCTGGACACCTAGAAATTTCACTCAGCTTTCAGACCTCTAGATTTTTGGAATTTCTTACTTTCTGGTATTCTGGTTTCTTATTAAATTCATCTTAAGTAGTCCCAACTTGCTACTCTTCAGATACAACTAATATGTTTTCAGAGTAATGGACTAGTAGGATACCCTACAGAATAGAGAGGAGCTCAAGATTCCTGTGCACTACATTAGGACCTAGAACTGGTGCCCTGGTACAGTTTAAAGACACTAGAGTGGATGTGTGTTGCTGATGAAAGGAAACTGTTCTCTATGTGCTTTTTTGTTTGTTTGTTTATTTATTTATTTTGAGAGAGAGAGAGAGAGAGGCAGAGAGAAAATCCTAAACAGGCTCCATGCTCAGGGCAGAGTCCAGCGCAGGGCTCAGACCCATGAACTGTGAGATCATGACCTGAGCCAAAATCAAGAGTTGGAAGCTCAATGGACTGAGCCACCCAGGCGCCCCTGGTTGGTTTCTTTTTAAATAGGCATAGAGAAAAGGGTGTACAGGAGATAAATGACTGAATAAATGCAGTGCAGGTATTGTGGGGTGTGCTGATTTGCTCCAGCAATAAAAGCACAATTGGAACAAACCCTGCAATTGTATCAACAACTGAAAAAGTTTATGATAATTCCTGGTCATTCTCCAAAGACCACTTTCTTCATCACAGGTCAAAGGGAGGTGAAGAAATGTGGTGGGAGTTAACAGTCTTTCATCAGTTTTGTTCTTGATAGTAAAGATCTCTGCAGTACCTTTTGGAATGCCGTATGGAGTTTGTGTTACAATTTTGACAGGTAGAGGCAGTACTGGTAATGGAAACAATATGGGGATTTTATAAGTTTCTGAATATATTTATTCAAACTATATATTCTGGAATTGAGGTTATAACCACAGGGTAGGTTCAAGAACTTCGATGAAATAGCCCAGAGCCAAAATTCTATTTCTTATATTTCATATTTTTCATCTGAAAAAAAAGGGGGGCCTGTGACAATAACATCTACTTTAAACTGTTGTGAAAAAATGGGATAACTATAAGCGACTTATTTATAAATGTTCTGGCACTTAGCCTCAAAAATATTAGCTTCTTTTTTTTAATTTGAGGTCCATGAAAAATATTTTTACTGTGCTGGCAATTATCTATCAGCAGTACAAACTTGATTAAGTAGAAAAAATTAAAGGAATCAAGCCAACTAGTTATTTTTCATTATAAAATTCTGAATTTAGAAATTAATCTTCAACATAATTTCTGATTTTAGATTTTTAAAAGGTAAACATTTCATAATATTTTTTGTAATTAAATTAAATTTAAATGCACTATAACAATTAGAAAATTTTTGTAGCAAATATTGGGAGAAAATATAATATAAATTTTTATCATGGATTGGGATTAATTTATTTTGGTAAGGATGTGTTTGTATTTTTATAACATTATGTGGTAATGGCTGACATAAAGGTTTAAATCGAATATTGAAAAATAAGTCAGAAAACTCCTCTGAAATTCAGAACAGCTTCCTAGGCATTTTGCTCATAATTTGTTACTGTGGAAACAGTTGAAAAAAGACACTGGTAAAACACAGATGTCCAAGAAGGACAGTTAGAGCTGTAGCAGATCTAGTCTCTGAGGCTTGTCAGTGAACAGGAAGGACAGAGATTATAACAAGAAAAACACATGGAGAACTACTGTCATTGCTTGCATACATATGAAGAATTAAAACAGGGCAGTAAGAACCAAAAATCCAGCACAGAAATATAAGTGAGTATAAGAAGGACTACCAGGAGTCTAAGGGTGAAAGCAGCAGGGAACAGAAAACTTCTCTTCATACTTTATATTCAGCCAGTCAGCTTTTCTGTATGACTCTTCAGAAATATTCTTTTTGGATTATTCTCCTTCCATTCCCACTGTTACCCTTGGTAACATGCTCTTCTGTATTACTCAGACCTGGACAGACTTTGCTAGAATCAGAAGAATCACAATTTAGGGGCTAAACACAAGCAAACATAATGTCTCCCTCACACCATGGTATGCTGAGGGTAGAGCAGTTCTCTCTGAAGCAGCAAGTCAGGGACACAGAGCTTCAGATCACTGTGTCATCATCCATCCAGAGACTGGGAGAGTAGGGGAGTGGTAGTAGAAATACTGTACTGTACACCTTTTCTTTTCACTTGCTTGCTTTGGCTTGTAGTAATCACATGACAGACATAACTCCTATGTAGGTGGGGAACGATAGAGAGGCACCTGGACATTAGTTTCAGGAACAGTTTCTTCCACTCTGACTTTACTCATTTCTACCTAACTAAAATAGCATTGTTACTAATCTTGATGACAATTTTCTCCTCCAATTCGAATCCATATATTTTCTTTAAAATTCTCACTTTTTAGAAGTGACTGAAACTAAACTCCATATGCTGGTTTATAAAAATCTTCATATCCTGGACCAAATGATAACAAAAGACATCTTCTCTGTGGCTTCTACACAGGTAATTCCACTTTAAATCTTGTCCATGCCATTCTCTTCGTTGTGGTGATAGTCTTCCTCGTTTCCACATGGACAATCAATATTAGGAAGTCCATTTGGATACTAAAACGAGTTTAGGATATCCCTGTTATCTTCTACTCCTGATTTCAACCCAACCGGCAGCCAGCTTTCCTGAGCTTTGTGACTGTGAATTTGGTAAGAACATGGCACCTGGAAACATAACACAAAGACAACAGACTCTGCAAGATGCTGGAAAGAGATAATGGACACAAAAATATTTTCTGCTATGAAATGAGGGCCAGACATGAAAAACCTTAAGATGAGGGTCAGAATAAGAAGAATTCTGTAAACAAAGCTTGGATGAGAAAGTCCAGTGCATGTCCGTGAAAGCATTTTCTGGTGTCCTGGACCCCTTGATAGCTGCTGGGAAGAAGTGGTAGTTTGAGTTATTTCTACTACTGAGGCAGGAATAGCACTGAACTTTGCAGATGAGAAGTCCGGAGAATAGCAAGACCGTATGGATGAGCATGAAAGGGATAAAATGAACTTCATGAATGGATTTCACCAACACATAAGACAGAGTTTTGGTCCCTCTCATTACTCACAAGACTGTCATCTATTAAGGATTTCCAGGGCTGGACCTCAATTCCAAGAGTGGTATATAAGTAGGCAGTAGAATATAACCTAAGAAAGCCCAGTAAACAGAAGGGATGGAAAAAACAGCACTCGTACTATCATGAGTTCAAACTGCTATAAGACAGAGTATGACATGAAGCAAACTAAGAGTACTTGGGATGATTCAATTATAGTACAAAATGTTTTCAAGAATATGTAGGTAGGTAGATAGAATATTTAAGTATGTGTGCTATATTTTATTTGAATTAAATCAGAAAAAATGGTCGCTGAATTAGATTTCTAAATGACACTCGATTAGGAATTCATTCAGAATTAAAGAAAAATTTCAAAGCACACAGCAAATAGAATTACAGAAAGAGTAAAAAACAGAAGATCAAAGAGACAAGAATTAAATAAATGGGAGAAAACATCCTTGGGTTGGAAGAAGATCAGGTTCTATAGATTAAAAGGTTTCACTGAATTCCAAACAGGATAAACAAATACTAGGCAAACAGTTAGGTATATTAGGATCTATTCCTTAACTCTGAGAATAAAGAGAAAAATCTTGTATGCTTCAAGAATAACTACTAGAGGGGCGCCTGGGTGGCGCAGTCGGTTAAGCGTCCGACTTCAGCCAGGTCACGATCTCGCGGTCCGTGAGTTCGAGCCCCGCGTCGGGCTCTGGGCTGATGGCTCAGAGCCTGGAGCCTGTTACCGATTCTGTGTCTCCCTCTCTCTCTGCCCCTCCCCCGTTCATGCTCTGTCTCTCTCTGTCCCAAAAATAAATAAACGTTGGAAAAAAAAATTAAAAAAAAAAAAAAGAATAACTACTAGATTACAAGGTAAAAAATAGAGTTACATGAGACTTTTTAATGCCAACACTGCAAGTTAGAAAACAGAATGATATAAATCATCCACAAGTCATACACACACAGTAAAAAGAATATATTTGTAAATATGGAAGAATTTGAGAAAGAGACCTTAGAATGAAAGAAATGAAAAGAAATAGGATTTCATCTGGTATCTCATAAGGAGAAAGCCACTATTTCTTTTGATCAAATTCCTAAAACATTTTTTTATTTTTGAGATTCTAATAATAATAATACTTTCCCATTTCTGAATTCCACATGAAGATATAGAATATTAAGATTTGCTTATCCTTGGGGTGCCAGGGTGGCTCAGTCAGTTGAGCCCCACATTGGGCTCTGAGCTGAGCACAGAGCCTGCTTGGAATTCTCTCCTCTCTGCCTCTGTCCCCTGTGCTCTCACTGTCTAAAATAAAATAAGTTAATTACAAAAAAAAAATCTGCTTATCCATTCAGAACATATTTCTGTCCCCAATTTTTTAAATGCCCTCCAAAAATATGTAAAGCAAAGGAGAGAGTGTGCTTTCCCCAAAGAATTTTGTAGTGTTAGAAGATGAAATAAAAATTAGGTCTGTTTCCATGATCATGAAGACTCAATATTACCAAGAGGTCAATTCTTCCCCACTTTCTATACATTTAATGCAATCCCAAACAAAATCTCAGTAATTCATTTTGATTATATATCATATATAAATATATATTACACATATGATCCCAAAGTTTATATGGAGATGGAGAGAAAAAACATGCAGAATAGTCAACACAATATTGAAGAAGAAAGTCAGAAGACAGATACTATCCAACTTCAAGACTTATGTCAGGGTCAAATGGAGTTTATCCAAGGATAAACCATTCCAAGGATGGTTCAACACCCGAAAATCAATGTGATACAGCACATGGAGACAAGAAGAGAGATATTGTCATTTCAAAAGATGCAGAAAAAACATTGACAAAATTTAATGTCAATGCATGATAACAACTTTCCATCTGGTGGGCATAGATGGAAAATCTCAAAAAAGGCTGTATCTGACAAGCTCACAGCTAACATTGTATGCAATGGTGAAAAGCTGAAAGTGTTTCTTCTAAGATTAGGAACAAGAGAAGGATGCCCATTGTTACTACTTTTATTTAACATAGCATGGGAAGTCCCAGTCAGAGGAATTACACAAGAAAAATAAATTACATCCAAATTGGAAAAGAGAAAATAAACTGTTTCTATTTGTGCATGACATAATATTACACATATAAAACCCTAAGTATTCCACCAAAAAAACTTAAAATTCACAAATTTGGTAGATATGCAAGATAAAAAAGATCAATATATAAAAATCAGCTGTATTCCTATCTATTAATAATGAAGAAATTAAAAATCCAATTTACAATTTCATCAAAAATAAAATACCTAAGAACAAATTCAACTAGAAAGGTGAAACACCTGGAAATTGAAAAGTGTAAGGTATTAATGTAAGAACTTGAAAAAGACTCAAATAAATGGAAAAAATATTCTGTGTTCATGGTCTGAAAGAATATTGTTAAAATATCCATATTACCAAGAAATCTACAGGTTGAATGCAATTCCTATCAAAATTCCAATGGCACTTTTCACAGACCAAAAAGTTCTAAAATTTGTAATGAACTATAAAAGGTCCCAAATAGCTTGAACAATCTTGAGATAGAAGAACAAAGCTGGAGGCATTACACTTCCGGGTTTCAAACTATATTACAAAGCTACAGTAATCACATCAGTATGGTATTGGCATAAGAACAGATACATAAACCAATGGAACAGAATAAGACAGACAGAAACCCACACATATAGGGTTAATTAACTTAAAACAAAGGAGCCACAAATATACCATGGAAAAAGGATAGGCTCTTCAGCAAATAGCGTTGGTAAAACTAGATAACCACATGCAAAAGAATGAAACTAGGCCCATCTTACAACACACACAAGAATATACTCAAAATTAATTTAAATCTTAAGACATAAATCCGTGCAATTCATCAAGTAAACATAGAGGGTAAGGTCCTAGATATTGGTCTTAGCAATTATATATATATAATATTATATATTATATTTAAATATATATTTTTATATATTATATATATTTTATACCAAAACCAAAGGCAACAAAAGAAATATAAAGAAGTGGGACTATATCAAACTAAAGAGCTTCTGTCTAGCAAAGGAATCCACCAACAAGGTGGAAAAAAGGCCACCTATAGAATTTGAGAAAATATTTGCAAATCATGTACCTGTTAAGGGATCAGTATACAAAATATTTAATAACTTCATACAACTGAATGGAAAAAAAATGCAATTTAAAAAGGAGATCTGAATAGACTTTTTTCCAAAGATGACATATAAATGGCCAACAAGTACAGGAAAAGGTACCCCACAGAACTAATCATCAGGGAAGTACAAATGAAAACCACAACAAAATATCACCTCACATCTTTTAAAATGGCTATCGTTGGGGCACCTGGGTGGCTCAGTCAATTGAGTGTCCAACTCTTGATTTCAGCTCAGGTCATGTTCTCATGGTTCAGTTTGTTGAGTTGAAGCCCCACATCCAGCTCTGCACTGACAGTGCAGAGCCTGCTTGGATTCTAGTTCTTTTTCCTGCTTTCTCTGTTCCTCTCCTGCTGTGCTCTCGCTCTCTCTCTCAAAGTAAATAAACTTAAAAAAATTTTTTTAATCGCTATTGTTGGAAAAAAAGAGCAGAAAACAAGTGTTGGCAAGGATGTGGTGAGAAGAAAACACTTGTACGCTACTGGTGGGGATGTAAATTGGCAGAGCCACTTGGAAAACAGTATGAAGGTTCCTTAAAAAATTCAAAATAGAACTACTGCATGATTCAGCATTTATACTTTGGGGTATCTGAAGCAAAATCCTTGTCTTGAAAATATATCCGTACCCCCATGTTTATTTATAAGAACCAAGCCATGGAAACAAAGGTGAATGGGTAAAGAAAATGTGATATATATATGATGGATTATTCTATGTAATATTGTATACATGTACATATATGATGGAATATTCTATGTTCTATAATATACTGTAATAATATTATAGTATATAGAATGGAATATTATACAGCAATAAAAAGGAGATACTGTCATTTGTCACAACATGGAAAGATGTTGACAGCATTATGCTAAGTGAAATATGTCAGATAGGGAGAGATAAATACTATATGATCTCACTTATATGTGGGATCTAAACAAATAAAAAAAGAGGAAGAGGTAAGGGCTGGGTATGGGCAAAATGTGTGAAAGTGGTTGAAGGTGCAAACTTCTAGTTCTAAGATACACACATCCTGGGGGTATAATGTACAACATTATGACTATTAACAATACTGCAATGTGTATTTTAAAGTTGTTAAGAGTAGTTCTTAAATTCTCATGACAGGAAAATTGTATGTGTGATGATGGATGTTAACTAATTTTTTTGTCGTAACAGTTTTGCAATACATACACCTATCAAATCATTAAGTTGTACACTTAAAGCTAATATGATCTTACATCATCAATAAAAAGATATGTATACAACATATACATTTATATGCATATTATATATTATACATATGCATATGCATATATAGAACCCAAAACAACAGTAGTGAGGTTCACTCTACATCTATTAGAATGGCCAAAATTCAGAGCATTGACCCCAAATTCTGTCAAGGATATGGAACAACAGGCTAATGGCAGGTTGATCCCATTCATTACTGCTAGGAATGCAAAAGGGGACCACCATTTTGGAATACAGTGTAGTGGTTACTTGCAATACTATTCTGTTACCATATAACCCAGCAATCATCTTAGCATTTACCCAAGGGAGTTAAAAATTTGTGTTCACATCAAAACCTTACACAAATGCTTATAGCAGATTTATGATTGCCAGAACTTGGAATCAACCAAGATGTCTTTCAGTAAGGGAATGGATAAATTGTGGTACATCCAGGCAATGGAATATTATTCAGGGCTAAAAGAGAAATGAGCTATCAAGCTATAGAAAACATGGAGGAAACTTAAATGAATATTACTAAATGAGAGAAGCCAATCTCAAAAGGCTACAAACTGTACTATTTTTACTGTATGACATTCTGGAAAGAAAACTGTGAAGGCTGAAAAAAAATAGTTGTCAAGGGTTGAGGAGGTGGAAGATGAATAGGTAGAACATAGATGGCTTTTAGGGAAAATACTCTGTAAAAATAATAATAGGTGCACATCATTATATAATCATCCAAACCCATAGAAGGTACAATACCAAGAGTTAATGGTAATGTAAAGTATAGACTTCGGGTGATTATGATGTGTTAATGTTATCTGTTGTAACAAATATACCACTCTGGTAGGAGATATTGACAATGGGACAGACTCTGCATGTGTAAGGGCAGGGAGTATATGAGAAATATGCTCCTTTGCCTCAAAATTGCTGTGAACTTAAAACTTCTTTTAAAAATTTTCCTAGTAAAAAATTAATAAAAATATTGCATGTTAAACACTGTTAACAGACTAAAAAGGTGTTTTCTAACATTTAAATATTCTTTTGGTAGTGGGACACAACACACTTCATGACCGAACACCTGGAAATGAGAGCTCTCTGTTACAGCTCCAAAAAAGATTATGATGCTATCTAGGCTCACACAGAGGTTTGCGCCCTAGGACAGGCTAACAGCAAATTGGAGCCATAGGGTGAAGTTTATGTGTGCCAAGCAGGGTGGGATTAGCTGGGTTTTGCAGGCTTCCAGCGGATTGTTTGCCTGGAATAATTTCATCGGCTCATGGATTAAGGGGTGTCCCTAGCTGTCTGGCACCTGGTCTTGCGGTAAGCAGAACAGGTGCATTGTGGGTCTCACACTAGAGTGGGAGAGCCTGAAAAGTAAAGTGGTTACCATAGGTACCTAATCAGTGTTCAAAGAGGAGAACTGACCTGCCTCAAGCCAGGGCCTTGAAACTGGGTTAAGAGAGCATTTAAAAAACCTCAAACTCCATTTAAAAAATGCAAGCCAGCCTTGCAGAACATGTTCACAAACATATCTGATAAAGGACTTCCATCCAGAATATAGAATGCTTTTCAATACAGCAAGGAGAAGACCAAAAACTTAATAAAAAGAAAAATCTGTGAAGATTAAAACAGACCCACAAAGAAGATCTAAGATTGAGAAATAAACACATTACAAGATGTTCATTAGTCATTTAGGGAAATGCAAAGTGAAACCACAATGAGATACTACTAAATATCAATGAAAATGGCTAAAATCAACACGAAACATTGGTGATGATCTAGTAATACAAGTAGAATTCTCATGTTTTGCTAGTGACAATACAAAATGTCTTAGACACTTTGCAGAACATATTATAGCAGTTCCTTAGAAGATCCTTAAAATCCTTTCCCCAGAACTACTCAAGGTAAATGAAAAAATATGTTCCACACAAAAACTTGTTTCTAAATGTTCCTAACAGCTTATGTGTTAGGAATATTTGGATCCTAGAAACAAACCTCATATCCATCAGTTTATGAACTGGTGAAGAAATTGTGGTAGATCCTTACAATGCAAATCTACACAAAAATAAAAGCAGTTGACCCTGATTAACTACTGATACACCCAATAAAATGGATGAAACTTAAAAGGAATATGCTTGGTGAAAGCAGAGCAAAGACTCTCACCTCTATGGTTAAGTTATGTGATATTCTGGAAAAGGTAAAATTACAGTGTCAGAGAACAGAGAAATGGCTGCCAGGAGCCAGTAATGGGCTATAGAATGGGTTGAGTGCAAAAGGGCATGATGGAACACTGTGCATGAGGAAATATTTTCTATCATGCTTTTCAAACTCAGAGTTGTACACTTTTTTAAAAAGCTGAATTTTTTACATGCAATTTATACATTGAAAATGCTGATTAAAAAAAGGGCCCACTACAAGTTGGTAATTTGCAATAACCACACCTAATTCCTTTACAGAATAGCAAAATTTGCTATTTAATTTCCTGTCCTAATGTATAGCATAACCCAGATTTTTCATCTAAAGATGAAATGATAAGCCATTTAATAACTGTCCAGACCAAATCACTGATCCCTCTCTTGTAACTTAAACTCTTAGTTTCCTTAAGCTTTCAAGAAAGTCAGTTTTGCTCATGTATTCCTCTCTCTCACTAGATTTTAGACTTTTTGAATAAAATACATGAAATGTTTTGTAAACTACAGAACATAAAAATGAGTTACTGTTATTTATTATCGTTTAGTGTAGAAATTTTTTCTAATCCATCTTTGTAGGACACTAGCAGTGCGTACAACATGTTTTGTTTTCTTGTTTTTTATTTGCTCAATAACTAGGTGTTGAATATACTTAAATAGGTGATTGGGATTCTTATTTTTATGTTTGAACTTTTCCAAGTTGGAACATTTAACTTAGGCGCAACATGATAGCATTATCTCTGGGACAAAAGCTGAATAGTGACTAAGAGTGACTATCTTGTTTTCCTATCGGTTTTACTCATCATCACATTTCCTCCAAGTGAACTATTTATTGAGTTTCGGTAGCATTGAGTGCCAAAGGACAATTAAATTGATCCTCAACAAATTACTAAGAAACACTTCCTTGATTTTAGTGTTTCCCCTTAATTGTGAAGCCATGGCAGCTCCACAAATAAATGGGTGGCTTAACAGACTCCACGGCTAATAATGTGAAAAGCTCACATTACCTAATGCTACTTCGAACATCTCTATTACCACTTTGAATGTAGCCAAAAATAGAGTGATAAAGACAAGAATAGTTGCTGTATTTGTCACCACGAACTACACTCAAGCCTTTTAAATACACACACACACACACACACACACACACACACACACGCATTAACATTTTAAAGCCATGCTCTTAGAATGTTTTGTCCTTGTTCAATCACTTTGACATAAAGGATTTGGTCCTTGTAAGCACTTCAGAAACTAGATGAGAAAATTTCATTTTATAAATAAGAAAACTAAGTCTCAAAGAGTAGATATAAATATAAATATTTGCTTTGGGGGAGGTCCACCATTCAACTATAATTTCAACACAAAACTATTCAATTACTGAGAAATAATGACTCTGCTTTCACAAATCTGAGTGTGAGCTACATGGAAGTAACTCCGTATATAAATTTTTCAGCATTTTATCAGCAGTGCCAACCATGTTTCTTAATCCATAACACCGAAAATAAATTAAGTAATAATTACCCCTTCTGAAAGCCTATGTTCCAAAAAAACATGTTACACAGTTTATATATTCAATCTCATTAATTCTTACAATAGCTTTATATAAGGGACACCACTACTCCCATGTTACCTTCTACCCCACGGGCTCCTTCACTCCATGATAAATAAATTCCATGTATTAGTTTTCTATAGCTGTCTTGACCAAGTATCACAAACTTAGTAGCTTAAAAGAACACAGATTCATTATCTTACAGTTCTGAAGGCCAGAGGTCCCAATATTAAGGAGTTGGCAGATCTCATGCCTTCCTGGAAACTCCAGGGGAGAATCCAATTCTTCACGTTTTCTCTCTGATGTGTTTTTCGTAGTCACATCTCCCTCTGACCACAACCCAGAAAGGTTTTCTGCTTTTAAGGACTTGTGATTAGATTGGGCCCTCCTGGGTAGTCCGGCTGCTATCCCCCACCTGCAGGCTTTTAACCTAACCGCATCTTCAAAGTCCTTTTTGCTATGTAAGACAACATATTTACAGGTTCTGAGGATTAGGTTGTGGCCATATTTTAGGGCCATTATTTTGTCTGCCACACCTGTATCATCAATTTTTCAGGAACCCTTCCGTTAGGCATCTAGCTAAACTGAAGCATAGTTTTTTTTTTTTTTTTTCTTGAAGGCATTACTTTTCTCACTATATTCACTAGAAAATGTTTCTTCACATCTCATGCTTTAGAAAAAAAACCACACAAAACAGAGGTGGGACCTGCGTCATCTTAGTTCCACACTGATAATTCCCGACCATTATTTTAAAGTACCTATTCTTATGAGTTTCTTACCATCCAGATATAAAATTTCTATCTCACTTTGTAATTTTCTCTCTCAGTTATTGGCTTACTCATCCACGGTAAACTTCCCTCCTTGCTATTTATTCCCATGGCCTCATCCTCAACCTTGCATGTCAATCTCATTTGGACTATCAACACGTTGATTAGTTTTTTCCCTTCTTTTCTGTGTGTTTTGACTTTTTACCTGCATTAAAGAGAAAGTAAAGAGTTTCATGGTTATGGGAACCAGTGAGCAGAAAGAATTAGAACCTTTTTTTTCCAATTATTATTATGCGTCTTCTGATTCCCCAAGACTACAGTCAGAAAAGAATTTGCTCATTTATCAATTGGCACAATTTAAAAGGCAAATACAACAAAGGAGAGAAAAGGGTAAACTCTTGACAAAATGCTTCCATCAGACTTCAAGGAAAGCATCTTTTTTTAATGTTTGTTAATTTTGAGGGAGGAGAGAAGAAGTAGAGAGAGAGGAAGAGAGAAAGAATCTGTCAGTTGTCAGCACTGAGGTTTGATTCCATGAGCTGTGAGATCATGACCTGAGCTGAAATCAAGAGTCAGATGTTTAACTGACTGAGCCACCCTGGAGCCCCAAGGAAAGCATCTTTAAAGTTAGTCTTCTCCAAGTATTTCCATGGGGAATGCCACCCAGGTCCTAACTTGTTCCTTGTCCTGAGGCTGGGTTCCTATTTCTCAAGTGAATCTTTCAATAAATCTTGCCTTAGAAATCTCCAGCCCCTCCAAGGAAAACCCACTCACATACATAAGAGTGGGTCTTATTACCTAAATTCTCCTTTCCCATTCGTTTACACAATTTGAGTGTGACTATCATTGACTTAGCTTCCAAAGTAGTGATGCCCTTTGCTACTAAAGTCCTGTAAATTACTGTCAGGTGGAGAATGGGTTTGGGGTGGTAGTGGAGGAGAAGGTGGTGGTAGTGTTGAAATGAATTCTTGGACTCTACCGTTGAAATAGCCATGAATCCATCTTTATTGTTAGTCTCATCCCTAAGAGCTTGAAACATGACATTTCACTAATTAGTGCACCTGTTAGCTCAAGCACACGTACATATTTCAAGGACAGAAACTCAGGTGGAAAGAGACAGGGTTTAATTTAAATCCATATGGCAGAAGAAAAATTTTCCTAGTTTAGCAAGTTGTCTACCATTTCCTGTGAAAAGAGTAATTCCCATTTCTCTGTAAAATAGTTTGGTTTGTTTTCATCCATATGAAGTCTCTTATCAGAGTAGCAAATGTAATAAATTACCTCATATTAGGTTTCCCCTTAGTTATCACAGGAAAGGGCCTGCTTGTTTCATTCTAGTAAAAACAAGAGGAATATATGTTATTATACTCAGTTTTCCTCCTGATGTCAAGGACAGTAAGGAGAAAAGACAAACACATTTCCCATATATACTTCAGAATCCAATTTTTCTAATATTTATATCCTATTATGCTGCAAATTCTGAGGGATATTCATTTGTTTAGTGCTTCTTTCACCCATAGCTTTAACATCTTCACCGTTTTTCACTGGCATGTAAGTTTGCTCAGTATCTTTTATATAAAAATAATTAAGGAAAATAAAAAGAATCACGGACATTTCCTTACTGCACCTCCCTCACGATTATTTTTTCTGTTTCTTACCTACATTTATAGCCAAATAATTGGCAAAGTTGCCTAAACCTTCCACTCTGAATTGATCACTGATTATTTACTCCTTATGACACTAAAATTTGGCTTATGTCCCCATGATGCACCAAAACATTCTTCCTCGGGTCACCATTGGTCTCCATGGTATAAAATCAGTAGACATCTCAGAAGCTTTTAACTTCCTTTTGAAAAACATATTTTCCTTGCACCTCTTACGCCTTTCTCCTTATGGACATTTCCCCTAGTGATTCATTCTCAGCATCATTTTAAGATTTACTCTCTCCTATCAGTCCTTTAAATGTTAGTATTCTACTGCAGGTATGTTCTCTCCTCAGTCTACAACTCTTGCAGTATGACCATACCACAAAGATGGCTTTAGCTGATGCCACTGTTCTATTGATTCCCAGTTCAGTGTCTTCTATTCAGACTTCTTTTCTGAACTTAACTCTTATATAATTCCTTCTAGCTAACATTTACATAGGACCCTCAAGAATCTAATTCCTAACAAGTCAAAAACAAAACTTTTTATTCCTGTTTCATACCTGAAGCCTACTTAAAAAAAAATTAAACAGTGTAACCTATGTAAAAAGTGACCCAACAAACAGTAAACATTATAATATTTTTGGACATGTTTAGAATGTTTAAAGTTACTAATTGTCCTCTTATTTCTCCAAAAAAACATAGACCTGAATTTATTGTCAGTTTGGTAAGGAAAAATCCAACAATAGTATATTTGTAATGCAAACACCACTCAAGAAAATGTACAGTTCTTGGAGAAAATTGAACAAAATGCAAAATTCTGAATGCAGATATTTCCACTAAGATATTAAGTATAACTTAATGTTATAAACTAGGTGCATTCATTATAAAAACCATTACTCTGCAGGGTTTATGACTTCTTTAAGGAAATACTTTCCTGTACATGGATTTATTCCACACTATGTATTTTATTTCAACCTATCTGAAAATGCCAAGGACTTTGGTGAAAGTGTCCTAGACTTTGGAGACACACAGCCTTGAGTTCAAATCCCATCTCTGTTACCTGCTAGCCTGTAATCATTAGAAATGTACTTAATTCTTCTTAGATTCCTCACTTATAAAATGTGGGCACTGAAATTTAACCTACAAGCTTGATGTAAGATCACGTCACCTTCCTAATCCTGCCATGTGTGCCTCTAAGTGCATGTACCTGGTACTCAAAAAAATGGAAGTGTTAATAAAGATTTTACAAACAATTTTGTTTTACCTGGTTTTTCACCTCTGTATTGCTATAAGGAAAGAAGAAATAAACAGAAAATATAAATATCTGATCCCTAAGTTTTATGTACAGTTTTAATTCTATGCAAATGTATTTGCAATCATTCGTTCTTTTGCTTAGCATCTTTTCATTTGTATAGTGTCTATAAATGCTCCCAGACTTCTCAATATAGGGTATACTAAAAAAATAAATAAATAAATAAAATTAGTATAGGAACTTATAGAAATGAACCCCAGACCAAACCAGTATATTATCCTTGAGGAGCTCAATTATCTAATTTCTGAGTTATTGTCCTGACTGAACTTGAGCATCATCTTTTTCCTTACTGGGGGTATCTCTTCTCTTAGGCTGCAACTACTCTTTGTGAGAATTACCTTGTGGGTGCTTTGTTACACAATGAGTTCCACAACCAATTGTAGCAAACATTTGAAGTCACTCTTATTCCTTTTATTCTTTTTGTTTTGTTTTTACTTTACCCTAATTAAGAAAAAGTAAAATCAAGTCTGATATTTATCTACCATAGCAATGGAGAGAACTGTGTAAATACAAATCATATTCTGAAAATACCACTTTAAGGTTTTCTATTATAATTAAGGTCTAATTTTCTTTTAATTACTATAAATATTATTTTAGACCTCTATCTTTGAATATATTTAGTACTGTAAAGCCATGATGTAAAGGTAACTTCTCAGAAGGATTTTTGATATAAGTAAATTATACCAAATAAAATTTATATTAAATATTCGTATCATCTACAGATAATTATTAATGATTATCAATTTCATGACAAATAATTTGGCATATATTTGATGTTTAAAAATACAATTTTCAGGCATCAATTCACTTTAAGTAATAATTAAACTAATTATTTTAATTAACAAAATATGTTGACCATATTCAGTTTTATTGGAGTTTATTCACAGATTATTTATCTTCACATTATTCTTCTTGGAGATAGGGTTCTATAATTGTTAGTAATAAAATATTTTAAAATAGTCCATGTAATTAATTTCATGTAACTTAAAAAGTGTGAGAACATATCCAATTCTCTGGACAGTATCATCAACAACAGTTACATTAATTAGCATTTTATATTCAGCTTTTCTATACTGAAAGCTAATTTAATTAATTCTTACTTTTTTCAGATTATTTACTTATCTAAAATGAAGCTGGTTAAGTCATGTTAGCATTTATGGGATTATAAGTTGTTTAACAGAGTAATTTATCATTTTGCTCATTTTTTTTTCAAAACTGGTTGTCAGGATAATTTTATTAGTATTCACAATTATAACATAGCAGCATTTTCCCCATAAAATATGAGAAGATACATTAAAGAATAAAATCAACATAATTTTTATTTATTACAGTGATGTAGGAATTGTATTTAAAACATTTTCAATAATAAAAACAATCTGGTTAAATATTTTAAAATATAAAATACCAGGGGTGCCTGGATGGCTCAGTTGGTAAGCGTCCGACTTCGGCTCAGGTCATGATCTCACCATTTGTGAGTTCGAGCCCCACGTTGGACTCTGTGTTGACAGCTCAGAGCATGAAGCCTGCTTCAGATTCTGTCTCTCTCTCACTCTCTCTCCTTCAAAAATAAGCAAACATTAAAAAAATAAAAATATATATATAATTCTAAATAAAAATGATGATTTTGGTTAGTTTAATTACAAACAACCCTTCATGCTGTCACTAATGTATTCAACAAATATTTTGAAATCTATTTGTCAGGCATTAAGTTAGGGTGTGATATGATAAGAGTAACTGAAAGCCAAGTCCTGTCTCCCCAAGAGCTACAACTCCTTTTATTATCAAAGATAGATTTTTTTTTTCATCAGAGGTTATTGATTAGATTTCATGTAAGTTAATTTTTTTCCTATTTTGATGTTCATGGTGTCTAATTGTTACCCAAGATTGTCATGTGAACTATCCACAATAAAATATAAATAATAGTCAAAATGTGTGTTTAGTTTATTATTGTCTACTGGCATAACCAAACTTTATGAACAAATCTAAAATAAGATTAAATAATAAATGATGACTGATTTTGATCATACATTGTATGCAAACAAATCATATTGGCCTAGCTCAATTTTTTAATACCTATATATAACTATCTGCACTGGCGATTAAGCCAAGAAAAAGTCTACTAGAGTTTTGGCCTCACAGGCTGACCTACCATTGCTTATGTTTGTAGGATTTATGCCCAATTTCTCCATCTCCAGCTTGAGATTCCAGTTTACACAGTGAGAATGGTGTGTTTTCAAACCAAGGCACTAAAGATTCTTTGCATTCTAAAGACTATTCCCTCACCTTAAAGGAGTATGCACATGTACACTTGTCTACAAATCTTGAAAGCCCTTTCTTCTTATATATTTCTTAGCTTAGAAAGGGGCTCAGAAATTCTGACAATCCTTTGAAACAGCATTCCTTGTATGATTCCTCATTTATGAATATGCATTATTTTATTTGAGCTCTAAGGTGAAATACCCTGATTATTTTTTTCTACATCAAAAGAGCTCTTTTACAATTCTAAAGTATCTTTATTTGGTAATGTATCTTATTGGGCCTGAGACTCTCGTTGTCTAATGGTTCCTTTCTCCAGTTCCTGTTTCTGATTTGCATAAAGATACCCCACCACGTATATCAAGATTTCAGCTTATCACTCTAAGGACTGAGCATAGGCTGAAAACTAAAATTGCTTCAACAGACTCCTCAGTACATTTGCAATACTCTTGAGTGCTGATCATGCTGTGTCTGCTTAGACTTCCACTAATGGGGATCCAACTACTCCATTAAGAGCAGTTCTGAGACGAGGAATGTTCTTCTTCCACACAGCCAAAGCTTACTTCCTTATGATATCAATGATTCATTCATTTATTTATCCAGTGGATAATGAGCACCTTATTATGCTCTGGACTCTATGAATAAGACAAAACAGATACACTGTCGTCCTTGAAGAAAATGTATTTATTGTCTAATAGGAAAAGGCTAGAATAGGATCTTGTTCTAATGAGGTAGTTGTGTAACCACACCTTCTTTTTTTCTGGTGGAAGTTTATTTCTAATTAATCCTTCCAATCTCTCATTAAACATCACTGCATGACCTTGAACCTAGAAGGAGTCCTTTGTTATGCGCAGCGGGAAATCACATGCTTTTATTTTAGAGCCCATATCTCAGTGTTAACAATTGTGACAATATGACTCGTCTCTCTCCTCTGTTACAGTGTAAGCCTCATGAGATTAGAGACCGGACTGTATGCTTTGTGGATCCTAGTATTGATCCTACTTTACACCACTTTATAACTCTATTGCTTATTTATTGCTGCATAACAAACTACTGCAATATTAGAGGCTTAAAACACCATATACTTATCTCACAGTTTCCATGGACCAGGAGTCTGGGCATGACTTCACTAGGGTACAATCATTTTGGAACTTGGCTGTAAGCAAGGTGTCAACCAGGTCTCCAGTCTAATCTGAGGCTTGGTGTCATCTTCCCAGTCATTGAAGTCTGAGAGAATCTAGTTCCTTATAGTTTGTAGCTTCTAGAGACCACCCGTCATCCTCTGCCATTTGACCCTTTCTACTGCACAGGAGTTTAGCTTCTTCAAGGCCAAAAGGAAAGTGTCTCTGGTACTTCTTAGTCTCTGACTTCCAGATTCTCTTTTAAGGATTGTGCAGAGTTTAGCTAAGCTACTTCAGGGTGTTGCTGTTTTAGGACCTATTTTGTTTGGTCAGGCAGCCTGCTGTGACCTCAGACTGACACCTGTCTCCTCATGCAAGCCTATACCTAAGATAGCAGCCTGCAGAGCCACAAGCAAAAATGAGTTCTTGATATAACCTCCCCAACAGCCCTTGTAAGCAACAGTCCTCCCTACCACCCAGTGCCTTCTGCTTGTGTGCCCCTAGATAAGACCCTTGTGTGGCTTAACCAAATGTAACTGTTTTGGTTTGAATTAACCAATCCAACCTTAGCCTGGGAACCCAAAGTGCTCCATCCATGGACCCTAATGAAGCACTATGCTCCAGGTCCTGTCTCTCTCTGTTTGTACTCTGGCTTGACCTCTCTGTGTGGCCCCTCAAGGCATACTGGGTATTTCAACAGGATTTGTCAGTAATAAACTCTTCTATTTCATTGCCTCGTTTGGTCTGTGTGTGGGCCAGGGTTTGCCAGCCGGTACCTTGGGCTCCACTGAAAGTGTTAATTTGACAAATTCATAACAAGTGTTCACCTCATTAAGTTAGGCCCATCCAATCTCCCTTTTGACTAACTTAAAGCCAAGTTATTAGGAATCCTAATTATATCTATAAAATCTCTTCACTTTTGTGATTAACCTCATATCACAATATGGAAACTGAATTTCCATGTATAGAGCAAATTTTACATTATTTTTAGAAGTTATATCATAATATAGACAGGATAAACTAAATTCTTGAATCCCTTTCTCGAAAATTTCCTCAAGCTAGGTTTTTATGTGTATATTTCAGTAATTGGTATTTGGGTAATACATATAAGAAATTTTATTATTTGCTTAAAAGTCTCTTTTTGTGGGTGTTTTTTGTTTATATGCTATCCCTTTAAAATATTATATCAGTTAAAACAGACTTCAATATTCCCTAAAGGCTTTCTTTTCTTTCTTTCTTTCCTTCTTTCTTTTTCTTTCTTTCTTTCTTCTTTTTTTTTTTTTTTGACTGTATTAGTTCATTTGGACAATTGTGAATTGCATAAAGTTATATTCAATTTCTTCTTTAAAAGTAATGTTAAAAGGTTTTATAGAAAATAGTTGAGAAAACAACTATATTAAGCCCTTAGAAACTTCACTCTATGTAAACAAGGAATGTTAACATTACATGTTCTTATGCCATAAGTGGAAAACAAGCTTTTCTACCTCTTTCTAAGTGCAACATGACAAATATTGCCAAATGCTTTGTTGGATGAATATTAAGAGCTTAAAGACTTTCCTCATAACTTTCATGAAATTACTTTGTCATGATTTTTTCTAAGGAGCATTGCACAAATTATTCTTCCCAACCACAAACAGAGTGCACAGAGAGACCACTGAGCATATTTCTAGAACACCTATATTTAAGAAACTGCTTTATCATTGATAATTTCAATCATACTAGAAGGCATTCTTATGATTCTACACAGTATCAAGAGGACTGAGAGAATGAGGGTCATGGGAAAAGGGAGTAAAATAAATTTGTCATATAAATAAAATAACATTTAAAAAATTGTTTCATATTCATTGTGAGCCCTCTTCTTTTGTTTGTAGTTTGGTCTGCATTTGAGCAAGTAGTATAAAATCCACTTAAAAGTGGTCTATATAAGGAGCATTTATTTTACATAACAAATTGTTTAACAGAAGACAGACTTAAGATTGGCTTAGCAACAGCATGATTCCCTCAAGAACTCAGACTATTTCTTCACTTTCCCTATGACTTCCCTTTAGAGGTAGTGCAAGATGGAGTGCCTGCCTAATCTTTCTTTTAACTTGCATATATTACACTACACATTGACAATTGTCACATTATAGTCTATTCTTTCCAACACACTTATACTTACTGTATAACTGGAATTATACCATGTATTGAAGCTTTCAGATTCATTTTTCTACTTTTCTACGGGATGCCTTCCATCACATTGTACCAATATCTTAATAATTCTCTCATTTTTAGACATATAGACTATTCCCAATTTTTCAATTATTAGTGCACTATTATTACATTACCACATCAACTTATTGTATACTGCTTGTCCGAAAATACTAGAGATATTAGGTAACGCCCTATATTTAGGTGTATGGATACTTTTTAAAATGTTGATAATTTGGAGGTGCCTGGGTGGCTCAGTTGGTTAAGCCTCTGATTTCAACTCAGGTCATGATCTCACATTTCGTGGATTCAAGCCCTGCATCAGACTCTGTGCTGACAGCTCAGAGCCTGGAGTCTGCTTTAGATTCTGTGTCTCCCTCTCTCTTCCCCTTCCCTGCTCTCTCTCTCTCTCTCTCAAAAATAAACATTAAAATTTTTTTAAATAAAAAAACAAATGTTGATATTTTTAAGCGTCTTTCCAGTTCTCATTTTATTTATATATAAAATAACTTTTTCTTTCTATATATAAACCTTAATAATCTTTTATAAGCACTACACACTGTCTTGAGACTGCTTTTATAAAACAATTTTGAGATATCTTTTACATGTAAAAAGGACACAAAGAAATGGAAAAGCATTACATGCTTCTTATGGGTTGGAAGAAAAAACATTGTTAAAATGTTTATACTACCCAAAGTAATGCATACATTTAATGCAATCCTTCTCAAAATACCACCAGCATTTTTTGCAGAACTAGAACAAACAATCCTAAAATTTGTATGGAACCATAAAGGACCTAAAATAGCTAAAGCAATCCTGAAAAAGAAAAACAAAACTTGAAGGCATCATGATTCCGATTTCAAGCTATATTACACAGTTGTAATCATCAAGACAGTATGGTACTGACACAAAAACAGACACATAAATTAATGGAACAAAATAGAGAACCCAGAAATGGATCCATGACTGTATGGTCAACTCAACTTCAACAAAGCAGAAAAGAATATCCAATAGAAAAAAGACAGTTTCTTCAACAAATGGTGATGGCACTCGAACTTACCAACCATGAGATCATGACCTGAGTCAAAGTCAGACACTTAATCAACTGAGCCACCCTGGTGCCCTGAAACTGTCCTTTTTAAAATCAGGTTATTTGTTGTTGTTGTTGTTTTTATTGTTTTGCTATTGAGTTGTTTGAATTTCTTGTATGTTTTGGATATTAACCCTTTATTAGATATATAGTTTACAGATATTTTTCTCCCATTCTGTGCGTTACTCTTCTGGTAAAGTTGTAGAGGAAGGATATGGAATATAGATCTTCGTATAAAAAATTACTTGTAAAAAAGTTACTTGGAGATGTAGAACACATGAAACTCCAATACATGTGGGAGTTGCTGGTGCGAGCAATGCAAAATTTACAGTCACCTGAAACTACAAAATTCCCAAACATCCGCTAGCTGGTGAATAAGTAAAACAAATTATGGCATATCCAGACAATAAGATACTATATAGCAACAAAAAGGAACAAATTACTCATAAATGTAAAACCATGTGTGATTTTATAAGCATTGGCCTTAATGAAAGTAGCCAGACACCAAATGCTACCTACTCTATGACTTCACTTATGAGATGCTCTAAGAAAAGACAAGTCAGAGGGACAGAAATTAGGTCAGTGGTTGCCAAGAAGTAGGGGTAGAGATACCGATTGCATCCAAGGGGATGCTAAGGTACTTGGGTGCATTGTGGAAATATTTTATAGCTTGATTGTGTTGGTGGTTATACATTTGCCAGACTTTTGGGACTATATACATAAGTTGGTGAATTTCACTATGTATAAATTAAAATTCAATGAATCTGATTCTTAAAAAGGAAAAAAAGTGTGTTTAACTTATGTTGAATAAGTATTTACTTAAATATCAAGTCAACACAATCTAAAAAAATACAATCACATCAATATGCACGAAAAAATGTTTTCTGATGTCTATAATGAAAGCTATGTAGAGTAACTATAGAGTATAAAACTGGCAATTCATTCACCAATCTGATGGCAAAGAAAAAACAGAGCATTCTTTTGATGACAGAGCACTCTTTTGTCTCACTCAATATTATCAGGGTTAATTAACATAATTATATTACCTTGAGTCATATAAAAATTATATGTAAGTATAAAACATATTTTTTGCGGCCATAAACATGATAATTTTTTTTAATTTTTTTTTCAACGTTTATTTATTTTTGGGACAGAGAGAGACAGAGCATGAATGGGGAGGGGCAGAGAGAGAGGGAGACACAGAATCAGAAACAGGCTCCAGGCTCTGAGCCATCAGCCCAGAGCCTGACGCAGGGCTCGAACTCCCGGACCGCGAGATCGTGACCTGGCTAAAGTCGGACGCTTAACCGACTGTGCCACCCAGGCGCCCCTTTTTTTTTTTTTTTTAAATTAATTAATTTATTTTTTTTAACATGATAATTTAAAATTAGAATATATGCACCTGAAAGTTTGGATGACATTTAGGAAATTTATTTTGTCCCCTTTGTGTGATTACATGAAGCTATATGGAAGAATTGAAGTATATTTAAATTGTCAATAATTATATAATTATTGAGGGAAGTCATATTAAAAAAGTGGGGTACATGTTTCAATAGTTTAATTTTTTTTCATTTGCTTTCAATCCCAAAATTTAATTTTAATAGTTTTGCAATTAAGGAATCTGATAAGACCCTCAAGAACGTTTTCTTCTTGGAAAATAAGTCAATGTGTTAAAGAAAATATAAAACTTGTTTATAACATAACATTGTAATTTGAAGAAGCAACTAAAAATATTAACAGATGACTAAAGTAGGTAATTTTACTATAGTATTTTGAGCTATATATACTTATATAAAACCTCATATATGAGTGATATTTGGAAGACAAACAATAGAAAGATGCCAGGCTCATTCATGGAAAGCAGAAGAGTGAATAACATAAAGGGGAAATCAAAATAATAATGCTTGATATAAAGAAAAGAGGATTGAGAAGAGAAATCATAGATTTGTAAAGTATTGCAGTATCTCTGAGGGTAGAATTTAACTCAATGATGAGCTAGATTTTCATTCAACATAAAGAATAACTTTCTACTGGACTAAAAATACATGGATCATTCTATCAATGGAAAATTTCCAGCAGGCAATGGAAGATAATCATATGCAAACAATAATGAGACATCCAGAAATTGCTGAGAGGTTAAACTAAGATGACTCCTTCCAATTATAAGGATTTCTTTTTTCAATCTAATACCATATGCATACATGGTGCAATGGAAACAATACACAGATTTTTTCCACTGTAGGAAAACAAGGTAGAGAAAAATCCTATTATAAATGATAGATATCCAAAGATTTGGTTACATTGATATTTAAATCATATTCCCTAATTTCACAGGAGAGTAAAAGTTGGTCAAGTCCTGCTCATGTTTATTCAGTTAAAGTAATAACTAAGGGCTTATTATCCCTAGCTCAAAGCTGAATTTCACTTTTATTATTTCAAGAAAAGTACAGAGATTCTTACTATATTATAGATTTCCTCTTGACTTTCAATAATAGTGAAGAGCACTTATTTGATTAAAAAGTAATGGCCAGCTGCCAGAGCATTCTGTTGACAATTTATAAAGAAAGACCAAATTTATCTAGGAGAAAATGTTGCCTGGAGTCTTTTCCAAATGAATATATCACATGAATGTGGCAGAACTTCTGGTAAATAATACTAAACAAAGGAAGCTTGCATTGGCTCGTACTTTAAAATTTAATTGGGATGCTAAGTGCACAACAAGCAAAGTAAACATACAGCAGCACATTAAGCATGTGCATCATATTCAGAGAACCAGAAAAGAAAATCATTTTTAAAGATGCAGAGAAAAATGAGATGGAAGAATAAAGGGTTACAATGAATATTGTCTATTTAAAAAATTAATGTTTATTTATTTTTGAGAGAGAGAGAGAGAGAGACAGAGTGTGAGTGGGGGGCGGGGGGGGGGCGGGGAAGGGCAGGCGCAAAGGGAGAGGAAGACACAGAATCCAAAGCAGATCCAGGCTCTGAGCTGTTAGCACAGAGCTGGACGCGGGGCTCGAACCCATGAACTGCAAGATTACGACTTGAGCCAAAGTTGGACACTTAACTGACTGACCCACCCAGGTGCCCCTGAATACTGTCTATTTTAGAAAGTCATAATACTAAAATAATATACCTGGGACACCAAGAGCCATCATTAAAAGCTCAAATTAAAATTCAAATATCACACCCATCCCCAGGTGTCAGGGACCAACTTTTAGTATTTATTTTTAAAGGGTGGAGTTCAATATACTTTTTTCATTTTTCATGTTTTCATTTTCATTTTTCATTTTTACCCCAGTCTGTCTCCTCTTACATGCTTCATCCAGTTCTGTTAAAAACCCCTTCTCACTTTACCATGTGTGATTAAAAGGAACTCTGGGATTCAGTCTTTTCCAGACAATGTTGTTACCATTTCATGGGCCACGGCAAGGACGTATTTTCCTTTACTGTCTGTATCAATCAGAGTCCTGGCAGAAAACAGCATATTTTGGGTAACATGAGGAAAGTTTAATAATGAATCATTTACTAAACTGTAGGCAGGGGATTATCCTGTGGTTCTCATTCTAGGAGCAGGTGGTTACAAGAATACGTACCTCCAGGTCTTAGAAGCCAAGGAAAAGAGAAATTCTCAAAGCCCAGAAGACAGTCACATGCAAAGGCTACCTATACCTATTTAATATAAGATTATTTATTACATATATATTTGTCATCACGTTTGCTTCTTATCTCATCTCATATCCAATGTTATATACCATGCTTTACATGCTAACCTTTTTTTTTTTTTCTATTACTATATGCTTGGAGTTAAGATAGGTTTAAGAAAAATAGTCTGGAAATTTTCAGGTAAAATATTTTATTGTTCCTTTTAATGACTGCTTTTGAATAGTCAGACCTGTCTATAATTTTGAAATAATTGCTTTATATTAGATTAAGTAATTAGATGAGTTGCTGACATTTCCAGGTCTCTGTGAAGAGGGAAAAAATATAAAATTTTTTACTAGAAAAAGAAATACACAGAGGGGATGGAACACAAGTCATATATGGAGGTTTGTTTATTTGTTGAAAAGGCATAATTTACCTACACTGAAGTCCAGAACATATCACTCACTGTGAAGAACACAACAAAAATCCATCCTCCTACGCTGTACAGACAGCAGATGAATTTAAAATCAATTATTACTTTTTTCTTTCTCCAGGTAATAAAAAGCAGTAATGTTTGAGAAGGAAAAAACAAAAACATGAAAATGAGCACTACATCCTGACTCTGCCATATGCTAGTCATTTTCTAATGGAAAGTTATTTAAGTTCTCTGAGACTCAGTATCAATCATTTATTGACAAGCTACTAGGTGTGGGAGATATAACAGTGTTCTTGAGGATTTATTTTTTTAGGGAAGGAGACATTATGTAACTAATTACAAATTTAGTAATGTGTTAGAATTGTATTAAGTGCTGTGAAAAGCAGGTATTGGAAACTAAGAGGGCATACAACCAAAGAATCACATTTAGAGAAGTTAGGCATGATGTCCATGAAGAGGTAACATTTTTAAAAATTGTTTTTAAGTTTATTTAGTTATTTTGAGAGACAGACAGAGAGAGCAAGCAGTAGAGGATTAGAGAAAGAGGGAGAGAGAGAATTCCAAGCAAGATCCACAATGGCAGCACAGGGCCTGATGCAGGGCTCGAACTCGTGAACCATGAGATCTTAACCTGAGCCCAAACCAAGAGTCCGACGCTTAACTGACTGAGCCATCCAGGTACCCCTTGTTTCATGAAGAGATAACTTTAAACTGTCCTTGAAGATAGTGTAAGACTGAATTTTACAAATGATTTCTTGTTGAAGAACATCTAAAATCACATAAAAGATGATTTTATATGCCTAGCTCCTAAAGTGAGAGAGAAAATTATCCGTTGAATGCATGAGAAGAAATCTAGAGGCAAAAGTGCAATGAAGATTAAATAAAACACTGTAGCTCTGTCTTATTTTTTCCTTTGAAATCAATTTTAAAAGTAAAAGTTTGGGGTGTTAATATATAAAGTTTCCTGATTATTTCCTTTTCCTCCAAGCTAAATGCATTATTTTAAAAAATTATTAAAATAGAAAGTTTTTGTTTCAGTACCACTCTGTTATAATTTCACTTGGTATTTCTTATTCTTTCTTATTCTACCATACTTGTATAACTATGACTATTTTGTCAACAGGCTGAGATAACTTTCAAAATTATTCAAAATCAGTATAGGAGATAGAATACTTAACTGATAATAGAGTATATTGTTATTTTAGGACCCAGCTTGTGTTTTCTCAAAAATAGCATAGATCAGAATGTGTTATGGAAATGCCAGCCTCCAATTTTTAGTGGTATTATGTTATTCTATTTAATATTAAAATAATTTGAATACTAAAGTATCCACAAAGGAAATCTTGCATCAGGTAAATAAAATCATAATCAATTGAAAATGCTGGTCTGATTTTAAAAGGTCAAGAACTTATTGTTGCCTTCCATATCCATAACTGCAGAGTTACTGGGACTTCTTAGATGGCATAATACATTTCAAATCATAAAAATAAGAGGATTTTCAGTTAAATGGGGTTTGGCTTAGTCTATTATTATACAGATAATAAATATTTAATAAATAAAAGCAGAAGGAATTGGATAGAGTTTATGTTATAATTAATATGTCATTCTTCTCTCCATGATATTAAAAATATGAAGAAGTCTCTAATCCAATAAAACATCTTCTCCTCTACTGACATTATTTCAAAATTTATGCTCAGTGCTAGTAAAATAACCTGTTTCTTTGTGAGTTAAGAATGCTTTTTTTAAATTTATGATGGTTTTCCTTGCCATATGATTTACAAATTTTACACACTAACACCAAGTGTTTGATTTCAGAAAAGTTCTCTCAGGATTACTAGCAGAATGCTTGGCACATTAATTGATGGATTAAAAAATGCTGTAGAAGATATTCTATTATACCAGGAAAGTTTATTTCCATCCCTATGTAGTTTAGAAATCAGGCTCAGAAAGACATACTTCTCCAAGGGCAGGTGGAGAAAATCTAAGAGATTCATAACTCAAACAAGGGACAGCCAAAGAAGTTTCCTTCCTTCTTTCCTCCCTCCCTCCCCCTTCTTCTTCTCTTGCTTATACCTTTTCTTTCTCTTTTAATTTTATGCTTTAGTTAACTAATTAATTTTATTCTTTATTCATATATCTATTCAGTGTTCATTTAGCAAAGAATCAAATGTTATCCTTGTCCTATCCAGAGTCAGGATATAAGATTGTCTTTTTCCTATACACCCTAAAAATTAAGAAGAGGCACCTTCGTGAAAGAAGAAAACAAAATATCTTTGGTGTGTTTTTTGTTTGTTTGTTTGTTTGTTTCTATTTTCCAAGTCATTTTTAAGAGAAAATGTAGTGATTAGAACTACATGAGTGAAAATCTTTCATACTTTTAAACATTTTAAAGCTAGAGGCTGAAACAGGAGTGCTGGGTCTCTCATGAGATAATGCATTCTCACATGTTTTCTAGCCTTATTTCTTCATCAAAGAAAGTTCAGAAGAGGGAAAGAAACTCCACTTCCCAGAGCTTTGTGATTCACCTATCACTAATTTAAAATAGCATTACTCATTCTCTTTTATAGACTATACCAAGGAGATGTTTTACTGTGTGTCTTTTAATCAGTGAATGTGAGGTGAGGCCCTCCCAAGAGGTCAGAAGTTAGTGCAGAGAAGAAAGAATATATAATTTTCAGATTCATGATTCCTCATATTCATTAGAGGCTTAACCACTCATTACAATGGATTGTCCCAAATTTAACTTCCTATGGTTTTTATTGATTAATGTAATTTTGCAAATCCTAATTGTATATTTTTATTACTACTTCTATAAGCAAGTTGTTTTCACGCAAGTGATTCATTCAGGTTGCATACTTTAAAATAGAGGTTTTCCCAAAATATTACTAGTGCTTAATTTAGTTTAAGAAAAGTATTTCATTATTTGGAAAACATGAAAAATGAGGGAACTCTCTTGGATAAAAAGAGTCCAGGCTAAGGTAAAAGTTAGTACCAAGTCTTTGAAGTAAGGGTGGAGGTGAAGTAAAGATTTATGGAAGAAACTTCCTGCCTACCTCTTTCTGGCTTATGACCCTTGTACTATATTAATTTGGAATCTAACTAAATTAAATACAATGCTGTGTGCAACCAAAACCCTTAAAGCTCTTCATTTTCATACCTGTATATTTTAATTAATTCTTTAGTAGCTCAGTATTAGATTATCCTCATCTTTCAAATGAGAGATTCTTTTTTAAAAAAATGTTCATCTGCTTTTGAGAGGGAGAGAGAGAGTGCCAGTGTGGGAAGGGCAGAGAGAGTGGGGGACAGAAGATCCAAAGTAAGCTCTGCACTGACAGCAGAGAGCCCAATGGGGGTGCTTGAACTTACAAGCCTTGAGATCATGACCTGAGCTGAAGTCAAATGCTTAACCCACTGAGCCACCCAGGTGCCCCCTTAGATTCTCTTTAATGACAATGAGTCAAAATCTTTTCAGTGTATTTCTTGACAAACTTAGTCTCTTATTTTGACTTTGCTCTTTATTCTCTTCCTTTGGTTTTCAAGGATAAACTTTGTTTTAAATCTCTTCACCTATGCCTATTCTTCTAACTGCTCCTTCACTTCTGTTCATCTATAATGAGGATAGCTATTGTTTTATTCCATTTTATCTCTTCCAACTGCAGAGTAAAGCCCAAAGACTCTAAAGTCACATTAACTTGAATTTAAATTCTGTTTCTGCACCTTAGGAGTCATATAGAAGCGAACAAGGTCATTAACCTTGATGAGATTTAGCTTCCTCATCTAGAAAAAGGGGATATAAATATCTACTTCAAACATTGTTGGAAGGCTGAAAAGAAAAATGAATATTTCTTAATAGAGTGTTCCATATGTATCTTTCACTTTGGCATAGATTTATATGCCACACATTATTTACAATGAGGGAATTATTTAAACTTGGAGTTTAAATAGACTGATTATAGTTGATAGTTGGATAAAGTCCAGTTCTTTGACCTCAACTTTAATTTCCTTTCTGTTTATACTATGATGATGTATCTCAAGAGATAACTTCATTTTTTAAAAAAATTGACTTATAATCTAGAAATATTTGTATAGAAAACCTCACAAAGATCCAAATCCCATTTGCTCTAAACCCACACAATAAGACACTATATACAAAATATTTTGATATTTATCCTTGGAGAATTCTTTGTATACTTACTTTTTAAAATAAAAAAAACTCTGAAATAACTTGCCTTTTAATATTTTCATCATATATATGTTGCACGCTTGTCTTCCCATGATAGTTTAGGTACAATCCTATAAAATCAATTTTATTACATATATCAATATCTAACATGGATAAAACATTTTCAAAGTCCTATAGTACTTTCAACAATGTCCCCAAAGTGTGCTGTGGCAAAAATCCTTGTAGCTACCAATCACAAGTTCCTTAAGATAAATTCCAGAAAAAAGTTTATGGATAGTTCCAGAGGGTTTTTAAGTCTCATTCTTTAAATTGCATTTTAGAAAGATTGCATTTTAAAAATAACTTTTAAAATCTTTTTCCACAGGTAGATTGAAGTATTTGAACTTTAAAATTCCATTAATAGATAAATTCTGGATTTCTTTTCATGGCAAGCAACAAGCACACAGTAGAATAAAAATGCCATTTTATTTTATTTTTGGCATAGTCAAATGTAATTCTCCCTTACCTCATTCCCGTGCTCAAGAGATCATCCTGAGATGTATATGTTTAGGTAATGTTTTTCTTAATGTAAGAGCAAATGGATAACCTTTTGCTCCTTTGTATTTTCTCCAGTTTTTAAACTATAAAGATTTTTAGTATTTTGCCAAGTGAGAGAATGAATTGCCTGTGTATTTTTCCATAAAGATGCATCACATAACTTCAACCATCCCCAAGCATGATTTTCTTTCCCTCACTTCTGTCATAATACCAAAAAATAAAGTAATGGTAGAATTAGTGTCTCATTGGGAAAATAATTGTTTTAAGTTCATTTATTGATTTTTGAGAGAAAGAGAGAGAGAGAGAGAACAAGAGAGGGAGGGGCAGAGAGAGAGAGAGAGAGACAGACAGACAGAGAGAGAGAGAATCCCAAGCAGGTTCCACACTGTCAATGTAGAGCCCAGTGTAGGGCTCCAACTCATGAACCATGAGATCATGGCCTGAGCTGAAATCAATAGTCAGATGCTTAACTCACTGCCCCCAACCTTCTATTTCTTAAAGCCTGTGGTACCAGTTAGCTTTGAGTCCTACATAATCCTAGTTATACGTCCTCGATTTACTCTGACAGCTATGTTTGACAAATTTTTATTTCTCAAGTAGTTATTTAATGTTTCCCCTAATTTAATATCATTTTTTGTCCCTTCCCAGAAGACACACATCTTAAACAAGGAAAAGAAATTATATAATGATTGCTAATTAAGTTAAAATTTCTTCCTTATCTAAAGATTATGCAGGCATAAAAATGGATATGTATTAAAGAATGGAGAAGGAAAATATACATGTTCCATGCTGTCCTCCAAAAGAAAAAAGAAACTTGGGATTGACAATGTCCACTGTGAGAAAAGAAATAAGAGTAGCCAGAACACTTACGGTCTTTTACTGAAGGTAACAACAGACAACTTCTCTCATCCTTTGGAAAGTCTGAGTGAGCTCGGCTACTTCTGACCTCAGTATCACTAAGGTAATCAATGATTCCCATCATTAGGTAGAGGGCAAAGTCATCCAGTAATGTCCAAAGATCCCCTGCTGTTGATCTCTGTAGAAACTAAAAAGATAAGAAAACACATTTGATTTTCTTTCTTTCTTTTTTCTCCTGAATATTCACAACAGTGCCCAACACATATTAAAAACTCTAAATATTTGTTGAATTAAAGAATGCAAGAAGGAAGAAAGCAAAATGATTAGACAGTTATTGTCCTGAAATTTTCACTACATTAAGAAAATCAAAGCAAGACCTGGTCCAAGGAGAAGTGACATTTTTAATTTGGCAGAGTTCAAAGTGGCTTATTATTATACCTATTTGCCTGTTCCAAAACCCCTCAAATGCTTTTCTGTAACAAAATGCACTCATTGCTGAGCATAGTCCTGAAAGGCTGTCCTAGATGACATGTTTATAAAATCCAGGTGTGTCTGCCTCCTCTTTTAACATAGCTGAGTGGGAAGCTTAAACCCACTCACTTATTCCCGGGGACATGATATGAGCCAAATGAGCGAATAATCCCATTTCGAAACAATTTTGAGAGTTTAAATTTCAGTGATAAATTCATACTGGATTAGGACCCAAATGTTAACTGCACCTGTTGTTCAAAGACCTTCTCTAATTATATGTTTATAAGTGTAGGCTTTTTGATATTATCTAGAGTGTATACTTGCAGATTCACACAGCTGTAAACAAAACTTAGAAGTTAATTTGCCTTGTATGCAAATAATGCCATAAATTTTTATAATTCTTTTAATTTTATGAACACTTTGATGAACGCTGTCTATAATTTATATTTACAGTGCCCCTGTGTTCATAATGACCTTGTAAAATAATTAGTGATATTATTTTATTCCTCATTTTTTAGATGTTAACTTGAGATACAACGTCATTAAGTTTTTACCTGAGGTCACACAGTCAGAATGGAGCCATTAGCCTTTCAACCCAATTCCTGACTCCAAATGTTGTTTATAAGAGCAGTTGTTCTCAAACTGTGATGTGCATAAAAATCACCCAAGAGCTTGTTAAAATGGAGATTACCTTGGTCACTCAGAGGTTCTAACTCATAGTCTGGGTGGGGGACATAAATATTAATTTTCGTTAAGAGTTGAACCACATTTTAAGAAGTGCTGTATCACACCATGTGACTGTCAGTAAGTATGCCATGTGATTTATGTTTTTGTTATGTCCCTTGAAATGGAGCCAAATATAATAGAATGTGAGACTACAAATTTCATGAGGGTACAGCTAGGAACAATTGGTCTCATTATTTTATCCTGGGCACCTAAGCATCTGGCAAATAGTGTGATCTTCGCCATTTATACAGTGAATTAATGTATAGTATTCATAACTTTAAGTCTAAGTGGTTAATTTTGTTTCACATAAATTAATTCTGCATTTTCTCTCCATATTATGCATATTAAATATAAATTACTCTCCAATAGTTCAGTAGGTGACTTCAAACATGTCAGTTTGCCCTCCTGCGGGTATATGCACATTTCAGCCTTAGGGACTTTGATTTCTCTTTTCTCTAACTGAATGGTATTTTGTTTTGTTTGTTTTGTTTTTTACTACAAATTGCCACATGGCATCACTCCATTTACTCAGTCCTTTTTTTTTTTTGTCCAACTTCTTATTCTGAAAATTTTCAAACCATAAGGATGATTGAGTTGTAGATAAAAACCTATATACCGTTACCTAGAATCTAAAATTCACATTTTATTTTACTTTCTGTAACATATATCTGAACATTTCTCTATCCATCTATCCATTCATCAATCCATCTTATTTTATATGCACTTTGAATTAAGTTGCAGACATTTGTGCACTGCTTCCTAATTATTTTAGCAGGCATTAAAATTAACTAGAATTCAATATTATTTTATGCTTATTTTTTCTTGGAGATAAATTTTTCACACAATGAAATGCTCAAATGCTAAGTAGATCATTACAAGAGTTCGACAACTACCTACAACTATGTAAACCAAACATCTATCAAGGTACAGTATATTACCATCGCTCCAGAAAGTTCCCACATAAAGCTAACCAGTCAATACTGCCCGTACAATTCTCTCTGGATCAAACAGCAAACTGACTTTACCACACAGATTAGTTTGTTTGTCTAACATTTCATATAATTTGAATCGTAGCATATTTTCTTCATGTATTGTTGTATTCTTCCATTCAGCAAAATACTTTTGAGACCGATCTATGTAGCTGCGTGTAACAGTAATTTGTTTCTTTTGTATTGTTGGCCATTACTTTGTTTTTACATTCTCCTGTTGATGAACACCTGAAAAATCTTTAGTTTTAGCTTCAGTGAAAAAAGCTGCTACCTATTTTCTTTATGTGAACAAATCTTCTTATGAGTGTTATCCGTTCTCATCAGTTGTACCATCTTGATTGTACATTCTTACATGAGGATCAAAGTATGAGCTCTAGTTGCTTCAGAGTCTCAAAATATTTGGTGTCATTAGTCTTGTTAATTTTAGCCATTTTTTAGTGTGAAGTGATAGTTCAGTGAGGTAATAATTTGTATTTCCATGGTGGCTAATAATGTTAATGTCTTTTTCATATCCATATTGATTGGATATCTTAATTTGTGAAGTGTCTATTAAAATCGTATGGTATTCCAAATGCTTGTATGTTAGAACTTTTATTACTGTAGCACGGATACCTGAACCTTTTCATTTTTAAAAATCTTTCTATTTTTCAAAATAGGTAATTTATAATCGCATTTACTTTTTCTTTGGTCCTTTGTCATCATTCTACCTTTTAAGCTTATACAGTGAAATTTGTATGTCAATTAGTGTTTTAACAATTCTAGAATTTTTAATGGTTCATTTTAGAGTTTTCACTTGGAGCTGCAATTTTTCTATTTGTTAATTCATTACAAGTATTTTTTTTTTCATTTGTGTCTCTAAACACTGTTGTGTTTACTTCTTTTAAGTCCTGGTATGCTAATCCCAACATCGGGGTCATTCATCTTGAGTTTCTGTTGATTTTATTTTCTCTTAAGTAGTAGCGGTTTTCCTGTTTCCAATTTTGAATTGCGTCCTGGACATTGTAAGTGACATGTATTCAAGATTTTTAGCTTTGTGATATCCCTCTGAAGAATATAGATTCTTTTTTGTTTGTTTTAATTCATCAGGAACTTAACTGACTCAAACTACAAGCTCTCCTCTCTTGTATATGGCAGCTCAGTTTCCATTCACTAATTTTAGTCTAGCTGTTATCCATGGGTTCCCTTCCATGCATGTATGGTTCAGAGGTCTGTTAGAGATTTAGACTGAGTACATTCACAGGAATTTTGAGCTCCTCTTTCTGGACTTTTGTTTTTCAGGATTCCACATCCCCATGTTACCTTGTCAGTGTCCATGGTTGTCCCAGACTCTGTTCTCTGAATCTTGGAGCAGAAAGGCTGCAGATTTTCTGTTATGTTTTATCATCTACCATAGCCCTTCCTGGGCAGGCCCTCAAACTAAAGGATGCAAAAACGAGAAATGTATGCGGTATCATTCCCTCATTCCGTGTCTACTCCCCTCCACTAACTGAATATCTTTTTTTTTTTCCTTTCCGGTGTTCTCATGCCATTGATATTTTATACATCATTCAGTTATCTTTGAAGGTTAGTCTAACAAAAATTGTTGGAAATGTCAGAAATGGAAATCCAGACCACTTTTTAAATATCATTAATCATTTTAAACGTTTATTGATCATGATATCCAAAATAGCATACCCTGACTTCCTTGACAGATGATCAAGAATTACCAAAAAGCTAATATTATCAAAGTATGATTTTTGTGTTAGGGAGGACATATTGACCTTGGAATAAAGAGCCCATAAATATTCAGTATTATATGGAAACAACTTATTACAGAGATGGCAATAAAATGGTTTACCAGTTCTACAGTACTTGCATACTATTTTTATAAGCAAGGGCCCTGCATGGGTAAAATAAAATTCAAGTATGTATCTACAAAAATATTTATTTTGTTTATGCTATTTTTTAACATGACATCATTAATATAAAGATTAGATTTTATGTTGTTATTTAAATAAATTTTTTAAATTTATTTTATATCTTTTTGTAGAAAAATATTTTGGAAATAATTTTTGAATAGGGCCATTTTATAAATCAGTATGTTTATAAGTAAATACTTAAAAGGTTTTCCTTGAATTATTTTGTCATTCCCTTTTACTCTTAAATGTGTCCTAGTCTGAGTGATAAATAATATGATAACGATATACTTGAACATATGAAAATAATATTCATTTCTTTTATCATTTAGTAAAATTTAAAATATATCTATCATGAGGTAGTATTTCACAAACAACATTTTAAAAAGTTAATGCTAGGAATCTGTGAAAAAAAGATAGAGCAATTGGGGATGTTCCTCACTTCCAGAGGGAGAATAAGTTGGTACAATTTTTTTTGGAAAACAATTTAGCATTATTTACAAATATTGAGCATATTGAACTTACAACTCCCATTGTACAATATGTATATACTCTTTAGAATTTCATATAGGGATGAACAAGAAGCAGTGCTAAAAGAATATTCACATGTCTTGTTCATGATACAAGAAAAAAACCCCCAGAAACTGTCAGATTAGGAATAAATTATTGAATAGTCATGTAATAGAATATTACACAGTTATGAGAGTGAAGGTCTACTCTATATACGTTAACATGACTGAATCTCAAAATATAATATTTAATGAAATATGAGGGTCACCCATAGAAAAACAAAAGCAATATGGTTTCCATTTATAGAAAAAAAATTTAAAAGCAATATATTTTTTTCTCTTTAGGAAAATTCATGATTCTGATTTCCTCTTTAGGGGGAAGAGGTCAATGTATTTAGGAAGAGCTATGTTTGGGGATTATGGGATACTGTGGATGTTTAGCTTTGACCTAGATTTAATGGGTTTACGAGCTTGTTTTGTTACTGCCTTCTATACGTACATATATATTACCGAAATTGTGTTTGATAAATGTTGATTCAAAATAAAATAATGACAGCAGCAAAAAGGAAAGATAAAGGTAAAATAACAACTTCTGTTAATATCTGTCAATTCTTAGCTCACATTCTTTATTTCCATAACCCTTAACAACTCACATACTTTATAATCATATATTTGTTTGCTTTTCTCTCATCAGAACAAAATTCTGTAGAAATCACCTTTTAATATTTTAAAATTGCTGTAACCTCAACCTCAGTATTCTTGATACCTAGCAATAAATGTTCAATAAATGTGTTCAATAAATGTGTAAATTAATAAATAAGTATTAATTATATAAATTAGTGTAATATCTTTAATAGTTGCAACAAAGTGTTGGGTAAATAGAAGGTTTCCTTTGCTACTTTCCCAGATATCATTGTTACTAAATATTTTTATATACCCTTATCACTTCTATATTTATGAAGCTTGCAAAAATGTGTACATTTAAGCAAAGTAAATTTATATAAAATTATAAGCTTTTATAGGATTACAGTTTTATAAAAGCAATACTCATGAGGTCATAGTGCAAATTCAATTTAAAATGCTATCCTCTATAAAAACATGAGGCTCAGTTAAAATTCAAAGACATATAGCTTTTTATAAACTTGTTGGCAAATATTATGTGCAGAGTGACAGATTACGACCTGGTCTACTTAGATTTGGAAAGTTTACTAAACAAATCCTCATGACATCTATTTAATGTATTTCATCACACAGTCAATAACATTTGGGTTGGAGAACCCAAAAGAAAACAGATAAGAATGAGAATACTTGATACAAACTTTCAGTGAATCTGCCCTTATGCTTAAGAAACAGATAATGTAAACCTTCCTATCATAACCATTTCCTGCTGTCTTTATTGATGCACAATAACACCAACATCAGCTGAATATTGCAGACACATGAGAAATGATGTTTATTTTTGTACACCACTGACTTTTGGGATAGACACAGCAAAAGCTAATTGATACAATGGCTATCTATTGTTTAATTCTCTTAGTATATATCAGTAGTAACTCAATATTTTTCTCTCCCAACAAATAAAGCATGACATAAAACAGGTTGAGTAAAATTGATGTAATTATAAGTATATATACATAAATTTTCTTTTATTGATTAAAAAGTAAAGAATTTCTAAATTTCAGTACTTAATAATTATTAATAGCAACTTAATTGTGATTAATTATGACTCAAAATCGAATCGTTATTTTGATGTCAGTAACTGGAAAAAGCACTCTCTTACACTCAATTACATACACATATGTACACACACACATATATATGATATATATATTATATATCATCTCCTGGGTATTCTAATGTTCTTCTGTGTCTTATGTCAATCTCTCTTACTCTGAAAAGCTATAGGAAAGTGTGGGTGACTTTTTCCCTCTCATCTAAGAGTTGAGAATCATGTCCCATTTCAGAATTTAATATGGCACTGGGAAACCTTAAGATCTCTTATGTACTCACTACACACCTTGCACACCGTTACTTAGTTTAAATAGGATTTTAGAGCTTACAAAACAATTCTTTAACAACTACTTTAGACACAAATATAGAAGAAGTACATTCATTCCCTTGTATTGAAAGGCCCTATATAATAAGATCAGTGATAAATGGAGCAATCTGCTTTTATTGCAGGATTGGGAACTGAAGTGTCGAATTGATGCACACTCCTAGAAGATGTTTTTCTCTATTAATGATATTTCAATTTCCTCTGATCTAAGAGACTCTCAGTTCAAGTTACTGTGCAGAATATGTGTGTCTCGAGAGACCTCTTTCAAATTTAGGACTTTGTCACTCTCAATATGTGAGAAATAGAGGCAAGTTTTACAATCACTTATTCATTACTTTGGACCTGCCCTACCATGCCACTATTCTAACTGAAAATATATGTATTTCTTTCTTTCTGAAAGAATTAATATAAAATTTTATAAGAAGATTGTGTGTCATATTGTAGAACGTGTAGAGATTTTATATAATGGTAATTCAGAATAACTTCTATGATAAGCATAATTTTAAGTATATTAAGAATATTGATATCTGTATGGTTTTAGTGGTTTAGAATACTTCACTATTTAATACAATACTTTAACGCATGAATTAAGTATATATATAACTATTACTTGGGGGCATACATTTAATTTTATATTTTGGAAATAAATGTATTCTTTAATCCCAAAGAAAGAAGTGTATCATCTCTCAGAATTTTGATTATTTTTTTAAAAATCTCCCCCTACACACACATACACACAAAAAAATGAAATTAAAAAAAAAGTATTTGTTTCTTGTAATAATTGTTTTGCCTATAAAAACTTGTTTTAAAACCCAAGAATCTTAAATTTGGAGATGACAATATATGTTATCCTTTTATTCTCTAGCTCAGAACTGGGTGAAAGTTTTCAACCAGAGCCCCACCTCCCCCCCACACACATAATGATGCTTTGCCCAAATGCAACACACACCTTTCCTATTGTAGTTATGGCAGATTGCATAGTTAGCATGGCAATCATCCTGCAGATGACAGTCATTTGTTTTGTGGAAAGGGTGTTTTATCCAAATATCCTCAAAAAATATTTTGGGCTAGTAGTGGAGTGTTTCTTATCGGTTATTTAGTAGAAAAATATTGCCATCATCTCTCTTTTATATTATGAAGACATGAATATTAATAACAATTTACATATAAACTTATATATTTAAATTATAATTAATAATTGTATATTAGTTTCATTCACTCATTCAATAAAAAGTTACCATTTAAGTATCTGTACAAATTGCTACGCATATAATACTAAACAAAATATAAAAGACCTTGCCCTCTCTGTATTACTACATATCAAATAGCAATCAGTGTTATGGAGAAAAATAAATCAAGGCAAATACCCTCCACCCCAAATGCATGAGGCATATGTTGCAAGACTTCTAATGGATGTCTGAAATCACCGATAGTACTGTATATACTATATATACCTGTATATATATATATACCTATAGTGTGTGTGTGTGTATATATATATGTATATATATATATATATATATATATATATACATATATATATACACCAGTTTTTTCTTGTATGTAAATACTTATGATAAAGTTTAATTTATAAATTAGGCACAGTGAAAGATTAACAGCAATAACTAATAATAAAAAAAGCAATTATAACAATATACTGTAATGAGAGTTATGTGAATGTGGTCTCTCTCTCAAAATATTTTAATATACTATACTGACACTTCTTCTTCTAGTGACAATATGAGATGGTAAAATACCCATGTGATGAGATGAAATGAGGTGAATGACCTAGGTATTGTGATGTAGGGTTAGGCTACTCCTGACCTTTTGATAATATGTCAGAAGTAGGATCATCTCCTTCCAGACCCTGGTTGACAGTGGGTAACTGCAACCATGGACAGTGAAAACACAGATCAGGGGAACCACTGTATGACAAGTTGTGCTCAGTATGGGAAGAGGTACAGAATACCCACAAGGGAAGGCCTCACCCATAAGGTGACATATGGGCAAGCATTGAAGGAAGTGAAGAAACCAGGCATGAGGATATCTGGAGGAGGAACACCAGAGGCAGAGAAAACTCATATACAAATTCCCTGGGCTAGAAGTGAGTTTGATGGGTACAGGACTTTCAAGAGAGCCAGTGGTAGAAGTGAAGTTAGTGGAAAAAAAGAGTGGTAGGAAGTGAAGGCAGAAAGAAAGGTGTCAGATCTTACAGAGCTTGAAAGTCATTATAAATGCTGTTTCTTATAAATACATGAAATAAAACCTGAGAATGCATATAGTTTCAGAGACTGACCTTTCAGAAAGTATGTTTCCCAAGTTCACAGAGCAGTGGCACAAGGTGGGTTGGTGAATTTCATCCAAAATCTTTTAGGCTGGTTCCCAGCAGGGTGTCACTCTCTCTATTCACTCTCCAAATTTATTTTCCTCAAACACTTTCTTCTCCTTGAATATTAATCAGAATTAATTAAAATTAGTCACAAAGTAATGTTTTTGTGTGAAACAGAGAGAGAAAATGAGCAGTATGTGAAGATAGGAAATTACTTGGAGCTGAGACCATTATTAATCTCCTTTCATAATTTTATCATGAACTCTATGGTACAAATTACACAAGTCAGAAGCAGATAGATAGATAGATAGATAGATAGATAGATAGAGATATATTCTACTGGCAACAAATATAAATGGTCTCCTCAAATAAAGCCCATTTATGAACTGAGATAGAGAACAGGCATCCATTTTGCTGAGTCTCCACGCACTACTGCTGGCCTCTAGAAGATGCAGTTTACTTCAGATATGAATCACAAGATGCTAATGACATGCTACAACTTCCAACCATTTTTTCAATGACAATAAAGAAGCTCTACAATTAACTTTTAGTTCTTATATAAACTTTCCTTGGTAAACTCTACCATCTCTTCTATGATTGGAGGTGTTCCAGTAGGTGACAAATGAAGACAATATAGTGAAATAATACTATTTATTTGCCTTAGATTCTGCCCATTGAACTTTTAGCACTGCATATGCACCGTGGCACCTCAGTATGCTCCATTCATTGCTACACTGCAGTGGGGTAAATGTGTTTGGGTTGTTGTGAAACTATTTGTTACCGTCCATTCTCAATGCCAGTTAGCAATCCACAGAAATAATCCTTTATTTTATCGCACCTATACACTTATAAATCCTTGTTAGTATCCTTTTTGGTTGATTCTGAAGAGCTTTCCATTTTTTATAAAAAGTCAAGTACTCTGCTCTTCATGCTATCACGTTGCCTACACTGAAACAACTCTGTCAGTGATTCTCCATTGTTCTTTGATCTTTTCCTGTCCCTTTTATATCATCTTCTGCTCATCCTATAAATCTGTTCAAACTCCCCCAGCCAAGATAAAAAAAATAATTTAAAGTCTGGTACAGTCTCAGTCTTTCATTACTACCATATTTTAAATTTGTTTTTTAGTATAAAGGAATGGACGTTCTTGTTTCTCCTTCCCTTCTGCCCCAGTTAGTAGGTAAAATTTCTCTGGCAATGAACTCCATGAAGGTAAAATCAATGGGAGATTACTGTTCTTATTTCTTGCTCTCTAAACGTTTTGAGTAGCATATAATTTTCTGCTATATAGGGTTTTCATGAATCTAACTATCGTGCTTAACACTTCATTTCCTCATGAAATTCTTAACATCTTTGCATGTCATATGAACTTTTTCTTAAGTTTCCTACTGTCTTTTTGAGTGCCCTCAAACCTGTTAGCAGAAATTTCTTTTTTCTCCCATCTCTTAAAAATTAGCATTCCTCATGGCTCTGGAAAATGTCACTGCTCTTCTGACTTTCAGATATGCTCTCCAGATAATATCATCCACTTTCAAAATCTTAACAATCACTTTATGATGATGTCTCCCTTATTTATCTCTAAAATTGACTTACTTCATGGGTTTTAGACACAAAAACCCAGCAGGCATCTTTATTTCAATAAAGAGAAAGGAAAGAAGAAGGCTGAATAGAAGGAAGAGTGAAGAAAAATAGCTGAAATTTATTAACATATAAAACTTTATTTAATATTTAGTCTAACATGCATTACCATATTTAGTCCTCACAAAACCCTTGACTGAGGCACAAATATAATTATATTAAACCTCACATATGAGAATACTAAGGCTTAGGGAGGTTAAATAATATTCCCATGATCTTATAGCCAATAAAGAACAAAGAATGAGAACCTATGTATGTATAACAAAGTTAGCGTTCTAGACTCTATTCAAGAGTTGCTTCTACAAGTGTGTCATATGCATCACATCCAAACCATTTCTACCTTCTATTCCTGTATTGTCTCTTCTTGTATACATTGGTTATACGGATGCATCTATATCTACTCAAGCCATAAAATTTGGCACTCTTCCAGAACTATGATGACCAGGCTCTGTTAATCTCCTCCATTTCAGCTCCCATTGCTCCCTAACATGTGCCCTAACTAGTAATAATATGGAACAGCTTGTATGTCTTCACTGTTGCGTGGTCTTTCAATTCTCTGTGATTTTGCTCATTTTGTATCCTCTGCTACAACACAGTCCGTCCCCTTTTTATCTAATTTCCACATATCCCTTATGACTCACATCAAGGTTTCTATACTCCATATATGGTTTCTTAAAACCAAAGCCACCACAACTCCAAAAGGTACCATTCACTTAGAGTAGATTTGTTGTTGCAACAAACTGTTAGCAGATGGTCATAAAGTATAATTAAACTTAATTAACAAAGATACCTTTTCCCCTAATTTGTATAAAATCTTACAAATTGGCTTACTTAAACTTTAAAATTTGGGTAAATGTCCCATATTATGTAAGACCTGGAACTTACATAAATGATTAGTTGCCAAGCCAACTGCAAATTCTAGCCTCTTTCTTTCTGCTAGAAAGACCTAACATCACTTTCTATGGGCTCTAATACCAAATGTGTACATATGGAGCCTTGTTTGCTGCATGTAGACAATGGGCATGTGACTCAGTATTAGCTGTAAGGACCTGAGAGAATGTCTGCTGAGAGTAAGTGAAAAAGATTTTACTCCTCAGTATAAAGAGAGAAACGTAAGGAAGTTCGCTTTCTCCAAATGCTTCATGTATTATTTGCTACTGCTGCCATAACAATGTACCAGACACTGGGTAGTTTAAACAACAGAAATTTATTTTCTTACTGTTCTGGAGGAGGCTAGAAGATTATGGTCAAGATGCCAGCAGGGCTGGTTTCCTCTAAGGTCTCTCAGCTAGGCTTACAGATGGCTATCCTCTTGCTGTCATTTCACATGATTGTCCCTCTGTGCACATGTACCCTGCTATCTGTGTGTCCAAATTCCATCTTTTTCTCAGGAGACCAGTCAAACTGGATTAGGGACCATTCTAATAGTCTCTTGTTGACTTATTATCTCTTTAATGACCATCTCCAAATATAGTCACATTCTAAAGTACTGAAGTTTAAGACTTCAACATATGAATTTGGGAATGAGGGACACAATTCATACCATAATACTCCTCAAGCATTCATTATCTTGTACTTTGCCACATAATGTGATATTTTACACAACGACAGGCATCTAAGGGAAAAGACAAAAATATCCCAGAGAAGGCAACCCAGAGCCCTAATATCATTGATCTGCTGTATTCGCCAGCCTTGGAACCCTTTGACTTCCAAGTTTTTTTAAATTAACAAATGTACTTATATTTTAAAATAGTTTTAGTTTTGTATCTTTCAGCTTGGACCCTAAAATATTTAACTGATACACTAAAATAGCATTTATATATTATAATAATCAATAAAATTGACTCCAACTCCAGTAATATTGCATATATTATCATCTCTCTACTACTCATCACAGTGCCTAACACTTAATAAAAATTTATGAAACTGAATGCATGCACCCACAATCACACACAAATTTCCCTCTCCTGAACCTTGGATCTTTCTGGAAAAGTCTCCATTGAGTGACCTTTCTCTGCAACCACTAGAGAAATTCCTTTTATATTTCTTCTCCAATTCTACTGGTATCTCTGTCTTTCCACATTTCGACTTTCCTTTGCTCCCTAATTATTTCTTCCTCCAAGAAGTCATGAATCAATAGAGATTTTATATTTTCAGAAATAATATTTATTAGTTGAGACTTTATTATATAAAATATATGATCCAGTTGATAGTTCTGCAGTTACTATATTTTTTTGTTCACTTAAAAGTTTAAAGTTGAAAAAATAATCATTTCTTGGAATCAGTAAGCACCTCTAGTGCATTCATCTGTATTCTGACACAGGCTCAGTTCCTCATTTAACTAAATTTGATTTTTATCAGATCAAATGCTATATTCACTTTAATATTAACTTTTATGGCTTTCAAATCAGAGTTAGAGGCACACTGACTCTTACAAATGTGTAATACATCATAACTTATGACAATAATCTATAATTTGAACATTCAATTTTTAAATATTCTCAATTTTTGAAAGGACATACTGAAATATGGGTAGCTTCATCAAATGAAAACTAATACTGCTTATTCTTTTAGTTTCACAGGAAAAAAATCCTTGAGTTTGACGTATATTTCATGCTCCTCTAATCCATTCCTATGGGACCTCAAACTCCCTGAGTAACCATAGAAGATCTGAATTGATGTATATTTCTGATGGAACTATGTCTTTTGCTACTTGCTCTTGACAGGTATGGTAATGACTAGTTTCAGTTATCCACAGCCAAAGAGAAACAGAACTAAAGTTGTTCACTGACACCCTGAATAAACAAAACTGCTTACTGTCACTCTTTCTTTGCTCTATTATTTGAAAACTCCAACTTTTCCAATTGATTTCTAAGGCTTAAGGTTTGCATTAAATGGAAATTTTAAAAAATCTGTCAAGATGGCTTCATGTAAAATACAAGGGTCTTATCCATATCTGTTGCTATAGTGAAATAAAACTATAAGCATTAAACTCTTTCATGGACTGGCAATTTGCACATGGTGCCATATTCGTCAGTTAAAGCTATCCCTATCTTCTAAAGCATAAGAACCCAAGATAACAATAATACTACATGAATATTTAGATATTAAGATATTGAGACTACATGAATAATCAAACATATAAGGAGTTGGGGGAGTTGTTGTTAGAAAGGAATAAACATCTTTCTTCTAATTAGTCATCAGGTTAACTAGCAAATGTGGAAATCAGGGTGTTAAAGTCATGTTTTCTGGAATGTTCTCAATGAGTTTTTTTAAGGAGAGTTCTTAAAATTTTCTTCTAATAATAGGTAATTTTTCTCTAGGGTAATGATAGCTATTTCTAAAAAGTTATAATACATTTTGTAAGATTCTCCATAGGAGCCTGCTTTTGGATTCTGTATTATATCTTTGTGCAAATGGGTCTGTTTTTTATTGTATGTATTTATGGCTTACTGCATATGACTAAGCAGTAGGATCAATTTTTCTTATATATCAAGGCAAATAAAATGTCATCCTTAAGGTAGAGTTTTCCCAACCTACGTCACTGAATTGAACTCAGAGAGGTAATATGTACAATGTTCTCCATGAAAGATTTTATATATTTTTAGTTAGATTGTAAGGCTATATGTGGTTTGTAGACATGCCAAGTAGAAGGAAAAATACTCAGTTTAAAAGTGAGAACCATACAATTTATCTTTACACAATTGTCTCAAAAAAAAAAAAAAGGTTTTGGTTCCAAAAATGAGAAAATGAGCAATCACTGCAATACCTTCCCAAGGAGCAGGGTCCATCTACTCTCTGAAGTCAAGAATAAACAAATTCTAGAGATTACTTGCCAGTAGAATCCAGAGGGTGATATATGGAATTGTTGAAAATACAAGTGTCTATATTGGAGTTTTTTTTTGTGAGGTGACATTGTAATTGTATAAAGCCATTAGGCAATTGTGAAGTATCCCAAACAGACCTTAAGATAGTAAAAATACATATAATTTGAAATAAAATCCAGAAAGGTTATCATGTTTAAAAACAGTGTTTCTCATTTGTGATAATATTGGTCAGTGTTTGATCCTGGAGGCCATTTACTTCTTAGTTCCTGGAGTCTAGAGGATTGTAAAAATAGCTACTGACTCTACTTGTTTGCTTTGACAAAACAACCCACCATATAGAAACTAACACAGCCTCCTGGTATTTTAATAAATGAGTAACAGATATACAGAATGTGTCATTTCAAAGAGGGATGATTCATGACAGGGAAGATGACTGGCACGATAACACAGTAGCTATATTTTCCATACTGAGCATAAACAGGATCAAAATGAAAGGGAAAAAAGGAAAGGAAAAAAATGAATTCTTAATTGTCATTTATTGTAGGTAGAAGTCAATAGTCAATATGGACACTTAAGCAGTTATATGGCTATAAAATGGAAAAGAATAGGCCCTATTTGGAAGGTTGACTAAATCCAAATATTCTATTTTCTTCACGTGCAATAGTTTCCTTCAGTGTCATATCTACCCATCCCCCTAAAGTATCTTTAGGGGAAGCCACCCAGACCTTATGAAATCTTAAAACTGCTGACATTGGTCTTTTTTTTTTTCTTATCACAAACGGGAAGCTTAAAATCTGTTTAATTTTGTTCTTGAGAAACTTTTGAAATTAATGATAGGCTTAAATGCCTAATGGTTAAGCTATATCTCTAAATAAAATCTGGGTTGTAATTCTTGATCAGACATGCATCTAATAATAATATACATATGATAAAATATGCATTCTATGTATACTTAAAATGAAAGGAGGCTCACTGATTCGTTTAGGTAGGTAATCATAATGGCTTCTCCAATGAAATATGTGGCTTCAGGAGAAACAACCATAAGGATATGATGAAGGTAGGGAGCTAAGATAGCAGAGTAGTAGGAAAACCCTAGGCTTTCCTTGTCTCTTAAACACAGCTAGATAAATATCAAATTATTCTGAACATCCAAGAAGTCAATCTGAGGACTGACAGAACAAACTGCACAACTAGAGGGAGAGAGGAGGCCACATCATTGAAGGTAGGAGGTGTAGAGATATGATTTGGGGAAGAATAGGATAATGGGGCGTAATGGAGGGGAGGGAGCCCTGATCATAGAGAGAGGGAGAAAGAAAGAGAAACAAGAGTGTGAGGGAGGTGGGGGTAGAGAGGGAAAGAGAGAGAGAGAGAGAGAGAAGCACACAGAGGATCACACAAGTAAAACAATTACCCAATGCCACTGACTAGAGAAACAAGAGGGGCTGATTATTGTGAGTTTTTACAACCAGCAGAGCTCAAAGACTGGAGTTTTAGAAATCCACGTGGTGGCTGGTGTTGAGCCTAGCGGGCACTATGGTGCTCCTATGGAGAAAGAGGACAGAAGCCTAAGAACAGATGGTTTGACCTGAGGATCCCCTGGGACACACTGGGAGAGACAGTTTCACCTTATTGGAGTAGCATCTGGGAGAGGTGGCATTGCTTCTCTGGGAACAAAAGAGCCAGCAGGCACCATTATGCTCCTCCATAGGAGGCACAGAGACACTTGCTGAGGTCAGCTAACCTGAACACTGGCTTTTTGCTATGCTTTACTCCAAACTCTAAGTTCCTGCTCATTGGTGCAACTGCCCTTCTGGGACAAACCTGCACCATTCCCAGCACAGTGAGACCCTCCCCCAGAGGAATAGCACAGGTATGCATCATGCCAGGTCCCTAAAATTTGGAGTTTTAAATTCATCTGGTCTGCCTGGGGTAAAACACAGGTGCAGTGCACTGTCTGGTGGGCAGATGGCCCAGACACAGACAGGCTGAAGACAGAGATCTGAGGAATACCTGGGACATACAAAGGGAGATAGTTCACTGTTCTGTGATGGCTTCCTGGACAGCAATGGGTACAAACTCCCCTCACTGGGGATGAGGGAGAGGGCTGGTGCCATTTGTCTCCCCTGCCCCTCAGCATAAACTAACTTCAGTAAGCAGCACAGTGCCAACAGTGATGGATAAACGACTTGCACCAAGCCCCATTCCCCTACACATTGAAGATGCTGCTTTCCTAGGGCAAGTATGCCTGATAACCAGAACGGCTGACCCCTCCTGCAGGGGACCACCACAAACCCCCTGCATGCACCAAGTCTATTGACCATAATGTGCTGCAAAGCTTCAGCTCTAGTGAAAATAGCAATCAGGTCTCTTTTAACAAGCAGACCAGAGCACACTTAATTAAAACTCGCCACACTCTGGCCAAGATACAAACACTTCCCACTGCAGATAAGGAGAAATTCTGCAGAGGACTGACTTGAGGGAGAGAGCAGCGAAAACACAGCAATAGAGTGCACATAGCATAGACCAGGTAAATTTCCTGAAGCACCAGGTGTATGAAAATATATGACCTCTTCTTAATAAAGGCATTACTCTCAGGAGCAGGAAACATAACAGGCTTTCCTAACACACAGGAGAAGACAGAGACCTAGATAAAATGCCAACACAAAGGAATTCATCCCCCCAAAAAAGAACAAGAAAAGGTCACAGCCATAGATCTAATCAAAACAGATATACGTAACATTCTTGATCCAGGATTTAAAAGAACAATCATAAGGATACTAGCTTGGCTTGAGAAAAGCATAGAAGACACCAGAGAGTTCCTTACTGCAGAGATAAAAGACCTAAAAACTAGTCAGGTCTAAATAAAAAATGCTATAACCAAGATGTGAAACCAACTCACTGTAATGACCACAAGGATGGAAGAAGCAAAGGAATGAATAAGTGATATAGAAGATAAAATTATGGAATATAATGAAGCTGAAAAGAAAATAGGAAAATATTGGATCACAAATGTAGAATTATGGACTTCAGAGACTCCATTAAACATAATAGCATTCATATCATAGGAGTCCTAGTAGAAAAGTGGGCAAAAGGGGGAAGGTTTATTTGAGCAAATTATAGCTGAAACCTTCCCTAATCTTTAGAAGGAAAAAGACATCCAAATCCAGGAGGCACAGAGACTCCCATCAAAATTAACAAAAGTAGGCCAACTCCAAGGCATATATTAGTAAAATTTGCAAAATATAGAGATAAGGACAAAATCCAAAAAACAGCAAAATAAAATAAGTCCCTAACTTACAAGGAAAGAGAAATAAGGTTAGCAACAGACCTATCCACAGATACTTGGCAGGCAAGGAGGGAATGCATGATATATTCAATTGGGAATATATGCTGAATGGGAAAAATATGCAGCCAAGAATATTCTACCCAGCAAGCCTGCCCTCCAAAATAAGAGAGATAAAGAGTTACCCAGACAAATAAAAACTAAAGGAGTTTGTGACCCCTAAACTTCCCAACAAGATATATCAAAGAGGACTCTTTGAGTTGGAAAAAAGACCAAAGTGACCAACACTAAAGAGAAATAAAGAAAATCTCCAGAAACAACAACTTAACAAGTAATACAATGACACTAAATTCATATCTATCAGTAATCACTCGGAATGTAATTGAACTAAATGCTTTAATGAAAAGACATAGGGTATCAAATAGATTAAACACACACACACACACACACACACACACACACAAAACCAAAAAAAAAAAAAAAAAAACAAGACCCATCTATATGCTGCCTACAAGAGACTCATTTTAGACCTAAACACACTTGCAGATTGAAAGTGAAGTGATGGGGAACAATTTATTGTTTTAATGGATGTCAAAAGAAATCTGGAGTAGTTATACTTATATCTGATAAACTAGATTTTAAACCAAAGATTGTAACAAAGGTAAAGGAGGGTACTATATCATAATAAAAGGGTCTACCCAACAAGAATTTCTAACAACTGTAAATATTTATGCCCCAACTTGAAACACCCAAATATATAAAACAATCACAAATATAATGAAACTAATTGCTAATAATACTGTAATAGTAGGGGACTTTAACACCCTACTTACATCAATGGAGAGATCATCTAACCAAAAGTCAACAAGGAAACAATGGCTCTGCATGACACCCTGGACTAGATGGACTTAACATATATATACAGAATATTTCATCCTCAAGCAGCAGAATATACTCTTTTTGAGTGCATATGGGACATTCTCCAGAACAGATTTCATTCTGGATCACAAATCATGCCTCAACAACTACAAAAATATTGAAATGATATCATGCATATTTTCCAACCACAATGCTATGAAATTTGAAGTCAACCACAAGAAAAAAAATGGGAAAAACCATAAATACATGGAAGTTAAAGAATATCCTACTAAAGAAGTATTAGGTAACCAGGAAATTAAAGATGAAATAATAAAATACGTGGAAATAAATAAGAGTAAAAACACTATATTCCAAAACCTTTGGGATGCAGCAAAAGCAATCATAAGAGGGACGTTTATAGCAATTCAGGCCTACCTCGAGTAGTAAGAAAACTCTCATATACACAGCCTAACCTTACACCTAAGGAAGCTAGAAAAAGAATAACAAATGAAGTCTAAAGGCAACAGCAGAAGGGAAACAATAAAGATTAGAACAGAAATAAATGATACAGAAGCAAACAGTAGAAGAGTTCAGTTAAAACAGGAGCTGGTTCTTTGAAATAATTAACATAATTAATAAACCCCTAGCTATATTTATCAAAAAGAAAATTAAAAGGACCCAAATAAATAAAATCACAAATGACACAAGAGAGATCACAATCAACACCACAGAAATACAAACAACTATAAGACAATATTACTGGCATAATCTAAATTATATGCAACAAATTCGGCAAGCTAGAAGAAATGGATAAAATCCTAGAAATATAAAAACTCCAAAACTGAAACAGAAAAAAAAATAAAAAACTTGAACAGACTGATAACCTACAATGAAATTAAATCAGCAACCAAAAATGTCCCAACAAATGAAATGCAGGGCCAGATGGCTTCCCTGGGGAATTCTACCAATCATTTATTTTAGAAACAAAATTATTTATTTATTTTGAGAGAGAGAGAGAGAGAGAGAGAGAGAGAGAGAATGCGCACAAGCGCCTGAGTAGGGAAAGGGGCAGAGAGAGAATGTGCGTGCGCCCAAGAGAGAATCCCAAGCAAGCTCCTCACCATCAACATGGAGCCTGATGCATGGCTCAACGTGGGGCTCAAACCCACAAATCATGAGATTGTGACCTGAGCAGAAACCAAGAGTTAGATGCTCAACTGACTGAGCCACCTAGGCATCTACTAAACATTTTTTTAAAAAGGTAATATCTATTCTTCTCACACTGTTCAAAAAATAGAAATAGAAGGAAAACTTCCAAACTCATTTGAGGAGGCCAGCATTACCTTGGTTCCAAAACTAGAGGAAGACCCCACTAAAAAGGAGAATTATAGGCCAAAACCCCTAATGGTCATGGATACAAAAATTCTCAACAAGATCACTGAATCCAATAGTACATTAAAATTGAATCCTACAGTACAATAAAAAGAATCATTCAGCATGATCAAGTGGAATTTATTCCTGGGTTCAAGTGCGGTTCAATATTAGCAAATCATTCAACATGATACACCACATTAATAACAGAAAGGGTAAGAACCAGATGATCTTGTCAATAGATGGCAGAAGAGACTTTTGACAAAATACAGCATACATTCTTAATAATAATAAAAAAAAAAAAACCTCAACAAAGTAGGGACAGAGGGAACATACCTCAACATCATAAAGGACATATACAAAAGACCTACAGCTAATATCCTAAATGGGGAAAAACTGAGAGCTTTACCTCTATGGTCAGGAACAAAACAGGGATGTCCACTCTCACCATTGTTATTTAAAATAGTTCAAGAAGTCCTAGCCTCAGCAATCAAACAACAAAAAGAAATAAAAGTTATCCATATCAGCAAGGAGGAAGTCAAACTTTCACTATTCACAGAGGAAATGATACTCTATTTAGAAAACTAAAAGACTCCACCAAAAATTCGTAGAACTGATACATGAATTCAGTAAAGTTGCAGGATACAATATCATCATACAGAAATCAGTTGCATTCTATAAACCAATAATGAAGCAGTAGAAAAAGAAATCAAGAAATTGAACCCGTTTACAATTGTAACCAAAACTATAAGATACCTAGGAATACATCTAACCAAAGAGGTAAAATATATGTACTCTGAAAACTATAGAACACTTATAAAACAAATTGAAGATGACACAAAGAAATGGATAAACATTCCATGCTCATGGATTAGAAGAACAAATATTGTTAAAATGTCTATATTGCCCAAAGCAATCTATACATAACTGCAATCCCTATCAAAATAACAGCAGTATGTTTTATAGAGCCAGAACAAACAATCCTAAAACTTGTATGGAACCTCAAATAACACCAATTTACTGGGAAATCCCCAATTTTTATCTGCATCCTAGGCTTCTTATTTCAACTCCAGTTTCATTTATCCAAAAGCCTATCCAATATCTCCAACACCGCTTGGACAACAAATACATTTCAAACTTCACATGTCAATATCAAAAGCTTATTGTTCCTTCCAAAGTCTTTTTTTCTTCTTCAATCTTCCTCTGTTTAGTCCATGGCAGCAGCATCCTTTCAGGTCCTCAAGCCTCAGTCATTAGTGACCCCTCTCTTCTTCACACTCACTGTAAAATCCATCACAAAGGACTCTACTAGAATACTTTAAAAATACTTCGGATATCTCATAATTTTTTACTATTAACTGCTACCACATTGTACTAATGTAACATCAAATAACTTGCATTATTGCAATAAGTTCCCTGCTTCTATCATTGCATCTGTAAAATCTTTTCTCATCACAGCAGAGTGATCGTTTTATGATGTAATTCAAATCCTGGTACTCTTCAGTTTGAAACGTTCCAATGGCTTTCTCCTTCACTAAGTAAATGCCAAATTCAAAACTATTGCATAGAAGGCTATATATATGAACTGAAACTGCCAACTCTCTAATTTCTGTCACTATTTTCCCTGTCACTCACTCCATTCTAGCCACACTGGCTACATTTTTAAAAAAATATGTGAGTCTTGTATATTCTTGTTTTTTCTTGAATACCTAAGTCATGATCAAGGCCATTGCTTTGAATACATAGAAAGCTCCTCCATCAGTGTTCACATGCATTGCGTCCTCACCAATTTCATGTCTAGTGGGCTTCTTTGACCACATTAGATAAAATGTGAATAACTTCCCTTCATTTTCAGCACTTCTCAGAGTCCTCCATTATACCTACCAGCATCTCATATAATGTGTAGCCCTTTCCCCCTCAATTATTTGTCTCCACCACTAGACTGAGCATAGGGATTTGAAACTCTTAAGTTCATTGTTATCCTCAGGACATGGTGCAATATTTGACACACAGTAAATATTTAATAAAAATGAGTAGATGAAGTTGCTGAATTTGAAATATATCATTCAGAGAGAGTAAAATAAGCATGGACTTACAGAAAAGAGAGGTGTATATGAAAATTCTGAGAAATTAAACAGAGTTTTCAATTGATTGAACTCATCATCAGAGCTTTGTTTTACCTGTATGGCACTGTGTTCAAATTATGAGAACATTTTATCTTACAAATGGTAATTTCATACACTTTGGCTTATTATATTATTTCAGTGTTTGGTGGTTAATTACTACTATAATATTATATGTATATTTATAGTCCGTAGCATATCTACCATGTGTCAGGAATTGTACTGAACATTCCTTACTCACCACTTCAAAATCCTCTCATTCCAAACTCTTACTCCCGCCATGCCTGAAGCAAGCAGTTTCAGGCAGAAACTGGTTTTGCGTGGGGTGTTAAGGAAATTATGTGCATTCATGCAAGTACAAGGTGAGGTGAGGGAGTGAACACTGGAGGGAAAGTCCATGGTCAGTAAGGAATTAGAACTGATGGATATGCGTTTCATCCTTTTGTTCTCTGGGTAATAAACTCTAAAATACATTTAATAAGGGTTCTCAGAATGTACCAATGCAAGCAAACACCAGTGACCCATGGCAGTAGTGAACTCAGAAGTGCACTCTTGTTTTGGTGATCTCCTTTGTTTCACTTCCCTGTCTTGCATTTCTGCTTCATGCATTCAAGAATTCATTTCAGTTCCTGCCTGGAGGGAGCTCAAGTCTGGAACTGTATTAAAGATTTCTAAATACTTTAATTATATTCCTTTGGAAACTTACTATTAGGTATTATTACAACTTCCATTTTTCAAAGGAAGAAAATGAGGCTCACTTAATTAGCATATCTTGCAAAGATAAAAGAGTCAGAATTGAAGTCATTCTTGTCTGACTGTAAATCCATGTTCTCCCGATGGAGTAGAAAGACTGAAACTAGTGAGTTAATAGGACTCAGAACTCATGATGCTTTTTGAATTAAAAAATTAAATTAAAAAGTAAAATGGATAGGATACAAAGTTCATAATGTGCAAAAAATAATATTACAGGATAATTCATCAAAAAAAAAACTTCAAAAGAAAATATATAGTAGTCTTGTATTTTATTATAAGGTACCATAACAAAAATGTAATGTCTTACCTGTGTTAACTTGTGAACATGTGATAGATATTTTCTTTGCTTTGTCCGTCTCTGACTTGCAATGTATTCCTGGGAGGCTCATCCGTTATGAACAGCCAACCAGGCTCCTTTGCCTTCTGGTTACAATTTCAGCTAGTGGGAGGAATTAGCAGAACATAGGACGGGCTAGAGTATGGCCAGTGTATGTACTGCCTAGGTTTCCTTCACTGCTTCCAGGGAATATTGCAACTGTTGTACATAGTTCTTTTTGACTCGTGGGACGCTCTCTTACCCCTTGTTCATTCAGGGTCATTAGCCCTTGGGTACTACACACCTCTCTTTAATGATTTTCTCAACTTCACCCACAAGTTTATAATTATCTTCTTTATTAAATTCTTCTTAATTATCCCATTTTTGAGTATGCCATCTGTTTCCTCCTGGGATTCTAGATCATACAAGAGATAACAAAAATGATCAAAAATATAATATTCTTAAGCAAGAAGTGGTTAAAAGTAATTAGGGACAGGTTGTCCATCAGGGAGGGGGAAAGTTACAGTAATTATTGGGGAGATTGGTAGCTATACATTAAAGAGGAGGAAAAAAATATGCATTATTTATGGACTAGAGGAGACTCCTACAGTGTAAACTTAGGAATGGAAAAAATTATAAACTAATTAACTTACTAAAAGTGTTTGGTATGTATGTTTTGTAAAACAAATACATGATCCAACTTTCAATGGTATTGGTCATTACTGGACAGAATGTTCACTATAATGGCTCCCATACTCAAGAAAATGTCAACCATGACCTGTGGATTATATTGATCATATCCTTGATGTAAACTGGCATAGGCTTTAACCTCAGAGATGTTTACTGTAAGTTGTATGGTTTAGAATTAGAAATCACTTTTACAGAAAAAAGTATTCTTCCTAGTACATATAGGTTTTTATTAAAAAGATTCAATTCTACATAGACTTCCCATAAAATTGGAATCTAAAGTTAAATTTTATGGATATAAATCCATGAAATCTAATCTTAATAAAGAAATTTTCAGAAACTGCTTCAGGACTAGAGACTTATATAGCTGTAGAATAGAAGATTAATGTAGTAGAAAGTCTGAAGTACGCTTACTGCATTTCCTTCGCTTTTTAGATTTGGTTTTCAGCCTATTACCTGGCAATTTTGTATTATCTCTCTTCAAATTTCTCTTCTTCTATTATTTTCACCTTAAAATGGTAACTGTTTTAGTCCTTATTTTTCTTTAGTAATAAATAAGTCTCTCCATAACTTTTAAAACTGGTGTAAGCTTCAAAATATGAGACTTTCTGATTGTGGTCTCTCCTAATTCTTATTAGAAAGAGCCCTTAGTCACAAGAAGATAGGAAAGTTTCCACTTTGGCATTTTAGATAAGCATGTTTCATATGACCCAGCATGAATCCTTGTAAGCATAACCAGAGCAACACAATAGATTGAATAGTACATCCACTGCTCCTGCCTGTTATCTGAATCTCCTTAACATTTTGTTGTTACTGTCTTGATGAGTCCTCCTTTTTTGCACTATGCTTCTTTATTTTTATACTTTGTAAAGAAAATTGAACAGAATTTTCCCCTAGATATTGTAGTTTTAAATGATTCTGTACTGAAAATTATAATATACCTAAAGAAACATACGCAGAATGACATATCTCAGAGGGAATACCTATATTACTTTCCCTGGGAGCAAGAAATAGAATATTTCTAGTATTCTCCCAAACCTTTTTTCTTCCTTCCACTTGCTATTTCCTCTCTCCCTTACTAAAATATTAGAGTCAATATACATTTTGGACTGATCATTCCTCCCTTTCCTTTTAAATTCTTCTCCCTAAACTTGTATAACTAATCACATAGTGATGTTTCATACATCTTTATTTTAGGGGGAACATCATACAGGATATATTCTTAGTTCATGGTTTTTTTTCTCAATATTATTTTACTAGATTCATGCATGACATTGAATATAGTTATAGGGAGTTCATTTCCATGGCTATATGATATTTCATGTTTGAATTTATTCTATTTTTAATATATAATGCCAACATTTCCCCCCCAAATGATGGCTTCAATATTCACTCTCACAAGCAGTATGGAAAAGCATCTCCTTTACAGTTGGTCCTGGGATAGAATTTATAAATGAGATGAACTCATGTATGCATTAGCAGGTAGAAGTAAAGCATAAATCACTATTCTGGGGAAATTATGGCAGTTCTTCCAATTATCCAGTGATAGTCTTTCATCCCTATACTATCTAACTCTTATACATTTGGGTAAGCCATCATTTCTATATTGGCTACCTAAATCATTTTATACAGTTCACTGTATTGATGCCAGACCTGAAAATTAAGCTATTATGTTCCATAGACTGACAAGGATAGTAGATACAAAAAAAGAAAGAAAAGAGCACTTGTGAAATAGTAACAAGAAAAATGAAAGAGTTGGTGGCTAATTAGGCATGATAAACTAAAGAAAGGGAATGTTTGTTACCAGTGATTCTGGGTTCCCCAATTAAGTGACAGAATGTGATGCCATCATAACCAGAGAGAAGTCGAGGGAGTGTCTTATGTTGAGGATGGCATATTCAGATTGAACATTTTTAAGAATGTTAAAGGGAAGCAGGAAACAGGAGAAAATGAACAATAAACATTGAGAATATGGGAGCTGGTTGAGATTACCAGTGAATTTGGGGAGCACTTTGAAGGTTGTCATGCTTCTCAGAGAGATCACTACCTCACAGTTAAATAGAAACAGTCAAAATAACCCTTTATATACCAAATATGTACACAGATTTGTATAGCACACATCCAATATTGTAGCTGATATTATATTGCAATCCTTGTAGTCAGGCAATTTCGTAAGTGATTTGTTGCACTCTATGACATCAGTATGTATCACATAGCTGTGCTGTCTTAAACCTTAGATTGACAACTTCTTGAGTGCGGACATGATAATTTATGTATTGTTAGCTTCCTAACAGTATCCAGTACATAGTTAATATTTCTCAAATATCTGCTTAGTTAAAGAAGGAAACAATAGATGAATAAGGGAGAGGTAGATAAATTTGGTAGCATCATTATTCCGTGTGTAACTGAATAAACAAATCTTTCCAATTTATATAAAATATATGGGAGTGAGTTGTCAAAGAGATTGCCTTGCTCTTTGGAGCTTGAGGTCAAAAGCATTGTCAACTGAAATGTCCTGGGGATCGGAGATGAAAGTGATCAGAGACCAATGATGTGAGATGGAGCAAATACTTTTAGGTAAACCCAGATCACGCTGTCATTATAGTAAGGTTTAGAGGCTGCTGGTGGTTGTGTTCCATCATTAACCTAACCAAAAAATTAAAAAAAAAAAAAAAAAAAAAAAAACAGAAAAGACCGTTTTGAAAGAATAAAAGAGGCAAAAATTCAAGGAACAACAGACAAGAGTGAGAAAAAATGATCAGCCTGCCATACCATAGACCTCTGTTTCTGTTCTTGACACCCAACTTCATCTCTGATCAGTGTTAACACCTTGTGAAAAGTGTTACGTCTGGAATTTAAACCCTGCAATTGAGTCCCCATTTGGTAATTTATCAGTAATTATTTTTGTTTTCTTCAAATTCCTATATGTCAAAGACAGAGAATAATGCCTATATCATAGAATTGTTTTTAAACTTAAAAAAACAACAAGAATATTTTTAAATTATAGTTACTGTAAAAAGGAAAGTTGTAACTATTTTATGATCATGTTAATTTACCCCAGAATGTGACAATACTTCAATAATACAAATACAGCAAGACTGATTATAAATTAAGAAAAAATAAGGTGCTAAGCACTATTTGATTGGATTCAGATTGAGGCAAGAGAAGGCAAAGAAATTAAGGAGAAGACAAAAAGAATACAGTTCTTGATTTGGCAAGATTACAAGATTCTGGTTAACAAAGGGTTGTACAGGGATTCCTACTACTGATTTAATACCATTGTTTTGCAACTTTACTTAGAAGCATGATTTATAGATGATTACCCTGCCTCAAGGAATAAAGATTACATTCCCCAGCCTCCTTTCTTACAGTGGTGGCCAAGAGATATAAACAAAATTTGTTAGGAAATAAAACTTAACACATTTGAGGTGTTCCTTCATCCCTCCTTCCTATAGGCTGAAATGCAAATGCAACAGAAGGAATGTTGGCAGCCATCTTGGGTGATGACATCAATAAGAAAATGAAAATTAGGGTTAAGGATGCTAGACTAGACACAGAAAAACACAGCACCTTCGTGATTATGGAGTCACCAAATCAACAGAAAAACAGTTACCTCCGGACTTCTTCGATGGGAGGGATAAATAAGCTTCTATTCACTTAAACTACTGTAACCATTATTTTATTAACAAACTTAACACTGATGCTATAGCATGTTATATCCAAATGCCCAAAGATTGATTAGTACTGCACGTTCTAAAATCTAAAATCTACATAACTTAGATCAGATTACTGCCACTTAACCAGTCAACTTTATAAAGGGAGGATCTATTTTATAAAATTATTCTTGTGAGGCTAATCATATGGAAGGAGATGGCAAAAATTGTGTGAAAATCTGGGAATGAGGCAGGCAACAGAAGATGACAAATACAATTTTTCCAAAATATCCTCTTTCTTTGAGTGACCTTTGATATTTTTAATCATAAACTCTATTTTCCAGTATTACCTTTACATGTGAGTCATGGTTAATAAGTGAAAATTGTGTGAGAAATATTGTAGGCCTTCAAAGAATAAAATTTACTTCAGATCAAGATGCTAAGAATTACATTGTGTTGTCTGATCTTTTCTGTGTGCAGTGTGAAATGAAGTATGGCGGGTAGTTTTAATTTCACATAATAAATATGCCACGTTGGATTTAAAAACTGCATAACATGAATGATAAATATGTTATTAAGAAATGACTGGACTTTGATATTACAGTTGAGTTAGAACCATGTGACTCATTAACTTTTCTTTATAAATTCATACAATTGTCCTGACAAGGCATCTATTTCTAAATGCAACATACGCTTGTTAATAAAGTGTTTACAACCATCATTTTGTCATAAAATCAAAGAAAAAGGATATTTACTTGGCAGATGGTGCAATCATAACATTTCATTGGTTTATAATACCAAAGTTTGTTTAATTTATATTGTCAACTTTTTTTATCACTTTGTGAATAAATTAAAAATTATTTAAATGTGAAATTTAAGAATATTTACCCCAAACTGTAGATTAAGCTAATTTAAATAATGTAGAACATATTTTAGTTTCTACATAAATTAGCTCCCTTAAAAGACTACATATTAAGATAGGTAGAGCAACATTAAAATGATTTCTTGCATAATCTGTTTTTTGATTTTTGACATGGGATCTATTCTATAAACTAGAGGTTGTTAAGAAAATGCATGCAGAAACTATCCATTTAATGCTAAGGAAGAAGGAAATTCATATTAATATCTTAGTAAACAAGATGCTAGGCAGTGGAATATAAAGAGAAGTTCTCAGGGTGAATGTTGAAAAACAAATCCTAGTCACATTTCTGTATTCAGTCTATGACCTTGGGAAAGTCACTAAATCTTCCTATATGTCAGTTTTCTCTTGCATAAAGGAAAGTTAATTTTTTCTGACTTCACATGAATAGTGTGAAGACAAAAGTGGGCTAATGGGCAGTACATTAAAGAAATTTAGAAATTTCTAAGGATAGAAATAACCCAATACATAGAAATTAACCACACTTTTTCAAACTTAGCTGTGTAATATTTCAGGTATTTTTAGCAGAATTCGGGGCATCTGACACAAGGTAAAAAGAATGAATTAATGTTACTGAATTTTGAGGAATATATGTTTTTAACTTTCATATGCTATTCTACTCAATCAACCTATAGTATGTTTAGCATGAAGTTTTTATGTTGTTTTGCTTTTTTGTTTGAAAACCTTGGGTAGAATATGCTTTAAAACACTCAAAAATCATGAGAATTCTCTTTACCCATAAATGAAAGTAGATAGATCCTTATTTAACAATTACATTTTTAGTTTTTTTCCATATTTTCATGAATATTTAAGGAATTCTTAAAAACAAAACAAAACAAAAAAACAAAAAAACAAAACAAAACAAAACAAAACAAAACAAAAAACAAAACTCCGGGCCAAACAGGCACAAGACTAGAAATAATATTATTTTAAATATATTACAGTGTTATAGAAAACATGCAATACAATTATAATCTGCATCATATGATATAAGAACGGATTAAATTAGATGTCTATTTGAAACTGTAGAAGAAAATACTAACGATTTTTCCGTCTTCAGAATTGAAGACTTTGCCCTTCAAAATACTCTATTAAGGAAATGAAAAGAAAAACCACAGATTGGGAGAAAATATCTACACATCACACACCTAAAAAAGGATTTATAAATAAAACATTAAAAAACCCTACCAAAAACTCAAATAATGTTCATAAAAATAATGTTCATAAAAATTTTATTTATAAAACTCCAACACTAGAAGAACAAAAAATACCTTTTATATATGAATGACTAAACAGACTCTGGTACATGTATGTAATGGTATTCTATTCACCAATAAAAGGGAGTGATTTACTGAAACACAGAAATATAGGTGAATCTCAAATGCATTATCGTTAGTGATAGAAGCCTATTTCTAAAGGATACATACTCTATGATATTTTCATTATATGTCATCCCTCAAAAGGCTAAACTATACAGACAGAAAGCAGATGATTGGTTGCCAGATACTATAGACTGACTGCTTATGTTCCCCCAACAAAACATATGTTGAAACCTACTCCCCAATGTGGTGGTGTTTGGAGGTGGGGCCTTTGGGAAGTGATTAGGTCACTAGGTGAAGCCCTCATGAATGGGATTAGTGCCTGCAAAAGAGACCCCTGAAAGCTCCCTTGCTCCTTCCAACATGCAAGGATAAAATGAACAGGTTGTTGTGTATGAACCAACAAAGGGGCCCTCACGAGACACCAAATCGGCTAGCTCCCAGTCTCTGTACCATGAGAAATAAACTTCTGCTGTTTATAAGCCACTCTATGGTATTTTTGTTACAGCAGCCCAAACATTTCAAGACATCAGGTATTGTAAATAATTGTAGGTATGATCTACAGAGGAGAACAACAGAATTTTAGGAGGATTTATAGAATTGCTTTATATTTTGACTGTGATGATAGTTATGTGATTATGAGATTTTTCAAAACTTGTAGAATTCTATGCTTAAACAGTAATTTTTCTGTATGTCATCTGTAGCTTAATTTTTTTCAATGGAGGAAAAAATAACAGCATTTATTTAAATTGATCCAGAAAATTTTAGTCTAAATATTCATATCTTTCATCTACTTGTTCTAGTAGTACCTTTCAAAATCTTCAAACTGTAATTCTTATTTCAAATAATGGTATTTCAGGTTATCTTACAGTGCCTATGCTTTTCTTTCTGTGTTATCTTCTGAAATCTCAAGGCCCTCATGTCATTCTGTCCTTTCTGATTTCATACTTACTTCTATTTCTTTCTCCCTCTTATTTCTGCTACTTACTAAGATAGATATTCTTATCTTCAGAATCATTAGTGTCCTATTTTTTCCCTTTTTCTGACATTTCTGAAAGTATTGAGGCAATATAAAATCACATTATTTTCCTGGCAATTATACCACATTTCTGGCACAATACAATATATAGGCAACTAAAATCTCCAAAGCTATTATCACATATAATTAGTAATAAATGGATCTCTCTTGCCTTTTTCCTGAAGTTTATTTTTCCAACCTGAGGGGAAAGAGCAAAGTGAGCATGTGTGTGTGTGTGTGTGTGTGTGTGTGTGTGTGTGTAAAATCCCTATTTAATTTCCATTTGATTACTTTTACTATGTTGTTTTTTTCTTGTTTTGCAATACTAATTTTATCAATAAGCACATTATCTTAAGGTTAATGTGTGTCCTGAAAGTATCTGAAGCATTCATCTATTTTCTTGTTCAAGCTCATGGATAAATGTATCAAATGCAGAGAGAAGCAGAATTCTATTCTATTACCATTCAGGCATCCTAAAGTAGCTGATTGGCTCGATTTATTTATTAAACTTAATGAAAATATAAAATATTGTGTCATTTTCTTCTCTCTGCACAAAAAATATATTTGGCTTAGGAAATAAATAGTAAATTTAGGAAACCTCTTATATCTATTTGCATATCACTTCTGTCAGAATACCCTTCTGTAATGAGAAATATTTTGAAAATCCTTGTTGAAATATGGGTACATCATGTCTACTTTATGTTTCAGATCTATCAGCCCTATATCTTTATCAATAAATGGGGGTAAAAGATAGAATTATGTTAGTCTCTAATTGTCTCTCCAGGTCTATTCTTAACTCCTCTCCACTGTTCCCTGTGCCTTAAGGGGCTTTCATGTAGAAACCGCATTGCCTCCAGATAGCCTGTTCTTAACAATAAGCTACACTTCCCATAGGGACAAGATAAGAGGTAGGTTCTGAGAACTGGAGTACTCATTTGGAAGAAAGCAGGAAGTTTGACTTGATGGTGTCTCCTGCAATTCTCCTTGAGGTCAGAGCGTGTTTTATTGTTGGTAATAGTGCTGAACCTGTATCTGGAAGCAAAGTGATCCACTGATGAAAAGATGAGGACAGTAGCAAAAAAAGCAAAGGACATAATGACAAAACCATTTAAAAACAATAACTTCGATGATTTCAAGTATCCAGTTATTTTCCAGTATCAGTTTACATTTCATCATTTCCCACATTTCAGCATAAAAATAATGAGCCATGATTTAATTAACCTTTGCATTGTACCATGATTTTAATATAAATATCACTTGTGAACCTCATTACAGTCTTGGAAGTTCTGTGTCATCAAATTCGCCTTTCAGATTAGGAAACACAAAGTTAGAATGGACCACAAGCTGTCTAAAAGCACGGGGCTAGTGAGCCAGTCCTCCATTCCCATCATATCTCATTCCAAAACCAGTTTGCTTTCAGTTTTCCCATTTGGCAATTTCAGCTAGGTTCCTTTATTAAAACCCATTCCTCTAAAGCTTGATCACAATCATTGGAAGCTGTGGACACAAACCCAGGGAAATAGGTATTTCAGGAAAAATTGAATTAGGGTTATGATTTATTAAAATTATTTAATCCAATAATTGCATCCTTTAAAACTACTGATTTTTACAATTCATAAGGAATCTATTTCAGCAAGACACTAGATATAACACAGTGTAATTTGAGATCTCCTCAGGGACCTGGAAGTCTTTTTCTCTTGACTATACTCTGCCTTTCCTACTATCTTATGAACTTCAGGAAAGAGAAGGAAAATGCCATTTCCTTCCTTTGTATGCTTCCGAATGTGTCTACCACAGTATTATTCATACTGTGGGTAACCAATTTATTTTGGTAACTGACTGAAAGAAGATATCATTATATAATAAAAGTTTCCTTTCTTCATAGCAATTAAAGAATTCATAAAAATTGTCATGAAATTTCCAAATAAGACCTGTTTAGTAATGATAATTAGTAATAGAAATCATTAGTTATTACATGATGCAGGGAATACTAATGAAGAGAAAGCATATTTTCACTAATCTGCTTTCTGAAATGCTCTTGGTAATAAGTGTTAGAATGGGGTCAAAGTCATTTTCCTTATTTGAAATGGAAAGGTAATTCTAAGGTTTTGAAATGAAAGCTTTGCAATCTGCCAGGAATTTTAATTTCTTTTTTTTTTAATTTTTTTTTTCAACGTTTATTTATTTTTGGGACAGAGAGAGACAGAGCATGAACGGGGAAGGGGCAGAGAGAGAGGGAGACACAGAATCGGAAACAGGCTCCAGGCTCTGAGCCATCAGCCCAGAGCCTGACGCGGGGCTCGAACTCACAGACCGCGAGATCGTGACCTGGCTGAAGTCGGAGGCTTAACCGACTGCGCCACCCAGGCGCCCCAGGAATTTTAATTTCTAAGCTGACAGTGTTTGAGCACTTACATCCGATAACAACTGTTATGATGCACATTCCATTCTTCTACCAGTCGCTTGCTCTTTCTACAAGTTAAAAGTGAAAGATGGGTAACAGTAATGTGAAAAATGAATTGCAACCTTGAACTTTGATCAAATTTCAATGTTATCAAATTATGTTAAATTGACACATTGATGACAACGTTCCATATTTCCACATCTGATATTGTTCTGCTCAAAAGCTATTTTCTTCTAAAAGGGAAAGACGAAAGAAGTGGTTTAATTTAATTGAAATAACTGTTAAAAGTAATCAATAGTGCTCTGGTTGTTGATATTTAAAAAAAGTGAGAATGCCTTTCTATCTGTAGAGGCTGCAGCAAATTAGATGTTGGGAATGGAATATGAAATGGTTTGTAGATCCCTTTACTCTACTAAAAGCCAAGTCATGAAAATTAATCTACTAATAAAACCAAATAAAAACAATGGAACAAAGATCACAGGGAGAGGAAATGACTACATAAATATTTGAAACCTGTTGGATATATTTGGTTATGTTTAATACCAGTTGGCTAAAACTTTGGCCTGTTTTGAGAATTCAAAATAAGGAGAAGAAGGAATTGGCGGATCTGACAGGGAGAAACAATTTTCGATGGTTTGTAGACTAGGGTATAGAGTAAGGGAGTTCAAACAGAAATACCAGAAAGCCACTGCAGTGAGCAGTTATGAGGGATCTCTCTTGTTTACATATTTTAGGATCGTGAAAAAGGATTGGCTGCTCTGCTGCAGCTCTTACACCTGGAGAAGCCCCAGAAGTACGGGAGAGAGAAACTGATGGGTTAGAATTCCTCTTTTCTTGCCCCTCAAGTGCAGAAAGAGCCTCCAAGAGCACTAGTGTTCTTAGCAGAAGTGAGGCTTTGGACACCTTACTTAGATAATGTGCAGGGTTCTTCACTCTAAGTTGCAAGTCAGGAATGGCTTTCAATTCCAGGAAGTGATTCAAGAGAAAACTTTGAAACTCAGAAGTGAATCTAGTTTTGCATCATTTGTAACAGGTTCAAATAAGCAGTTATTTCACACTCTTCCATAGTCTAGAAATATCTAAATGTATCTGACTTTATATTATTTCACCATATGCATGGACTCCTGAATGTTTACTGTATAAATGCAATACCACTCACCAAGCCGATCCCCAATGAGCTCCAGTGTTTCACACCTTGTACCTTGAACATTCTTTTACTTCTCTGCCTGGCACACACTATCCCCAGTCACTTGCTGGGAAGATTTATAATTATTTGTTGTTTCTTATCAATTATCATCTAGATACAAGAATATTAGTGGTTGGCTTAGATGCATGTTAGATTTTTTTGGCAAGGCTACCTTATAAATAATGATGTTGTCTTCCATCATGTGATTAATAATGTCAAACTCTCTTTTCATTCTGTTAAATACTATTAGGAGTTTTAAGAATTTTGGTGGTAGGAAGAAAACTTTTTTGGGAAGAAGTGGCTGATTTTGGTTTGGCTATGAAGTGTCAAAATGTGTTTTTCTCAGTATGTATTATTTATCATGCTAAGGCTTATTGATCTCATGAGTATAAGTTTTGATGTCTATCAATTCTGCAATATTCTTATTCATTATCTCCTTTTACCTGGTCTTTCTTCCTTCTCTCAATAATCTCCTTCTAGTACTTAATTAGATGTATTTTGAGTTTTTTTTTTAAATTCACTCTTCTATGTATTTTAACCTTTTACCTAATGTTTTATTTCTTCATCTCTCTGCTCCATTCTGTGTCTAATTGGCTGACACAGCTTTTAAATTATTGCATTTATTTTTCCCTTTAGTATTTTTATAAGTTGTTATGTCCAGTTGTTTTTATTTTTATTTATTTTTATTTTTTAGACATTTATTTATTTTTGAGAGAGCATAAGCGGGGGAGGGGCAGAGAGAGAGAGAGAGGGAGACACAGAATCTGAAGCAGGCTCCAGGCTCTGAGCTGTCAACACAGGGCCCGATGTGGGGCTTGAATTCACAAACTGTGAGATCATGAGCTGAGACAAAGTCAGATGCCTAACTGACTGAGCCACCCAGGCACCCCTGTCCAGTTGTTTTTATAGTGTCTTGCTCTTATCCAAATTTTCAGGTCCTTCTTTTATTTGTATAAATGTATTAAAACACATGCATTTTGTATGCTTTATGTAATGCATAAAAACAGCATTCTGCTGTGGCTTTTTAAAAAAGAAATTATTATCCATGTTGATCTGTGTGTCTATTTTTTAAAAGTGAGTTTATGTCCCTTGTAACTATATTATGGGAATTATTTGTTGTCATATTTTAAAATAATTCATCCAAGAACTTTTCTCTATCCTTTTGCCAAGTGCTAGGGGAGTGCTAAAAATCTTGAAACTTTTTATCTTAAATTTTTAAATTCAGTGTCTTTGAACCACATGGATGGTAATTTAGCCTATCCTCAAGGGGAGGCAGGATTGTGGTAAGAATTTTTAGTAAGTTTTCATACCTATCCCCACCACAATACATTTGTGTCTCAAGGCTATAGTAGGCAAGAATCTGGCCAAAACAAGTTGGTATTTTGGTTTGGTTTGTTCTGATTATGTCTAAGTGTGTTTTATTCTAGATTTTTTCCAATGAATGTGTGCCTTTCATAAATTCCAGCTTCATGAAATGGCCTCTTTGAAAGTGAATTTCAAAACGAGAAATTTGAAGCTACTAGGGAGAAATTGACAGATGCCCTTTGGCCACATCCACAGGTGTCTTAGCTCTCTGGATTTGCTTTTCATTGTCTGGTCTGTAAGGATTTGTCTTCATCTCCTTTTAGCTTAATCATGCATTTTAAAATATGTTTTATTTAAAAACATAAATAAAATAAAGTAAAATATGTTTTATTTTTTCTTTTACTTTTTGGTGTTCTCCCTACACTAAACTTATAATTTTATTTAAGGAAATAAATAATTTTAATTAATCTACCTAAAAATTGTATTAATTCCAAAACTCAAATATGTGTTATCATTTTTTTATACATAATATGATGAAAGACAGAATATATTGTTTGGCACCACTTTGAGGTACTCTCTACAGAACTGAATTTGTTCCATGTCTCTCAGACAACATCCCACATTGAAATTGATTAGTCCTATCCATTCATTCATTTATTTCCTTACATCTACTTGACATTACCACAAACTTCCAATTTTATAGACTAATTAATGCATAGCACTAATCAATCTGATTATGCACTTCCAATGAGCAAATGATGCTATTTATCATTGTTACTTTTAATGAATGAGATTTATTTTTCATCTGTTGTAAATGTAAACATGCCTCTTGATAAGAAACAATTTTCAAAAAAGACACCTCTATATTAAATTCTAATAAATGTGACTATATCACCAAACAGATTGTTTTCTCCAATACTTGTGTGTCTCAATAATACACAATAACTTTTTACAAAATGAATCTATTTTTCTTCGTGTTTCATTGATGGTATCGGTCTTGAAATTTAAAGTTTGGTGACATTCATTTTGTCTTATCATAATATAAAACTCTAGTATTAAATGCTGACCTAATAAAATATGGATTATTTTTTCCCCTTTTAAGAGACATTATGTCATTGGGAAATAATATATGTTTAAACACATATGGGATTATTGGTTCTAAATGATATCTCTTCCATTCCAGAGTCCGTACACCTTTAAATGACTCAATAACAGATGTAAAATGCAGAATGAATATAAAAATATTAGATTAATTAAACCGTGAAGTATAGTTAAGCTGAGATTAAAATATTAATTTTCTTTATGTCTGTGGAATACTGATTAGTTCAGCCTTCTCTTTTTCAAATACTGCTTTTGTCTATCATCATTATAAAGCATCACTATCAGCCTCACTTAAAAGAAAAATTGAATAATATTGACTTACTTAATCAGAATTTTAATAATATAAATCATATTTTCTGTAAAACATGAGATTTAGCATGCTTATTTGGAACTTGCTATAAAAAAAAAGTGGGACACTCTTTTCTCTCCCACAGGGTATCTCATATTTCTGATAGATTATTATTCTTTAAGCTCAACAAGAAAAAAGAAGTATGTTCCTAATAAATTTTGGGAACAGTGATATAAAATACTACAGATTATCAATCAATATATTTGCCAATAATGTTTCACTTTATATGTCTGTGAGAAAGCAAGATTTTGGCCAAACTATGGCTGGTCCATCCATATATCTTCTGCTGTGAAGGGGGAAGGAAATTTTGTATCAATTTTAAAGTACAAAATTTGGAATTAAGTAGATACCTGGGAGAAAACTGGAGTGAGATTTATGATCCCTTTCCTGTAGTTATTTAGAACATTATAATGCCCATAACGATCATGATTTAGATCAGTGAACAAGAAAAAAAAAACACTTTAAATCTACTGAGCTTATTATTGGGTCATAAATAGATATGGGTATATACTCTTTGGGGTTCAACATGTGACTGAGTCAGAAAACAGCTTAATTTGGTCTATCACAGGGACTTGCTTTCCATATAGTAGCAGTGTTTATGAGTGACCTTTATGAAGTATAACAGTGAGGCATAGGCTCATGGCAGTGAATACATATGTATTTATATTTTTAAATTTTTTAATATTTATAAATTTATATTTATTCATATTTTTGTATATACTTAGCATATATATGTTAAATATATTTTCTGTGTGTATATATTACTATATATTTTTACACACAGGTATATGTAGTGCATTTTAAATACTGTATTACTTTGTCTTTTTATATTTTTTATAATGGTACAGTAATGAACTTTGTTGTTTTTTTCTCAAAATTTTGTTAAATTCCAGTTAGTTAACATATAGTGAGTGTAATGTAAGTTTCAGAAGTAGAACTTAGTGATTCATGACTTACATATAACACCCAATTCTCAACTCAACAAATGCCCTCCTTAATACCTATCACCCATTTAGCCCATACCCCACTCCCCTTCCCTCCAGCAACCCCCAGTTTGTTCTCTATAGTTAGGTCTGTTATGGTTTGCTTCCCTCTCTTTCCCCCCAACTTCCCCTATGTTCCTCTGTTTTTGTTTCTTAAATTCTACATATGTGTGAAATCATATATTTGCAAATAGCAAGATTTTATTCTTTCTGATGGCTGAGTAATATTCCATTATACACACACACATATGTATGCGTATAGCTTATACATATATATATGAAGTGGTATATACATAGTAAACAAATAGTATATATATATAATATGATGAATTTTAAAATGTGGGATTTTAATTACATATATTTAAAATACTGTATATAATATTATATATTTAATCTTAAATGTGGGATTTAATATTATATATATACCACTTATATATATTATATATACCACTTCTTTATTCATTCATCAGTCAGTGGACATTTGGGCTCTTTCTGTAATTTGGCTATTGTTGATAGCATTGTTATAAACATTGGGGTACATGTGCCCCTTTGTAACAGTATTTTTGTATCCTTTGGTTAAATACCTAGTAGCACAGTTGGTGCGTCATAGGGTAGATCTATTTTTGACTTTCTGAGGAAACTCCATGCTGTTTTCCACAGTGCCTATATCTGCATAGTTGATTTCCAGAAATGGAACTACAGAGCTGCTGAATATGAAAGACAGCTTGATCCAATTTACTTCTTCTTTCTGACATGTGTGCTTCTTATTTAATATCTTTCCAACTTATTTAGAAATGGACACATCAAATTCATTTTCTGATTTAAAATATAAATTCTGACAAAATTCCTTGATCTATTTTTACTACATAAAATATATAAGTTCTGCATTGTGATATTTCCAATTTTTTTTAACACATTTCAAATGAAAACAGTTTGGATTTTTGTTTCCAGGAAATACATATTGAATATGACTTGTTTAGCACTCAAATGCATTTAGTAACTCATGCATTATGGCACTGTTTCTACATATAACTACAGAAATATGCAGGTGGTTTCTCAGAAGTAAAAAAAAAAAAAAACAAAAACAAAAAAAAAAACAAAAAGAAAACAACAAACAAACAAACAAAAAAACATGATAGAGCTCCTCCTGCAGATTTCACAAAACTGTCTCACAAAGACATGGTCATTTTGTTGGTGGTGGTGGTTTTCACAGAAAGAGAGAAAGCAAACACTTGTAATTCATATATATTGATGGATATCTTGCTGACAAGTTCTAGGTTTCAATAGAGATCTTTATTTCAAAGTATGTGTATAGCTTAACACCATATGTCCAGCTGTCCTGCCTGGAATGTTCACATTATATGATTCATTCATCTGGGATCCTGATTCCAGATGCTTGACCCATAGGTATGTCTTCCTAACTACCCATATTTCCCTTCTATGCTCATTTCCCTTGTTTTAGGTGCTTTCTCCAAACTTGGCAACACATCTCATTTTCAGAATCAGAAGTCCTTCTATCTAGTCAGCTCACTAGTTGAGAATCTTGTCTATCCCATCCATCTAGGTGATTGACCCTAACATCATCAATCTTAGTAGAATTTGCTTTTAAAAAAAAAATTGTTTTATAGAATGGACACAGAATGTTGACAGTTTGGATAATTAACAAAAAAGAGTAATATCTTTTATTATCTAGTAATTTCTAGTAATAGAGACATCATGGACCAGTGGGAAACTACTGGAGCAAGAGTGATGAATCCCACATTCCGGTCTGTCCACATATAGCAAAAACACACAAACAAAAATACTGTGTAATATTCAGCATGACAAACAAAAAAAAACCTGTATAATATTAAGCAAAACAAATATAACAAGTGAACAAAAAAAAAACCCTGTATAACATTAAGCAAGACAAATAAGCTTTCTAGACTTAGGCGTACAAAATGGTGAACACATGTTGATCTGTCTACATTCTAAGGTTCGTGTGATGATTAAATAAGAATAATATCTTTTGTATTAGTAAATGCTCTTTAAGCACTTTCCTAAACACCTAATGGATGTAGGAAGAATTTAACTTTTTATCCCACTTCTGAGAAATAAGAAATTAAGACCCAAGGGGTTGAATGATTCATAGAAGATATTGAAACATAACTATACCCCAGGACTTCTGATTTCTACTCTATTTTGGATTTTATTGTGCAAAAAGTAGGAAATGTTACTGGCCCCTTAACTGAGTACAAACATTACAATTAGGTTATATTTGATAGTAACCATGATGATAGCTAAATTTTACAGTATTTAAAATATTGCCCTAATATTATAAAAGGATCTTAACTTCTCATTTCCATTTATATATGGTTTTATAGGACTAAAACAAATATTGAGGGATTTTAAAAAGTCTTTAGTGAAAATATTTTAATTCATTCAGAGTTGTCTTCTATAAAAATATTTGAAACACTGACATCATTCAGTAGATCTTCTCCCAGGGATGGCAAATAGCCTTTTAAAAATCATCTTTTAAAGGTGACCGCAATGATGAAAAGGTGCCATTTGCCCTACCACATTAAAACCCTCAGTCATATTCCTGTTCATATGGCCAACACTGACCCAGATGCCAAGCTGTGAAACACAGTTCCCCACAGCAACAGCTGGTTACTTGGCAGCCTCATTAAGTGTCTGCACTGGCCCCTGTAATATTGTCTGTGGGTCTCACATGTCATTATGCTGCTGATAGCTGCTCCGGGCTCTTGTGTCCTTCTGCTTAACTTGTCCCCTTGACTGATATGTTTCCACAGATTTTGTTAATTTTACTAATTTATTTTTAGGCAACCATCATTTGGTTCTTCTTATATACATGAAAGGCTATCCATGGATAAAATAAAATCTATAATTACTTTCCATCTTAATTCATTGAGAGGTAACAGTGCTTATTTAAATTTCAACATGGAAAAGGTATTTTCCTATGACAACCTCTCAAACTGAAAAGGAATGTAATTTATATGATTTGTATGTAGTAATAATGATCAGATCCATTCTTTCCTTGAGAAGGGAACTCATAATCCTTAACCACAGGACAAATGGTACTACCAAAATTATCTGTTGGCATTTTCCTTCCTGTTAACTTAATTACTAAAGTGTTTACAAATTCATAACACTTAGGATAAAAGTGAAAAACAGATAAACCTATCAATATATTAATCATAACGCTCTAAACAATCAACTACATAAACTGACAAATGTATTCTTCCAATGGCTATCTTGGTATAGAGAAAGTTGGAAAGGGAAGTGCCCTGAGTTTAGATTATATATGGAATCATGTGCAGTACTGAATGGCTTGACTTAGGAAGAAAAGATCAGAAAATCAAAGGGAAAAGGTTAAAGGACATAAGATAGCACATAAGGAAAGACAAGTAATTTGTTCTCACAGAAATAATATGAGTTTGTCTTTCCTATCTATAGAGCCTTAGCCAGTGCCATTCTCTGCAAGCTTAAAAAATGTTTGCCCAGTGGGATAGGATCTCACATAATATCACATACATCACATCCAAACAGGGGTCGCCTCCTCTAGCAAAGGAGTTATGAAGTGAGCCAATGAGCATAGGATAATCCGATACTTTCACCTAGAACCTGGTGGCCTAATAGAGCATTTGACTAGCTTGTTGGAGATAAAGCAGAAGTACAACCTCAGATGGGATATCATCCTCCAGGAATCCATTTATACATTGAGCCAAAGAACTTTGTATGGTACTAAATTCCAGTAGGAAAACAAAAACAAAAACAAAAAAACAACCCTGGGTCTGGGAACTAAGAGGTAGAAGTAAATGTGGTCTCACAAATCTGGGTTCTGCATAGTTTGATGTTCTGTTCTCCCAAAGAGGAATACTTTCACCAGGAGATATAGCAAAGGTCACATTAAATATAAGGTACAGCTATTGCTGGCAGAGTAATTTTTTATTGCATATTGCATATTTATTGTGGACTGTACAGAAACTTTGGGGTCTGGTATTATTTGTGTTGACTGATAGCAAATAGTAACATTATTGGTTGATCAATTAAATCCTGTGGTGGTTTGGTTTTATGCTTTCTTTGGGTGTGTTTGTGTGATGCTGGGTGTTTACTAAATCCATCTAACTTACTTGGACTTAAACATCAATATATATTTCACTTCATGTTCAATAGCTAAGATCTTTGCTCAGTTCTTTCAGCCTTCCATCAAGTCCATTGCTTCTGGGTGCACAGTGTCTCCCTGACACATGTGCAACCCAGGGTTCAGCCAGGGATTTGAGAAAAGTTTGAATAAAGAGTTGGGGCTTTCCTTAGATGGAAGTCCTTCCCAGGATTTTCTTCCTTAGTTTCCAGCTGATTTGGAGCCTCAAACTCTGACACTTCAAGCCAAGGAACTATAGCTCTCCTTTTGAGTATTGGCTGACACATGTTCAGTCTTAAGAATGCCCTCAACAAAAAGCCACACAGTGGTGAAACTTACCTAGTCTGCTTTCTTTCCTTCAATGGTAAAACGCCCTTTAGGTCCTGTCTCTTTTTGGACACTCCGCAATACCATTATATAGTTTTTCTGTTAAATAATTCATCTGAAATTCTCAACTGTTGTTATTGGATGGTACTATTCTCAAAGATTGGACTGAAATGCCAATTATTTTTTTTTATTACTTTATGTATATTCTCTATAAGTTTGAACTCAGCTTGGATATATGAGACAATCCTCGTACTTTTTTAAAGATAAAATTAATTCAGGATACCCAAGCAATTGAATATCTGAGGCCAAAGAGCAGAAAGTATGGCAAACCAGAATTTACCACGCCCTAGGGTAAAGATGCAAACATAGGAAGGAGTGCTACTGAAGCAAGAGCTGAGATTATCCAGGAGAAGCAGGGACTATATAGGGGCCACTCTTACAAGGTGTGAAACCATGAAGGACACTCAGCTGCTTCCAAATATATTGCTTAAGTCAGAGAGAAACAAAGAGAAATACCCAAGCTCCCCTCTTCCTCCTGTTCTTAAGCTTCTGTTAGCAACCTCTGTTAGCTGAATCCAGCAGCAAGGTGGCTGATGAGGGAAGCTGATAAGTGGAATACTCTCCTGAAATAGTGAGCAGAATAAGCTATGGGCAACAAAGAGATTTGAGATCAAACAAGACCAGAAGAGAAGTCATTCTTCATACTTTCCCAAAAATTATTTTTGTAATTTACCAAGAACTTATAATTTGCATGTTTAATTTATAGGAGTTCAAAGTTATGAAATAGTTTTCTTTCTCCTAGATAATGGAAGTGGTGCGGAATATTTTAACTTTGCATACACATTTATTTGAACTCAACTATGTATCACTTTTACATTACTATAATCAATCTTTTATGCAGTTTTTATTTATATGTATCACATATGTACAATTTTTTTGCTCTCATTCCTCTTGCATCTTTCAAACTCAATGGATGTCTCCTTATGTCACAAGTGTGTTCTTTAGAATTTATTTAGGGAGATTCTGCTTATGGCATATAATTTTATTGTGAATATATTTTTGTTTAACCCTAATTTTTGAAAACTTCATTCAAAAGGAATAGGATTCTTTACTTTTTTCTTTCAGCACACTGAACATATCATTCCACTGTTTGCTGGTTTCCATTGTTTACATTGAAATATGTGTTGTCAGTCTACTTGTTGTTCCTTTGAAGTAAAAAAAAAATTGAAAAAATGCCAATAAATATGAATCACAAAATATAAATAATTTTTGGGTTACACTCGGGGATCAGACTGACAAAATTAAGCTAACAGATTACTTTATTTCACACTATGTAGAAAGGGAAGATTTGTGTAAAACAAGAGATTTTATAATTTACACATCTTTTATTTTAAAGGTAGTCTGATACATATTTTTCTCCCTACTTGGCTTTTCAACTGCTATACTGGTCAATTAAGATATGAACCAATATGAAAGCTGTTATTATCCACTAAAACTAATTTATTTCTCCCCTTGAGTATTTTTATACATTTTAGTAATTTCTTCATATAAATGCAGAAATGAACATAATGTGCTTTAATTTGTTGAGGAAACAGCAATGCTACAGAGTAAGTTTTTCATTTTCCTATACTTCTATTAAAGATTTTCCCCTTTTCATCTCTATTTGAAGAAGTCATTTTGCCAAAATAAGAAAGTGAGGCATATAAAATAATATCAGGTATAATTTTTTTAAACTTGCTTCTAATCACCAGCTCATTTTCATTTTTATCAGGGTGTTTTCCAGCAGGGCACAGCACAAAAAAAGCTACTCTAATGTAAATATCCTAAAATATATGGTTTTAAAACAAAATAATATTGAGATAGGCTTCGAGGATATATTGCCAAATTTTAGGATGCCCAAGGACATCAATTCAAAATTATCTGTCAAGCAATTAATAAGGAACATTTTTATTATTTACTTCTACAAGTAGGCAGGATTGACATTTTCTTACCCGTGTCAGAATTCTCTACCTAATTAGAATTGTAGGCATGAGATTATTTTTCATGTAAACTAAACAATATAAATATTTCTAAATATGCACAGCATTCATGTATTATCAAGAACATTAACTAAAAAAATTACTTAATTCTCAACATCTAATAAATATTTCTCAATTATTTCAGCCTGGAAACCATAGGTGAAAAAAACTGGGCATGGTTTGGCATAACGCGATAGAATTTTATGTGAAGTTTATGACAGAATGTTCCAAACCAAAAAATCTATAAAATTACACAGACGGTTATACTGGTTTTCTAGTTGATAGGCCATAAAAGCTCTGTGAACAAGAGATGTAAAATAGGTTTCATTTTGCCTTTCTGCTCTGAAAGAATATTGCTGACAAGAGCTCCAGACTGTGGAAGAACATGGAGTAAGATAGTGTGGAGCCAGTTCTTCAATAAACTTTGGGCTAATCTTGCATTTGTTATGAAAATTGGTAAGGAGTCATACAAATTTCTCTGCAGTTCTTATGTACAAATAAAAATTTAGTCATAGCTTGTATTTATTGTTTACTTTATTTTCTTCAATATTTTGAAACATTCATTAATCAATGCAATGGCCAGGTATTTAAAATGACTTTGTTAATTCTTGATATTTAAACCATCATAGATGATTAATTTAAAGCATCTGTGGTAATTTTATTCAGTTTACTAGAAATCATTTTAGAAAAAAAGTTATGTTACCACATTCTGGGCAAAATGCTAGGCAAATTAGTGCCCGCCAGAATGCTTTCTGAAATGGGATAAGAATGAAGAAGAGATGATAGATGATAGATGATAGATAGATAGACAGACAGGGAAATGATAGATTAAAAGTGACAGTCTTGGAGGGCCTGGGTGGTTCAATCAGTTAAGTGTCTGACTCTTAATTTCAGCTCAGCTTCGTGAGATAGAGCCCACTTTGAGCTCTGTGCTGACAGAGTGGAGACTGCTTAGGATTCTCATTCTCTCTCTCTCTCTCTCTCTCTGTCTCTCTCTGTCTCTCTCAAAATAAACAATTAAAACAAAAAAAGAAAGAAAGTGACAATCTCTTTTACCTTTGGATATTGTCTGGTAATATGTCCTGAAATGTCTGTAGCCAATTGAACCAAGAATTGTTCTAAAAATAAAATAAAAACTTCAGAGACAGTAAAGCAGGAAGATTTAAAGAATGTGGTTGATTGTCTTTGAGCCACTGAATTTACTAATCATGGAGTCATCATACCTTGGGAGTTTTTAATGTGAGATTATAAATATTGTTATTGCTTAAATCACTTTGAGTTGATTTTCCACTAGCTGCAAATGTATGCTAATTCACTCCCCTTACTAAAGAAATGAGGAAGCAATGAACCATAAGGAATAAGGAACTAAGTAAGATGCCCCCAGTTACTCAGGATATATCCAAGTTATAAACCTAAATATACCTACATCTAAAGCCTAGCCTCATTTCATTACACAATGGGAATTAGCTAACCTATGTCCATCCTGGAGGTTATTTAGGTATATCAAAAAATGCAACAACCCTCCCCCATAACATCCTGTAAAGTTCAATTCCAAGAAAAAAGACATACATAAAAGAGTGTGTTTCTCCAACTATTTAAAAGCAGATGACAAAACTGATATCTTAATTTGTATGTAATGATTCTTAATGCAAATAAAAGTAGAGCACATTGAATCTGGATTGCAATTCTGACTGCCACAAAAGAGTAAAAATTTTCTTATGTAAACTTTTTGGTTTGTTGCAAGGATACACAATGTCTCAAATACCAAATAATGCTTTTATCATTAGCTTTAAATATTAAAGCAAACAAGTTAATTAATTTTTAGTGTTTTTTTCTTAGAAAGTAGAGTTTATTTAAAACAAAAAGTAAAATAAAAAATTCAGTTTGCTTTTAGAAATTTACAGATGTTTCAGTGAGGCATGTGTTATAAATTTTTAAACCTGCTCCAAGGCAAAATAATTATCTTGTCATAGCATCCTTTCTATTATCTACCCCTTCATCACTCTTAAATAAGGCTTTTGTATATTTGGAGTCAGAGTGTTTGCAGATAATCAATATGATGCTAAGGGTTGTTTTGGTTTGCTTTTTGTTTCTTTTAAACTGGTTGGAAGTAATATGTAAGGCATGGTGACAAAGCTATTTAACTAAATGTTTTCACCAAATAAACTACTTTTATCATTTCTTTCCTGCTATAATTTAAACAATTGCCTTCGGTGCACTGCAAAATCTTTTATATTTAAGTGTTATTAACCAAATTTTGAGATCAGGATTCAATTACTTTTTAATTATTTACTAGATCCACTTACTAATTTTCCCTTTGTTTTACTAACATTTTTTTTGTTTTCCATCAAAAGTTTGTTTTACAAGATAAAATATTTAATATATTCCTTTAATAAAGAGAGGGTAAATTCTGGGGTAAAAGTGTTAGCAGAGAAACTAAAGAATTTGGCTTGTAAATAAGAAAAGTGGTTTTGAGTCTGTAAGGTGGAATCTTTGAGAACTGAACTTCTCACAGTGATTAATATCAATAATCTTTGTGTTTCATAGACTTTGGTCTTGTCTCTTGTATTCCACTAGCTGCCATTAGTCGGAAGCAACTTCTCCTGAAAAAGGGTGGGGATTATTTTTCTGGTTGCCTCTGCAACATAACTGGGGATCAACAAATATTAGGGCCACCTTCTCTTTCTAGAGCTCCCCGCTCTTTGATGATGGAAAGGATGTCAAGGCCTCCTCAAGAAATTGAAAGATAAACAAATAGCACACTTTAAAATCTGTGGAAAACTAGTTCACTGAACATTTCTAAACCGTCATAAGAATCTTTTCATTATCCATGCCTGGAGTTGGTTGAATAACAGCCACCTGAAGCTATCTGCTCCTTGTCATTAGCACCTGTAAATGTTACCTTAAAAGGAAAAGGGGTCTTTGCAGATAATATTAAGTTAAGGATCTGAAATTGGGAGATTATTCTGGATAGGCCCTGATAATAAGCATATCTTTATAAGGGGAGGTAGAAAAAGATTTGAGGTAGGCAGAAGGCAATATGATCACAGAGGCAGATATTGGAACGACATGGCCACAAACCAAGGTTTGTCAGCAGCCACCAGAGCTGGAGACAAGGAAAAGATTTCCCCCTACAGCCTCCAGAGGGAGCACAGCTCTACCTGATATCATGATTATGGCCAAGCGATGTTGATATTGGACTTCTGCCTTCCAGAACTGTGAAGAAACAAATTTTTGTTGTTTTAAGCCACCAGCTCTGTAGCAGTTTGTTATGGCATCCACAGGAAATTAATAAAATAATATAACTGTTAAAAATATACTTGGGGGGGGGAGGAGCCAAGATGGCAGAACAGTATTGGAGTTTTTTGTGTGTCTCGCGTCCATGAAATACCACCAGACCAACACTAAACCATCCTGCACACCTAGAAAACTGATTCGAGGATTAACACAACAATATGCACAACCTGAACCACAGAATTCAGCAGGTACACGGCGTGGAGAGGTGAACTTGGGAAAAGAGAAGCCGTGGCGGGCAGGGAGCTGCTTTTGCAGGTGGAGAGAGGACAGAGACCAGGCGGAGAATACGGGAAAAGCACCCCTCCCCAAAAGCAGCTGGAGAGAAAGTAGAAAATTGGAAACAGCCACAGGGACTAAACTAAACTGGGAGAAAGGAGAAAGGAGAGGGTTTAAATTCCATTAACACTGTAAACAAGGAGAGTGCAGAGTCTGCAACTCCACAGCTCGATACCTGGCAGTGCTGTGGTGGGAAGGGTGAATCTGCACCCTCCCCCCAGGAGCAGAGTGGGGTCCAGGAGGTTCTTGGGCCACATGGGGAAAAGCGGTTCCACTGCTGGAAGGACATTGGTAGAGACTGTTGAAGCCTGTTGAAGACTGTTGAAGACTATTGAAGGTCTTAAGGGTGAAGCCTGGTGCCAGATGTGGGCTGTGATTTTCCATAATCCCTGAAATGCTGCTGCTACACTATCTCGCAAACTTTTTCTGGGACGGGCTGGCACCTGGCCACAGTCTCGGGGCACTGGCAGCAGAAGGGTCCCGCAAGCATTCCTGGATGCATCTGACATCTGGTCATTGGTCACTGAGACCCTCCCACAGAGGGGCAGAATGGGTCAAAGCCACAGTCCTTAAGAAGTAAGGGGCCGGGGAAAACAGCCACATCTGAGACAAAACTCAGGAGAGAGGTGCTGCCTGGGGCTGGTCATGGACAGTGAAAAAGCAGGGAGTGGACAAAAGCTGAAGACAGAGGACAAGTGTGCGATTCCTGATTAGGGAGAACAGAGTTCTGATACTAGCGACTGGGTAGCTGGGTGATGCCATTTTCACCGCTCCCGCGCATGTGCATACGAACCCGTGGGTGCCACAACACTCCACCCCAGTGGGCTAGCAGTGCCATCTAGTCGAGAACGGAGGAGTTACACTACGTCCTGCCCAACTGGGCCAACCTTGCTCTTCAAGAACACACGTCTCACAGCCTGCTTAGTTTATGGACTATAAAGTGCTTCATAGTCTGACTTCTAGAGGAAAATGAAATAATTTCAGTCCTATTTCAATCTATTAGCAGGCCCATCTATTTAATTTTCTTTCTTTCTTTCTTTTTCTCTTTCTCACTTCTTTTTCTTGAAATGGAAAGAAAAAAATTTATTTTTATTTTCAATTTTTATTAAAAACATGTTTATTTTTTTACTCTATTTTTTAATTTTTGTGTAAATTTTTTCAAATTCTATTTTATTCCATTTTATTTTTGTCTACTACAGTGTATTCACTTTCTAAATTTTCAAATGATTTCCGTTTTTTTCTTTTTTCTCTTTTTCATTTCTTTTCTTTTTCTTGAATACAGAAAGAGACATAATTAATTTTTATTAAAAATCTTTTTCTTTAATTTTTTCTAATATATTCTTTACTTTTGTGTAAGTTTTTTCAAATTCTACTTTACTCCCATCATTTCATTTTAGTCTACTTCAGTGTATTCATTTTTTCAAATTCTCAAAGGATTTACTTACCCCACTTTTCTTCTCTAATCTATCAAACCACTTTCAATACCCAGACCAAAACATACCTAAGATCTAGCATCATTTATTTGATTTGTGTGTGTGTGTTTAAGTTTTAATTTTAATATTTTTTTAATTTCAATTTTTCTACCTCATTAACTACCTTTCTCCCTTCAAAACGATGAAATGAAGGAATTCACCTCAAACGAAAGAGCACGAAGAAACGACAGCTAGGGATTTAACCAACACAGGTACAAGCAAGATGTCTGAAACAGAATTTAGAATCATAATAATAAGAATACTAGCTAGAGTCAAAAATATATTAGAATCCCTTTCTGCAGAGATAAAAGAAGTAAAAACTAGTCAGGATGAAATAAAAAATGCTATAACTGAGCTGCAATCACGGATGGATGCCACCGTGGCAAGGATGGATGAGGCAGAAGAGAGAACCAGCAATATACAGGACAAACTTATGGAGAATAATGAAGCAGAAAAAAAGAGGGAGATTAAGGTAAAAGACCATGATTTAAGAATTAGAGAAATCAGTGACTCATTAACAAGGAACAACATCAGAATCATAGGGGTCGCAGAAGAGGAAGAGAGAGAAATAGGGGTAGAAGGGTTATGCGAGCAAATCATAGTGGAAAACTTTCCTAACCTGGGGAAAGACACAGACCTCAAAATCCAGGAAGCACAGAGGACCCCATTAGATTCAACAGAAACCGACCATCAACAAGGCATATCATAGTCAAATTCACAAAATACTCAGGCAAAGAGAGAATCATGAAAGCAGCAAGGGAAAAAAAAGTCCCTAACCTGCAAGGAAAGACAGATCAGGTTTGCAGCAGACCTATCCACAGAAACTTGGCAGGCCAGAAAGGAGTGGCAGGATATATTCAATGTGCTGAATCAGAAAAATATGCAGCCAAGAATTCTTTATCCAGCAAGGCTGTCATTCAAAATAGGAGAGATAAAAAGTTTCCTAGACAAAAATTAAAGGAGTTTGTGACCACTAAACCAGCCATGCAAGAAATTTTAAAGGGGACTCTCTGAGGAGAGAAAAGACGAAAATATAAATAGATAAATAAATACCCAAAGCAACAATGATTAGAAAGGACCAGAAAACACCACCAGAAACTCCAATTCTACAAGCATCATAATGGGAATAAATTCATCTTTCAGTACTTACTCTAAATGTCAATGGACTCAATGCTCCAATCAAAAGACATAGGGTAACAGAATGGGTAAGAAAACAAGATACAACTATATGCTGATGACAAGAGACCCACTTTAGACCTAAAGATACCTTCAGATTGAAAATAAGGGGATGGAGAATCATCTATCATGCTAATGGTCAACAAAAGAAAGCCGGAGTAGACATACTTATATCAGACAATCTAGACTTTAAAATAAAGACTGTATCAAGAGATGCAGAAGGGCATTAAATCATAATCGAGGGGTCTATCCACCAAGAAGACCTAACAATTATAAACATTTATGTACCAAATGTGGTAACACCCAAATATCTAAATAAATTAATCATAAACATAAAGAAACTCATCGATAGTAATACCATAATAGTAGGAGACTTCAACACCCCACTTACAACAATGGACAGACCATCCAATCAAAAAATCAACAAGGAAACAATGGCTTTGAATGACACACTGGACCAGATGGACTTAACAGGTATATTCAGAACATTTCATTCTAAAGCAGCAGAATATACATTCTTCTCCAGTATACATGGAACATTATCCAGAATAGACCATATACTGGGACACAAATCAGCCCTAAGCAAGTACAAAAAGATCAAGATCATACCGTGCATATTTTCAGATGACAACACTATGAAACTAGAAATCAACCACAAGAAAAAATTTGGAAAGGTAACAAATACTTGGAGACTGAAGAACATCCTACTAAAGAATGAATGGGCTAACCAAGAAGTTAAAGAGGAATTAAAAAGTATATGGAAGCCAAAGAAAATGTTAACACCACAACCCCAAATCTCTGGGATGCAGCAAAGGTGGTCATAAGAAGAAAGTATATAGCAATTCAGGCTAAAGAAGGAGGAAAGATCTCAGATACACAACCTAAACTTACGCCTTAAGGAGCTGGAAAAAGAACAGCAAATAAAACCCCAAACCAGCAGAAGACAGGAAATATTAAAGATTAGAGCAGAAATTAATGCTATTGAAACCAAAACAAACAAAAAACAGTAGAACAGATCAATGAAACCAGAAGTTGGTTCTTTGAAAGAATTAACAAAATTGATAACCTAATAGCCAGTTTGATCAAAAAGAAAAAGAAAAGGACCCAAATAAATAAAATTGAGAATGAAAGAGGAGAGATCACAACCAACACAATAGAAATAAAAACAATAATAAGAGAATATTATGAGCAATTATATCCCAATGAAATGGGCAATCTGGAAGAAATGGTCAAATTCCTAGAAACATATACACTAACAAAACTGAAAACAGGAAGAAATAGAAAATTTTAACAGACCCATAACCAGGAAGGAAATCAAATTAGTAATCAAAAATCTGCCAAAAAAACCCAAAAGTCCAGGACCAGATGGCTTTCCAGGGGAATTCTACCAAACATTTAAGGAAGAGTTAACACCTATTCTCTTGAAGGTGTTCCAAAAAACAGAAATGGAAGGAAAACTTCCAAACTCTTTCTATGAAGCCAGCATTATCTTGATTCCAAAACCAGAGAGAGACCCCACTAAAAAGGAGAAATATAGACCAATTTCCCTGATGAACAAAAATCCTCAGCAAGATACTAGCCAACCGGCTTCAACAATACATTAAAAAATTATTCACCACGAACAAGTGGGATTTATACCTGGGATGCAGGGCTCGTTCAATATCCGCAAAACAATTAACATGATTCAACACATCAATAAAAGAAAGGACAAGAACCATATGATTCTCTCAATAGATGCAGAGAAAGCATTTGACAAAATCCAGTATCCTTTCTTGATAAAAACCCTCAAGAAAGTTGGGATAGAAGGAGCATACCTCGAGATCATTAAAGCCATATATGAACGACCCAATGCTAATATCATCTTCAATGGGGAAAAATTGAGAGATTTCCCCCTAAGGTCAGGAACAAGACAGGATGTCCATTCTTGCCACTGTTATTCAACATAACATTGGAAGTCTTAGCCTCTGCAATCAAACAACACAAAGGAATAAAAAGCATCCAAATCAGCCAGGAGGAGGTCAAACTTTCACTCTTCGAGATGACATGATACTCTGTATGGAAAACCCTGAAGATTTCACCAAAAAACTACTAGAATTGATTGATGAATTCAGCAAAGTTGCAGGATATAAAATCAACACACAGAAATCAGTTGCATTCCTATACACCAACAATGAAGTGACAGAGAGAGAAATCAAGGAATCGATCCTATTTACAGTTGCACAAAAACCATAAAATACCTGGAATAAATCTAACCAAAGAGGTGAAAAATCTATACACTGAAAACTGTAGAAAGCTTATGAAAGAAATTGAAGAAGATACACAAAAAAAATGGAAAAAGATTCCATGCTACTGGATAGGAAGAACAAATATTGTTAAAATGTTGATACTACCCAAAGCAATCTGCATATTCAATGCAATCCCTATCAAAATAACACCAGCATTCTCCACAGAGCTAGAACAAACAATCCTAAAATTTGTATGGAACCGGAAAAGACCCTGAATAGTCAAAGGAATCTTGAAAAAGAAAACCAAAGCAGGAGGCATCACAATCCCGGACTTCAAGCTATACTACAAAGCTGTAATCATCAAGACAGTATGGTACTGGCACAAGAACATACATGCTTATCAATGGAACAGAATAGAAAACCCAGAATTGGACCCACAAATGTATGACCAAGTAATCTTTGACAAAGCAGGAAAGAATATCCAATGGAATAAAGACAGTCTCTTCAGCAAGTGGTGCTGGGAAAACTGGACAGTGACATGCAGAAGAATGAGCCTGGACCACTTTCTTACACCAGACACAAAAATAAACTCAAAATGGATGAAAGACCTTAATGTAAGACAAGAAGCCATCAAAATCCTCAAGGGGAAAGCAGGCAAAAAACCCCTTTGATCTTTGCCGCAGCAACTTCTTACTCAACATGTCTCCGGAGGCAAGGGAAATGAAAGCAAAAATGAACTACTGGGACCTCATCAAAATAAAAACTTCTGCACAGCAAAGAAAACAATCAGCAAAACTAAAAGGCAACCGACAGAATGGGAGAAGATATTTGCAAATGACATATCAGAAAAAGGGTTAGTATCCAAAATCTGTAAGGAACTTATCAAACTCAACACCCAAAAAACAAATAATCCAGTGAAGAAATGGGCAAAAGACATGAATAGACACTTCTCCAAAGAAGACATCCAGACGGCCAACCGACACATGAAAAAATGCTCGACTTCACTCATCATCAGGGAAATATAAATCAAAACCACGATGAGATACCACCTCAGACCTGTCAGAATGGCTAACATTAACAACTCAGGCAACAACAGATGTTGGCCAGGATACGGAGAAAGAGGGTCTCTTTTGCATTATTGGTGGGAATGCAAGCTGGTAAAGCCACTCTGGAAAACAGTATGGAAGTTCCTCAAAATACTAAAAATAGAACTACTCTATGACCCAGCAATTGCACTACTAGGCATTTATCCGAGGGATACAGGTGTGCTGTTTCGAAGGGACACATGCACCCCAATGTTTATAGCAGCACTATCAACAATACCCAAAGTATGGAAAGAGCCCAAATGTCCATTGATGGATGAATGGATAAAGAAGATGTGGTATATATACACAATGAAGCATTACTCGGCAATCAAAAAGAAAGAAATCTTGCCATTTCCAACTACGTGGATGGAACTGGAGGGTATTATGCTAAGTGAAATTAGTCAGTCAGAGGAAGACAAAAATCATATGACTTCACTCACATGAGGACTTTAAGAGACAAAATAAATGAACATAAGGGAAGGGAAACAAAAATAATAAAACATGGAGGGGGACAAAACATAAGAGACTCATAAATATGGAGAACAAACTGAGGGTTATTGGAGGGGTTATGCGAGGGGGGATGGGCTAAATGGGTAAGGGGCACTAAGGAATCTACTCTTGAAATCATTGTTGCACTATATGCTAACTAATTTGGATGTAAATTTTTAAAAAATGAAAAATAAAAAATAAAATAAAATAAAATAAAATAAAATAAAAATTCAAAGGCCTTTAAAATACACACACACACACACACACACACACACACACACACTTTAGTTTCTTACAAATTAATATTCAGTAGTGCCCCGCTTATCCATGGAGAATACATTCCAAGACTCTCAGAGGATACCTGAAACTACAGATAGTACCAGACTCTATATACTATGTTTTTCATATGTACATAAATAAATATATATATGGTAAAGTTTATGTATCAGGCATACTAAGAGATTAACAATAATAAAATAGAATATTTTAACAATTATTGCAATAAAAAGTTATATGAATATGGTCTCTCTTTCAAAACGTCTTATACTGTACTTATCCTTGTGATGATGTGAGATGATAAATGTCTATGTGATGAGAAGAAATGAAGTGAATGTCACCAACATTGTGACATAGTGTTAGGCTACTACTGACTCTCTGATGATTTATCACAAGGAGAATCATTTGCTTCCAGACCACAGGTGACCATGGGTAACTGAAACACAGAAATGAAATACATAAATAAGGGGGTCTACTGTACTCCACCGTTTGCAACTATTTTTAATTTTTTTTTTCAACGTTTATTTATTTTTGGGACAGAGAGAGACAGAGCATGAATGGGGGAGGGGCAGAGAGAGAGGGAGACACAGAATCGGAAACAGGCTCCAGGCTCTGAGCCATCAGCCCAGAGCCCGACGCGGGGCTCGAACTCACGGACCGCGAGATCGTGACCTGGCTGAAGTCGGACGCTTAACCGACTGCGCCACCCAGGCGCCCCTGCAACTATTTTTAAAATTCTGTGCCAATCATTCTTCAGGTATTCTAAACTTGGAAACCATAGGAGTTGGCCATAGAGAGTGGTGACGGATATTTCATTCCCATTCCTTATACTCAAGTACCCCATATAACTTGTGAATTAAATTATAAATTTGATCCTATTTCCAGGATTTCCCTCACTATGATTATCTTACCCTACACAGGCAACTTAGGTAAATATATTTATTTGGGATTTATAAGATTACTTTTTCTATTGTGATTTTTGGGTCTGTGCAACTTCTTTCACCTCTAAAGAGCATAAATGTTATCTCAGGAAGATTGCAAATATGCACATATCATCCGTGTGGAAATAGGTTTATACTGACAATGACCTAGCAGTTTACAATTTTTGTTTCAATTCCGATTGACAGGAATGGTAAGGATTACTTCAATTTAGGGACCAAGAGCTTATAAATCCTTTCAGAGAGAAACCCTATTCACAGTGAAAAGAAAGGTTTATCTCTGTAAAGAGTAAGGATTAGGTCGAGATTTGTGCCTTGCATGTGACCTTCTTAGTTCTAATTGTGAGGTATTTAAAATATTTTCAATCATTTGATGAATTCAGAATTATTTTCATATCGTATCAAAGTGTTGCATGATTTTTATGTTTTTTTTTCTTTTGTGGTTACGGATAATTTTTGACAAAATAATGACTTCGGAAAGTTTGGCTCTCAAAGGACACTCTCCTTTGCATGATTTGAACACCAAGTTTGTTGTTGCGCTGTGATTTACATTAATTGAATGATTACTAGGGGGAAAAATCCATAAACACAAGATGAAATGAAGTATTTTTTAGACATGAGATAGTACAACTACAATTCTGCATAGAAACGACTACGGAAAATAAGTCACAAGGCTTCAACCTAAATTATGTGAAAGCAAAACTGGAGAAAAATTATGGGCTATAGACAGACAGCATGTGAAAACTCTGCCTGGAAATTCCACAGGAGTACAAATTACTGTGTACGGTGTCTTTTTCTGGTTATTCCATCACATTCAGACTTTTGAAAAGCAGTGAGACTGCTATAGATTTTGCTCTTATTTACGATTTCAATTTTTTTTTTTTTTGCCTGTATGCATCTTTTAAGAAATAATGAGGGCCCACCAATACCTATCATTTTAAATCAGATCAGATCACATGTTCAGCTGATATAATTGGCATGGTCAGGTACTAGGTTACTCACTGAAGCCTGAAAGTTTAATTATAAAAGATTTTCAAACTAGAAATTCTATGCATTTTGTGGGAAGATCACTAACTTAGGAACAAAAAACTTGTATGTGAGCCAAATAGAAATCACTTTTGGAAGTCTGACTAAAATGAGAGTTACAGAAAGCTGCCAGGATTATGTGTTAGAAGATTGAAGAGTCTGGCTGCAAATTTCAGAGGATTTAATTCTGTTTGACACTGAGGAAAGAAATGTAAATTCCTTTATGTATTCTTTATTGGCTAATTCAGATGTCTCACAAAAAGATTCCACTTGGAATAAGAGAAATTTAAATTCTATCACATTAATACTTGATATTCTTAGAGTATGAATTCATCTCTGGCATATAATGATTTATTAAATGGAGAGTTTTCAAATACACAATGACATTTTACTTCAAGTATAATTTATGAGAGCTAATGCCATTTTTGAAAGCCATGTAAGTTTGACAGTCTAAAAGTTTAAATAACAATCATTATGTGTTTCCTACATTTTTATCAGCTATTTTATAATCTTGTGGATCTCACTAAAGGGTAAGGTTATATATTCATAACTTACAAATTATAAACCAGTGTTAATTGATTTCAAACCTAGCAATGCAGCTGGAGAAAATGTTTCAAACTACCGTTGCTAGAGAAGTTTTAAGCATTTGTAGCTTTGAAATTTAAGCCCCACTAAGAGAAAATTTTCCGTAAACCCCTATATTGGAAAAAAACTATTAATAATTTACTTTACAGTAAAAACTGGAATATACTAAGACCATAGCAGGAGAATGTCTTATTTTTTTTAAAAAATCATAAGCTTAAACTTGCAACATGCTGTAGAAAAAAGAAATGGGGAAAATAACACCATTTTGTTCAATGCTGTAGATTCACCAAGTTTTTTTTTTTTTTTTTTAGGTCTTAGAGAAATTCTCCAGGAATTTTATACGCTATTCTTCTTTTGTTGGATCACTATTCTCTCTAATCTCTACCTTGCCAGGTCCCACTTTTCCTTCAGATGTCAGCTTGCATGTTACTTTCTCTTCAAGGCCATGTCTGACTGCTACCTTGTCACTCAAAATGTAATTAGGTGGTCAGTATGTGTTCTCATTGTGTACCCTTCACTTATCAAAATGCAGCAACTGTTACAAATTTATATGCTATTTATATTATCTTCACACGAGACCATTAACTCTCTAAGTTCAGAGACTGTCCTGATCACCTATGCCTAAATAAGTGATCAGAAAACAAGAGGTGCTCATTAAACTGTTACCTTATCAAGTGGATGGATTAATAAAGAAGTGTGTTAATGGAAAAGATGCAGACCGGATGCAGGTGTTCTAAGCTTTTCGGATAAGAAATATCATATTCTGTCATTTTTAGACACCAAGCAGATGCTATGGCCCCCAATGAGGGGGCCATGTAACTCATTTTAGTTAGACTTCCAAAAGTGATTTCCTGTATACTAAATCATCATTATAGAGATTGAACTTGACATTAAGTAAAAAAGAATCCAAATGCTGAATTTTAGAGATTATCTCAATTATCTGACAAAGACCCAACTTTTTAATCTAAGTTTGATGTAGTCACTAATATTTCCACAGCATTTGCAGGAATATAAATTGCTTCAAACTTTTGGCGTAGAACTTGTCCATTAACTCACCAAATGTAAAACCCATGTACACTTTGACCTAGCAATTCTAAAACCATGCAAAAATACATGGGAGAATATTCGGTTGTGCATGTTAGTGAATAATTATAGACAACCCCAAGCCTCATCTTTTGGAGACTGGCCTAATACATTATGGTATAATTAGATACCATGGAGCTATTTAAATTAATGAAGGTAGTTTAATTATATTTATATGAAAAAATATTTCAAATGTATTGTTTGATGATAGCAAGTACATTATAGAACAATATATTGACTGGGATTATATTTTTCTGTTTATACTCATACCACATATATGTCCAAATATATATTCATTTATAATTCAACAAACATTCCTTGGGGAATCATATGCTAAGAAGTGCTCTGTGCAGGGAATATAAAGTGGTATATAAAATAAACATAGGTTTTATTTGTTTTGAGAGAGAGAGAGAGAGAGAATATCTTAAGCAGGGTCCACACACAGCATGGAGCCCAATGTGGGGCTCTATCTCATGAACCATGAGATCGTGACCTGAGCTGAAATCAAGAACTGGACGCTTAACTGAATGAGCCATCCAGGCTCCCCCTCAATTTTTTTATTATATATTATAATGGAAAATAACACAATGTTTATAAGTGAATACAAAATGCCGTTGCAAAAGGCACACCAAAATCTTAAACAATGCACACTTAGTCCAAGACTGAGATGGGAAAATGAAGAAAATGGTTAAGAACAGCTTTTATAGTTTGTTCTTTATATTTTTAAATAAAGTGTACATTTGCTAACAATCAGCATGCATTTATTTTATATTGAAAAGAAAGAATGAAAACCTTTACTGGAAAACTTTAGTTAGCCCATGCCACTTAATTCCTCCCAAAGTTTTCTAAATTATCTCACATTATAAGAATTTCAATTTGAAACTTAAACAAGTTTTTGTTTTGTTTTGTTTTTTAGCAGACTTTTTTCTGAGGAGCAGTTTTAGGGTTATAGCAAAATGGAGCAGAAGGTACAGAGATTTCCCTTATAACTTCTGCCCTCATGCATGCATAGCTCCCTCGTTATCGAGATCCCCCACAACAGTGTTACATTTGTTATAACTGTTAGACCTATATTGACACATTATCACCCAAGGTTCATAGTTTACAGTAGGGTTCACACTCGGTGTTGTACTTTCTATGGGTTTGGACAAATGTATAATGACATCTATCCAACATATGGTATCATAGAGAGAAATTCCACACTCCAAAATCCTCTGTGCTCCCTCAATTCAATTCCCAATCTTAGCCACCACTGATTTTTTACTGTTTCCATAGTTTTGCTTTTCTAGAATGTATATTGTTGAAATCACATAGTATGTAGCCTTTTCAGGGTACTTTCACTTATTATATGCATTTAAGTTTCCTCTATGTCTTTTCACGGCTTGAGAGCGCATTTGTTTTTAGTGCTGAATAATGTTCTGGTGTCTAGATGTACCACAGTTTATTTATTCACTTACTGAAGGATATCTTGGTTACTTCTGGGTTTTGGCAATTATGAAGAAAGCTGATATAAACATCCATGTGCAGGCTTTTGTCTCTACATAAGTTTTCAACTTCTTTGGGTAAATACCAAGGAGTACAACCGCTGGATCTTATGCACTAGTATGTTCAGTTTTTAAAGAAATCATCAAACTGTCTTCCAAAGTGACTGTTGAATTTTGCATTCTCAGTTGCGATAAATACACCTTCCTCTTGCTCCACATCCTTGCCAGCATTTATTGTTGTCAGTGTACTGGATGCTGGCCACTCTAAAAGGCATATAGTGGCATCTCAATGTTGTTTTAATTTGTATTTCCCTGATGATACATGATGTGGAGCATCTTTTCATACAAATCATATATGTGTCAATCGTATATCCTCCTTGATGAGATGTACACATTTTTGGCCCATTTTTAAATTGGATTGTTTGCTTCCTTATTGAGTTTTAATAGTTTAATAATATATTTTGGATAATAGCCCTTTATCAGACATAGCTTTCACAAATATTTTCTTCCAGTCTGTGGCCACTCATTTTGTTCCATTGACTGTCTTTTGCAGAGCAAATATTTTTAATTTTAATAGAGTCCAGTTCGTCAGTTCCTTCTTTCATGGGTGGTGCCTTTGGCAATATATCAAAAAAGTCATCAACAAACTGTAGGTCATATAGGTTTTCACCTATGTTATCTTCTAGGATTTTTAATGTTTTGCATTTTACCTTTAGGTATGATCCATTTTTGAGGTAATTTTTGTGATGACGATAAGGTTTGTGTCTCGATTCACTTTTTTCCATGTGGATGTTCAGTTGTCCCAGCACCATTTGCTGAAAAGACTACCTTGGCTCCATTGTATTGCCTTTGTTCCTTTGTCAAAGATCAGTTGACTCCACTTCTGTGGGTCTATTTTGGGGCTCTCTACTCTGTTCTCTTGATCTATTGATCTATTCTTTCACTGATACCACACTTTCTTGGTTATGATATTTTCATAGTAGTACTTGAAGTCAGGTAGAGTCAGTCTCCAATTTTGCTCTTCTTTTTCAATATTATGTTGGTTGTTTTTTATCTCTCTATGTCTGTGTTTTTTATCTCTCTATAAGCTTTAGAATCAATTTGTTGACACCCACTAAATAACTTGCTGGGATTTTGATTGGGATTGCATTGAATCTACAGATCAAGCTACAAACTAATGACACCTTGAAGATATTGAGTCTTTCTATTCATAAACATAAACTATTTCTATTTAGTTCAGACTATTTAGTTTTTTATAACTTTCAACAGAATATCATAGATTTCCTTGTATATGTCTTTACATATTGTTATATTTATACCCAAGTATTTTATTGGGGGGGGTAATATAAAACATTGTGTTTTTAACTCCATATTCCACTTGTTCTTTGCTGGTGTGTGTGTGTGTATATGACTTTTGTATATTAACCTTGTATCCTGCAACCTTGCTAAAATCACTATTCGTACCAGGAGTTTTTTTGTTTAATTTTTATACTTAGCTTATACCGAACATTTCCTAGATCCTTGTGATATAATAATTTGTAATATTTTTGTATTATTTTCTCTTTCCCACTAGGTTGTTGAAGATAGAATTTTATCCTGTTCACCTTTTGTGTTTAGAACACCAAAAGGATAGTGCTTTAGGTAGAAGAGAGGCTTTCTGAAAAGTTTGAAAATAAATGTGCTGATGGCATTGGAGATCAAAACCTCATTCTAAAAATATTTCTGGATTTCAGATAATGTAAATAATTTCATTTTTTAAAGTGGTAAAGCAACATACTTTTACTACTCTCTTCTACTCAAATTGCCTAGAACTGAAAATATTTTAAAGTATTTCTTGAAACTTGGAAGAAACATGGAAGATAAAAAGACATGCCTACTTTCCAGTAAAACTCTCCACACTCATAGAGTGACCTCAAAATATGTGTACTGTGCAGTCTCAACCAATGTACAAAGCTGGATCACCTACTTGATTAAAAAATGACAGATGTTACAAATTTGGTCATAAGTGCAAAATAATTTGAGTACCAATATAACTGATTTCTGTTTAATAACCTTTAAATTTCCTTTTTAAATAACCTTAAGGCCAAGGGGTAAAATCCATTTACTGCATAGTCTAAATGTCTGTTAGATTTGGTAGAAATCAGAGAAGGGATTTATGTCTTGATATTCATTCCTTGCCAAGAAATACTGAGATCACATAGCTGTTAGGCATCAAACATCAAATAAAAAACCAGGGTTTTCCTAACTTTCATTAATTTAAATATGAGAGAGAAATGAGTTGTTAAAGAGATTTAGTTGAAACATAAGTCTGATTAATTGGGAAACTGTTAAAAAATGCGATTGAGGGGCGCCTGGGTGGCTCAGTCGGTTAAGCGTCCGACTTCGGCTCAGGCCACGATCTTGCGGTCCGTGAGTTCGAGCCCCGCTTCGGGCTCTGGGCTGATGGCTCAGAGCCTGGAGCCTGCTTCCGATTCTGTGTCTCCCTCTCTCTCTGCCCCTCCCCCATTCGTGCTCTGTCTCTCTCTGTCTCAAAAATAAACATTAAAAAAAATTAAAAAAAAAATGCTATTGAAACCCAGAAAGCAAATATTCCTACTAATCAGAAAGGAGTTCATGAGAGTAACCTAGTAGTGAATGATAAGAAGAAAACTGAGTCAGAATACAGAATGTTATTGATTATCCATTTAATAAATAAATTTGGCACATTAAGTACTATTAAGGGTGGTAGATGCTAAGGTCCAATTAGAAGTTAAAAACTACATAGCTTATTATAAACAATTATTTAACTATGATAAGAGTGTAGCTATAAGATAGAGCTAAACTCTATATGGTAACCTAGATATAATGGAGACAATCCAAGGAAGGAGAAATTGTTCAAAGGGTCCCCTCCCAAAGGCTGCAGTTCAGACCTCCTTCAAGAAGGTATAGTTCAGCCCACAGAATAGCAGAGAATTTGACTAGTTTCCCCAGGCCACGTGCCATGGTTATTGGACCAACAGGAAGCAACTCTCTAGAGTGCAGATGGATGATAGGAGATCAGCAACAGCATGTAACATGCAGCAGGTTGCATGCACTTGGAGCTTTCCTGCAGGCAGGTGGTACTGGAGCTGAGGGTACAATGTTATAGAGGGGCACGCATTCTGTGAGCATAACTCAGGCAGAGCTTCACAACATTTCTTTATTCCTATTGTGCTGACCCAGTCACAACAGCCAAAAACTACAGAAGAGAATTTCCCATCTGTTGTGTCCCTCCACTACTCCCTTCTGAGAAAATCTGACATGCTCATGTTAAAGCAGAATGCTTAAAGAGATTCCATTTATTATTGGAGACTACATAGTCAAAGGCAAATTTGGAGCTAGGAAGAAATTGATAGTTGGCACAATAACACATCGCCTTTGCCCTAAGAAAGCACAGTTTAAAATATGTAGTATCCGTGATCAGATTAAATAAAAAATCAGCATTACATAAGACCATCAAGGGAGGGAGGAAGTCCTTTTCACATGGATAGAACAAAACGGTGGAAAATACACACCCAATTTTATATTTGATTACAAAAATAAAGAGTCAACAAGAGGGATGTATCTCTTCAGATAGCAGACTCCAGTTTGGGGCAGATATAAAGGAATAATTTACTCATTGTCTCTATACCTTCATATTTGCAGTTTGCAATAGTCTCATTAAGACCTCTGCACATGTGGAACGCCTGGGTGGCACAGTCGGTTAAGGTCCAATTCTTGATTTCAGCTCAGTTCATGATCTCACCATTTGTGAAATCAAGCTCACATCAGCCTTTGCACTGACAGCACAGAGCCTTCTTGGAATCCTATCTCTCTCTCTCTCTCTCTCTCTCTCTCTCTCTCTCTCTCTCTCTCCTCCCACCCCTTACCTGTTCGTGGTCTCTCTGCTTCTCTTCCCTCTCTCAAAAAAAATAAACTTTAAAAAAAAAGGAAAAAGAAAAGACTTCTGCACACATAACAATCTCATGGCATACTGCTTATATTCCCTGTTCTAACTGTGGTCCTTAGGAGTTTAAATTTCCTATTCATGGGTAACGTTGGTAGATACCCACTTGATAGCGAATATTTATAGGTCATCCATCTTTCCTCAAAGGGGACTTTAGAGTAGGCACCCACATTGATCCCTTGTAAAAGAATTCAGATTCTCAAAAAAGTTACTAAACTTATTATACTCATTTTTATAATTGTTTTTTGGAGCACTTAGAGTTCATTATAAAGCCCTGGATATGAGAATTCAAGTGGCTGGGAGCATATGAAATATAAATCATTAGTTTAAATAGGCAAGATGACTCATGGTATAAATTAGTCATAAAATTCTTTTTCCAGACATATTATTTTTGTTCTTTTTTGATGTCTTTTATTAACCATAATTATTACTTTGTCTCAAACATAAGAGTGAACTGAATAGTATTATAAAATATTATTTAATGTATTTTCACTCCAGGGAATGACTTTTGTCAGTGTAATATGTTTAAAGGTCTTATGCTAGGCAAATATAATAAAAGCTAGGGATCTTTATCAGGTGAATAGTATACAAAGAACAAAGACATTACAAAGATTGTGTGCTTGACAAAATTATAGGTTGACAATGTCTTGTGTAAAGAAGTTATCTTGAGGATAAGCATGAGGAATAATAAGGGGATTTACTAAACCTATATCAAGAACAAAGTATTTCCCAAAAGTCAATGAGTTTTAATAAGAGTTGACAATGGAACTCATCAATAGCAATAATTACTGTATTTTCTATAGTCATTCTGAGCAAGGAGATGATCAATTATTTATTTAATTCATAGTTATTCAGAACCTACTGCATGACAAACAATATTATAAGAATTTGGGGTTTAATAGTGAATAAATCAGGCTAGGTCTATGCTCCATGGAGCTTACACATTATTGATAAGAAGCAGGTAGGGGGGTAACAAAGGAAAGAATGAAGGAATGGAAGGAAGATTATCAGGTAGCTAGTAGTAAGTGCTATAGATTTGAGTGGTGGTATTGGAAGTGGAAAAAAGATTTCAGATATACTTCAGATAAAAACCAATAAGAGTCAGTAACATAATCAGTGAATATATGGAGAAAACTAGATGAAGGCTGCATTTGTTTATCAATTGTGTGTGTGTGTGTGTGTGTGTGTGTGTGTGTGTGCACGTGCACGTGCATGAATGTACTAGTGCATGAAACTCCTCACTGATGATTTGCAGAATCCCTGGGAAAGATGAATATTGGTATGTACTCATAGGTGAAACACAAAATGTAAAAGATTGGTAAAGAATGGAATGAGTAGCTTCTGAGATAAATTCATAAATTGATATCTCAATTTTGCAGTTTTAAGTTTGTAAATGGTACTGAAAAACACTAAGCACAATAAGGTAGAATGAGAATTGATCATTGCTTTGGCCATAGTTAAAATCATTGGTAACATTCACAAGAATGGCTTCAGTTGGAAGATAGGAATGAAATTTAATGGAGGTAAAAAAAAAAAAAAAAAAAAACAACTACTGTTTGATAAAGAAAAATGGAGACAGTTACATTAAATAAGTGTTTCAAGGGTTCTTGCCACAGATGAAAGTGGAATGGTATCTAAAGAGGAATGAGGAACTACAAGAAGGTTTTATTTATGATAGGGGATACTGCAGCATATTTATTTGCGGATTGGGATGGTGCAACTGAGTGAAGGTAAGGCATGAGAAGTGATTGAACAGTGTCCTTGAACTGTTTGGGATGAGAGCCATCTCACACTGACAAGGTTGGACTTGGATGTGAGTAAAGAGAGTACACCCATAGTAAGAAAAATGCAGAGTATGAGTGCGGAAACAAATAAGATGAAAGATTTTGTGATAGGAAAATGTAGTTTCCTTACCATTGCTTCTGGTTTCTCAGAGAAATAAATGAAGCCATAAAATAAGGGAAAAAGAGAGAAATGTTGGCTGTTTGTGGAGAGAAGAGAAAGAATGAAATCGTTGAAAGAGTAGGGAGGGATTCTTCTACAGAAATGTGTAGTAAGTCTGTGGTAAGAATGACTTCATTGCGACTACAGTAGGAAGGTCAGTGTAGGCTTCTCTGAGAAGGAAGCATTTAACCAAAAGTACTAAGCAAAAAGGGGTAAGCTATGCAAATATCAGGAGAAAGATGATTCCAGGAAGAAAGAATAGCAAACAAAACATTTTAAGGCAAGAACAAGCATCTGTTTAAAGCTCTGAAACAAAGCCAGGGCTGTTCCCTCATGGGTAGGAGGGAGAGAGTGCTATAAGATGTGGTAGGAGGATTAGGCAAAAGCCAAATACTGTTAAATTCTATAAACAAGGTAAAGAGACTAGATTCATAATACACGTAGTTACCCATTAAAGAGATTATTTTTCATTTTGTCTTTATCTGTTACTTAATGAAAACAAGAGGAGGCAGGTGCCATGAGTTCCCAAATGATGTGCTTGACCAACAAGAATGTTGGTAAGAGAGTGTATCAAAAACTATTTTGTAACTGTCACCTCATCTCTAGTGTGTCTTCAAAACTGTGGAAGAATTCATTGAGAGACTGAGCAATAATTGTCATTGACACTTGTCAGAGTGTTTATTTCCCTGCATTCATTCACCTACCTCCCCTACCATGTCTTTTGGCTTCAACATGGTAAGAGAGGTGGGTGATAGGACCTCACCAAAGAGGTATACCTATCAGGGTGATGTGATGCAACTAGAAAGAATCTACATGAGATACAGTGTCAAGAAAGAAGAGCTGAGAGGTGAGTTATTTAAGTGGCTAAAGCTTGGGATATGATCATATCAGAAAAAGACATAGGGGGAGATCTCAATAGAGTGATGGATTCCAAAATAAAACAAATCAAAACAAAACAAAACAAAACAAAACAAAACAAAACAAAACAAAACACACAAATGTGATTTTAAGCTTCTGTTCCACAGAAGGATACAACAACAGATATAATAACATGAGTCACAGAAGACTGCCAGATCTTCTAACTCCTCCTTTCTTCTATACCAGATTCTAGAAGGGCCAAGAATAGAAACTATTGAGTCAGAGAATTGACAGAGGAAAAGAGAAGAAATAAAGTATGTTTCTCTTTTCTGCCATAGTCTTAAAAGCCTGGATAAGGCCTGAGCTGTGGAGGAAAATGCCTTAAATTGTATCATATTTAAGTATTTTGATATCTCACTCATCTGGTATTTCTAAAACCAGAAACTATGATTGCTAATTAATACATGAATGTAATAAGAAAAATCTATGGAATTAGCTCAGGAAAACACCCAGAAATGAAAAGGAAAGTCTCGATGAATTTATTTCATCTCGATTTTGAGAAACTGACACGCAAAGGTATAAACTCTCTCTGCAAATTCAGCTGGCAAAATTGTAATAGGCATTATTCCCTTTTCTGAGCAACAGTAGCAAATCCAATCTGACAATGTTCTTTTCACTTTTCTTGAGTGACCAGGAAACTGCTAATAAAAAACTCTACAGGATTAATTTGGAAAACCTTACTACAATCACATATGCTATTTCTGTTTTCCATCCACAGAACATTAGTTTTCTATAAAAGATATGTTCTACCTTTGAAGTAAGTGGTAAGAAGGATAAAGGGAATTCATATCATGTTATCCTGTTTATAACTTCCCAAAACAAGTTTATATTTTAAAATCTTAGATCTTTCTAATTCTTAAGTTTTCTCATTTCTGCAATACATTAAAATGAGCTTTTCCAATTCATGAAGAACTAAGTCCATGAGAGCCGTGGTAAATTCCATGAAGAGGCTAAAGATGTGGGAACTTAAGTCCAATGGAAAGAAAGCCAGTAACCAATGGGTTGGGTTGCAGTGTAATTTCCAGGAGTAACATTTGTATGAACTAGTGTGTGGAAGATATGTCCTAGAGCAGTTAAGTAAAGTGATCGACTCAGTACTTCACAATTAGGGCAAGAGCTTATCACAAGGACTATTTTTGGCTGAACAGCCCCAAGAAAATCTCAGTGTATTATTTGTTTGATTACAGTCACTCAGAAGATGAGTTACTCCATGATAACCCATAATTACACCTCATTCCTTCTAAGATGAAGACTTCTATTCCCCTAACCAGTTAGGTACTAATAAAATATGCCATACTTGATAAATGAGAGAAGTCTATTTACTTGTTATACTAGAAGGAACTTTAAATATCCTATCTACTAACTTGGCGTATGTATGAATGCACAGATTCAGGGGCAGACTTCAGCATTTCTATTTTATAACTCCATTGTAAAGAAGCCAAAGTGAACATTATGAAAATAGGCATACTCATGGGATATTCTACTTTAAAAGGTCATAGTTTGGCAGAGGAAATGAGTATTTCTTTTTCCCCTGGCATCTGAAAGATTTGGAACCAAAACAGAAATTAAAAACTAAGAAATAGAAATGGATATCTGCTGATACAATAAATATTAGTCTGATACTCATTAAAACGAGTGAATCAGTCAGCTTCAATTTATCCCATGCAACAGGAAATTTGCATCCTCTCTATCATTCCTCCTGGATATCATTCATTGTGCAAAAAAAACTGAGAACATGCCAGTATCATGACTAACTGTCCTCATAATACGGTATGTACCCTATATACTATAGTCACTTTAATCTCCTTTTTGTTGAAAATCGTAGTTTCTTGCTTCTACCCCTAATTCTGTTGGTCTCTTCCCATTACCCACTGCTGGCCTCAGACAGCCAGGAGTTTTTAAGCCATGCAGGAAATCTCCAATATAAAAGTCCCAGGTTCCAAGTTATCCTGTATTTATCAGGTTGTCACAGTTTTCCACTGACTTCTGTTATTGTTCATGGGACACTAGGAGCCTCCCTAGTGAATCTTCAGATATCTAGATGTAGCCTTTATAGTAGTTTCCTACTGGGGAAAGTGTAACCAACTATCACAGACATAATGACTTAGAACAACACATATTTAGCATAGTTCTGGTGGTCAGAAGTCTAAAATAGATTCACAGGAGTTCATTCCTTCTGTAAGCTCCATGAGAGAATCTGTTTTCTTAGCCTTTCCAGCTTCCACAAGCTATTACATTATTTGGCTCACCTTTTCCTCCCTTTCAAAACCAGCAGTGTGGCACCTTCAAATTTTTCCCTTTTGTTCCTCTGTTTCTGCCTTCTGTCTTTGTAAGGATCCTTGTGATTACATCATTAGGCCCAACTAGATAATTCAAATTAGTCGTCCCATCTCAATATCTTTATTTAATTACATCTACAAAGTTCTTTTTGCATTGTATCATAACATAGCTCACACATTCCAATGAATAGGGAGATCTTTGGGGCACCATTATTCATCCTAGTACAGTCCTTTTCTTCACTGTGTAGCAACAATTCCATTGTTTCTTTTTGGCATTTGAATCAAACATCCCAGACTGTGGAGCAAACCTCTTTTCTGCCTGTCAACCCATTAGTATGAGGAGACAAAAACTATTGGGCAAAGTACAGTCTTACTTTCCAGTTTAACATAGTCTTGGGCACCAGGACCTGTAAATCTATTGAATCCAGAGCTATGCGCAAGGCAAGAAAATATTTCACAAGTGAATAATATTAAATCTAATATGAAAGAGTCTCCTCAACGTATACTCCTTTGTTTCTGAACTCATATTTTTTCAGTGGAGTAAGCAAGAATATATATCAACCTCTGTTTTAAGGAGTAAATAGTGTCCTAAAGAATAATAATGCAACATGATAAAGTGTAACCATCAGATGAAATTCTGATTGAATCTACTGGAAGCTGTTTCAGCATGACTAGGTCTATGATAATAAGAAGAAATGCCATGGGTGAAAGCCCATTACTATACATCTTTTGCCTTAAAATGAGTTCTTTGCCTAGCAGAAATACATGTATAATATGTGAAACATGTTGATGAATAGTTCAGTGGTGTCCTAGACTGATCATACTGGCTCATGAAATCAATTGTTAAATTTTCAGGACTTTTTTGAATTAAGACAATTATTAAAAATTAAATTATTTAAACTTACTGTGGGAAAATAAAAGTTTCCAGAGTTTTTTAGTGTTACTGTAAAATTCCCTAGCTTTCTAAGATCATTCTCATAGCTGGAGAATTGTATTTATTGCTATCTGTTTAGTTAATTTTCTGATCCAGAAAGGTTATAAAAGTTTTCTAAGAGAGTCAAATAGTTACAGCCCAGACAGGGTCCTTAGGTTAAGCTCCCAAAATGCCAGGAATACTGGGGTGCTTCCTCCCTATGTTTGAAGCCAAGACTTTGCAGAAATCTCTAGGTCATAAAAGACAGTCACCTGGGATTTATCTGGCCCCTGAAAGATATATTTATATTCCAAAAGGTTAGAGTAAGAACACAGGATATGAGAATCCAGAATCCTTTCCATCTGTCTCACAGGAACAACAACAACCAAAATTTGTTGTTTTGCTTTGTTGTCCATTCTCTCTCCCTTCTTTGGGGAAAGAGACATGACTGTCTTTCTCCAGTAGAAAAATGGAGAAAATTTATTGTTCTCTATTATTTGCCTATGTAGTAGCCAGCTATTAGGGTAGGATATCTGATCTTTCATTATGTCACCCCAGGGGTAAAGCCTGGGGCAAAGGAGAGGACATCCAATGAGATTTTTTACTTATTATAACATATTAAGATACCTGTCTCTGATCTAGAACATTTCATGTGTGAGCATTAAAGGTAAAATTAATAAAGATGAATATCAAAATCCAATACTAACAATTAAATAAAATGTACTTAAAAAAGGCAGTACATGTACAAATCTCACCACTTCCTAATTATTGTTCTACATTTTACAATTTTCTATGTACTTGAATTATGTCCATCTATTTTAGATGATAGAAATACTATATAACTGTCCTACTGAGAATCTTTTTCCAAGTTCAAGCTTAGCAGATGTCACATTGGCCATAGTGGAAATATTTATTGGCAAACATTACAAAGCATAACTTTGTTTATTGTTTTGTTGATTGTCTACATTTGAGAAAGTAGTAATAATGGATACTGAACTTGAAAGTGTGTCATGACTGCACCTGTGACATTGCAAATAGTGAAAAGAGAGAGAGAGAAAATATCCTTCCAGTGTTCAAAAACAGTTTTGCAATTTAACAAAGAGGAAATATGGGGAAATTCCATGGATACTATCAGAACCAATGTCAGCTAGATCAGAACCAATGAATGAAATTCCTACCTATATCTTTGTAATTTTCCTTTTGTCTTATCAAACTTAGGAAAATGGCAATCACCATTCATGTTTGAATATCATTCATCCATAAACTGTATGTATAGGTTGGCTATGAATAGAAGAGTTCATAAATTGTCAAACTCATTCTGTGAGAATCAATTAGTTCCATGAAATTTACAAAAAGGAGTTTAATATATTATGTTATTTGTACAATATATCTTTTATACCCTTTATATCAATATAACTCATAAGTACAGAAAAACCTTGGATTGTGAGTAACTTGCTCTGCGAGTGTTCCACAAGATGAGCAATCATTTCCAACAAATTTTAACTTGATAAATAAGCGATGTCTTGCAATACGAGTAATACATGATGCCAAACGGCACTTGATCACAATTAAGCCAATGGTTCTTCTCTCTCTTATTCTTTTCAGGATTTTGGGTGATCATCTCCCATGCTTGAATGCTTGGTCTCGGGCTGCAATGTTTGGCAGAAATCGGTGATGTTTCAGAACGTTGGAAGGTGCCCACGACTGGCACTAGTGTATTTCTGTTACTTCAAGCACATATGGACAGTCCTTTGCTTTTCCACACAAGAGTAAGCTTAGGAATGCTTTGCTTCATTTTAGGTCAGGCTGCCTGCAGATACAGACCATTTCCCCTGCTCACAGTACCAATAAAGGCATTCTGAAAGTCCACCAGTAAATACTAGAAGAAAGCTTGTGCTCAGGAAGGCAAACCTACAGGCAAAATCCTCTTCTTGATGGAAAAGGTCAAATGAAATCAATGTGAGCCTCCCAGGAAATGATGTTACATGAGGGTCTCAGCACTGACCTGTATTGTTGGCAGGAGGGTAAGTCAACACAGCTTAGCGCTGTAGTCACTTTGGTGAGTTCATGCATAACATCTGTCCATCCTTGTCACCTAAATAGCTCATCTGACAGAACTAGGGGCACAAAAACTACATCATCCATTTACAGATAGCCTATCTTTTCAGAGAGTTGAAAAAAAGTGCCTACTTTTAAAAATATTCAAAATTGAAGAATCATCTACCTAGCAACGTTAACCAACACTGTAATTAAGACATTAATCCAGGAATTTTCTTGCATATTTCACACCGAGTAGGATTAGACATTATAAGAAAAATGAATACAATGAAAAAAAATTTTAAGTGGGAAATTGACTGTCATTATCTTAGCCGGTGGCATTATCATTTTATGTAAAGAACTGAAATCATCATTTGCCGAATGACTGTTGAAAATGTGTGGAGACGTTTTAAGAAGAGAATTATTTTTATATGGAATGATGATTTACTTAGCTGAAGTGAAGATGCACAATGCATTGATGAACTCCCTCCATGCCTCTATTTATGGACCTGAAAATTGTTCAGGTTTGTCAGAATTATATTAGAATCTCAAGTTCTCTGTGAATGCGGTGGCTGTTAGGGAAGCAAGCATATTATTAAAGCCTATCTTTATTTCATAAATACTGCCTTAAAAATCTATTACTCTATGACATTTATTCAAGGAGAGGCATCTCAAGTTAATTACTTAAATTAGAGAAACTAGTTACAAATCAAAATTTACCTCTTACTTTTAACAATATACTTCACTCCCCCCTCCCAGTTTTACTTGTATAATCCCTTTCTGCACTATTCATTTTCTCTTATGGAACCCCCAGTCATCAATCGCCTCTCAGCTTCTCTCCTATATATGTGAATGTTGTGCATAGGAATAAACAATTAATGTAAAGCTCATTACAATAGAAAATCCGTACTTATTAGTATTTTTCAAATGGTAATGTTATTTTAATTTCTTTTTTTTTTTTTTTTTTTTTTTTTTTTAGTGTGGACTGTATTAGGTCACCATTTTTGTAGATCAAATACAGAGGAATGATGGCAATTTCTTGTGGAAATTTCTTATGGTTCAACCTAATAGTTCATGCTCATTTTAGCGTAAGAATTATGTTATGTAATTAAGAACTAATGTGGCCTAATCTATGGAAAGTGCAGCGGTGAGCTAAATTAATGCTTTCAATAATTTAAGTATCAAGCAAAGGTAGAAAATGACAATGAAAGGAGACGTTGAATGTTTATGGTAAGTCCAAACATTACAGAAATTTTATTATTACTCACATCCAATCAAATGTAACCTCACACATTTTTAGTGGAGTTGACTAGTTAAAAAGGATTTAGTATGTCACCAACAGTGATGCAATTTATTACAAAGTACGTAGCACATATGCTGAAATGTTGAAATGGTATCTTTCCTCAAGGAAGAGGAAGACAGCCTGACTCTGTTGAACACTTTGAGGCATCTGATTGTTAATAAACCCTGTGATATCTTTTCCCAATTTTTCAGAAAAGTGAAGCTCACATGATAAATTGCTTAGAGACACAGCTGACACATAGCAGTTCTGGGATTTGAACCCACATCTCACTGAATTCAGAGACTCTGCTATTTTTTTTTTTTCATTCCTAGATTAAATCCAGGTCAACTTAATAACAATAAAATGTAATCACATAGAGAAATCCAGTGACCAGTGATACAGAAAAGAGAGAAAGAGAAGAAATGATTAAAAAAAAAAAAACATTTTTCTTAAAGAATAGAAATGGATTACATCACTACAACTTTGTCATTGGACCAGGGAGAATATTTGTATAGATGCCATAAGCATGTTTTTTCTCCATAATCAGAACTTTAAAATTCCCACAACTATAAAATCATTCTAAATGAGAGCCCAATGACCTGTGAAATATCACTTGAAAATGAAAGTTGTGAGTTAGAAAGCCTAAGCACCAAGAAGTACCCTCCCTCATAATCTTCCTCCTTTTCTCATTTAAAATGCAATCAGCTCAAATACTCAAGTGATTTTTTCACAGATTTCTCACATGTATGACTGTGGTCTTTGAAAGACATTTCATCTTGAGAATTACTATTACTGTTTGATTTACAAAATTTTCAAGATGACAAAATAGACTGTAAAGAGTAATACATTTTAACCTTATAAAATAGTTCCAAAATCACACATAATTCACTGGTATGCTCATTGGCATTGTGGTATTAAGCAAAATGATTTAATAAAAATAAAACACTAGGGGCGCCTGGGTGGCTCGGTTGGTTAAGCAGCCGACTTCGGCTCAGGTCATGATCTCGCTGAGTTCGAGCCCCGTGTTGGGCTCTGTGATGACAGCTCAGAGCCTGGAGCCTGTTTCAGATTCTATGTCTCCCTCTCTCTGACCCTCTCCCGTTCATGCTGTCTCTCTCCGTCTCAAAAATAAATAAACGTTAAAAAAAAATTAAAAAAAATAAAAATAAAAATAAAACACTGGTAGGGATTAAAATTAAGCTATTCACTTTTGTAAATATGCAATACATCAAATGTATTCATATATAACATATTTTCTGATAAAATAAAAAATAATTTTATTTTCTTAGTAAAATTAAAAATGTATAAAGTTTGCAGCTTATTACTCTACAATTCCATACAAGTATAATTAATATAAAATTTGCTTGTGATTATATTGTACTATGTCAGTTCACCTACTGTAAACATGAAAAATATATAAAGAGTTGAATCTTATAAATTGTTATTTATTCAGAAGATCATCAGCAAAGCCAGTCAGTATCAGAAACCATAAGAATAACCAATATGTGATAAAGTTGGACCCTGCTTGGTGTATTTCAGCTATTTCAAACTGTCAAATGTTCTCTACGGTTTCGAAAAATGGTGAATCTTTGTATACACTTCAGATATTCATACCTTAATCTAGTCACATTAGTATTTTACTCATTCATCAAGGTCCTAACCATGAAACCTTTCACTTAAAAACAATACCCCAAATATCAAATATCATTGTGTTTCTTTATTATGGTCCTTATCACCTTTTACCTTCTTTTAGAACTATTTGTGAATAAATCTTTTATTCATTATGATTTTTAAAATCCTTGAAGCTGGGGATATTTCCTGTTGCATCTTTATCCTGACACATATAAAATAATGAGGCTTCCTTAATTTTTTAATACATTAAACACTTCAAATATGTTTTTTTAATTGTCATACCACCCTGACCCTTATTTGTAAATATGGATCCAATACAAGCTGAGTTATTTATTTGTATTTTTCCCTAATTGAAATTCTTTTTTTTTTTTTAATAAAACCAGTTGCATTGCTTTTCACTAATCTGGAGTGTCTACATTTCTCATCCTGGGGTGGTAGGAAGAGGAGGAGAGTATCATTCTTTACTTAACACATGGGAAATCATATCTTACTGGGTAACATAATACTCTGTAACTGACCATGCTTGAAAGAAAGTGTTTCAAATATTTAATCAATTGTATGTAGCACTAACACACATTAGAACAGAATATCAATGAAACTAGATAAGTTATTGATATACATTCCTGACACCCCCCAAACCACCCACTATCCTGAAATATCCTTGTTCCTGGGCCATAGTGTTTCTCACATTTGTTACTACAACATGATTCTCTGAATTTCTGATGAGGCTGAAAACATCTTCTTATTTATATTATACATTTCAGTAGTCCCTTTTGATTAATTGCTTAGAATAAAGTCATTTTCTGACATGCAAACATTATAAAAATTAAATCCATTGCACACCACCTTAGTATGCAGCTGGAGGATAGACATGCACAAAATGAATGAATAAATAAAATAATAACAGAAATACAGTAACCTAAGGATCATGTGATCTTAGAAGAGTGTCAGATAAGATGCTCAGCGTGTTGCTCGAGTAAGAAGCAAACCAGTAAGTGGGCAGCGGTACTAGAAACAAATCTGGAGAGGGAGACGGAAAATGCTCAGAGGATAGTCTCCATAGAAACACAGGTGGAGCTGGATGGGGGATGGGCTCTAAGGAGGCAATGGTCATGAGCACGGGGTGTTGTGTGTACGTGATGAACCACTGAATTCTACTGCCGAAGCCAATATTGCACTGTATGTTAGCTAGCTCAAATTAAAAAATAAAAAAGAAAGCAAGTAAAGAAAGAAACAGGTGGATGTGTGACCTGACGAACTTCAGTACTAAGGAGAGTTTTGTACCTCTGGGAGTACGTTAATGACAGATTCATAGGGGGGAAACAGTTAATGAAAAGAGATAATTATTTCAAAATTGAAGAAGATGCCAATAAGTGGCAAGATATTCCATGCTCATGCACTAGAAGAATCAATATTGTTTAAATGTCCATATTACCCAAAGCAATCTACAGGCTCAGTGCAATTCCTATCAAAATTCCAATGGCATTTTTTCGCAAAAATTGAACAAATAGTCCTAAAATTTGTATGGAACTACAAAAGACCCCAAATAGCCAAAGAAATCTTGAGAAAGAGAAACAAAGCTGGAGGCATTTACTTCCTGATTTCAAACTATATAACAAATCCATAGTAATCAAAATGGTATGAAATTGATATAAAAGCAGACACAGAGATCAATAGAACAGAGAGCCAAGAAATAACTCCACAGATACAGGGTCAATTAATTTACCACAAAGGAGCCTAGAATATTATAATGGGAAAAGCCTATTATGGGGAAAGGACAGTCTCTTTAACCAATGGTACTGGAAAAACTGGACAGTCACATGCAAAATATAACATTGGGCCACTATGTTACAACATACACAAAAATGAACTCAAATGGATTAAAGGCTTGAATGTAAAACCTGAAACCATAAAAGTCTAGAAGAAAATATAAGTAGTAAGTTCCCTGATATCAGTCTTGGCAGTGATTTTTTGGATTTGACACCAACAGCAAAGTCAACAAAAGCAAAAATAAACAAGCAGGACCAAATCAAACCTTCTGCACAGCAAAGAACACTGTCAATAAAATGAAAAGGCAACTTATTGAATGGGAGAAAATATTTGCAAATCATATATCTGATATAAATAGCAAGGAAACCCAAGCAATCTTATTAAAAATGGGCAGATCTGAGTAGACATTTTTGCAAAAAAAGACATAGAGATAACCAACAGGTACATGAAAAGATGCTCATTACTAATCATTAGGGATATGCAAACCAAAACGGCATTGAGATATCACTTCAGACCTATTAGAATGGCAGTCATCAAAAATACAAGACGTAACAAGTATTGGCAAGGATGTAGAGAAACTTGTGCACTGTTGGTGGGAATATAAATTGGTGCAACTACTGTGAAAAACAGTATGGAGGGTTCCTCAAAAAACTAAAAAATAGTGCTACCATATGATCTAGCAATTGCACTTCTGCGTATTTATCCAAATAAAATGAAAACACTAATTCAGAAAGATATATGCACCCCCATGTTCATTTTAGCATGATTTACAATGGACAAGATATGGTAACAACCTAAATGTCCATCACCAGATGAAAAAATACAGAAATTGTAGTATATATACACAATAGAATATTATTCAGTCATAAAAAATGGCTTGTCATCTGTGACAACAAGGGTAGACTTTGAGGGCATTATGCTAAGTGACATAAGCAGAGAAAGACAAATATGGCATATTCTCACTTATGTGTGGAATCTTTAAAAACAAACAAAAAAACTAACAAGCTCATAGACCCTGAGAACAGGAGTACCAGAAGTGGGGAATGAGAAGTGGACAAAATGGGTGAAGGGAGTCGAGTCAAAAGATACAAACTTCCAGTTATAAAATAAATAAGTACAGGGATGTAATGCACAGCATTGCAACTTTAGTTAATAATACTGTATCTCATATTTGAAAGTTGTTGGGAGAATTGATCTTAAAAGTTCTTAAAAGATCTTACCACACACACAAAACATTCTGCAACTATGGTTGGTGAGATATGTTAACAAGAGTTACTGTAATGATCATTTTGCAATATATAAATCGACATTGAATCATTATGTTTTACACCTGAAACTAGCATAACATTTCATGTCTATTATACCTCCAATGAATGAATGAATGCATTATAGTGGAGAAAAAGCTATACTCTGATTACAAATAAAATCAATGCACTCAAATGTAAATATGACAGAGGCATAACAATCAAAACTCTAGAACTCTAAAATTGATTTTAAAACATTTACTATGAGGCTGAGGCTAGAAACAATATATTTCCCCCTCCCTGAACATGAACAAATGCTCATGGGAAGGAAGGTAGACAAAAACTAAGATTCTTCTTACATAGCAACAGGAAAAAGTCTAATCTACAAAAAATAAAGTGGAGAATAAACATACTACTTATTTATATTCTTTATAAAGATGAAAGTAAATAACAAAAGAAACAACTAAAGACTTGAAAGTGATTATCTCTGAGGATAAGGAAGATAGACCACTGTTTTACTCTAGTATTTGGTAAATTTTTTAAAATTGTGAGTACATGTGCAGTACCTCTGAGAACATTTTATGATCCCTGGTGTAAAGGTGCAATGCACTATAAAGGATTTGTGATTATTCAAGGAGCTCCTAACTTGAGGTCCCTTCCAATTAATTCCCCAGGTTGGATGTTTTTGATACCACTATGTCTCAGGAATTTAAACTCCAGTTTAAAGTTGGAAGGACAGCTTATAGTCAAGAATTCTCAGGAGTGACTTTCATCCTAAAAACAAGTGGCGAAGCTGTGACAAATTTGCGGAACATCTCCCTTTACAGAATGGGTTATTTTTAGTTTCTATGACACTGAGATTGTAGACCCTCACATATTTTGTGTGGGGTTATTATTCTGATTCTCTACCTTGCATAGCATTAGGTCTTAGTTCTTATCTGCATTGCAACCACTAAAAGTTCTTGAAGCAAGTGCCCTTAGGGCAGCCACGGATTCAATATACTTTTACTAAACTGGATTCATGCTTCTGGCTCATTCTTGTACTCTGGGGAGCTTGCTTAGTTTCTCAATTCAGCACTGTATTTTAAAAAGATGTTGTCAAACATTTCATCTAGGATTAAAAAAAGTATAACAGCTTTATTGAGATATAATTTACATATCATCTAGCATTTTAATTTGTTTTGTAACAGGAACATTTGCAGGATACCCAATCCTACATATTGTTGGAAATGGGAAACTAGCATGTGTTTGATTATTTTCTTTCCGTTTTCTCATTTATTTATTTATTTATTGGTCTGGATAATTTGCCAGATACACAAATTGCCTAGATTGATTTTCAGAGTTCTTGTTTTTTCATTACTCTTTTTTCATCTTTTTGGGTTTTTTTAGCCTACTTTTTGGAGTTCATCTTTTTCCCACACTTTCTACTTTTTTCTTCTGTTCTCATATTTTTCATTCCAAAAACTTTCTTGTTCTTTTGAGTGTTCCCTTCTACATCGTTCTATTTTTACTCATAAAAACAGTATCTCCTCTTGTATCTCTGAAGATGTTATCATTTTTGGAAGTTTTGTTTTCTTTCTTAATTTTTATAGCTAGCTTTGTTCTTTTCCTTTGATATAAAAATTTGTCTGAAATATCTCCAGGTCCATGGCTATTCATGTATATTTAAAACTGAAAATCTTGAGTGAATGGTATGGTTTTTCTAACTGGGAGTGGTAGTGGGTGCACTTCGACAAAGAATGACAGAACAATGTGCCTTACTAGTTTGGGGGGAAACAACTAATCCCATTACCTTGATTCCATTCCATTCTTTGGAATGTTTAATTTTCCACAGAGGCATCTTTCATTTTCTTGCTTACAGTCTTAAGTCTGGTTGATAGATCCTGGATGATGAATAGAAGGGGGTCCAAAGTCGTCTTATTTACTATGGATGGTGATATTTATCGAATTTGTCCATTTTCAATAAGGTGCCTCATCAAATTGCCCTTTGTCAGGCCTGAAGTATTTGAGTACAGAATCTCCTTGATGTCCCCGGGATATCAACCTTCCTTGCTTTCTCATGGTGGGAGAATGGTCACCTGATTATTTGCGATGGAGGAGGCAATCTAGAATTTTCAGCAATGCCTTCAATATTTTAAGCTCCATCTTATATTAGAGCCCACTACCTAGAAGTATCCAGGGCCTAGAATCCTGATCAATGTGGATGGGAGAAGTAATGAATCTTTCTTCCTGTTGGCTTTCTTTGCCACACTTAGGCCTTAGCATTCTCAGCTTTCAGAAGTGGCCACTTTTCTATTGACTTTTATCTTCCAAAATTATGTTGATACCTTTAATCCAGTGCTGTCTTTTCTTTCCATTCTCTTTGTTGCTATGCATGCCTACTATTGTTATTCATTAAGGATTATTTTAGTACACATTTAGGAGGGAGTGGAAGGCAAACATTTTAATCAGCCCACAATGTTTAACTGGAAGTATACATACAAATGTTTGTTTCTCTAGTGGTTACACGTAGCTATTGAAGACTGATATTTCTTATTTTTTCTGCTTAAGTTTTACTCTTATTTTTACCTAATTTTTCTACCAGACCATAGGAATCACAACAAACAACCACCTCCCTCTGGTTTTCTATTTCCCCACACCCGGACACACACTGCTATCACTCTAGAGTTTTCATTCTGGGTTTTTACCATTTATGTGGTTTGGGGATTGAGTCAGAGGAAGAGGGATGGTTATTTCATAGGTGAAAACAGTAAAATTTGCTAGGTTACTAACTTACTTTTCCTTATAATAACTAGTTATATTCTCCTGTATTTATTTATTTTGTTGTTGTTGTTGTATGAGTATTTCTTTCATAAATATTTCAAAGTTTAGGGTTTTGTGTGTGTGATAAAACATCTATACTTTGCCCTTCAACAATGTAGAGTTAGAGGCATCAACCCTTATGCAGGTATAGCCTTTGAGTCCCCTAAAACTTAACACTAACAGCCTACTGTTGACTGGAAGCCTTACTGATAGCATAGTCGATTAATCCTTGTTTTCTATATTATATGTATTACATACCATTATCTTACAATAAATAAGCTAGAGAAAAGAAATTGGAAAACCATAAGGAAGATAAAATACATTTATATTACCATATTTATATTTATTGAAAAAAAATCCACATATAAGTGGACCCATGCAGTTCAAACCTGTGTTGTTCAAGGGTGAACTATACTTTTATAAATAAGGATCTTGGGGCGCCTGGGTGGCTCAGTCGGTTGAGCGTCCGACTTCAGCTCAGGTTACGATCTCGCAGCTTGTGAGTTCGAGCCCTGCATCGGGCTCTGTGCTGACAGCTCAGAGCCTGGAGCCTGTTTCAGATTCTGTGTCTCCCTCTCTCTCTGTCCCAACCCACTCGCCTTCTGTCTCTGTCTCTCTCAAAAATAAATAAACATTAAAAACAATTAAAAAATAATAAATAAGGATCTTTATTTTGGTTGCATTTAATGATATTCCAGGGAATATATATAAAATTGTAAGTTTGAAATTTTTCTTTTAAATCTTTGAAAAGGTTACCCTATTTTCTTCTTACACTCAGTAATACTGGTGGGAAATCTAAGTCAATGTGGGGTGTGTGTGTGTGTGTATGTACTTTCTTTCTTGGGACCTTTATTATAATTCCTTAGCTTTGAAGTTTATGCGTGATAGATTTAGATGTGACTATTTTGATTTGTTTAGTGTAAGTTTTATTTAAAACGTCTCATCTTATATATTTCGTTAATTTAGGGAAATTTTAAATAACTGTTTCATGTAATATTTCCTCCCCTCTATGTGTTTTTCTTGTCCCTACCTGTATAGCTTGTTGACACTCATATTTTTAACTTCTGATTTTTTTAAACTTTTATTTTCTTTAAGTTTTCTATTTGGTCATCTCCTTTGAATACCCCCTGAAGAGTTCCTCAATCTGATTTTTGACTCGCTAATTTATTTTCCTGTTGATCTATACCATCTGTCAGCCTATTTCAAAATTTTGTATACAGTATCTGTAGCTATTTTAACGACCACTTGCTCCTGCTTTATCTTTCCATTATCCTTTTTATGTCTTCAAAGATATTTATTACGCTTATTTAAAATTATTATTTTCTGAGATCCATTAATTTTGCTTCATTTCACATAAATTTATGGAGGAAAAGGTAAGCCTCAGGGCAGTCTCTGGTGGTAAGTATAGGCTAGCCTTCCTCTAGTTCCATCCTCTCCTGCTAGGTAGCATTCTTGTTCGTAATTCACCTCAAACTCTTTTTTTTTTCCCTCTGGGTCTCCTCCAAAGGTTGCCCTTTTGTATTTTAATCATATAATCTTTGGAGCGAAGTAAAGAGAAGAAGGGAATACTCGGTCACTGAGCCCTCTGCCAGGTACTGTGCTGTTGATGTATACCTACAAAATTGGGACTGTCACTGAGTTTGTCCTGAGGAAGTGAGCAAAAGAGCAAAAGCATTCTTCCCTCTTCCTTTTCTTAGAAATTCAGTTCTTTTCATTTCCTTCTTATGCTGAAATCAAATATCTTTGGCCTCTACAAATTTATCTCCATTCAGTTCTTCTGTTAGGTTCCAGGATATGTCAAATTCACTCATGTTTCTGTAATATCTTCAGCATTATATTCAGAGGAGGGTTTCAGCAACAGCCCATGTTAATTGGCTGTTCATAATAAAAATGTAAATTAACATCACAATTGTTCTACGTGCCAAATGATTGAGATAAAGATTGCTATAGAAGAGTTTGAAAGATGTAGCATTAGCATTCAACCTATAAAATTCCTAATATTTCAAAGTCATATCCAAAGAAACTAATATCCAAGGCAAAATCAGGTTCATGGGGTATGCAGTTAAGACATTCCAAGACACTGTGGTAAATTAAACAGACTTCTTGCTGTAAAATATTTACATTAAAATATTTTATATATTTTCACAATGCTAGGTCTAGGCAAGCTAATATCTGATACCAAGTGAAATCAGAACAAGATAGAAAATATTAATAGTGGAGTTTGCCAGTTTTAAAGTGTTTCACATGCCACAGAGAGTGCTTTCAGATTAGTTCATTACATTTTGGATTTATTTAGATGGTCAGAAAATGTCCTACGCTTTGAATAAAATCTAAACATCTATACCATTTAAAAAACAAACAAGTAGGAAGAGATGTGATTTACAAGCAGAGGCACCTAAATGGGTCAAAATTTGTACCACAATTCACAGTGCCAGTGCCTGATGTTGTAGTTGTAGCATTGGGTACATTGATAAGATAGCCTCAATTAAAAATTTTTTTTTTGTTTATTTATCTTTGACAGAGAGACAGAGCATGAGCGGGGGAGGGGCAGAGAGAGAGGGAGACACAGAATCCAAAGCAAGCTCTAGGCTCCAAGCTATCAGCACAGAGCCCAAAGTGGGGCTCAAACTCATAGACAGTGAGATCATGACCTGAGCCAAAGTCGGACGTTATATAAGTGATTATATAATCACGTATATAAGTGATTAAAATTCACTTGTAACACCATCATTACTCCTTTCCTTTAATTCCATTGACAATAGAAGCAAAATTATTCTATATACACAATTTTAATTGTTCTTTAATTATTAGGGACTCAGTTTTTAAAAAAAAATTACCATTATTATGGTGAATTTCATTCTGAACAATAAATAAGGATACTTCATATTTAGGGAAAGAGAAAGAAAAATGCTTCCTAAAAAAACTATGATTTTTGTGGTCACTAAAAGGCTGTTGATAGGTTAGCTTCATCAGTAGCTCTGAGAAATATCTGTTGTTATACTCTGAAAATCTCATTACCAAACATTAAATGTTATCATTTGCCTCAGCTCTGATTTCTCTACATAAAATAGTATTTCCACCACTCTTTGTCCCTTTTTGCCCTTTGTTTTTCTTCAATACACTCTTCATCATACTATTTCCTTCCCACTAAATCATAGTCTTCAAGATGACAGAAATATAATCTGTTCTGCACACTGCTAAACCTCAGCACCTACAACAGTGTCTGTTCTTGAAGGTGCTTAATTAGAAAAACTGATGAGTAAGGAAAATTAGAATTCAGAAACTAAAAGAGCCTTTTATCCAAAATAAATGGCCAGACTTGTACTTGAGTAATGCATGACACATATTGTAACAGTGCATTCGAAATCCAAGTCTCCATTGTGGATATGCACAACTATTGAACATCAATGCAATGACGAACTTTACATCTGTTAATGGTCACATTGTGCTACTTATGTGACTGATGTAGTTAGTTCAAAACAATATATTTGAGTACTACTAAAATGAATTTTGTTTTAGAAGGATAGCCCGATGGGAATGATAACAAGAGTTAAATTATGATCTGCAAAAGAGAAGCACAAATCCGACAACTGGAGTAGTTTCATAAAGTAGAAATGGTTTATGCGAAGGTAAAAAACAGATTATGCTCTCATCTTCCTTATACCTTAAACAGGATTAAGAAAAGCATGTCAATTCCTGGAGGCTTCCTGTTTTACTTTAAATTTTTTGTTTAACCTTGTTTCTCCCGTCTCCCCGTCCCCTGCTCTGGCCTGGTTGATCAATAAAGTATTAAATGTACCAAGTTAGAGTAGCAAGATGTTTACTCATGAAGAGAAGAAGAGTGACCCTAGAACTGCTTTCTTTTTAAGAGATATATCATGTGAGTGGGTCAATTGGTTAAGCATCCGACTTTGGCTCAGGTCATGATCTCACGGTTGTTGAGTTTAAGCCCCATATCAGACTCTGCTATCAGCAAAGAGCCTTCTTTGGATCCTCAACCACCCTCTCTCTGCCCCCCCACTCGCTCTCTCTCTCTCAAAAATAAACATTTATAAAAAATGATGTATCATGTGAATTTTGGAGAATTCACTCAAGTGAGAAATCATGAAGTATACTAAAGTTTCTATTAAAGAATGAGCAGGAAAATGCTCCAGAATCATCAGTTATGCAAAACAACGAATATAGAAATAATTAGTATGGACAACTGGCACTGGACAAGTACTATCTAAAAGGTAAGGCTTCCTAAATCAGAGGTATTTCCCTTATCTGGAGTCTCATAGCGAACTTCTAGAGCAGGTGGAATCAATCAAGGAACCAAAGACTTTGTAAGCCAACAAAAGATAAATATAATGATGATTACAAGTTCTAAAAATAAGATTGCCTCAACTCTCTCTCATGCTATCCCAAATAGCATATGTTTGGATGGTTTCCTAATGAAGTTTTTCAGAATTTCATCATCAAGTCTTTACTTAATTTAAAGCATAGACCTCAAGATCTACTTCAGTCTCAAAATATATTAATTATCTACCAGGAGCAGAAATTATGGAGTATATTTTTCAAATACTTGTTTCTCCAAAAGAGTTGGGAAACATGTCTAGAAAAGCAAACTTTCATGGTGTAGTCTTAAGTTGTCCAACCAGAGGGAAGCCTAAAGCATCATGCTTTAACAGTGGTGTTATTATGTTATTTCATAATCAGTGAAATATTAATATTCCACTGGGAAAGTGCTTACTTCCAATGGGACAAAGGAGTCTAAATTTTCTATTACTGGTACTTAATGACATTGTAAACTATTGAGAACATCTGACATTGTTTAATCCAACAGAGATCCAATATGACTTTTTATGGCCAGAATTTGCTTAGTGGACAGACAAGTAAGATATGAGAAGCTGGCCTTGACTTTTAAAAATGATAATCCTGATAGTATGAGGTTCTTTTTAACTGGATATCTATGAGTACAAGTTGGATATGGTCATGGTGCAGATGTAAGTATCCATATAAGCTTTCCTGCAGTAATTTTATCAGAGTTAATCCCAGTTTTATGTCTGGCATAGACTTTATACTTGTTAAGAGCTTATGATAAGGCTTTAAACTGGTTTATGTGTACACAGTCATAGTTTAGCTAATCAGGTTTCAAAATCTGCTTGCACTCTCTACTCCTTAGAAGTAGGCTGGAAGTGTAGGACTTGCTGTGAATTGTATTTTATTGACCAGTTTAAGTACTTCAAACTGAGTTTGTCAGTCATTGCAGTTGTTATTTATTTATTATCTAACATTTGATTTGGTTTTGGCACTTATCTGAGTGGGTCCAGTAATCTATTTTTAACAGACTGGGTTTTATGGGGGTGGTTCTTGCCCATAAAACTCTCAGAGTTTTAACTATTTTAAATTGTTGACAATGATAAAAGATGTTTTAATTGTTCATGTCCATTTAGTACCTGTATTCAATCAGAGACATGCGACTTCCCCACCAACATCCTTGTAGTCCCGCCCTTGGGCCCTTCAGCTGCCATGTTCTGGAAAGCTCACTTGTTTCCTAAAGGGAAGAGCCCATGATACCTTGCCTCCACCTTCATGATGCCTCTAGAAAGAACTGCTTCCTTTCAAGGTTCTTCATTTTGTTCACTTTCTCATCTGAGTCCCTCTCTCCTCATATTCTCCCTTATTCAGTAAGAAGCAGGGAGGCTCAACTTTTACTTCACCAGAACTGACTTAAAATCTATCACTCATTGTCTATTTTAACTTGGCTAAGTCCAAGCTCTGCACAGGTATGCCGCCGGACATTAGCCTGTTTTAGGCAAAGTGCTGCTTCTTCCCACCAGACCCTAACCTGTGCATGCACCAAATACTTATTTCTTTCCTCGACTCTTGATTCAGGATATTTTGCTCCTTTGTTAACTGACTTTACTTCTAGACTTTCCCACTGTTTAAAATGGTCCATTACTGGTTTCTCCCTCTTTCCATTTTTCCCATACACAAATATACATTTCACTAAAGGAAGAGAATTTGACCAACCCGTCTACTTTCCCCACTCAAAATCCTCATTTTTTTTTTTCCTGTTCCATAACTTGCCAAGTGGGCAAGGCCCAAGCATACACTCACATTTTGTTCATATCACAGCTTGGGAAGACTCATGCCAAAACACCATCAGGCCTAAGAGAGAAAAATTAGTTATTCCACATTTGGATTGCCTGCTCCCATATATTTTAACCTTACTTCAATAAATTTGTATATACATTTAATCAAAAACATGTTCACCTGTGCTTATTTTGTTGCCAGGACAGGAAAACATATTTATCTTAAAACAAGAGAAATTGCTTTTTTATACAATATCAACAGAAATTTCAAGGCTTAATGAAGTACTTTTGATTTTCAACTTGGAAGCCATCCAGTTGGAGTAAATAATCATTCTTAGTTTCAGTCTCTAAACATTTTTTTTTCTTTGAATCCAATTATTTGCTTCTTTGGACACAGATTTCATGGCCAGAGCTCAATTCAGTAAAGGAGAAAGATTTAGAACATACTCTAAAGCAGAGTACTACAGTAAATGTGAGAAAAAGGAACTAATGTGGCCATTACATTGTAATTTTTCTCATACTTACCTTTCTTTTAGCATCTTTATATTAAAATTATGCATTACTTCTTTCACATTTTAATGTAGAGAGACTGAATTATTTTATTAATTTTTTTTAGCAACATTGCTGGTGCATAGGACAAGTCTATTATAGTAGTAGTATTTAAATGTCTTTTTTTTTAAATTAATAAGCTATGATTCTTAGGCCATTTATCTCAACCTTCACCCTGATACAATTTGGTCTAATGAAATAACTATGTCACTGGAGTGTACCACCTAACCTCTATGTGCCCTGGTTCTACATTTTCAAAAATAGTTACAGGTCAGATCCGAAGACTGAAGAACTTAATATGTGCAGATGACCTTGAACACTGCCTGTTACAAAAGAAAAACCAAAACCAAACAAACAAAAACCCCAACTATTACCATTATTAGTATTGAGAGAGTCCACGTGTCCCCTGCTGTCTACACTACTTTTGACATGAGTGTAGGATTTTTTTTAAGTTTTTATGTCAGAATTAATGAATTATAATTCAATGCTTATTGATTTATCCTTGCATATTGTTTGTTTGTATACCTTTCCCTGCTGGTTTTTGTTCACCGGCTTGCTGATTTTTGTAAAAAGGGGTAAATTTTAGGGACAAAATAATTTTTGCCCTCAACATTTGATAAAAGTCAGGGGTGAATTTTGAAAGTTTTGATCAGATATTTCCCCTTCTGCCTTTCCAGGGAGGGATCTTAAATTTTTAAATAAACAAACAAACAAATAGTACATGAATTTATGATAGGGGTTTGGAAAGGGTCATAGAGTTAAGAGTGGGCTTCATAAGGAGCCTCATTTATCATGCTGTGTTAATGGTATCACACTTCTAGAATATTATTGTCTTTTGATAGGTGCCTCTTATTTCCTGAAATATGATAAAACCTTTTGATAGGTGCCTCTTATTTCCTGAAATATGACAAAACCAAAAAAATTGGCATGGTCCAGGAGAACTAAAGAAAGAAATGGAAGAAATGGGGAGCCTGGGTGTCTCAGTCAGTTGAGCATCTGACTTTTGGCTCAGGTCAGGATCTCATGGCTGGTGAGTTTGAGCTCTGCATTGGGCTCCATGCTAACCGCTCAGAGCCTGGAGCCTGCTTCAGCTTCTGTGTCTCCCTCTCCCTCGCTGCTCCTCCCCTGCTTGTTCTGTCTCTCTCAAAAATAAATAAAAACATTTAACAATTTTTTACAAGAAAGAAAGAAAGAAAGAAAGAAAGAAAGAAAGAAAGAAAGATGCTAAGGTGACTCTTTTTTGCAAGGAAAGAACTCTTTTCTTTTATGTTTGCTTATTTATTTTGAGAGAAAGAGAGAGAGTGCACACACGGGGGAAGGTGGAGAGAGGGAGAGAGGGAATCCCAAGCAGGCTCCAAGCTCAGCATGCAAAGCCCAATATGGTCCTCCATCCCACGACTGTAAGATCATGACCTGAGCTGAAGAGTCAGATGATTAACTGACTGAGCCACCCAGGTGCCCCAGGAAAGATATCTTTTTATCTGCTGTATATTTTGATTTTTTTTCCCCTCAAAGACTTACGTACAAGAAGAGTGGCTATTATTTCTTTCAGTATGTGTTATATCATTATTGTTAGTTCTTTTTTTTAATATGAAATTTATTGTCAAATTGGTTTCCATACAACACCCAGTGCTCATCCCAACAGTTGCCCTCCACAATACCCCTCACCCACCCTCCCATTCCTCCCACCCCCCGTCAACCTTCAGATTGTTCTCAGTTTTTAAGAGTCTCTTATGGGATTATTGTTAATTCTTTATCCACTGACTAAATTTGTTGATATCCAAAAAAAATTTTTTTTCCTAAATTGGTACATGAATAGAGCTAATAAACAAAAAGTATAATTTTAACAAATTAGGTTTCCAAATTCATAAATATTGATTACAAAATAAATGTTTTAAACTTGTTAATGTATAATATATAAGGTTCTTTTAAGTGTTTTGACCATTTTTAAATACAGGCAACAAACAATTATAACAGGCTACAAAATGTTAATAGCAATTTTACATTTCTTCTTTATTTTTCCATATTTTTCTTTATAATATCATTTTCACCTACTGAGAAAATTAATTTCATTAAAGACTAGAGAAATTCTTGTTTTCTTTCCCACTCTATCCTACATATAAGTTTTAGGATTTAATTTATTCAATTCTTTTTATCTTATTAGAAATCTTACTCATTTTCCAAAGTTTTAAAGCTAAAAGTTTTAGCTATTTTAAAGCCAAAAAGAGAACTGTATGTTTTAAATCTTTCTAGTTATAGAACTGACAAATTGTACTTCCACCGCCTTTAAAAGATTAACAATTGGGGCGCCTGGGTGGCTCCGTTGGTTAAGCACCTGACTTCGGCTCAGGTCATGAACACCCACTCTGTGGGTTCAAACCCTGCGTCGGGTTCTGTGCTGACAGCTTACAGCCTGGAGCCTGCTTTGAATTCTGTGTCTCCCTCTGTCTCTGCCCCTCTCCCACTCATGCTTGCTTGTTCTCATTCTCAAAAATAAATAAAGAATTAAAAAAACAAACATTAACAACTTACGTAAGTCAAATTATCCACTTGAAAGCACTTTAAATTGGAAGAATCTTACCTTAAAGAAATGTCAATTATCCCAGTACTTGTAACTATCCTGTTTACAATTATGCTGAATTCTCATTATTGGCATTTTTTCTTCCAGGTTCTGTCAGGAGTTATTAGAAGTGTAATGATGTAGATAGTAATGTGAAATTATTTTCTTCACAGTAAGAACCAAATCAGAAACTTCACCCTACTGCACCAATCTGAGGGCTTTTCCATTGAAACCCTTATTTTATTGAGGTATAATTTACATACAACATAAATATGCAATTTGATAAATTTTGACAAATACATTTATTTAATTACCACAATGTGAACATGGAATGTATCTCTTAGTCTAAAAATATCTCTTCCCCCCAAATTCCCTTCCACAACTTGCAGATCTGAGTTTTCATCAAGTGACATTTCCTTTCAGACAGAAGGGGTTTCTTTAGCATTTTTTATAGTGGCAATCTAGGGACAACACAAAACATTCTCACTTTTTATTCAAAAAATGGATTTTGGCCTTCAGTTTTAAAGGACAACTTGGGGGGATATAAATACTCACTGATAGGGTTTTGTTCTTTTGTACTAGGAATAAGTCATTCCAACGTTTCTAGCTTTAATAGTTTCTGATGAAAAGTCATCCATTTGTTCCTGTTTGTATCATGCCATTCTTCTTTGCTTGCTTTCAAGATTTCCTCTTTCTCTTTCAACAATTTGACGCTGATACATCTAGAAGAGAGTTATTTGTATTTATCTTAACTGAAGTTTGGTGAGCTTCTTGAATCTGTAAATTAATGCTTTCCTCAAATTTGAAAAGTTTTGCCCCACTGTTTCTTCAATATTTTTTTCCCTCCCTTTCTTTCTGTACTCATTTACTATATATCTTTGACCATATGTCAGACTGGCTTACGTTGCCCCATGGGGCTATGAGGTTCTGTTTATTATCAGTTATTTTAGAAAAACTTTTCTGTTCCTAAAATTGAATAATTTTATTTATTTGCCTTTAGTTCATTGATTTATCTTTCAGGAATAGATTGTTTTTTCTTCTCTCTGCCTGTCTTTCTACTTTGCCCACAGGGTCTCTCTCTCACATAGTTTAGCCATCAGTCATGCTTGTGTAATCTATATTCTATATTTAGAAGGCACTCTAATGACTATCAGGATTCTGATTTTTCCCTTCAAATTTCCAGCTGTTTTTCTAGCTCTATACTGTAATCTCTGACACCTATAGGTGATAATTCTCCTGATAGCTCATTGATTTGTATCTATTTTTTGTGGTCAAATCCAAAGCAGGTTCAGTGTCATTTGATCCAGTAAATAACAAATTTGTCATTTTTACTCTCTTTGGCTACAATTTTTGAGGTAAAATGTTCCTTAAGTTTCTATCTTTAAATAGTTCTTTACTTATTGTATTTAATTAAAAAAATTGTTACTTACTTGGCATATGTGTGACTACTTCATTACTTTGCCTTTGCAAGAAATCCTAAACTTCATTAGAACATTTCAATATGTGCATTTCCTAGGCAAGACACCATCTCGCATTTATCAGTGTGAAGTAAATAAGTTTCATAGTCTCCTAAGCATATGGCATAGTTAAACCAGAGTGATCCTATTATACACTCAAATGAATAAGGTATGATTATCAAAAACTACCAGAAACAAATCCAAAACAAATGCCCAACTAAAGAGACAAATAAAATCTCTTATTAGTATTGAATCCTTGGGGAGCCCGGGTGGCTCAGTTGGTTAAGCTTCTGACTTTGACTTAGGTCATGATCTCACAGCTTGTGAGTTCGAGCCCCACATTGAGCTCTGTGCTGACAGCTCAGACCCTGGAGCCCGCTTCAGATTCTGTGTCTCCCTCTCTCTCTGCCCCTCCCCTGCTCACACTCTGTCTCTCTCTCTCTTTTTCTCAAAAATAAATTAACATTAAAAAAAAAAAAAGAATCTCATCCTTTAATCAGAGAGCCCTTTTTCCAGAAGGACTAAAGTGGAGAATATAATAAATTACTTACTTTGAGTTGCAGACTAGAATGTGCGAGTGTATGGCAATGGTCCCTTACACAACTAGCAGAGCCCTTCTGAATCATGACACCACACGTTAGATATCCACATGCCGTACTTATTTGAAAAGATATGTTGCTTAAGTTTATAATGTATATGAGTGCTCTTTTTTGAGAAGATCCCAAATACTATGCAGATATAATTTTTAAATAGTGTAAGAAGTTGTAAAATTCATTAATAAAGCATGATCCACAGCCGATATCCTAATAACTTTTAGTCGTACACAAATATCTTCAGACACCACCTAAAAGCCTTAAGTGTCAACAAGAGGTTCCAGGAATGCATTCTTATTATCATTAATTTTAAATAAAATTCTCTGTAATTTTCTCCAAAATGGTATTTTATACTATTGAATTTAAAATCATTAAAAAATTCAACTGCATTATCTCAGTAGATCATAATTTTTAATTAAAAAAACATTTTCTTCCCAGATGTTGAGGTACCTGGAAGACTCAAAAATAAATATGCTGCGTGGTATTATTTTTCTTTTCACATTGAAATGTATAAATAAATCAGCCAAAATATTTTTACAAACACCATATTTTGGCCTTCACTCAGATTATTTTTCAAAAAGTATTTTTACAAGATAAAAAATAACTGAACAGTTTTCTATAATTTTGACTACTGAATATTTAGCTACATTTAGATACTACAAAATATGGGCCTTAATTTCATTATATTCCACTAGAATATAAACCTATTTAAAACATAAAAGAGCATTAACAACTCATCCTATATTTGATATACTATAAAGAACAAAGATCAAATTTCAAAATGAAATATCATTTCATTTGAATTTTTATCATCATTTGAATTTTTATCATATCATTTATTTATTACCTTGGTTATGGAGAAATGCAGTTCATTGTTTTCCCTTTTTTAGAAGTTTAATTTCAATAATTAAAACTTATAGAAAACGTTAAAGTTGAATTTGCCCCAATCTTTGGTGATGAGTACTTTAATTAAAAGTTTCCAGCTGAGTTTGAATAAAATGCATCCAACATTTACAAAAAGTTTAATATTATTCTAGAAAATTTCGTTTATCAATAATTCTTTAAAAATTTAAATGTTATGAAAATCTCCTTTACAATACATTTATGCAATGCTGACTTTTAAAATAGATACTATCTTCTTAAAAACATTCTGCATATGTAAAATTAGTTACTATTTTGTACTAATACCACTTCTACTTTGATAGACCATTTTCACTTGTTCAAAGATGATTGTAAATTCTAAGAATTTCAAAAAATACATAAATTCCAAAAGTTCCAAGTATATTTCTGCTCAGAAGCTTCTTAAATTAGTAATAACAATGGTTATACCACATTTTGCTCCCCAAATTTGTATTTATATATTCATGGCAAATGCAATTTCATATTTAACATTGAGCCTCCTAATTGACTTTAAAATACCATTCACAAAAATGTCAGACGTTTGTGACAGAATGAACTTCCACACTTTTTTTCTTTAATGCACAAGCTAGATGAACAAATGATGTTATTGGAATTAACTGACTTCCCATTGGGTTTCTGATAACATTGGTTTGCTGGTACAGTGTGAGTTTGCAAAGCTCTTCTTCTAATGGCTCTAACACATCAATAACTCTCATCATACTTTTCATCATTACAAACACACACACAGACACACACACACACACACACACGATAACAAAAATGAGAAATTTATTTAGCAGAATAGGGATATAAAACTGAAGTCATACTTTACACAGTTAGGCTATCGCCTCTGTTCAGTTTCCATCTTCAGACACAGGGTTTCATTTTATTATTTTTTTTAACGTTTATTTATTTTTGAGACAGAGAGAAGCAGAGCAGAGCATGAATGGGGGAGGGTCAGAGAGAGGGAGACACAGAATCTGAAACAGGCTCCAGGCTCTGAGTTGTCAGCACAGAGCCCGAGGAACTCAAGGACAGCGAGATCCTGACCTGAGCCAAAGTCTGCCGCTTAACCTACTGAGCCACCCAGGCGCCCCAGACACAGTGTTTTAAATACTGGTTAACTTGTGAAGTAGATATGATGCTTTCTCAGTAAATGTGATATCAGCAAGTGATTTTATGCAGCAAGTGATATCAGCACAGTCCTGAGGGTGATGAGAAATGTTATCAAATATTTGGGGTTAGTACGGTTATCAACTTTTTTGAAAAATTTAAAGGTGGTATGTAATTTCTCATTAAACATGTACTTTTATTTTATTGAGTTCATTACTGCTAACAATTTATTGCAAAGAAATTTTTTAATGCTTTGTCAGAAATATCCAGGACAATAAGTCATTAATTACAAAGGTGAATGGTATAGGGGTGCCTGGGTGGCTCAGTCAGTTAAGCATCTGACTTCAGCTCAGTTCATGATTTCATGCTTCAAGCCCTGGGTCAGGCAGACAGCTCAGAGTCTGGAGCCTGCTTCAGATTCTGTGTCTCCATCTCTCTCTGCCCCTCCCCAACTCATGCAGGATTGCTCTCTCTCTAAGATAAATAAATATTAAAAGTTAAAAAAAAGTTGAATGGTATAAGAAGTGTGTTTAATGCAAAGATTTTTTTTCTTTCCGTTGAATCTTTTGAGGATTTTCCCTCTCCCACAAAGAAAAAAAAGGAAAGAAAAGAAAAAAAAATCATTACTTTCTCTTTCACTATGAAGCAATTTATTCAGCCATGTAAGCTTTTTCACACATTTAAAAGTTAAAATAAACATCAGAAATAAAACAGTGAGTATTTCTTCTCAGGTATGGAAACCATAGACAAATTTGATAGATGTTAGCACACTGGGAGGAAATATTTCAGCAGCTAACCCTGATGAATGTTAATATTTTAATGTGTAATTAATTCCCAAATAAACAAGAAAATATAGGGATTCAAGAAAAAAATATTAAAATAATTTTCATAGGTAATTCATAGAATGGATGAAAGTAAGCTCAACCATTTTTGGTAGTCAGAAAAATGTAAATTTCAACAATAATATGATACCACTTTATACCCTCAGTTAAGCAAAATGAGTAGGAAAAGATGATTTATTTACCGTCTAAGATGTGGTAACAGGAGCTCTCATTCTTTTCTGGTGGGAGTGTAACCAGTTATTGCCGCTTGGAAGCAATTTGATGGTATTTGGAAAATAAGTAAACATAAACTCTAGGAAAAACAAATATTCTGACTTCTGGATACAGATCTCAGAGAAATCTCTCTGAACTATGTAGGTTCTAGCACTATTTGGGTAGGGCGGGGTGGCAGGGAAATACAGGCAGTTAATATGCATCAGAAAGAAATGATTAAGAGGTGCCTGGGTAGCTCAGTTGGTTAAGTAGAGAGCCTTGCTTGACTTCGGCTCAGGTCATGATCCCATGGTTCATGAGTTTGAGGCCTATATAGGGCTCTGTGGTGACAGTGCAGGGATTCTGTCTCCCTCTCTCTCTTCTTCACCCCCACTTGCTATCTCTCTCTCAAAATAAATACAAATAAACTTTAAAAAAAAAGAAATGATTATGAAAATGTGGCAAGACATCCTTTGAAATCAATGCCACAATCAAGTTAACTGTGATAGAGAAGCTACAGCAATTTGGATAGATCATAAGAGTTCTGATATATCTTTTTAAAGCAGGAAACAGAATATTTACACCATGATACAAGTTACTTAAATCAGATATGTCGATTCATAATACCCAATATATTTCTTCGAAGATCCGTCACATCCAAGGGCATAGTCTGAACATGTTAGAGTCAGTTCTTATAAAAGGGGAGAAAAAGAAGAGAAAATTGAAAGCAAAAGAACGGAGTTTGATAGGTCCAGATAAAACAAAGTAAACACACTATGCCACGTCATAGCAAAAGTTATCCAGAGGAGCGTCTTACACATGCTGATAATAACAGGGTCCTAAAATGTGAAGAGTAGAATGAATTTATCTCCCATCTGCTCTTGCAGTCCAAAACAAAATGCACACACAACATAAATACACAAGTGTATTTATCAAGCCTATAGAATATCACATTCTGAATGAAAAACAGCAAGAGCAAAAGACAGAACTCCACTTCCAGGGCGTGACACACAGAAAAGGAAGGCAAATGTTGAGATAATAGGCTTTGTAAGTGAAGGATAGTAAAGTATGCCTCCTCAAAATATGACCATAGGGGTTGAAGGTATGCCACCTTAAAATTTTCCACTTTGATGTCCTGATTACTTTGAGCTGTAGGCACCTGAAAAAGAACAAATGCAAAAGGAGGCTTTCTCTGAACTCCCCTTTTCTGACTAACAACAGATCCTCAAAAAGGAACTCAATTGTCATACATTTTCTCCTCAGGAGTTTATTAACCAAGGATAATGGACTCACCACAGTAAAGGAAACTAAAAGTCAAAAACCACACCCAGGCAATTGGTCAAAAAGTATCTTACCTCCCATTTATTTTCCTAAGGGCCAGTTCATCATTCCTAAATATCATTTATTCTCCCATTAAGTGGCCTGTATCTCTCCTCCTTTCCCCCTATTTAGATAGTATTTAATCCTGGATTTTAAACCACCTCTGGGGAATTACTTATTTGTTCCTGGGTATCTCCCATGGGTACATGAAATAGACATGTGAATAAACTTTTTTTCTTGTTAGTTTTTTATTACAGTGGGTCTCAGCTAAGAAATCAGAAAGATTCAGAAGGAAAAATGTTTTTTCTTCCTTATATAAATATATAGAATGAAGTCAGGGAAAATGAGAATGATTCCTATGGCATAAATCTTTTGGTATGTAATATGATTTTTCTGCCCCTCTGACCCATATTCAGTACAATCATGGATACAGTATAGTATATTGTGTGCCAATGAAAAATATATTGAGAAATAGGAAGAGGTCACCTGGTTTGATGAAGTGATTTAGGGATATTTGCTATGGAGAATCCTGAACAATTTGAAGAGGCAAAGAGGAGAGATCACAGGATCACCTTTAACACCCCTAGGCTATCAGAGTGAATTTCTGGTTCAATTAGCATAAGTATTTAAGGAGGAGGACTACCTCAGGGACATTAGTGTTATCTAAGGTAGGGGATGCCAACATTTTCTAGAACTTAAAGCTTCTGTTTTCTGAAATTTGGAAATGTAAAGGTTCATGTAAGTAAATGGGGAAGAAGTTATATTTTTATAAGTACATAAAAATAAATGGAGGAACTGACTGAAAGAACTTTTTCTATCTGAACCACTCAAACTCCCCTTTGACTGCATTTAAATTACTTTTTCATGAATTTAATTTTACATATTTTATGTGCATGGAATGTATCCATTTCTCAGAATGTGGCCAAGTCTCAGTATGTATTTTTTCAGCATTTGATGCATTATTATTTTACAGGGTAATTTTGTCCTGAGTTAAAATGAATCGATGTTTGCTAAATCAATCCTATTCTTTGAAAGTTAATCCTATGTTAATAAGGGTTAGGAGTCAATACTGCTTTAATTCATTTTCATATTTTCTTATAAAAAATGATTTTTTTGTGTTCTAATATAAAAATAACAGCTTGATTGCAAAATAGAAGTTCAATAGTAGCATCTTATATGAATTTTATATACTTTTAAAATAAGAACTAGGGGCACCTGGGTGGCTCAGTTGGTTAAGCGTCAGACTCTTAATTTCAGCTCAGGTCATGATCTCATGGTTCGTGACACTGAGTCCTGTGTTGGACTCTGTGCTGACAGTGTGGAGCCTGCTGGGAGTCTCTCTCCCCTCCTCTCTCTGCCCCTCCCTGGTCTCTCTCTCTCTCTCAAAATAAATTTAAAAGTAAAAAAGTAAATAAAGAAGAAGAAGAACTGTGCTAGTAGAAAGAAGTGAATCATAATTTGTACTTAGAAGTGCTTGTTTTTTTCACGTACAAGTTATTTGTTAGGAAGATTTCCTTAAGATTAAAGTTATAATTGTAAATATACTGGAAAGTTTCAATTGAATTCCAAAAGAATATGTGTTTGGAACTGAATTATAGACGTTGGCCCAGCTATGAAATTTGCCAAGAAAATTTCCAAACATGCACAAACGTAGAGTGAAACAAATTGTCTATGAACATATCAAAAATTATCTACACTTTGCACACTTATTTTTATCACTCTTCACCTCATTTTGTTTCATAAAGTATCTTAAGACATAGTATAATTTGTACTGTTAAAAAAAAAATCACGGGCCCAAAAAGGTGTCACTTAACATTAAAGCCCTAAGTCAATAAATCAACTTAATACCTAACCTAACTACAGTTTCAACCCCACCAGAAATGTAACCTTTAACCAGACAAACTAAAATTTCCTGGTCAATATCAAGAGGTAATTCACTTATAGACTCCTTCCATCACCCTTAGGAGGGAGAATTTGCTTAAAACAACACATTCCTTGCTTACCAATTCATTTTTTCCACCCTCTATCTTTAAAAATCTTCTATTTTGTACAGCTCCTTGGAGCTTTCTACTAGCTATTCATGAATCATTTGATAAAGCCAATTAGATTTTCAAGATTACTCATTTGAATTTTTTAACAGTACTTAAATACTTCAAAATACAACTCCAAAAACTGACATTTTCTTATATAAACATAATAGCATTTTCACACTTAATAAAATTAGCAGATATCTTAATATCTAATACAGTGTAATTGTTTTACCCCAACCCAGCTCCAATTAAAATATTTTCAATCTAATATGCATTTGTTGTAAGGCTATACTCTCCGAGACACAGTCTAGATTTGGTGGCTTTAAAAATAAAATACAACTCATGACCTCAAGAAGATCACACACAGTCTAGCAAGTAAGAAAAATACCATAAGTGGGCAGACCATTAAATAATAGGGACACTGAGGTTAAAGAAGCACTATAAACAAAGAAAGTGGGATGCCAGGTAAGGGCACCATTGTCTCTGCCCAGAAGGGTTGCTGAATTCATCTTAGAAGAGGTAATATTTTGGCTGCATCTGAACAGATGATGTCTATTATTTGGTAATACAGAACTTGGCCTTCACTAGAATATATAAATAGAGATTTGTTTCCCTTAATGATGAAAAATGAAGAGGTAGGAGACTGCCAGCATTGTCAGTGAGCCACAGTTGTTGAGTAAAATGAGGTCCAGCGTCTCTTTGATTCAACTGACCTTTTTTATGCTTTAAAAAATTGATACCGCAGTTCCAGTAATATGTCCGGATTCAGGAAAGAACTAGATGGAAAACTCTAGTAAATTCTGTTTCTTTGGTAAAGAAAGCAATATTTTCCCCCCATAAACTGCTTTTTATATCCCGGTTGTGAGAATTTTGCCACATGCCCATCTTGAGCTGAAAAGATATTTGAGAGGGAAATGTCTAGATTTTCTAGTCTCTTGAGTGAAAGGCCATAAGGAAGAGGGTCAACGTGGTTGGGGTTGAATTAGCCAATGCATGAGGTCCGTGTCAGTTTAGTAGAGATTTCTACAAAGGGGAAATAAAATTTAAAGGCCAGGAAATCAAAGGTAAAATCAAAGACCAGGGAACATGGAAATACAAGCATGGGTAATTTGGTGTGAGATGAGGTAGGGATGATAATGGGATGACACACATGAATGCTATGAATTACACAGCATCAGCTGTGCTTAACAGGATCAAGATCTCTACTCAAAATGTCAGTTTCGGGGCACCTTGGTGGCTCAGTCAGTTGGGCGTCCGACTTTGGCTCAGGTCATGATCTCACAGTTGGTGAGTTTGAGTCCTATGTTGGGCTCTGTGCTGACAGCTCGGAGCCTGGAGCCTGCTTCAGATTCCGTGTCTCCCTCTCTCTCTCTGCTCCTCCCCCACTAAAGCTCTGTCTCTCTCCTTCTGTCAAAAATGAATAAACATTAAAAAAATTAAAAAAAAAATCAGTTTCAAGGTTTATGGAACTACATAAAAGCTTTGCTTTTGTTTATTTTTTTCCTTTCAACAATAGCATGGAAGACTTTTGCTTGTCTGTCCTTGTTTTATTTTTAAATTTATCACTGCAAAGATCATGAATGAGGACTGTTGACCAGTTTAATAAAAATTTTTGCATGCCTCTTAGGTGTCAGACACTTTGCAATGCACTGGAGTTATTACAATGGCCTATACTCTGAAAAAGTCTTGAATTAAGTGGTAACACACTAAAATCATGTTCTAATTTTTAAGAACCTACAGTAATGTTTTATTAGTAATATTAAAATCAAATTATGATTTTAGAGGCTTTTCCTCATTTAAGTCCACGGCACCTTATTAAAACCATATTCCATCTACAGATCAATTAAACACGTTCTTTCAATATGTTCATTGTGATTTAGTGTCTTTATTTAAAGGTTTAAAATGTGAAAATGAAACAGCATAAAATCTTCTTTTAAAAAATTACTTTAATTTGTATTTAATAATTCCCCAAAAAAATCCAGAAAGGGGAAAAAGAATCTTATAGGCAATAATTTGGAACCATCAGGCATTCTCTTTTTCCTTGCTTTTTGTTCCTGATTTTTTAAATAAATTTTATTAAAATTCCAGTTAGTTAATATTCCATGTAATGTTAGTTTCAGACACACAATATAGTTATTTTCACTACTTTGATGGAGAAGGAGTTGGGAGCAAAAAACGCATATTGGAAAAAACTCCAAGATGCAATCTCAGAACCTTCAGGACAAACCTATAGGGATCTCCTTGAAAAAAAAAAAAGTTGGGCTGAATATTTAGATATAATACTATAAAAGCCATAAAATGTTTTTGCTATATTCTAGAAATTCTGTAATTTTCCAGGTTTGAAAATAGAATTTTGCTGATATATCCAAATGTGATGAAGTCCTCTGGATTGGATTTATACTAACTAAGCACAAAAAGGCAGGGAGGAAAAAAAAAAACAAAAAAACAAAAAACATGAAAATGCCAGCATAAAAATATTGGAGGAATGACAAGGGACTGAGAGGTTTTTCATAAGTAACAAATGTAAATAGAAGGCTTATTCTGAATGCAGTGGTGCTCTAGCTGTGTACAACATGAAATCAAGATATCCAAGGTTTCTTCTTACAGGAAACTTCTGTCCTACTAAGAGAGGTCAAACAAAAAATGTTTAGTTGATACAAGGCAAAAGAAAACATAGCAAGAAATACTATTTGAATAGTTAAAGTGAGTAATATGAAAGGAAGTCATCAGATGGCTAATTCAAAGTAGGTCGCCATGGAAAGTTTCCTTGAGGAGATGCCATTTTGAGTTGAGGTGTGAATGTCAAAAAGGATTCGGTTGTTATGAAGCCAGTAGGACAAGCAGTAGAGGCAGCAGAAATGTTTATGGAAAAGCCCTAAGATAGAAACATCTTGACACGTTTGTAAAACACAACGTTTCTGATGTGGCTACAGCAATGGTGAATGAGTTGGAGAATGGTATGAAACAAGGATGGAAAAGCAGACAACAGCAAATGACACAAGGCCACATCCAGAACATGACGTTTATTTTTTCCCCTAACTGCAATGGGAAATCTCTGGAGAAGTTTAATCAGGAAGGTGAAACAATAATGAATATTTTTTAAAAGACAATTCTAGTTGCACAGTGATTGAAATGACCACTAAAGTGGAAGCAAGGAAAACATTTAGGAGACTACTGGGGTATTCCAAGGAGAGCTGGTGGTAACATAGCCGGTGGAGCTAGAAAAAATTGAGAAATCAATTTGAAACATGTTTTCCCAGGAAATTTGAAAGAAAATAGAGATGGATTGGATGAAGTTTGTGTATCAGTTATATTGAATGCAAGGAAAACAATATTTAATTGAAAGAGGCTTAAAGAATCTCCTATAAAAATAAATACAGAGGGAGACATTTCCAAACTGGTAATATAATCAAGGACCAGGATTGTTCTGGTTTTTTTATATCTGATATAGCTGATATGGATCCTTACGTCTTATGTATATGTGCCAATTTACAGAAGATGGAGGAAGGAATTATCTTTTTCTTCTTCTATGCTTCTCCTTCAATGAATTTTCCTCCATTAGCTCCAGTGTGTACTTCTTTTTAGGTTCCATTAGCTATGATCAAAACTCGTTTATGTTCTATGAAAGGGAACAGGAACAAGGACAGCTCTGGTTTGTCTCCAGCTTCTCTTGTGAGAGGTAGGACTTTGGTAGTCGGAAGTAAATATGCTATTCAAACTCTCCTACTTAAACTTATACATTCCCTTAAATAAAACACATGATATTCCCTATGTATTATATAGCAGTGAGACTTAGCTATTCATCAAATCCCATTTGGATGTATAATTAGCAAAATGTTTATATGATGTCCAGAGCAAGTGCTGTCCTGAAAAACACATAGATAACTAGACATTAAGCTACCCTAGATTGTCATTAGCACTTTTGTCTGTTAGGGATCAGCAGCTGTTTATGTTAATACAATGCGAAAAAGAAAGATACAAAATTTCAAATAATGTTAAACTCTTCTCATATCTACTAATGAATGATTGAACATTAACTTTTTAGTTACTATATATTCAGTGATATACTATATATACATTTATTCATTATTCATATATGAGGCATGAATATATAAATGTAATATATTAATATATCAATTAATGTAAGATACTATGTTTATAAGAAGCTAACAACCAAAGAAAGTAACAAATACATGATTAATAACTATAGCCACAAAGTCTGATTTAAGCTCTATCTACATGGAAATAATTTGTCAGGAAAAAACCAACCTAGTTAAAGATTGTTTTAATAGGATGAAAACATGCTATATAAGCATATCTTGGAGATATTGCAGGTTTGATTCTAGACCATTGCAATAAAGCAAATATTGCAATCAAGTGAGTCAATTGAATTTGTTTTGTTTCTCAATACATGTAAAAGTTATGTTTACACTATACTGTAGTCTATTAAGTGTGAAATAACATGTCTTAAAAAAACAACATCCATACCTTAAGTTAGAAATATGTTATCACTGAGGCGCCTGGGTGGCTCAGTCGGTTAATCGTCAGACTTCGGCTCGTGTCATGATCTCACAGTTTGTGGTTCAAGCCCCACGTCGGGCTCTGTGTTGACAGCTCAGAGCCTGAAGCCTGCTTTGGATTCTGTATCTCCCACTCTTTCTTCCCCTCCCCCACTCATGCTCTGTCTCTCTGTCTCTCAAGAATGAATAAATGTTAAAAAAAATTAAAAAAAAGAAATATGTTATCACTAAAAAAACACTCAACATTATCTAGCTTTTAACAAGTTGTAATATTTTTGCTGGTGGAGGATCTCGATGTTGCTGTTGCTGTTCATGCTGTTGACTAATCAGGAGGTGGTTGCTGAAGCCTGGGGTGGCTATGGCAATTTCTTAAACCAAAATAATAACGTTTGCCACTTGGATTGCCACATTCCTTTCATGAAAGATTTCTCCGTAGCATGTAACCTGTTACAGCATTTTACCCACAGTAGACTTTCTTTCAAAATTTGAGTTAATCTTCTCAAACCTTGCTGATCAACCAAGTTTTTATAATCTAAATCCTTTGTTATGTCAACAATCTTCACAGCATCTTCACCAGGAATAGATATTAACTTAAGAAACCATTTTCTTTACTCACCCATAAGAGGCTACTTCTCATTTATTAAAAAGTTTTATCATGAAATTGTGGCAACTCCAATAATGATAATGTAAAAGTTAAAAATACTATGAAAATTACAAAATGTGTCACAGAGAAGGGAAGAGAGTAAATGTTGTTGGAAAACGGTATTGAAAGACTTGTTCAATTCAAGATTGCCACAAAACTTCAATTTGTGCAAGTCACAGTATCTGTGAACACAACAAAGTGAGGTACAATAAAACAAGGTATGACTATATATCACCACATAATTTAACACTTCTCAGGTATACACAAGTTGAGTTACTGATACATTCTCTTCACAATTTCCAAAACAATTGTTGATGTTTGCAGCAATGAAGGAAGTTTTTTTTTAATGTGTTCAGTACAAGAGGTAAATTTTCTTACAAAATTAATATAAATGTTTAAAATAAGTAGCTGGGTTTTGCAGAACGTCACCCTTCACAGACACAATTTCCCCAAAAGATTATCGTCAAGATACAATTCGGATATAATATGCAAGTTATGATATTTCAAAAAAGAGCAGGCTAATAAGACAATAAGCACATGTTGGAGAAATGACTATTCTCCACAATGAGAGGTTCCCTACCTGACTCTGATCAAACCTGGGCATAGGGATAAGGCTTGTTTCTAAACTGTAATAAATAGTCTGACAATTTGACTTATGGGGAAAAAATAATTTTTACCAGTGTATTTAATGTACCAGTATATTTTGAATAAAAAGAGAAAATCTCACGCTGCTGGTTCTGGAAGATCCAGTTCTCAGTGTCTCTAGGACATTCCTATTGATAATTTTTATAGATACCTATAAAAGGTAGGATGCTTCATAAGTGAACCTTTTATTTTTCTTTTAACTGAGGAATTGGGTGAAACAGTAGTCAAATGACAGTAAATCTCAATGATCTCAAAAGAGAAGGTATGATTCTGATTCCAGAAGAGGAAAATATCAAGGTTAGAGTGTGAATTCCTGAGTTCATTCTTACCCATGCAATTAGTACTCTATATTTTAAAAATTAATTTCCCCACAAAATAATAATAGTTATAATCTAAAAACACTACACACACACAATTACACATATCTTTAAAAGTAAAAAAAATATTGACTACTGCATTTGAATGATGCTTATTTTTTAAGCAATGTATTCAAAAGATAGTGTCCACACCCTATCAAAATTTGTGGGATGCAGCAAAAGCAGTGCTTACAGGAAAATTCATAGTGGTTGATGTATATATTAGAAAAGGAGAAAATCTAAAATCATAAATGTTAGCTTCCTTCTTTGCAAACTAGAAAAAGTAGAGCAAATTTAATCCACAGTAAACAGAAGAAAAAAATAATAAAATTGAAAACAGGTCATCGTAGAGAAAATCACTTAAAAAATAGAAAAAGAGCTGGCTCTTTGAAAACATCAACAAAATCAAAACCCTCTAACCAAACTAACATAAAAAGATCACAGAAATTACTAATATCAAAACTGACAGGGGCGCCTGGGTGGCGCAGTCGGTTAAGCGTCCGACTTCAGCCAGGTCACGATCTCGCGGTCCGTGAGTTCGAGCCCCGCGTCAGGCTCTGGGCTGATGGCTCAGAGCCTGGAGCCTGTTTCCGATTCTGTGTCTCCCTCTCTCTCTGCCCCTCCCCCGTTCATGCTCTGTCTCTCTCTGTCCTAAAAATAAATAAACGTTGAAAAAAAAAAAACTGACAGTAAGGACATCACTATAGACACCGTGTACATTAAAAGAATAATAAAGGGAAAAATATGAACTCAATGCCCACAAATTTGATAACTTAGATAAAATGGATCAATTCCTTGAAAGCCACAATCTGTCAAAACGGACACAGAAGAAATAAACTATTTAAATGGGCCTATTCAAAATTATCAACGTGTGAGTTTTACACAACTTGATCTATAGATTCAATGCAATCCCAGTCAAAATCTCAGCATGTTACTTTGGATACCAACAACTGATTCTAAAGTTTATATGGAGAGATAAATGAATCAGGATAGCCTGTTTAACATTGAAGGAAAAGAACAATACTGGAGGACTGCCACTATTCAACTCTAGGACTTATTGTAAAGCTACAATGAAACCAATAAATGTCATATTGAAAGTGACACTGTGGTACTGGTGAAAGAATACACAAATAGATCAATGGAAGAGAACAGAAAGCCTGGAAATAGACGTAATTAGAGTCCACTGATCTTCGACAATGGAGTAAATGTAATGCAATGGAGTAATGATAGTTTTTTCAACAAATGATGTTGGAACAACTGAACATCTACATGCAGCAAAAATTAAATCAAAATAGATCACAGAATTAAATGTAAATGTAAGGGGGGGCCCTCGGTGGCTCAGTCAGTTGGGCGTCCAACTTTGGCTCAGGTCATGATCTCACAGTCCACGGGTTCAAGCCCTGCGACAGGCTCTGTGCTGACAGCTCAGAGGCTGGAGCCTGTTTCGGATTATGTGTCTCCTCTCTCTCTGCCCCTCCCCTGCTCAAGCTCTGTCTCTGTCTCTCTCACAAATAAATAAACATTAAAAAAAATTTAAAAAAATCAATAAATGTAAATGTAAGGGGCACCTGAATGACTCAGTCGGTTAAGTGTCTGGTTCTTGATTTCAGCTCAGGTCATGATCTCACAGTTTATGAGATTGAGACCATCTTGGGCTCTGCACTGTCAGTGTGGAGCCTCTTGGGATTCTCTTTCTCTCCCTCTATGTCCTTCCCTCACTCGTGCATACACACACTTTCTCTCTCAAAGGAAATAAACATTAAAAATAAATAAATAATAAATAAATAAAATAAATGTAAAAAACAAACCTGTATAACTTCTAGAACATAGGCAAAAATCTAACTGATCTTGAGTACAGAGATTTTTAAGACCTAAGGCACAATCCATGAAAGAATTAATAAATAAGCTGGATTTTATTGAAAGTAAATATTTATGGGGCGCCTGGGTGGCGCAGTCGGTTAAGCGTCCGACTTCAGCCAGGTCACGATCTCGCGGTCTGTGAGTTTGAGCCCCGCGTCGGGCTCTGGGCTGATGGCTCAGAGCCTGGAGCCTGTTTCCGATTCTGTGTCTCCCTCTCTCTCTGCCCCTCCCCCGTTCATGCTCTGTCTCTCTCTGTCCCCAAAATAAATAAACGTTGAAAAAAAAATTAAAAAAAAAAAAGAAAGTAAATATTTATGCTCTGTGAAATCTACTCCAAAGAATAAAATGAGAAAGTGAGATAAAATATTTGCAAAAGACACATCTTATAAAGAACTGTTGCCTAAAATATACAAAGAACTCTTAAAATTCAATAAGAAAACAACTTATTGAAAAATGGGTCAAAGACTTTAATAGACTTTTCACAAAAAAAGATATACAGAGAGCAAATAAGCAAATAAAAGATGCTCCACATAATTTGTCAGTAGGGAAATGCAAATCAACACAAAAAAGATACCAAAACACACCTACTAGAATGGCCAAAATCCGGAACACTGATGACACTAAATGTTGGCACGGATGTGAAGCAATAGAAACTCACATTCACTGTTGGTGGGAATACAAAATGGTACAGATACGTTCAAAGACAATTGGGGAGTTTCTTAAAAAACTAGACATACTCTTAGTATATGACACATCAATCATGCTCCTTGGTATTTAACCAAAGGAGATGAAAACTCACATCTACACAAAAACCTGCACAGATATTCATGTCAGGTTTCTTTATAATTGCCAATGCATAGAAGTGAGCAAGATGTCCTTCAGTAGATGGATACATAAACAAACAATGGTACATCTAGACATCGGAATATTACACAGAAGTAAAAAGAAATGATCTATCAAGCCATGCAAAAACATGGAAGAAACTAAAAATATACTACTAAGTAAAAGAAGCCAGTCTAAAAAGACTACATATTGTATGATTTCATCTATACACATTCTGGAAAAGGCAAAAATATGGAGACAGTGAAAAATCAGTGATTTCCAGGGCTTATAAGGAGAGAGGGATGAATAGGCAGAGCACAGACGATTTTTAGGTCAGTGGAAGATACTATAATGTAAGATACCATAATGGTTGATATGCATCTTTATACATTTGCCCAAATCTTTGAATGTACAACACCAAGAGTAAACTCTAATGTAAATTATGGATTTGGGGTGTTATGTGTCAGTATAGGTTCATCATTTGTAGCAAATATACCACTATTGTGGGGGATGTTAGTAATGAGGAAGGCTATGCATATTTATGGGTATGAAATATACAGGGACTTTCAATACATTCTGCTCAATTTTGCTGTGTTCCTAAAACTGCTCTAAAAAATAAGATCTCTGAAGGAAAAAATATGTGTTTTCCAACTGAGAAATGATATGTATCTCTTTTTAGTTTCAGTTAGTTATACACGACTGCTTTGTACATTCAAACTCCATAAAATAAACCTTGCTTGCTATGATGATAGAATCTCTTCCCACATCAAATGCTAAAATCCTTTCTTGGTGTACTGTGGTCAGTATAGGACCGGATGACAAGAGCATTTGCTTCCAAGAATCACATGCTACCCTGTTGTTCAGAGATAATACACAACTGGGAACATTGGGAGTTCAGGCTGGAGTTACTTCTTTAGGCTTTTTTTTTGAAAATAAGTTTTGTTGCTGCTGCCACACTCTCATATGCCTGAACAAGATCAAGAAAACTCTTAAAATCTGAACTTCAGAGTAAATTATTGAGATATTTCTAGGCAAAGGGACTCAATTGTAAATTGTACCCTCACTGTTTCTGAATAGTTTCTTGCAACATTTTAATTTCCATGACATTAGACTTAGGAGGCATATGCTTTTATTTATTTTATTTTTTATCAATATTTTTATTTTAGAGAGAAAAACACATGCTCAAAGTAGAGGGGCAGAGGGGAGCGAGAGAGAAAGAGGAAGAGAGAGAGAATTTTAAGCAGGCTCCAGGCTGAGCACAGAGCCTGACACAGGGCTGAATCCCATGACCCTGCGATCATGACCTGAGCCAAAATCAAGAGTTGGACATTCAACCGACTAAGCCACCCAGGTGCCCCATAAAGCATGAACTTTCCAAAACATCTTTACATAGTCTTCATTTTAAATTCACACAAAAATTAGCACTGCCTGTAGTTAATGACCTTCTGCCCCCTTTCTATTGATTGTTTCCTGATTTGTTTTCTTTCTATTCAGTATCCCCTAGTGAAATTGACCTTTCCTCACCCCAAAATTATTTCTGTTCAAGAAGTTGCCTTGCTATCATTTCTTGCAGGCATAAAGATTTTCATCATCTCCATGGGTATGTATGTGTGTGTGTGTGTGTGTGTGTGTGTGTATATATATATATATATATATATATATATATATAGTTCATAGGGTAAGACTCTCAAGTATTTTTATTCCCATAATTTAATGTTTTGCAGTAAGAATTTTTCTTCTTTCATTAGCAATAATGTGTGACTCCTTTTAGCATGCAAATAAATCCATCTCTTCTTATTGCATTTATGCATTTTGGCCAAATGCTACCACATAGCAGTTAAATGCATTATATTAGTTAATTGAATGTAGCAGAAGGAAGAAGTTTCTTCCATTGCATGTGAATAAAAAAATTCACTCTGCAAAAGATCTAGTTTGAATCATGCATGTTGTTTTTCAAAGACAACATAGCAAGTTGTCTAAACTTATTAGAAATAATTATACATATATGGCTTTGCAGGTTTTATAGGTATTATACTTTCATCAGCTCTTTCCTTGGTTCTTTGTATTACCAACACTTAACCTCCTAGTACTAAGTTGAATGGTCCCCAAACAGAAAAGCCTTCCCTAGAAAAGTAACACAAGTAGTTCTCTTGCATTCCTTTATATTTTTGATCACACATTATATATTTCCTGTATAACATGTATCATACTTCACAGTGGTTTTATTTACATAATTATTGACTATGCCTCTTTTACTCCAATATAAGTTTCCTTCAGTCAGGTACCTTGTTTATCTTATTCACTACTGTATCCTCAAAACTTAAGGTATACCTGGTATATAATAGGTCCTCTGCAAATATTTCTTGAAAACAGAACACACACACACACACACACACACACACACACACACACAATGAAGAAAGGAAATAAATACTGTTCTTCAGTTTGATTCTTTTCTTTGATTCTTCTCTTTAATTTGTTATAAAATGCAGTGGGCTAAATGGTAGCCCCCAAAGATCTCAGGTTTCTAGTTCCTGAAACTTGTGCATGTTATCTTAGATGATGAATTTTTGACAGAATTATCCTGAATTATCTATGTGGGCCCAAAATACCATACAAGTGGCCTCTTAAGAGATGTAGAGGGAGATTAGACATACAGAGAAAAGGTGATGTAAAAACTGAGGCAGAGAAGGAAGTGATGGACTAAAAGCCAAGAACACCAGCAGCCAACATGAGCCGAACAAGCAATGGATGGATTCCCCCCTAGAACCTTCAGAAGAAGTGTGGTCATGTCAACACTTGGATTTTGCCCTAATGAAACTATTGGAATTCTGGCCTCCAAAATGTAAGGTAATAAATATCTGTGGTTTTAATCTACCAATTTGTGGTAATTTGGAACAGCACCAATAGGAAAGCAATGCATACAATATTTTAAACATAAAGAAAATAAAAACAGTATTTTAATATACACTATTACCCTAGTATATGCACTCCCACCCTATGTATAACAAATGTTATTATTTACCATATGTGTTTTAGATTTCTTAAAGACATGAAATAAAGATATAGTAACCCCTTCCACACAAACCAAAGTCCTCAAGGATAACCATGATCCTGAAGGAGGTGGGCATCCTTTCCCTGCATGTTTTTATATTCTACTACATATTTATGCAACCCTAAGCAACACATAACATTGTGTTAAGGTTTATGTAAGTGTTAAATTTTACATAAATAATAGTACATCATTTATGCCATTTAGCAATATGTTCACTAGTATGTTCTCTCTGTATTACAAAATGAATTCTAGATATTCACTAAATATGTTTCAAAAATTTGTCCACCTCAATGCCTGTAGTTCTAGTTCACTCATTTACATGGTTTCTAATTTAATTGCAAAAGATGGAATTAACATCTCTGAGCAAGTTTTTTTGTGCATTATTTGAGATCTCTTCCAGCATATATTCATAGAAGTTGTTTTGCTGGAGTGTTGGAAAAGCACATAAGCAGTTCTACTGGCTACTGACAAAGTGCTATACAAAATTATTATACCATTATATAATCTATTATGAGAACATGATTGTTTCTATTTCCCACATTTTAGATAGCATTTGGTTCTAGAAGTTTTCCTCCAATCTGTTAAGTGTGAAATGATATCTCATAGATTTGGAAATATTTTCATTTCTCTGATTACAAGTGATACATTGAGTCTTTGCAGATATGATTTCCCATAGTTTGGATTTTTAAATTTTTCACTAATATTCTTTGGACCTTTGTATATATGTTGGGGGTGAGGTATTATATTACCATTTTAATAATTATTTTTGTGTTATGAGTAATACTTTTATTTGGTTTTATGTTTAAAATTCTTCTACCAATTTGTTGCAGATGCTTTACTTTTTATCAACCTTTCTCACACATAACTTTTGTGTGTTTTTTTTATTTTAATGTAGACAAATTTATGTTTTTTATGGTTTGTGGGGATTTGTGTGTGTGTGTGTGTGTGTGTAAAAGCTACCCAATACATATTTAAAACATTAAAGCTTAGTTTTCATATCTAAGTCTTTTTTCCATCTAGAATTCATTTTGTAATGCAGAGAGATAAAGAGTTCACCTTATTTTCACATAGTCTTTTAGGTTCCCAGACCCAATTCCAGAGTGTGTGTGTGTGTGTGTGTGTGTGTAGGGAGATGCTTACCATAGAACACCAAGCAATTCTCAGATGCCAGCAGGGTGTCTGAGAATTTCACTCAACTCAACTCTGACACTAGCTACCTGGAGATAGCATCAGATCCCACAAGTAAAGGGCTCAGTCTCCATTTACATTTATTTATTTATTTATTTACTTATTTATTTATTTATTTATTTATTTTTGTTTTTTACTCCTTAATAATTTTTTTATTTTTATTTTTTATTATTAATTTTATTTTTTAAATTTACATCCAAATTAGTTAGCATATAGTGCAACAATGATTCCAGAAGTAGATTCCTTAATGCCCCTTACCAATTTAGCCCATCCTCCCTCCCACAACCCCTCCAGTAATCCTATTTGTTCTCCATATTTAAGAGTCTCTTCTGTTTTGTCCCCCTCCCTGTTTTTATATTATTTTTGTTTCCCTTCCCTTATGTTCATCTGTTTTGTCTCTTAAAGTCCTCATATGAGTGAAGTCATATGATATTTGTCTTCCTCTGACTAATTTCGCTTAGCATAATACCCTCTAGCTCCATCCATGTAGTTGCAAATGGCAAGATTTCATTGTTTTTGATTACCGAATAATACTCCATTGTCTATATATACCATATTTTCCTTATCCATTCATCCATCAATAGACATTTGGGCTCTTTCCATACTTTGGCTATTGTTGATAGTGCTGCTATAAACATTGGGGTGCATATGTCCCTTCAAAATAGCACACATGTATCCCTTAGATAAACACCTAGTAGTACAACTGCTGGGTCATAGGGTAGTTCTATTTTTAGTATTTTGAGGAACCTCCATGCTGTTTTCCAGAGTGGCTGCAGCAGCTTGCATTCCCACCAACAATGCAAAAAAGATCCTCTTTCTCCACATCCTCACCCACATCTGTTGTTGCCTGAGTTGTTAATGTTAGCCATTCTGACAGGTCTGAGGTGGTATCTCGTTGTTTTGATTTGTATTTCCCTGATGATGAGTGATGCTGAGCATTTTTTCATGTGTCAGTTGGCTATCTGGATGTCTTCTTTGGAGAAGTGTCTGTTCATGTCTTTTGCCCATTTCTTCACTGGACTGTTTGTTTTTTGGGTGTTGAGTTTGATAAGTTCTTTACAGATTTTGGATTCTAACCCTTTATCTGATATGTCATTTGCAAATATCTCTTCCAATTCTGTCAGTTGCCTTTTAGTTTTTCTGATTGTTTCCTTTGCTGTGCAGAAGCTTTTTATTTTGATGAGGTCTCAGTAGTTCATTTTTGCTTTTGTTTCCTTTGCCTCTGCAGACGTGTTAAGAAGTTGCTGCAGCAAAGATCAAAGAGATTTCTGCCTGCTTTCTCCTTGAGGAGTTTGATGGCTTCCTGTCTTACATTTAGGTCTTTCATCCATTTTGAGTTTATTTTGTGTCTGGTGTAAGAAAGTAGTCCAGATTCATTCTTCTGCATGTCGCCCAGTTTTCCCAGCGCCAATTGCTGAAGAGACTGTCTTTATTCCATTGGATATTCTTTCCTGCTTTGTCAAAGATTAGTTGGCCATATGTTTGTGGGTCCATTTCTGGGTTCTCTATTCTGTGCCATTGATCAGAGTGTCTGTTCTTGTGCCAGTACCATACCATCTTGATGATTACAGCTTTGTAGTATAGCTTGACATCCAGGATTGTGATGCCTCCTGCTTTGTTTTTCTTTTTCGAGATTGCTTTGGCTATTCGGGGTCTTTTCTGATTCCATACAAATTTTAGGGCTGTTTGTTCTAGCTCTGTGAAGAATGCTGGTATTATTTTAATAGGGATTGCGTTGAACATGTAGATTGCTTTGGGTAGTAGCGACATTTTAACAATATTTGTTCTTCTTATCCAGGAGCATGGAATCTTTTTCCATTTGTTTGTGTCTTCTTCAATTTCTTTCTTAAGCTTTCTATAGTTTTCAGTGTATAGATTTTTCACCTCTTTGGTTAGATTTATTTCTACATATTTTATGGTTTTTGGTGCAATTGTAAATGGGATTGATTCCTTGATTTCTCTGTTGCTTCATTGTTGGTCCATTTATTTTAAAATGGAGCTGGGAGGCCATTAAGAAGATGGGCCTATGCATGTCTTCACCACAAAGAACCATGAACTTTTGGACTGGGCCAAATCACAAATATTCTAAGGACTCAGCCTGAAAACATACAACTTGCTACCATAAAAAGTTTGCTTAGTGAGAGGCTTAGTAACAAATTATATTCAGCTAAGATTAATTTTCTGCCTCTAATGCCAATCAGAATTCGTTGTAAACTATATATGTGTGTGTGTGTGTATAAAATTATATACATATGTATGTTTATATTATGTACATTTTTTTAATCTTTAAAAACCTTTGGCTTTTGTTACCTGGATTTGTGTGTGGGTTGTTGGCCAAATCTACATTCCCTAAATTGCAATTATGAGAGCCCAAATGCCTTTGTTACAATGATACCTAAATGGGATCACATGCAGCCAGATTGCCACCACCTTTCTTTAAAAGGGAGAAAACACCTGGCTGCTTCTCAGCCTTTAAAGCAAGATCTGCCCTACTCTTTAGTATGAAGTCAAGATGTGAAACAGTAAACAGGAAGCTCCATCTATGCAAGGACTTTGGGAACACTGCAAATAGAAACCACTAGTATCCATTGAGCATCTTCTATATGTTAGGACTCTGCCATACCCTCTTTGTAGTTTTCTCCTAGTTTCCAAAATAACTGTTCAGTTAGGTAATATGTTCTCCACTTTACAAATCAGAAATTTCAGAGACATAAATGGTAAAACATTTTTCAAATTTACAATGCAAATACATGCTGAAGTGCGAGATTAAAATTAGATTTGCCTGAGTTAGCACTCTTCTCTCACTACATTTACCATTTACTCAAATGTGTCTTTTTAACAGCTTTGTTGCTGTTGTTGTTGTTGTTGCTTTTAATCCTTCCCCTGGGTCTGAAAATCCGAAAATTAAATATATTCCTTTGAAACAGATATTAAAACATAGAATTGTCCTGAGAAAAAAATACAAAGGTGCATATTTTAAAATTTTTTTTTTTTTCAACGTTTATCCATTTTTGGGACAGAGAGAGACAGAGCATGAACAGGGGAGGGGCAGAGAGAGAGGGAGACACAGAATCGGAAACAGGCTCCAGGCTCCGAGCCATCAGCCCAGAGCCTGACGCGGGGCTCGAACTCACAGACCGCGAGATCGTGACCTGGCTGAAGTCGGACGCCTAGCCGACTGCGCCACCCAGGCGCCCCTAAAGGTGCATATTTTTAAAAAACACCTAGTATTCCTAAAAAGAAGAAATCTAGTATTCCCTCATTTTCAAAAAAGGCAGTATCAATTGTTTTGTGAAGAGACTTTTCCTTACATAAAGTAATAATTTTAAAACCTATCCCACTATTTTCTTTGTTGTGGTAGCTCTTTGTATTACTAACTAAAATGGAGTATAAGACCCTTTCTTGGAAGATACCCCATTTATTGGTCACCAGATTTAACCATCGATTTCTACCAAAATAAATGTACTTTAATCTATGTAAACCACAAAAGGTAGATAGATAGAAATGTGTGGGAATTGTCTCCTATTAAAGAGTTCCTACTGGAGTTGGGCAATTTAATTCACATACCATGCTTTGGGGCAAATTTAAAATCATACCATCATTATTAATGTGTAGTGCATTTACAATCAGTATCTAATAATTATAATTATGAACTGCTTTTGAGAAAAAAATATAAATGAAAATTATAGCAATTCAGCTTACATGATTCATTCAGCTTTTTCATATTGTAATATCTTTGACAATAAAAACACTTTTAAAGCTCTTAATTTAATTGTGGTTCAAAGCTAATAATGAAGACAAAGATGAAAATAAAATGCTTACTTAATTAGATCCAAATTTGAAGTATAAAATTCAGCAAGCAGTGGATTTAGCTTATTGTTTTTTTTTGTTTTGTTTTTAATTTTTCAACAGTATTCCTGAAAACTGTAGACAAAGAAGTTTTTAGTTGGCATCTTTCACCTATGCTACAATATGTTTTCTCCTGTTTTTCTATTACTTAGAAGCAAAGGAAACTTTTTAAAATTTTAAAGGTAAGTGCTAATCTGGAGAACTACCAGATAATTTGAAGATTTTTTAGGATTTTTATATAAATTATTCATATAAAATTTATGAACCGAACCAATATGACTGGAATACCGACTGCTTGTTTTATTTGCACGTATCCTGTTTATAAGGAAGTTTTCAAAATGAATATTACAATAATGCCATACATATTCATAAAGTAATATTAAAAGATTATTTTCATGGTGTCATTATTTACCATTTATGCAGCAAGGCTTAATGGCCCCTGTATCTATAAATAATCTGAAAATTGCAGCCTTTGGTGAATAAATTAAGTCCTTTAAAAAGGAAAAGTGGAAAAGAATATATAGAATACTAAATGTCATGTATATATTGTTTAAGAATTAGATTGTAATTCATACTGAGAGAAGGGAATGCAATTCTGCACATTCATTTCCTATCTGATTGCATTTCATCTTTTTTAAATGTTAATGAATGTGTCAGAATATATGTGTGTGTTGGGAAAAAAGATATGTATTCATTACAATTAAATAACAAAATGGATTTTTTTAAAATTCCCAAATATTATAATTACTAACCCTCCCAATGCCTGTCAGAATAGTTTGACATTCAAAGCAGATATTGTCTTTGCTCATTTAAAATTTCTATATTAATATGGGTAGGTTGACTGCAATAAACTTCACTAAAAACAGAAAAATGGTAAAAGTATCTTTTGAATGTAGTAAACATTTGTAAAGTATTTTAGTTGTTATATTTTCTTCTGAACGCCTCCATAATTAGGATAAATGAGATATGTGACATATGGCATATAAAGAACTCATGCTGTATCCTTGGCCTTTCTAATTGGTTTAATATCCTAGTTATTATTTCTCTAGCATAAATAATATATAATTCTATAAATACAAACTTATTCTGATAATGGGCCAATATAAGTTAAACTTCAAACATAACATTGATTTATTCAATTAAGATAACGTCTATCTGCTCTCTTTCTCATCTCCTCTCTCTCCCTACTCCAACCACTCAGAACCTCCAACTTTGATCCTACTAACCTTCTACTTTTCTTCACCAATGCCTCACTTTTCTGCTTACCCTGCTTCAATTTCAAAGTACTGATTAATATCACTCCTTTTTTCATTACTACTCAACACCCTCATCTGGCAAACCCTCAAGGCTGGTTAAACTCAACTACTGACCTACTCCGTGTGCCCATCCAACAGCCAAACGTGGCTGAGTAATAGTTAACTACACTGAGTCTTAATCACTTTAAATTTGTGACACCAACCTCAGCTGCATTATTAATTCTGGTCGCTAAACAGTTACTAGTTCTATCACTCTTTCTGATGATTATTTTATAACTTTTCCTTTTTCCTCAAACATGTATATTCTCTTCCAGATCCACGCTGGTGATGTTCCCAGTAAATATTTAATTCAGAAAATAGGGGGGAAATCAAAAGAGGACTTCCACTAACTGACAGCCACATCTGCTCATCTGTGTCTGGGGCCATATTCTTTGCCTTCCATCCAGTTACTAGGAGTTAAATGAACAGACGCTACTAAATCACATTCTCTTTTTCTACAACAGGTCTGTGTGTGTGTGTGTGTGTGTGTGTGTGTGTGTGTTTTCTTGCTTTTGCTTTTGTTTTTTTCATTTTTTATGTTTTCTTCTAATCTCTCCCATAACTATAACTGCAATTTTGGAAGAAAGTCAAGGAAAGGGAGAAAAAGAAATTTCTTGGCTTGTGCTATTGTAAACTGGCTTTTATCTATTCAAGCCTTGAAGATACTTAAAACCCCTTTTATCCTGGACAATTTTCAAGTTTCTTCCAAAATCTCTTGCTGGGATCTCCTAACCAAAGATCCCTCCAGTTGTCTTTCCTTCAGCTAGACACTTATATCTCAGCTCTGCACTCAGGCATTACCTATAGAGTTCCCTCATTCTCCCAGACAGTCTTCTTTGATAGGACATGGAAAAGCTCCTATGTCAGATGTCTCTTCCAGTTTGCCTACTTCTGGCTCATAGGAAATGGTCATATATTCCTTGTCATCAGTGGGAAGCCTTCTGGTTTCTCCCTTCTAGTCTGCCGTGAGCACTTTGACTGCATTAAGTGTCAGTCCTGGGGTTCCTCGACTACAAAGACTGTATACAGGGTTTCAGGAACACTTCAGGTCTCGGGTGTCTCTTCAGGGACTCTGCACCTCTCTCTCATTTATACTCACGGTGTAGGGCTCTGTACCAGTTGCTATTACTGTGTAATAAACCATTTTAAAACTTGGTATAAAAATTAATTTTATTGTGCTCAAAGTTTCTCTGGGTTAGGAATTCTGACATAGCACAATGGGCATGGCCTTTCTTGTTCTGTGATATCAGAAGCCTATCCTGGGAACCCGTGAAGTCGGGAGGTGACTTGATCATTAGCACATGGAATCATCTAGAAGTTGATATGGGCTACCAATTAGGACCATAGCTGAAGCTTTTAGACAGAAACCTAATTTGGCCTTTCTGGTGGCCTCAGGGTATTTGCGTCTTACACATTGTGGTTTAGGTTCCAAAATGAGTATCCCAGGTAAAAGAAGCTTCATTATCTTTTGTGGCAGAGACACCAAACATTTATCGTCACTTTTGCCTCTTTCTACTGGTTACAATTGAGTCACAGTACTACCCAGATTCAAAGAAAGAATTAGACTTTACCTCTAGATGGAAAGTGTCACTGTACTTAACATGCATTTGGGAAGGGGGGGTCTTAATTGCAGCCAACTTTAGAAATACCATATACTACATTTTGTCTTAAAATAATTTGACTAAAAAAATATTTTGACTAAATCATTTCTTCAAAGTACATATCCTGGCTTTTTTTAAAAAAGTAACCTTGTTCTGACTGAGAGGTCCAACTGTCATCAAATATGTTATTATTCATTTCCTTAATAAATTATGCATTTTGAAGTGAGTTTCACCTACCTATGGCATGGCATGTCTCATTTTAAAATTTCAGCATCTTGTCATAGAACAAGGAAAAAAAAAAGTAGTTCTTTCACTGTCTTGTGGCCTCATTCACCTGGCATCAACCTCTACACATGTAACTAAAGATATCTCCATATGATACTCAAAATAGGCTGCCTTTCTCAGCCACAAGAATAGGAAATCTTCCCTTCTGCAAAGTTTTTAAACTGTTGAGGAAAGACTTGGTCCTTTAAGCTGGAATTTCTAAGTTTTTGTTCTAAGGACCTAATCACCATAGCAATAAATTTACAAAATAGCCAACATCTTGGATTTTCTTTGTGATCATTTAAGAGACCACTTTTGTTATAAGAAAAAATTCAATACTACAGATCATGTTACTCCTAATGAAAACTGCTCTTTTTAAGTGTGAATTTAATCTCTCTTATTACTTATTTTTTATTACCTGATTGTGTGAAAAGTTTGTATATCTGTGTGTGTGTCTAGAGCATCTGATGAGACTACAGAGCTGGAAGACTGCAGAAAGAATTAACAAAATGCTCAAATCTTATTTATGTATGGTTAATAAATGGAAGACTACGATAATTGCAAAAGCTCTGTTTAGACTATAACACTGTTATCCTACATACGATATTTTTTACATGCTTCCACAATCTAATTTTTGCAACAATAGGAAGAATGTAAATTTGGGAGGTTACAACTTTAAAGGCTGTAAGGTAAGACCACCCTGCAGAACTCTCTTAAAAGAAGCAGATATTCTGAGTTTTCATTTGTCTTAAGAGAGATCTGAAGACAGAAAACAAGGCTGTAGGAGATCTATTTCGACTTAGAGGAGAGGCACACCACACCTTTCTCTGTCCTGCAAGATTTTTGCAACTCCACTTTGAGCAGTGTAGACGTGTCTAAGGGCATTCCTACTAAGAAAAGATAAGCTAATTTTACCCATAGAGGCAGACCAATAGCTGAACTGGGAGGGCCATTTCCTGAACATTTTGAAATGTGGGAATGGATCTGAAAGTAACCAGAATTAGAAGCAGTTCAATCTTATTTTCTGCATTGGAAAGTCAATTAGCTACCTCTGATCTTATTAAAACTTTCACTTTTATTGACTTTTATTTCAGGGAATCTAGGGAAGGGTCTCTCCTCAATCTTGGAATGAAGTACTGGAAGGAAAGTAAATAGAGGAAAGGTGGGTAGGTTGTACTGAAGCTGGTCTGAAATAAAGCATTCAGTAACCTGTAGATAGACTGGAAATCCAATGTCCAGAGACTGATTTTTGGTAAGGCAAATGACAACCAAAAAAATTTGTCTAACTTGTAAATTTTGAAAGGTAAAGGCTTTCATTTTCATTTTAATCTAGATTTTAAAAATTGATGTAAAACCAATTTGCATTCTTTGGAGCTATGGAAATAACCACCAAAATAAACATAAATAGGAAAACAATGTCTCTGGGAGATGGAATAGTGATTGAATTTTTATAACCATGTACATATATTGCTTTTATAATAAAAAATTAAAATGAAGTACAAAAACAGTTCAGCAGCTCAATTTTACACACAGGCTGATGAGGCCAGGTGGCATTTAATTGCATATATTTTGCTATGCAGAAGTGAAGGAAGGAAGAATTGGGCAGAAGAAACAATTTCTGGAATGGAATTGAAGAGACAAAATGCATATTATATGTAGGAAAAAAGTGTGTGGTTCAGTTTGGTCAGACCATACCATGTAAAATAGAAAAGCGGAAGGTAAGTTTAGAAAGTAGGAAGGGATTTACTTGCTGGTTTAAGTAATATGAATTTTTCCAATAACCATATGAAAGGTTGTAAATGCTATTAGGCAGGGGGTGAAGGGCTTACAGACCTTCTTTAGAAAGATTAAATTGATAACATTGTGTAAGGAGGTTTTAGAGATAGGAAAGGCTAGGAGCAGAGATAATAGTGAGGAAAATATTTTAAACATTCAGTAAATTAAATGGATATCATAATATGCTAAGCACAGAGTAGAGGTTTGGTTGTGAGAACATTGCAGAGGCTACAGTCAGTAGAGCTGGAGAGCTGGTCATTTAGAAAACAAAATGAAGAGAATCTGAAGTAAATTTAAAATTTAAAGCTAAGTAAACTAACTGGTGACTCCAAAGTAGAAACAGAAAATTGAAGATTTGGGGAATAATTACAAGGGATAGGAAGCTGTGCTTAGCTTTTTGTACATTTGGTTGAGTTTCTGGTAGAACAACCAGATTAGAGAGGTACCTTCCCCACCCACCCCAAGTGGGAAAAAACATAAGTATACATTTCTTTTTTTGTTCAGCATTTTTCTTGCAGTAAGATACAGAATTTTAGTTAATACTATTAGCAGTTATTTTAAACGACTTGGAGAATGCAGTCATTAAAAAAATGTAGGAATTGCTACTCTTAATAGTAATTCCCATTAAATATTGAAAACTACAAAATGAATGAGTTATGAAATTGTATTGTGCCAGATATTTGTGTCTGTGTTCACAAAACTATTAACCTAAGTTAGGTAATATTCTACTATGAAAAACAAGACTCTGTGATACAACACAACAGTCCTAAAAGCAGTAAGTGTTATGACACTCAGTTTGAAGGCTAATTTTTAATACACACTTAAAATGATGATTATGATTTTACTTTTAAAAGATTTCTTATTTGTTTTTCTTTTCAGAGTGAAAGACAAACTCTGTTGTATGGCTTACATTTCCATCTATATACTGGTGACTTCCAAATTGCAAGTCTGGTCTAGACACTTCTGCCTTCCCTACACACCCATCCAACTGCTTTCTTGAAATGTGCATTAGACATCAACAATTAGTGTTCATGTAAGTTATCAGAATCGGGGCTTTTGAAAATAAAAGAGTGCTGAAAATCAGGGCGTAAAATATACATAAAAATTTACAGAACTCCTTTACAAAATCTTTCAATACTATTAAAGGACAGGTTCACTTACAAAGTAATTCTTTAAAGGCTCAAATATTTCTACATGGGCAGCAAAAAGGAAAGCATTTCTATACTTGAAAATATTTTTGTATTTAACAAGAGTTTGTTACCAAAAAGACCCTGAACTTCATTCTTACTATGTAATGTATAGCATGTATATGTATATGCATCCAATTCCAATTTTTGGATAGCTTTTCAGTTTTTACCTCAAAACTTTTCTGCAACAAAATTTATTTTTCAAACATCACTTCGTATCACCTTAAATACTGAAACTTTTGCTGAATTTCTAATAAACAAGCGCAGTTTTGTCAGATATTTCACCTGATCACTATAAATGTTCAAAATACTTACTGTTATTTCATGGATTTGAATAAAAAATATTAAGCCATCATTGGAATTGTTTTTGTTTTATTTGAAGCATTTAACAGTTTTGACATAAAACTGGCATCATATAACCATGAAGTACTTCTGTTGATGGAGATATGACTTCATTTTTCATATGAGCACAGGAAAATGCAAAATCCCAAATGAGCAAAATTATTTTAGAAGAAATTTTATTTTTATTTATTTATTTGTTTTTTTTTTTTTAAATGCTTATTTATTTTTGAGAGAGAGAGAGAGCATGCAAGCAGGGGAGGGACAGAAAGAAAGGGAGACACATCATCCTAAGCAGGCTCTAGTCTCTGAGCTGTCAGCACAGAGCCCAACGCAGGGCTCGAACTCATGAACCATGAGATCATGACCTGGGCCGAAGTCGGATGCTTAACTGAGTCACTCAGGCAACCCTAGAAGAGATTTTATTTAAATGAAAAGCCAAACTTCAGAAAGTAATTAATTAAACACACCTTCTGCAGTTGCACAGATTAAATCAATACCATGTGAAATTTTGCTAAATAACTATAATTGTTGGAACTGAATTTTTGCCTTCTGATTTTTATGTAGTCACTTTGGCCCACTGTCTTTGCCATAACAAAGTACCACAGAATGCATGGCTTAAACAGAAATTTCGTTTTCATAGTTCTGGAAGCTGGGAAGTCCAAGATCAGAGTGCTAGCATTGTTGACTTCTGGTAAGGACTCTTTTCCTGGCTTATAGATGGCCCCTTCCTGCTGTGTGGTCTTTTCTCTGTATGCCCACATGGAGAAAGAAATCTCTATCTCTCTCTCTTCTTCTTCTTATCAAGTCACCAGTTCTATAGGATGAAGACCCCACCTTTATGACCTCATTTAACCTCATTTACCTCCCTGAAGGCTGTATATCCAAAGGCAGTCATATTAGGGGGTAGAGTTTTAACAGAAAATTTGGGAAGGACAGTTTAGACTATAGCACCCATATTGTGGATGAGAAAAGCCTTTACATATTGGGCAAGCACATGTTGATTATCAACTTTCTTAAAAACCAATTCAGTATTAAATGTTTAATTAAATAATCACTTTCATTACTTGAGCTTCTTGGTGTTAAAGGGCTTATTGCATTACTGGGGTGGCTGGGTGGCTCAGTCGGTTGAGCATCCAACTTCGGCTCAAGGTCATGATCTCATGGGTTTGTGAGTTTGAGCCCCACATCCGGCTGTCTGTTGTCAGTGAGGAGCCTGCTTCAAATCCTTTGTCCTCCTCTCTTTCTGCACCTCCTTTGCTCACGCTCTCTCAAAAATAAATATTTTTAAAAAGGGCTTATTGCATTACCAAACAATAAAATGAATAAATATATTCTACAGCTACAACACATATTATATAATAAAACTATCACAAGGGCATTCAGATTATTGGCTCTGTACTCTCCAAAAGGACTTCTCAGTGATTTCCTGTACGTATTTAACTTATACCTAGCTTACATTTGCCTACAGTTTCTCCTAATTGGGTTCACCATAGGCTTGGGATTTTGTGCATCTTGCAGGCATAAGCAGATCATAGTACATCCAGTATTAAACACCTCTCCTACTACCATCAGGCCAGAGGAAGTTAGTTGCTGCCATCTGTGTAAATTTCATATTATCAAGTGTCCTACGTACAGTCCTTAAAAGGGAAGTGTCAGTCATGTGTAACTGGAAAGGTCAAAAAGAATGACAAATTATTTCTGGTCTTCTCTCAAATTTAACCACATATTAAAGTGAGAATTTTATCGATTCTTCATGTCTCCAACACTACTAGAGAAGAAGACTGTAATGGAACTTGCAAGCCCAAAGTAGAAGTCTACCAAAGCCAATGTTTTTTTTTTTTTTTTTTTAAGGTAACTACTTGTAGTGAGCTGAATGATGACCCTCCTCTACAAGAAAATATGTACACTCAGAACCTGTGAGTGTAAACTTACTCAGAAAAAGGGTCTTTGTAGGGGTAATGAAGGATCTTAAGATGAGATATTGAATTAAGCTGGGCTCTAAATCTAGATAGTGTTCTTAAAAGAGAAGGGGAAAGGTGCACAGAGAAGGTGGCAATCTGAAGATTGGCATGATGAATGTGTAAAGCTGAGACACATCAAGGATTGCTGGTCACCACCAGAATCTAGAAGAGAGGGAGAGAAGGAATTCTTCCTCAGAACTTTCAGAAGGAAGCAACCCTGGCCTCCAGAACTTTGGGAAAATAAATTTCTGTTGGTTTAAGCCACTCAGTTTCTGGTAATTGGTTACAGCAGCCATAGCAAACACAGTATTAATCAGCATGTTTTGTTAAAAGATAAAATATCAGGAGAAATGCTGAACTGTACAGGATATAGACACGTTTAAAGCAGTTCTCAAATTTATTATGTTCAGTTGAATGCCTCGTGTTATATTTCTATAATCGATTTTTACATTTTCTCCTCTGTCAATAATTCTACATGCCTAAGTCAAAAATGTTGGAATTAACTATACTTCTCTCCTTCATATTTACAATAAAACTGTTAGTAAATCCTGTCAGTTCTGCCTTTGAAATATATCTAAATTCCACTACTTCTCACCACCTCTACTAATCTAATCATCTATCGTCACCTACTCATTCATTTCCTTGCCTCCGAGTTGGTCTCTCTAGTCTTTAAATTTACCAGCCAGAAAGATACTTTAGAAATCTAAGTCTGATCCTCTAACTTATGTATAAAAACTCTGGCTGCCCATGTGTTTAGAGCTGAGTTGTGTCCCCAGAAAGATAATGTTTAAATCCTAAGCCCCCATACTCAGAAAGTAACCTTACATGGAAATACGCCATTGCAGATGTAATTAGTTAATATGGGGTCATACTGGAGTATGACTAATATGACTAGTGTCCTTATAAGAAGAGGAGAGGGAGACACACAGGGAGAATGCCATTGATGACAGAGGCAGTGACTGAAGTGATTTAGATGCCAGGCAATGAACAGCCAGGATTGATGGTCACTATCAGAAGTTAGAAAGAGCCAAAGAAGAATCCTCCCCTAGCTCCTGCAAAGGGAACATGGCCCTGTTGACACCTTGATTTTGAACTTCTGGTCTCCTGAATTGTGACAGGATAAATTTCTGTTGTTTTAATCTACCCATCTTATGGTACTTTGTTATGGCAACCCCAGGAAACTAATAGAGCATATTGTTCTGAATAAAAGCCAAAAGTATTGTAATGACCTACTTAATTCTTAACAGCTTGGTTCCCATCTTGCCTCTAATCTCATCTCCCACTATTTTTTTTCCTCCTTGTTCCCTCTACTCCAGCCACATTGGCTTTTTTGGAGTTCTTCCACTATTCTAGACATACTCTTGCCTGAGGGAATTGACATTTTCTGTTCTCTGCTTAGAAAGTTCTTGCCTCAGATGTCTAGAATGCTTACTTCACTCATCAACTTTGAGGCTTTACTCATATGCTACCATCTCGCCAGATTCTCTCCGGCCACTATGTTTATAAATAAAACTATATCCCACAAACTTTCTATCTCAATTTACTATTGTGTAATTTTATAGCATTTTTCATGTACTTATAGTATAGGTTTGTTTGTTAGTTTATTTATTTATTGTTTTTCTGTTTGGATCACTACTATGCTGCAGCACTTGGTACAGTAGCTGGCACATAGTTAGTACTCAAAACTTGTTTCTTGAAATAACAAGTAAGTTTTAAAATGTGGCATATTTAGAGAACTCTGAATAATTGAGTACAGGAGCAGTTGATTTTTGTTCTCTTGGCAGGGTAGGAAGGATTAAATATCAGGCTAAAAATTACTCAAAAGCCAGATTATAGATGATAGTGAATGCCATATCAAAGACTTGGAATTTATCCTTTAGTTCAGTTGTTTTTAAAATTGTTTAGTTGAAATTTTGCTATAGTTGTTTATAGTGAAACACCGTAGTCAAAAAAAAATCTTACAAAAAAATATGTAAAAGAGCTCAAATTAAGCTGCTTAGTAGGAAGAAAGAATGTACATTCCAGAATCCGCCCTCTCTCTGTTCCTTTTCCTCTTCATATACTTGAAGGTCGCTGCATTTACCTGGGGATTCCTAAGAGCACAGTTGAAAAACATTGCTTTAAGAAACAGAAAACCTCTGAAAGGTTTTTTTTAAGAAACAGAAAACCTCTGAAACATGATAAGATATTAATTTTACTAGATAACTGAGGCAACAGTATAAAGTATAAATCAGAGGCTTGTAAAACTGAAGGCAGGAAGGCCAGCAGGGAGAACATCACAATAATCTAGAAGACCTATGGCAAGGACCAGAATCAAGAAAATAACAGTAGGGAATATAGTCAACAAATGAGTAATAATGTCCTTAAATTCTAATTGATTAAATATGTAGAATGGGGGGAAAAGAGAAGGGGGAGTTCCAGATTTCTAAGTTGGGTTACTGGTCAAGAAATGGTGCCATTTACCGATACAGTGACAATAAAAAGAGGAGCAGATCTGAACAATAATGAGTTTACACTGTAGTAAATGCTGAATGTGGTCAGTAGCTTACAGAAAAGCATGATGCTGAGATTTAAATTTGGGTATTACCTTATTCAGTATACCCTCACAAACTCAAAACTCTTCATTAAGTTCTTTCTATAGTCCAGATGTTTTGCAAATTAAGGTACAATGGGACAAAAACAGTAATTTTCCTTATTTTCAGTGATAAAAAATGGTAGCCAAAAATTGAAAGGATAGAGAGGAAACTTTTGTCCTGTGTATGCCTGGACAAAGGCATAAGAGCCAGAAAGTGGCATTACCAAGTTATTGACTTATTGCCTCTCTACTCCAAATTCACCCTTTTTGCCTGCTCTGTGAAAATAAACCACAGCCCTTTAAATATATTTTTCTCTTTGTTGGCTGCCATGAGCCCAGTTTTGTCAGTCATGGGCCATGGAGAGACACTGCAGGAGGAAATGGTTTTGCTTCCCAGTTTGGGTGTGCATCTTTGGCAGCCTCCTGCAGCACTAGCAGCTTTCCCAGCATCCGTTTCCTGCAGTGCACATGGGTTCCTCAGTATCTGCTTCCTTCAATTTAGCCCCCAGCATCACCCAAAGCCAGAATCTTCTGCCAGCAACTCCACCACATAATTTTGTAGTGAATACCCGTAATGAAATACCTCCCTATGAAAAGCTTTTCCTGGCATCCTATAGAAGATATTTCTTATAAGTTTTTCTGGCACAAAAGCCATTTCTCTGCCATTCAGTGAGTCATAGTTAGACTCTATCCAAGCAAGGCCTGGATCTCCTTTTTGGAGTGGAGGGAACTCTTCCTTAAGAGCACTGTCTCAGCCTTAGGGTAGTGACTATTAAGTCATATTATATTGTCCATTATTATTTTATATATTTGATATTCCTAAATTCTTTAAAGGTTTCTTTACTACTTACTAGCCAATCCTATTATTTTATTAACCTATTATAGCCCCCAAATCTTTATACTTTTCTTATTCAAATTATTAAATGGCTTTTTTTTTTTCCTGATTTAACCTCGACTGATACCGATGTCACCAAAGGAAGATTAACAGAGATGTAAATAGGAGAAAATAATTTGTCAGATGGCAATAAAATGGAATGTTTCAATAAAATGAGATGGAATTCCTATTTTAAATCATGCTTGATCAAAATCTTCTTATGGACACTCTTATGACTTCCCATTCACATGTCTATTAAGGCATTTTCTTTAAAACCCAATACCAATATTGACAGAAAAATATAATAAAACATAAACCAATGCAAAGCTGCAAAGCACTTAAAGAAATCTACTCCAAATACAAGAAAGAAAATTCTAGATTTGGGGGATGAAAGTTGTTGGAAGTTACACATGCTTTGCCTAATGGCACAGGAAAAAGTTATGGGTAAACTGATAGTATCATACATTTTGTTTAATGGCACAAGTTCTGATGGAAATATGAAACAATCAAACTAACATACAATGCTGACAAGAGTATACATACCCATCCTTTATGACCCAGCAATTCTATTCGTAGCTTTTGACCCAATAAAAAGTAGATGCATATGATACAAAATAGAAATATGATGTATAGGTAATTGGTATTTCTCAACAGAATCAGATATACTGTAGTATCATGAACAGTATTATTTTTTAAGGAAAATTATCTCCTTATTAAACAGCTCACTATATAATGGAAGACTCTGGTTTAGTTCTGGGCTCAGAGTTCTCTTTAGCTGGTAAAATCTGCATCTAACAAGCTTCTTAAAAAAGATTTGGAAATTTATAGAATGATGTGACTATCAACTTTTATCACTTGCTAAGTATTTTTAGAATACAAACACTTTAGAACATCTAAAAAAGAAAAGAATATAGTATTTTCATATCAGTTGTCAAGTATTTTGAATATTAGTTCTTTTTTGTCATTGAATATTATTTCTACATAGAAAACCAAACATTATATGCTATATGCTATATACTAAGGTTTACTACCTTAAACTTATACTTGAAATTGTCATATTTTAAATATGTTTCAATACAAAATAAATAAAATTTATCCATATAGAAGACCAAAAAAGACAATAGATGAAGTAAGATGAATTCAGAAGGTAATTGATTAACCAAATGAATATTCAAAAGGAGAAATAAACACAAAAAACAAGTGGGACAAAGAGCAAGATGGGAGTCCTGAATCTATATATGCTAACAATTGCATTAAATGTAAATAAACTAAATAATAAAGATAAATGATGAATATTTTCAGACATTCAAAAACCAGGACCTTAATATGCATTGTCTACAAAGGACAAATTAAATATGAAAGATACAGATTGAATGAAATATTTTAAATTTGGAAAATGACATATCATTCAAACAGGAAGAAGAAAAAAGCTAGAGTAACTATATTAATATTAAACAACAATAGGCATCAAGGAAATATGTATTTTGACAATAAAGATGGACACTGCACAATAATGAAAAAGTCAATTCATTAGAAAGACATAATAGACATAAATGTGTGTACATCTAATAACTGATCTCCAAAATATAAAAAGCAAAACCTTATAAAACTAAATGGAGAAATAGACAAATCTATAACCAAATCTGTAAGTTTGACATCATTTCTTACTAATTTATAGAACATCTAGCCAAAAAATCAATAGGGCTATAAGACCTGAACAATATTATTGACCACATTAAACTAATTCATATTTACATAATAGTGTTCTCTAGAAAATTTAAATAGTTTTTAATTTTTTTTTGAGAAAGAGAGAATGTGAGTGGGAAAAGGGGCAAAAGGAGAGAGAAAGAGAATCTTAAGCAGGCTTTGTACTTAGCGTGGGACTGATGTGGGGCTCATCCCATGATCCTGGGATTTTGACCAGAGCCGAAATCAACAATCACTCAGTGAACTGGGCTGCCAAGGCATCCCTAAATATTTTTTAAGAGCATATGGTCACTCACCTAGATATGCCCTGGGCTTCTTAGTACATAAGTATCAATAAATGTAAAAAAAAAAAAAAAAAATGAAGCCAACAGAGTATGTCCTCTGATCATATAAAATAAATAAGAAATCAATAAAATTGGGACATTTATAAATGCCCAAAGAAGTGAAAAGTTGACCAACAGTCTTCTATAATACTTGTATACATGGATATATAACCAAGAAAATAAAAAGTGAAATATATATTACCAAGAAACTAAACAGAAAATATCACTATAGATTCTACAGATATTAAAACAATAACTAAATTGCATGAAAACCTTTAGGTCAATACATTCAAAAAAAAAAAAAAGAAGAAGAAAAGAAGTGTTGGTAAGAATGTAGGGAAATTGGAACACTTGTGTCCTATTGGTAGGGATGTAAAATAGTGGAGTTGCTATGAAACAATGGAATAGTTCCTCAAAAAATTAAAAAGAGATATACCATATGGTCCAGAAATCCCACTTCTGGGTATATACCTACCCCCCCAACATTGAAAGTGGAGACACAGAGAGATATTTTTACACTCATGTTCATAGAAGCATTATTCACAATAGCCAAGAAATAGAAGCAACTCAAGTAGTCATTGCCAGATAAATGAATGAACAATATCTGGCATACGCATAGAGTGGAATATTATTCAGCCTTACAAAGAAGGGTATTTCCAGTACATACCACAATATGGATGAGCTTTGACAACATTATGCTAAATAAAATAAGCTAGTCACAAAAGACAAGTACAGTGTGCTTCCACTTATATGAGGTATCAAGAGTAGTGAAATTCATAGAAACAGAAGGTAGAATGGGGGTAGCCAGGGTCTGCGTGGGAGGAGGAAATAGAGAATGGTTGTTTGATATATCGTTTCTGTTTTGCAAGATGAAAAAATTTTGGACATTTGTTGTAGAACAAATTGAATATATTAACAGGACTAAACTCACCCCTTCCAAGTGATTAAGATGGTAAATCTTATGTTGTGTAGATTTTAACATAATTTAAATTTTTAAGAAGAAATTTAATAGTTTGATAATGCAAAATAAAAGAATAAATGTAAAGGAAAAAAACAGTGATAGAGATTCTAGATTCTGAAAAGAAAATCAGGACAAAAAGAAAATCAGGACAAAAAGAAATCAGGACAAAGGTTATAAAAACATTATACGTGAATATATACACGTATAAATATATATTTGTGTATAACTAGTATCTATCTATACATGTGTATACACACACACACACACACACACATAAAGACCCACCAGAATTGTGTATGCTTTCAGCCATTGAATAAACTAGCTTGTGATCATACAGGCCATATATGTCTTTCTCACTGCTGTATCTCAAGGCAAAGGAGTGTGTAACACACAATATTGGATCAATAAATATTTTTTAAGTGGCTCAAAAAATAAAGCAATCAGTTCAGTCAATATTTAATAAATACCTCCAGTTCAATTATAATGGGAAGGTGACCATATATTTTATTGTCTAAACTTTAAGTTTTGGGAATAAAACAACATGCTATTAAAATAATGCTGTGACTACAGGCTTAAACCAAGAAAAGCCTGGAAAATCTGAAGCATGTGGTCACCATAATTATGGGTGCATAACTGTACTGGGCACTGGGATTATAGTGGTGAAAGAGCAGCTATGATCTTCAGTTTCATCAAATAGCAATCGAGTGGAGGAGGCATATATTAAACATACACATTCATTCTAATTAGTTCATTGCAACAAAGCACATAATTCTTTTGAAAGGAAAGGAGGGGCTCCTGGGTGGCTCAGTCGGTTAAGCAACTGACTCTTGCTTTAGGCTCAGGTCATGATTTCACAATTGTGAAGTCTAGCCCCATGTAGGCTCCATGCTGGGTGTGGTGCCTTCTTGGGATTCTCTTTCCTGATCTCTCTCTACTCCTCCCCTACACGTCCATGTGTGTTCTCTCTCTCTCTCAAAATAAATAAATGTATTTAAAAAAAAGGAAACAAAAAGGTAACTTTTTAATAAACCTCTTAACAACAGAAGAATTCCAAATTTTACTCATAAGTAGCATCATGTAATATTTCTTATATTCTACAATACTTTGTATATGTTATATTTTTATTTAAATTTTAATAAAACTGGAAACTCCTACACTGACTGATTATCCAAGAGAAGATATTTTCGTTTACAGAATGTTCAACCCTTTCTGTTTTCTCTGTCTCCCCCGGTATTTATTTTATTAACAATGTGAGCCTCTGTTCAGAGAGCTCGTAAGATCAAAATTGGAATTCTATTTCAAAAAAATTTCCTTATGTAAAGAACAAAATATTTTAGAAGATATAACCCAATTGTTAAAACAAAGTTCTATATTCATTCATTCATTAAAATAGAAAATTCATTCTATTTTCATCTATATTAATTAAAGATTTCAATAAATCTTTGCTTGAACATCAAATTAGGAAAGAGCACCACAATGACTTAAACTGCAATTTTGGCTTCATTGAGGGTATTTATAGCTCTTCCTTGTTTTAAAAAAAATGATTGTTCAAAGGCTGCCACCTCTTACCCATATTCTTAAAGGTGGTCACAAGGGAGGAATCAAGTAAATTAATTAAAGGGAGTATGTTTTATTAAAAAACTGAAAGTACCAACTGAACACCACTCTGTATGCTACAGATATTAGCAAAAAACTCTGTGAAGATGGTGCTATAAAAGCGTACGTGTATCAGAAGTTTCTAATCCCAACTTATTCATGTAAATATTTTTATCTGTTGCCTATTTGATCGTTTATCATTCTTACCAAGCCATCCATTACCGAATTAAAGAGGAAAATGCCCAAATTAAAGTCTTACAGAGCTCCAAGCCAGAATATTAAAAGTTAATTTTCTATGTGAGACTGACCTGAAAAGCATGCAGAGGAGATGATTACCTCTTTACCATAAATGCGTGTTGCCCTTTCTCCAGTACAGTGATATCACTAAGAAATAGCTGTCTTTCCAGGGATGACAGGTGCCTTGTGTCTATATGGGACCATTGATGTATATTATCTCTCTCCTACTTCCCTGTCACCTGAGACAGAAGACTCTGAAGGTCTAGGGGATTACAAAACCGTACAATAGAAGGTCCCTGTGTCCCTAACAAGCCCTGAGGTGGAACACTACTCATGAACTAGGAGCTTCCATATTAGACTAGTACATAATCAAAAAGTAATCTGTTGGCTAAAGTCAGAGAATTTTCAGGTTTATTTTTGTCAGCAGTTAGAACCCCAAGACACTACCCAATGGTGGTCAAATAGCACTGTGACAAAGAAAAGGAAAGAAAAAAATAAACAAACTATACTTCTTTCCTTTGGAAAAGTAGTTTTTACCTTCCTACTTTTTTTGGATATCTATGTAAATGTTTTTCAGTAATTCTTTAAAGTGATGATATTGTTTTAATCTATAAACTTCACCACATGTTCAAAGACATTTCTTTTCGTTAAACAGTTTAGCCATTTCAACTTAAAATTAAAGCTTATGATATACTAGACAAGTCACTTTTTTGAAATGAAGCTCACCTAATTGTCTTCGTGACTGAAGGAAAACAGAAATGACTGATATTTAATAGGAATTTCACTGTTAGTTGTGCAATTTATACATCATGAATAGTGCAAACTCAGTCCCTTGAATTTTAGAAGTTTTTTATGAAAATCTATTTTTAAAGAACGTGCATTTCCACTATAATTTAGTGGGACTCAACTTTTGTAATAGTGTGCCATTTGGAAATGAATTATAATGCAGATCTTTTCTGTTTTATCACCGTGGCATTTTTCTGCAATGCAAACAACTCTGTATCTTCTGCTTTCAAATGTGTTTGTGCAGGTGTGCTGGAAATCCTTTCTTAATAATTCATCTAGCAACTCTCATAAAAAATATTACATTTCCCTAATTGCTTATTATGCATTCCCAAATGTTTTAGGAGAAAATAAGTACAATTCAATAATTAAAATAAGGTATGATGTTATTAACACACTAAATTACTATAACGTGTTTTACAAACATAATAAGAATACATCCTTTAAGTCTACAGGTCATTTATTTATTTAACAAATATTTACTGAGTGTCTGAATGTATCAAGTAAGTACTACAAATGAAATATTACTGTTTTTACTATATAATAGAAAAATTATGACTGTGTATAATGAGGACACTGATAGAAGTAAATATAAGGTACAGTTGTGGATAGGACGGAGAAGGGAATGATCACCTTGTTTAACTCTTCTCTTTTGTGAGCACAAAACTTGAACTTGCTCACTTGGGATGACAGAGGTGACTCAACACCGAATCTATAGAGTTCATGTCAATTTCCAAATGACTTATTTGGAGTATGAAAAACCGTGCTCATCCCAGTGTTGGATACAAAGACAGACATGAAATCTTTCCTCCAATGACTCACAATTTAGTTGCTGCGATGGGAGACAGGGATGTCTCAGTTTAGTTAAACCACATTAAAGTTAGAGTAGGAAGGATTTTCATCTATTGTACCATTTTGTCACTCATCTTGATAACAGAGTAATTTTATAGATTGTGTCAAGATTTCAAAGATGAATGTATGTAGATAAGACATTACAAATCACATATTAGTTGGAGACATGAACGATCGAGTATACATATGTTAATAAAAATAATCAGGTTAATCTGAGGTAAATAAAATTTAGTTTCATGATTTTATAATTACTGTTGTTCCATGTGGGTCCTTTCCTTACATAGACTCCATGCCCAATGTGGGCCTTCAACTCAGGACCCAAGAATTCTATGCTCCAGTGACTGAGAAGCCAGATGCCCCATCAATGTTAGCCCTTTTAAAGTAGCTTTAGGGGTTCCTGGGTGGCTTAGTCTGTTAAGCATCTGACTCTTGATCTCCGCTCAGGTCATGATCTCAGTTTGTGGGTTCCAGCCTCACATCAGGATCTGCTCTGATGGCACAGAGCCTGCTTAGGATTCTGTCTCTCCCTCTCTCTGTCCCTCCCCCTCTCATGCTCTCCGTCTCTAAATAAATAAATAAATAAATAAATAAATAAATAAATAAATAAATACAGTAGCTTTATCTTGTTACAGTTTTAGTAATTGTAGCCCCCATTTATTAAGAATTTTAATGACCTAAACTTCATGAGGTCATAATATATATCTGTTCACTAACTTTGTATCTACAAGTAATAACTGGTATGTAACGTATGTTTACTAAGTGTTTATAACATTAGTATGAATAATAAATGAATGGACAGGTGCTAAATTTTATAACTATTAAGTGTTATCTCACTTAATTCTCCCAATATTCTGGTAAGGTAGACATTATTACCCCTGTGTTCAAATGAAAACACTGAATTTTAGGATTAAGTAGCCCATTAGATTATACATATATTAAAAACCAGTGTTACATTAAAACTCTATTATTTTAAGTTTATTTATTTATTTTGAGAGAGAGGAAGGGGCAGAGAGAGAGAGAGGGAGAGAGAGAATCCTGAGCAGGCTCTGCACTGTCAGATGGACTGTGGCTTGATTTCATGAACTGTGAGATCATGACCTGAGCCGAGATCATGAGTTGAATGCTTAACTGCCTGAACCACCCAGGTGCCCCCAAAACTCTATTTTCTTAACCATTATACTATCATGAATTCGTTCTAGCAGAACATACCTTGAAATATAAAACACAGAACCTTTATTGAAAACAACCAGAAGGGAATAGATGTTGTCAGAAATTTGAACTGTGCATTTGGGTTTCAGGATTTCTAGGAGATAATGGAAAGGGAAGATAAAACCTGTATAGTTGTTTTCATTCTTTTCAAAAATAAAACATACAAAGCGACCTGCAGATGCATGGCTTTTGTGTTTGCTTTTTTGCTTGTTTAATATTTTCCTGAGAAAAATAAGTTTTTTTGTGTGCAAATAAACATTAAATGATAGGTTTGTCCTATTTTCAATCTGAGATCTTGGAAAAAACAGACTTTTTGAAAGGTTAATTATTATATCTAAAATATACACAGAAATAAAGAACATATCTTTATATTACAGCTGAGGGAGGTGTTTTTAAGAGGCTGAAGTCATGTGTTTTGAGTACATTTCACTGTAATTTTAAATCACCTTCTACATTAGATTGTATTTTTCAAATAGAAGATGGAACCACACATTTTTGATAGGCACAAAACTCAGTAAATACCAGTCACATTTGTCACATGTATTTGTGCATCTAGTCTTTAGTATTGGCTAAAATTCCTTCTTCTCTATTTTGTATCTGCTTCCATCTGTCAATCACATGATCCCATGCCTCTATTAAAAGAAGATACAGGTTGGACAAACAGAGAAACTAGCATCTTTATGCCAGTGATTTTGGGGGTGGGGTGGGGAATGTTGAGATTCAGGGAGAAATGTAGCTTCAAGAGAAACAATGTATCTTTCTAGAGGACACTGAGGGAGGATCCTTCTGAGTAAAGGAGGAGAGTGTGCCTGGGAATGAAGCCAGATGAAGGAAGCAGTTGTTAATAGACAAAGCCACTGCCAGACAAGGATTTTATTAAAATCTAGAGGTTGGATCCAGCTGTGCTGGAATTTCTACCTCAAAATTTCATTTTGTTTAAGCAATAATGAATCTGTTTCCTTTCACATCTAATCAAATTGCTCATGAATAATATGTGTGTTATATGCTGGTAGAAAATAGCTTTAGAAGTTTCGTGAGAAAGCATGCATAAAGAAATATACTTTTGAAATTATACATATTAATAGTTATATACCTGTATCTGTATATATTTACATATATGTTCAAGCCCTCACACTTGACTAATGGCATGGTGGTCCAGAATTATAGATCTGAACTTATTTTTACTCAAAAGTTTAAGTGTTCATTTAATGTCTTTCAACTTCTAAAGTTGTTCTGAATCAGTTTGCTACTATATTACCTGTACCCTTACAGCCCATCCCCCCCACAACCCCTCTAGTAACCCTGTTTGTTCTCGAAATTTAAGAATCTCTTATATTTTTGTCTCCCTCCCTGTTTTTATATTATTTTTGCTTTCCCATCCCTTATGTTCATCTGTTTTGTATCTTAAAGTCCTCATTAGTGAAGTCCTATGATATTCGTCTTTCTCTAATTTCACTTAGCATAATACCCTCTAGTTCCATCCACATAGTTGCAAGTGGCAAGATTTCATTCTTTTTGATTGCCGAGTAATACTCTATTGTGTGTGTATTGTGTGTGTATTCTTTTTGATTGCTGAGTAATACTCTAGTGTGTGTGTGTGTGTGTGTGTGTGCGCGCGCGCGCACACACACACACACACACACACACATATATATACACACACATACACCACTTCTTTATCCATTCATCCATCGATGGACATTTGGGCTCTTTCATACTTTGGCTATTATTGATAGTGTTGCTATACACATTGGGGTGCATGTGCCCCTTTGAAACAGCATAAGGGTATCCCTTGGATAAATACCCAGTAGTGCAATTGCTGGGTCGTAGGGTAGTACTATTTTTAATTTTTCGAAGAACCTCCATACTATTTTCCCGAGTGGCTGCACCAGTTTTCATTCCTACCAGTACGGGCACTTACAAGGTTTTTAATTTTTTTTTCTGAAAAGCCAGTGTCCCTGCTATTTATTTTTCCTGTCGTCTCTGTTTGGAAATCTTATTAATCAGATGCTAAAATGCCTGGATTGAGCCTCTAAATTTGTCACCTTTTTGCTACTATTTTTTTCGTATTTTTATTCTACTTTCTGGGAAATTTTCTCAACTTTATTTTCCAAATGTTAACTATTTTTTAAAGTTTTTTTACTATCATATTTACAATTTTAAGATATCTTATTCTCTGTTTCCTTTTTTTAAATAGCATTGAATTCTTATTTCATGAGTATGATACTTTCATTTGGATCTCTTAAAATACTGATTTTGGTTTGTTTATTTCTCAAATCCTTTTTTTTTTTTTTTTTTTTTTTTTTTTTACATTTTGGTCTTCCAAGTCTATGTTTCTCCTATGCTTTTCTCAAATGTCTAGTAATCCTTGGTATCTATTTATATTAAAAATGTAAAATTCACATTAAAAATGTACTGGGTTGAGAGTGGAAACTTAGAATTTTACAAAATAAGATGCTGCTGGATTAGGGTGAGCCCTAAATCCAAAGACTTTTGTCTGAATAAGAGGTAAGGGCAATTCAGACACAGAGACACAGATGATATTGGCAGAGGCTGGTGATAAAAATACAGGCCAAAGAAATTAAGGATTGCCGGCAAGTACCAGAAGCTAGAAAAAGGCAAGGAAAGATTCGGCCCTAAGACCTTCAGAGATAGCACAACCTTGACGACATCTGGATTTCAGACTTAACGCCTCCGAAACTGTGAGAGAAAAAATTACTGTGGTTGTAAACCACCAAAGTTGTGGTAATTCCTTCCAGCTGATTTAGCAAACTATTACAGAGCTCTTTAAGGGGCGTACTTTGTTATCTTGGGTTTCAGAGTGGGATAAGGTGTGCGTGTGTGTGGGGGGGGTGATAATCAGCCATTACACAGCTCTTTCTGGGTCTCACCAATATTCTGCTGATGTGACCCAGCTCACAAGGGTGTGTGTGCACATATGCTTTCGAGGAGAGCGGGTCGGGGACGGGCAGTAGTAAACTTGGCTGCCAGAGTTCTCACTGCCAGTTAAGGGAGGAAGGTAGAAATTTTCAGTTTTCAGTAGAAAAGCAACCCCTGGAGGGCCGGGAGGCAGGAGACCAGAGCCTGTCTGGTTTGAACTGGGTAACCAGTATGCCTCCTTTCTTCAGCGAGAATAGGAGAGTGATACTCACCTGCTGTAGCGGATTGGAAGTGACACCCTGAGTGTGGAAATACTTCTCAAACTATCCGCTGTCTACCTATCTTCACGGTTAACTAATGCCTCCAGTTTTCCCCTTAACTTGCTGGCTCATGTTCTTTCCTCTGTGGTTTGTAAGTTTTCAGCTTTCTGCATTTTACCAATTCATTCCTGATACATGAATTCACTTTCTTTTCTGCAAAATTTTTTGACATCTGTTCTTTGGTGTTACCTCCTTTCTTGCATTTTTACCTGGAGGTTTATGACTTTTTATGTATTCATTGTAATCTACTGGGATTTTAAGAAGTACTGATCCTAAACTCTTGTGTTTAAGCTATCAAGTTGAACTATAGATCTTCAAATCTTTATTTTTGAACTTTTTTGAACTTCTAACGTTTTTTTATTTGGGTCAATTTTTTCTTGGGTTATTAATGCTATTTTCTGTCACCCTCAGCTCCTTGTTTAAGAGATTAGGCAGAGAAAAATAAGTTGAAATAACCCTTCAACTAATTATATATGCATTAAATTCTAACTGTAAACTCTTTTTCTGACTATTTTTATTCAATATATTTAGCATTTATTCAGATAATTTTTAATTATTAAATAAGTCACTCTTGAGATATTAAAATGCCACAGTCTTGACAAAAATTTAAGAAGTTTTGAAAAGACAAGTTAAAAATTTCAATAACGGTTGTTGCCGAAAACATATATTAATATCTGTTCTAAGAGTGATAGAATACAAAATACATGCAACACTTTAAGAATAAAATGTAAGTACAAAGATATATGGTTGACACTAACACATAAACAAAAGTTTCATCAGAAAAATGAAGCATAAATATTATTTTCCCCATTAAAAATTTAGCCAATATTCAAGTTGTAGTCTAGACAGAAGCAGATTGAACTAATGTGGTGGACAAATGGACTGTTAGTAACCTTTCTTGATTATTCATCATTTTTATTTATCTGCCCAGCATTTAGCCATCTGTCTCCTCAGGTTTATCCCTCTTAGGTATGGAAATACTTCAATATATAATTTTAATGATAAAATATTTCAAGGGACAAAATTGGCACATGGAATTCTCACACTTAACTTAACAGAAAATGTGAAACATAGAATTTATTAAAATGTATACTACTTCCAAATTAGCAGGCATATAATTTTAGGAGACTTTGGTGGCATATGATTATACCAATAGAACATAGTTAAAAGCAACTGCCTCTTGTCCTCTTTTTTTTTTTAAATTTTTTTTAACATTTATTCATTTTTGAGATACAGTGAGAGACAGAACATGAGCAGGGAAGGGACAGAGAGAGGGAGACACAGAATCTGAAGCAGGCTCCAGGCTCTGAGCTATCGGCACAGAGCCTGACGCGGGGCTCGAACTCATGGACTGTGATCATGACATGAGCCGAAGTCGGACCCTCAACCGACTGAGCCACCCAGGCGCCCCTTGTCCGCTCTCCTTTATTCCCAGTGTTCCAGCCCCAGTAGTTACCTCTGAGCCCCTTGAATGTTTTGCTCTTGTTAAAAAACATTTGCACAGCTGTCTCTTTTTCCTGAAAGTGTGTCTCCCACTGTCACTTTACGTAGTTTAATGCCTATGTATCCTCATTTCAATTCAAATTTACCTCCCCATGGTTTTCCATAATGGTCATGAGTGCATTGTATTTCCTCACAGCATTTGTAACGTTCTCTCACAACACCTTATTTTAATCATTTGACTTCATGTCTATACTCTAATAAACTAATTTCATGTGGGCAGGAACTTTCAATTGACACCATTGTGTCCTGAGTTCAAGGCCTAGCATATAATAGAAGCTGCACTATATTTATTTTATTGTATTTGTTTTAACATTTATTTATTTTGAGAGAGACAGAGACAGAGAGAGACAAAGAGAGAGAGAACAGGAGAGGGGCAGAAACTGAGGGAGAGAGAGAATCCAAAGTAGGCTCTGCATTGTCAGCAGGGATCTCGACACAACACGAGGCTCAGTGACACCAACCGTGAGATCATGACCTGAGCAAAATCAAGAGTCGGAAGCTTAATCGACTGAGCCTCTCAGTTGCTCCGCCACAACATTTATTTTAATGAATGATGGCTCTGTAAGATATTTGACATAATTCAGGTTTGTTATTGTTGTTGTTTGTCGCTGCTTAACAAACTGCCAAATTGAAGGGCTTAAAACAGTAACCATTCATTATACGTCATGGGTCTGTGGGTTGATTTGGTACAACTGGAAAGTTCTGCTCTTCTCACCTAGATTCTTTTTTTGCGGCTGGAGTGATTTGGATCCTCCAATGTAATATTGGATCCTCTAATGTAATATTGGATGGCCAGACTTCTTTCCTGTTCGTGCATTCTCTAAGACCATCCTTCTCTATTTGGTCTCTCCAAATGTTCTTTCCGGTAGGGTAACCAGATTTCTTTGCAGTTCAGGAATTCCAAAAGGGCCAAAGGAGAAGTTGCCAATTCTTTCTCAATACCTACACCCTTAAGTTTTGGAATGTTGCTTTACACAGGACCCAAACAAGATTGAAAGAGAGGCAATAATATCCCCATTTTTAAAATGAAATAACAGTTTATTTTTGTGAATGGTGTGAGAAAGTGGTCTAGTTTCAACCTTCTGCATGTTGCTGTCCAGTTCTCCCAGCACCATTTGTTAAAGAGACTGTTTTTTTTCCATTGGATGTTCTTTCTGGCTTTGTCAAAGATTAATTGGCCATACGTTTGTGGGTCTAGTTCTGGGGTTTCTATTCTATTCCATTGGTCTATGTGTCTGTTTTTGTGCCAATACCATGCTGTCTTGATGATGACAGCTTTGTAGTAGAGGCTAAAGTCTGGGATTGTGATGCCTCCTGCTTTGGTCTCCTTCTTCAAAATTACTTTGGCTATTCGGGGCCTTTTGTGGTTTCATATGAATTTTAGGATTGCTTGTTCTAGTTTCGAGAAGAATGCTGGTGCAATTTTGATTGGGATTGCATTGAATGTGTAGATAGCTTTGGGTAGTATTGACATTTTGACAATATTTATTCTTCCAATCCATAAGCAGGGAATGTCTTTCCATTTCTTTATATCTTCTTCAATTACCTTCATAAGCTTTCTATAGTTTTCAGCATACAGATCTTTTACATCTTTGGTTAGATTTATCCTAGGTATTTTATGCTTCTTGGTGCAATTGTGAATGGGATCAGTTTATTTGTCTTTCTGTTGCTTCATTGTTAGTGTATAAGAATGTGAGACAGGAAACCATCAAAACCCTAGAGGAGAAAGCAGGAAAAGACCTCTCTGACCTCAGCCATAGCAATCTCTTACTCGACACATCCCCAAAGGCAAGGGAATTAAAAGCAAAAATGAACTACTGGGACCTTATGAAGATAAAAAGCTTCTGCACAGCAAAGGAAACAACCAACAAAACTAAAAGGCAACCAACGGAATGGGAAAAGATATTTGCAAATGACATATCGGACAAAGGGCTAGTATCCAAAATCTATAAAGAGCTCACCAAACTCCACACCCAAAAAACAAATAACCCAGTGAAGAAATGGGCAGAAAACATGAATAGACACTTCTCTAAAGAAGACATCCGGATGGCCAACAGGCACATGAAAAGATGCTCAACGTCTCTCCTTATCAGGGAAATACAAATCAACACCACACTCAGATATCACCTCACGCCAGTCAGAGTGGCCAAAATGAACAAATCAGGAGACTATAGATGCTGGAGAGGATGTGGAGAAACGGGAACCCTCTTGCACTGTTGGTGGGAATGCAAACTGGTGCAGCTACTCTGGAAAGCAGTGTGGAGGTTCCTCAGAAAATTAAAAATAGACCTACCCTATGACCCAGCAATAGCACTGCTAGGAATTTACCCAAGGGATACAGGAGTACTGATGCATAGGGGCCCTTGTACCCCAATGTTTATAGCAGCACTCTCAACAATAGCCAAATTATGGCAAGAGCCTAAATGTCCATCAACTGATGAATGGATAAAGAAATTGTGGTTTGTATACACAATGGAGTACTACATGGCAATGAGAAAGAACAAAATATGGCCCTTTGTAGCAACGTGGATGGAACTGGAGAGTGTGATGCTAAGTGAAATAAGCCATACAGAGAAAGACAGATACCATATGGTTTCACTCTTATGTGGATCCTGAGAAACTTAACAGAAACCCATGGGGGAGGGGAAGAAAAAAAAAAAAAGAGGTTAGAGTGGGAGAGAGCCAAAGCATAAGAGACTCTTAAAAACTGAGAACAAACTGAGGGTTGATGGGGGGTGGGAGGGAAGGGAGGGTGGGGGATGGGTATTGAGGAAGGCACCTTTTGGGATGAGCACTGGGTGTTGTATGGAAACCAATTTGACAATAAATTTCATATATTGAAAAAAAATAAAATGAACTAACAGAAAATAAGCAAATAAAAGTAACTTAAGTAAGGTATTACTGTTGAGTAATGGAGCCAGAATTTAATCAATTTTTTTTTTACTCTAAAACCTGTTGTTGCTCTTATGATTTGTATGCTTTTGTTCAGAAAGCCAAAATTTCTTCTTTTCTGCCTTATATATAATTAAAATATATTAACAAACATTTTAACCATGTTTGCTAATTTCATGTAAAAAGTCATAAAATCGAATTTTTATAATCATGCAAATTTAATTAACATGAGAAAATTATAAGTAACATAAGCAACTACGAGTCAACTATCACTAAGTTTATCAGTTGGCCTTTTTTTTTAAGTTTATTTACTTCTTTTGAGAGAGAGATAGAGCATGAACAAGTCGGGGAGGAGCAGAGAGAGACAGGGAAAGAGAGAAGCCCAAGTGGGCTCCACACTGTTAGTATGGAGCCTGATGTGGGGCTCAATGCAGTGCTCAATATGGGGCCACCAATTTCTGAATTTTAATCTTAAAACAAGGAATTGCATATTAAAAAAATAAGGATTACAAGACATCAGATGTGAAGTGATTATGTTGTACATAGAATCTAAATCAGAAGAGTGGTTGGTCATTTTTCATTCATCATTCCCACTTCACTTAGAAATGCTCTGCTTGTTTTTTTTTTTTTTCTGATTCTTGAAGTATTATAATTCCAGAAAAGTAAACATTTGCTTTAAACTTATATGACAGGAAATACTACCAACAGAAAAATTATTGCTTTGGTTTTGAACTTTTTTTGCCGGAAGATGTTACTCACATAATTAATAAAAAGTGGCAAAATCTTGTAGATGAACACCTGAAACATTTCCTCTCCTGCAGGAGGCGCTCCATGAACCGGTAATGTCCATGTAATGGATTTGCATTCTTATTTCTCTTCATCCTTTCCAGCATTTTATATTAGCACTGCCAAACTGTGTCAATATGTTAATTGTAAAGTGCTGTATCATTATTTAAATTAGCCCTTCATACATTTTAGCAAGATTGTCATTTTTCTTTTGGCCTATTTCCTTTTCTGTGAACTGCCCTTTTATATATTTACAATTTTTGTAATGGCCATAGGGCTGCTTTTCTTATTGAGTTGTATTATACTGAGTCCATTGGCCTTCATAAATACATTACAAATATCTTCTATCCAAACGTGACTTGTTTTTGTTTGTGTTTTTGTTGTTGCTTTGTTTTTGTGGCTTTTAAAAAACATTATTACTGATGTTTTGTGGTACATAAGTTTTAATTTTAAAGAAGACTGTAAATTTCTTTGAGATTATTGCATTTTATGCTTTGAGAAGAAATGTGTCAAAGAAGTGCTTTTCACATGTAGGTCATTAATCAATATGGAATTTACCTTTGTTTATAGTACGAAATAGAGTGCCTCACTTACTGTACTGCCAGAAAGAAAGTTAATTATATCAACATGATTGATCAAATAGTCCATTCTTCCCTCTTCCTGAGTCATTTGGATCTATCAAGAACCTATGTCTGTGGGACTACTTCTGTTTTTTTCTGTTCTTTTCCATTGGTTTCCCTTTTTAATTCCGCATAAAGGGGCACCTGGGTAGCTCAGTCAAACATCCGACTCTTGATCTGGGCTCAGGTTAGGACTTCACGGTTCATGAGATTGAACACCGTGTGTGTCTGCGCTGACAGCCCTGAGTCGGCTTGGGATTCTCTTTCTCCCTTTCTCTCTGCCCCTCGCCCCCTCTCAAAATAAATGAATAAACTTTAAGAAAAGTCTTTATAATCTCACATAAAAACCACACTATTTTAAAACTACGGAATTCCTATAATTTTGGTGTCTGGAAGAGTAAATTATGTATCAAGATATATAATATTCAAAGTTGCCTAAATTCTTTTTTGTGTACCTCCTATGTAATCTTGAGAACGAGTTTTTCAAGTTACATATGTGTGAAAACACATTCTCTATTTCTATTATAACAAGTTATTTTTAAAATAGGATTATCTTTTTTTAACAAATTAAATCATCACATTCTTTAACATGGTATATCTCTACCATGTATTTAGTTTTTCCTTTATCTTATTTCATTCTCTTTTATAACATTCATAAATGTCTTGCACATAATTTGTTAGATATATTCCTAGATACTATATACATTTGTTACCATTAGAAACATAAGCCTTTCTTATTAAAATTTTCTATATTTTCTTGAAATTTTCATCATGACAGGTTTTTATTTGAATCCTATTTCTGTAATTTATGTTTTTTTCTTATTGCACTAGGTAGGACCTTTAATATAGTCCTGAATAAAAGATAGATAATAATAATGGGCAACCTTCTGTTGACAGTTTATCATGTCCTAGGTTTCATCTAAGGTACATGTAATAGCTTATTTAAAACTCACAACACTAGGGGTGCCTGGGTGGCGCAGTCGGTTAAGCGTCCGACTTCAGCCAGGTCACGATCTCGCGGTTCGTGAGTTCGAGCCCCGCGTCAGGCTCTGGGCTGACGGCTCGGAGCCTGGAGCCTGCTTCCGATTCTGTGTCTCCCTCTCTCTCTGCCCCTCCCCCATTCATGCTCTGTCTCTCTCTGTCCCAAAAATAAATAAAAACCTTGAAAAAAAAATTAAAAAAAAAATAAAACTCACAACACTCTAGATGAGGTAGACAATATAATTATTTAAATTATATAGAGGAATAAAATGAGGTAAAAAAGAAGATAAGTAACCATTGAAGGCTTTACAGCTAATAAATGCCTCGGGGTGCCTGTGCGGCTCAGTCGATTAAGCATCTGACTTTGGCTCAGGTCATGATCTCACGGTTCAGGAGCTCAAGCACCACATGGGGCTCTCTGCTGTCAGCATGGAGCCTGTTTCATATCCTCTGCTCTCCCTTTCTCTCTACCCTTTCCCCACTTGCTCATGCTCTCTGTCTCTCAAAAATAAATAAACATTGAAATAAATAAATAAATGCTTAGAATTCCACCTAAAGTAGAGCTAGAATTCCACCTGCATTCCTTCTATATTGCTATCCTCATGTATCTTGTGCATAACTGATTTGAAATAGATTGCATATAATTATTTGCCACTTATATTTGCTATTGTTTCAAATAGTACATTAAAATTGTTTTATTGAGGTATAATTGACAAACACAATATTGCATATATTTAATGTGTACAACTTGATGAGTCTGAATACATGCATACACTACAAACAAGGTTTCCTCCTTTTCTTTTTCCTTTGTTAGGGTGATAGGAACACTTATAATATGAGATCTACCCTCTTAAGTTTTTAAGTGCACAATATTGTGTTTACTACAGGCAATATATTATACAGTATATCTTGAGAATGCATTCATATTGTGGAACTGAAACTTTATATCTATTGAACAATACCTACTTATCTCCTGCTTCTCCCAATCTCTGGCAACCAACCATTCTACTCTCTGTTTCTATGGGTTTGACTATTTTAGATACCCGGGTTTGATTTTAGAGTTTTTTCTAATTCTGTAAAAAAAAAAAAATGCCATTGAGATTTTGATGGGGATAACACTAAATCTCTAAATCACTTTGGGTACTATGGACATTTTCACAATATTAAGAGCTCCTGGAAACACACAACCTACCAAGACTAAATCATGAAAAAATAGAAAATCTGAACAGACCAATCATGAGTAATGAGACTCAATCAGTAATCAAAAACCTCCCAGCAAAGAAAAGCCCAGGAACAGATGGCTTCATTAGTGAATCCTGCCAAACATTTAAAGAAGAATTAATAACATTCCTTCTTAGACTCTTCCAAAATATTGAAGAAAAAACACTTAACTTATTCATGAGTCCAGCATTATCCTGATACCAAAACCAGAAAAAATGTCATGAGAAAAAAGAAAGTATCACAAGATAACTACATACAGACCAATATTTATGATGAATATAGATGAAAAATCCTCAACACAATACTAGCAAACTGAATTCAATGGCACATTAAATGGATCATGCATCACGATCGAGTGGGAATTATTGCTAGGATTAAAAGGTGTTTCAACATATGAAAATTGAGTAATGTTATATACCCCATTAACAGACCAAAGGATAAATATCCCATTATCATCTTAATAGATGTAAAACTTTTGAGAAAATTCAGCATCTTTTCATGACAATAACCCTCAACATATTATACAAATATTTTACATCAACATAATAAAGGCCATATAGGAGAAGCCCACAATGGACATCATGATTAATGGTAAAAAACTAGGAGATTTTCCACTGGTATCAGAAACAAAATCATTCCACTCTCACCACTCCTACTCATCATACTACTAGTGATAGCCAGATAAATTAGGCAATTAAAAGAAATAAAAGGCATCTAAGTCAGAAAGGAAGGAGTAAAATTAACTATTTGCAGATGGCATAGTTTTATATGTAGATAATACCAAAGACTAACTCCCTTCACATGCATGCACACACACGAAGTGTTAGAATAAATTCAGTAAAGTTGCAGGATAAAATATCAATATACAGGTCAGTTGTATTTCTGTACAATGAGACCAAACTACCTGGAAAGGAAATTAAGAAAACAATTTCACTTATAATAGCATCAAAAATAAATATTTAAAAATAAATTTAGCTATGGAGATGAAAGATTTATACATTGAAATATATAAAACATTGAATTAAATTAAAAGTACAAATAAATTGAAAGACATCCTACATGCATAGATTTTGTAGTCCTCTATTAGGTTAAAGACATTTCTTTTTAGTCTCTGTCAAAGTACACTTTCTGTATCTATTCCAAAAAGTATATGATTTTCCTTTTCATTTATTAATAATTTATATATAATTCAATTACATAACAAATTCTATTTTCTAACATTAAATCACCTTTCTATTTCAGAAATAAACCCTATTTAGACATAATATATTTACATGTGCACACACACACACACAAATTTAATCCTCCCCAATGTATCACTGAATATAGGATAGACAACAAAGTTCATCAGAATTAGCCTTCTTTTTGCTACCTTAACTGACAGGAAATATTTAACATCATAGAAATATTTAACATGCAGTATCATCTGAATATATATGAAGAAATTAAATTATATTCTCAAAAAATGCCCATATCCCGTAGACATCATTTAAGTATGCAAGGGGTTTCTGATATAGAAACTCTTATCAATATTTACTTCAATTAATAAAGCAAAGTACTAACTCACCAGTCACCTTTGTTCTTGTAAAAATTCCACATTTTTGTCTTTTTTTTAAAATCATGCATCTTACAAGTTGTTTTTTACACAAATGGGAAAAGCAAATGGTAGTTTATTATCATGGCAATATGGACTTAAGTATTTATATGATTTTGTCTATAGGTGTGCATTTAATTTTTTAGTAATTCAACTCTGATAATTTAGGTTTAAGGAATTCATGAGATAATCCATAAGTGAAATTTGTATGGAAAACCACTAATATGATTTTCAAATTTGCTAGTCATCAGCATGCAGAGCTTATTTTCTAAATGCCAAAATTAGGCAATATTTCATTTCATTTGCAGATGTATTGGAGAGGAAATATAAACAAAACATTTTGTTGCTTAAATAGTTTCAAAAAATGAAAAATGGTAACTAAATCTTTAAGTCACAAAAAATTATGTTTGACCTATAAGAGCTATTTGTTGATATCACAGGTCTTATATTTAATATATCTCTATATATCTATAATTCCTCTAAATTGTAATAATGTTTCTCCTTCAGATGAAATGTGCATAACAGACCAACATAATTAAATACCTGGAAGTGGAGAGACGGTGGAAACGATGAACCAGACACTATAAACTCTTAAGTATAAACCTGGGACATTGAATAACATTTTTGTTTAGCATTAAACATTTCATATAATGCCTCAGCTAATAATAAATAAAGCCAATATTCAGAGGGACAAATTGCTGAAGATCATATGGCTGTGCAGTAGCCAAGCCAGGGTACAAACCCATTGTTGATTTTGATTTCAAATTTCCATGCTTTCTATAATAGCAGGCTTACTTATTTTTAATAACATTTTTAGATTCTATATCTTGTGTCAGAAAATTTTATACACACACATACACAAACAGAATGGGAGAGAGACGGAGGCAGAGACAGAGAGAGATACAGAAGGAAACAGAGCAGTCTAACTGGACTACACTTGTGAATATAAAATAACAAATGCTTTAGCAATTAATTTAACAATAAATTTATAATAAATGTCATTCTATAAATAAGGAACCAGAAACATAGCCAATTGTTAAGATTGGTCCCTGGAATCAGATAATGCTGGATTTCTCCTATGCCACACTTTTTAGCAGTGTGACCTTGGAACAGGCAATAGTTTCTCTACACATTACCTTAAAACGATAATAATATTTACACCTACTATTCTGGTAGAATTGTTTCTCTTTCCCAAATCTTCTCTTCTCTATCATATATCAAGATTTTTGCCATGGTTTTGTACTTATTGACTTTAAACTTGTCTTCATGGTTTGGCTAACAGGATATTGTAGAGGTGACATGGAAAGTTCATAAAATGTGTTCTGCACACTTGTAATTTGCCATGAGAAGAGCAGGACTTTGGTGTATTGATTTCCTTTCAGCTTGAACTCAAGAACAAAACCACATAGAAACACCTGAGCCCAAACCATGGCCAAAAGCCATGTCCAATCAACCTGTAGACTGAAGCAGAGCCATCCAGCTGAGTCCAACCCTCCCACATCATCATATCCACAATTGATTTGTAGACTTTTGAACCTACAACAGTGCTTATTTGCTTTAAGCCATGGGCTTTTATGTTGGTTACTTAGTATTTTTGTCAAAATGACTAACTTATACATCACACAGGATTGTTAGAATGCTAAGTGTGCTAGTAACACGGAAAATATATTGATTTTGAATCTGATTTCTTTCCAATGTATTTCAAAAACCAAAAACAGTATTTTACCCAGAGTAGGTGGTAAAGAAACATTTGTTGACCATTAAATAAATACACATTGACTTTCATATAATCAGTGCTAGTAAAAACAATATAGTTTCTTGTCAGTTCCTAGAGATGACAATGTGGATAACAGTTTATACAATACCCATTGAATTTTCTGCTACATTTATTTATAATAGGTATAATTGAACCAAGGAATTCAAAACTAAATCTTTAATAAACAAATACTTTATTTTGTTTGTAACTAAAGTTTGTATCCCTAGTGGCAGACATCAATTTATGAATATGTGCCAGTGGTCACAAGAGGAGTTTGGGGAAAGAATGCAGATAATTAGGATTAATTAGTTCTCATTAATCTGACAAAGTCCATTCTTAAATATAAATGATTTAATGTAGCTTCCAAATGTGAATTTACAAGTTGAGAACTTCAAAAATACAATTGGCTATATTTTTATAGTAATGTATTTAAAAAGAAAAAAGGACATTAACATTTCGTGGTTTGGGGATGTTTTTCATTAATTAAGCAATGGACTATTAAGTTATTTCTCAACTATTTCTTAGATTATTATTATATCTGTTTTTTTTTTTACTTCAGTTGTCTTTAAATCCTGTTATTTGAATGAAAGATAGAAAAGGAGGTTTATGAGGCAGAGTGCTCAGAATTTTCCGATAGTTGGGAGTTATGCAGGATTTGAGTTGGTAAAAAGAGGAGATTTTATCTGATCCTGCAAGCTCTGTAGATATTGACTAAATGTTGAAATAAACAACAAAACACAATATAAAAGAGATGTAAATTGGCCTTCTAAAAGGATTGCACAGATAGCCACATATATGTTGATTAGTGCAATATGTGTATCTAATTCTGCCCACTTGAATACCAGACATATATATCCAACAACCTATTTAACATTTCCATTTGGACTGCTGTTTTGGATTTAACATGTCCGAAAAGAATTCTTATTCATCACTAATTACCTCCTCCAGATTCTCCCAAACTCAGTTAATAGCAGCTATATTCAATTTTAGTCAACTCCCAAATCTTCAGTGTCTTTTGCCTTCTTTCTTTTCTTATTACTACACTAATGCAAATCACTGTAGTCACTCTCTACATGCAAACTACTGGTTGAATGCCTGGGTCTTGCTGATTCCACTCATACTTTCCTCCTGTAAATTTTTTTTTTTCCCCACCAAAGCTTTACAGAGGTAAAATTACACATAAAAAAGTATATACTTAAAGAGTACAACATGACGACTTGGCATAATATCCTCCAGAATTTTATGTTGTCACAAATGGCAGGATTGCCTTCCTTTTTTAAGGCTGAATACTACTCTAGTATCTATGTGCATCATATTTTCTTTATTCTTTCAACAATTGAAAGACAGGCTGTTTCCATACCTTGGCTATTGTGAATAATGCTTCAGTGAGCATCAGTGTGCAGAACTTTCTGTGAGATGAAGGCTTTGTTTCTTTGTACGTATACCTAGAAGTAGGATTTCTGGATCACAGGCAGTTCTATTTTTAATTTTTTGAGGAATGTATATATTGTTGTCCATAACGGTGGCACCAATTTACATTCCTATCAGTAGTCTACAAAGGGTTACTTGTCTCTACACACTTGCCAACATTTGCTATCCTTTGACTTTTTTTGATAATAAATGTTCTAACAGGTATGAGGTGATACTGTGATTTTGATTTGCATTTCCCTGATAATTAGTCATGTTAAGCACATTTTCAAGTAACTGTTAGCCATTTGTATGTCATGTTTTGGCAAGTGGCTATTCAAATCGTTTGCCCATTTTTAAATTAGGTTGTTTATTTGTTAGTAAGTTGTAGGAGTTCCTTATGTATTTTGGATATTAATTCCTTATCCAGCATATCATTTACAAATATTTTCTCCTATCCCACTGGTAAGTATCAATCATATAGCCAGAATGATCTTTTGAAAATGTAAATCATATCAAGTCGTTCTCCTCGTCAGTACTCTGTAATGGATTCCTATCAAACTCAGAATAAAATCCAATTTTCATCCTGACCTACCAAGTACTACAGTAATATGGCCCTACCCTCTCTCTTTCTTCCCTCATTCATTGCACTCTGGATAATTTGATCTTCTTGTGATTCCTCTAATTAGCCAGATTCCTGAATCAGGTTTCCTGTACTTGGCCATTTCCTTTACCAGAAATATTACTCTCCAAACTCTTTATATTCCCTCACTTATTTTGGGTTTCTGCTCAATAACACCTCCTAAAAAGGCTTCTCTGGCAACTCAAATTTAGATTAAGTTCCATGAATGCATCATTGTATCTATTCATTTGCTGTATTCTTCTGCAAAGCATATTGTATTTGTTACTTATCTGGATTTTCCAGTATAAAATACACTGCATGAGGGCAGGGACTTGGTTGGATTCACTGTTTATTTTCTAGGATCTAAATAGTGTCTGGCATACAGTAACCATTTCATAAATATTGCTGGAGTAAATAAATAAATTAGAGTTATGGGAAACTGTTGCATTTAAAGATTCAGAGAAGAACTGGGGAAGATGGCAGAATAGGAAGATCTTAAGCTCACTCAGTCCCACAAATGCACCCAAATAACATGCATGTCCGTTTAAATAACCCAGAAAATGACCTGAAGCTTGGCAGAATACATTCTCCTAAGCTAAATGTAGAGAAAATGCCACAGGGGAGGGAGGGCAGAGACTCAGTCAAGAACCAAGCTGACCCATGATGCTGTCCGTGGGAGGAAGTGTCTTCCCACACTGGGAAGACAAATTCCCATCACATTTGGCTTAACTTCATGCATTCTTACAATCAGTGGAGTTTAACATTTGGAACTTTAAAAATCGGTAGGCTTAGCTCTGCAGGAACAGGAGCCCAGTTGGACCCTGAGTCCCTGCTCTTAAAGAGGTAGCATAACAAACAGCTCCACTGAGATGCAGCATAAAAGACTGGGATATACAGGGGGGAGATTTGTTTACTAATCATCAGAGCACGAGCCAGAGGGGTGGGGATCTTTGGGAGAGTTCTCCAGGAAAAAAAAAAAAAAAAAAAAAAAAAAAAAAAAAAAGAGCTGGCAGGCACCATTTCCCACCCTGCCTCCCAAGGTAGATACACAGACATCTGCAGGAACCAACTCAGCATGAACACTCTCCACCTAGCTTGCTAACATTGTGCTCCACTACTGCATTCTCCTGTGAACTGGCTCCCTCCAAATTGGCCTCAGCAGGAGTCAATCCAAAGTGGTGCCACAAGCACGCATTGTGCAATCAGTCCTAACAGAAGTCAGCACCACTACAAAGTGACTATTTTCCCAGGGAGAGGGAAAGATAACCACAAATGACAATTTGACTCCAGCCCCAAAAGTAGGCTGGAGGCAGACATCTGCTTTAACCGCAGGCTGTACCCACCAATCAAAGCTTCTCAGGGACAACACAGGGAGAGTGCGCTGCAGTTTGGTGTGACCTCAGCTCTAACAAGCACCTGGTCTTCCCCAACTCAAGCCCATACTAGTCCACAGGGACCAAACCCTGCCCACAACAGGCAAAGAAAGCCATTGCAGGTGAGTGGGTTGAAGGCAAATGTGGCTCAGCCACAAGAGTAGGGTGCATGAAACACATGTAGGAGGTACCCCTGATATGCCAGGTTCTGGTGAACAGGGGACACTGCACTGCAGACACTACAAGACCTCTTCTTCATAAGGCCACTGTTTTCAAGAGCAGAAGATATAGCTGACCTTCCTAACACAGAAAAACAGACACAGAGAGTTAGATAAAATCAAGAGACAGTAGATGTCCCAAATGGAAGAACAGGCCAAAATCAGAGCAAGGCAGCTAAACTAAATGAAGATAAGTAATATGCCTGATAGAGAATTTAAAGTGATGGTCATAAAAAGACTCACTAAACTGGATAAAAGAGTGGAAGAGCTCAGTGAGACCCTCAACAAGGAAATAGAAAACATAAAAAAGGAACCAATCAGAGATGAAGAACTTAATAACTGAAATTAAATATACATTAGAGGAAATAAATAGTTGACTAGAAGAAGCTGAAGAATGAATCAGTGACCAAGGTGACAGAGTAAAGGAAAGCAATCAAGCTGAAAAGGAGATAAGAAAATGAATAAAAAATAAGAATAGATTAAGGGAACTCAGTGAGACCATCAGCTTATTTTATGAAGAAATAATAGCTGAAAATTTCCTGAATCTGGAGAAAGAAACAGAAATCCAGATCCAGGGGACACAGAGAGTCCCTGAAAAACATCAACCCAAGGAGGTCTACACCAAGACATGTAGTAATTAAAACAGCAAAAAGTAGTGATAAAGAGAGAATTTTAAAAGCAGCAAGAGAAACGAAGACAATTAAATACAAAGGAAACCCCTTAGGCTATCAGCTGATTTTTCAGCAGAAGCTCTGCAAGCCAGAGAGGAGTGGCATGATGTATTCAAAGTGCCAAAAGAAAAGAAAAACCTCCAACCAAGAATATTCTGTCCCCAAGACTATCAATCTGAGTAGGAGAAAGAGTTTCCTAGACAAACTAAAGTTAAAGGAATTCATAACCACTAAACCAGACCTACAAGAAATGTTAAAGGGGATTATTTGAGTAGAAAAGACCAAAAGCAAGAGTTAGAAAAGTAGGAAGCATAAGAGCAGTAAAATTAAGTTTATCTATAAAAATCAAGGGATTTACATAATAAAAGGATATAAAGTATGACACGACATAACTAAATCTTGGGTGGGGTGGAGGATTGAAAATTTTGTGGTTTTAGAATAGGTCAAACTTAAGTGACCATCAACTTAATATAGACTGCTATATGCATAAGATGCTATATGTAAACCTAATGGTAACCACAAATCAAAAGCCAGTAATAGATATGCAAAAAATAAAGAGAAAGGAATCCAAGTATATCACTAAAGAAGGCTAGCAAATCATGAGGCAAGAGAGTAAGAGAAGAAAGGAACAGGAAAGAACTACAAAAACAACCATAAAATGAGTAACAAAATGGCAATAAGTATATACTCTCTATCAATGATCACTTGATGTAAATGGACTAAATCCTCCAAAGAAAATAACACAGTTTGATGGAATGGTTAAAAGAATAAGACCCATCTAGATGCTGCCTACAAGAGATTCATTTCAGACCCAAACACGTGCAGATTCAAAGTGAAAGGATGGAAAGCATTTACCATGCTAATGGAAGTGAAAAGTAAGCTGCGGGAGTGATACTTACATTGGACAAAATAGACTTTAAAACAAAGACTGTAACAAGACAAAGAAAGACACTGCATAATCATAAAGGAGACAATCCAATAAGAAGATATAACAATTGTAAATATTTATGAACCAAAGTGAGAACACCAAAATACATAAAGCAGCTATTAACAAACATAAAGGAAGTAATTGACAGTAATACAATAATACTAAGGGATATTAATATCCCACTTATAACAATAGAGGTAGACTATCCAAACAAAAAATCAACAAGGAAACAGTGACTTTGAATGACACATTGGACCAGATGGATCTAACAGATATATTCAGAACATTCCATTCTAAAGCAGCAGAATAAACACTCTTTTCAGATGAACATGGAACATTCTCTTGAATAGATCACATATTAGGGTACAAAACAAGTTTTAGCAAATTCAAAAAAAATGAATTTTTTTCAATCATGCATCTTTTCCAATGCAATGCTATAAAACTAGAAATGAAGCCAGGAGCTGATTCTTTGAAAGATCAATAAAATTGATAAACCTTTAGCCAGACTCATTAGAGAGAGAGAGAGAGAGAGAGAGAGAGAGGGAGGGAGGGAGGTGGAGGAGAGGGAGAGAGGGAACTCAAACAAAATCAGAAATGAAAGAGAAGAAATAACAACCAACACCACAGAAATATAAAGGAGCATACTAAGAGAGTATTATGAAAAATCATATGCTAAAAAATTGGTCAACCTAGAGGAAATGGATGAATTCCTAGAAACACATAACACACCAAAACCAAATCAGAAAGAAATAAAAAAATTGAACATACTGATTACCAGCAATGAAATTGAATCAGTGATCAAAAACTCCCAACAAACAAGAGTCCAGGACCCAATGGCTTCACAGGCAAATTCTACCAAACATTTAAAGATGAATTAATACCTATTCTTCTCAAACACCCGTAAAAAGTAAAAGAGGAAGGGAAGCTTCCAAATTCATTCTATGAGGCTAGCATTACCCTGATAACAAAACCAGAGTAAGAACTACAAATAAACAGAATTACAGGCCAATATCTCTGATGAACATAAATGTAAAAATCCTCAACAAAATATTAGTGAAACAAACCCAACAATACATTAAAAAAATAAATCACCATGATAAAATGGGATTCATTTTTGGGATGCAAATGTGGTTCAATATTCACATATCAATCAACATGATACATCAAATCAACAAGAGAAAGGATCAAAACCATATGATCATTTCAATACATGAAAAAAAAAGCATTTAAAAAAGTATAACATCCATTCATTTTAAAACCTCTCAACAAAGTAGATTTAGAGGGAACATACCTCAACATAACAAAGGTCATATATGAAAAACCCACAGCTCATATCATACTCAATGATGAAAAACTGACAGCTTTTGACCTAATATCAAGAATAAGACAAGGATGTCCACTCTCATCACTTTTATTAAACACAGAACTGGAAGTCCTAGCCACGCCAATCAGACAAGTAAAGGAAATAAAAGACATTCAAATTGGTAAGGAGTAAGTGAAACTTTCACTATTTGCAGATGACATAATATATATAGAAAACCCTAAAGATGTCACCAAAAACTACTGGAACTGATAAATGAATTCAGTAAGGTCATAGGATACAAAATCAAAATGCAGATATGTGTGGCACTATTATACACTAATAATGAAGTAGGAGAATGAGAAATTGAGAAGGCAATCCCTTTTACAGTTGCACAAAAATCATAAAGTACCTAGGAATAAACTTAACCAAGGAGGTAAATGATCTATACTGAAAACTATAAGACATTAATAAAAGAAATTGAAGATGACACAAATTGAAAGATACTGCATTCTCATGGATTAGAAAAATAAATTTTGTTAAAATGTCCATACTACCCAAAGCAATCTACTGATTCAATGCAATCCCTATCAAAATAGCAACAACATTTTCCACTAAAATTTTTATGGAACCACCAAAGACCCTGATTAGCCAAAGCAATCTTGAAAAAGAAGATCAAAACTGGAGGTATTATAATTTCAGATTTAAATTATACTACAAAGCTATAGTAATCAAAACAATGTGGCAATGGCACAAAGATAGACACAGATCAGTAGAACACAACAAAGAGCTGAGAAATAAACCCACAATTATGTGGTCAATTAATGTATGACAAAGGAGGCAAGAATATGCAATGGGAAAAAGTCTCTTCAATAAATGATGCTGGGAAAACTGGACAGCTACATGCAAAAGAATGAATCTGGACCACTTTCTGACACCATACACAAGAATAAACTCAAAATGGATTGAAGACCTAAATATGAGACTTGAATCCATAAAATTCCTAGAAGAGAGCACAGGCAGCAATCTAGATATGTCTCTGGAGGCAAGCTAAACAAAAGCAAAAATAAACTTTTGAGACTACATCAAGATAAAAAGCTTCTGCACAGCAGATGAAACCATCAACAAAATTAAAAGGCAACCTATTGAATGTTAGGAGATATTTGCAAGTGATATATTCAATAAGGGGTTAATATCCAAAATATATAAAGAACTCACACAACACCAAAAAAACAAATGATCCAATTAAAAATGGAGAGAAGACACGGGGCCTAGGTGTGTCAGTTGGTTGAGTGTCTAACTCTTGGTTTCGGCTCAGGTCATGATCTCATGGTTTGTGAGTTCAAGCCCCACATTGGGCTCCGTGGTGACAGTACAGAGCCTGCTTGGGATTCTGTCTCTCTCTCCCTCTCTCTCTGCCCCTTCCCTGCTCACTCTCTCTGTCTCAAAATAAATAAATAAACTTAAAAAATTTTTCAAAAAAAATGGGTATGATACATGAACAGACATTTTTCCAAAGAAGACTTAAAGATGGCCAACAGACACATGAAAAGATGCTCAACATCATCATCATCAGGGAAATGCAAATTAAAGCTACAGTGAGATATCACCTCACATCTGTCAGAAGGGCCAAACTCAAATACACAGAAACAAGTGTTGGCAAGTATGCAGAGGAAAAGGAATCCTCTTGCACTGTCAGTGAGAATGCAAACTGCTTCAGCTACTGTGGAAGACAGTATGGAGGTTTCTCAAAAAATTAGAAATAGAATTACCATATGATCTAGTACTGCCACTACTAGATATTTACCCAAAGAATACAAATACACTGCAACAAAAAGATATATGCATCCCTATGTTTATTGCAGCTTTATTTACAATAAGCCGAATTATGGAAGCAGCCCAAAGGTTCACATATACACGACTGCATATTCCTTAGTCATATAAAGCATGGAATCTTGCCATTTCCAAAAACATAGATGGATCTAGAGGGCATATTGCTAAGTGAAATAAGTCGGTCAGAGAAAGACGTATGCTGTATGATTGCACGCATATGTGGAATTTAAGAAATGAAACCAACAAACTAAAAAAGAGGAAAAAAACAAAACAAAAAAAACCAGATTCTTCACTCAAACTGGTGATTACCAGAGGGGAGGTGGGTCAGGGGATGGGTAAAATGGTGAAGGGGATTAAGAGTACACTTTATCATGATCAGCACTAAGTAATGTATAGAATTATTGAATCACTATATTGTGCACCTAAAACTAACATGACACTGTAACTATACTGGAATTAAATATATATATTTTTTAAAAATATAAAGACTCAGAGACAGGTAGACAATTTCTTGAAATTTTGTTCCCAAAATTCATTTATGCTTTTAACTCCACCATATTCACTAAAAATAGCCAAGTATTTTTGTATAGTTTCTTCATGAAATATATTAGAAAAACAAAATATAACAAAGGTTTAAAATATATCCTAATTCCTAGGAAGAAAACTTGAATGAATAATTTAAAAGAAATATCTGATTTAGGAAAGCTTTATTGTAAGAAATATGTTATCACTTTGTAATTTACATATAATTTTATGCATGTTGCTGAATGGAGGACTTGCAAAAATTCTTATTTTTTCTTAAATTTTTTGTATTTTATGTTATTAAGTTGCCCAAAAATGATTATTTAGTGATAGTGTAAAAACAAGTATGAAATCAAAGTTCTAACATCAGTTTCAAAAAACATATATTGGAGAAAATTGAGTTAAAGAGTCTTTTGTTGTATTGATAATTTTTCTCTATGATCAGTTGTTACTGTTTTGAGTTGTTCATCATGATTTGGTAAGTTAAGCACAACTGATTTATACAATGCTCTGATGATCTCGGAAGCTTCATGAAAATGATAAAATTGCCCAACTGCACCTTTAGAAATTTTGTCAACAATTTCTAATACTTGTTGAGTTTTGACAACCCAAAATGTAACCAAAATTCTTATATTCTATTTATAATAGACATTTACAACAGATGCTTTATAGGTTTGTGATGACTTTTCAAAGGAGAAGTAATCATAATGTTTGCAAATGGAATCTCGTTTGGCAAAATGGTTTGACCCGCACGCAGTGACAAAGCCAATTTCAGAATTTGCAGAAATCTCCAGTGTATGTGAAAATGTTATAAACACACATACTCGCACCAATCTCATATACTTCTGAAGGCGTTCTACAAGGAATATAGTTGAAGACTGTAAAGTATATTGAACATTTATGAAACAAGAAAACATTCAGTTGAGACTCATTCAGTGAGGCATTTAAGGTTTTCAATGAACAAATTATATACAGCCTCTTCCCCAGGGATATATCAATTATGTAAGTCTCAATGTAGCATATCAAAAAAGGTTATTTATGGCTGATATAAAGTATATTCCAGAGAATTTTCATGTGTTTATTTTGCCCTGGTCTATACACTTTCAAGGGTTAATCTTGACACTATTTCTGTTATTTTATACAAACTTCCAGTTACACAAATATTAATAATCCAATGTAATTATCTTCTATACTGAGTACATAATTATACATTTAAAGTACATATAATCATTATGATAGTTTATCGTTTATAGCATGAAGATTTTGTATATTTTATATTTTTTCTTAGGAATTCCGCATGAATTGATTGACAAGACCCTTAAAATTACAGAAATAAGTTAGATTTGAACCTAGAAGACTTAATTATCAGTAAGTGTTTGTGTTAGTAGGGCCAAAACCTAGCTAGAATTCTAGATCTAGACTTTGGTCTAGTCCTAAGTAGAGACTACAGTCTCTTGCTTGAAGGACGGATGCGCTTATTTTATTAAAATTTTTTTTTTCAACGTTTATTTTATTTTTGGGACAGAGAGAGACAGAGCATGAACGGGGGAGGGGCAGAGAGAGAGGGAGACACAGAATCGGAAACAGGCTCCAGGCTCCGAGCCATCAGCCCAGAACCTGACGCGGGGCTCGAACTCACGGACCGCGAGATCGTGACCTGGCTGAAGTCGGACGCCCAACCGACTGCGCCACCCAGGCGCCCCGTATGCGCTTATTTTATATAAGTAATTAGGAAATAATCTAGCTCATTTGTTATCTAAATACGTGCACATAAATGTAGGATTTTAATGGAGAGAGAACGATTTCGCAGGTAGGTATGGATTTATCATAATCACATATGATATTTAAGATGCTTGGGCAAAGTTAAATTACCTAATGTAAGAAAACTATTTAATTTCAGGATTTTTTGGTTATTTGCTTAATGTTCTATCTTAAATCCTTCTTTTACATGGTCTCCAATACTTTCCTTACTTCTCGCATTCATTTCTCCTTAATAGTCTTTCCATTCATCAACACCAAAAGGAAAGTGTGAGAGAGTCTTATGTTTTTAGAATTCTACAGGTGAATGGATTTTACTGGCCAAAACAGAAATTAAGAAATCCTTATTTTTGACTAATATACAGCATATCCAGGTAAAAAATAAACCAAGAATAACTGGTAGATCTGCCCTATGCATTCAGGTGAGGCAGTAGTGATGGGATCGTAAGATTTTTCACTGATAGTACAAAAACAAGTATGAAATCAGAATCCTTTTACTAGCTTGAAGGACTGTACAAAATCAAAATCGTACAATCAAAAGATCGTAAGATTGGCTTTGTGTTTACCATGCCTGTACGCCACGACTACATTCATCAAGTAAACCGTCTGCCAAGTAGATCTAGAGACTCAAGAATGTCCTCCTGTGCTCACTAGCAAGTTGGACGCTAGGGGTTCGGCTGCTATCACTCTTGCCCTGCTGGGCTACTTCATCTCCTTGTGCATCCGAGGGGAAACCCGAAGGGCAGCTGAGCAGCCCTCGCTATTCTCCCAGCTTCATCATCTCCCCCACGATCCCTTGTCAATTTTGCCAGGTGCTTCCACTGCCAAAACAAGGCAGTCACTTGTGAGAGTGACGCCTGCACGCTTGCCTCTCAGGAGAGCTCAAGTTATACAGGCCACACAGGAAGGCATTCATCCACCTATCACGTACCAGCTGAGTGACTCTGAGTGAAGTTATAGAAGTTTCCGTATCTGGAAGATACTGTAGTGTTTCTCTTTCAGCGTTTCATGAGTACCGCATGAGATTACTTGGCACTGAATAAACCTGTCAATCAGTAATATTTTATTTAGCACAGTTGCTGAGGTAGAAAAGAACTAAATAGGAACCTAACTAAAAGATAGGATTTATTTCCAGCAATACACATTTTATCCAATTTAGGCCAGCTTATCTGATATTGTCAGAAAAGTTCTGATATGGTCATGGGTGTGCACATTCACTTAAAAACTTCAGATCAAATATTAGAGCAATATAAATTCAAAAGCATGCCATAGAATACATTCAAAATCAAAGTTGTTGTGGTATGACAGAATAAGTGCCATGTGGAGATTAATTCATGAATTAACATGCTAAATAATATAGCTTGGTAGAGAGAAGTAAACATCTTAGGAGAATATTAAGATAGACATGAAGACAAGGACAGTTCTAGTTTATCCATGGGAATAATTAGTTGTTGTAATGCTTTGCTACTCTGTGAAGAATGAAAATAAAGAAACTATTTTTCTTTAGATTTTATAAACATCGAATGAGATCAGAGGCTATTAATTCTTGTCTTGAAGAAAAAACCATCATGTGATTAAAAGCATTCAAAGTGTCAAGCAAATGAAGTTCATCCAGTTGTATGTGTTTGATACATGTATTTAAATGGCTTAGTACGGAAATATCTTATAGCTTGCACCAAATATTATTCAGTTCCATTTTTTACTGTAGTAAAAACAATATTGCTGAATCTACTAAAGAAACCTGTAACATTTTTGTAGGAGCATATGAATTCATTATGACAAAAAAAGGTCACTGTAAAAGTTAAATATTCATTTGAATTATCTCATTTATTCATCCTGAATCCAACAACTATCCACTCATTGAATTCAAATACTAATCACTTTAATATACAGCATTGGATACCACTGCATACTACTCACATGTTAGATGCTGAAATTACAAAGGTGACTAAGACTCACTTTCTACTCACATACAACGCTATAGAGGTTTTGTGGGAGGTCACTGAAAAGCCTGGTTGATGTGTGAAGTAGACCCAGGCACTCGGAGGCTCCTTGCTCCCTCCTCTGCCCTTGGAATGTGGGTTCCACTTGCCTTTCACACTCCCAGAGGCTGCTCTAAGGACATAGCCTTGAGATGGTGATGTGATATTGAAAATACCTATATGGTACATGTAACTAAACCCTGTTAAGGCCTCTTTATAAACTTAAGATTTGGGATTCTGGTGTGGGGATCCATTTGTTTTGCTGCTGCCCAAGATGAGCCTCATATATAAGTTTCCTTTGCTTATTCAAACTGCCACTTACCAAACTGGGGTGGCCTGCCTCTTTCTCCAGTCCCTCACTGTACCCTGGATGGTACAGGGGCTGGTTTCAGATTATACCCAGGAAGCTCCAGAGAGTATTGAGAACCAACAAGAGGAACTAACATGTAACAACAAAAGATATTTGCAACATTTGCTTAATTTTTACTGAAATATTTTTAAATAGATTAAATACACCATTGTATTTTATCCCTAGATGTCTTAGGGATCTTAATTATATAAAACAAATCTGTTCTACTACATTACCACTAATCATTACCATACATAAAAACTGGCAACAATTACTGCATCTGGTGTATTAAAATTTCCTCAATTTTCTTTTTAAAAAAAATTTTTTTTAACATTTATTTATTTTTGAGACAGAGAGAGATAGAGCATGAATGGGGGAGGGGCAGAGAGAGAGGGAGACACAGAATCGGAAGCAGGCTCCAGGCTCTGAGCCATCAGCCCAGAGCCTGACGCGGGGCTCGAACTCACGGACCGCGAGATCGTGACCTGAGCTGAAGTCGGACGCTCAACTGACTGAGCCACCCAGGCGCCCCAAAATTTCCTCAATTTTCAAAAACCGGTTTGTTTAAATCAGGATCTAATCAAAGACCACGTAGTTTGCATTCGGATACTTTATCTGTTGAGTCTCTTTTCACCTAGAATAATCCCCCCTTGCCTAACTTTTGTTTCCTTGTGACATGAATTTGTTGAAGCTGAGTCAGTTATCCTGTAGAATGTCTCATCTTCTGAAATTATCTGAATAAATAAATTTAGTGTGTGTAGGTATGTGTTTGCCATGTAACTCCTATCTCTTATTTGCTAAATATCATACAAAGCTAGATAAGAAGGTAGTAGACACAGGGTAAACGTATTTGGCAAGAAAAATTCACAGCTGACACTGTGTAATGAAGACACAAATCTGTTTGTTCCCCCAGCCCCGTTAGTACAGATAAGATTATTGGCAGGTTTAAGTGGGAGATACAGCTAGATCTCTCCATTATGAAGCCACATTCCGCTCCCCTCCCCCCCTACTGTGAGCAGCAAGTAAACTGTGTGGTTAAAATCTGATTGCATGGAAATATCCAGGTTTATTCCGCCTTTCATACTGATTTTAGCCCCCACTGACCTTTCTTCCTGAGTCAGTTGTTTCTTTAGCGTTGAAAACTCCCAGTAACTCAATGATATTTCTCCTATAATTACTAGTTGTCATTTTTCTGTAAATAAGCACCTTCCATTACCAACTCATGGACTTTTGGTTATCCTATATAACTCCCATTAAAAGTTAGGTGTGCTTAATTTTTTAATCACCATTTTTCAGAAGTAGTTATTTGTGTAACAATCAGTTCCACTGGTGACTAATGAAGTTTCTGTTTGTTTGGTCTTGTTTTGCGGTTTGGCTCTTCACATATTTATTTGAAATACTATTTTTAAGTAGTGCACATTGATAAATACACATAGTAAGCATTATTACTCACCGATATTTCTGCTATCCCTCTTCTGAGTCAGTGAGAAGATTCCATGTCCTCACGCCCTTGAAGTAGGGGATGATCTCATCACGTAAGATGATTACGTTAATAATATGCAGCTGAGGGTAACTGCAAACTCAATTCTTCATGTTCTCTGTTCCCACAGCTGTAGCAAATACTCTCTAGATGGTAGGGATTCATCTCCTGGTCCCTGGATGAGGATTAGGAGTAGTACACCCCATGCAACTTTCGAATTATTTGCAGAAAGACTGAGAAGTCTTTTTTTTTTAATTGCTTTAAAACAGTGAGTTTTTTAGTTTTATTACAATACAATTTAACATATCCTGACACATGTAGTGAGATATTGGACAGTGTCTTACAGAAGGGCTTTAAAACTACAACTTTCAGAATTTGCTCATCACTAAAATATCTATATGCAATATGGGAGTGTTTTCAAATATTCAGATATTCTGTGCTAAGTAGGGAAAACTCAGTTAACTCTTTCTATTTTACTTTCCTTCCATATGTTCTCACATTAGGTATGTGCTTATCACTAGAATGTTCCAGCTCCCTTGGTGGCAGAAAGTTGAAATCCTTCAGATGCATTTGCTTAAATAGAACACTGTAGTTTATCTCCAGATTAAAGTAATTGGCAGAGAACTGGAAATAGCAGTCATAACAATTGTTTAACTGAGAAACGATTATCCATATGTGGCTACAGGGCTTGTGAGAAATTGAAAAGGCTAAAATGCTACCAGGGCCTCCATTCAGCTCTTAATCCCTGTTCAGCATGTTCAGGCTTTTCAGTTTTCCAACTTATTTTCAGATTCAATCTCTACATCACACCCAGTGCTATCACGCCATATGCTGCTTTCTGCCCTTTCACACTTTCCAAGAACACGAAAAGCTAAAATCTATAGTCTAGTCTGGGAAGTAAGAAATGCTCAAAAATAACTGTACCACAAAGGAGAGAGTGATAAATGCCATTCGAGAGGAACAGATAAAGTGCTAAAGAAGTAGGCAAAAAGATCCTTTCCAGCAATGAGATGTGAAAGAAGATGTTTTTTTATACATCTTAAGTAGGTAAACTATGGATGTATTACTACAAATGGAAAGAGGCATTCTAAGCAGATTGTGGTGGAAAACACTGATCAGTGGAGCATATGGGGGAAGGCTCATCAAAGGGTTTTATCAAAGGAGAGAGCATGTTGTTGTTATTGTTGTTTTTCCTCACCTCCCTAAAGAGAAATTTGTGACCTTTTTCCTATTTGAAGGAATATACCCAGTTCCTTATCCCCAGATTCGATAACCCAGTCCCTACTTATGGATAACTTCTAGTCTTCACTGAGGTCACTACTTAAATATTAGTTTTTCAAACTAGTTTAGGTATTCTGGTTTTGAATGTTGCACGTGGGGCTTTTCATGTGTTGCACTTAACGAAGAATGAAAAAGTCATTGTTCTACTTTTTACCCTACTCTCATCAGACTTTGAGTTTTATGTGAAAAGAAATTGTTAGTCCATAGCAAGTGCCTCAGACATACTTGTGATTAAATTGAAGCTAGATTTGAACCAGATAGGCCTGCAATTTATAGTTTATTTAGGGGTTGGGAACCAGGACAAATTAATGAAAAAAATACTCCAAGTTCCTAAATGAGAGAAGGCTATTGAAGATAATTATATTTGTTTTCTATGGCTGCTTTGACAAATTATTTAAAAGTCAGAGGCTTAAGACAACACATATGTATTCTTTTACAGTTCTGTGGGTCAGAAATCTGACATGAGTCTCAAAGACCAAAAACCAAAAAGTAGGCAGGCTTTCCTTCTTTTATGGAAACTCCAGGGGAGAATTTATCTCCTGTCTTTTTCCTGCTCCTGAAGGCCATCCTTGCTTGGGATTCCCTCTTCAGTCTTCAAAGCTCAGTAACCCTGGATTGAGTCCTTGTCATGCTCCCGTCTCTCTAGATCTTACGACTCCTTCTTTTACTTTTAAATACACTTATGATTACATTGGACACTCCACCCCCATAATCCAGATTACTCCTAATTGTAAAGTCTGCTCACTGACAACATTAATTTCATCTGCAACCTTCATTTCCCTTTGCCATGTAACCTAAGATATTCACAGGTTCCAGGGATTAGGTTGTAGACATCGTGGGAGGGCCATTATTCTGCCTACATCATTAGCCTTCTGAAATGTTGAAGGCTGATATATCAGATTAATTTAGTCTCATGAAATTACTGATGAGGTTCTCCTTGAGGCAATGGCCAAATATATTCCCATTTACTCCTCAATACCAGAATAAATAAACCCAGGTGAACAGAATAAAGAAAGGGCAGACATCAGCAAAGATGCTATGCCTTAAAAACCATATAAATGTGTACTATTAATGAGATCAGTAAGAACCCTAGGTTATTTTTACTAGTGTATGTCCCGAAAGGGTATCATCTCTGATCTAATTCTGTCTCCAAGTAGAGCTTTATTTATCATACATGCTTTTGTCCTTCCTTTTCCTAAAAGTAACCTCTCCTCTTTTGCTTGGCTACACTAAAATCTAAGCATTTATATCTTAACCACAAGAACACTTTTCTTCTATTTGTATCCATGTCTTTTTCTTACCAGATTGTAAGCCTGTTCAGAGTGAATTCATTCCTCTTTATAAACACTGAAGTTCTGCAATTTTCATATGTCAATCAGCTGTTCAGTAAATGTCTGCTAACTGAATCAAGTGAATGAATGTGGACATGAAGCAAATGAACCAAAAACTCAAATCGTATTATTTAGATATCAAATGGAAAGACAGCGTTCCATGATCCATGCCTATTTGGAAACTGTTTAGGACATATCAAATCTACATGACAACACCATTTCCAATTCTGACTTTAGCACAATTACAGGGATAGATACAGACTCCACAAAAATATTATTAGAATATTAATATTACTGTTGAATAGTTCAGTCCACAAATGTATATGTGCATACTAAAGATAGCTAAATTCGCTGCCATTATTATTTTAAGTTACTTAAGAGTAATATTTTATATGAAAAGAAACGAGGTTTAAGAGTCATCTCTAGATTTGGAGGGGACAGTGGATTGATGGCTTTCTACTGCAGTCCATCAGTAGAGTAGGCAGTGGGGATCATAAATAAACTAAGGCTAGCCCTCAACGAAAATGAGCTAGTTCAAGAGGTAAGAATTCAGGTAGTCTTAATACAGTCCGTAAAGTATAGATACACTGAGTCTTGTGCACATATATACATTGGACTTGACCCAGTATGGAGGAATCAGTCAGTAAGACTTCACTGAGAAGCAAGTAGGTATGCTGAAGTCCAAACAATGAGACAAGGTGGCAAGACAAAAGATTTTTAGAAATATTAACTATGGAGAACAATGTGTTTAGTGATTTTTCCATGTGAGGGTTGGGGGAAAGAAGGATTGTAGCTCCCACCTTTAAGATTTATAGCCCTAATCCAGAAGGGGAAATAGAAGAGGTGAAGCATGTCTGGGGAGAAAGAGTTCAGTATTGGACATCTATTCAGTCCACAGTTGAATGTTATGTGAGAAACCTATCTATTTACATTGCAAGATATATTTGCCTTAACAAATGTTGTACAGTGTGTTGTGTCACACTGTCTGTCTCTGTGCCTAACAACGTGAAAAATCCATACATTTTGTTATATGACAAGCATTGGGGCCAAAGCTCCATGGCCAATTCTAAATGGCTCTGATAGCAAAGATTTTCTGATATCAGTAACAACATTGATAACAACAAGGGATTCATCTCAGAGAACCGAGCTCACATTTGTTGACTGTCCTCCCATTGGTCGAGACCACTTATTTGGTAGAAATTCAGTAAAACATAAGAGTTTCTGCTTTTAAAATACTCTCAGGCTAGCATAAAACATGGACTACAGTACAATTAAGAGTTTGTGTTCTATTATGATCTGAACAAAGTGCTATAGTAACACAAGGAGAAATTTGGAATGGTTAAAGTTATTAACTATTTTTATTTTTTATTTGAATATAATTGACATGCAATATTACACTAGCTTCACGGGTAAAGCTTAGTAATTTGACAAGTTTATACATTATGCTATGCTCACCACAAGCATAGCTACCATCTGTGTGGTTACATTGCTATTGTAATATCACTGACTATATTCCTTATGTTGTGCCTTTTATCCCATGACTTATTCATTCCATAACTAGAAGCATGTATTTCCCTTTCCCTTTCACCCATTTTGTCCCAACTCCTACCTCCCTGCTCTCTGTTTAAATGTCTCCTGGATAAGAAACCTATCACCTATCAAAACTACCTCACAGACCACAGTGTTTTGGAATCTGAAGTCATCACCATCTGTAAATATCATTTCATGTTATAGCTGAAATCCAGGCCATCTACTGAGGTCCAATTTCAGTCACCTTTTAAGGGGTTAGGTTGTAAATTGTTCTAAATGTATTTATTTATGAAACAAACATGTATTAAATATTAAAACATACCTGTTACTAAGCATGACAGGGTGAGAGTGAAGAGGGCAATCGGTGATACAGGACGGTCCCTGTTCTTGAGGGACTCACTCTATTGACAAAGAGACAGGTGTAGAACAAGAGAAATGTGGTAGAATAGTATAGTTGTTCATCTTTTTTTTTTTTGAGAGAGTGAGAGAGAGAGAGAGACCGGGAGAGGGGCAGAGAAAGGGAGGGAGACAGAGAATCCCAAGTGGGCTCCATGCTGTCAGCGCAGAGCCCAATGCAGGGCTCAAACTCCAAATTGCAAAAGATGACCTGAGTTGAAACCAAGAGTCGGATGCTTAACTGAACCACCCAGGTGCCCCTAGTTGTTCATCATTTTAATGAATATGATGCTCACAAGAGTGACACATTAGCACAATCCTTCTGGTGTGATAGAGAGTACATACATCTGACCCCCATTGTGTCAGGAAATGGGTAAGGGCTCTCAGAGCTGGTATCAAGTGCCCACTGAAGATATCTCCATTTACCGAAGACAAGATGTTTCCTTGGATTCCATAATCTCTACTGTAGCTTCCAGGTCTCTATGACTTGCCTAGGATCCTTTTTTCTGGCACTAGTTACCGCTCTTCTCTTTTGCCACTGCAGGTTCCTGTAAGGCCTAGGTTAACCGTCCCCGTCCCACTCACCCAGGCCATTCCTAGAGTTCTGCAGCACCTCTCTTAGTATTCTGCTGCCCTGCCTCCCTCAAGGGAGTCGGAAGGAAACATAGTACCAAAAGCAAACAGTGGGAGTGTGGTAGCAAATTACACGTAGACATACACTCAACAACCTCAATGAAAACAGGCTCCCTCCTCAAATAATACATAATCCCCTAGATAGCAAAGGAAATTTTTAATCATTTAGCATATATGGAATGGTTTTGTATGCCAGGAACAAGGGATACCAAGTGGGTAGTGTCTCTTTCCATCATGCCTTGCACACAGTAGAATGTTAGTGCCCGAATGCTGAAACCAGATCTTTATCCTGGCTCAGCCAGGTTTCCTCTGGCCCTTTCCTACCTTTGAATGCTGCCACCACTCTGCTTTCTCCTGTTCTGGGCATTAGTTCATTTTGCAAGAGGGAGAATAATATGGTAGGCAGATGGTGAAGGGGAGATTGGAGGAGGGAATCTGTGAAACAAAACAAAAACAATGCAAAATACAAAAAACTTATTTGGTACTATAATGTTGTATAACAATAAATGGTAGCTAGAAACACTCCATGCTAAGACAGATGATATGATATACAACCCAGGAGGAGAAATCAGAGGGAATAGTGTGGCAGAGGCCATTGGCTTCAATTTGTTGGATCTCAAATCTGTTGGATTCTCTAATATTCTATTTCTGATAATGTCTAAGTAAAGGTATTTTATTTTCTCTTCTTTTTAAAAGTCTCCAAAGTAATAGAACACAAATCATCTGTTTCTCTGGGGAAGGGAAGTCAAAATTAGTATTATTCTGTTAAAAACTGATGCATATGGGGCGCCTGGGTGGCGCAGTCGGTTAAGCATCCGACTTCAGCCAGGTCACGATCTCACGGTCTGTGAGTTCGAGCCCCGCGTCGGGCTCTGGGCTGATGGCTCAGAGCCTGGAGCCTGTTTCCGATTCTGTGTCTCCCTCTCTCTGCCCCTCCCCCGTTCATGCTCCGTCTCTCTCTGTCCCAAAAATAAATAAACGTTGGAAAAAAAAAATTAAAAAAAAAAAAAAAAAAAAAAAAAAACAAAAAACTGATGCATATCTGAAACTAATATTATACCGCATGTTAACTAACTGGAATTTAAATAAAAACATGAAAAAAACTAAGTTAAAAAAACTAAGTAAAAAAAAATGGTTTGTTAAATAAAATGTTTCCCTCAGGAAAGAATGGAAAACTCATCGAAACCTCTATGCTCAGGGTGCCTGGGTAGCTCCAGTCAGTTAATTGTCCAACCCTTGATTTCAGCTTGGTCATGATCTCATGGTCATGAGATCAAGCCCTGCAACAGACTTCATGCTGAGCATGTAGCCTGATTAAAATTCTCTCTCTCTCTCTCTCTCTCTCTCTCCCCCTGAGCTCTCCCCACTCTCAAAAATAAAGTTAAAATAAAATAAAATAATGTAAATAAATAACTAAAGTAACTAAGGAAGTTTGTCATTGCATTAGAAATAGGTAATACACATGTGGAGGAACATTTCATATAATACTGCATTGATAAACAGATAACTGCCATTATCAAATTATGGTTAGCTATTCATCTTTGAGAAATACCTTACTATGTCAGTTTCCTTAAAAGTGCATTTGCCAAATCAAGTCCTACCATCTAACAAAATGATGCTATCAATGGCTTGATAGAGAATATAATGCTAAAAAAGCCTTAAAATATTTGTAAACAAAGAGAGAACGTTTTTGCAAATTATCAGTGTGGTTTTACATGTACATTAAGACTTAACAAATTTACTTAATTAGAATCTAGGTGAGAATGTTAGGTTCACATAAACCAAATAATTCAGCTTTTAATGTCCTAATGTTAGCTCAAAATAAACTTCATTTTTTAAGTGGAAAATGGCCTGACATTTTGAAATCAGAAGTCATTTTCTAAAAATGCAAGTCTAAGAATGCAACATGTGTCTGCTCCATTTTGCCACATTCAAGGAAAGGTTATTTAATTGATTTGCTGTATGATCAAAAACTTCTTCCCCTCAGGGCACCTGGGTGACTGAGTCAGTTGAGCTCAGGTCATGATCTCAGGGCTCATGAGTTTGAGCCCTCTGTCAGATTCTGCTGACAGCTCAGAGCCTGAAGGCTGTTTCAGATTCTGTGTCTCCCTCTCTCTCTGCTCCTTCCCTGCTTGCATTCTCTCTCTCTCTCTCAAAATAAATAAACCTTAAAAACAAACAAACAAAGAAACTTCTCCCCCTCAGGAAAACTTCCTTTGAATTAGAATGAATAAAATATTTGCTCAAGTTCTCCCCCCTCAACAAAACTTGGAACAAGTACCAGAGTGGAGGGAGAGAGGAAATAAACTCCTAGATTTTGAGGTCTCAGAGAAGATGTACTTTTGCCTCAGGACTGCATGAATCAAAGAGAACTAACCAGTTTCAGGCACAGAGAAATGCCACTCCAATCTAGATAATCTCAGAAAGTCTCTCAGAGGTTCCCAAAGTTTAAAGTGTCTTTGATGTTGTTTCTGAGAAGAGCAGAGGACTAGTGAAAGAAATTTTACAACTCCTTTAAACTCCATAGCTCCCACAGCTACAGTTGGAAGCAAGGAAAAATGTGGCAACAATTTTTGGTTATCAAGAATCTAACGCATTTCCTGTTGCGGATGTAATGAACGCCAGTGGGACGAGAAGACAACCAGACAGCAGGTGAACTATCCCTACTTCCTGCCCTGTCAATACCTGGGAACCATAGGACAGCGTGCCAGGAGCAACAGTGGGGGACCCTAAAGTCTCTAGAATGACACAGAATTAACCAAGATTTAGTTTCTCTTAGATGGTGGAATTGTGCCTCAAAATAGTACTGGAGTTATATAAAAATAATTAAGTTTACGTTTCTTCCACATTTGCTTTTGGCCTGAGATTTGAACCTGCTTAACAAAGACTTAGGGATTAATAAAGTTACACCAAATAATCGGGAGCATGTTGAAGAAAGTACACATGGAAATAAAGACAACAGAATCTTACAGAATTCTAGGACTGGCAATATACCAGGGCCTCCAAAAGCATAAAATATAATTTGGAAATTAGAGCATGCACAAGAACTCTAAGGATCAGATTATCTCTATGTGCCCGCAATAGCAAGAATTTATTACTCTTTTTTTGTGGTGACTCAGCTTCTTTCTATCTCTGTTTCTATTGCTCCTACAATCATCTCACATTTTTTCTCTCTCTCCATTCTCCAAGTTACATCATTTGTATTTTCAGTTATTTATATCTTCAGTTATTTATATCACCTGGATTCTGCTTCAAACATGTCCACTTTGTCTTTTCAGCTTCTGCTCCCACTATAAATTGACAGAGTCTGTTTCCACATTCCTAATTCAAATTCCTGATAGAATCTGATTGGCCCATTTAATCACCCTTATGATGCACTGGGCAGACTTCATGACGCTGACCAGCCATGGCCCCGTAAGTCAAATATAGCATGAAGTAGTGGGTTAGATAATTCCCCTTACATGGGACCTTCATATCTATTTCTCTGCCATAGGATTTATCATATTTGCAACGTGTTGCTTCTTTGCTTGTATTCTTTCTAGACTAGTACTTTGCAAACATTTGACTAAGCACTCCTATGAGAAAAATATTTTGAACAGATATTCTGAAATTTAGTATGTGTATTTAGACATCATAAGCACGCAGTACTGAGCTAATACCATATGTACATTACAGGACACACTAACCCAATAGAATTTAAAATTATTAGAAAATTTAAACAAAACTAAGCTGCATTACTTCCCTTGACTCCAAAATTGTTTTGTCTAGAAGAGATCCAACTCACTTTTGATACAATAGTACTGGATTAAAATCCAATTAGGCTGACTGATGCCAATAATGGTAATAGTAGGAGTATTAGAAATAAGAGTAGTAATAACAATAGCATTAGTAGTAAAGGCAATAGTGGAGGTAACATTACAACCAGTAGTAATAGTAATTATAGGTGTCCTGAGAGGTCACAGCAAACATTGATTGAATGCATACTATTTCTGGTACTATATGTTATCTATTTTAAACTTTATAACTCTTTCCTGCTACAGATATTAAATACATTTCCATTTTGCAAGTAGAGAAGCTAAGGTTTACAGGAACTATATAAGTTGCTTAAAGTCACACAAATAATAAAAGGCTTGCCAGATTCCAAACCTGATCTGGCTTTATTTTCAGCCAGATGTCTTCATCGGTACCTTATGCTGTGTTACACACTGATGCCTTGGAGCTTTTGCCATATACTGATTAGGGAAAAAGTCTCCAACTCTATTTGATGATACAAAAAGAGTCTCTAACAGACAGTCCATAGGTCTTAAATATTAGTTTTTATTTTAAAGATGTGAATTAGCCTGAATGCTGAAGGCAAATCTGGAAAATCCATGACTAGACTGGACAGGGAAAGCAGGGACTTATATTTCTAGCGTTTATTTCTTAATAAGTCCTTAGATAGCTTTTCACGCATTTGACACTTCCTCCAAAATAAGAATATCATACTAATTTCTTTGATCATTTTGTCATGGGTACAAATTAAGTTTCACTCTATAGCTACAGTAATAATAATGTTGTTCTAATAAATTATAGCTATTTTGATCAATACTATTATCACTACGGGTTTCCTTGTCTTATATAAATGTGATGGTTATCCATGTGTCCATACTTGGAAAAATACACCCTTTAGAGTTCAACTGTGTAGTGATAAATGTTTATTTAAACATTCTCTTAGTTTGGTTAAACCAAAATTCTTCTGAAATGCTTTTTCTTATCATTTTTCATCTGTAAATAACATTAGTTGGCCCTTACTACAGTCTCTCTTCCTTCCCAGTACTTCCTCAAGTAAAGCATCCATTACTCTACGCTGAGGTTACATTTCTCATTGCTCTAAGCTCTAAAGACAAAGATTGATCTGCATTATTCCCAGGATCTAACATTGTGCCTGGCCCAAGTAGGCGTTCACTAGATTCAGAATTGTGAAGCAAAAGAATAAATTGAGAACATCCCAAAAAGGTTAGAAGAGAGGGGGAAAAAAAGAAAAAAATAAGAGCATAAATATAAAGTTTTCCAGGCATAAAATCATAAAACTCTGAGGTAGAATATTGGCAATGGGGGTGGGGAGGTGGAGGTGGGGGAAGAATGACGTCAACTAATTATTCTAAATATCAAGTAACTTGACTTAGTGATCAAATAGATATAGCATGCCAGGAAAAGATGGAATATAACAAGAATTATGTTTACAGATACTATTTTGGGCAACTGGATGTCAATATAAGAAAGAAGAAAAGGTAAAAAATATTCCCTTTTGAAAGTGGAACGAGCTTATTTTCAGAGCCTGTTAAGCCTCTGGGCAAAATTTTAGTAAATCAAAAGACTGAAAGTATACATCTCAAACCCTGAAACTAGAAAACAATTTTTTACAGTGCTCAAGGATTCTCTTAAAATACTGAAGTCAAATTTTACTTGTATTTTGGTGTTTAAAGGTGTTAAAAGTTTTCTGGTAGCTTGAAATGATTCTGTCTCTCAAAAAAAGATTATCTGCCATGTAGGGAATTCTTTGAAAGAAATGTCCAAACATGAAATTGAAAAAAAAAAGTGAGAAGTTGGCACTTTGGGAACTCATGAATTGACACCAGTGACGTCTGTGTTCTGGATCCGTAAGTAAGGATATAATCGCAACAATAATCAGAGATTTATTTAAAATGTGGGTCCAGCTTCAAGAGCTTCAAAAGCAGTGAAAGTAAAACAAAACAAAACAAAACAAAAAACAAACAAAAAACCCAAAAAACAACAAACAAACAAAAACAAAAACAGAGTCTACCAGCGAAGTGACTACATGACCACATTCTCCAACTCTTTCTCCAGCAATGATGTTTTTAGAAGGTATAAGATGGAAGTAAGCATTTTCCCTTTGAACTGAGAATTCTTGTGTAGTTATGTATAAATTAGGAACAGAATGAAGAGCCCTAGAGATTCTGGTTATAACTTAGCACATGGGTGTTCAAGACAGTATTAATACAAAAAATAAAAGAAATATAATGATATTTCCATCCAAGTCGGTGAAGAAGAAAACTGGGAAAATTTATATGGTAAAGTTTAAAATACTAGTGAGCGACATTTTTTTTAATTTTTAAAAATGTTTATTTTTGAAAGAGAGAGAGAGGAATCAGGGGAGGGGCAGAGAGAGAGGGAGACACAGAATCCGAAGCAGGCTCCAGGCTCTGAGCTGTCAGCACAGAGCCTCATGCGGGGCTCGAACTCATGAACATTGAGATCATGACCTGAGCCGAGGTGGCATGCTTAACCGACTGAGCCACCCAGGTGCCCGCTAGTGAGCAATATTTTAACTTCAATGCAATTCCACAAAAATAAGTAAGTTTATAATGCCAACAATTATTTTCCATTTAATATAAGAAATCTGTATGGAATGCACTGCAAAATATTTGTATGACTTGAGTTGCCTCCTTTATTGAAAGAAAGGAGTATCAATGCGAAAGTTGGTGGCGCTCTTTAACCCTTTCAATTGTATTTTCTGGATATATTTATGAAACATTAGCACCAAAGTGATTCTTTGTAGCACTATACAAATGTGAGGGATGAAAGAGTCCCCAGAGAGATTTCATTCATATGACAAATGTTTGGTGAACCTCTACCATGTACCAGCCTCAGTGAAATTGCTCTTCATTTGCTGCTAAACAAAGCAAAGGTGATTCTTCATCTATTGGAGCTTCAATCTGGTTAAAGCGATTATAAGTTTTCACATGTAATGTTCATTCCATCCTCAAGCCAGCTCCATGAGAAATAGTATCATCCATGATTTATTTTCCAACAAGCTTAGTCACAGTAGTGAAAGGAAGTCCCATGGTTATTTAGCATTAGGGTTACAATTAGTTATCAACCTGAACGTAATATTTACGGTATGTTGATAACATGAAAAAGAGAGAAAAAATAACCCCACTTTCTCCAATTCTGGGTTCTGGCATGCTTTCTGTTTAGGTTGGCAGTTATGGGAGGTTGTCGACTAAATGACTGTAGGAACCCTGGTTGGGAGTTTCTGTCCCCGCTATGAGCAATGCCACAAAAGTTGCTAACATCCAGCTTTCTTTCTCCGATAGGCCGTGACTTCTAGGAGCTCATAGTTCTGGTGCTAACGTTGCAAAAGGACTTCTTTCCTCCTCATGGGGGTGGGATGGGCATTTACTAGACAAGAAGGCAATACAGTGCATGAAATAAGCAAAAGGCACTAAATAGACCAGCTATGCTGTAAGAGAAGATTTCTGTTGAAGAAAGCAGAAGGTTGGGGGCATACATTTTAAGAAATAGACTCTAGTGAAAATCTCCAACTCCAAAACTAAAGCCAGGCCAAGTCCTTAACCTCAAGTTCATTATATTGATTGGAAAGAAAAGATCGAACTATTGTTGCACTATTATCTTTTTAGTGAATAGCTATTTCAAATCAAGTTACTTTCACTTGGAAATGATAACAGAACATCACTGAAGAGTCAAAGGATTACTTCTCTGGACTAATGACTCAGTACGGTGTCATTATTAACTTTTCTAGCACAAGCAAAAACACCTGACACATAGAGGCTACTCAATAAATATTTGTTGAGTAAATGACTAGAGCTGACCTCAGCACATGTATGTAGCTAATATCTAGTACTGATTCTGTGTGGAAATTCAGTTGAAAGGGTAACATGATGTCCAAGAAGTAATAGAGGATGCTGAGTTAATCCTTTCAATTGGATTTCCACACAGAGTCAGCATTTTTTGTATTTTGGTGAAATATTTTAATTATTGTATCTTTCTCATATTGTGTAATCAATACTTATTGGTTCAACTGAGTTGAAATTTAAATATAAGATGTATCAACGATTGCATGTGTAGGAATTTAAGAATTTTGTGTATTTTTCTTGGGCTTTGGGAATAGAAGTTTATGCAGAAATGCCACCTTAAGCATGTCATTTTTTCCATTTTTACAGGAAGATATGGAAAGGAAAGGAGATTAGTATTGATCCACAGATCAGTTTTAAGGACCAGCCCATCTATTCTCACCTAGTTATAACAGGGCAGGACAGGTTTTTTTAAAGGCCAGAAAATGGAGTACAGCTGGGTTTGCACATTCCAACAATAACAGTGAATTTAATATAGGGAAAAGAGTCAACTTCTTTTCACAACCATATAATCTATGTAGACAAGTCGGACAGTTTGCAAGAAATATTTGTTTTCCAAAAGCTTCTCTTGAAACAGTGTAGATGCAGCCTGAATTGCTTGGATGTCAGGCTTCCAGTTCTTTGGTTTATGATGTAGTCCGTGTCAATAAGATGAAAAAGCTCTCCCTCAGCAGCACATTTGTCGATATGAGCAAGCTGACGTTCAATTCAAAAGGCTTTAAGAAAGAAAACCTTATTTTTCTTATTGAGCAGGTTATCAGAGAAGAAATGATTCACAACTATGTGGATTATCACATTCATAAAACACTTTAAACTCAATGAGAGCTAATTCAGCCACTTTGGGAATCAGGCTAAAAAGTTGGCAAATACTTTTTTTTAATATGGTTTACCTTTAATCAGAAATAGTTAATAATTTTCAAAAAGTTTTCATAAAAATGGGTCTTTAATGGGAATGTAATATAAAATGAAAGTGAAGACATTATAAAATGTGGTACAAAAATAACCTGACATATTTTTATTTACAGTTTTATATAAATTTTTTATTAGGCAGGCCAAAAATATGTGATTTTTGTAGGCCAGAATTATTTGGGTATATACACACAATTATTATATAGGTAATAAAGTTATATATGTATGTATTAGTATGTCCCTGCAGAAATACATGTGTGTGTGTGTGTGTGTGTGTGTGTGCATGTATCCCTACAGAAATAATTCTAATTCCCTGGGCATAAAACTTCTTAGTTGAAAGCTTTTACATGAGATATTTTTTCCTATGCAATCTTATTCTGAAGAGTTTGCTGCTTGCCACGATTAATACAAATGCCTATTTGCATTACAAATGAGAAGCATAAGAGGAAATCAAGAGACAAGAGAGGAGCGAGGTCAGGGAGCAGTCTTCCCTGACTCCCTTCCCACTGGATGACGAGAGTTGCAGATCCTCCACCAAACTCTAAAGCCCTTGCAGGTTACGGGTTCATGTCTCTGGTGACTACTCCTCAATCATGCTCCTTCGTGCTTAAATAGTGCTGCTGAGAACCCCAGGAGCCCCATTATCCCACCTACTGGTTTGTAAATTGTGTCTTTATGAAATTAAGTTCTCTGGCGTGAGTGTGCCATCCAGTCTCGTGCCATCTTTTCTTCCCTTGTGGGAAGACCTGTGGTCTACTGAACCTGTGGTTTCCCACAAGAAGAATGTTAATCAACTTAGCAAATACAGAATAAGGGATAAAGGAGACTTTTCAGTGAATAGACTTAGCTTCTCTCAATTCAGCAGATGTAAGTGATGTTCCCTGAATGAAAGGAGAGATGCATTATTGAATGAGCAAAATAGTATGAGCTGTTATAAATTACATATGAATTAAAATATCTCCTATCTAAAGGAAACCTGAAAATAATAGTTCCAATTAATTCCGAGCAGCTAAAATTTCTGCAGATGTGAGGTATGTGTGTTTCACATTAAGGATGATACAACTCTCGCCCTGGTACAGCGGTATTTAACAAGTCCAAATTCTTCAACGTTTACCGCAGGATAATGAAGGTGACAGTTTGCAATTTTGTTATTTGGAGGGAAAGACACAGATAACTCTAGGCCAATGAGTAAATGGATTTCTGGATCCAACTCTCTTTTAAAAGTTCTCCTTGATTACAGGCTGGAGATTACAGGCAAGCCATATGGCTTGCCTCTGGTGTGCACTCAGGCTTTTTGAGAATAATGTCTCTCAAGATACGGTAAGTCGGAATTTTCTAAATTAAACTCTTCTCGCTACTCTAAGAATTGCAGCTATTGAAGTTACCACAATCACAACTACTAGTACATGTTCCTGACTAGTAAAAACCACACTTTATGCCCCTTTCTAGGCTCTAAGAATAGTGGTGAAGAAAGCAGAAACAGCTTTGACCTCCCTAGCAAATAGTTTATATAATAGTAAAGACATTCAAGTAAATAAGAAATTACAACGGTATGAATGCTATGGTTGGAGTAGGAGATGACATTTAAAAAGCACATAGGAAGGTCACAGTCTTGGGAAGTCTTCTCAGAGACGTGATGCTCAAGCTGACATTCAAAGAAAGGTGATTAGATGAAACACACTTGGAGGATGAAGGGTGGAGAAAGGTAGTGTGTTTCAACTAGAGGAAAGAACATGCTCAGGGTCTAACAGATAAGAGGTTTTGGGTACAGAAATAGAGAATGGTTTCGTATAGCTTGAGCTTAGAATGCTGCAGGGAAATGTACGTTATAATGTGTTAGTCACGACTGGTGGAAAATAGAAATTTTATCCTGAAAACAATAAGAAGTGGGAGTGACATAATCAGCATTTTAGAAAGATCAGCATATCCAGTTGTATTTATCCAAAGGATACAAAAATGCTGATTTGAAGGGGCACCTACACCCTGATGTATATGGCAGCACTATCAACAATAGCCAAATTATGGAAAGAGCCCAAATGCCCATTGACTGATGAATGGATAAAGAAGAGGTGGTGTGTATATGTGTATATATATATATATATATATATATATATAATGGAATATTAGTTGGCTATCAAAAAGAATGAAATATTGCTGTTTGCAACAATGTGGGTGGAACTAGAGTGTATTATGCTAAGCAAAGTAGGTCAGTCAGAGAAAGACAAATATCAATGATTTCACTCATATGCAGAATTTAAAAAGCACAACAGATGACCATAGGTAAAGGGAAGGAAAAATAAGATAAAAACAGAGAGGGATGCAAACCATAAGACTCTTAAAGACAGAGAACAAATTGAGGGTTGCTGGAGGGGTATTGGGTGGGGGGATGGGCTAAATGGGTGATGGGCATTAAGGAGGGTACTCACTGGGATGAGCACTGGGTGTTACACATAGGTGCTGAATCACTAAATTCTACTGAAACCATTGTTACACTGTATGTTAACTAACCTGGGTTTAAATAAAGGTTTTAAAAAAGAAGAAAAAGAAACGGAACTAGAAGCCCACAAGAGTGAAAGCAGACAGACGAGCAGGGAAACTCGTATGATCGTGCTATTGAGAGAAGATGGTTGTATGCACTAATGTAATGCAGTGGTATTTCAGGTTTTTATAATTGAACCAGGCAAATACGAGAAGCTGTAAAATGTTATGAAATTCCACTAGAGCTTTTCATTCTGCTTCTCCTTCTAGACTCCCAACACACACAATTCTGATTTAGCAGCTATATTTAGGAATTGTGGCCTACTAGGCAAAATAATTCTCTTCTGAAACAACCCCCCCTTTATTTCATTTATAACATTTAATTAACAAAAGTATTCAGTTTGTAAATTCACAGGTATCTTTCCATCCACCTTTTCTGGCAGCCTACTAGGAGTGGGGGAAGATTAATCTGGTATCTTGGGATGACTATTTTTCGCTCCTCAAAAACAAAGTTATGATTTGTCTCATCTGTTTATGGCTGGTGAGTTCTCCAGGTGAGCTGTGTAGATAGGCAGCTTACCAAAGGAACTAAGGGAGATATGACTAATTTGATTTTTACTAAATATATCAGACATTAGGGCAACAGTTGGACTCTTTCAAGCTTCATTAGATCAGAACAAACATATAAACATGAGAGAATATAATTTAAGACTTGGCCTGTCCTTTCAAACCCTAATTATTCTAATCACATTACTCTAAAAGATAATGAGAACATCAGAGTTCCAAATTTTACATGAAAACAACCTTGAAATGAATATTATGTATATTCTGATATGTTATTGAGTACAGCATTCAATGTCAAATCTAGGTATACTTTCTTTAAGGCTCTTTAGAAAGCCTATACTCTGGAATGCCTGTCTAAATGCTGACTTGTCCCCGGAACTATTCAGTCAAAATGTATTGTTGAGTTTTGTGTATTTTAAATAGGGTCTCAGGAAACTCTGGTGACAGTAGAATTTGAAAACCATTGCTTAGCATAACAATGTAAGTATTAGATAAAATTCCCACTAATTTGATCAGTTAACTAATATTAATGACTTGAAACATTTTAACAGTACTCATTTTATAGGAAAGAGAAGTTAAATAAAATAATTCTGATTTTTTTTCTGTTAAGAAAGTATTCTTCCTCCATTAGAAGAATACAGCTTAGTAATAACCAGCTAATTACCCTTCACTTTTACACATTGTTCTCCTATACCTTTCAAATATCTGAATCATTGCACTGGCAAGTTAGTTCCCCTCACCATACCATTTTCTCAGATAATCACCAGTGAAATCTTTAGTAATAGGCTGCTACCTTGTTCCGAGGATAATTCATACCCCACATACCACTTGGGATGTAATCCTCTTTGCCAGGTAACTCCATAAAAACACCTGCCTTCTTGGATGACTCCACTTACCAATGGTGCCTGTTCAGGTCTTACAGCAAACAGCATGGTATTGGAAGTACAAAAGATATACTGGGAAAAATTGTATTTGAACTATTAGAGACAGGGAAAGTACGACCTCGAAGTGAATGCTATGGCAGATCCCAAAGATATAGCAGCTGGAGACTATTGGCTAACAGCATTTTTCACAGCTGAGTCTGTCAGGAAGGCAGATCTCAGTTTCTACATCATCTTAAAATGAGGCCTTAATCTACATTACATATAAAAAAGAATGAATACATTATGGGGCCTTGGATCAGCTTGAATTAGTATCCTCTAGAGTGTCCTACGAAGCTCTATTAATCTGATTCCTCCTTTCTCTCTAGCTTATCTTCCCACTCTCTCTCCTTTGCTCTCTGTGCTTCAGCCCCACCATTTATTTTTTTAATTCCTTGTGCCAAATTCTCTACTGCCAAAATATCTTTATCATTTTTGTGGTCGGGTGAATAGTGGTCATGCAACAATATCAAGTCCTCATCACTGGAACTTGTAAATGTTACCTCATTTAAAAAAGAGAGAGAGAGAGAGAGAGAAGGAAAGAAAGAAAAAAGAAAGAAAAATCTTTGTAGGAGAGATCAAATTAAATATTTTGAAAAGTGTCTATTATGCTGAGTGAAATAAGTCAGTCAGAGAAAGACAAGTATGTTTTCACTCATATGTGGAAGTTGAGAAATTTAACAGAAGACCATGGGGGAAGGGAAGAGGAAGAAAATAGTTACAAACAGAGGGAGGCAAACCACAAGAGACTCTTAAATACAGAGAACAAACTGAGGGTTGATGGGGGTGAGAGGGGAAACTGGGTGATGGGCATTGAAGAGGGCTCTGATGGGATGAGCACTGGGTGTTGAATGTAAGCCATGAATCATGGGGATCTATTCCCCAAACTAAGAGCATACTGTATACACTGTATGTTAGCCAACTTGACAATAAATTATAAATAAATAAATAAATATCTTGAGAAGAGTCAATTATTCTGTATCTTTCAGGTATTTCTAAATGCTATCATAAGTGTCTTCATAAGTGATGCAAAGGAAATAACAGAAGGAGGAGAATACCATATGAAGACGGAGGCAGAGAGTAGGGTGACACTACACAAGACCAGGAATCTCAGAGCAGCCAATAGAGTCTGAAAGAGGCAAAAAATTGATTCTCTGGTAGAGTCCCTAGAGGGAGCACAACTCAGCTTAGGTTTAAACTTCTCGCCTCCAGAACTATGAGATACCAATTTCTCTGAAGTCACTAGGTTTGTGGTGATTTGTTACAGCAGCCTCAGGAAACTAATACCACATTCCATGACGGGTGTATGTGGTCAGGGAAAAGGAAGCAGGTAGCTTGGACAAAAAGTAGCTTCATCTGTCCTAATGGAGAGAGTACCACAATCTGTAGACCCTGAAGTTGAAGCTGGATAAAGCTTGGATGGGATTTTGAGATGTGTCTCTTAGAAAGCAGTCAAGTGTGTTTAATGTGTAGAAAGAGGTGGCAAAGGGAGATTTGGCGAGCAGAAAAATGAACTGTGACAGAGACAGTTTTGACCAAATATTTCCTATCCTATGCTACATGTCTCAGCTACCCATGACATTAAGTTGGGTTCCTGTGATAGTTCTGACAATGGACAATGAAAGGAAGTGATGGTCATTGTCCATACTTCCTTTGACTTAGAGACTGGAAGTCTCCTGTTAAACAAAAGCTCGTGATAAAAATGAATCTCTTAGTCTATTTGGGCTGTGGTAACAAATAATTGTAGACTGAGTAGTTTATAAGCAACAGGACTTTATTTCTCAGAGCTTGAAGGCCAGGAAGTACAAGATGAAGTCTCTGGAAGATTTGTTGTCTGGTGAGAGCGTGTTTCCTTACTGCCATCTTCTCACTGTAACGTCACATGGCAGAAAAGTGCAAGCTAGCTCTTAGGGTCTTTCAGAAAAGGGCAATAATCCTTCTCATGAGTGTTCCACTCCTATGACCTAACCACCTTCTAAAGGCCTCTCATCCTAATAGCATCACCTTGGTGTGGGGGGTGGGGGTAGAACTTCAACATATGAATTTTGGAGGAACACAAATTCTCCATAGCAATATCTTACCTATGACATGGAGATGGGCTACCTGACCATCCTGGGAATTTGCATGAGTAGGAAGAATGTAAATAAAAATAAAAGAACAACAATACATAGCCTTTATTGAGCATTTTGATTGGGCCATTCACTGTTCTAAGTGTTTTACTGGTACTAACTTATTTAACCTCATAATGGCCCCCAAAATTAGGTACTTTATTATTCCAGTTTTTCAGAAGAAAAAACTGAGAGATTGAGAAGTTAAAGATCAGTCCAAAGTTAAATAGTTTGTAAGTGGTGCAGATTTAATGTAGACATAAACGTCTGTACTTTTTGTGGGAATTGCAGTATAAGGACATTGAAGTATACTTTCATATTTATAGGTAATAGAAAACTCAACCGGCTTCAAAAATACAGACAATATTACTTTAAAAGACAAGAAATTGACGGGTAAGGGAGTCCCAAGAATAGTTTTCACTGCCTCAATGTTCCCAACAATTGTGATTCTTGATATTATTTTCCAACTTTCAGCCAACCTCAGTGTGCTGGATTTCCTCATGCAAACTCCCTCCCTCACTCAGTTATAAAATGGTCACTGCACATTAAGTGTCGTAATCAAACATGACAATAGCCAGCAGATTGATTTTCTTCAGTGTGACTTTTTAACTAGCAAGGAATTTTCTAATGATGTTAGCAAACTTTCCCTCTTGAGGTAGGATTGGTTCACAAGCTTCATTAACAAAGCACTGGTAAAGGCAATAGTTTAAACCTCTCTAGGCTTAAACTAATCAGAATTTTCCTAGTGTCTGTGGGGAAACAGTAGAAGCAGAAGGCTCTATTAACAAACAAGAGTGGGGATATAGGTAGAAGAATGGAAGATAGCTGTAGGTAGGCAACCAATACTGTGTACTAAAGTCTGGGGGAAGAATTCAGAATAACTCAAATTCCAGCAGAGAAATTGAGAATTTAGTTGACATGGGTATTCAGAGTAGGGAGTGATTTTCATATGACTGGGCTTACAAAAATTAATCTTACATTTCTGCCTAAAATATATTTAAGGTTGGTAAATTTGCATTGAGATCACTGCAATAGTCCAACAATAAACTAAAATGTTGAGCATGAGAATATGAGAAGAAATGCATGCAGGAAGTTTGAGATTGAAAATATTAATTCAACACAATAATGTTGAAAGGAGTAATTCGATCAGATAGAGCTCAACTTTTTAGCTTGGGTAGATCTGGTGATGTCATTCATGCACTTAGGGTAATTAAGAGAATTGATCATAATTGTATAATAAGTTGAAGTTCAAAAATGTTGAATTTAAAAAGCTGGAAAAACCTTATAGTTGGAAATATCCAGCCAATAGTTTTTTGATATGTTTCTCAAATGGGAGAATTGGCCAGGGCTTGATTTTTAGGAGTAATTTACAAAGTGGTGATAGTAAAAATGTGAAGAATGACAGGCCACCAGGGAAAAGTTGTGAGATAAAAGAAAATAAAGTGGAAACACATAAATTTACAGGACCGCAAATTGATAATAGAAAGGCTAAAAGATAATAAGACTTTTAAAGATACAAAGGAAAGAAATTAAAAGCATTCCATGGGAATTTCTTGAAATAGTTAAGGATATGGCTGTTAGCTTATTTGGATAAAATGTGTCTGAAAAAATGAAAGCAGTAAACAATAAACAAAGTGATGAGTAGCAAAGAGAATCCAATTGAAATTATGTAGTGTATACTTGCAAATAATTCAAGCGATATTCTTTCCTTTATTTATTTTTTTTTTATTTTTGAGACACAGAGAGAGATAGAACGTGATCAGGGGAGGGGCAGAGAGAGAAGGAAACAGAATCTGCAGCACGCTCCATGCTCTGAGCTGTCAGCACAGAGCCTGAGGTGGGGCTCAAATTCAGGAACTACGAGATTGTGACCTGAGCTGAAGTCAGACACTTGACAACTAAGCCACCCAGGTGCCCCCAGGCAACATTATTTCTTCAATTTTTCTAACCAAAATGAGTAGTGCGTACTCTGGAGGAGTTGAGAGAGCTGACGAGGGTTGTATGGGATCAATAAAATAGAAAACCAAATACAGTAGAGGGTTAAAGAAAAAAGATGTTTAAGTATGACATACATACTTTTAAAAAATAAACAAAAAACACCTTTTCAGTGTCCTTAATATCATTGTAATTCACTTGATTTGAACAATTCCCTAATTATTTTGCATTCCTTTGTTTTCCTTTTTTATTTTCAGATGTTTTCTTAAACTTAAGAAAAATGAACAACAAACTTCTCTTTTGAGTGTGATAAGCATTCCCTTCTATGAATGATTGAAGTTCATGGAATACACATTCTCAAGTCAAAGGTGTCTACCTCTATCCCTCTTTAGTTCTTTGCCACTCAAGGAAAACAGAAACTAGCTGTGACATTAGGCAGCTGAAACACTAATAATCCTGTCGAACTCCTTCCACTACAAAAAACTCTCTTATGAGTATGGTTTTATTAATAATCGTACCCTCCTTTTCCTAAAGAGATTGTTGTGATAAGTTTCCTTTTGATATAATGCCCCTGATACCCTCAAGAGATTTCACCAGTCTTGTTCGTAGTAAAACCCTTGAAAATTGTTCCCGTTTTATTTTTTTCTGAATGTTATAACTTGATTAACTCTTCCCTGGATAAATCAACTATTTTTTCTCTTGGCTTTTTAAGAGTGTGTTGTTTTTGACAAGTGAGATGTTGTTTATAAATTATACATATGGATTTTTTTTAATGGGAAAAAGGGGTATGGCTTTGGACCAGAGAAATACAGAGCTGAACTTGCATCTTGCTGTCAGTCACAGTTTATAGACTCTCATATCCGCATTTCAGTTCCTCAACATGCTTTTAACTGCAATACCTAAACTCTTCTTTATAGATGAGAAGGAATTTGAAATAGTTTAGGAGCTTACAATAGCTTGGTTGTATCTTTGTTGAATAAAGTCAAACTTTCAAGCTGGAAGGCGCTCTTGGGAAATTGTGAAATTTGCTTTTGTCTTGTTTTATTTTCCTGTCTTCAGGATATATACACTTCCCTATACCTGCTTCATGTTGGATCTCTCTAGACTACAGCTCTTTCTGAAAGACCAAGATGTCAAGATGCACTCTAGAGGTGAAGAGCTTATTTTAACAAAAACCAAACATGTCTGCAGATTTCTAAAGTTGCTCAGAGCATAAGACTTGGCTTGAGTACCACAGCCTAAAGAAAATCTCTGGTTAACTTCTGTGTTCTAACAAATTGGCCTCTGAAAAGACGTCAGGGAGGAGAACAGAGCTTTCCATCACTATAGGGATATAGTTCTTTCATCACTTTGCCCTCCTTTACTCAATCTATGGCCACCTGTTTTTCAGTAATTCAGTTGCGATGTGTCTAGAAGTGGATTTCTTTGAATGCATCTCCTTGGTGCTCACTGAGCTTCTTTAATCCATAAGTTTGTTTTTCATCAGATTTAATAAGACTTCTGACATTTATTTCTTCAAAGAATTGCTCAGCCCCGAACTTCTTCTCTCCTACTACTCCAATAACATGTATATTGGACCTTTTGATATTTGCTCACAGGTCTCTGGGACTCTGTTCATTTTTTATTCAATCATTTTTATTTCTATGGTCTAGTTTGAATGATATATATTATTCTATTTCAAGTTCATCGTCTCTTTCCTCTGTCATCTCTATTCTACTGAGCCCATCCGGTGAATTTTCAAACGATCAAAACATAATTGTCAAAAGATCTTCCTCTAAGCTTGTCAAAATGCTAACATTTAGGGGCGCCTGGGTGGCGCAGTCGGTTAAGCGTCCGACTTCAGCCAGATCAGGATCTCGCGGTCCGTGAGTTCGAGCCCCGCATCGGGCTCTGGGCTGATGGCTCGGAGCCTGGATTCTGTGTCTCCCTCTCTCGCTGCCCCTCCCCCGTTCATGCTCTGTCTCTCTCTGTCCCAAAAATAAATAAACGTTAAAAAAAAATTAAAAAAAAAAAAGCTAACATTTATTTTTATTTATTTATTTTTTTAACGTTTATTTATTTTTGAGACAGAGAGAGACAGCATGAACGGGGGAGGGTCAGAGAGAGGGAGACACAGAATCCGAAACAGGCTCCAGGCTCTGAGCTGTCAGCACAGAGCCCGACGCGGGGCTGGAACTCACGGGCCGTGAGATCACGACCTGAGCCGAAGTCGGCCGCTTAACCGACTGAGCCACCCAGGCGCCCAAAATGCTAACATTTAAACAAGAAAGAAACAAAAAAATAGTCTTTCAGACAGAAGGAAATGATGACAGAAGTCACTCTGGATCTATACAACTAATAAAGAGCACCAGAAATGGTTTATGTAAGTAAATAAACATACCTTTTCTTATTATTTAAAATTTAGTTGACTTTTAATAACAATGCTTTCTGGGTTTTATAATATAAGTAAAAATAAAAGTAAACTGTATGAAAACAATGATAAAATGCCTGGGGGGGGGGAAGAAATGAAAGTATACTGTTGTAAGGTTTTAACATGATGCATGAAGAAGTATAATGTTACTTAAAGGTAGATTGTGAGTTAATTATCACTGTACAAACCCCATAGATTTGCATTTCCAAAACAAGTATTATACAAGAACTATTAGTTTTGCCATTCAAAAATAGTTTACATATTAAACTTATTTTATGAATAAATGTACTTTGTTGATTCTTGAAGTGACTCCGTTAACATTAACTTTTCCATACTTTATACCGAAATTACTTTTACTTTCATTCTCTAAATATGCATCTTTGTCATCTGATATCAGTCATATCCAGAGAGCTGAAAGTGAAATTGCAATTTTAAACAACAAGGTATTGCTGAAGTCTATTATTACTAAAAAAGTGCATCAAATCATTTATACGTAAAAATTTGAGCTTTGCTTTCCCAAATGAGTTGCTGATAGGATTTGCCATTAGCTACATCATGTGGTGAGTAGGGGTGAAGGGGCATACAAACAGCTAAAATGTCCTTTGTATAAAGAAACCACTTATTAAATTCCTGGGCAAATAATACGGTTTCTGTTCCTTTTTAGTGCTAAGGAATATTTTAAAGTGTCACTTAATAATGATGCTTTGCACTTAGTTAAGTGACACTATTCAAGGAAAAGTACTTTAAATACATCTTAGTAACAGGAAAATGCAATGTAAAATAAAAAGCTTCGGTTGGATAATGTTACTGCTTTAAAGAAAAAGAGAGTCATAACTCCATAGACTCACAGGAATAATCATAAGAAAGCCAACTCCTGGTCAAGTACTTTTTAAGATTTTTGACATTTAAAAACTATTCTATAAAGTTAAGCATCTACTACTACAGTTTTTGGAGAAATATTTATTTTTTAAAACATACAAAATAAAAAAAATTGGCTCAGGATCTATTTCATACTTTACATTTTTACAGGAAGTTTAATTTTCAAGGAAAAAACTACCTGTTCATGCAATATTTTATTCCAGGCAATTTTGATGCAATGCAAACCACAAAAGGAAAGTAAAAAATATAGATACTTGACAAAAATAATTATTAATAGATTTACTAATTTTATTCTCACTTTTCTTTAACTCATTTAAACAATTTGTTTCGTGTAGACATTATCCCTTTTAATTCTTTGGGTTTTTATTCATATTGACACAGTGGACATGAGTGTCCTAAGCTCAGGCTCTTCTGCTATCACTTCTAGGTGTGGATATTCTTCTAAGCAAAATTATCAGAAAAAAAAGTAAAATCTACTTTTAAATTTTAAGCTGCTTTTTTCATTTAAAACTATTATATTTTTATAATAAAATTAAATGTATGCACTCTGGAAAAACCCAAAACAAAAAAATATGTATGTAATCATTACAATCCTGATGATCATAACTACTATTTATTTTAATTTGTTTCAAGACATTTATGTCTGTATATGCATGTATTTGGAAGAAAAAAGAAAAATGGAGAGAGGCAGAGAAAAGGGAGTAGAAGAGAGAGAGAAACAAGTAGTTTTTGTTTAAACATTGAAATCTTCATGTCATTAACTTTGAAAGATGATTTTAACAGTTACAAACGTATGGTCCTTTCAAAAGATCCCCAGGTCAGTGAACATTCATGATACTTGCACACTGGTAGCTAGTGATATATTTTCCACCATATATAAATAATACATAATTTGAAAATCCATGTCAAATACCCACTCTCTGGCTTTTTAAAAAAATAACCTATTGAATAGAACTACTAGGTGAAAAGGAAGACAGATTTCCCTTAATAAATAGCATATCTTTAAATAAAAATTTGACCTTTGTCTTGTCTTGTTTAATTGATTTCTATTGAAACTCTAGGTGTTTTTCCCCCATTAAATTGAAAATGACATTTGATAGATAAAGTTTCATTCAACTCATAAAGATTCTTTGGAAAGACACACAGATGAAATAGGAGAGAAAATATGCATTCCTCATTGAAATTGTGAATATTGTGTGGCATATTATTTTAACAATTGTTTAATAGCTTGACAAGATTTTAAGTTACTTCAGGATAAGATCCATGTGTTTCTTATATTTTTACTCATCCAATGTCTTTTATACCTCACAGTAAAGTAATATACATATATTTAATGTTAGAAAATATTTGCTCTTAATAAATTAATTGATTAATGACATTATACCATCTATACTTACATCTTCTCACTGGGGATTCCTTCTTCGAGTCCATTGACTTTACGCTGCTATTTGGTAACCAAAGTTCAAATTAAACATTCCATTTTCATTGCCAACAGCTCAAGAGAGCAATCAATGTTTGCTTCTTCCCTGCCCCCTCAAAGTACTTGCTGTGAATTCCAACCTCTAAGGCAGGGTTATTAACTTGATATGCCAGTAGAATTCAAAGAGCTTGGAAACTTGCATGGGAAAAAGTTCTACCTTTATCTTCACTGATATTTTCATTAAAATATAATATTTTCTTTCTGTTAAAGAGTTGGGCAAAAATAATCTCTGATTTTGTCACTAATAAAAATCACAGATATTTTCATGCCATGTGAAATGTCACAAATATCTCAAACTATTATTTATAATACTCTACAAAATTACAGACAATATTAGCTACATATTTAATGTATAGTAAAGAAGTATGTATATATGTATACATATGTATATTAGTATATATTTATACATATGCACATTTTTACATATATATTATAACACAAGATATTTTTGTAACTTTTTTACTATTTATTTATAATTTCCTTTGTATTTCACTTTATGTATTTAAAAGCATCATTCTAAAAAGAGTACCATAGTCTGGGAAAAGTCTTGGTTTAAAAATAGGATTAGGAATGCTAGCTTTACAGACTTGCTTCATATTGGCTGTGTTCATTGGCTATTGGGATTATAATGCTACTATATGACATTCTCTAGATATTCTAACATTTCCAGAATATCTAACATACAGATATTCTAGCATTTCATTCTAGCAAGTCCCTTCAGGAGATACCAATCTTAACTCGAGGGTGTAAAGACACTTGCCGAGAATGAAGGCCTTTAGGTTCCTTTTAAGTCATACTACGTAGATGGTTCTACATTTTCTTCTATAACTATTTATCTTATTGGTCCTGTGAAAGCATCTGGGTTCATTCTATTTTCATAGATATCCTAATAGTTACAAGCAATGTTTGGATCTTATGAAAGTTTAAACACAGATTTCTTGTTTTGTGATTTGCAATACAATTTATAGCTATGAATTTGAATATATAGAATATACTTCTTTTTCAAGGCTAATAAAAATTATTACACATGGGAACTTATTAAAAGTTGGGAAAGTATTTGGCAGGTGATCACTGGTTTCATTGCTTGTACACTGAAGAATGAAATCTAATATCCAGTGGCCATTTCTACTCCCTAGTAACTTTTAAATCTGTTCTTACATTATTTTGGAATACCAAGCAAATGTAGTGATGACAGAAAGATATTTCTCAGAATTTTACAACATGTATATCTTCCTGGATCAATATTCCCTTTCCTCCAAAGTTATCCTAAAAAAAAAGCAGCAAATCAATATTTTTTCAGGAAAATTTCAAACTACTTCTAAAATTTCTAAATATTCTAAATATTTCTAAATATTTCTTAGACTCATGAATTTCTATAAGCTACAGAAGAGATTTTTTTACCTTACTTAAACTGTGCCTATTTTAAATTTATAGATATCAATACACAGATTAATACTTTGACAATGTATTCTCTTAATCTCCTTAAGAGAGCATCATCTAGTTATTTTTGTTCACTCTTTAAGCCAATGTTATATCTGTTTCATTTTTTCTTTCTCTCACTTGTACGTGCAAAGGACAAGTTAAAAAGAAATCTGACCCTTTGGTCTATTTCCACAATCATTCTCCTTAGGCTCCAGTATCAAGAGATCCTGGGTAGAACCTGTTGGTTCTTATGTTCTTAAACATAAGGAAGTACAAGAAGCCTCTTTAAAATAATTTCTTTACTTGAAATTTAATAAGAGAGTAAAGTTTAAATGCTCTCATAAAAAATATATTTATCATCATGCCATGAAATTTAAATACCTTGATTATACTCCAATAAAGCTGGTAAAAAATAAAAATAACATTGCTTCCACTAAAATTGCTGCTAACTTTTGAGAAGATTAAGGAGAAACTGGGCATTAAGATGAGAAATAATCAAAGGCTAAAAAGGAGAAGACATGTAAAACAGAAAAGGATATTAAGAAAAATAGCAGAAAAGAAAAAGCAAATCGAAAAGTAGAAAAAGAAAAAGGAAGGAAAAAAGCACAGAGAGGAATAAAAATAAGGACAAACAGCAACAAGGGAAAGTTTAGAAGACATGAAATGAGTGTATGGTGGAAGTAATACAGTTAAAGTTTAGAAAGAAACTATAATTATATCAAGAAGCATTCATTTCTCAAATGAAAGTGTAATACACAGAGAAAGACTTTTAACAGAGTTTGAGGCTGTGAAATATAAAGACAATATGTTTTGGGAAAAAGTTCTCTTCTAAAATTGAACGCAAGTAACTTGTATTTTGAACTTTATAAATTTGATAAACTTTGTAAACTTGATACATTTCTTGAATACAAAATTTTACATGTTACACCCTGGCAAATAGATTTTTTGACTATTAGTTTAATGTAGCTATTCAAAAGATTAAGTCCATACCTTGGAAGTATGCTAAAAATAAGTATCTCTACAAAATACACTACAGAAATATTGGAAATCATCAGATATACCCGAATTTAGACACTAGTGTTAAAATATTTACATCTAAGGAAAATTCTAAGACGAGATTGTTAGGATACTGTAATGTTTAGTGGGAATCTGTTTACTTCTAAAAGAGTGTCACACTTGGGGAACGGCAAAATATAAAGAAAAACACCCATGTCTCATTATTATGTTGCTAAATAAGTATATATAATATGCAGTTTGGAACTTTAAAACACCAAATAAATGTAGGCTGTTTATTCCTTTTGCTATCCAGTATACTAACAATTTTGAAAAGAATACACATTTTACAAAAGCAATTATCCATTTTTATTTTGTTTACATTGCACTGAAAATTTACATCATACTTTTACAAAGTTTTTTTTTCATAAAAATATACTTCTTTACAAAAGTGTATGCATTAATATAAGAGGAGTAGCCAGTTGCAGAAGAAACATTGTTTAAACAAGATCTTAAATGTATTAACCTTAACATTAATGAATGAATCATTGTTATTGCAGTCATTTGAATAAACAAGAATAAATAACTGATGGCATAAAATTTAAAACAGCATCCTGTCAGTAGAGTACAATGTTGAGAAAATTGTATGAATTTCCAAAACAATGTATCTCAAAGTGGTTTACAAGAAATTCACTAAATGTTGTAGAGATAGATCCAAGCAGCGCTTCTGGGTGCAATGATTTCTCTTAGGCACTCTGTCTCATGATACAAAAAGTCGAGACTGTTTACAGAGTTATCCGTATTTGAGAGGGACATCAACAAAGAGTTCACACTGGGTACATAATTTATTCAATGAAGTAAAACATGCTATAAAAGGAAGACAATGACCTATTAAACCAATATGCTGGCATTACCGTGATACAGTTGTAAATGAGCCACCAATAACTTGCAAATGTGTATCTTAATTTGACAGTGAAAGAAACCTGTCATATCTGAAACATGCTTCTTACGAATAAGAGTATAGAAAGTTTAAAATGTGTGAAAATTTGGAAAACCTATGCCTTTAGGAAATAACTTTTTATTGGTCATTTGAAAGTGTAAATTTTTTGTAGTCATTATATTTATGGGCTGGACCAAAATGTATGTCTAACTCACTGTTAGATAAAAGTTCAAAGCTTAAAATCTTACATTTTTAACTCATTGTTGATAAAAGTCCAAAACAATGTTAAATAAATTTGAAGGCTCATTTGGAAGGAAAATGGCATATATCATCAACTAAATGCAACAGATTAATAGGTTCTGTTTGGTCTTTCGAAAACTTTGGAGAGTGTGGTAAAGGATGGTAAGTTTGGTGTCTCAAATAACTGCAAAATCATCATTACTATAGATAATTTTTGCCAGCTCGAGTGGTTTCTGGGTGACAAAACAGATCGAAGCAAGGTTTTAAACACCGCCCCATGGCTTAGTGAATAATCTTGGTTATAGCATAATGAGGGAAATTGGGAGAACAGCACAATGATCTTGCCATTTACAGAAACTATGATGACCAATCTAAAAATAGAAGACAATATGATACTGAAGGACAAGTACCAGAAGGAATCAAATCAGAGAAGGCAATCTTATCTCTTCTGTGGCATAAATTAGTTCATAAACATTTGAGGGCATGACTCAATCTGAAATAACCATGGAGATAAGGAAGACAATGACTCGATTAACAAAAATGAGTAGCTGACAGAGTGGTGTGAAATAGACTCATGGGCATGATGTGGCTCATGACTGTTAAAGAGAAGTCAGTGGTCTATTGACTCTTGTAAGTATAGCTCTTATTTTCTACCCTATATCTTTTTTTTAAACCCAGTCCCTCTAATATACTTTATAAAGCACAGAAATACTGATAGTGGATGCTCCTCCAATATATGCAAAGAAGTTTATGTTTTAGAATAATCTCCTTTTTAAAAAAAGCAAATAAACTGTGAGTAAGCACTCCCAGAGTGCAGCCAAATTTCTGTAAAACTCTCCATGGTAAACATGAAGAAGAATTAGGGTCCAGTTTATGAAAAAACACTCTTCTCTATCATTCCTCAGGAAAAGGTGACCCAGCAAGTCCTGAAAAGTGTGCTTTAATTTGTTTAGCAGTGAACTAAATGTGCACTGTGTTGTGTGTTGATTTCCACGCTTCTGAAGAAGGCAAAGAGTTGCCGTGTTATACCATTGTGCAGACAGTGTTCAAGTTGGGATCGAACCGTACTGCCTTCCCTTCCGCTGACTTTGCATTGGTGTCATACATGGGGTTTTCAAAAGCTGCTTGGCCATTGTTATTTTCATGAACTGAACATCCTGTATACTGTGTTTTGGGTGCAGTCCTGTTGATGAGAACATGGATTAGCCATGTGTTAACTTTCTAGAAATAGCAGAGTAGGGCTCAAACATAACATACTTGAGTTATCATTGTTACTGCGTAATGTAACTTTAAAGCATTAATTGAGAAATTATAAACTCAACAGATCAAATTTGAACAATTTACCTGTCACTTTTAAATCCTGAGTAACTTTTATTATTTAATATAATACATATTAATATACAGTACCAATCTGAGTAATACAAGTATCAATAATATATTATGACTAATCTCATAAATTTAAGTTTTCTGATGCAACAATAATTGTTATGAAATAGCATGTATAATATAAATTATGATACAATAAAATTTAAATCTTATTACTATTCATTCATTCATTCATTCATTCATCAGATATTTACTGAGCATTCATTATGTACCAGGCATGATCCTGGGCATATGCATATGGATCCTAGGCATATCACTGTAGTGATAGAAAATAATTAATAAATATTTATTAAAAAATAATAAACAAAACAAAAAGTAGGTAATGAGAATTGTTCTGATGAAAAGGAAAAGAGTTGATATGACAGGAAGGAACTGGGCCCCACTTTTGGAGGAGTAATGAGGAAAAGTACCTCTGCAGAGATAAAATGTAATCTGAGACGTGAAGAACAAAGAGGAGGCAGTTCTGCACTAATTAAAAAAGCATTTCAGAAAGAGCAGACAACTAACACTGAGGCCTAATTTGGGAAGATACTTGGAGTATCCCAGAAACATAAGTACTCAATTTTCTTAAAAATGATATACATTAGAACAATAAATTCAAAATCTCAAAGAAGGATTCAAAAATACAGATTTGAAGGCTATACATGCACCCCGATGTGTATAGCAGCATTATCGATAATAGTCAAACTATGGGGAGAGTCCAAATGTCCATTGATTAAGGAATGGATAAAGATGTGGTGTATATACATGGAATATAACTCAGCTCTCAAAAAGAATGAAATCTTGCCATTTGCAATAACATGGATGGAGCTAGAATATATTATGCTAAGCACAATAAGTCAATCAGAGAAAGACAAACGCCACATGATTTCACTCATATGCAGAATCTAGGACAAAACAGATGAACATATGGGAAGAGGGGAGAGAAGAGAAAACAAACCACAAGAGACTCTTAATGATACAGAACAAACTATGGGTTGGTGGAAGGAGGTGGGTTTGAGATGGGCTAGATGGGTGATGGGTGTGAAGGGGAGCACTTGGGATAAGGACTGGGTATTGTATGCACGTGATGAATCACTGAGTTCTCCTCCTGAAACAAATACTGTATGGTACATTACCTAACTTAAGTTTAAATAAAATTTAAATTAAAAAAATGATATACACCAGAACAATAAATTCAAAATCTCAAAGAAGAAATGACTATAGATAATGAAGTCATGAAAATAGTTTCCAGAGTTATTAATAACTGAACATTTGGTTTTACATATCAAAACACACAGATCCTAGGATGGTTGGCATAACCTGCTGATCTTGAATTCCTGCTTTGTTTCTCTATTTCCCTCTCTTTTGAGAAATTCTTATTTCTAGTTTCCCACATCCCACTGTATAATTTGAGGACATTTGCTATGGTACAAAGGCAGACTTGCCCCTACCTGTTTCTGGAACCTAATTCCTAAAATGGATACATCTTAAAAGAAATTGGTTTCTCAACTCCTTTGTTTACATCCAAACATCACAAATTTCAACTATTTCATCTTACTTTATTTGCTATTATGTTATGTTATATTATATTATATTATATTTATTATATTATTATTACTATACCTAATGCATTTTCTGACTTTTTCTCCATACCAACAATTGTTAGATGATTTATACAGCAATAAATTTGATTAAAGCTATCTTAAGTTTTTTTCAATGACATTACCTATATAGACATATTGCTTAAAATTTGCTCTTGCCAGGTGCATAATTCTAATGGAAAGTATTTGTCTCTCTTTTTTCAAACTAGATTCACAATAAAAACCAGGAACAACATCATTTCCTTCTAATTAGACAAGAATCATGAAGATAAAAAGAAATGTCATTTTACTAACGTTAAACAACAGCTTTATGGAAAATAATGTCAAGTTTCAGGATAGTTTATGCCGTGAAAAATTTACTTGAAACAAACCAAACTTTTAAATATAAGAGCTAAATCTATTAAACTCTTCGGAGAATACATACAGGTAAATCTGACCATGATTCATGACATTGAAAATGGCAATGGTTTCTTAGCTATGACACCACAAACACAAATAACAAAAGAAAATAGATAAGTTGGACTTTATCAAAATGAGAATTTTTTGTACATCAAAGGACAAGACACTATCAAGGGAATGAAAATACAACTCACAGGAAGGAAGAAATATATCAAACCATATGTATGCTAAGAGTCAACTCTCCAAAATGTATAAAGAACACTTACAATCAACAACAAGACAAACAACACAATTAAAAAATGGGCAGATACTTGAACAGGCATTTCTTCAAAGAAAAATGGCCAAAAAGCAGTGAAAAGATGTTCAATGTCATTAGTAATTAGGGAAATGCAAATCCAAACCACGAGATACCACTTTACACATATACTAGGGTAACTATAATTAAAATAAGAAAGAAAAAGAAAAGAAAACAGAAAATAACAAGTGTTGGCATGGATGCGGAGAAAGTAAAACAGTTATACATTGCTGGTGAGAATATAATATGGTGCAGTTGCTCTGCAAAAATTTGGTGCTTCCCCAGTAAGTTAAATGTAGAATTACCATATAAACCAGCAATTCTATTTTGGGGTATATACTCAAAAGAATTGAAGCATGTGTTCAAACAAAAAGTTGTACACAAGTGTATATATAAGCACTATTCACAATAGCCAAAATGTAGGAACAAACCAAATGCCCATCAACTGATGAATGGACATATTTAAATAGAACACATTCAAACATACCACAGAATATTATTCAGCCATATAAAGGAATGGAGCACTGATAAATGCTATAACATGGAAGAAACTTGAAAACATTATGTTAAGTTTAAGAAACTAAATAGAAAATGTCACATGTTACCTGATTCCATTGATATGAAATACCCAGAATAGGCAAACAAATACAGACAGAAAGCAGATTAGCAGTTGCCTAGGGCAGGGGTGGTAGGAATACGGAATGACTGATCAATGGGCACAGAATTTCCTTTTGGAGCAATGAAAATATTCTGGAACTGGCAATGATGGCTCTGGGACACAGTGAGTATACTAAATGCCACTGAACTATATGCCTAGAATGGTTTAAATGGTTTTAGGTTATGCGTTTTTTACAAAGATAGTTTAAAAACAAAAAAAGGATTGGAACAGATTTCTTTATAAATAAATATAGTGATGATTTTTTTGTTGTTGTAAATAAAATCTGATATTGACAAGGCCTAAGCAGCTGCTAATATTCAATTATTACAAATTTATGTAATATTATATATATATAACAATATATATATAACAATATAACTATATATATATATATATATATATATATATATATATATATATATATAACTCTTAGGTAATCTAGACTGAAACGTGTAATACAAATATCAGTTTTGAGAAAAATGCATTTAGGTAATATTCATTGAATTATCTAGTTGTCTCTCTATATATTTTCTTGATAAAGGATAGTCCCAAATAGCAGACAATTACATAATAAAGCCTCTGACTTGGATTGTTGTAATGGACTTAGTAAAACAAGGACCAACTAATAATATGGATAATCATACACTAGATACGTCAGAAATATAACATACTAATTGCTTAATCTTCTAAAAGCAGCAGAAGAAAAGGAGACGGTTAGAAGACTTTACCAACTGTCTGCCTGCGTACAACTGGTCAGTATTGTGATGTGCGCTACGAGGTTTGGTCACAAACTTCTCTCCACTTCTCTAAATAAATGTGGCAGCAGGTATCACCTCTTCAATGTCAACGTTAACCTGGCTTTTGTATCTCTAAATTTTTATCATGGATAATGTAAAACTAACTTATACAATTAAGTACGTGCCAGGAAATTGACAGGCAAGAGTAATAAGGGTTAAGGTGAATGTGCAAATTCACTGAGCAATTTTTGTTTTGTGATGTTGGCATGGTGGGGGGCAGGCAGGGGGAACCAGGTTTTTAAACCTGTTGCACTATTTGGCACACACTGAAAAAAAAAATGGAAGTTACAATTTGAACTAGAGTAGTAAAAAGAACATGAAATGGAAGATTTGGGAAAGGTTTTGTAGGTAAAATCAACAAACTTACCTCTGTTTATAAAGATAAAATCCAAATCCTGCAAATATAAGTGCAAAAAAAGGCACAAGAATAGCAATGGCCACAGAACTACTGTTTGTACCATGAGGTTGATTTGAAGAATTTGAGCCTTCTGACATATTCAGTCCTATAAAATTAAAAAAAAAAATCAACTTGCTTTTATCACATGATTTTTTATTTTTATGAATCAATTATTTTCTTTCCTTATCAAGATACCTACTTAGAAATGTATATAGTAAACAAAAATAATTCAGGAAACTCCTTCAACTCATTTCCATGCAAGTTTGTGCAGTGTCTACTATGTGTAAGATATTTTTCCAGGAAAGGATACAGAATAAAAAATAAGTAGTCTCTGAACTGAAGAGTTTATACAGTTGTAGAAAGAATACAATGACACAAAAAAGCATATACATCAGGCATGAATTAATGATCAATGTGCTTTAGGAAGAGAAGGGGTAATTCCATCTGGTGGTATATAAGAATGTATTTTGGAGAATACAATGAGCTTGGCTTTGAAGAGTCAGTAGAACAATGAATGGAGGAGGAAGCAGGACCATCTTAAGCTTAGAAATAGGAAGGTGAGTGACATATTTAGAAGATGTGACAAGCACTAGGTGTAGCTGTGTGGAAAAGATGTGGAGGTGTTATCTGTGTGGTAGGAATAGGCTGCTAACCTGAAAAAGCTATGGCCAGACCCCAAAAAGCCATAAATATCATTCTAAAGAATTCAAACTTGTATCTATTTGCAGTGAAGGACAAGTGGAGGTATTTAGAAATAAAAGGCCCTATGATAAGACACACAATTTAGGACAGTGGGTAGGGTGGAATGAATGAACTTGAGGGAAGCCAGACTGGAAGCATGTGAACATCAATGGTTAGAGCAAGAACCGAAATAGAAGTGGAAACTGATCTCTATACTAACATACTAGGAAGAGCATTTTGTAGTTACAAATCAACAGAACTTGTTTGTGAGGATAAGTGGTAAGAGAGCACAGGCTGAGAAGAAGTGTTCTGCTTGGGGATGGGGAAACAGTGAAGACATTAGCACAATCGGGAAATGAGAAAACCAGGTTTGTCAATGTGTTGGCATAGGACAAGGGAAGAAAAAATAACGGACAGGTTATTTTTTGTTTTTAGTTCCCCAGAAAGAAATAGCTGCTTTTTTTTTTTTAATAGGTTCTGTCTGAGACATGTAGTTTTTGTGATGCTTTTGAGACTAGTATGTGTAAACATCTTGCATTAAATTGCACAACTGTGTAACTGTACTGTATTAATGAATGTTTTATTTGGTTTTCAAAACTAACATACTTTTAGGCCAAGACATTATCTGAAATGAACATCTTATCATTTTTATTTACTTAGAGAAAGCTAATTTATTTTTTTGATAAACAGTTATATTCAATTAAGTCACACCTTAGTCCAAGTTAATACCTTCTTGCCTACCTTATTTTTCCAGGGACTCAGAATATTTACATAAGCATTCAAAGTAATGGAATTTTTAAGATAAATACTAAGTAGTAGTTTTTAGAGCCTGAGTTTATTCTTTATATGTCAATACCACTATATAATAATGGAAGACAATATAGGTTAGGAAAATTATATACCGAAAGCTATGGCAATAATTATATTCAAGCAAGACCATTAAATGTCTATGTATATTTTAAAAGAGTTTAAAAGAAGAATGAAAAAACCCTATGCCTCCCACTACAGAAAATTTACATAGCTGAATAGCACAAAGTCCCAAAAAGGGGTCTATTCCTCAAAGTTATTTTCTTTTTCAGACCGTATGAATTTTTCAAAGTGCTATTACATTTTCAAAAGAGAAATAAAGTTACAACAATATTCAAACTGAAGAGAAGTACTGCAGTTCTCATGAGATAAAATAATTTACAGTTTAATATTTTCTTTTCTATCTGTATCACTTTTCTCTTTTTTCCTTGCTAAAGGCAAGGCAGTGTGTCATATTTATTAGACATCTGACAAAAACCAAACCCTGTACAGCATCGGTACATAGAGAATCAATATTTTGTGTGATTATTTAAAAGCCTTTCAAATTTTTCAATGTATAACTTACCTGACAAAGCCAAATTCAAAATGTAGTAAGTGTGCCTAATGTACAGAATACACTGTATTTTCTTATGATGTCTAGAGTAATAAAGGAACTACATGAAAATGAAAATGAATACATTACCTAGTCTTTGTAGTCCAAATTGCCCATAATCTTTGCCCTGAATAAATCCTTGAAATACATAAGTTGCTCCATCAGGCTCAGCAGAAACCTAAAAATATTTATAAGGTTGATTAAATCTGAGGATTGGAGCTGGCTATATTTTCCAGCCTTAATAAATATCCAGTTTTACACTTATTTAAATGAGTATTATACAGAGTTCCTTCCTCTTTATTTCCCTCTGATATAAAACACGGCATACTGTGCAAATTTGCCATTAAAAGCAAAAGAAAATTTTTGTTTTTAAGTAATTAGGATATTAGAATATAGGGGGTTGGTCATTAATATAATTATATAGATATATAGATTTCTCTTAGGCTAAGAAGCCTACTGTCAAAAAAAGGCAATTAGAGGAGTCTGGGTGGCTCAGGCAGTCAAGCATCTGAGTCTTGATTTCAGCTCAGGTCATGACCTACAGTCATGAGACCGAGTCCCAAGTCAGGCTCCAACCTAGGCATGGAGCCTGCTTAAGATTCTCTTTCTCCCTCTCCTTCTGCCCTTCCCCCCTCTAAGCAAAAGAGGGAGGACAATGATATGATTAAACAGAATAAAGCAAATGATCAATTAAAAATTGAGGTGCTCAGTGGCTCAGTGAGTTAAGCGACTGACTTTGGCTCAGGTCATGATCTCACAGTTCGTGGGTTCAAACCCCACATCAGTTCTGTGCTGACAGCTCAGAGCCTGGAGCTGCTTTGCATTCTGTGTCTCCTCTCTCTCTCTCTCTCTCTCTCTCTGCTCCTCCCCCACATATGCTGTCTCTGTCTTTCAAAAAGAAATAAAATGTTAAAAATTATTAAAAATTAAAATATAATAAAACTCTACTTTGTAGATACGATTACTGTTTAGCATGTATGCACTCCGTCTTCCCCTCCCACCAACCTTCATGGGAAGAATGCCCCTTTCAACTCATTGGGTTTGGTCCTGTGATTTACTTTGGCCAATGATTCATGGGTGGGACTGACAGTAGGTCAGTTCTAAGTCTGAGCCTTAAAAGGCATGTTTCCCATGAAAATAAGTGAAAGAAGCCAGACACAAAAGACTACATATTATATGATTCCATAAATATGAACATCCAAAACAGAGAAATCTATGGATTTCAGAAAATAGATCTGTGTCTTCTTAGCGCTAGGGTGGAGGTGAGGGACGAATGGGTAGGGTGATAGCTAAAGAGTGTGGAGTTTCTGTTTGAGGTGATGGAAATATTCTAAAATCAACTGTGGTGACGGTTACACACATGTCAATATACTTAAAACCACTGAATTGCATATTTTAAATGGGTGAATTGTAAGGAAGATGAGTTATATTTCATTAGAGCTATTTAAAGCAAGGGGGCATGTTTCCACTTTCCCCCTCAGAGCTTCTGACCTCTGACAAGAGAATGTGCTCCAGCCTGGGCCCCAGAATGAGACATCTGGAGCAGACCTGAACTTGCTACCACAGCCTCAAGTGGAACACCCACAACTAACCCCACATACATGAGAAAGAATGAAATACTTGTTGTTTGACCCCAAGATTTTGTGGCTGTGTCCATTGCTATAAATGCTATTACGTGTACCTTGCATGTGTGTAAAATCCTATTTTTAAAAAATGCTTTTCTTATGTAATGTGATTTGATTTCATAAATAAATTAAAAATAGACATATTTCAGTGTTCCTGATAACTAGTAATGTGACTTTATTCTGAAGTTTGTTTTAATTACCCAAGTCCTGTAGAGTATTGTAAAAGTCCTGTATAGTATTGTTACCCAAGTTACCAAGTTACCCAAGTCCTGTATAGTATTGTAAAAGGTAAAAACCTTGAATCCTCACCCTAAAAAGCAAAATATCATACCAATCCATCCATAGAAGTTTGACATTTCAGAAACAAGTGGTTTATTCTTTATTGTCAGACATCACACTCATTTTGGTCATTTTTAAAAATGAAATGCTTCTAAATAGAATAGCTTAAACTCTAATATTTAAACAAATGAATTCATTTTGTTTGCTTCCTAGATAAAATAATACAACTAAACGATTTGAGTGCATTGAAGACATGAATTCATTTCCAATTCCATGAATAACAGCAGATAGGGAAATAGGATAAATGTTTTTACCCCCTCAGGCACTAAACTTACAGAAGCCTATGACCTACTATCTTCTTTCCTTCTAGATCTTCCTTGTAAAAGAAGACCTGTTGCTTGAGAGGATATAGTCAGAGCTCTCCTCATTGTTTTTTAGCAAAGACTCCAGTCAATATGTGAATGGAAGACTAGTTACTTCCAACTGCCAATTTAGAAACTCCATTCATGTAAGTGGCTGAATAGGACAGGGTGACTCCATGGTGAAGCTATGGCAACCATCTCCCCAAATGAAGTAATTCACATAACTTTCTTTTCATAAACAACTTTATAAAATATTCTAAATCTGTTAAATTTAGAGAAAAAACTTAAATGTAATGGCATACTTAATTTTTTTATGCATTTTGTAAATATGTTGTATGTGTCTTAAATAGTAATTCCAGACAAAGAATGAATTATATTTTATCCAGATTTACTTTGCATAGTACTGGTCATAGACAAAATACATTTGATGAAAGCAATGAAAAACTATGACTCTCATACACATAAACATTACAAATATAAGCATATTAATCAGAATCCAATAACCCTAGGTATAACATTCTAGATTACTAAGTATTTACATTGAATCTTTTTTCCAAACAAAAAATTTACCCATAATAGTAATTTTCCCATTTTATATGTGCATGTGTATTCATAATTAGCCCAATTTAGAAAACCACCTTTTTTTTTGGAATTTTAATGACAAACCAAAGCACAAATTGGTTATTAAAATCAGCAGAAGATATTTAAAACACTATACTTACAAAGCCATCCATGGCCCAATTGTCCTCCTTCATTTTCTTCACAGAAGCATGCGTTGGTACTTTAATAAGGTAGATGTGTAACATTAGGCGAGCTTCCTGGCTTTTATACACCCCTGTAAAATGTAAGGACATTTTAGTCTACTAATTTTGTAAGTAGTTATGCTTCATTATATTATCTTTAACTCCTTAAATATATAAGGTAATATATGTGAAAAGAAAAGGAATCAAACAAGGCCACGTCAAGGCCAGCTTCATTCGTAAGGCTTTCTACAAATCCTACAGTATATGTTAATCTCTCATCTGAAATTCTCAACTTGAATTTTAATTGGGGGGTTGAAATTACTTATGTTATTAAAATTAAGTATTACTGTTCTTAATAACATCATTCCATGATATTACAAATAAAGTGACTTCATTCCCCAGTAAGATTTAAAATCTTCAAGGATGTACAACAAACGTTAAAATCCCTCATAGGTTTCTTAATAATAAATTGGGTGCCAACCCTGTGAAAGAGTATTGTAAGTGCTGCTGGAGCCACAAAGAAGAATATATACATTCCTATCTAAAGATAGGATGCTAAAAGCAATTCCAATGAATTAGGAAATGTAAGTCACATATATAATCAACTAAATACATGAAAAAATATGATAAAAGGCCAGAACAGAGAGGGATCATTTGACAATGGAGTGATCAGGAAATGCTTATTGAGAAAAGGTATTTGAATGGGTCTTAAAAATCAAGTACAATTTTTAGTTTAAGAAGGTAAATATAGGAAATAGCATAAAAAAGTAAAAATATATACATAATTTTTTTTCACAAACAGTGGGTATTCTATAAGTAGGAATAATATGAAATATAAATGTGCTTAGGGGAAAAACAGGAGAAAAAAATTCTAAGTAAAAATTTTGTGATTAATGGTGGAAATATGACTCATTCATTAATTTATTTAATCTTTCACCTATGTAATAAGGTATCATAAGAATGGACTGGGAATACAAGGATGACACATAGATCTTGATAAGTGGTTACATTTAATAAGGGAAGACAAAAAAGTGATCAAAAATAATATTGGTGGGAAAATATCGTAATTGATTTCCACGGATACTGTGATGGCAAATTAATCTATTTGTTTTTACATATTTGCAGGAATTTATTTTGAAATTTTTCTAGATTAGATTAAGTATACATTTATTTTTCAGAAATCTCTAAAATAAAAAAAAAATGTTTGTGTCTCAAAGTTAAATCAGTAGTCACAATTTAAATGAATTTCTTTTGCCAATATAAAACTTCTTGCAGTTTATATCACTGTAGCTGTGTATAGTTTTTAAAATATAATACATATTAACTACTAATACTTTAACTCTGAGTTTAATGGGGAATCACTCAATAATACAAAACTGTTTGATAGTTATCCTAAAATTTGCAAAATCAATAATTATGATTTTATTTTCTATTTCATTGATACCACAAATTATTATTAATAATTTCTTAGGATATATATACAGCCAAGAAGTTTAAACAAATATATTACATATTTGCAGTATGAATATTTAAAAATATTTTTAAAATGAGGGCAATAATTCAAATTCATTACTTTGACAATATTCATTGAGGCCTATTTTGTTCCAGCTGCTGTTCTAGCTTCTGAGAAGCAGTGATGACCTGGAAGGCAAGGGAGCTTCCCTTTTAGAACTTACATTGTTGGAGTATAGATGAACAAAATGTCATATCACATCCTGTAACACCATATTACTCTATACTAATACTATACTAATTTCAAACAGTGAAAAGAAGAAAGTGAAACAGGTAAGACTGTCTAAGAGTGTGTCTGACTGTATTTATAATGAGAAAGTTACTTTAGATGGGGTCATAAGGAGTACTGTTGATGAGATGACATTTGAGAAAATATCTGAATGTCAGAAAAACCAGAACAATCAAAGATAATGAGGGAAATTTATACTAGATAGAGGACACAGAAACTTGAAGAAGCTGAGCAGTTGGATAGGGGATCCCTTATGCTTGTTTAAAGTAGTGTAGCTCTACCTTTTCTGTCTTAAACTATGGTGTCCACCTAAATACTGTCATTTGAAGAAATGATTTTGTGTCCATAAAATAGCTTACAGGTCACTGATCTTGCCTCTTTGGTGTTATGAGAATACAGAAAAAATTAGTTATTCAAATTAAAAGTTCTTTTCTATTTAATGATGTCTCATTCCAGCCACATCAAAATATCCATGAATGACTCAGGTGCAAGACACAAAACAAGCTTTTAAAACACACAAAATGACAAAATGGAGGAATTCTCCCCAAAAGAAAGTTCAAGGAGAAATCACAGCCAGAAAATTGCTCAAAACAGAAATAAATAATATATCTGAACAAGAATTTAGAATGACAGTCAAAGGTAATAGCTGAGCTTGAAAAAAGCATAGAAGACATGAGAGAAACTCTTGCTGCAGAGGTCAAAGACCTAAGAACTAGTCAGGATAAATTAAAAAATACTATAACTGAGATGTTATAGTAAATAACATCTAGACTAATAATAACAGTCTAGTAATAGACTAATAATAGTCTAGTAAATAAACTAGACACAGTGACAGAGAGGATGGAAGATGCAGAAGAAAGAATAGGTGAAATTGAAGATAAGGTTATGGAAAATAATAAAGCTGAAAAAAAAGAGGGAAATGGAATTACTAGATCATGAGGGGAGAATTAGAGAACTAACTGATTCCATGAAATGAAACAATATCTGTATTGTAAGAGTTGTAGAAGAAGAAGAACAAGAGAAAGGGTCAAAAGGTTTATTTGTACTAATTATAGCCAAAAACTTCCCTCATCTGGGGAAGGAAACAGGCATCCAAGTCTAAGAGGCAGAGAGAACTCCCTTTAAAATCTACAAAAAGAGGTCAACAGCATTACATATCATAGTGAAACTGGCAAAACACAAAGATAAAGAGAGAATTCTGAAAGCAGCTAGGGATAAAATGTCCTTAACCTACAAGGGTAGACATATAAGGATAGTAACAGACCTGTCCACTGAAACTTGGCAGGCCAGAAGGGAGTAGCAGGAAATATTCAGTGTGCTGAATAGGAAAAATATGCAGCCAAGAATCCTTTATCCAGAAAGGATGTCATTCAGAACAGAAGGGAGATAAAGACTTTCCCAGACAAACAAAAACTAAATGAGTTCATGACCACTAAATCATTCCTGTAGGAGATCCTAAGGGGGAACTCTGTAAGTGGAAAGCAGCAAAGACCACAAAAGACCAGAGGACATCACCACAAACATGAAATCCACAGATAACACAATAGCACTAAATTCATATCTTTCAATTATCACTCAATGTAAATGGACTAAATGCCCCAATCAAAAGACATAGGATATCAGAATGGATAAAAAAACAAAACAAAACAAAAAAAAACACAAAAAACCTAGATCCATCTATATGCTGCCTACAAGAGACTCATTTAGACCTAAGGACACCTGCAAATTGAAAGTGAGAGGACGGAAAGCTATCTATTATTCTAATAGACATCAAAAGAAAGCCACAGTAACCATACTTAAATCACATAAACTAGATTTTAAAATAAAGACTGTAATAATGGATGAAGAAGGACATTATATCATATTTAAGGGGTCTATCCATCAAGAAGAGTAACAATTGTAAATATTTATGCCCCCAAAGTGAAAGCACCCAAATACATAAATCAATTAATCACAAACATAAACTTTTTGATAAGAACACCATAATTGTAGGAGACTTACAATTAATTTGAAACTAATAAGTAAATTAAATCTAAGTCCTAAATTAATAAGACTCCACTTATAATAATGGACACATCATCTAGGCAGAAAATCAATAAGGAAACAATAGCTCTGAAGGACACATTGGACCAGAAGGACTTAACATATATATTCAGAACATTTCATCTTAAAGTAGCAGAATACACATTCTTCTCAAGTGCACATGGTACATTCTCCAAAATTGATCACATACCCAGTCACAAAACAGCCTTCAGCAGGTACAAAAAGATTGAGATTATACCATGCATATTTTCAGATCACAACACTATGAAACTTGAAATCAACCACAAGAAAAAAATCTGGAAATCCTCCAAATACATAGAGGTTAAAGAACATCCCACTTAAGAATGAATGGATTAAGTAGGAAATTGAAGAAAAAAATCAAAATATACATGGAAGCAAATGAAAATGAAAACATGACAGTTCGAACACTTTGGGATGCAGGAAAGGCAATCCTAAGAAGAAAATACATTGCATTTCAGGCCTATCTCAAGAAGCAGTAAACGTCTCAAATACACAACCTAACCTCACACCTACAGGAGCTAGAAAAGCAGCAGCAAATAAAGCCCAAAGGCAGCAGAAGAAGGGAAATGATAAACATTAGAGCAGAAATAAATGATACAGAATCCAAAACAAAACAGTAGAACAGATTAGTGAAACTAAGAGCTGGTTTTTTAAAAGAATAAACAAAATTGACAAGATCTTAGCCAGACTTTTCAAAAAAGAAGAGAGAGGACCCAAATAGATAAAATAATGAGTGAAAGAGGAGCAATCATAACCAACACCATAGAAATATAAACAATTATAAGAGAATACTATGAAAAATTATAAGAGAATACTATGAACAAACTCGACAATCTAGAAGAAATGGAAAAATTCCTAGATACACATTAAAACTCATACAGGAAGAAATAGAAAATTTGAAAAGACCCATCCAGCAGAGAAATTGAATCGGTTATCAAAAATCTCCCAACAAATAAGAGTCCTGGGCCAGATGACTTCCCAGGGGAATTCTACCAGACATTTAAGGTAGAGTTAATATGTATTCTTCTCAAACTGTTCCAAAAAATAGAAATGGAAGGAAAGTTTCCAAACTCATTCTATGAAGCCAACATTACCTTGATTCCAAACCAGACAAATATCCCACTAAAAAGGAGAATACAGACCAATATCCCTGATGAACCTGGATGCAAAAATTCTTACTAAGATACTACCAAATCAAATTCAACAGTACATTAAAAGAATTATTCATCATGATCAAGTGTGATTCATTCCTGGGCTGCAGAACAGATATCAATGATATCTGCATAGACAGATATCAATATTCACAGATCAATGTGATATAACATATTAAGAGAAGAAAGGATAAGAACGATATGATCCCATCAATAGATGCAGAAAACACATTTGACGAAATATAGCATTCTTTCTTGATAAAAAACCTCAAGAAAGTCAGCAAAGAAGGAACATATCTTAACACCATAAAAGTCATATATTAAAGGCCCACAGCTAATATCATCCTCAATGGAGAAAAACTGAGAGCTTTCCCCCTAAGATCATGGAACACGACAGGGATGTCCACTCTAACCACTGTTGTTCAACAGAGTGTTGGAAGTCTTAGCCTCAGCAATCAGACAACAAAAAGAAAGAAAAGGCATCCAAATTGGCAAAGAAAAAGTCAAACTTTCACTTTTCACAGATGACATGATACTCTACATGGAAAACCCAAAGGACTCCACCCCAAAACTGCTAGAACGGATACATGAATTCAGCAAAGTAGAAGGATATAAAATCAATGTACAGAAATCAGTTGCATTTCTATATGCCAATGATGAAGCAGCAGAAAGAAAAGTCAAGGAACCAATCCCATTTACAACTGCACCAAAATACCTAGGAATAAATCTAACCAAAGAGGTAAAAGATCTGTATGCTGAAAACTATAGAAAGCTTATAAAAGAAATTGAAGAAGACACAAAATAATGGAAAAACATTCCATGCCTATGGACTGGAAGAAAAAAAAAAAAAACATTATTAACATGTCGATACTACCCAAAGCAATCTACACATTCAATGCAATCCCTACCCAAATAACACCAGTATTCTTCACAAATGATCCTAAAATTTGTATGGAACCACAAAAACCCCAAATAGCCAAAGTAATTTTGAAAAAGAAAAACAAACCTGAGGCATCACAATCCCAGACTTTAACCTATATTACAAAGCTGTAATAATTAAGACAGTATGGTATTGGCACAAAAACAAACACATAGATCAATGGAATGAAATAGAAAACCCAGAAATGGACCCACAAATATATCACTGACTAATCTTCGACAAAGCAGGAAAGAGTAGCCATTGGAAAAAAGACAGTCTCTTTAACAAATGGTTCTGGGGGAACTGGACAGCAACATACAGATGAATGAAACTGGACAACTTTATTACACCATACACAAAAATAAATTCAAAATGGATGTAAAACCTAAATGTGTGACAGGAAACCTTCAAAACCCTACAAGAGAAAACAGGTAGCAACCTCTCTGTCCTCGGCTGAAGCAACTTCTTACTAGACACATCGCTGAAGGGAAGGGAAATAAAAGCAAAAATCAGCTATTGGAACCTCCTCATCAAGATAAAAACTGCACAGCAAAGGAAACAACCAACAAAACTAAAAGGCAACCGACAGAATGGGAGAAGAGATTTGCAAATGACATATCTGATAAAGGGTTAGTATCAAAAATCTACAAAGAACTTAAGAAACTTAACATATAAAAAACAAATAATCCAGTGAAGAAACAGGCAAAAGGACATGAATAAACACTCCTCCAGAGAAGACATCTAGATGGCAAACAGACACATGAAAATATGCTCAACATCACTCATCATCAGGGAAATACAGATCAAAACCACAATGAGATACCACCTCACACTGGTCAGAATGGCTAAAATTAACAACTCAGGAAACAACAGATGTTGGCAAAGATGTGGAGAAAGGGGGACACTTTTCAACTGTTGGTGGGAATGCAAACTGGTGCAGCCACTCTGAAAAACAATGTGGAGGTTCCTCAAAAAATTAAAAATAGAACTACCCTACGACCCACAATTGCACTATACTAGTAACTTACCCAAAGGCTACAGGATTTCTGATTCCAAGGGGCGCAATGTTTATAGCAGTACTAACAACAATAACCAAATTATGGAAGAGCCCAAATGTCCATCAACTGAGGAATGGATAAAGTAGATGTGGTACATATATACAATGGAATACTACTCGGCGATATAAAAGAATGAAATCTTGCAATTTGAAACAACGTGGGTGGAACCGGAGGGTATTATGCTAAGCAAAATAAGTCATTTAGAGAAAGACAGGTATCATATAATTTGACTCACATGTGGAATGTGAGAAACTCAATAGATGATGAACATAGGGGAAGGGAAGGAAAAATAAGAGAAAAACAAAGAGGGCTTTAAACAATAAGAGACTCTTAAATACAGAGAACAAACTGAGAGTTGCTGGAAGGAGGCGGTGGGTTAAATGTGTGATGGGCATGAAGCAGGGCACTTTTCAGGATGATCACTGGGTGTCGTATGTAGGAGATGAATCACTGGATTCTACTCCTGAAGCCAAGACTACACTGTATGTTAACTAACTTGCATAAAAAAATATTCATGCGTGAGCTTATTTTGGAATCAGAGTTTTACATTTGTGTAGTAATACTCCTGTATAAATCCAAAGATTGGAAAGCTTTATTTCTGGATAATTACGAATGTCATTAAAATTTAAGAAATATTTCACAGTATAAAAATCACTCATATGATGAAATGATGGAGGTGAAAGCATGAAGGCATCATTTGCTCATCTTTAATGTGATACCTGAAAGTAGCAGTTCCATGTTGCTATTGCTGAGTGTTGCATTGACTCTTCCAGTGGAAGCATTGAAACTAGTAACTGTCAAGGTCATGGGTTGTTTCCTTCCTTTGAAATTGTAAGAGCCTTTCCATATATAATTTTGGGCAAACACGTCATCAGGAACTGCAAATAGATTAAATACACACATTAATTTTATGGTGCCCTGTAAATATAAACATTAAATAGTGGGTTAGAGAATATTAGTTTAGTGAATAACGATATTTTGCTAAACAGACAATAATGTGACATGTGTAATATAAAGTGAATTCTTCAGATTTATTTCGAGTTTTGGGGAATAAACCAAAATTGCCATAACCTAGGTTTGTAATCATACATGAGTCACCAATTAAAGATGGACAACACCAATTAAAGACATACACTTATATTCAGAACCAGCTAAACATCAAATTTACTTGTATTTGGTCTCCTTTAGGAACATATTTCTTTCAAAAGGAAGATAAAGTGATTTTACCAAGCCAAGTCAGTCTGCATACAAGTCCCAAAAGGCCTTGTTTTCTCCTGGCACTGTGAATAGATTTTTCAGAGGAAGAGCATAGAGTTAACCCCCTCTTGCAGCATAGCCCTGAAAGACTGTCGAGAGGGGTGCTCCTTTGCCCTCCTTACACAATACTGAGTTCAGTTATTCCAATAATAGATGCTCCTGAGGAAGAACAGGGCTCCACCATATTGACAGCTTTGATTTTATAGGTATTTTTAGAAATAAAGGAATTGTCACTAGAAATTGCCCAACTCTCGTGGGAGAGAGAGATGAATTTGGTAGAATCAAATAACATTCTAAATGTTAGAAAACTTTCCTCTAAGTAAGAAATGCTCTTCATTTTAGATATATCCAAATAAGGCACTATATTTATATAAATTAGTTATGTAATATATAGTTATGTAAGTCAAGAATGGCAAAGTCTACTCAGTTCCTGAAAAGAGGCTGAGAGAAGCTTCCATTAACCCTATACATGACAATAAAACACATCCCCCCAAAGCAGCTGTTCCAGGGAGCCATGCTTATTTGTGCAAGTGAGTGAATAACAGAGTGGGGAAAAGTCTTTTTTTTTTCCTAACAAGTTATTGACAGTTTGTCACCTGCTCTTCTCTACACGCATCACACTTCTTATGTCCCAGATCACAGAGACTGGGTTACATACCCTGAATTCTACTCAACAAACGAAAATAACAAAACAACTGTAGACATAAAATACAGAAAATATAAACTATGGGCAAGAGTTGAATATTTTCTGAATATTCACCCAATGTGATTTTTTTTTCCTCTGGTAATTCAAAAGTAAAGTAGCTGAAAGACTAGAACTGCAGGCACTAGAGTTAGGCTGTGATATTTAAGCCCCCCCCCCCCCCGTGCGATTTATAAGCCGTGTGGTTTTGCACGCAGATAAATGACTTATCTCTCTAACCCTATATTTCCTCCTAAGTACAATGAGGTTGGCTTAGAGTTGTGAGGAAGGTTCAATGAGATAAGGAATGTGAAGTGTTTAGCTGAGTGTTAGTCGCTGCCATTACTACTGCTGCTGCTACGATTATTCAGATTACCAGGAAGACTGTGGAGCTTTGAACTTACTATGCAACTGCTAATAAAATATATATTTAGCAGACACATAGTAAGTATAATGAATAATCCATGTTTCTGGCTTTGTGATCTTTGCAAAGTCATCCTTGTACTGGCACTCCCTTCCCAAACCTCAAAGAATACCGCTATGTACCCTCTAGGGGAATGCTATGCTATGTATGTATAGGGGAGTTTTACCTAAAACTTTGATACAGTGTATGAGTAAAAAGCCCTCGATATGTGGTAAGCATGTTAAAGTTTTTTGTAAAAAAAAAAACAAAAAAGTGTACCTAAAACGAGTTTACAGGAGGGAGTCATGAGCTATATTGGCCTGCACTAGAAAGACCTGGAATTTGGAGAAAACAGCATCTTCCCAGCAGAGGTAAGAGCAGGAGCAAGGGAGAAAGATACTCTAATGGCAATGCCTAAAAAACAGTAGGTGCCCTTTAAGTGTGGTTGTCTCTACGTTTATTGCCACCTGGACTGGACTGTGATGACTCTTTGCGCTCTCTGAACCTTTAAAGAAAATCTGTTATACCTGATGATCTTATCCGTGGTGCTTAGAGGAAATCCTGTTGGTTGAAGGAGATTAAAGAGAACCACAGTGGCAGGAGAAAACAGCAACAGAAAGAGGTAGGTAGTAGCAGCAGCAAAGTATATTGCATCAGGTTTAATCATTGATGTGGTAGTAAATGTTTAACTAGTGGGTATCCAGGAAAACAAACCAAAAACTGATATGCAGTATTTGCTGATTTCCATAGTGTATATATTCCCATAATAACAGATTTCAACCTACTACCAATATGACATCACTGAATGCAAAGCTTGGAAGAATGCACAGAATGGTCTGTGCTGAACCTCTACCTGCTGGCTCCACAATGCCACTTCTACTCTCTACTTTTTGAGAAATGTAACTCAGGTTGGACAAAGCAGACACTATTTGGTTATTTATATTCCCATGCATACTGGGAATGATAATACTTCTATGTTTAGTCTATTTTGAGATTAAAAATTTTTTTTTCAACGTTTATTTATTTTTGGGACAGAGAGAGACAGAGCATGAACGGGGGAGGGGCAGAGAGAGAGGGAGACACAGAATCAGAAACAGCATCCAGGCTCTGAGCCATCAGCCCAGAGCCCGACACGGGGCTCGAACTCACGGACCGCGAGATCGTGACCTGGCTGAAGTCGGACGCTTAACCGACTGCGCCACCCAGGCGCCCCGTCTATTTTGAGATTTAGATATGAATGTGTATTTGGCAGTTCTTTGAAACTCTAAAATGCCATCCCACTACCACTGATGTGGATATCAATGAAAAGAAGACTAAGATGGCATGATCCTTTCTTTCAATACGTCTGAATTTAAACTTTACTTCACAGGCTTCATAGCATTGTTAAATGTAGTATCATGCTCCTGACACAATTCCCAAATATCATTCCTGTTATTTTGGAGTAATCTAATCACAGTGCCTCATGATTTTCAATTAAATGTTTGTAATGTTATTCCATTTAAGACAACATTCACATTGAAGAGTTATAGATATTTTTACTCAGGTTAAAGAAATTCCTTTCCTCTTCCAACTTATGAAGCATCTTTTAAAATCATAAATAGGTGTTGATTTTATCAATTATTTTCTGTGTAGGTATTGCGCTGATCAACATTGTTTGCATTTTAATTTCGTAATTCACAGATTACTTTTAAGGATTATTTAACATAAAAATGTTCCTGCATATCTATCATGAACCCAGTTTGGTTCTGATGTGTCATTTTTTGGTTATTCTATTGGATTTTATAGTCTTGGATTTGATTTGCTAAGATTTTACGTAGGATATTTTTATCTATACATCTTGAGTCAAATGAGTTTGCAATTTTCCCTTTTGTATAATCTCTTTCTGAGTTATTAGAATTATGTTGGACTTATAGAATGAGTTTTCTTGACTAGAAGAGATTTTATAAAATGGGATGATCTGTTCTGCTCCTTGAAAGTTTGGTGGAATTCATCAGTAGAGCCATAAGGACCTGTTTTTTTCTCTGTGGAAATAGTTTTCAACTTCTACTTTAGTTTTATAGGATCATTCAAATTTTCTTTTCTAGGTCTGGTAAGATATTCTTTTCTAGCAATTTGTCCATTTATTTAGAGTTGACTGTTATTGATAGTTTTAATTAATATAATTATAATTGATCTAATCAATGCTAATGTAGTTATGTTCACATTTCCTTTTGTTATACTATTTAATATTTGTTTCTTTTGCGAGCAATCTTATCAGAAATTTTCCACTTTTTTCCCCCAAAACACTACCTTTGGCTCTGTTTCTTCCATTGTGTCTCTTGGGGGGAGGGTTGTTAGTTCATTTTTATTATTGTATTTATTTTTCTGCTTTCTTTTGGTTATTCTGTTCTACTTGGTATATCTTCTTAACAAGGATACTTAATTCATTAGTTATGAGGCTTTCTTCTTTTCTAATGTAAGAATTTAAAGCTATAAATTCCCCTCACAACTTCGCTTTTGGTATACAGCCAAAGTTTTGATATTTAGATTTTTCAATATACCTAAATTCTAGGGTTATATAGTTTTTAAATTACTTCTTTAATTTAGGAGTTACTTATAAATATTGATTTTGTTTTTTATTCTAAGTATTCAGAAATTTTTTAAATGGACCTATTTTCTTATCAACTTTTACTTGCATCATGGTCAGATATCAGCCCTGAAGGCTAATTTTGCTTTGAAATTTATGCATTTGTATATATTATTTAATATATAATCAATTGTTATACATATTCCATGTGCTTTGAATAAAATATATATTCTATAATTGTTTGATACAGAAATCTTTATGTATGAAAATTGGGTCAAGCTAATTAATTGTGTTGTTCTTCCATATTCTTTTTAACTTTTTTTGCCTGTCTGATTTATTTATTGGTGACCATAGGTCATGTTTTGCCTGGGACAGTCCACTTTTACATTTGATGTACTAGAGTTTTATTCAAAATACTTATCTACTACTAGATAAACCATCTCCCTCGGAAAAGTCTGCATTGATTGACCACTGTGGTTTTCTGACTCCATTGCTAAACTTACTCTCTTATGTTGACATATTCTCTGATTGCTTTAGTGACATTCAGTCTATTTCCACTGCACATTGAATAAATCAGTAATTCAGACTTATTTTTTGTGGGTACTCCAGCTTTATAGCATGTACCTTGAGAACTTCTAAACACAACTAAAAATAGAACCTAATACTGTTTCTGGCTTAATGTAACTAGATCAAATCTATCTCCAAAGTACAGATTAAATGCTGTCTTTAATTTTATTTGTAGCTTTTAATTTATAAAGTGTAAATAAAATACAGACTAATACTAAAAAGGGGGCTCTTGTATACTGAGGTCTTACTATGGGCTAAGCACTTCACAATTCATTTTCATGAAGTTCATTTATAATAATCTAATCATGTTTCTTTTGAGTAGATTAAAAATGGAGGCTCAGATATATAACTTTTCTAAAGTCATAGCATAGGGGGTATATAACCTGGTAACTAAATTAAGGTTGTAGGACTTAAGAGACTACGTTTTTAATGATTAAATTTAACATTTTGGTTTTTAAATCAATAATTGAAAATAAATAGAAGATTTTGCTGAACTTTTGCTCTCATACCAAGTGTATTTGGTTCCTTTTTAAAAAATATATATTTAAAAATTATATATAATATCTCATTTATCTAATTTTTGTTTTAATGTTTTAAATAAAGCATTGCTGGGGAACCTGGGTGGCTCAAGTTTAAGCGTCCAACTTTAGCTCAGGTCAGGATCTCATGGCTAGTGAGTTCAAGCCCCGCGTCAGGCACTGTACTGACACCTCAGAGCCTGAAGCCTGCTTCAGATTCCGTGTCTCCATTTGTCTCTGCCCCTCCCCTGCTTGTACTCTCTCTCTTTCTCTCTCAAAAATAGATAAGCATAAAAATAAAAAAAAATAAAGTATTACCATTATAGTATAGTCATTTTCAGATACTCCTGAAGGGATATTTTATAGAGAGAACTATAAGCATTATTTTTGGAATATTAGCATGTCTAATTCATAGTTTTTTTCCATACTATATATATATATATATGTGTGTGTATATATATATATATATATATATATACTATATATACATATATACATGTGTATATACATATACATACATATATCGTATATATACATACTATATATATTTCCATATATAATATTTCCATATACATACTTCCATATATATATATATATATACATATAATGTTCGCTTTGTCAAGAAAATAGTAGATCACTTTTAGAAATGATGACTTATAGAAAAACTACTGAAATTACTAACCACTTAGCTTTGGGCTGGGTGTTCCTAGAGCAGGTCTCGGATCTTTCACCAATATTTTGGAACCAGCTATAAAAAAAAAAAAAAAGTAGGTTTACAGAAGTTAGTATAATTAATAACACACAGTGATGCATTGTTCATTTTATTCTCAGGCATAGCATATAATTTTCTCCAAAATATCCTATTCATCCTAATATCTCAGTACCTACTCAACACTTTTGTTGTGCAGCTAACAATTTCAATAATTACCCCATTGTAGGCCAGGGGGATGAGGGAAAGATTAGTGCTGTTTTTTCATTTTAGGATTCTCTTATTTTAAATTCATAAACCAACATGCAAACAGTTGATTACAGCATGATAGCTGAAGGCTAAGGGTATGTTCCTGTTGCACAAAGGCAGAAATAATTTAGTAGGGTGTGTGTTAAAAAATAAAAATTTGTTAAGGTGATCCATGATGTTATAAGAAATTGGAAAGACTCAAAACTAAGGAGTTAATATTGAAGTTTTAAGCCAAATCAAAGGTAGTTCAAAGTAAGGAAATCATGTGGGTTACTGGATGTCCCTGTAAAGTTATAGGAGCTATGACATTCAGTATATACGCAGTGAAGACTGTGTAAGGGGTCGTCTTCTCCCTTAGAACAATATAATGTCTTTAAAAGGCTTTAAGGGAAATAAGGCTGCTGCAGGAGTCCCAGTAGAGATAATGCTGAGTTAGCCTACCATAGTAGTGATGATAAACAGCAAAGTGGATAGATAAAAATGTTATTGAAATCCTGTTGGATTTAAATGGGCTTTTAATCTTTCAATCTCATGAAAAATTTAAAGCAAACTGAGAAGTGTTCTTGTTAAGAGAAGAGAGTGAAAACATCTCAAAAAGGAGAAGGTCGTTAACATGTGTGAATGCTACAAGCGAAGAGGAATTAGACGGGCTGAAAAAAAAAAAAAAGGAAAAGGAATTTATTGATGACCTTATCAAGAATTCTAGAACAATTTCCTTTATTCCTTGTTCTGAACACATAACCCTTTGTCTCTGGTGAACTCACTACATCTTATTCAGATGGGGATTGTCCTGATGAAGCAGCAAGAGAAGTAGACACTCCTGGTCAAAATACCATATCACCCTAGCTGAATGACAGATTTGGAGGCAGGCTCCATTTAAAACTGATCAGACTCCTGAGTAGTGCTTTCCTGATCAAGAAGTTTTGGCAAAAACTCTTTCTAGCCAAAAGATATCAGCCCAGCGATGCTGGAAGCAATTTTCCCTACTGTGGTAGGTTGAATAATGTGACCCCAAAATTCATGTTCACCAAGAATCTCAAAATATGGCCTTATTTGGTAATAGGGTCTTTGAAGATGTAATTAATTGGGGATCCAGAGGTGATATAGTCCTGAAATCCAGTGACTGGTGTTCTTAAGAAGAGGAGACGGCATACAGAGAAAGGAAGGGAAGCCACATGAAGATGGAGGCAGAAATTGCTGTGAGGCAACTTATGAACCAAGGAAAGCCGAGGATAGCCAGAAGCTGCCATAAACAAGCAAGAGATGAAGCATGACTGTTCCCTAAGGACTTCAGAGGGAGCATGTTTCTATCAACACCTGGATTTGGGGCTTCTGGCCTCCAGAACCGTAAGAGAATAAATTTCTGCTTTTTCAAGGTATCCGGCTTGTGGTACTTTATTACAACAGCCCAGAAAGCTAATACACTTACCATGATTAAATAACTAGAAGAAGGAATAAAGAAGAGAAAACAGATCATAGAACAGAAACTATAAAAAGACCTCAATAATATTCCTGTGCCTCTGGATCCAAAAGTGCCTACCCTTGGAGTTGATTGACAAACTTCTCTAGTTCCTAAGCTAATCTGAGTTGAGTGTTTGTCTCCTGCATTTTAGGAAGGCTGAAATAGTACAACAGCTTCTGTCAAGAGCTTCTATAATGAAAACTTACCTTCACAAACAGGAACTTTTCCAGTCCAGGTGTTATCAGACCTACACACTCTATGTTCTGTTCCACCTGCCAAGAAGAAGCCAGGCTGGCAGGTATAAATGAGAGTATAGCCATGAGATGGAAGGTCCATTCCTACTACATTTGCATGAGCAGGAGTTTCTGGTTGTTTACAGCTGTGGGCTATATTAAGAAAAGAGAGAAGTGTTCATTTTTTATATACATGTTAAGAAAATTCTGAGATAAGAGCAAAGATAAATATACCTTTGCATAGTTATTCTAATTTTTTCAAGGAAAATGTATCAATGTCAATATACATATTAATATCATAGACTAGCATGTCCTAAGCAATAATCTGTGGAACACTGGTAGCTGTTAAAAGGTAAGCTGAGGGGGGGAAAAAAACGTGCTGAGGATAATTAAGCTAACATATGTGTACTATATCACTATTCTAGACACAATACACATTAGTATTTTATTTATTTTATTAAAAACGCTTTTGTTTTGTTTTAAGTTTACTTATTTGAGACAGAGAGCATGCGGGGTAGGGACAGAGAGAACAGGAAGACAGACAATCCCAAGCAGGCTCCAACATCATCAGCACAGAGCTGATGGGCTCAAGCTCACGAACCATGAGATCATGACCTGAGCTGGAATTAAGAGTTGGATGCTTAACTGTCGGAGCCACCCGGGCACCCCTAAACATTAGCATTTTAAAGGATGTAAGAGGTCCTATAGTAAGATACCTGTCAAAGTTTGACAAACTCAGATTTTCTATGCCAGTTTATGGAATATTATTTTATTATTTTTTTATATTTATTTTAAATTGTAAAAACATTTTCTAAAGTTAAATACAATCACAGCTCAGCATGTCATTCTGATATTAATATCTCCTAATGTAGAAAGTACAATTTAATAATTTTTGACATGTGAAATTTTCTGGTCATATTTTAGGTCCATAAGTAGCAGTGTTTTCATTCTTTTAACTTTTGTCTCCTTTTCTCCATGCTTCCTCCCACTCTTGATTCGCTATCTTGGTTCTATTTTACCCACTGATATGCCATTTCTTGGCCCTGCCCCCACTTTACATGTTTTATGTCTTACAAATAACATTCCTTTTCTCAGAGATGGATGCTACAAGGAATTTTCTCCCTAAACCAGACAGCATTTCTGATCATTTGTTCCTGGATATGGATACTTAAAAGTTTGTCTCTGAAAAAAAAATGTTCTGTGGACAAATTTGTTTGAAAAAACAAATTTCCACCCCTTTCCCAATGGAGATTTACAAAACTATAAATAAGAGCTAACATTTTTAAATATTATCTGATAAACAGTGTGTTACATGTTTTATTTTTAATATAATTCAGTTATTGACATTCAATACTTTGGGGGGAAATGATGCTAAGGATAAACAGATAGTCTGTCTCTACTACATTCTTAACCCTCACATTATGCACATAGCAGTCTGAGATACTTTCAGTAACAGCTTTATTTAAATCCTATCCCATACTGAAGTCATCAAAGAACTTTGGTTTACTAAGAAATACCTAGTGACATCTCACACAGTTTCTAAAGTATGTACTCTACTGAATTCTCTGTTAAGGAATTCGGCTATATTTAAATTTCAGCCAACCAGGCATGTGACATGACTTCTCTGTGGAGTGTTCTGCTGCTTTTCAGTGAGCTGAGGGTCCACAGAGGCTCCCGTGATCAATTGAGTGGTTCTGAACAGGGCTAGAGTGAAGTCACAAGACTTATTTAGACTTCAGCAAATCCTAAAAGCTGGACACCATCCTAATGAGTATTTCTACTCCTGCTAACTCTTTATTGTTTTTCCCTGAGAGGCTCATGATTTTAAAAGATAGGAAAGGAGATAAAAAAAAAGAAAGTGGGAGGGAAAGAGATAAGTAATTCACCAGCTGAAACTTATTTCTAACTGCAAGTCAGAAAAGACAGCTTCATGACCTTGGGTTTTGTTCTTTAATCTGTACAACAGGTGCTCTCAATTTAGGGTCAGTGCACATTTAGAAGCTCCAGGAAAGCCTGAAATAGTATTCAAATTTTTGGTCAAGATGTTCATGTGTATTTCCTTCCATGAATGTTTCTATCTTTCCATTCTCAGAGGGTTTCAGAAGTGATGAAAGATTAAGAGGCACTAAGTTGGAGCTTCCTCGGTGCACTTCAGATTCACAGGTGCAGATCTATGCATTGATAAACTAATAATCATTTAAAATTACCAGATGGCCAAGCTGAACACAATTAAAGAGCTTTGCAAGAAAAAACAAAATTGTGCCTCGTGCCTTCTGACTTATTTAAAAAGAATGCTCCTTAATTGGCATTGGGATTATGATACAGTAATAAAGTTTTATTTTACAGTAATAAAGTAATATATGTAAATTATGTTCTATCATAATCTAAAAAAAATCCACGTAATACATCTTTTGTGTAGATACAGATTTATTTCCCACTTATAAGAAAAAATGTATATAAATTCTGATCTGTGGTAAGTATAACTTCATACCCACAGTACTTACGTATGCACTCAGGCTGAATTCCACTCCATGTGAGGTCGGGAAGGCAAGTACGTGTTGTAGACCCTTGAAGAAGGTGTCCTTTTTTGCAATGAAATTGCACAACACTTCCTACCTATAGCAGATTTCAGAGAAAAAAAAAACATACCAATGCAACTTCAAATATGGCAACACATAGAAAAAACCTTGGATGAGAAAATGCTTTCAAAAGAAATTCTGCACGGTGAAAGCTGGAAGAAAAAGATATTTAAAACGGATTTAAAATAAAATTGGGGAAAAATCAAAACTAAGGATAAATTTACATCTCTTTGTGTACATATCATCGTCAAATATTTAAGTATCCAATGCTTGTATAGGTGCCAAACATGTTGCCATGGTCGTTTAAAGAAAATATATAAGATATTAAAAGCCAATAAGCTACATGTGACTACAAGACAGAGAGAGAGTTAAATAAAGATAAAAAAAATGTATGAAGTTAGAAAGGGAAATAGAGATAACTAACAGTGTAAGAGGCAAATGAATATGGAAGACAGCAAATGCAATATGAGATTAGATGCAAATGTGTTTACTGAAGGTTGGGATTGTAAAAAATACACACTGGAAGAGAAGCAAAGTTTGCACTAAGTTTTAAGGATGTGAAATTTAGATAAAAACATAGAACACGGCTCTCAAGGTGTGGTTCCCAGACCAGTAACCTCAGTGTCACTAGAAATACAAATTCGGGGACCTTACTTACTCCACACCCACTGAATCAGAAACTCTGAGTAGGGGACCAACAAGCCGCGTTGTAACAAGTCCTCCATGTGATTTTAATGAACAATAACGTTTGAGAACAACTGATATAGAAGTAGAAAAGATAAGAACATGATGAGAAAATGCAGAAAGTTAAAATAGACATCATATAGTTCAGGAAAAAAGAAAGTACATTTGGTTGATTGGCATGGATACTTCACACGGTGAGCTGAGAAGTTGAGGGGAGGTAAAGCGGGAAGCAGTGAGATCCAGAAAAAAAAAAAAAAAAAAAAAGGAAAAAGAAAACAGACCCCAGAAATGTGTATGTGGTTTTAACTCTGGATCTGATCTTGCTTGAATAAGCTATATTTCCTCTTTGAGACTTAATCTATAAATAAAGATGGTAATATTATTTGTCTTGAGATTTGTTTTAAGAATTAAATGAAATAGGGCATATAATCTACTCCATACACGGATGGCACATAGGTTTTAAATATATCCTAGCTTTAATTATTAAGTCAAAGACATAAGTAAGAATCCATTTCTGAAGAGTCTCAAATGGTAGGCCATGGCATTTAAAATCTTTTTTTAATGAAAACATAAAGTTGCTAGAGCTCTCAGAGCAAGAAAAATTTGTGTTGAAAATACCATCTTTGGAAAATTAACTTAGCCACTGCATAAAGAAACTACTCAGCAAAAAGAATGACAAGCAGCGATTTAATCATGAGGCCAGCCCTACTGGATTAGATTTGAATGGCTAAAAGCTGAACATGTGGGAGTAGACCTGGGAAGGACGTGGTTAGCTCAAACTACATTACAGGAAAAAAAATCATCAAGATTTATTAAATGATTACAGCTGGAAGACAAGGGGAGGGATATTCAGTGTTTGCCACTTCAGCCTTCCCCAGCACACCGGAGGCTGAGAGTGATCAGCCATCCTCGAAGCACTTTTCACAAACACCCTGTGTCCTTCCTTCCCACTTAGTTCCTACTTGCACTTGCTAAAACAACATGAGGCTGAGCTTAAGGTGACATAATTTGATCCAAGACCCCATTTGGACCTCGAGACCAGCTAAATGCTACCATTTCTCATATTCTCATTATAACCCAGAATGATGCCATACAAGAAACATTCCATTCCAATGGTTGCTCTCTGATAGCAACACTTATTCTTTCAGTTATCTTACATTTTCTCTTCCAAGACATCCTCACGATAGCCTTGAGATCTCTTACCCCCCTCAAGGACCCATTTTGTCCAGGGCCACTACACCGTTCAGCTCCAGGGAGTATTGTGCACCCTGAATTCAACATAAATGAAGTCCTTCAAATTGTGCTCCAGGACATGCAGTTCACATACTCTGAAGTTGTGCAAGATGGTGCTGCATGGACTAGTCAATTTCTTTTTTGTCGTTGTTGTTTGTTTATTTTTCAGAGAGAGAGAGAGAGAGAGAGAGAGAGAACAGGGAGGGGCAGGACGAAGGGGCGCGGGGGGGACAGAGGATCCAAAGTAGGCCGTGTCCTGCCAGCAGAGAGCCCAATGCCAGACTCCAGCTCACAAACAGTAAAATCATGACCTGAGCCAAAGTTGGATGCTTAACTGACTCAGCTACCCAGGCGCCCTTGGAGTAGTCCATTTCTTTTTTTTTTTTTTTTTTTAAAGTTTATTCATTTTTGAGAGACAGAGCATGAGTGGGGAAGGGGCAGAGAGAGAGAGGGAGACACAGAATCCGAGGCAGGCTCCAGTCTCTGAGCTGTCAGCACAGAGCCTGATGGGGGCTCGAACGCACGAACTGCGAGATCATGACCTGAGCCGAAGTCAGACACTCAACCGCCAGTCCATTTCTTATATGGACTAGTTTATGTGACTCAACAGGTTGATTTTGCAATTCGGTTCTTCAGTCAAACTGGTTTTACGCAACCCATCACCTCCACCACTCTAGCAATCCTACTTTTAGGCTCGAACTCAGTTAATGTTGCCACCTTCCACTCATGAATCTCCCCTCATTCAATTTACCACTAAATACTGATAATTTTACTTCCTAAATTTTTCACAAACTGCCCCCTTCTGTCTTTCTCCACTTTTATATCCTGTTTTAGTCCTCCGTATCTTTTCTACAGGTTGGGTTCTCAGATTGTAGCAGATATCATAATTAGGAGGACTTTCCAGAACACAGATAGCTGAGCCTCCCTGGAGAGTTTCTGACTGGGTAGATGTGGGGGAGGCCCAGAATCTGTATTTCCCACAATTTCCTAATTAATGCTGCTGCCGCTTGGTCAGGGGCCACACTTTGAGAACTACTGTCATAATTACAATAATCATAACTACAATTGTGATAATTATATAACTTATTTCCGTTTCTCCAATCTTGACCACAATTTATTTTCGACACTAAAGTCAGAGTAATCAACATGAAAGTGTGACCTTCGCATTCTCCTTCTTAAAATCTTTACTGCTTATCACCCATAGGTTAAGTTACATTGTATTAGCTTGTCAAATAAAAGCCTCCATATCCTGACCACAGCCAATCCCTCTGGTTTCTTCATTGACCACTTACTTTTACTCAAATTGTACTCTTATATGGGGCGCCTGGGTGGCGCAGTCGGTTAAGCGCCCGACTTCAGCCAGGTCACGATCTCGCGGTCCGTGAGTTCGAGCCCCGCGTCAGGCTCTGGGCTGATGGCTCAGAGCCTGGAGCCTGTTTCCGATTCTGTGTCTCCCTCTCTCTCTGCCCCTCCCCCATTCATGCTCTGTCTCTCTCTGTCCCAAAAATAAATAAATGTTGAAAAAAAAATTAAAAAAAAAAAAAACAAATTGTACTCTTATAACAACAAATTTTTATTGTTCCCTTAATGCATGCATATTTTCATGCTGTTTACCCTGCATGAAATGTCTTTCCCAACTTTCTTTTCCTAGCTCTTATCCTAAAAGATTTATCTGAGACAACATTTTTAGAAAGGCTTCCCTGTAGCAGCAGAGTAGGAGAACTTTTTTTATGTCCTTCCTTAGCAACTTTCAAAGTTACCAATGTTATCATCTATCCTATAAAGTCACCCACACACTAGAAGTTAGCTTCTCTAGGTTAGGGACTGTGTTGCTCGTGCGCACCAAGAGCTCTTGAAAATGGTAAATCAACTGAAGGAATGGGGACTAATAATTTAATTTTACAAAATCAGTTGATTACCTAACTTAAGAAGATTTAACATATTGGGGCACCTGGGTGGCTCGGTCCGTTAAGCCTCCAACTTCGACTCAGGTCATGATCTCATGGTTCCTGAGTTCGAGCCCCTTGTCGGCTCTGTGCTGACAGCTCAGAGCCCGGAGCCTACTTCAGATTCTGTCTCCCTCTCTCTCTGCCCCCACCTCCGCTTGCGCGCGCTCTCTCTCTCTCTCTCTCAAAAATAAATAAAGGTTAGGGGCGCCTGGGTGGCGCAGTCGGTTAAGCGGCCGACTTCAGCCAGGTCACGATCTCGCGGTCCGTGAGTTCGAGCCCCGCGTCAGGCTCTGGGCTGATGGCTCAGAGCCTGGAGCCCGTTTCCGATTCTGTGTCTCCCTCTCTCTCTGCCCCTCCCCCGTTCATGCTCTGTCTCTCTCTGTCCCCCAAAAAATAAATAAACGTTGAAAAAAAATTAATTAAAAATAAATAAAGGTTAAAAAATAAATTAAAAATAAATTAAAACTAAAAAGATTTAACATGTCTATAGTTTCTTTAAATACAGGGATATCCCTTCTACACTTTACATAGCATGAAGCTAAATCACTGTTTATTCTTTGAGGAGTACATTTAGGCTGCTTCATTAAGACTTGATGATTATAAGATATAAGAAACATATGGGATTACATAGCCTTTTTTTTTTTTTTTACTTGTAAGACTTTTCCCCTTATTTCTGTAAACTTTTCTGAAGTCATCATAAATACTGCTTTAGATATTAACCAGATACCAGAGAAGTAAAGTTTATTTAAAGACTTTCTATATGTCACTAATACATGTAATAACTAGTTTTGTCAAATTCACAAATACTTATACCAAATATCTAATATAACTAGAATTAAAGAAATTTTCTAATTAATTTTTTATTCATAATTTATTATAGTTAAATAAATTACCAGAATTTTCTCCAAATAACAGTGCATTAATAGACACTTTTTTAGTTATTAGCCCACTTAATAGTATATTTTATATAGCTCTCCATGCTTTTCCAACTCGTGATGTTATATCCTTCTGATTCTAAATTAACTTCTAATGTGAATAATATAATTTGGCTACCTTTGGGAAAAATAATTTTACATTATCCAATTCAAAAAATTCTTGAAAAAATAATTTAGGCACAATTTTCTCACCAATATTTACTAATAAAAAGTGCTCTGGATAACCAATTATATGCAATGTAAAAACATGGAATATTATTTTTATATCAGGAATTAAAAATTATCCATTTATATTTTAATTGCAGCCAATGTTTAAATAAAAATTAAGTTGGACGCAAATCGCACGTTTTGTACAAAAGCATTATAAAATATTAAGACATGTCTACTTGGTAAATATAATTTATCTTCTTTAATTCCTTATTTCTTTTATATGTTATATCTTAGTTTCTAAACTGTGAAGTTTAGATAGCTAATGAAGGCATAATAGAAATTTTGTATAAATTTAGAACACTCTAAGTAAGATCTTTCTCTTCCATGATATTTCATAGCAAATGACTCTTGCTTTCCTAGAACTTCCATCACTGTATTTATTTGTGTCTGATTTTTAACATCACATATTAAAGATATCTATTTGATATATATTTATATAACACACATATATATGGCTTTACAATTTATAGGCGTCCTCTGTAATATATCTTAACAACCATTTTATATTTATATTTTTTACTCTGTGCTTATGTTAAACATTGTATCCAAGAAAAAGTGAAGTAGCTTCTAGTAAAAGACACATAGATTTTGATTAATAAAATTGAAGTAAAAGGAAAGGACCATAAAAATGAAGGGATAAAAACATACGCATAAGATAAGATCCAAGGAGTTTTCATTGAGCATCAATTTTGGCCCTGAGCTTCCTGGTTTAAAAAGTTTTTGAATTTTAGATTATACTATAAGTTTGTATTAAAAAATTATAAGTTTTTAATTTTAAAAATTGGATTTGGGGGCACCTGGGTGGCTCAGTAGGTTGAGCATCTGACTCTTGATTTTGGCTCAGGTCATGATCCGATCCCAGGGTTGTGGGATTGAGACCCATGTTGGGCTCCATGCTGAGTGTGGAGCCTGCTTGGGATTCTCTCTGTTCCCCTGACCCTCTCTTCCACTTGTGCCCTCTCTCTCTCTCTCTCTCTCAAATAAAATAAATAAGTAAAATGAATTTGATTTTATGAGATTTGTTTTTGAAAATGCATGGCATCAAAGTCATCATTTCAAAGTAATAAAACACTATAACGTTTGCCCCATTCAATGTACTTATGTACTAATTTTGATCATAAACTGGAAATCATACATCATCACCATGGTCATTTTGGTAGGGCTAAATATCTTAGTGTTCAATATCTTGGGCTTAAATATCCAAGAGTCAGTTTATAAACATTTCACATTTATAATAACTTTAATGTAACACGTCTTAACTACTAATGATGTGTCTTCCAAAACCTGTATCTCAATTTAAAGAGTAATATGGCAGTTAGTGAAATATGTGTGTTTGGAATTTACTCCATAATTAATCTAGATGTTGTATCAATCACTTTGACAGCTACTCCCTTCACTACCAATCTATTTTTAGCCAAAAATTATTCCAACTATATTTTAGATATAAGGGAAACTATGTTGGGTACCTTTTTCAACACTGGAGTATTTGTCATCTCTGGCAACAGGTAATATATCCTTATATGTTAATAATTATGGCTGTGTCCAAAAAACTAATATATAAATCTATATAGAAAAAGAGTAAATAAACACACCAAAGAAAAAAAATCAAGAAAATGATTTGAGTGCCTGTGTAATTCATCACTTTCCCCTTTCTCTTATTCCTCTCAGAAGTGAGCTTTCTAACAGCTGTAATTTTACTTAAGTCACTGCTGACCTGATCAAATCATGCGTAGATACAAAAGTTGAGACATCCTGATTCCTTCTCTAGAAATCTGGAACTGAGATTGAGACACAATCATTTTCTGTATGTGGCTGAAATATAATTAGAAAAATGTCCCCTTGGCTATAAGGTCAATTTGCAGACAGAAAATCAAAGTAGGCAAACACAGAGTAGTGGAAAACACTGAGTCCTGGTGCCAAGTTCCTAGATTCTGGGCTTGATGGGTCTCACCTGGATGCCTTTTCTTGGAGTCTTTTGGGGGTGCCTTGGGGTCCCTTTCTTAGGGTCTACCTGCACATAGCTTATAATGCTTTTAGTCTTAAGCTAGTTCAAAATAGCTTCTGTTAACTTGCAAGCAAGAGTTTTCTCAACCAATAAAGATGGCTTTTCCAGGATTCTATTTGGAACCTACCAATATTTTAATATTAGTGAGAATTATATAAACTTTTAACATTTCCATTGGTTCTATACAGATTTAGTAAATATATTTAAATATGTATAGACACACACACACACACACACACACACACACACACACACCAGTCACATGCATGTAAGAAAGTTGATGTCCCTAATTTAACATACTCAGTACATCATTTATAATTTTTATAAAGATTAATGTAATTATGTAGAGAGTTTATCATTTTTAAAATCTAGTCTATTCATATTTATCTAAGTAGAATATGATGATCCAATGAATGTTTATTAGCCAAATAATATGAATTCAGGGTTAGGTTAACTTTGGAATAATATTTTTCAATGGTTATAATAGAATTCTTACAATGCAGAGTTAATGATTCTATTCATTTCATTAGACTACTATACTAAACTCATTCTTACTCATTTACATTCTCATTATTTCAAAGGGTATTTATTAGAAAGGACTCCTACTCTTCAAAAAATCACCTGATTTAGTACACAGACACTAACATCAACATTCTGTATTCTCTCAGGATATTTTCATTGACTTGCTCTGTGATCAAAGCCAAATCAAATTCCTTTCCAGTGTCTTCATCTATATGATGAGGACTAATGCTCTTTAACTAGTTGTCCATTTTTCAGGATTTAGATCAATTGATAAAACCTTTTATAAAGATATGAATCTAAAGTTTTCTAAAATACCACATAATAGAGACTGGGACACTTTTTTATTACACTTTTATATTATGTAGACAGGCCTGAGGCAAACCAGAAGAATTGGAAATGCTATCAAATCAATGTTCATACTGTGCCTGGACTGTCGATAAATGGAAACTATTTTTAGCAACAAAAATATGGCAACTTTGATGAGTACTTCCTTTAGAAATGGATGTTTTTCAGGTTCCCACTGAGCTTCACACAAAATAGTACAATTTAGAAAACCCCGAAACACAAGGCAATTGGGTAATATGTATATTGGCTATTTCCTTGTGGAGTCACTATGCACTTTGGCTCCTGTTAGGCCTCTGTAATGAAAAACCTGCTGAATCTCTACATAAAATCTAAACTGGAAAAAGAGAAAATAAGAAAGTCAGCCACACAAGACTGGGCATGCTAAAGAATTCCAACGTAACAAACCAACTATGTGGCTAAATATAGGTTAAATTATTTTCTCAGACATTTCCCATAGCAGTGAAAACATTTAAAAATAGTTAGGTATTATATGCATATTTTAAGAGAAACATATTTTAGTCTAGTTGCTTTATTGAATAACCACATTTTTATAGATTCGCTCTTTAACATCTTTTATCTTTACTTTTCCTCACTCCTCTACATCATCCTTTAGAATTTACTCATTTACCCCCTCACTTATTTTCATTTACCCCTTTCTTAGGTACTACTGTCGATTTTTCTTATGCTCACAGCTATCTTCAATGTTTCTTTTATTTTATCCTCATGATCACTTACACTATTTTCTTAAACCATATTTTTCTTCTCCTAATCTCCTTCTACGTTCATGCTTTTTCTGCCATTTACCTTTTTATGTTTATGAATACAGCTATAAGCATGATGTTTTTCTGTTTGTGCCAACAGGATTATATGTGCATGAATCGAAGAAGCCTTTTGATCTAGTTTTATAATACATAGAAATATTTATTTAAAGTACTCACTTGAAATCCAAATGTATTATTCTGAGACCCGTGCCTTGGGACTCCTGGATTTTCACACGAGGTCCGCGTAGGTTCTAAAATAAAGATTATAAACGTAATATTCCTTTAAAAATTATAATTATATCTAATCTATATTCCTCTCATACAAAACAATTTTGAGTGATCTGGGGCTCAATGAAAGGACCAGGGGTAATAATAAAGAGTATAAATCTAATAGCATCTCTCCAGGGACAGAAGTCTGCTAATCTTAAAGCAAGAATTCAGGTACACTGCATTTTACATGAATTTTGCAGTTCTTGAACTTTGAACCCTTCTAACATAGAAGCACTTGACATCCAACTGACTGTGGATGAAAAGTGAAGGAAAAATGAAGGCTATGAAAGAAGAGCACATGCATAAAACATTTGTTTAGGGACTTTGCTAAATTATAATCTAGGTAGCATAATATTCCCCTCAAGAAGCAAGAGTTTTTCCAGAAACAGGCTTAGTTATTTTCATTTTTCATGGACACCTATAGGAGATTCAGATATAAAAATGGTAGCACTAGTAGTCTCTAAACTGGCTAGTTTGTATGACAGATTATTTGGTTGGTTTACCAAATGTGGCATTTAATTTAAGATTACAGAAATGTGCTTAAAGCCATTTTGAAATCGGTGTCCCTTTTTAAAATTTTTGGAGCAAGTTTCGTGTCGTTTGAATAAGATAAATTAACTGTAAAAATGTATACAAAATATGTATACAAAAATGCTAGTACTTACTTCTATTAATCTGAGTGGTTTTTTTCTTTCTCATTTTACTGATAAACAAGAAATTATTTTGAGTGTATCTTCAGGAAGTTTTAAATGCTAAATATAACATCATATGTTTTAACTGTGTTCATTTTCAACGCCTTCTAATTGCTTCTGTATTTTACATTTATTTTTCATATGTAGTCACCCCTAATTTATTCAATGTAACTAGTATCCAATAATTCCAAAATTACTAAGAATAATCAACCTTTGATTAATATTACCTATGCAGTGAGGTGACGAACCACTCCAAGTGCCATCTGCTTGACATATTCTGGTACTTGATCCCACTAATATGAAGGGAGAATTGCAGCTAAAAGAAACCTCTGACTGGTATATGAAACTTTTGCCTTCTCTTTTTCCTTGGGCAGGAATACCAGGGTCACCGCAAAATTTTGCTGGAAATGAAAAGAAAATTATAACAAAGATTTAGGATTCATCAGAGCAACAGTTTAGAAAAATGATGAAAATAACTGGGTTATTGAACTATAGTGACAGGTTATTCACGTTCATGTGCCCCACAGAAATTTTTTTAGCTTCTATGTGATATATATTGAATGTATGACTCAGCATGATATGTTTAAAAATAGTCTGATTGAGATGTTTTCCACCTAGGAGACCACCTAAGGAACTATAGAATTTTTTGTGGTTTTGTTGTTGTTTTGTATTGACCAGAATCAAACCACATCGTTGTACAAATCGTTTGCAGAGTTGGCGCATACTTCTGAAAAGGCATGTGATTCGCAGATAGTTCTGTTGGAAGGAACCAGTGGTCTAGGCTGTACTCTCCGGATTGTTCTTTCTTTTTATATGCATATAACAGGTACACTTCTTTGTTCTGCTGTACTCTGTTGAACACTCAGAGGACATATCCCAGTATTTTGTTGTCTTCCTCTTCGAAGCATTGTGGGGGATTTTTGAGTGTCTTTTAAAGAGTAAAGAAGCCCCGTACAGTCCAAATCTATACAAAACCAAGGAATCTCAAAATTCCACAACAACTATTGAAAATACCATCCTGGCAGAGTTTCTAAACAAATTGAATGGATTATTGTGTCCGTCATATAATTCCCAACAACTAAAAGAACTTATTCTAAGTTTTACGTACTTGGATTTATCAGTCAACAAAATAAGATTCCTTCCCTTGTGGAGTTTATGCATTTGTGAGGGAAGCAAACAAAAAAATAAACATAGTAAGTAAAAAAGATGGTATGTGGGAAGGCAGGGAGTCGTCTGTGGAGAAACAGTGTGGAGGAAGGAGATTTGGACCAAGTAATTTGTGGATGTGATAGATGGTGAGAGATAAAGTGTAGGTTTTAAACAAGGTGACCAGGGTGTCTGTCATTGAAGGAAGATTTGGAGGAAAGGAAGCAGGCAGCCATGCCGATACCCCAAGGGAGAGCATTCCAGCTAGAGGAAACAGTGTTGCCAAAGCCCTATGCTGGAGTATGTCTAGCATGTGAAGGAAGCCTAAGGCCAGTGACGCTGGGGCAGAGTGAGCATGCAGAATGGAGGCAAAGATATCACAGGCTTTCAAGTTTTCATTGTAGTAGAAAATACATAACATACATTTTCCATTTTAATGATTTTTAACTGTACTTGGTTTTTAAATTTGCAGATGTAGCACCGAAAGCTTATTTCCTATAAGGCAAACAAACGGTAACATCCAAATATTTTTCAGTATAAACACTCCCTTAAAATGGTGCATTATCCAAACCAAAGATGTTTTTGAGGCTGAACGGGGACCTTTAACTGGGTAGGACATCTACCAGAACAACAGGAATCACCTAGGAACGCTCCAGGCAAATAGGAATGGATAAATACCCTAAAAACAGAACACTTTAGTTTTAGCTCAGTGTTCAAAGAAAGCTGTTTCCTGAAATTCAAGACTCCAGGAGAAACCTGAATTTTCAAACCTCTTTTTTTTTTTTTAATTTTTTTTTCAACGTTTATTTATTTTTGGGACAGAGAGAGACAGAGCATGAACGGGGGAGGGGCAGAGAGAGAGGGAGACACAGAATCGGAAACAGGCTCCAGGCTCTGAGCCATCAGCCCAGAGCCTGACGCGGGGCTCGAACTCACGGACCGCGAGATCGTGACCTGGCTGAAGTCGGACGCTTAACCGACTGCGCCACCCAGGCGCCCCATCAAACCTCTTTTTTAGGAACTTCTTTTTTTTTTTCTTTTTAAAACAGAAGTAAAAGTAATTATTAAATAAATATTCAACAACATAAATTTAGGGGAAATTGTCAGAGTAAAGCAACAGGTAAACATTTGTTTACTGTGCTTTGCTTTAATTTTCAACATTTCCTGGATATTGTGAATCTTTGTGCTAGTTGGCTTCTAAGCACTTCTAGCAATATAGCATCAAATCCTAAAGGCCAGGGTCTTCGTCTTATTAATCTTTGTAACTTTAGCACATGTTGAAGTCAACAGCTATTTCTTCAGCAGAGATTACCAGTGAGCTTTTCACCTTAGCAATCATTTCTATTGCCAAGTTATTTCGTAACCTACTTCTGAAGAGTTTGTCTTGCATATTTCTGCTGAGTCATTCATCTCAGAAACTTACCTTTATTCAACAAAAGAGGGAGACGCAACCACATAAACTCCTCACTCCTGCTCCCTAGCCACCCCCCCCCACTGTGTTATTATTCTGTTGTTTTCTATCTGTGGACTTTCATGTACTAAAACCAAACAACCTATTGGTGTCCAGCTTAGAGGCTTAAATCAACAGGATTGATTTTCAGAAGGGTTCAGTTCGCAATGACGTAAACTTTAAGATCAAAGGACATACTTTGAGTGAAAATAAAGACAAAAGACTTTCCCTTCTATAAAGTCCCTAGATGAATGTGTTTGGCTATTCAATGGATAAGAGCATTGTCTCTTTAGTCTACCTTCTCTGAACTGGCATTCATAGTCTTCCAATTAGTAGCAGTGCAACTGTAGGCCATAAAAACATGTAGCTGGTGCCTTAAATGATGATACAGTCACACAGTGTCCTTACAATTTGATTCACCTCTCTGAGCCCAAGTCATTATTAACTAAAATGTCATGAGTAAACATACTTACTAGGAGTTCTGTTATGTGCAGTAGAAATAATATATGTCAAGCAATTTGGACACAGTTAACCCTATTATATATGGATAGTTATAATTCAATGTCAGTTGTAGGTAGTGCATTATTATTTTCATTTTAAGAGAACTAAAAATAAAATATTCTATCAAAATAACTTCTTGATTGAGATTTTCCCAGTCATATCAAACAAACTTTACCATAAACTCATCTCTGTAAATCTCCTTGTCCTTATCTGTTGTAAGATAGCCATAGAATATCTAGTCTTATTTAGAACACACTAGTCTTTTCTAAGTTGATCCTTAGCATATATCAGAATTTTAAGTGACAATTTGTGTGACATCATGACATCAACCTAGAAGTGTTGGGGATTGTAGGATACGATGAGGTCAGGAGGAAAGAAGAAAAAAAAGCACGTTAGCCTTTAAACAATATGGTTTCCACTGTGAATGAGAGAAGACTGGAGGGTTCCAAGCAGTTTCGTCTCGTCAGTTAGATCTGCTTAACTTTCAAGGCCATGAGGATGGGGGTTGAGGGGTGGTGATGCTTTACCTCATGAAGAGAAGGAAGGAGGAAGGGAAGACTAGGAACAGGATAGCACTGGACACCTCAGAATGAACACTGCACATGTCACGTACTACAATAATTTGTGTAAAACACAACGCTGAGTTTTATTTTGTCTTGCGATCTTCCAAATTAATTTCAAAGTGACACTTGCTGGAATATATATTGTAAAGTAACCTCTGTAAGAAAATCATAATAATCCCTCATCTCCATGCTTACCCTAATCATTTTATTTTTTTTTTAATGTTTTTCTTTATTTTTGAGAGAGAGAGAGAGAGACAGAGCATGAGCAGGGGAGGAGCAGAGAGAGAGGGAGACACAGAATTCGAAGCAGGATCCAGGCTCTGAGCTGTCAGCACAGAGCCCGACGTGGGTCTCGAACTCACAAACCGTGAGATCATGACCTGAGCCAAAGTCGGACACCCAACCGACTGAGCCCCCCAGGTGCCCCTACTCTAGTCATTTTAGATGTATAATCGCAATCATTATCATGACAAATACCATCATAAGAACTTGATTTGAATGACCATGTAGAGTGACAAGGATTTACTGTGGAAAGAAATTTGGGAGTAAATGAGAGTGTTCAGTTGAGACAAACTGGACATAAATAAGAATACTTTTCCAGGGGTAGAATTCATCTTAAAGGGACTTTATTTTGAGTAGTAACTTTTTTTTTAAACAAATTTGAAAACAAAGTAGTTCAGCCTAATATTTAGAGTCAGAGCAGAAAGAACACAAGAGTTGGATGATAGGAAATGTAGCTACACTGGTAAATATGATTTTCTATTGAATTTTATTATACCTTGAAATGAGCTTTAACAAGCTCATTTTTCTTCTAGCAAAATCTGAAAATTTTAAGTAACAGCTGTCCTAAGTGAAGGAGCTCTACGAGAGTGAAAAGAAGAAAATATAATTTCAAATATAGAAATTATACTTACGTAAGCACTGTGGTACTTCCCCACTCCAGGTACCATTCCCTACACAGGTCAAAACAGCAGGAAAGGATAGTTCATAGCCTGGAGAACAGATGTAGCTAATACTAAAGCCCCAGTCAAAATTTGTTCCTTCCAACCTTCCATTAGAGATCTGGGGAGGAGTTGAGCAGGTAACAGCTGCAATTACATTAAAAGCGATTAGACACAGCTGTTGAAATATCCTGGGTGTAAAAAAAAAAAATCATTAGAAGAAGCATATGTGCTAATTTAACCTTTTGGAGGACAATATGGTGTGACATGTTTTATTCTCCTAGTAGTAGTCCTGAACATCCCTGGAATTAATCCTTCTAGAATGTGACTATTTCTTGGCAACATAATGGCTACTGGTTGTCAGAGATACTCTTACAAAATAAAGAGCTGCCTGACATCTAAGGGAAGCAAATAGAGGGTGACCATTCAGTATACTGTAAGTGATAAATTATTGGTTTTATATAAGATTATTTTCCAATGACCTTTAGACAGACTGAAGATCTGGGCTGTTTGGCTATATATAGTGTCAACATTGTAGCAAAGAATTTGCAAGTAATTCTGTGACATTTGCAAAAGAAACCTAGATTATGTATCTCATTAAAATATCCAAATTGGTTCTATTAACCACTTAAATTCATATGTTAAAATTTACTGTGGGGCACCTTCGTGGCTCAGTCAGTTAAGCATCCAACTCTTGATTTCAGCTCAGGTCACGATCTCATGGTTCGTGAGTTTGAGCCCCACATCAGGATCTGTGCTGGCAGTGTGGAGCCTGCTTGGGATTCTCTCTCCCTCTCTCTGCCCCTTCCCAACACTCATGTGAGTTCAAGCCCCATGTCAGGCTCAGTGCTGATGGCGCCCTTTCGCCCTTTCTCCTTCTCTCTTCTTTTCTCTCTCTCTGCCCCTCCCCACTTGCTCTCTCTCTCTCTCTCTCTCTCTGTCTCAAAATAAATGAATAAACTTTTTAAAAACTTTACTGTAGGGTTTTAAAATAAATTATTAAATGTTTAAACATTAATTTTTAAATTTGGGTTTTTTTTTAATGTTTACTTATTTTTGAGAGAGAGAGAGAAAGTGAGATGAGAGCACAAGTAGGGGAGGGACAGAGAGGGAGAAAGAGACAAGAGAGGAGCCCAAATTTAGGAGCTTAAATTCTCAAACCATGAGACCATGACCTGAGTCGAAGTCAGAAGCTTAACCTACTGAGCCACCCACGTGCTCCTAAAATTTGTTTTAAGTTGGCTTCAAGCAGAAACGGGTAGGATAATGTGACAGAGGTGAAGGGAAAAAGGGGGGTAACCAATGCAAAATCCAAAAATGAGAAATAACTGGATTTTTATGACTTGCATCATATATGATATTTTTTGAGTTATATAACATTCCCATTATCAGATTCAATTAATCATGTATGAAATAACTTCTAAAATATAAAATATTCATATATTTTCAAATGTTAACTGTAGATAGTGATCTGATTCAGAAACAGATAATCAAGAATACACACAAGATAATGTGTGTAATTAAGAAAGATACACATGTTGAATTTATCCTTTTTGTTAAACTGTGAATTCACAGATGTTTAGAAAGACACCTGAATGAGAAATCTCAGTATTATTATGAAACAATAGGAATTGTCTGGCATGACATCTGCAGTATTACATAAGTAATCATAAAAATTGGCAAAAAATTATAAAAATATTTCCAGCATTAAATACACAGCATTAAAGTAGCAAATGTATGCCTACAGTAACTAAAAGATTAATTATAGATTGCATCCTTTTAAGAAACATGATTCTTTCTTTATGAAAAGTTAGTTTTATAATTCAGTATGATTATTCTCAAGTTATAGAAAGTTTTCCTCCCATCTTTGAATTACTTGGCCCAAGTGGATCATCAAATTAAAATTCTAATTTATTAAGAATGTTTTAAATATTCCCCTCAATATAAATGATGATAGTGAATGCATATCAGAGAACATGACTCTTTTGTTGTTTTCGTTGCATTACAGTTCATTGTCATTGCTCACGATAAGATATAATATCTTTCTTGAAATATCATTTTAAAATCCTATATGTTATTATCTACCTGGTTTTAAAATAAAAACTGCAGCAATTTTTAGTATCAGAAAACAGTGAAATAATAGAAAAACGCTTTTTAAACTTAAAATGGCATGTTAAAAAGTAAATACATGGGGGTTATCCCTTACAAATATTGGAGAAATTATCCTACCTCTACAAGTTGGCATTATTCCACTCCATGTGCCATTAGTTGTACAAGTCCTAATTCTGGAACCGTTGAATTCCATTGTGTAGCCTGGCTGGCACATGTAAGAAACATTTTGTCCAACCACATAATCATCTCCATATCTCAGTCCATTGGCTGGTATACCTGGGTCTCCACAACTGATGACTATCAGTATTGGATGAGAAGAGCAGATGGTTAATGTGCCACGTATTTAATGGAGAGAAGTAGTAAGCATATGGCACACTTAATATATATGAAGGAAATTTGGTTACCATATTCATATTTAATCACAAAACATAAGCATATTTAAGCCACACGCTGGCAACTCTTGATTATGATCAGCTATGCCTATTACAGATTCTATGCATGTGGCTAGAAACTGCATTTGGACTCTGAAAAGGCTAGGTTAATGTACTATTATACTGTAAGGAACACTGATTCAGTTAACCTCTTTTAATCTGCGTTAGGTGATCAAGTAGAAGTCATCCTATAGAAACAGGATTTCTTTTTAAAAAAAATTTAACATTGATTTATTTTTGAGAGAGAGAGAGAGCATAAGTGGGGGAGAGGCAGAGAAGGAGGGAGACACAGAATCCAAAGAAGGCTCCAGGTTCTGAGCTGTCAGCACAGAGCCTGACGCAGGGCATAAACCCACAAATTGCGAGATCATGACCTGAACAGAAGACAGAAGCTTAGCCAACTGAGCCACCCAGGCACCCCTAGAATCAGGATTTCTAATATAATATTTGAAATCTACATATTTCCACATATAGCAATTGGAATCTCCAACTTATCAGGCTGACTGGACTGAGAGCATATTTTCTGCCTAGTGTCACTCAGCTGGATATTATAATCGTTTTTAATTAAAACAACGCTAGATGCAAAAAAAGACATCAATGTGAATCTATCACATGCAGGACAGGACACTTGGTTTGTGGCAATGAAACTACCATCGCTAGGGACAGAGAAATCAATTTACCATTTTCACCAACTCACTGCCAACTCAAGTGAAAGAATGACCTCCAAGAAATTGCCACCTCCACTCTGGAAGGCATTCGCTTTCTGGATTTGGGGTGAATGAGAGGCTTGCGTCAAGTTCTTACTAAATACGCCTTGTCGTTGCCAGCCAAGGGAGGGGTAGCTGCTGTCCTGCCCTGTGCTAAGACTGCAAATATACTCACCCCCTACCTGTTTCATGCTTGCACTCAGGGCCCCACAAAGGGATGGAAGACAATTGCAATGTGAGCCTCCCTCTGCTGATGATGCTATGGACTGACTGGGGAGAGCACACCAGTGTCCCCCGAGTAGGAGTGGGAATGGGGAGGTCAGGCAAGGCCAGGGGCACAACATGGTAGGGAGCACGTGGCCTATAACCCATCCTAGGAAGACAGGGAGGCAGAGAGGCAGACCGTGCATGAGCAGAGGCTCCAAACCCTCAGCACATACTCCATTGTCCCAATAGACCTCAGTTACAAAGTACAAATTTAAAGTTGAAATTAAGAATTTTAAGGCAGCCATCACAGAGCATTAAACCTCAGCACAGGACCCTTTGGAACATGAGGTGATGGAGAAGCATGGGCATAGCGCCTACAGCCCACTAACAAGTCCTTGAAACTGGCAGAGTGACCTCCCTCTAGGAGCTCAGCTGCCTAGATGAGGACACTTTGCTAGGGGTAGAAGGGAATCTTGGTTTAACCTTATCCTGACCCCCTCTGGGAGCTCAGCTGCCTGGATGAGGAAACTTTGCTAGGGGTAGAAGGGAATCTTGGTTTAACCTTATACTGACCCCAATCTACTTTAACATATAAAAATTCCTTTGGAAACTTCCTTTACCTCAGCTTCCCCAAGATATATGCTGGCAATTATCCTCCAAATTTATGGCCCCTGATACACATCCGAAGGGTCTCATGACTGAGGTTTTACTAAACGGTAACAAATGGTGTTTCCCTAGCAACAGCAAGCCCCTCAAGGTCCTGGAAACCTTGTTTCCAAAATACCTTCCAGACATTATCCTTGACCTTCTCCTACCCTGAGGGTACATAATGAGTTACCTGTCATAACTCCAGTGCAGCTCTTCCTGCCCACAGTACTGTCCCTGTGCTTTAATAAAATCACCAAAGGTGTCTTCAAGAATTCTTTCTTGGCCATCAGCTCTAAACCCAACGAACCCCCATCACCCCAAAACCCCATCATGAGGTTCTATCAATTGTATTAGTCCATAAAGCTGGCTCTGTTTACATATATAACATTATCATTTATAATGCCACCCAAAATCTTTCAGAAAGACTAAGACAACAGAGAAAAGGTGAAATAATTTGAAATATGATATTTAATAACAAGGCATAACAGAGATTATATATAAGTGACAATGGCGTTTGCTGTTTTGTGGTAGGTGGTTTGAGCTTGATTTGGGCAAGGAATTATCTAAAAGCTTTCTGACAGATAAGAGAAAAAGGAAAATACAAGGTTACACTGTCTTTTCTAAAGATTTAAAAAAAAAAACATGGGGTTACTTGGCTTTTACTATCTTTTCTTTTTTTTTCCCCCTTTAAATCTTTTTGCTCAGAGATAATTTTGTACTTTCAAAGTTGATTTATTTTTGAGAGAGAGAGAGACAGAGTGCAAGTGAGGGAGGAGCAGAGAGAGAGGGAGACACAGAATCCCAGGCTCTGAGCTGTCAGCACAGAGCCCAACATGGGGCTCAAACTCACAAGAGGTGAGATTACGACCTGAGTGGAAGTTGGAAAGGCTTAAGCACTGAGCCACCCAGGCACCCCAAATCGTTTGGTTCATAAAAGGGTAAATAATTTCATCAGGTAAACCGGGGTTATATTCTTTCATTTTTACTTTTAATTAATTCTTCAGCAAAGATTCCCTGATCACATAATCATTGTCACCAGGATGGGTGACAAGATTAAAGAAGTATTTTGGAGGTCTAGGGTCAAAGACTAAAAGCAGATTAAGGCATGGAAGACCTTAATAGCACTTCAATTACATTGTATTTCTTAATTTACCATTAAATATTATGAATGTCAAGATTTCTGTCATATTATTCTAATCCACTAAGCCAAAGAAGTTTTAAGACCGTGACTAATGGCATTTAAATTAAAGAACAATGTTCACTGCACTTCACCTGATAATCCTAGGAGCCCTGGGGACAGTTTGCTAAATCACACCCAGTGAGAGTTTCTGTCTGATCCTACTAAGAGTTTTGCATATATAGGATAATTTTTGTTCTTTTAATAATTGTACAGGAAACGATTTTTAAAATTATGCAACTGAGTTGAATAGGAAATCAAATCCTGGTTATTTACCAGGAATATCATTTCAAAATTTCAGTTTTGTTTCAAAATTTACAACTATATAAAAGTGAGTATAAGCCTTTGATTTATTTTGTTTCCTTTTACCATCTGGGTGTGTATGTATACATACCTATATATATATATATATATATATATGTGTGTGTGTGTGTGTGTGTGTGTGTGTGTATACATATATATATGTGTGTGTGTGTATACATATATATACATACATATATGTATATTTCTGTCATATTATTATGACATATATGTATACATATGTGTATACATATGTGTGTGTGTATACATATATATGTGTGTGTGTGTATACATATATACACACACACACATATATATATGTATACACACACACACACACACACACACACACACACCCCTAAATTTTAAACCTACATTCCAATTAAGAAGTGGGACGTTAAAGAGCACACATATATGCTGTTGTTATTTTCTAGGTAGCACTTTACAGATTGAAATAGAAGCCTGGCAAGAAAGAACAGCTAACCTGGTCCTAAGGCCCACAAGCTGAGGTACAGCTACTGAAAGAGAGGACAGAGGACTTATTTTACAAAGAGGCACCAAGAAAGAGTTTGCATATGTGGCAGCCTCATGATGAAATGCCTGACAACAAGGGCTTCACAAGGAATTGTTGGTGGCTTTCTAGTGAAGCAAAGGCCCATCAAAGAGGCAGTTTCCAATAGCAACAGTCTTTTCATTTGCCACTAGTTTGTTTCTAGCAACAAAAAAGAGGCTTTTGGTCTTTCCAGGCAAAGCCTTAGAATAGTGGCTATGTGGGGCTTTGCCCTAAAATTCAAAGACATCAGTTCATGACAATGGGATGCTGGGCTTTCTTTCAAGAAAAATCTCTTCAAAAGTCACCAAATCCCCTAAGCACACAGGGCACATGTACCCATGATGAGGGGGCATAAGGCAAGCTGAGGGCAAAGCACAAGCCGGCAATGCCTGCCCCCCCGCCCGCCGCAAGTGGGATTTGTGTGGCATTCCTCAGACATTCCTGACTGCCCTAAAGCTAAGAGGAGAAATCAAATGGTTACCTGATAGAAATCACAGTCAAGGAGGACATGAGTCTCCATCAGTTTACAAACATCTTGGTAAATGACAAGAAAAAGGCAATCTTATCAATAGCCTAATCTCCAGAAACATACAGACTCAGTTTCCTGGTGTCCCAATATCACCCTCCCCTCCACAGTGATGTGGGGAACAAAGCCAAGAATGGGAGGTAAAATTAAATTTCTTTATAACCTGCAGCCCACTGACAAATATCAAGGCAAATACAGAATATAACATTTCTCCAGGAGCCCCCTACTATCTTAATGTTAATGCCTTCCTAGAGGGGAAAACAACCTTAGCTTGACAACAGTAAGGCCTCAGGTAACTTAGAAGTCCTCTTTAGCATACGAAAGTCCTTCTAGAGGCCTCCCTTTTGCCTTTCCCTTCCCAACTCCATGATATGTAACCAGTTACTCCACAACCCAGTGCAGCAAATCCCGCTCACGGGTCCTGTCCCATGTGCTTTAATAAAATCACCCTTTTACACCGAAGACATTTCAAGAATTCTTTCTTGGCTGTCATCTCTGGACGTCCACCACTCCAAAACCACAACACACACACACACACACACACACACACACACACACACACCCCAATAACTTCATGAAGACAATTATTTTGTCTATTTTCTACATTGTTGTATTTTCAGGGCCTAGTCTAGTATATAACTTATTAAAAAGAGATTAAGTAAATATTTTTTAAAGAATAAATATGTGAATGATATGTAAGAAATGATTAGATCAAATTCTCAAAAAAAATACAATGTTTTAAAGGTTTGAATTGGCTTTTGTGGGAGGATTTTTTTCTCATTAGTTTCTATCATGTAATTGAGGCCCACTTGCATCATTTATGATAAATCTAAGTACATGATATCTATGCTAAAAGTAAAACAATTGTGATGATTCTAGTCTGTGCCACTTCAAAGCTACTTTCTCTTTTAACTTCCTAAGTGAGAAATAGACATACGTATTTTTAAATAACTTAGGATCACATTAATTACACTTATATTCCCTTTCATGGATATACATAAAATATAATTTGTGTAACCAAACCTTGATGGTTGAGTTATGTTACTCCTTTTCTTTTTTAATTTTGTTTTCAATGTTTATTTATTTTTGAGAGACAGAGCATGAGTGGGGGAGGGACAGAAAGAGAGGGAGACACAGAACCCGAAGCAGACTCCAGGCTCTGAGCTGTTGGCACAGAGCCTGACATGGGGCTTGAACCCACGAACCGTGAGACCATGACCTGAGCCAAAGTCAGACACTTAACCGACTGAGCCCTGTGTCACTGTTTTTCTATTAGAGACAATGCAGCAATGGACATTCTTGCTCAGGCACGTACTGTTCCAGGTTTCAAGCCAAGAAAAGGTTCTACCATAGCAGAATGAAGTTCCACAAAGGTGGTCATTTCTCTGATAACACTTCTGATTTTATATAATCTTGCAATTGAAACATTGGTTTCCTTTTTAGATTTCAGTGGTAGATTTTCTCAACTTCAAGCTCAGCACTATTGATATTCGGTAGCAACTAATTCTTTATTGTAGGGGGTTGCTTTATGCTTTGAGAATGTTTAGCATTGACCTCTCCCTGCTAGATACTTATAGTGTACTTCATTCACCTGCACTATGACAGCCGAAAAACATCTCCAGACATTGCCAAATATGCTCTGGGAAGCAAAATCACCCATGTTTGAGAACCACTACACTCAGAAATAGTTCTCTCTCCTTGAGATTTAGATGACTTTTTAGCTTCACTTTACGCCGTTTGATGCTGTGATACCTCCTCCAGTTTTCTCCTATGTGAGAGTAGCCTCATATCCCTGACCTGTTCTTTACCAAAAAAAAAAAAAAAAAAAAAAGAAAGCAAAATCTTTGAGAGTTCTCAGTTTAGTAACAAAGATCCAGTAAGGACCATTTCTGCCCTGGTTATTTGGAACAAAAGCCTGAGGTTCATTTATCACTGGATCTGATTGAGTATGCTGTCCTTGGCCCAAACGACAAGACCTGCCAGATACAGGACATTAATCATTTTGGAAGGAGTCTTAGTGGGTTAAAAAAATTCCAAGAAACAATTGACTTTATTTCTTCTTAGCACTTAAAGCCAATCCTTACTTTACTTGACAAGCCCTGTCCTGGTGCAGATTGTATCTTCTTCCCAAAATATTATGTGCACTATGTGCTTTAGGTATCAAAGGTGGCTCTGTAAGGATCCTGTTTCATTTTTTAATGAGTATTTGCTTGTGCTTAGTTTTTAGCTCTTTTTTTAGGTGTATTTATTTTATTTTGAGAGAGAGAGTGTGTTTACATGTGAGCAAGGGAGGGGCAGAGAGAGAAGGAGAGAGAGAATCCCAAAGCAGGCTCCACACTGTCAGTGCAGAGCCCGATGAGAGGTTCAAACTCACGAACCGTTAGATCATGACCTGTGTCAAAATCAAGGGTTGGACACTTAACTGATTGAGCCACCCAGTCGCCCAGTTTTTAGCTTTTTTTTTCTCATTTTGAACATCACAGAAAAAAACATCATCAAATTTTATAATCAGAGTACTTTTATAAGCTTCTTAGTATTATGGCAAATATTCTTTTCCTTTCAGCTTGGTTTAGTTTCATGGATGTTTCTTAACATAATTTATCAGCAAAAGTGTGCATGATATTTAGATGCATGACCTTGATCTCATGATATATTCTTTTACCTACCCAAGACAAAACTAGTTATTTGGGGGAAGTTTCACACTCCAGAACTGGTAGTGGGTTCTGGATAAGTACCTGTCTGGAGAAGACGGAAGAGTTCTTTTCATGAGGCATGATTTTAGAGAAAGATTAATTAAATATGCAATTTCTCAATTCATTTATAATCTTAAGCAGGCTGAATATTAGCAGGTATTAGGAGAATTTTTGTAAGGGAAATTTTACGTCTTTACTACATTTCTACTCTGGTTAGATGTGAAAGAGACAGTGTGGGGACATTACCATTATTATTAAATTATGTTTATTCCAAAAGTGTTTCCAAAAATCATTAAAATGAACAAGGCAAATCTACCCATGTGATTGGACTGTGGTTCTTTTAAGGACAGAAAAGGAATGTGTGTGTGTGTGTGTGTGTGTGTGTGTGTGTGTGTGTGTATTAGCCAATCAAGCAAATGAAAGGTACATATGCAAATCACCATGGTGGAAAATTCTCAAAGGGCGAAAGTGCTTGGAATATCAATGCTTCTTCACAGACCTATGAAATATTAGAGCCCACAAACCTTACTTACTGGACTTTGTATTCTCAGTTCCTGGGACAGTACCTCAATATAATAGGCTTTGTATAAATTACTTTTATTAACTGAATCCATAAGTAGTCCAATTACCGTACATAGCCACAATTCTGCATTTTTAGATAAAATATATCCTGCTGTAAGTTGAAAAATAAAATTATATTTTAAAAATTAGATCACTACCCTGATTTTTACTAGATAGGAGGAACTAGTTTCCTAAGGATAACGAGCCCAGGAAAAAAACCCACTTAGAGTGACCAAAATTTTATTTTAAAAAAGGTAGAAAAAAATCCAAATAGAATTGAATTCTTTTCACTTTACTTTCACCACATCATTGTAAATGGATAATTCATTCCCCTATATTTTAAGGGTTTTGTTAATTTCTTCAAGGGACCCTATTAATTATTTTATGTTTGAATCACCCTATATTGAAACATTTATCATAACATCTGTCTTGTTGATTTTATATCTTTCAGCTGATATTGTTCCAATTCTAGCAGATCCACTTTGCCAATGATTGTGTATGTGATTCAACAGTAGCCTGATTCATTTCCTTTGACTCAACTCATCAAAATATTTCATCTCTTGCAAGATTTGCAGATTTATTATTTATGTATATTTGTACTGTATGTTTGGACATTCATCTTGAAACACACAACAAAATTATTGACAAGGTATATAGAGGAAATTGTGATTTTAAGCAGAAAGTATCATTGAAAAAAACAAATCTTATAAGTAGTCAACTCATTAACAAATAATATGCTCCTGTAGAACTCAAAATGGTAAGTGCAGAGGAATTGAAAAAAAAAAATAGAGAATAGGCCATAAATTAATGAAACAATTCCATATGCATTCTAAGTAATGTCTTATATTTATACTATGCAAATATGTTTGGCTATTCTAGTGAAGATAGAAAATAAAGTGAAAAAAAAAAGGAGGAAAAATACAAAAGGAGAGAATGAAGTGAACCTGAGAAAACTGCTTCTTGAGTCAAATAGATTTGATTTTAAATCTTAGATCCTGCATATGCTAGTTGTGTTACCATGAGGAATACAGCTGTGTTTTCTCTGTAAGATACCATATCTTCAAATGTGAAATAGAAAGGATAATAGTATATATTTCATAGATTTGTTATTAGAAATAAAGGAGAGGATTTGTATAAAAGCACTTAGCACAAATCCTAACCACTGGCAAACACTCAATAATAGATATTATTCTTTATGAGTAAAAATAATAACCATTTGGGGAAAGAAAGGAAAGTTTTGTTTTGTTTAGGTGGGTTTGCCAAGAAATGCTGCCAGTGCTTTGGTTTGGAAATTTAATTCAGGCACTTTAAATTTTCCTCATATGTAACTTAATTCATTTCAAATTTACATTTAAGTATTGTGCATACATGCTAAAAAATGATGTCTACAAAAGGCAATTATAAAAAAAGGCAATTATATTAAATCAAAATTTATTAAAATATTTATTTGAATTTAACCTTTCTGATATGTATGTATGTACATACATACATATGTATACACATACATACATATGTATACACATACATACATATGTATACACATATGTGTGTGTATATTTATATATAAAATAATTGCATTTAATGGAAAATTCCATCCATGTGTGTGGCAGAAATAACTGTTTAGCAGTGAACTCTGACAATAGACAATAAGTCAGTTAAATGATTTGGTGCCTCAGTTTCCTGATCTACACATGTAAGTCTATGATGCAATCTCTTCCAGATACAAAATTACGTGGTTCTATCAATCATATATTTAAATTAACTTCCACTGTAAATTAATGAGATGAAATCCGAGACAGTTGCTTTAATTCAGTTTTATTACCACATATATTATCAGTATGTTAGATTCTTTATAGAAGCTTAGCCTATTTTAATTTCCACTGAAACCTCTCTCTGTGCTCCTTTTTTAGGGATATTTTTCTTTTTGCTTTTGGTTTGGATTGCTACTGGGATGTTGTCACTTTTTTGCCTATAAAGTAAGTCAACTGTTACAAATTCTGTTTTTAATTTAATAGCAATTCATCATTTAAAAGCTAGTGCTTGAAATACCTTATTTAACACATTTCTCCTTGAATAACTGACATAAGGAAAGAAACTTTCTTCATATTTTTGATATACTATTTATAACCAATCTGTCTTGAATTAGGTGATTTTTAATTTGATTTAAAAATTTAAAGAAAAATGAAAATGATCCAATTAGGTGCAATTTTCGGTCTCAAATATTGGGATATGTTTATTTATCCTTACTAAAATTGGAAAACAACTTAAATAAGAGACTTAGGTATTTATCTATGATGAAATTAAATTGTTATTCATTGTGTGGAAAACAAAAGATGTGTTACTCAACAAATTTCCTTTACTGTGAATATACTCATTTTTTCATCTTTTTGATAACTGTATATTAAACACATACTATCTTCCAGAAACTATGTGCCATGTTATCTGCAAAATTACAAGTCCTTTCTGTAAACATTTTAAAATGGAGTGAAATGGTAAATTGTGTATACTAATAGTTAAAATGAAAATTAGATATTTCAGTTAGTGAACAACTAAGTACTTAATCATTCATATATTAGGTTCTGTGCTCCACTCTAGAAAGTCACTGAGATAAACAGACCTGGTTACTACTGCCCTATAAAGTTAACTGTTCAGCTTTAAAAGTAATTTCCATTAGAAAAAAAAAAGTTATACACCATGAAGAGATCACTTCTAGCTAAAAGGGATATGAGGAAGTGTCTTGAGAAGGCTTTGGCAAATGTGTCATTTGAACTGATATTTAAATTTTTTTTTCTTAACGTTTTTATTTATTTTTGAGACAGAGAGAGACAGAGCATGAATGGGGGAGAGTCAGAGAGAGAGGGAGACACAGACTCTGAAACAGACTCCAGCCTCTGAGCTGCCAGCACAGATCCCAACACGGGGCTCGAACTCACAGACCGCGAGATCATGACCTGAGCCAAAGTCGGACGCTTAACCGACTGAGCCAACAGGCACCCCCATTTGAGCTGATATTTAAAAGACACCAGGGTACAGTTCTAAAGACTCAAATGGGATAATATAGTATGGAAATAGTAAATCATATTTGTTAATTGTTATATTTTTCAGTATCACAAAAAATGCTACTTTTTCAAGGTAAACAGAAGGATTTCTTTCCTTCAAAGTGGAGAAATCAGGGGGAACGTATTTTTATTCTCCATTTGAAACAACCAGAAGAAAAGAAAACACACACACACACACACACACACACACACACACACACACACACACGAAACAAAAACCAGGTTTCATCAGGCAGGAAAGCACAGAAGCACCGTGATCCTTGAGAGACAGAAAACAAAGGAGATGAGTCCTATGATTGCCTTTAGAGTAGAATTGCCTTTAGAGAAGAACTTCCAGGCTTTGGCACAGAGGGGAGGACCCCAGGCAGACTCCCTGTGTTGAAGAGATGGATCTAAGAGCCCGGAGAGAGCAAAATGGATAGAGTTTGTGAGACAGTACCAGAAAGGACATGCACAGAAAGAAGAGAGATGTAGGAAGAGAACTCCCTGAGTATTCAGCAAAATACTGATGAGTCTGTGAGGACCTGCCCAAGGGCAGGTAAAGAATTATCCAAAGATTAGATGGAACAATGCCTGGGGCTGACATAGGGCCAGGGATATTACTTTTTACTGACTCGAATGAACAACTGGAAAACGTTTTGCTATTATAGATGTGGCTAATGTGTTCTATTCGGTGGTCATTTCAATAGTCTCCTAGCCATAGTCTCCCTTCACCTTTGAAGAGACACTATACACACAAGGCACCTCAACAGCCCTGTCACTGCACACACAATCTTTGTAGGCAAGATAGTAACTACAAGCAACTGTCTCCTATCACAGGAGGTCATGACATGGCTTTGATGGCATCCTCCTCTGGGATGATTCATCTGAACCAGTCATTCAGGAAATGCAAATACTCACAAAAGAGCTACACTTTTAAAGGAAAGGGAATGGGTCATTGGCCCACACACAGTATAAAGCCTGTCTCCTCAGTTAGATTTCTGCGAATTATTAGGTCAGTCCAGGGCTGCTCCACCACTGACACTGTCGAGAGCAACTACTGACCTTCGCAACCCTACGTTTGACAAAAGCCCAATAGCTTTTTGAGCCCCAGAAACAACATGTTCTTCATTTAGAAATTTTAAAACCAAGTCAGTTATTGATGTGCATTAGACAGACAAAATACAATTGCTTCCTTTGTATATTTAATCTCAATTACAGCTGATAATTCATCACTATCCTTAAAGAACGGTTAAATTATAATTAACAGCATTGATGTTCTTTGATTCCTCTTTCCTCTGCCAGTGCAGTACCTTGGTAAGCCAACTGATACTTGAAGTCACTGGTGCACATTCTAACTATAACACTACTACCCCCTTTTACTCTGGAAGACAAATACCAATATTCACAACCTGGCATGGTTTGATTAAATACAAAACACACACATACACATTTATATCCTCAAATATGTTTCACATAACTAGTGATAGTTTAAACTAATGAGAAGAAACTTACTTGTACAGTTAGGCAAGCTTCCAGACCATGTTCCATTGGCTGTGCACTGTCTAACTGAAGGTCCAGAAAGGATATACCCCTCCATACAAGAATAAATAACTGAACTGGAAAACGTTGTGCCATCAATCCGAAAGACTTTTCCATTGGCTGTTGTTCCTGGGTTGCCACACTGTATGGCTATAAAACAAAACGGGTAAGAGTGGATATAAAAGTGTTTTTAGAATTCCTCTCACAAAAAGGTAATGACTAAATGATTCTTTCAAATTATCCAAAGGAGCTACAAAAGCTTCTAAAAGAAGCATTGGATTATCTTTTATAAATAGTTGAAATTCAAGATGAATTTATATTGACTCTATTAGTTTAACTACTGGGATGCAAATCACGGCTACTTTTTGAAGACTTTTTTTAGTGCCTTTGGTAGAAACATTACACAGTAAAGTAATTACTTGAGAGTACTGCCTTTGGGTACTACAAAATCTTTCAAAGAAGGATTAGAAGAGTCGGTCTAAAAAACAACTCATGTAAAACTGGAATAGATGTAACAACAAGATGTGACAGATTTATTTTAATTGTACTAAGAGGATAGATATAAAATGAACAATTTAAGTATTATAAACATCCATGTATATTTTTATTTATGTAAGTATATAACTGATTTGCATTAAAACTTTATTATCTCTATTTCTGGGCTAAGGTGTACAAAACAATAAATTGAATAAAAACAAAGTAAATTCTATGAATGTGTGGCATTAAGTTTGCAACATATCTTAAATAAGAATCACAAACACAAATGCCTTATATGATTAGATAGTCTGTATTATTTTTAACTATTGGTCATTAATGCCATAAGTGAATTTTTAAAATCTCTTAAAAGCAAGCCTATGTTAGACATAATACTAAATTTTGCTGTAATATAAGAGGGTATTTTAGTACTTTATAGTTTAAGGTTATCTTTATGAATATGAAATGTAATTATACTTTTAGAAGTGCCATCTAAATCACTTGTTGCATCTCAGATATTTAATTTTGCCATTCCTTTGTAATAGTACTGTATGTTTGTGTGCATGTGTATGTAGATAGGAAACTTACACATTTCATACATAATACAACAATGTCATACTCCAAATAATATTTCCAGCAGAACATATGATACAGTAAATATTTTTATGTGCTGTCAAGAGTAATTATCCTCGTCTATATCCATTAGTACCTGCCTAAAATAATAAGCTGGTCATATCTATCTGTTATGTGTCATGCCCCATAGCCTTGACACAACACAAGAAAGATTTGAAAAACATTATCCTTATTTTAAGATGTCATGTAGTTTGCATGTTGTAATAAGGACCCAGGTTCAGTCTATCTCTTGCACAATAAAAATCAAGAACTTCTCTAGTCAGGGTGGTTTCCAGGTACAGAGAAATCACACTATTACTCCTGTTCTCTGGTCTCTAATTCCTCCCCCTCAATACATACATTTCTCTTACTCAGAATGTTATCTGAATTACACAAGTAAAATTAACTTAAAATGAAAGGAGGTAAGTGCAAATCTATCATGCATGAAAGCTGAAAGCTTTTTGGACACAGCAAGAGCAGCGATAACAACTTTGCCTCTGTAATACTGACATTTGGGGAAAGTGGGAGTTGATTGTTATCTGTGAACATAGCTCCATCTATGTTTACTACTAGCTGACAAAGCCATTTCTCCTAGAGTCTTTCTCAGCTGTCAATTGACCTAATCTAATACAAATGATGGTTAACATTCATTGAGCACTTACTATGTGACGGCCACAACTTTTTCAATATTAATTAATATCACAAAAATTCTGAGTTGATATTAACATCATTACCATTCCCTGGTAGGAAAATGAGGCACACAAGGATTAAGTAACTTGCCCAAGGTCTAACAACTAGTTAATGGCAGATTTTCAACTAGCACAAATTCATAAGCATGATTCTGATAGTGTATAATGAGAGTATTGGATTTTATTTAGACTAGTAAATGAAAGGCTTAAACATGATATATTTTTGCCAGTTGGTTATTTTTGTGTGTCAGATACATTATATGAATCATACTTTATGTTCACCCTTTTTTGTTACTAGAGATAATTTTTAAAATTACTGTACCTTTTTTATCACTTTTTATCAAGGTGATAGCTATTTATAAAAAGTCAAAAAATAAATGAAAGTATAAAGAAGAAATTAAAGGTAATGTATAAATCCACCTAGAGATAGCACTTGTAAAATATTTATATATACTTATATTAATACATATATGCAAATATATATAAATGGATATATATTCATCATGATGTTTATTTCGGGCACTGTACTAAGCACAGAGTACACAAGAGTAAAATAATACCCTCTTAAAAGATAGAAATATGTTATTTTGTAATCTTATTTTTCTTACTCAACATTATAATTAGGGCATCCTTCTTTCATAAAGTTTAGTAACTGGATAGTTTTCTATTATATGTATATTCATGACTTAACTAACCAATTTCCTATTGACCAACATGAAATTAATTTAGTTTTATTTCTTTATCATATAATACAGTTTAACATACTCTAGCTTATGTATACAACTGTGTACATAGGTCCCGTTTTTTAATTTTTTATTTAAATTCCAATTAATTAACATACAACGTAATATGAGCTTCTGGTATACAATTTGTTGGTTCAACACTTTCATACAACACTCGGTGCTCATCACAAGAAGAACGCTGCTTAATCTGTTACCTCATCCACTGGCCCTCTGGTAACCATGAGTTTGTTTTCCATTGTTAAAAGTCTGTTTCTTGATTTTCTGCTCTCTCTTTTTTCCCCTATGATCCTGTGTTTTGTTTCTTAAATTCCACATGAGTGAAATCATATGGTATTTTTAAGATAAATTTCTAGAAGTGGAATTTCTCAATAATTTTTATTTTTGAAAAATGTTTTTACTTTTTTGAAGTATATATAGAGTTACCCAAGATGTTATAACAATGCACTTATATCAAACTTGTATCAATGGTGTAAAAAAATTTTGCTTGTTTTCACACGTTCTCTGCAACATCACACACCATCATTTTTAAAATCCTTGTCAGTTTATCAAAATGCTATGTTCTTTAAATTTGTATTTTCGGGGCGCCTGGGTGGCTCAGTCGGTTAAGCCGCTGACGTCGGCTCAGGTCATGATCTCGCGGTCCGTGAGTTCAAGCCGCGCGTCGGGCTCTGTGCTGACAGCTTAGAGCCTGGAGCCTGTTTCAGATTCTGTGTCTCCCTCTCTCTGACCCTCCCCCGTTCATGCTCTGTCTCTCTCTGTCTCAAAAATAAGTAAACGTTAAAAAAAATTTAAAAAAAAATTTGTATTTTCTATTTATTAAATTTTAAAACATTTGATATTTTTATTTTCATGTGTTTTATCCATCACATCCATACATCCTATGAAAGCTTTTATATTTTACTGTTACTAAAGTAATATAATGTTACAAAACATTTGGAATAAAGAGAATAAAATCCTCCAAATTTCACCACTCTGTCCTATTATCATTTTTGTGTACTGCCTTTTATTCTTTGTTTTAAATAAATATCATTTCCCATGAATTTTACTAGAGTGCCTAATTCTGAATCTTAATTTTTAACAGTTTTAAAATGAAATTTACATGAGAAATTTGCATTTTCTCATGGTCTTTATTCTAATATTTTATTGATGATATACTGTTACACCATGTAAACCTAGAATTGCTTATGTAATATTTTTCCTACTGCTGTCTAATTATTTTCAATTGTTGCTGGTCATAACCAATTAGAAATATAAAATTGCATCATCACAATTGTGTGTTTTCTTTAATATTTTTATTTTCTTAGGAAAAAATCCTCAAAAGTGAAGTTAATAAATCAAAGCTATATATATTCTATGAATAAATATGTATTTTGTCAAATTATCCTATCCTAAAAGATTATGACAAAAAAACCTCCAGAAATGTTTTCAAGTTCTAGTTTTGTTGTATATACACTAGAATTTCATTTTTAAACAGTTGAAAAATGATGCTTTGATGATCAATTCTAATTTTCTGACAAGTAGTTATGTAGAATTTTTTTTCTATAGGTTACAATATTGTTTTTTGGCTCCTCTGTGTTTTCTGTTCATTCCTTCTGTCCACTCATCTACTAGAATGCTTTTCTAAATGATTTGTATGAACTCCATCCATGAGAAAAATGTTAATTCTGTTATATTTGCTCTAACTCCTCGTTCTTTTTTATTCATAATGTACATACTAACAAAACAAAGTCAGCACCACACATTTCATCTAAAAACTATTTTGTAGTTCAGCCGAACAAAAGGCTCACCCATGTACGATATATTTATAGAGATTTTTCCTTTGGAAAATAAGTTTGAGGAGTCATTAGAGATCGTAGTCTTACTTATTGTCTTTTGCTCAGCAATATTGTTCCTCAATTTGTTTCCCTTATAATAGCAACTGAGCTGCAAGTCTCCTAATTAAGATTAAATTTGGTAATGTTAAAAAAAGATAACTATCCTTCTTTCCTAGAATGCGGACACTAATTTTAAACATCGTCAAAGGATTTTGAAATATAATCAATCAGGAAACTGTCAAGAAGGTTCTATTGGGACTTATTTTCTATTTATAAAACCTGTTACATTTGGTAAAACATCAAGTACATTTCATAAATACCTTTGTAAGTTTAGCTTTTGCACTAAAGTCATCTCAAAAAGAACAGTTTAAATTATACGGATAATTTTTCAGCGACACTTCATTTTCTAGCCAATCTGTAAAGAGTTAATTATGTTAACTCTGAATCAGTCAGAATGATTAGCAATTTTACTTAAACACTAAAATTTTTAAAAAAATTTTTTTTCAACGTTTATTTATTTTTTTTGGGACAGAGAGAGACAGAGCATGAACGGGGGAGGGGCAGAGAGAGATGGAGACACAGAATCGGAAACAGGCTCCAGACTCTGAGCCATCAGCCCAGAGCCTGACGCAGGGCTCGAACTCACGGACCGCGAGATCATGACCTGGCTGAAGTCGGACGCTCAACCGACTGCGCCACCCAGGCGCCCCTTAAACACTAAAATTTTTAAGGATTCAAGCTATCAACAACTGTACTCTATACATAAATATTTCATTTATAATTAGGCATCTTCCTATATTTTTCCATTTCTACAAACCTGAAAACTAAAACAGATCTTGAACTAATGTTAAGAACAATCTGTTTTTTCCCTGATAGTGTCTATTACGTAAAGGTCTGTGGTGAAGAGGTAAATATAAATGCTTTTAAGAAATATTTTTAATTTTTCCCATCACGATGTTTGTTGTATTAAATAATGTTTGTGTATACATAGCCCATGAGAGATATTTTTATAATTATTATCTATATTAGTTCTCCTATAGGATGAGGTCAGTTAAATGTAGTACTAGTGCCTTTATTCCAGCGTTGCGACAGGACGAATGGCTAGGAGTGATTGCACCTGTAGTATAGTGACCAACTGAATTTAGATGCACATTAAATTCCAATCCTTTCAGTGTATTTAGTTTCTGCTTAGATTACCTTTGCATTCTGGTTGCCTTCCAGTCCAACTGCCATTGCCTAAACACGTTCTTTCTTCTGAGCCATGAAGGATATAACCAATATCACAAGCAAAACGTACAGAGCTTTTGGTTCTGAAATCACTTTCCTGTCTAGAACCATGACCAGGAGTACCCGGATCCCCACAGGTACCAGTAGCATCGCCTGAAATTCAATACAGTTCAGATTAATTCATCTCATTAAACGTTGACTATGTTCATGATTTAGTCCAAATGCTTGTAGGCTTTTGTGTTTGTGCATGCTGTGTTTTTAAAAAATTTTTATTCATTTATTTTTAAGTAGGCTAGATGCCCAGAGTGGAGCTCAACTCAGGTCCTGAACTCATGATCTTGAGATCAAGACCTGAGCTACAGTCAAGAGTTGGGTGCTTAACTCACTGAGCCATCCAAGCCCGCTTAATATGATAAACTGACTGGACAAAATCATAATTCACATTTCCCATCTGAGTCCAGTCATAGAAAAGGTCTAAAGGAAAAAGAAAATCATGCAGAGCATAATGTTATTTGCCATATCTGTGATATTTGGGCCTAGTAAACAGGCTAAGGACATTTAATCAGTATCTCAAAACCTAGATAATGACCAAATTAATGGAAAATTTATAATTGATAATACTATGAGCTCAAATGACAAAGAATTTATAAAACTAAAATTAAAAACTGTATTTGATAATTTGCATGTTTCCTTCTCTGAATTTCCTAATAGCTGAAAATATTTTTTTGTGTGAAATTAGAAGTGTAATGTGCTGGAAAACGTAAATGTTACAATACAGTATCCTGTAGACTAAAATCTCGCCCCCTAATTTTTTCTACCAATGGCCACTGATCAAAGATAAATGAATTATATTCTTTCCAATATGAAAATATAAAAATAAATTGTAAACAAAGATTAGAAATTCTGACTTAAGCTCCTTTTAAAAATGTTTATTTCTTTATTTTGAGAGAGAGAGAGAGACAATGAGTAGTAAAGGAACAGAGAGAGAGGGAGAGAGAGAATCCTAAACAGGCTCTGTGCTGTGAGCACAGAGCCCGACGTGGGGCTCTATTCTATAAACCATGAGATCATGAACTGAGCCAAAATGAAGAGTCAGATGCTTGATCAACTGAGTCACCCAGGGGCCTCTGACTTAAGTTCCTAACAAGGATTTTGCTCATGGCTAGGTGTTTATCTTTTGATTTTAACATTAAGATTTATTCAGTCCCTTTATCATTTCTTAAATAATTCTAATCAGAGTTGCCACTATATTATTATACATTAAGAGAGAGAAAGAAGGAGAGAGAGAAACTTGAAGGCATATACATGGAAAATGCTGTGTGTAGATGGCTTTTTTGACGTGCCCTGTGTATTTGGAATCCTTCTTTACACCACCTCATTTTCATGTGATGTAATATTAACAACCACACAAAATGTTAAGATCACTATTCCACTTTAAATATCTATGCGCATTCTTGTTTGCAATTCAGAAGCAGTTTTCTAATACATTGGGATATATGCATATAGGTTTATGTTTTTATGCATAATTGGTTATCTGAGTTAATTGAGTTACTGTAAGATAAGAGTTTTAATTCTCATTAAAGTCACATTATGGTCACATTAAAAATAAGAGTTTTTTTTTTAAATCTATAGACTAAATTTGAAGTCCTAGGTAGTTACTTCACAGGGATTAACCACTAATTATAAGAAGACTCTAAAATAAGTAACCATTTCACAACTTTTTTGTAAACATTTTTTTATGTTTAATTATTTTTGAGAGAGAGACAGGGCATGAGCTGGGGGAGGGGCAGAGAAAGAGGGAGACACAGAATCTGAAGCAGGCTCCAGGCTCTGAGCTGTCAGCACAGAGACCAGCGGGGGCTCAAACCCTTGAATAGCAAGATCATGACCTAAGCCGAAGTCAGATATTGAACTGACTGAGCTGCACAGGCACCCCCATTTCCCAACTTTTACTTTTAAAGGGAAAACAACTCTATGTTGCATCATCATTATGATCTCCACAGAGAAAATAATATAAAGATAATGAGCAAAATATAAGTAAAACAACAGGCAGAAAAATAAGCACCGACATTTAACTGATGGGTAAAAACAAATATATAATAAGTAGTATCAAAAAGGGAGACATCACAGATCTAAAACTTAATTGACATTATTTTTGTTTGTTTATTTAATTTTGAGAAGGAGAGCGCAAGTAGGGGAGCGGCAGACAGAGAGAGAGAGGGAAACAGAGGATCTGAAGCAGGTCTCAAACTCACTAACCCCAAGATTGTGACCTGAACCGAAGTTGGATGCTCAACTGACTGAGCCACTCAGGTGCCCTAAGTGACATTTTTCTTAAGAAAAGCAGTAGCTTGGGGCGCCTGGGTGGCGCAGTCGGTTAAGCGTCCGACTTCAGCCAGGTCACGATCTCGCGGTCCGTGGGTTCGAGCCCCGCGTCGGGCTCTGGGCTGATGGCTCAGAGCCTGGAGCCTGTTTCCGATTCTGTGTCTCCCTCTCTCTCTGCGCCTCCCCCGTTCATGCTCTGTCTCTCTCTGTCCCAAAAATAAATAAACGTTGAAAAAAAAAAAAATTAAAAAAAAAAAAAAAAAAGAAAAGCAGTAGCTTAAACAGCTCAAAAGAAGATTTATCAAATACTGTTCAATAAATTATTAATTTTTAATAGCTTCGACATTCATTTATTATAAGATAACTCTATTTGTGTTACAGAAACTCAAATTATATATTATCTATTAATATCTTTCAAAAAACTTGGCTAGGTTTAATTTAAAACATTTAGGGCTTTATTTTAAAAGTATGCTATTAAGTAATCGATTGTGTAGAAAGTTTAATAGAATTGAACTCTAACAGAAAAATCATTTAAATAACATTGTTTTCTGGGGAAAATTACATTTGCATCGGCTAAAATGGAATACTCAAACTTGAGTCGTTCACCATTTTAATGAACAAAAGCATTGTACTCAAAGTAGCATCCTAAAACCACTTAATTATTTACATTAGCTACAACACAATTCAAACATGTATCAGTAATTTATCATCTACAAGATGAGTATTAATTTGTGCTCTGAATCTAAATTGTCTTAAGAAGTATTCCAATAAATGTATAAATTATCTTACAGTTTGTCTCATGAGATTTTAAAAACTGTATTATTTTTATCTCTTTAGAGATGTTTTGTGTATATATTTGTAATAATAACAATACTAATAATACAACTTTCAGCACACACTGTCCAATTTTCCAAGTGGTACCTGAACAATGAGGTTGTGCTCCGCTCCAATGGCCGTTTAACTGGCAAGTCCTTGATGACTGGCCTAGAAGGGTACGCTTTCCTGTGCAGGAATAGTGAACAGTGGACCCGAAGGTAAACTTCTCACCAGACAGGACTGCATTAGGAGGAACGCCAGGGTGTCCACAGTCAATCACTACAATACATAATTATTGAATATAAAATTTTTTTATATCTCCTATCGAACAACCTGCACCACTTTTTATAAATCAGAAGTTAATTATCTGTTCAAATATACCTAACCTCCCGAAGTCAAACATCCATGTGAAAGCTAGCTTTTAAAAAATAAAATGTAAGTTGCAGTTATATGAGTAATCTTGTTAACCTGCTCACCAGTGTTTTGCAGGAACACTCTAAGTATGCATAAATGAGTGAGTTTAACTCTGTTATGTGTGTGGTGGTGAGTGTGTGTTTATACGCATACATGCATGGGTTTGAAGTATATATGTGCCTGGACAAGGATATGCAAGTTAGAGAGAAAAGTAATGTGAAATAGCTAAATAAAGACCTGCAGTGCTATATGGGATTCAAAATGAGCCCATACAGAAATTAAAATGGAAGGATTTTGAAGGTAAAGGAGAGGGAACTCATTTGAAGATGGATCTGTGACACACAATCTAATATATAGTCTAGAATAATTCTAATCCTGGCTGGTAATGTATAAATCATGCTGTATGAAGAAAATACTGTGTCTTGTTAACTGAAACACTACTAAGCATAGTGGAATCAGATATCAGTGCACTGTAGAATTTTCTTTATAACCTAGAGGTAGCTTGGGAACTGTGTATCCCCTTTTAGTTGTAACATGGAAAAATATTCAATGCAATGTAACTCCAGAATCTTAAATAGCACATAAGGGGATATAAACTTAATAAAAACCCTTGAGTACTTTGCATTTACCAAAGATACTACAGGAAATTAAAAAGGCAAAAAATGTGCATGAGAGCTAAGAAAATCTGAAAAAGTTCATGTTTATATGTCTTATGAAAGATCTTTAACTTTAATGCTATAGCCACACAAAGTAACGTAAGTGAAATAGTCAAACTATTAGACTAAACTGTATAAGCAAGTGGAATACATTTTAAGCAAAAGATTAACAATTGACTTATTTGCATGGAAGCTGAAATTTAACGGGCACTGCATAAAGTTTTGTTGCCTCATTAGTGCATGAATGGTTTCACAAAATTTTCAAGAAATCCCACCCTATAAAGTATCTTTAAGTAAAACATTATCATAAAATAATTTTATAATTTAGAAATTTAGTATAACCAAAAATCACTTGCACAATGAGTTTTGATTCACTGCTTCTTCAATCTATAAAGTTCTTGTCTTTCTTTTCATGACTCATCAACTCTTTGAGACATAGCTATAGCTGAGACTTAATAACTAACTAAATATTTTAAATTCATGTTCATTTCTCTATATTCTCACATAATTATTTCTGTTAAATTATTTCCTCACTATGCATGCGAATTTCGTGCATATCTGCTATAATTTATGTTATTTATATTCTACAGCTCCAACACAACATATAACACAGTGTACTCCAACAGATGTTCACTGACTTGAAAAATGATGTGTATTAACATTTACTGCATTTATATGTGTATGTGTCTGTAATATGATAAATGTTTAAATCAATAAGTTTTAAGTAACACATTTGTCTAAATCCTCAAGTACTCTAAGGCCCTGGTAGATGTTTACATTAAGACTAATATAGCCTTAAATGAAATTTAAAATATTAGCACAAAGGAAAATCAAAATATAATTGCTTTTTATGGGATGGTAATATCATAGGCTATAAAAGATGTTGCTTTTCATAATCTATCTGCTTTATCAAAGCTCAAAACCAAAGAATCCCGTTCATATTAATAAAAAATGGCATTTGGCATTCAAGTGGCAGACTACAGGGAAGTATAGTTTCACAATATAAAATTAAATAAAAAATTAAATTACAAGAAATACTTAAAAACAAAATCCTTCTGACATATAGCTCTAGATACTTTTAAGACAATAGACATCCATTTTGCTTCCATGGCATTTTCTCAAGGAATAATTCACATTATCTACTTACTGATACATTCTGGTAAAGGTTTGTCCCACTGTCCATTTGGTTGACATATTAAAACTGAAGATCCAAATAAGAAATATCCAGGATTGCAATCATAGAATACCACAGTGCCATAGGTGAAATTTCCATGTTCTATTTTACTTTCTCTTTTGGAATTGGCTGGAATTCCAGGATCAGAGCAGTTCACCACTAAACAGATGACAAATTTTGAAAGTTGTGTTTAGAATAATATACATAGACCTACATAGATTTCCATCAGAGATGGAGTATCAAAGTTAAATTCAATCAAATCAAAGATTCTAGGAATAAAATTAATGAATGGGCTATCTAATGAAGTGAAATCATATGGTTGAAAAGATAGGTAAAGGAAAAGGTTTTTGAAAAAACTTTGAATAATGGTACCTCCATAAGTATTCTTCTGAGTATAGATTTAAAGAATGATACCTTAAGCTATAGTTAAACTACAAAAAAATGTAGAAAAAATATAACTTGATTGTATTTTATCAGACAATATGAAGTATATCATACTTCTTTGGAAATGTAAAAACACCAAAAAATTCTCTTTAATCTATTTCTGTAGAGAAAACAGTAAATAACCCCCCAGTGTAGGCAAATGGTAATACAGGATTCAAACAGTCTCTCCAAAAATATGAAAAAAAAATCCAAAGGTAAGTTACCTTATTTATAAAGACAACAAGTAAAAATGACCTTAATGACTTTTTAGAGGCAGCCATAAAATGGGCACAAGATAATAAAGCTAAGCAGTTAAAATAAAACCTGCTAATTTTACCTTTTAAAACCATAAGGTAAAAATTAAGGAGAAAAGGAAAGCATAGCTAAGTGAAAGAACATCAATATTAAATCTGTTTGGTTTATTAGCTGAAAACTTTCTACTAATCTGCCCAAGCTATTTCGATGTTGTCACATATGTTGACACAACATATTACTACCATGCTCTAAGCTGGAATATCATTAGACTTTTACCTTTGCACACTGGTGGGGGATGGCTCCACTGTCTGTTGGCCTGGCACTGTGCCTTTGTGGGCCCTTGCATTACATACCCAATATTGCAAGAGAATGTCACCACATCATTAAAGTTGAATCCATTGCCACTTGTTCTTCCATAAATTGGGCTACCAGGGTGACCACAGCTAACAGCTAATGGCAATGGGTGAGGGAGAGGAGAAGAACAAAGCAGAATATTTGGTTATCAGTTATCACATGACAATTGCAGTTAGTCATTCCAAACAACATAGAAAGAAGATCACTTTCATGTGAAAATATACTTAAAATGCTTTTACCTTTACAAATGAGCAATTTAGAATGCCAAAATAGTCTAATATGATAGAAATATTATATTAGTAAATAGATATATATTTATAATTGTGATCATTTTATGCAGGTGATGCAGAGATGCTTAAAGAATCATGGTACCTTTTCATTATCTCTATCTCTCCCTCTCTCTCTCCCTTCCTCGCTCCCTCTCTCTCTCTTTAGGGACAAATACTGAAATTCAAACAAATCTGGGAATGATTGAAGTTTATATCTCTAGTTAGTAGAAGAAGAATGAAACCAAACCTATCTTCCTCTTCTAGTTAAGTTTGAGAACTAAAGGTATATAAAAACAGGATTTTTTTGTATTTAATTTTGAAATATTTTAATATCATTTATATGATTCATTTTTATGGATAATAGCCAAAGTGTGTGTCAAGAATTAACGTGACTATATAATGTAAACAATAAAAATAATGCACGATGCTGTATTAGAATTCTCCTTATTATTTTGAGATACCAAGATTAACATTCTCTAAAACAATCAATCTTAATGGTTTATTTTCTTCACAATTGATGTTTCATAGTTTAGCGTAATTTTGTTGGGAAATGATGTATCAATTAGGTAAAATATTTAAAAGTTTTTTAGGGTTAGAGTTCTGTTCTGATTTTATGTAGTGCTTGGACTTTTCCTGACCACTCTTTTTCTGTGAACTGTTTTATTGCATCATCTCCCTCTATTAATCAGAGAAAATCCAGTAATAGTGCTTCATAATTGGGCACAGTGAAAAACCATAGTCATTTTTAGGACTTTTGAAATGACCCAAGAGCAATTATTTTTCAGCTGTGTTGTTAATGTCAATCTACTCATTTGGAAATTTAACTGCATCTTATTCTTGTTAAAATTATCAATAAAGAAACCAGTTTTACCCCAAAGGCCAATTTTCTTTTATAGTCTCAATTATTCAACAAGAAAACCAGTGGTATTAGTTGGCTAGACCTGAATATAAATGAAAGGGGAAAAAATCTAGGACAGACCCAGGCATAATATGCTCTCTTTAAATCATCAGTTTGTGCATGTGTGTGTGCGTGTGCACATTCTCTCTCACACACACACATATGCCCCTTAGGAAAGTAGTATTGATTGTTAACTCTATGCTCTATTATTCTATTAAATTTCAGCCCCTGGAAGTATTTTCCATGAAAGTAGAACTTCAATGAATATGTGTTGTTTGTGTAAAAATTTGACAATGAAATTTATAAATTTGGATGTAATTAGTCAAATAAGTGAAATATTTCTAATGAATCCATGCTAAAAGTCCCATGTGTTATGTATCTGAAGCCTTCAAAATCTTTATAGTATGATCATATGATGTCACAATTACAACATATTTAGTGTTTATTCTCATTTTCTAACACCAATTATAATAAAGGTCAGTTATTGGGGATGGAAATGATTAGAAAAAAGACACAAATAAGAAACACATTGATAATTGCCTTTCAGGTCCAAAATAGGATAGATTGTGATATGAAACATTGTGTAATGCTGGGTATTCAGTGGAGTAAGATAAATAAAAGAATTATCAGTATTCAATTTTTATTATTACTTTTGTACTATAACACTCATAAGAAATGCCCACTGGGCAAATCTATGCTATAAACAGAAAGCACAAAGCACGGCAGCTGTATTTAAAAATTATTGATAAAAAGGTTTTATTTTACAATCCACTATATTCCTCATGTGTAAGTTCATATCTAAATTAACTTAAGGATCAGAGAGATATTTGTTGAACCAGTAGAGATATTGAAACAATTCCCAAATTACATAGTGTTACACAATTTTGTATGAATTTAAATTTTTTTAACATTTATTCATTTTTGAGAGACAGAGACATAGTGTAAGTGGGGGAGGGGCAGAGAGAGAGGGAAAGACAGAATCTGAAGCAGGCTCCAGGCTCTGAGCTGTCAGCATAGAGCCTGATGTGGGGCTTGAACCCACTGGCCATGAGATCATGACCTGAACTAAAGTCGACTGCTCAACCAACTGAGCCACCCAGGTGCCCCTGTGAATTTTAAAATAGTGAAAAGAATGCTTTAAAACAAACTTAAATAAATTTTAAATATTTCACATAAGCTTTTATGAAAAAAATATTATAATTATATTAAATGTGCACATCTAATATTGATGCATTTAAGAATAAGATGGATTTTGAAGCTAAAAGGAATGATAATTATAACTACTTTTAACCATTCACTTCATATATAAGGGAATTAAGGCCTAGAGAGATTAAATGACCTGTATTAGCTCATGTAATTAGTAATAGAACTGGAATGAGAACAACAGTTCTTCATGTCATGTCGGATGAATTTTTCCCTACTTATTATACCATCAGGATATGATATTGATGTAACAACTACAGCAGCATAATTATTAGAAAAAAATTTATCCAAAGTATTTTCCACTATAAAAAGTTTCATAATAGTACATCATGACAATATTGATGCTGCTGCATTTACTCTCAAGAAATTAAAATCCTTATAAGTAAAACTTAGTCAAGAATACACCTTCCATACAGGAATATGCACTATAAATATTATATATTTATGTTAAGTAGTAGAATAGCTGAATTTAATTTCTTATCTTTATAAAAAAACAAATAATAACAGACATTCTAATATTTTCTTCTGCTTTCATGGTTTTATGGATGGTTTTATGTGTCTCTGAGTGTATGTGCATCTTTCCTAAGAAAAAATTATTGGTAATTATATGAGAACAGAGACTTCTAATTACTTCTGTCATGCTTACTTACGCACACAGGATGGAAGCTGACCAGACCAATTGTGATCCTGTTGACATATTCTCACTGAAGAACCAATCAATCGAAAACCAGGATTACACTGATAAACAACAGTGTCTCTGTATCCATAATTTTCTCCAATGACTTGACCATTCACAATGAGCTCTGGAATTCCGCAGTGACCCGCTGAAATGGGTCATAAAGTAATATCTTTAACATTGTGAACTAAGTCTTGTGTATTTATATACATATATAACACTACTAAACTCTTAAAAGTTTATTTACAAGCATGCTACAAATAATGCAAACATGATCGTATGACATAAAGATAAATATGATACTCAGCAAAATGTCAGATATTTGGGAATTAAAAGAAAACACACTTCTTGCAACACTTGGGTCTAAAAGAAGTTAGAAAACATTTCACTCTGTGTAAAAATAAAAATAAAACAAATCAAATCTTGAGGAATACAGATAAATCAGTGCTTAGTGAAAAACATTATAGCATTGTTTTTATTAAAAAGGAAAAATGGATATATAATCAACGAGTTAAGATTCCACCTTAAGAACAGGACAAAGAGGGACAAAATAAAGAAGAGAAAATAAAACTAAAGTTGATGAAAGGGTATATTAAAGCAGTTACAGAAATCAATAAAATAGAAAATAGAAAACAACAGAGAACATTACCTAAGCTAAAAAAATCTTTCTTTAAAAATAGCAGCAAAGTTGCTCAACTCCTAGCTAATTCTATCTAGCACACAAAAGCAGAGAACAAGATTACCAATAACAGAAATGAATGAAGTGATACCACTACAAGTTTACAGGGATTACAAGGATAAGGTAAAATGAAGAACAGTTTTATGCCAATACATGTAACAGTTCTGAAGGGCAACTACTTTGAAAATTAAATACCAAAACTAAAGCAAGATGAAATGGAAAATATGAATAGCCCTTCATCTATTAAAGTACTTGAATTCTTTTTTTTCAATCTTTTTTTTTTTTTTAAGTTTTATTTACTTTGAGAAAGACAGAGAATCTCAAGCAGGCTCCGCACTGCCAGCCCAGAGCCTGTTGTAGGGCTTGAACTCACAAACTTGAGATCATGACCTGAGCCAAAGTTGGACACTCAACTGTGACTGAGCCACCCAGGCACCTCTAAAGTACTTGAATTCTTAAACTCTTCCCCATAAAACCACTCAGGCTCAAATGTTTTTACTGTTTCAACCAAACATTTAAGTTAAAAAAAAAAAATTGCACACACTCTTAGAAGTTAGAGAAAAAGGGTTAGTTTTTAATCAGCCCCAATATTAAACCTGGTAGACACATGAAAAACCAATGTCCTTCATCAAAATAGATGCAAAACTCCTTAATATTTTTGAAAACCAATCTAGAAACATACATAAAATCAACCACTCTAATTTGACAGAGTAAAAAAGATATTGACATATTGACAATGAAGGAGAAAAAAGTATATAATTATCTCAATAGATGAAAAAGCATTTGGCAAAATTCAGTACTCCTTCATGATGAAAATTAACAATAAATTTAGAATATAGGGAACTTTTCAACCTGATAAAGACACCTCCAATAGATATTATGATTTATAATAGGAAATATATATTTGATCTTGGTCCGTTTCTGGCTCAGAGTTCCTAAAACCTTTGGAATTTTCTAAATGATAGGAGAAAAAAAAAAATCTCTTTTGTTGTGTTAATGAAGTGGCTTTGGGACCTCACCCTAGTATGGGGACTGGTTGTCAGAGGAGCCAACCATGTGATTAGAAAGTTGCAACTTTCAATTCCACCCCTGTAAACTCTGGGAAAGAGGGAAAGAAGAGAAGTTGAATTAATTGCCAATGGCCAATGATTTAATCAATTATGCCCATGTAATGCAGCCTCCATATAAAACCAAAAGCACAGGGTTCAGAGAGCTTGTGGGTTGATGAACACTAGGAGATTAAGGAGAGTGGGGCCCTCAGAAAGCATGGATGCTCTGCACCCTTGCCTTATGCAAATCTTTCATCTGGCTGTTTCTGAGTTAATAAACCAGTATCTAGTAAGTAAAATATTTATTTTGAGAGAGAGAGTGAACATGAGTGGGTGAGGGACAGAGAGAGAGAGAGAGAGAGAGAGAGAGAGAGAGAGAGAGAATATCCCAAGCAGGCTCTGCACTGTCAGTGTGGAGACCAATGTGGGGCTTGAACTCATGAACCATGAGATAATGACCTGAGTCAAAACCAAGAGTTGGATACTCAACCGACAGATCCACCCAGGCAGGCATCGTAGATAAATATTTTAAATAATTATATTTTTATATACTAGCAACAACCAATTAATGTGAAAATTTTAATTCAATAGAAAACATAATTGAAAATGAACAATATAATTTATAATATTAGAAACACACTAAACATTCTCAGGAATAAATTTAGCAATATATCATGATCTCTATGCTAAAAATACAAAATATTGTTACTGCAGAAAAAAAACCCTGAAGACCTATATAAATGAATAAATATACTAAATATGTTGTTTATTAGTTGGAAGATTCAACACTATCAAATGCCAATTCTCCTCAAATGATCTATGGGTTCAATGTAATCCTGACAATAATTCTACTAGATGATTTTTTAAAATAAAAATTGATAAGCTAATTCTAAAACATACATGAGATTAGAAAAGATACAGTATCTGAAGTTATCTTAAAAATTAAGAACACATTTGGAGGATATATATACAAAATTTCAAGATTTATTATAAAACCTATTCAACAAATAGTACCAGATACCCTTCTAAAAAAAAAAAAACAACAACTAAACCTCAATTTTACTTTGTTATACATACAAGAACAAATTAAAAATAAATCATAGATATAAAAGGCCAAAAACTATAAAACTTATAGAAGAAAATATGAAAGAAAATCTTTGTGACTTATGGTTGAGCAAAGGTTTCCTAAACAAGACACAGAAAGCAATAACCAGCAAAGACAGACTTTAGCAAAATCTAAAATTTCTGCTCATTAAAAAGAAAAATAAACAAGTCATAGGCTGTGAGAAAATACTTCTAAAATACATAATAATGAAGACCTTGCAACCAGAAAGCCCAAGAAATTGTACTCTATCAGTAATTATCAAGACAACGCAAATTAAAATGTTACAATATACCTTTATGTACCCAATGGCACGGATAAAATTAAAAGATTAGCTATACCACATGCTGGAAAAAGTGTGAGGCAAGAAGTCTTCCAGGAATTCTACTCCCAAATCTCTCAGAAATGAATACATATACTCACAAAAAAAGACTTTTACATGAATATTCATTGCAACTTGTTTTTGATAATGGCCCCCAAACTGGACAAGGGTGAGGTGTCTACCATTAAGAGATTGACCAACATGTGACATATTCATATAATGGAATTCTGCTCAACAATGAAAAAAGTAGTGATACACACAACAGCATGGATGAAAAAGAATGAAAGAAGTCTTACATGAACAGTACATAATGTAGAATTCCATCTGTATGGATTTCAAGAACAGGGAAAACTAACATATGATGAAAAAACAATTATTGTCACAGGGTTGGGGGAACTGCAGATTGTACAGGGCCATGAGGAACTTTTCCTAGGTAACTGTAATATTCTATAACTACAGAGTGGTTTAACAAAACCACTTGACAAAACTCATGCTTATGAGCATGTTTATGAGATGTACATTCCATTGTATACACATTTTGCCTTGGTAAAAAAGAATCAAGAAAATAAGCAAGTATTAAACTTTAGGGAATGATATACATGAGATGCATGCTGAGATGTTTAACAAAAAACGTGCACTGAATTCTACAAGTTGCTTTGAAATGCATTTAAAAAATGAACTGATGGATTGATAGAGCCCTGGAAGGATAGATAGATATGTGATAAGCAAATATGAAAAATGCTAATTGTAGCATCTAGGTGGTGGGCATAGAGACACGCATATGTCAAGGGTCACTGCCTAGTGTTTCAACTGAAAAATTGAAAAGTTCATAATAAAGGGCTGGGGGGATTGGGAATAAAGGCACTATACTTACAGAAAAAAATTATAAGCACATTCCAGTGGCCATTCTTAGACAAAAGTCTCTGGGGCTATAAAGAGCAAGGTTTTTTTTGTTTGCTTGTTTTGTTTTCATTTTGTTTTTATTTTTTCAAAAATGAGAATGACTGAACTACGTTAATCCTTAAAATCAAGTTCAAGAGTAAGATTCTAGGGATTTGCTTGCTTGGCAATTGCACTTTCCTTCGACCAACATCCTTTGGAATTTATATTAGGTGTTGACACCTACATCCTCTGCAATGGATGGCAATGTTGTCTTCATAGACCGAGAGGCAATGTTTTCTTACAAATCTTCCTTTTATGACCTATCTCTTCAAAGAATAGAATCAGGATTCTAAACGGGTAAATAAAACCACCTTCTATATACAATATTCAGTATATAATACACAATATTATATACTTTATCAGGACATAGAGCCAAAAAATATAGTATTTCAAATTTAGTTTATATGTACATTTTCAAAGTTATATATAAACTAAAGTAACCTGTAATTTAGTAATCTGTAATTTACTACAGTAATTCTTCCTGTGGTTTAGGAAGGATTAAAAATATTTTGATTTTTTAATCCTATGTGAATATGTAAAGATCTTAATTTTGTACCACTTTTTATGCTATGGTCTTATAGCATATTCAAATATACGTGCTGTCATAAAGAAACCATTATTTCTATGCCTCCAAGTATACCTATTAACAAATATGTCTGAGAGCAGAAAAATAGGATTTTAATCAAAACCCCTAGCTATACCTTTTTAAGTTTCAAATCATGATTGTATTGCCACAAATATTTTCAAGCTTATTAACAAAACAATATGTATCTAAATTGCTACACTTTTCTGCCATGCCTCATATTCTTAAATTCAGTAAATATTTAGAGGCAAAACATTGTCCATATTTTTCAATACCTGTTCATAACAGTCAGCAATTTTTTAAGTTGGTAAACAAAAAGAGTATCCTTTGTTCCCAGCAGATAAGTGAATGGTTATTAGAACAATTTTAATTATGCCTAATTCAGTACTTGCTGTCATATCTTGAAATCATTTTGGAGAAAAATAAAGCATAAATCATACCACTCTCATAATATTAAAAAAATTATTTTAGTCTTTGAAAAAAGATAAAGCATACATCATAATACTCTTTTAATAATAAAGGAGGAGGGGCAAGCAGAATTAGCTAGTTCAGTTTCTTTAACTGAACGGTTTTTTTTAATAATGAATTTAAAAACCCTAAGAGGAAAAATCCAATTTGCCTAAAATCAGGTTTGAAAAAAAATTGTATTTAAAAACTTTGCTAGAAAGTAATATCACACATGTTAAAATCTTATGAAATTAAAAGGGAGAAAGATTTTGAATGTGGAAGTCATTTTTCTCCTTTGATCATTACCTTTAAGTAAATAGGTGAAAGGAGAATTGAGTATAGTTTAGAACACATTAACTGCTACAGTGATTAACCCAGCCAAGTATGCAGACGTATAATTTTCGGCAATTAGTTTTCACCTTTTTATTTTCACAATGCCTGGAAGAAAATGCATCTCACCTTAATGACCTAAGATTCTCATTTCAAATACTAGTTGATTAACTTTAAGAGTAATCTGTTTAATAGCTTTTCTACCATGAGACATTTTTAAAGTTAAGCATTTTCTGGTTAGCATCCTTACCGATGGGATATAAATGGTCATCTCTTATTATGGAAAAAGGTCTGCCTCCTTTCTAGGGGTGAGGGGCAGGGGGTGTGGTTGGTTAAAATAATTCGAAAATCCGTACCTAGGCATCTGGTTTCAGATCCACTCCAGAGACCTGAAGAAAGGCATTCCCGTACGGCAGAGCCTACCAGCATGAATCCTGAATCACAGGTAAAGATGGCTGTGGAGCCATATGAAGTTTGAGTTCCAATCTTATTTCCATTTGGAGGTGTAGGAAGCTCTCCACAGGAAATAACTTAAAAACAAGGAAGAAGAGGAAAAAAAAAAAACAACACTTAAAGACACAGTCAGTGAGCACTTGTAACAAAATCATGCTTTCAACAGTTTGAATTGTCTATGATCTGACTTATTTATAATAGAAACTGACATTTGTAAAAAAAAAAAAAAAGTTTGAATGAGTGTGAAAATGCAGGGGAAATGACATAATTTAAAATTGATCCACTTCAAGTCTCATAAAACCTTCTAAGTGACAGTGACTTGTAATGAAGCTATTTTCCTTGCATTTGTGCTTAGCCAATCTGGTCACTCAAGTAGGTTGTTGTAAAAAAAAAAAAAAAAAAAAAATCACAAGATGAGAAAAAGGTAATTCACCGGTCTGACTCTGATTTACAAAGTGACACTGGGAAATCCTTTTGATTTGCCTGGGTCAAAGTTTCTTCTGTACCTAAAACAGTGCTAAGATAGTACAGGAATACCTCACTTTATTGTGCTTTGCAGATGTTGTGCCTTCACAAAAGGAAGGTTTGTGACAACTGTGCGCAGAGCAAGCCTATCAGTGTAATTTTTCCAACAATATTTGCTCACTTTGTATCTCTGTGTCCCATTTTGGTAATTTTCACAATATTTCAAAGTTTTTGTTATTATTGTATTTTTCGTGGTGACCTGGGATCAGTGATGATACTCACTGAAGGCTCAGATGGCCATTAGCGTTTTAGGCAATAATTTTTAATTAGGATCTGTACATTGTTTTTGTAAACACAATGCCATTCTACATGAATAGACCACAGTATAGTATAAATGTAAGTTTTATAATGCACTAGGAAGCCAAAAAACTCATTTAACTTGCTTTATTGCAGTTTTGGCTTTATTGTGGTGGTCTGGAACTGAACCCACAGTATCTCTGAGGTATGTTTGTAATGACAAGTAATTTTGGTTGAGATCTCTACAGTTTATAAAGAGATTTACATGCAAAATATCACTTGATTTTCACAAAAAAACATTATTAGATATAATTCTATTTCACATTTGGTTTGTAGGTTTTAAAAACCTGGAAAGAGACCAACTCACTAGGTCATTTGGAACGCAGCTCTTAGGACTCCCTTGAATTTAAACACTACAAATGAAATGTCTTTCTTGAATAAAACAATAGTGGATAATGTTTATTGAGTGCTTATTTTGTACCAGATACTACTCCTAGTGCTCTAACTTAAGTAATTCTCAAAAGAACCCTATGAGCAGGTGTGGTCATTATCTGAATTGTATGTACTAAGATATGAGCACGTAGTAGTTTAGTAACTTTAACAAGGTTACAAAGCCTGTAAAGAGCAAAAGCAAAATTAAAACGCAGCGGTCAAACTCCAGAATCCAATACTTAACCACCAGCCCACCTGTCTTATTCTGGCTCCAACTCCGAGTTTCATCTCTAGGCTTTAGGTGGCCATTAGATGGACAAAGAGAAAATTTGCAAACTTTAAATTATTGCATATAAAAATTTACATATAGTGACTGTTCTGAACTAATCCCTCAACAACTCTTTGAGGTAGGTATAATATTTATTAATATTGATAATACTAATATTTATATTATTTTAAGAGTGAATAAATTGAGATTCAGCAAAATTACTCTTCTTTCAATTTTCTCAGTGAACTGCAATCCTTAGATTCCTTGTCTTTCCCCCACTCTTACTTGCAGGCAGGGACCTCATTTTATGTATCTTTAAACCCTTCTTAAGCATCACAAAAGAACCAGACGAACATTTGTTGAATGCCTGATTTTTTGTAGATACTTTTAACCTAACTCCTTGAAATATCCCTATCCCATGTGCCCTTTTAATGAAATAATACTGAAAAAACAATGATGCTAGAGGCAAAGAAAGATCCTGGGAGAAAACCTGAAAGAACAGGGCAAACATTTACGAATATAGATGTCATATTTTTAGAATATCAAATATAATTTAGACAACTTTTTTTGAAATTTTACTCCATAAATATGATTTTCTTATAAAAAAGGCAAACCCTTTATATGAATATTAAAAAATAGATTGCAGAGCACTTGGGTGGCTCAGTCGGTTGAGCATCCGACTTTGGCTCAGGTTATGATCACACAGTTTCTGAGTTTGAGCCCTGCATCGGGCTCACTGCTGTCAGTGCAGAGCCCTCTGTCCCTCTGTCCCCCTGTCTCTCTCCTCCTTCTCTACTCACACTCTCTCTCTCAAAAACAAATAAAACATTAAAAAAATATATTGAATAATTGAATATTCATAATTAAAATCATAATAGATACTTGTGTACTTATTACATATAGACCTTTGCCTGCTCTGTTAAGCTTCCTAATCATCATAATCATAATCCTATTTAGATATCTGATTTCTTATTAGTTTATTTATAAATTATGAGTGCCTATGTCATAAATGTCTTAGAGTTGTGTTGGATACAGAATACATTTTCAGTGTAGCATATTTCCTGGCACAGAATAAATACTCAAAAAATGTAGTGAAGAAATTTCAAAGGAATTTCAAGATATTACATTTGAATATCCTATGTTCAGTTAGCTTATCTATATTAGATACTGCCCATTTATATTATGAGATGCATGGAAATATGATAATATGTTCAATTTGAATCAATATTTATTTATTTATTTATTTATTTATTTATTTATTTATTAACATTTATTTATTTACTTAGAGAGAGAGAGATTGCAAGCAGGGGTGGGGGGCAGAGAGAGGGGAAAGAAAGAATCCCAAGTAAGGTATGCACTGTCACTGTGGAGTCCTATGCAGGGCTCAAACTCACCAACTGTGATATGATGACCTGAGCCAAAATCAAGAGTATGACACTTAACTGATGGAGCCATCCAGGCACCTCGATAAATATTTATTGAGGTCATGCTGCGAATCAGGTTCTAGCTGATATTTTCAACATAATATCATTTATAATAACATAATCGTTATAATAACTAAAAGATAGGTATTATTGTAATTACCTAGCTTAAGAAATTTAGGATGACAGAGAATAAACATCATATAATATAGTGATTAAAAGCCAGATGGTATAGAGTGCTTAGACTGAATCTCATTTCTCCACCATTTACAGGCTCTGATTTGTAGTAAAATGATTAAACTCAGGGCTCTGTTTCCTTTTGACAAAATACGTGTAATAATAACAACTACTTCATAGGATAGGAACTAAGCAATAAATGAATTAATACATGTAAAGAGCTAAAAGCAGTGCCTGGCAAGTTGTCAGTATGCAAGAGGCATTATCAGTTTGTAGTAAATGATAGAATTCAAACACAGGATTTCTGTATCTAAAGCCCATACTTTTTTCATAAGCATTTACTCAAAAAAAAAGTTACAAAATTTTAAGATTTAATGGGAATAAATGACCTTTTTAATAATATCAATCCATTATTGTTCAAGTGTGTTTGGAAAAGGAAGTGCTCAAGCAATTCAATCAAGAATAGCTTATGAAATAAATTTAGCAGACTGGCTACTTACTTTGGCAATATGGTCTTTCATTTCTCCAACTCCAGGTACCATTAGGAAGGCATTCAATAGAAGCAGGGCCTAGTCCATGGTAACCAGGGTCACAGCTGAAAACTACCTTAGTTTTGTATTCATAATGGGAGCCATTCACAATCCGCCATCTTCCATGTTCCAAGGTAAAGGAATTGATGCTTGGACATGTAACAACTATACAAAAACCAAGAACATAAATGTTAATAAGTCAGTCATGTCTCCTGTACTTCTTCACTGTAACTTAATCTATTCTATTGCCTACATCACCACTGCCTTAATTCATTCACTACTGTGCCATACAAGTCTTTTAGCATTTTTAAGAATTTATTTTCCATGTTAATCTTCTCTACTCCCCCAGATCTATGGTACTGCTTGAAGTTCCTTGAACATGTTCTACTATTTCACACTTCAAAGTCTGTGTACATATTATTCTATTTACACAGAATTCTTATTACTACCTTATCTCCCTCTACTCTCTTCTTTCTTTTCTTTTCTTTTTTTTGGATTATCATATCAAAATTTATTCCTTAATATAGAAATAAATGAGATATATTTTAATGGTAATTCCAATTATATTAGTTTGTTAAAATTGTTTCTTTTCTTTGAAGCTGATTTAAAAGTATTCTTTTGCAAATCTTTTCTCCCAACTTTTATGAGATATAAATGACAGGATGCAGAAAAAAGGGAACCCTAGTACAAGTTGGTGGAAATGTCAACTGGCACAGCCATTATGGAATATATATATGCAAAGCCAGTATGGAGGTTCCTCAAGAAGTTAAAAAGAGAACTACCATGTGATTCATCAATCCCAACTTGGGTATACATCCAAAGGAAATGAAATCAGGATCTCAAAGAGATATCTGCACTCTCATGTTCATTGCAGCACTAACCACAATAGAAAAGATATGGAAACAACGTATTATTACTAATTTAGAAATTTTGGAAGGATTATATTTTGAGGAAATTTGTTTTATGAGAATGGTGTTTTTGTGCAAGAAGGTGTTACAAACTTTGGCTTATTCAAAACCTGTTCAACACGAGTAAAACAGAAGCATTATTAAACACTATGTTAAGACTGTACATAATTGAACAACTTTCATTTTAAATGAAATGCCAACTAAATTGAAAAGTTAGTATTAAGTGAGAAGAAATAAGTGAAATATAGAGACAAATAAAAAACCTTACTTAAAATAACATTTCACAATTCTTGTGCTAACAAATATTTTATCAGAATTATTTTCTGTCACCATTACCTAATATTCACTTACCTATTAAAGTAGTAATGAAAGCAATGGGAATATTCTAAATGCAAGTAACCTGAAGAACACCGACAAAAGTTGAAAGTTATGCATCATTTCAGCAATATCTTTTATCCTTATAAAAATCAGAGCCGAATGTATTGGAATATAATTTAATTAATTATAAAACTTTACATTTTTTTCAAGGACTTGCATATAGAAAATACATGTTCACTAATGGATGGATTTTTATAAAATAAGTGGAACTTTGTTATGTAAAATAAAATTCACTTTAGTTTTTTGACATACATATTCAGGAGTTTCCAAAAATGAGTGGAAAGTCCTTATACAGTCTTCCAATTGTACACAGTATAAGACAGCTTAATTAACTTTTATTTCCCTCTTAGACATCACACTTCAGTCCAGGGATTAGTTCGAAAAATGCAAACAATACATAAAATTTTAAAACATACAAGATGTGAATAGAAACACAAATGATACCATTTCTTCAACACACATACCAACACAGCGAGGGGTCTTGTTATGATGGCTCCAAGTTCCATCTGACTGACATATGGCAGTGGTAAGTTCCTTAGATGACAATCTATATCCGTCATTACAAAAATAGGTAACACGCGTTCCTACCAAGTAGTCTGTTGTGAGTATTCCTCCATTTGTTGGAGCTTTAGGAATCCCACAGGAAATTGCTAGAACAAATACATACATACAAAATCACAGAAATAGAAAAATACTTAATTTAGTAGATAAGTCTCTTCAATTGTAAGGCATGTAAAACTATTTGAGATTTTATTAATTCCTCTGAAACAATTTCAGAATATCTCCTAGAAAAGCTTTCCTGAACTATAACTTTTTGAATAATTTATTTCAAACTCCTATTGAATGTGTTTCAGATTGGTGAATCCATACATTATTAATGTTTTATTTCTTGGTTTCTTACTTGGTTTCTTGTCAGTGTGTGCATGGTTATCAGCATTCTATAGATTATATAAGAATAAAAATTGGGTAAATATAGAGTGTATCTAGGGCTAGTCCATAATTGGGCCACCACATAGCAAGTTTGGTCAATTACATTTGAGAGATAATTATTAAAGATTACAAAGGTATTGGTAAATAATACTCATAAAGATTTTTGCCAGGAATACGATGCATAGATGCATAGGTTTATTTTACCTGGAAGCTGGATATTGCTTTGTCTTAGGTCCAAACTCTATGTGCTTAGGCACCATCCATAGAATATCATGGGTATGGAAATGTTTAACAAATACAGTTCCCGGAAATATTGTCTTAAACCTAGTTTGAATCATCCTGCATTTCACTGAAATGTCTTAGATGTGTTGGTTTTCATCTGCAATAAATCTGATGTAGGTGAAATTAGTTTTACTATAATGTGACAACTGCAGTCAAAATTTTTATTTTAGTTAATTATATATCATGTATTTTCAAATCTTATAAATGTTCACATCTTATAAATTCAAATGACTATACAGATACACTCTAAGATGAATTGTTTGCCATCTTTGCTCTTCAAGGACATTATTTGTGTCTTCAAAAGTAAACAAACAGACAAAAGACATAAGCTTTCAATGAATATATTTGGCAGCAAGACACTAATTAAAATGAGATTATTTGTAAATTTTGTATCATATTCAGATATGTGTAAATATTTATGCATATGGCTGCAGAAAAATTAGTATATTTGGTTACTAGTACAATCCAGAACCAGCTGGAATATTGTAATATCTGGCATATATACTGTATTACCTCTATGAAATGGAAAATTTCTGAGTTCTGAAATACCCAGTCTTACAGGTTTCCTATAAAATATTCTAGTTATATCTATATTTTTCTCATATTTAAGGAAATAAAAGAACACAAAGCTATGAGTTTGATTTAATACTTACAGACCTGTGTTCTAGTTACCTACCTCTCATTTCAACCTAAATTTGTTTCTATTTCTCCTAGAAAAACTACTATTTAGGTGTTTATTTTTAATTAACCCATGCACATTTCACTATAAAGTGAAAAGATCTTAGTGAGATCTATATGAAATTCACAAAATTGAATGGCAGACTTCCTACTGGTAAATGGTTTGATCTTTTGTAGTCTGATAACCTGCAAATTATGAACAGAGAAGCAGTGCTGTTGACTTAATAAATTATATAAGCAATCTCATACAATTATGTTATTATCTGTGCAATCTAATTATAGAGTCTTCAAAATCATGTTGCAAACATAAATGGTTCCCTGATGTCTGTTCAAGCAATGCTTATATTTCCACTTAGGACTTTTGGGAATTTCAATTTGTCATCAGTGATCTCCCTACTGAACCCCACCAAAGACTGTGTATTTACAGATTTTTAAAAAATAAACTATACATTGCTGGAGTAGTGTAGGTTGAACTTAGATCAAAATATAAAGGAAATATAGTTTAAATAGTATAAGTTCCATATATGTGGTTAGTATAAAATGGCTGTATTTTAGAACTAAGAAAACAACAACACACTAAAATGATAGCACAACAACTATGCCTGTGGGTAGATTACAACTTAGCTTCTCAGCAATAAAAGGACAACAAATCAAGTTCACAAGAACCGTCATCACCAAGTGGTTGTCAAAGACACTTCACTCAAAAAAAGTACAAATTGAAAGTGAGGCAGAGAATGCAAACTGTTTCTATGTAACACTGTACTATACTCAACTGTATAGTGGGATGAGACTGGTTCAATTCTTGAAGGAAAGGAAATCAATGAAGGGTCACTTGATGTATAGACAAATAAATAAAACACCTACCCAAACCCAAATAGAGATAGCAGACTAAATTTTCTATCTTTTACTGTGCTCACATTGTGCAATTGTAGTTCAAGTAAATATATACGAGGACGCATAAGGAGACTGAAGGAAAAAAGAATAAAAATGATTGAAGAATTTAAAACAAATTTGGAACAAAACAAAAATTTGCATAAAAAATAGCTCTTCCCAATGACATTTAACCATTTCATTTTAATTAGTTCTGCTCAACTACAGATAGGTCACATACAACAAAGGTTTTTATTAAATAATCTTTTAAAATTGTTTTCATGATAATAAAAGATCAATTTTGGAAATGACTACTTGAATTATAAATATGTTATCATTTTACTATGTCGAATATCTTTTTAATTTGCATTTTGATTTAACTATTCTAATTGTGGAACAATTTTAAATCAGGAACAATGGGGAAAAAATTACTCCATATGTAAATGTCATATTGCATACCAAAAAAATCAATGAAATTATAATGTTGATTATAGAAAGCAATTTCAAAATTTTAGAAAGTTTAGGACATTTTTTATTTCTTTTTTTTAAAATATTTTTATGTTTATTTATTATTGAGAGACAGAGAGACACAGAGCGTGAGCAGGGGAGGGGTGGAGAGAGGGGGAGACATAGAATCTGAAGTAGGCACTAGGCTCTGAGCTGTCAGCACAGAGCCCGACACGGGGCTTGAACTCACAGACTGCGAAATCATGACCTGAGCCAAAGTCGGTCGCTTAACCAACTGAGCCACCCAGGCGCCCCTAGGACATTTTTTATTTCAACCAACAGTTAATTATATTTGCTAAAGGTTTCTTAAAGATTATTATATATATCTTACATAGATAAGCAATAATTACACAACTGAAATGTACTAGTTCAATGTCAGAGCATTATAATATTTAAAATATATGTGATTTAGAGGTTATTGTTTATATATTTTTCTAAATTCCCATGATTCTGAAATTATAAGATCAAAAATTCTTTTCCAAACCAGTTTAGGGAAATTAATACTAAGAATTTGTGAATATTGCCACCGTTCATTAGGCAAAGAAAAGCAGACGTTTTGATAGTTTACCAAAATATATCTATTCAGCATGAACTCAGCTTTCTCAATGTTGGTGGTTACCCATTAAGTTTTTAACTCTTCACAGATTTCTAATAAGTGATTAATGTTTCCTCAAGGAAACAACAGTTTTTTTCATTTATTTATTTATGTATGTATATGAGAGTTATCTCTTCGTGAATTAAAATCGTAGTTTAATAGGTAAAAGAACCCATTTTGGATGTCTAGCAATACCTATGCTTCTTTTAACTTGCTGTTGTTCAATTTAAAATTTTAATTGATATATTTTATATTTTATTTGTTTTATATAAATTCCTTCTGGTAAGCAGATTATAGATAAGCCCCATTATTTATTAACTAGGACGTTCTGCATTTTTTAATGTAAGGGGTCTTAGTTGTTTAATATGCCTCTATATGCTGGGTAGAATACATCAAATATAAAATTAAATTTCATACTGAAACATAATGTGATATGTTAAGTATTAAAATTTTTTCTAAGTCCGATGACATTAGAAACTCTTGTATAACTGATATTGCATTTGTCTTTGTGACTGTACCTACCTAAGAGACAAGATCTAGTCCAAAGATCAAAAATGTGCCATTTGTTGAATAAGAAGCTCGAAATTCTGTTGCTATGTCAGAATAAAATGCTCAGACAGTGCCTCAATTGTTTATCTTTTTTTTAATGTTTACTTATTTTTGAGAGAGAGAGAGAGTGCACAGGTGAGGGGGGGCAGAGAGAGACACACACACACACACACAGAATCTGAAGCAGGCTCCGGGCTCTGAGCTGTTAGCACAGAGCCCAACACGGGGCTCGAACCCATGGACCATGAGATAATGACCTGAGCTGAGGTGGGATGCTTAACCAACTGAGCCACCCAGACACCCCCTCAACTATTAATAAAATGCAAGTGAAAGGGAAAGACACATCTCTGTTAAGTTAGCTAAACAGTGAAGAAAAAAAAAAATAACGTGGTGGTCAGCTACATTTTCCTATTTTAAATTTGTTGCTCTGAGAGCACATTTTTGCATACTCAGAGTGCATCTTCAGTGACCCTGCCCACTCTTATTCTCTGCTTTCTCTCTGCAGACTTCACATTAATGCAGTCTCCAGCTCTGGGTCGATCATTTTCTGACAACAAAGTCACGAGAATGGTAGACGTATCAATAAAGTTGTATAGGTGTATGAGTGGTTACAGGAAAGGCATAAATCACACAACAACAAATGAATTATAAAACAGTGTGTATCACGTTTCTCAAATTTATCATTCTGCATTTTTAAGTCTTACTTTCATGAAGGGCATCTATACTATGCTTCTGAATATTTATGGTTTGGGAAATTCCAATGACCCAAATGAAAACGTTAAATGAGGTTAATCTTTTAATGCATTTGGGGATAATATACTTCACCTTGACAAGCAGGGACCGGTGCATCCCATGCATGATACCCATAGGAAGACTTTCTGCACACAGCACTACTTTTTCCAACGAGTCGAAATCCTCTGTCACAGGCCCAGCGGACCACACTATTAAGTTGTCCACCCGTCTGACTGATAATGTATCCATGAGGCGGAGATTCTGGTGTGCTACAGTAGAAAGCTTTTCAAAAGACAAAGGAATCACTGTATAATTAATGAATCAGAAATTCTTTACAATACAGCATGGTAAAAAAATCTAAGTGAATACTACTACTTAAAATAGGGCAACTGCCACCTGTGTGAATTTTACTTCATATGAACATAATATAATTTTCTATTTTCTTCACAATCTGTTGAAATAACTTTTGGGAGACAAAACTATCTCTGAGCTTTCTTTTAATTTTTTATCATCATGGAAGATGCATTCTGAATTGAAATACACATATTTTCTTAACACCCTACAGGTTGAAAAGCCCTACAAATATTTCAGTGAATTTTAGAAACTGTACTTGTTGTCATTTGAAAGACCCATATGTAGGGTGCCTGGGTGGCTCAGTTAGTTGAGTGTCTGACTCTTGGTTTTGGCTCAGGTCATGATCTTGTGGTTCTTGGGTTCAAGCCCCACATTGGTCTCTGCACAGCCTGCTGGGGATTCTCTTTCTGCCCCTCTCCTATCAAAATAAATAGGAGATGCTCTCTCTATCAAAATAAATACATACAATTTTAAAAATTTGAAGAAACTAAATGCCACAGTCTTGGTAGTAATATTTTAGGGCATGTTATTTACATGTAACTTTGAAGGTGTTTCCAGACACCTATATCATGTTAGGTCAAGCATTTCATTTTGGTTGATTTCTAAATAGACCCCCCACACTCCATAATCCTCTCTCCCAGTTTATTAAAGAGTTTCCATGCTGTCAAAAGTGCTTACATATGGTGATAAAAATGTCAATAAAGTAAAACTTTCTTCATCTTTTGAAGTCTGAAATGTCAAAAGATAATGTCAAATAGCTTTTTCATATATATGTACTTTTAAGGCTATTCAGCCTGGCAGGATCCATTTACCCTTTGAAACTTCAATGTATTCATCTGAGAAAATAAGACTTTAGGGGTAACTAGTAAGAAAGAGATTGGACCTGGAATACATATGTCATAACCTATTATTTCTAAAGAAAAATTTACAATATGTCAAGCTATTCTTGGGGTTAAAGTGGTGCTTTCAATATGTTTATATCAAAATTTTTCAGAAATATCAACATAAATAAGGGTTTAGTCTATAATATAGTCAATCTAATGATTATAATTGATTGATTTGAATGTTTTCCCTTTAAGTTATTATGATCGTTAAAAATACATTTAATGTGCTGACTTTTAAATTACATCTTTGGGCACAAATTCAATAAAAAGACATTTATATTGTTCATATGATAGAAATATAGATTTAAATATGAAAAAAATTTAATGATGACTGTGCATGCTTAAATTTTTTAAAACACTTCTTTGCATATGTAATAATATTATTAAAACTTAACATAAATATATTGTATGATAAAACTTACATACATATTGGTATTATGGTGTCAGTGATAAGTCAATTCTAATATGTAGAAGACAAATGTTAATCAATTAAAATCAAACTATCATCTTATAGTTTTAAAATCAAAGTAAATAGACAAAATAATTTTATTTGTATATGATATAGATGCAAATTTATATAAATAAACAAATTTAAGAGTATATTTTTAGAACTGAAATTCAACATTTATTGAAGGCTATGCCTAGAATTTTTGTCAGAATTGTTTATAATTATAAAGTAATTTTCTGTTGAATTGATTAGCAATGACCCATGGCTTGGGGAGACATGATCAGAACACGATACAGAAAGAGATGCCTGATTGGTTTTGAAATATTCAGTTATTGAGCACAAACCCATTCCTCTGACATGATTTAGGATGACAAAAAAAGGAATATGAACTTTGAATAATGAAGGACTATTTATATATACTTATTTAATAAGAAAATATTTGGCTCAGAATCATTAGACCCAATAAACAGGAAGGGGCATAGAAAAATTATTTCATCTTGTTATTAAAAAGGAATTTTATTCCATATCTTTCTAAATATTACTCACTGAAAAGCAGTAATAACAAAACAATCATTTTTTCAAAACTGAAGGTTTTTAAAGGATGTGCTGATCACTTCACTCTCAATATTTAACTTACTTAGCAGGTATCATAAATGGATGGATAATAAAAACAAAGATTTTTACCATTGTATGTTTATCTTTTGTTTAACCTTGTCATATAAAGGAGTCATTCAATAGATCTGATACACACAATTGAGTAACAGTATTGCTATTTTGCAAGAATTCAAGGGAAATAAATCTATTGAAGATACCAGACTTTAACTTATAACTAACATATATGTCATAAATACCCTAAATGCTTTTAATCTTTTCAAAAATCACAAGAGAGATATTGGATTATTATCATGACAATGGGGAAACTGAGACACAGAGAGGCTACATAAACTGCTCAAGGAACCTCAGTGCAGGACTCTGACTTAGATTCGTATCTAATTGAATAGTATCTGCGTCTGTGCTCTTTAGCCACAGCCATACTGAAGATGTCAGTGGGATCTGTACTGAAGTTGTAAGTATCACATACCTATATATCTTATCCGGAAGCCTTTTTTGTTATTGCCATGATCTGCTGACCATTGAAGAAATACTTCATGACCGTTGCTTGTTACATTAAAAGGAGATGAATAATCTCCACTGAGGGAAATAAGCACTGGACTTTGAATATTTGGTCCTTTGGGAAGAAAATAATACAATTTAGACATACCTGAAAAATTATGTTCCAATTTATCTTTAATATTTTATATGTTTAGAGTACTATTAAATATGGTGACATTTTGCTCCACAAGCAATTTATATGATCAACAGTACCTTAAAACATATTATCTTTGTTTTAAACACTTAATTCCACAACCAAAGAATCTATAATTTGTAAAATAATAAGCTTAAGTACAGTTTTCACATGGTATCTAGATAAACTTGATATTGATACTTCTAAAAATAATGGGGGAGATAAAACAAAATCATATAAGCAATTGTTTATACTGAAGGTCTGCATGTAAAATTAGAGTAGTTGAAATGAATTTATGAATATGCAGTGAATATAAATGATATTACCATCATACACCTGAAGAACATCAAATTCCTTTTCTGTCTGGAAGAATTCTACAAACATGCTGATATTATATCCTTTTTCCACTGAAATGCTCCAGGCACACATTTGAAGATTTGGGTAACTATCAGGATATCCTGGGCTCAGTATGACTCCAGTGGAATCCAGCCGTAATTCATTGGCAGGACAGAGCACTATCAAAGAAAGAAATAATTAACAATGCTAGTGTGCTAGCAATGCTAATGCTAGTGTGTTAGACCTAATGCTAGCAATGCTAATGCTAGTGTGCTAGCAATGCTAATGCTAGTGTGTTAGACCTAAGTTTAAACTGCATTTTAAACATTGGGTACTCCACTTTCATGTTTAATAATTATAAAGGAGACAGTACTTTGAATTATGTGTTTGAAGAGATAATTTGTATTAAACTTGCAGTTCAAAACATGGAGGAATGACCAAAAAATGAAAAGATAAAACATTTATCTCCTTTGATTTCTTTATATACTTTCCCTACATTTCCTCATCTTCTTGTGCCCTCTCCCCACTGACCCTTTTGTTTATGTCTTTGCTTGTCCTTTTCCTTCCTTCCTTGTTACTCACTTTCATTTCTCCTCAAACTTTAACTCACTCAGGTATGTAGGGCCAGACAAGAAATTGCACTCTTTTGAGAGTATTCATTCCTGGCTAGGCTACTTCTGAACTCAGAGATGGGGGTAAGCCATGAGGATTTAACACAATTTTAGGTTACCAGTCGTCTTTCAGTTCTTCGTGTTGTCTCCAGACCATAAATGTAAGACAAAGTATAACACTTCTTATTTCATAATGATATCACTGCTAGACAACAAATATATGTACATTCAAAAATACAGAAAATTTGTTATATGTTGACAATAAACATAATTATGATGTAACAGCCTCCAAAGTATAGTAAACTTTAATTGTTGGCATCAAGCATCATGTTTTGGGCCAAATACAAACATCTACTTAAATTTGCATTTGGAATGAGAGCGTGGGCAAGATGACCAAATTCTTGCCATTCAAGTGATGCTATTTCAGCCTTTTGTTTTTTTTTTCTTAAGAGTTTGAGTATTGGAGCTGCTCAGTATAGCTTACATTGTACAGAAGTAAACTCATATATACCAAACAGTATTTAGTTCAAATACAGAACTTTCTACTTCTCAGAACAGTGAGAGTAGTTACGGCAAAATGTCCTATGTGCACTATTGTTAAAGAGTTTTTAAATTTTGGAGAGACCAGTTTTGGGGTATTATTACTGGGGACATTCAACTGGTATGATGGGCAGAGTAGACCACTTTTGAGAATTTGGTGAGTTGGAAATGTTTCACACATTTCCTAATCCAATTACTATGAATCAATTTCCATCTTGGAGTTAGATAATGTGGATCTCAGAATAATTAGAATAGCACCTTAAGCAGTATTCTTGTTTTTCAGTGTTTGCTCAAATGAGCTAGGCTTGGAAACACCAAATATAATTGTTGGAATATACATGAATAGATGGAAGATATATATTCATCACTTCCTGGATACAAGGACAATGAAATACTTTGAGTTATAAAGTCTCCATGTAGTATAGGGATAGAAAAGGATATAAAAATAATAGATTTTGGCAATATACAATTGCTCTTTAATCAAGTTGATAACTTGAAAAGAAATAATTTGAAAATAAAATTAACCATAACTAATATTAAGACACTTGAAAATTGACTAAAGAATATAGCATAGTTAGATATACTAAAAACAAAATACTAAACATAGAATATAGTAAAGCTAAAACATGTAAGAGTTGTTTTCCTTTTTTTTTTTTTTTTTTTTTTTGGCTTTTACTTCTGCTTCTTTTACTTCAATCTAAGATGTTTGCTTCTTGGATATGACTTTAAGATTTGTCAAAAATAATTAAGTAAATGGTAGCAGGTCATAAGCACTCTAAAAGAAATCTGACCTTTGTTTTTCATAAAATGAAAAATGTGTAAAATAAACAAAAACATTAACTTGACAATCGTAAATGAAATGAAAAATTTGAGTCAAAGATGAAGAATACATATTAGTGAGTATATAGCTATGGCATATTGAAATGACAGATGTATATAATCATATGGGAAGCTGAAGTAAGTTTAAGGAAGGGTTTGTTTAGTGTGTGCTCAGCTATTTAACACCGTGGAATACTTAACTAAGTATCTGTTTGGCTTACTGAGCATATGACTTCTTCACCAAAACCATTTAGCAACTTCATAGTTTGCCACAAAGTCCTCCAAGTTCAGTCCTTACCCACCTCCCCAAGTTTCTTTCCTGCTCCTCCTCCACTGAAGTGAAATGCTCCAAACATAGTAGATAAACTATGTGCAGCTTTTTGAACTCTGCACATTCATTCATCCGTGCTTCTGTTTCAAATGCCCTTTTTTCCTCTGCTGCATTTGAAATGTTACTGCATTTCAACACCCACATGAAGTGTCTCATCTTCTGTAAAATCCTTCCTGAACCGCTCTGCTACTAATCTGAGCAGAATCGCTGATTTCCTTCTTGGTGTCTCTGCAATGTGTGCTTTTATTACTGCAGTTAGCAATTTCATGGCTATTTCCTTAAATTTTTGGTGTCTCCCTTTCTGGGCTATGATTATTAAAAACCAAGTGCCATGTCCTATTTAATATGTTGGCCCCCATATTCTAAACTGAATAAATATTCCAGATTACTTTTGAAAAACTGATATGATTCAATATAATTTACTTTAAGTACACAAATTAACCTATTTTATACTATCCAACACATACCAAGAAGCCCTACAACCATCAAGAATAAGAGGAATATGTATTGATTGTGACTATATGTTAAGACACTGTTAAGCGCCTGTTGTGCATTATGTAACTTATCCCAACAACTTTAGAAAGTGTGTACAATTCCTCCTGCCATTACACATACGAAGGAACCAATGCCCAGAAAGTTTAGAGTGCAAAGGTGTCACAGGTTCAGCTGGATGGACCCTGCAGTTTTAACCACCGAATATAATCACCCATTATACTTCATTTATATCAAAATCTTTGAAAAGCAGCACATTTAGCATTGCTTTCCATATTTTAAGCATGATAAAGAAAACTAAAAAGGATAAAGGGAAGAATAACAGAATTGATGCAGCCTCTTTTAGGAAAAGTGAGAAAACGTGAAGTAATTTAAGATAGACTAAAAACAATGTATATTCGTTCTAACAGACTCCAAAAGAATGACTGTTTTGGCAAGTCTGTGAATTCAGTCAAATAAAGAAAACAGGTAAAGTTAGAGTTTTGGCTTAAGTACCTGGTCTATTAGTTAATGTAATAACACTGCATAAACTAATTCTGAGAGATGATTTATTAGGGTTTAGCTAGTACCTGAAGTGCCATTATGAAATAAAAATTAGTCTTTTTTTGTGTTCTCGATAGTACATAGACTAGGAAGAGATGTAATTATTAATCAGTAGCAACTTCTGATTGTAGATTGAAAGTTTGAGTGATGAGGGATTATTAAGTAATTAAGGTATCTAGATTGTTTTATTTTAATTTTCAGAAACTTATTGAGATCCAGATACAAAAAAATAATTAAGTGTTGCCCTCTAAGAACTCACAAAAAATTTTATATATTGGAGTCAAAGAGAAAGTCCTGACATGTAATGGCTCTTTCACACCTTCTTGTATCTGCCCAAGTTGTTTTCACATGTATAATTTCCCAAAAGGCTAAAATTGTATCCTCCACATTCACATCTAAATGTTTGACTACGTACCTTGAATAATTCTAAGTGGCTAAAAGGAAGTCTTGTGTGAAGGAGAAAATTGAATGAATGACATTTAAATATCAAGATTATAGGTGATAGGCTTCAGAAAACCCAAACAACTTCTAGATGCTCTGAAGTCATTGACTAAGAGCAAAGAAAATGCTCACATTGGTGTTCGTTTTTACCTCCAAACATGTCTTTCCTTTTGCTATTGTCAAAGCTTCTTGTGGAAATCCTTCCATTTTATTGCAAGCACTCCAATGGGGTAGAAAATTAAATGTTAATTCCTACTTATAGCATGTTTGGACTAATAAACATGCTGTAACTAAGAAACGTAAAAATAAAAGTTTTGTTTTTGGCTCATTTTAATAGATAAAGTTAAAGGTCTGTGCAAGAAACAGATTTCCATTTCTCAGGAATAAACTCCAATGAAGGAAATAATCCAAGAAAATCTGGGGAGGGATTGTCAAATTCAGTTCAATTTCATTCAAATAAACCACTATTTATAATTAGTTACTATGTGGTGGGCTCTGTTCTGGGCCCTACGGGGTTACACAAATTAACAATATGTCATTTCTGAACACCAAAACTCTAGCACACCATTCAAGGTCCATCATGGTTTTACCCCTGTAATTTCACAGTGGATTCCTTCAAGTCTATACCTCTGTTTTCCACTTCTGTGTCTCCACATATTCATCTGTCATTTGGACCACCCTTTATTTATCTCTATTCTAAGTCTCACCCATCATTTGGAACGAAGATTCAGGGAGCAACAATTCCATCAAGCTTTCCCTGCCCCATAAACGATAAAACATTACATGATTTTATCGCCCCTTGACCTGTTTCCTAAACACTGTATTCCTACCACCTACGTGGATGTTATATCCCTTAAGCCATGTTGCCTTCACAGCAGGAACCATTTATAGCTGGTTTGTTTGTTTGTTTGTTTGTTTGTTTGTTTGTTTCTCAAACCCTCATATGTAACAGATGCTGGATTAAAGTTCAATGAATTTAGTGGTTAGAACATAACTATGTCAAGTAAAGGCAATCAACATTGGAGTCTTTATTTTTTTCTCCTATTTTCCACCTCCATTTCCACTCCTCACAGCAAAATTAATTTAAATAAATTGAACTGACTTTGGGATAAACTAAAAGGAAAAAAAAAATAAACCTTGGAAGAATAAGTAATTTTTAAAGTTAAATCTGATAAATCATGAAATAAAAGATACCACATATAAGCTGTATAACTTTTAACATTATGGCCAGTTACATGTTTATATAAAGTAGACTTTTCTCGATTTTTCCATTATTGGATTAAACATAAAACAAATGCTCAGAGATAAATAATCATAGGAATTGATACCTTGACAAACTGGAGGTGCTCCATCCATTTGAAGTCTTTCTCCTAATCTGCATGTCAGAATTGCATTACCAACCAAAGTAAATCCTGGAAGACACTGATACCTAATAATGTCACCTATTAAAAAAAAAAGACAGACAGAGGCTTCAGATAGGCAACAAGTAATGGTAACAATGAACAGATGTTTCTATTGCAAAAGTAGAATATTTTTTTCCTTCAGTTATTTTCAATTGGTATAAAATTCTACTAGTTATAAGCAGGGATAATATTCAAAACATTGAACTACAAGTACCTCATGGACGCTGACAAACCAGAACTGAAGCCAGGGGGAAACTACAGTAAGATTTAACTGGTGTGCACCAGTTGGATGTAAGCAATAGCAGTAAGGAAACAATCTAGTTGGTATAGTTAAGGTATTCATTAAAAATATATTAAGCTAGTTAAAATGATTCAGAATTATTGCTTTTATATTAAGTTTCCAGTAGTCATTGATATTTTCTTAATTTCTCAACCAAAATCAATATGATGATAATGATGAGTTTATTATAGCAATGTTAAAATGTCTGCTTTTGTTACATCATTTTTTGAACTGTGAGACATTATTGGGATTTAATTTCCAAAGGGCTTTATTTACTATTAAATTGAGCATAATCCACCACCTGTCTTTAAAGATATGGAAATAAAGCATATCTTCTAATACACCCTATATATTCTTCATTGTATGTTTCAGGCTTAAGCCTGAATTCAAAGAACATTAGTGTATTGCAAGGTAACAAAATAATAATTTGGAAGGAAGCAAATTATTGACCACCAAAACATGGTTGTATGGTTCAAATGATCATGCTGGTTTTCCAATTACATATCCTAGAGATACAGAATTCTTGTTTTTTGCCTAATACTCCCTTTTGGTCTTTTCACTACTGTCCAATTTTAAGAATTCCAAACAATCCCCATCAATCCAGAGAAAGACAGTCTAAGATAGGTCGCTACTATTCTGTTTATTTCTTTTAAAGAAAATACTTCTAGTAACACTATGTTTTTAAAAAATAATTTATCAGACTTTACCTATTTCAAATTCATCATCTTCTGTCAAAATTTCAGCATTGGGTACAGGTGGCGGAGGCTGGCACACTCTTAGTTGATAAGCTATAAAAATAGACAATGTGTTTATTCCTTCTCTAAGAGGCTGTATATATTCACACATGTGAAAAAATAATGCAAGCTTTATTTTTAAGAATAAAAATAAATGGTATAATTTATCAAGCTTCAATTATTTGTTTATTTAAAAGATGATACAATATTGAGGGAAAACAAATCATTCCTTAGATGCCAACATATTTTCCAAGGGAAGAATCCTTACCTGTAACTCCTTATTTCTTACCCTCATTCTATTCCTTCTTGTTATGTGCTTCATAACAGCTGTTAATTTTCTCCTTGGCATTATCACAATTAGCAATTTTATATTCATTATACATACATCATTATAAATAAGTCATTGTTATGTGCCCAATGCCAAGGTTCATCTCAGTCTCCTGCACCTAGCAAAGTGCCTGGCATGTACTTATAATTGCAAGCAAGTACTCAATGCTTACTCGATTCCGGAAAATATTATAAATATTTTACTAATATTAACTCAGTCCTCACAAAAAAATGTGTTTATTTTATTACTTAATTCATGACTATGTCTAGAATCATCACCATTTTATAAAAGAAAAAACTGTCACAGAGAATCAAAGAATTTGTCTAAATCACACAGCTGTAATGTAACAGAACTGAGATTTGAACCTGGGTAGTCTGGCTCCAGAACCTTCTCTCCCCATGTTATATGAGTATATTCATGAAATACCTATTAGTTAAATTTCATGATTCTAATAATCTACATCACTTGAATAGGTTGTCCCCTTTAGATTAGAAACACTCCTATTTGGCATAGTTTAAAGGCCACCACAATAAAAAGTTCTTTAAGAATCCAAGTATCATGACTGCTAGCCCCATCTGATATCTACATCACAGTTTTATTTTCACTATGATTTATAAATAATGTAATATAATCTTGTTTAGTCAAGAACACACTTTATCATAACAATTGAAGAGTGTGTTTCATATGCTTAATTTTATTGCTTAAACTCAGGAGTTAAATTATTTAGGTATCTCAATGATCAGATAATGAGAATGAGGTTTAAAAGACATAGCAACTTGTCTGAGCTCACACAACTAGTACAGGGTTTATCCAAGACTCCAGCCTCTGTCCCCTAACCCCAAAGCCCATACCTTCAGTATTGCCACTATCATGAAAGAATTATGAGAATACGGGGGAACATCAACTGGACCAGTTAAGGAAGACTCCTAGAAAAGGAGATGGATAAAGTATGGTTTGCTTTTCTTAATTTTTTAATGTTTGTTTATTTTTGAGAGAGAGCGAGAGAGAGAAAGAAAGAGAGAGAGAGAGAGAGAGAGAGTGTGTGTGTGTGTGTGTGTGTGTGTGTGTGTGGATGGGGGAGGGGCAGAGAAAGAGGGAGACACAGCATCTGAAGTAGGCTCCAGGCTCTGAGCTGTCAGCACAGAGCCTGACGAGGGGCTCGATCTCATGGACTGCAAGATCATGACCTGAGCCAAAGTCCGACGCTTAACCGACTGAGCCACCCAGGCACCCCAACATTTTAAAGAACGAGTAAGATTTTTCCAGTTCTGAAGGGTAATCATGGACATGAGATCGTTGCAGATGGAAGAGAAAACATGAGCAACAAGTTGGGCACTGATTCATCATGATGTAACAAAAAGCCATTTATAAGAGGTCAATTGATTAATACACCTCCAGGTTTCTAAGGACAGAAAAAAATAAGAACGTTTTTTGAAATGTAGCTGAAGAGGGATGAATCAAGGAAAATTTTCGTTTCAATTTCCTGCTGTAAATTTTTGTCTGTCTCTTCAAACATCTTCCTTCTAGTACTTCAACCTGTTTATAAAAGCACTTGCTGTGCAAAGATGTTAATTTGCAAGTAAAACACTGCTCTACACAAAAGGGTTACCAACTAGAGAAAAGACTCACTGGGAAAGAAGCCCAGGACAGAAAAGTGTAACCTGGATTTTTGAGACGAAAGTTTAGAGTAACATTAGGCATTTTTAAATAATTTTCCTGACCGTAGACCTTAAGAGGGATACAATTACCAAGGCAAAAGGCAATTGTAATAAATGCCAAAGAGGTAAGAGAAAGGGGATATATAGAAAGGTATAGGGAGCCCAGTATGGAGAAATCCTTAGGAGACTATGCTTCAGAGGAGAGCATTTTATGTCACCTTTTTTTTTAAATTTTATTTTTAATGTTTATTCTTGAGACAGAGAGAGACAGGCAGAGCATGAGTGAGGGAGGAGCAGAAAGAGAGGGAGACATAGAATCGGAAGCAGGCCCCAGGCTCTGAGCTGTCAGCACAGAGCCAGACTCAGGGCTCAGATATATGAACTGCAAGATCATGACCTGAGCCAAAGTGGGACACTTAACCTACTGAGCCACACAGGTACCCAGGGCATTTTATCTCATCTTGACGTAGAACAGAGATCAACTCAGAAGTTAGCAAAGTGTAGAGAGATGCCCACACATGTATTATTTCACTTTTGTTTGCCCATAAAATTATTTTTGATTTTCATGCTAAGAATAAATTAGTTTATTATTTTAAGAAAGAGCACATTTTTTATCAGTGAGGAATCCATGGCTAGTGTCATCTGTAGAACATGCTTAGAATGACCTACATAACTCAGTTGCAGAGTTTATAAGACTAGGGATTAGAAATTATTATTAAAAAGAATCTGATATTCAGACATATTGTGCTATTAAAAAAATTTTTTTTAGGTTTTATTTTAGAAGGAGAGAGAGCATGGTGGGGGGTAGGGGGGTGGCGGGCAGAGAAGGGCAGAGGGAAAAAGACTCAGGGAATCCTAAGCAGGCTCCATGCCAATGCAGAGCCCAATATGGGGCTTGATCCCATGACGGTGAGATCATGACCTGAGCTGAAATCAAGAATCAGACATTGAACCGACGGAGTCACCCAGGCACCCTGAGATTTTGTACTATTTTCCCAAGACCACATGGGTGTTGTGAGCTAAATTCTTTCTTATTCTCTGTTCTCTTCCATGACCTGCAGTTTTATAAAATGTGTCTTGGGAACCAAGAGATCACTTTAGGGTCATGGAGGGTCTGAGGAGGGGTAATGTCCCGTCCTCTTGCCTCTACTTCATAAAAGCCATTCTATTTCCCTCAATTTTATAGATTTGAATTCTGAATAAAGTTCCCTTTGAACAAATTTTCTACAATCCCCACCTAAGTGATTTCATTGATTCTTTTGACTTCAAGTCTGATTTGTGTCTTAATTCCCAATTTTATATCACCTGGATAAATATGTCTTCTGAGCTCCTCACTGCCTACCTACACTGACCCCTTACTGGTATCTTCTAATCACAGGTGTTGCACACACAGCATGAGTTGTCTCAACGTTTATTAATAATTGTCCATTTCTTAGCCTATTTGTTCACTGTTCGTGTCTCTGCTTCGACTTTAAATAATATGAGAGAGAAGATTGTTTATCTGCTTTTTCACAATTATATGCTCCTGTAACTATGCATATAACCCAACAAATATTTACTAAATAGCATATGAAACACTGGCTTCCCTGGGAAGGAATGAGTCTCTGAACAGTCTTCCCTAGGATTATTATGCCCTTTAAATTTGCAAGTGGGCATAAAATAGAAGTAATTGTGGGTGACAGTGCTAGGAAATGAGATCTAGGCAGGCCCTGAGAGGTTTTATATGGTAGAACTATATAATTCTGACTATAATGTAAAGGAGAAGGAAATAATGAAGGAAACTCCTTTGCATCTGTTTTTCTTTTGACTCTTAAAGACAAGTTCTACAAAAAGTAAATAAATCATAAACAGCTTCCAACAATTCTGCTTTCAATCTTCATCCATTTCTGCTGGTTTGTTTGCTAAAATAAGTCTACAATTTGTCCAGTGTCTTTACATTCTTTCTGCGAACTTCTCAGTGTAGACCTGTCATTTCAAACCTATTGTACTGAGTGCCCGCCAAAATTTATGTCGTTCTTGGAACTTTAGAATGTTATGTGGAAATAGAGTTGTTGCAGACACAATGAATTAATTTGAGGTCATATTGAATCAAGGCAGGCCCTTAAAACACCATGCTGTCCCTATAAAAAGAGAAGACAGAGATGGATGAACAGGGAAGACATGTGACAGGGACAGAGAATGGAGTGCCAAAGATTTCTGGCTACCCCCAGCAGCTAGAATGAGTCAAGGAAGGATCCTCACATACAGCCTTTGGAGAGAGCATGGCCCTGTCGATACACTGATTTCACACTTCTGGCTTCTAGAACTGTGAGAGAAAAAAAATTCTGTTTGCTTAATCCAGCCACTTTGTGGTGCTCTATTACAGCAGCCCTAGAAAATAAATGCACATGAGTTATTAAGTTTGTCTACAGGATGTTTCTTGCCTTCTGTGTCTCTCTAGTGCAATCCTTCCTATACACAAAGGAAGCGATGGAAGGGAGGTAAGACTATATTTTTGAGGAGTCCACTGTGTGCAAACAACTCTGCAAGCTACTTTACATGAGTTACTTCATTTAATGCCCAAATTACTACATCAAGATATGTGTAAATAGCTCATGTTGCTAAGAGAGACACTCCATTTCAGAATGGTTGAATTATTTACCCAGTTCAATGAGCCAGAATTTGAGCCATGTGCTTGAAAACTAAGCCATATTTTCTCCTGCATTTACAGACAAATCAACTCGGACTGGAGAATTATTTTGGTGCTGCCATTTCCCTACTGTCAATGTATAAACATTGGCCTACAGATTAAATTTGTAATCTTAGATAAAGCAACTTTCTTACCTTAATTCTCACCCATCCCTCATATGAGATGTCTGCTACATTTCATCCGAACTTTGTCAGGTCCCTTATATTTACCACGTTAATTCCCTAGTATACACTGCCATTTTTGACAACCTTGCAGGCCTGAATATTGGAACCATAACACTTAGCATTGAGGGTTCTACTATCTTGAATTATTCCACCTTTACTCATTAATGTGTTAGTGCTTTCTCCATGTTTAGCTTGTGTGGGACCATTTCCTACATGTTTACATTTCCTGTAGTGTCTAACACTTTATTTTGTTGTTTATTAAATACATATTATGGGGGGCCTAATATGTCTCAGACACCACATCTTATGTGCTGGGAATGTGGTAGTGAAAAATATGCAGACACAATCGTGCGCTTAAAGGCACTAATTATCAGAAAGATATTAATCAAATTATCTTATTAATGAGTGGAAATTAACTAGCTGAAACAAGGTGTGTGTGTGTGTGTGTGTGTGTGTGTGTGTGTGTGTGTGTATGTGTGTAGGGGAGAGGGATGACACATAGAATAATAACCCAGGCAGAGGAATCAGCAAGTGTAATGCCAGCAAAGAGGAAGGCTGGGTGGGGTGGGGGGTGGGGGGCTGGGTGAGAGCCCTGGACTGAGTGAGAAGGGATGAGAAAGACTGGTAAATTGGGGCTAAGTCTGACAGGAGGCTATGGGCTGCCCTCAGGATTTGTTTATTTTAATTTGAGGTGAATGACAAACCTGTGAAGAGTTTTACATCTGGGAGTAATGTGATCAGATTTCTCCTTTAAAAAAATAACTGGCTACAGTAAGAAAAATAAACGCAATTGGAAGGGGACAAAGATGGATACCCAGAGACTCCTAAAGAGTCTATATTGCAGCGGGTGTTAAATAAACAATTGTTGATTGGATCTAAAAAAACTCACAAGTGTCCTCAAATGGCTTGACATTAAATTAAAAGTCTTGATTATATTCTCCAAGGGCCTCTAACTTTGTTTAATTAACTTCAGTCCCACCTATTGACTGGTTTATAATTTTAGCTGCAAATGTAGAGTTCCTCTCCTCCACTTAAAACTCAAGTACCCCTGATTTGCCATATCACCCACCTATGATGCCATTCTCACCTCATAAAAAATATTAAACCACATCTCTACACTCTCATAATAAGAAACTTTGAAAAATCAAACGCATCTACAATCTAACCCTTACTGTAGTCCCTCCCATTCCCTAATCAACATTGCTCTCAAGTGGCTGACAGGGTAACATTTGATGACATGTCTAAAACTATGTTCTATATAATTTTATTTTTATCTATCTTGCCTTCTTGAAACCTATCTTCCTGTGTTTTTTATAACTTTGCCCTCAGATGACTAAAATAAAGACATTGTCCCTATTAACTCATGTTAACTAGAGTTAACCTCTTGCAGTTACTCTGTTTCACATCTATTTTCCCTCTGGCAATTTTCACAATCCATAAGAATTGTTTACTGTCCATTTCCTTACACTAGAATATAGACTGTGTGAGAAGAGGGACTTTTGATTATCTTATCAGCAGCTAACTTCTCAGGTCATAACACAGTACCTGGCCTGGAAGTAGTCAATAAATGTTTGCTGAGTGATTGAATGCTAGGACAATGAAAGAATGAATAATGAATGAGAAAAAGCTATATATGAAATAAATTCTTACCATATTGAGTATGAACTCAGTCCAGACTCTCTCTGGTTGTAAATCCTGTTTCCAATGCTGACAAATTGGGAAATATTGGGCAAGTTACTTAATCTCAACCTCACTTCTTCTCACTTGCAAATAGCAGTGATAACAGTAATAACGTTATGCCAACTCAAAGGGTGATTATAAGGATCAAAATGTTTATATACACAAAGCACTTGGAGCAGTGCCTGGCACATAGTAAGTACTCTATAAGGGTAAGCTCTTGTATCAAATTGGAGTTCAATTCCTTCCACATATTTGGTGTTCGCCGATGAATAAGAACATGTGGTAAAATATACTTTCGCTTTTCCCAAGTTTCACTTTTTATTTATGAAAAACACTCTGATTTGACAATTACTTAAATAATTATGAATAGTTCAGACATATTATCTTGGTTGGTAGGAGCAGGGTGTAATAAGGCAACAGTTTAAGGTGTGATGTAACTGAAGAGGAATTAAACCGTGCCGCTCTGATTTTTCTGAAGATGTTTCTATCAACCCAATAAACATCACTGGAAAGAAAGATATATATTCTCCAATTTGTGTTGATGAGTAAAATCTTTTATGCACAAGGCAGCCTGACCTAGTTTTTATTCTGGAAGCTGACTGTGTTCAAATCTTGGCTCTGCTATTTGTTAGCTCTGCTACTTGTTAGCTCCATGACCTTAGGTAAACTGCTCAGACTCTGGGCTTTCGTTTTCTCAACTGCAAAATAAACATAAATCTAAGATGAGTTAATATATCGTAAAGTGCTTAGAATTGTGCCAGACACGTTTCATTTCAAAGGGAGAATGCAGTCCCTGTTTGGCAAAGGTTAACATGAGCATGGCAGCTGTGATTACGGCTATGCCCCGGACACATATAATCTCAATCTGACATGACTCTGCTCACAACCCCGATGGAATTCAAAGGGCTAGTACCCATGTGATTTCCCAGGACACATCAAACTATTCACCTTGGTTCTATTGTGCTTTAAACTGGATATTTGAAAATGCTGAGATTCCTTATTTGTTTTACCCAGATGTACACTACACTGTAACAGAAAGTCCTTAGCTTCAGTAACTCATTTGATAGCTATGTATGTTGTTGCATATGTCTTGGTCTTAAAACTGCTAGTACAGTGCTCTGGAAATCATATTTTAAAAATATTAACTAATAACTAATTGAATTAAAGCAATATTACATCCTATGTAATGTATCTACTTAGGTTATTTTGGAAGAAAATAAACAGGTCTAGGATGAATACTCAATATTATATGGGGTAGAACCCTAGATTGCTTGAACTAGAAGTTATGATACAAATATTTAGTCTGACTTTTTTTCTTTTTTAGGGAGTGGAAGGAATAAAACAGACCTAGAGAAATGAAATGAGGTAAACAAGGCCACACATTCGGTTGTAGGCAGAACATATATTTTAGTCCATGTTTTTCGCGGATTGTTCTATTTAGAAGCACCTTTACACTTATGACCATTAATGAAAAAAAGCTGTATAATAGATATTTACATATTTAGAATATACTTCTGACTTAAATCTGTGTTCTTTTTTTTTATAAGAATCATTTCATTACATGTCCCTCAGATTTACGATGCCACTTACTAGTTAATAATTACATGGCGGCATCATATTCTACATGTCAGTATCTTTGGAGGATGACTATTGCTTACATGGTGCCATGTTTGGTTCAGATGTGTATAGATGTCCCGTTGCTGGTCCAACAGATTTTCTTCTTGAAGTCACTTTATTATTTTTTAATCTTATTTAGTTAGCTAGTTATTTTAATTTAAATTTTAGTTACCCAACATACAGTGCAATATTGGTTTCAGGAGTAGAGTTTAGTGATTCATGCAACTTACATACAACACCCAGTGCTCATCATAACAAGTTCTCTCTTTAATATGCATCACTCATCTAGCCCATCCCTCACCCTCCTCCCTCTATCAACCCTCAGTTTGTTCTCTATCACTTTAAAGTTTAATTCTGGCAACATTTGTCAGTTATTTTTAATTTCTTATTTTCTTTATAATGAAATGTTCAACCCAATTCCAGAAAAGAATGCTACATTTATCTACTTCGGTTCAACTGAACTATTAAAGGCTTCTTCATAAAAAACACAGAACACTGACAAATTGCCATTCCTTCTCTAAAACAAAAAAGCACAAGTGTGCAACCTTTCTGCCAAGTACCAACACAGTATCTCTTACAGAGGAAAAAATGATAATTTTCTCTGTTCCCTTATAAATTCTAAGCTCTGTCTAACCACTGGTATGCTTCATGGTGACTCAGGTTAATTGAAGTACAATAATTTCATGATTTAGGGAAGATTTGGAGGAGGAAAAGCATTGATAAGGATATGTTCAGTTATGCACATTTTTCAATGTTATTTCAAAAGTTATGTAAAGTAAATTAAAGCAGACCCACTTGAAAGAAGAGTTAGGAGTGTTTAAATACTTCCAAGTTCTAATTAAGTAAGAAAAATAATACACACATTTTTTTTCATCTTGGAGAAAATCTGCTAGCAAGTTGATATGAACCATACAGGAAAGTTTTAGCAGTGCTTAAACTACTTACAAATATCACTTTTACTCCATTAATATTTTACAATCAGTTTGTTTCTCTGCCTATATAAGGAAGAATCTTAGAAATCAGGAGCAAATGACTCATGTCTGGATTTAGAGTTGAGACTGAATAAGTCCCTATCATGAGAAAAGAATGAATAAGAAGTCACTGTTGGTATTTCTTTAGAGATGGAATAACAGAAGTATAGTAAACAAAACTATTAGGAAGTGTCCTGAATTATCCATAAAAATGTTTCAATATCTGCTGTATGAATTAAGTTCCCAATATTCAGATAGCTCATTGAAAATATCTTGCCTTAGTACTAAGCTCATTAGAATCTGCAGAGTGATATGCCAAGGACCTCTTCTCTATGTAGTTGAGTCACCTGGCACATCAGTAGAAAACAGAACACATCAGCATTATCATTTGATCTTTGTCAGTCTCTATTTTCCTCTCCCTGTTCACCACCATTGTTTGCTTTGCTTTTGGCTTTAAACAAAGATGCTATAAGCTATCTTTAACTATCATAAACTACCCTGCATATTGAAAAGAAAATAGAACAAACAAACAAACAAACAAACCACACAGCTCGGGTGTTCTCTCAGCTTCGAACTGGCCTGGCTCTAATTGACAGGCCCTGACTTTCCACTGTTGACCAATAACAATTTCACTAACATCTAGCATCAGACATGACAACTCTTTGACCTTGTTGGAACAAGACAAAAAGAAGACCTTTCCATAATTATGTCTGAGCACAACAAAAAATAACAACACTATCCAAACTGCCAAAATGACCAAGAGACTTCCATCTCAGCTAATATGAGCAAATTTGCTTCCATACCAATTATTGTTCCAGGTATGTTCCATTCCTTCCACCTTCTAGAAAAAAAAAAGTACTAAGGCATCCAATTATAGAACGTCTCCAATTTTCTAACAACACCCAATCCAGAGATAAATCATGCTTCCTTGAACCTTCCAGAACCATCTTACACAGCCCAACTCCTGTAACAAGCCTCTCCTAATACCCTCTTACTGGGGCACCACAGAGTCCCTCATGGTGTGTTGTCTCACTCATTACAGTAAACAAATAAACCTACTCATCATACAATATCAATGCTACAACTTATCAATGGGTGTGCACGTAGAGCCAAATGTGAAAATACAGTAAGCAATTTTGGCATGATTTTAGTCACTTAGTAGTAAATGGTATTATCTTTTCCTCAAAATGGTTTCATCAGTTTGGTTTTTTAGTTTCTTCACCACAATATATATATATATATATATAAAATATTGTATGATGTCCAAACCCCCTATGCTCTCCAGATATCAAACAATGAAACACTTTGAGTTCAATGCTCTATCTACTGACATATGAAAGGAGGTCAGGTCTTTAGGTTGTATGAGCCAAAGGGGTCACATAGTTCAAAGCAATGGTGATTTATGTTTTATATAAAATGTGTCCTTATACCTGCAGCGGTCTCTTTTAGGATGGGACTTTGTGGAGTTAAATATACTTTCCCTAAATGCAGCATTTATTGTAAAGGCAACAGAAACTTAAAAGATGACCTAAAAGACATTACAAGCCTTTTAAATACATTTCTTAAAAATTATCTGGAAGCCGATATATAATCAACTCATTCTTTTACAGTTGTGCCAATAATGGAAAACAACAGAAAATATAAATTGAATTATATTATGCTTATTAAGAAAGTCATCTGTGTATAAAGTGAGGTCCTTTAATATTCTGATGTTAGAAAAAGTGATGTCCCGGATAATAGATTTAAGTGTAATAATACTACCTTTAGTTTTAAATGAATAAATATATATTCTGGCTAAACTATAGTTTCCTAGTTGTTTTGGTTGCCGTAAGTCAGACACCCAATAAAAACTATCTTCTCTTCACATAGTGACTATAGCACATTTTGGAAACTGTAAAGGACATACTAAGTTGCAATAAACCTACATGTTTTTGTTAGTTTGTAGGTCCTGAAGAAGAGAAGCACTAAGAGCTTTGAAGTTCTAAGTTTTTTTTTTTGTTTGTTTGTTTGTTTAATTTTTTTTTTTCAACGTTTATTTATTTTTGGGACAGAGGGAGACAGAGCATGAAAGGGGGAGGGGCAGAGAGAGAGGGAGACACAGAATCGGAAACAGGCTCCAGGCTCTGAGCCATCAGCCCAGAGCCTGACGCGGGGCTCGAACTCACGGATCGTGACCTGGCTGAAGTCGGACGCCCAACCGACTGCGCCACCCAGGCGCCCCTGAAGTTCTAAGTTTTAATTAGGAAAGTTATCTTCTAGAAAATGAGATGACCTATTTCCTGGCTAAAAATGAAAATCAGGTGGGCTGAATTTTTAAAGAAAAATTTGATTTACCATTACATATAACCTATGTGTGGGGCATCTGGGTGGCTCAGTTGGTTGAGCGTCCGACTTCGGCTCCGGTCATGATCTCATGGTTCGTGAGTTTGAGCCCCGCGTTGGGCTCTGTGCTGACAGCTCGGAACCTGGAGTCTGCTTCAGATTCAGTGTCTCCCTCTCTCTCTGCCCCTGTCCCACTCGCATTCTGTCTCTCTCTCAAAAATAAATAAACATTTAAAAATTTATAAATATAACCTATGTGTCAGGCAATACCAGATTAGGACATTGTGTGGCATTTAGTAAGAATTCTATATATTTTAGCTATTTTTATTGTTGCTAATGCTGTCGTCATTATTTAAAAAGAGGTCATTCTTTGGGGTCCGATGAAACTATTTTGAATTCCAGGCAGCTCTTCTATTTATTAGTTCTCTAGTTTGATGTAGGTTAATTTTTTTCTTTTAGTTCTTTCATTATTAAAATGGGGGTAATAATACTTTGTAAAACTATCACAAAAATTGGCAATAATACATGAAAATTAGCTAGCTGAGTATCCAACATATTAAGTTTTCAGTAAATGGTAGCTATTACTATTATTGTGATTGATATGGAAATTCAGTGTCTGCAAAAACAATGCAGTTAAAACCAGTTTTGTGTAATTTACTTTTAGGAAGCCACTGATTAGGACTGAATATTGTTATTATTTGTTATAAGCCAAACACATCTTGACTCTATGGCAGATATCAAGAAAATTTAGCTCTTACTTTAGGAAATTACAATCCCAGCAATAGAGACACAAAAACATTTCCTCAGATAAAACAGAAATATGATATCTGAGATAAAGTGCCTCAACATTTACACCTGTCCTATTTTTTCACTGCACAGAACTTTCATTTTTCAAAGCTTTTTATGAATGTTATTTTTGATCATGAAAAGTTTTATGAAGGTGATATTTTATAAAAGACAGATGGCTGGCTGAATGTCATAAAGGCAGTCAGGGTAGGGGGAAAATCTCATTTTTACTCTTTTCAAATATATTCAAAATACATTAATAAATAAAGCCTAACTGATCAGTGTGATCTTAAGAAAGTATATGAAAAGATTAATGTGTCAAATTTATAAAATAAATACACAAGTCCTAAGAAGACCACTTCTGACTTACAGTAGGGCATAACATAAAGAGCTATTAAATCAGTAACAGAGTTTAAAGAAAACTGAATTGGGGAGTAAACATTCTAAGCTTAGATAGACTTAATCAGCTTAAAATAAGTGTTAAATAGTGTATAACCTCCCTGGTTTACTTATCAAATTACTCAACAACTTGACCAATATTTTGACTGTTATGGAGCTCATTTTGGCACTGAGTCATAGCTACCTAAAATGGGCTCGGGAAGCAAATACTATATTTGTAGTCGTATTATATTGTATTAATTATATTAATAGTAGTTTGAAAACAGTCATCTTTTTTGTTTCTGTGAGTGAAAATATGCACTCATCTTCATGATCATAAAATAATCTTTAAAAGTTCTAAGTAATACACCTCAAACTCAACTTAAAAAAAAAAGGAATTTGAACTCACACTTCCCACAGTAGCACTAAAATATAATCACTCAGTAATAAAAATATAAAAAGGTTAGGAAGCATAAATGTGATCTATGTCCTCAAAAAAGTACTCACTATTATTAAACTTGCAAGAATACACCATGATGTAATTAAGTTCTCAAAAGTTTGGTAAGAAAAGTGCAATTATTTAGAAGGTGGTTAAGATCCCTATGAGTTGGAATTACCAAGAAGTGGGGGATATGGAACATAAGAGAGGGAGACAAAAAGAACTGAATATGAGTAAGAAATCATTTAGGAAGGGGAGTTGAGGAGGCAGCACGAGAACCAATCTGATTGTACTCAGGGCCGGCAGGCACTGCGGAGAAAGATTCATTGAACTGGATTATAGGGTAGCTTTAAATTTGATTTGATGTAGGGATCCCGTGATCTTGAAAAGGAGAGTCAGAATGAAAGCAGTGCTTTAGGAAAATTATCCTACTGAGGAGGGTGGAATGGAAGACATCTGTCAATGTTTAACATGAACCCTGGCTACATTCTCAAATTTCAAGGTTATTTTGAGGTTTAGGTAAGATTCCCAGGGATGTTGATTCAATGGCGGGTTTTCTAGACTCTGGCAGTCAGCTCTATTACGAAATTTAATGTATAAACATAAATATAAGCCCTCTATTACAAAATCTAAAATGTGAGACAAGATATGCTGAGGAAAGGAACATTTACAGAACATTAACTCTGCCGGGCACTATGGTAACTGTATAGTATCCATTGCCTGTGGTTTCCTAACATGGCTGCAATCTCATGCTGATAATAGTAACAACGACAGCACTTACTTGGGTTGAGCTCTACAAATGTGCCAAATATTCAGCATTTTTTGACCAATAATTTAATATAGTTCAACCTAATATATTGCTGTATTGGAGTAATTTCTCTCTCTAGAGTTAGTCTCTCATTCAGCCTGTCAGCAATCCCACCACGTTGTTCTACAACTGAAGAAAGCAAAAGCCAAAGAGTAACTTGTCCAAAGTCGACTGGAAAACAAAGTGCTGAATGAATATTTGATCTTCCTTGTCCCTAAGCTAATTTTCTTATATTGTACATGACTCAAAAATTAGTTATAAAAATCAAGTGAAACATATTTTGGAATGAGAATATATGTATAGACATTCATGTAAATGTCCATGTAAATTCACTTTATATTCTGTGTGTGACATTCAGTCATCCTTATATTTTCTACACACACACACACACACACACACACACACACATGCACACAGACGTCTTTTTCTTTGGCAATATTTCTCCTGTGAAACATCTCCAAAGTTTTACAAGAATTTATGCTCTCTATAGAGCTAATCTTATGGATATTCAGATTTTATCAATGAATAATTCCTTCTTTAGTACGTGTTCAGGCAGGACACAAAATAATAGAAATTTATGCAGGGTCCCCTGAAGAGAAAAAAAATGTACAAAATACAGTTCAGCAACAATTCATCTTTTGACCTTAACTATTATTTAATGTATCAGTTCCCAGGTTAAGATTATCTATCAAAGTAATAAAGCTACTTTTGTAGCCTTAGACTGTACCTACATACTGTCAGCATCAATGACCAATTCAGTAAAAAAAAAAAAAAAAAACTAAGACAAATGAGTTCTTAAAAAAATTAACACGTTGAATAAAAGTCATCTCACTGAATGCCTCACTTTCCATATTTTTAAGTTCATCCATTTATTTTGAGAGAGAGAGAGAGAGAGCGCACACCTGAGTGGGGGAGGAACAAAGAGGGAGAGAGAATCCCAAGCAGGCTCTGCACTGTCAGCACAGAGCCTAACACGGGGTTCAAACTCATGAACTGTGAGATCAAGTTCTGACCTGAGCTGAAATCAAGGGTCGGACGCTTAACTGACTGAGCCACTTGGGTGCCCCAGATTGCCTCACTTTCTAATTGGCCAATGCCAGAGTGTACATGCAGCTCTGACAGCTGTGAGCCACTAAAAATGCACAAACTGTATACGATTTACTGCCTGGTAAATGCTGAGATTAAGCAAACAAATATTTTCTGTCTATTCTCTATCTCTAGACCTGATGGGCTTTAAATATCTTTGAGTATAACCATACTTGAATTAAGGTATTTTTCATGGAATATAAGCTTTGAATATCAAAGGCTTTCTTACTTTGTATTAAAAAAGATGAAAATATTGCATTGTATATTAATATAATAAGACAAAGCACATGTTCATCTATCAAATTTTTACATAGCTTCTGTAAATGTAATACAGTAGCTTACTGATCCTGTTGGTTACACAGGGAGTTGGTCTGACAAAATCATAAAGCAGAAAGTGCTTTATGGAACTATGGTCATAGCAGAGAAAGGGTTCAGCCTTAGGAATAAACATTTTCTTATTTATAATGGAATACAGTCAATTTGAGATAAAAGGAACGTTTTTAAAAAGCTCTGTCAACCATCTAAATGTTCTTTCAAAAGGTTAATGTTATGAAGAGAGCACCCAGAATAAATCTATAAAAAGAATTAAAATTGAAACTCTTCATAAATTATTTCACAGGAGTAAAAGCTATGAACTTAATGATCTGGAATAGTCACTTAAAACTGTAAGATTCTAGAATAGAAACGGTTTTGAAATAAGAGTATAAATGAATAATATTATCCAAAGCATAAAGATATTGGATGCTATTTTTAGAAAGACTCACAGCAGGTTGAATAGATTAAACATTTTGTATTGAAAAATCTATTGATGTCTGAAAATTACATGCAATAAAATATGAACAGCTGGTTCTCTTTTATTGGTTTCCACACAAAAATGATTATTTTCTACTGAGTAATTACTGACTGATTTATTTCCTATTTCCATTTGCTCACATTTTAATGCCCCTAAACGTTTAGACGAGGTCATTCTTTGCAAGTAAATGTGTTTGAAATGATTAAAAAAAAAAGTGTCAAATTTTAATACCTTTTCAATCATTGGTTAAATATATATTACACTCAATTTTTCCAGGACAGTTTTAAATTGAAATAGTGTCAACTAAAATAGAAACTCTTAGATAATACCAACCGTGATAACTGAGCACAAAAAAGCCACTTGTTGTGAAATCACTGTGAAATTTGATTAGAATCTGATTTGAAGTGCTATAGACTGATTCCAAAGCTGTATTGCCACTAAACTGCCCAATCTGAGGTGAGTTTTGGTCTGGTCCATCCCTGTTAGAGAGAGAGACAGAAGAGAAAGAGATTGAGATTTTTTTAAAGGAAGTTTTACACAAGATTTGAAGAAAGTATTACTTATGAAATGATAAAGAGACAAGAGGTGAAATACCCAATGAGGGCCAGATCATATTGGTACATTTTATGTTTATTTAGGTAATAACATACCTAAAAATGTGAAGTATAAAAATACATCACATATTTGCCGAAATAAAATGCATCCATATTAGTTGTAACCAATTACATTGTCCTTTTTTTTTCTTTTTTTGCCACAACACATTTCGTTCCAAACACTTGAGTTTTGCCCTCCTTTTATTTTCTTCAAAATAATCTTGAGAAACAAAGACTATTACATTTGGAAGGAATCTTAGACTCATCTAGTAGTTCTGTAACCAATTGTCAAGAATTAATGTAGAGATTTTCTTCATATTTTATTAATTAAAAATTTTTTTTTCAATGTTTATTTATCCTTGAGAGACGGAGACAGAGTATGAGCGGGGAAGGGGCAGAGAGAGAGGGAGACACAAGAATCTGAAGCAGGCTCCAGGCTCCGAGCAACCGGTGAGCACAGAGCCCAACATGGGGCTCGAATCCACAAACCGTGAGATCATGACCTGAGCTGAAGTCAGAAGGTCAACCAACTGAGCCACCCAGGCACCCCGTTTTCTTTATAATATATTTTTAAATAAAGATTTTTCATTAACAGGATAATTATAATGCAAAGATACTATTCTATAACAAATTATAATACAAATTCATTCATTAAATAATTATGATTTGAACATAGGCTTTTAAATTTCACTGGTGTTACAGAGAACTTGCTTATCTTACATTTATTCTGCTATTCATAATAACTTTCCATCTTTTTTCACCCATGAAAATTTTTGTTCTAAGTGTTTAGCTACTTCATGGGCAAATAAGCCAAAACCTATTTCTCTTGTTTGTCTCATTCTACAAACCACACACTGTCACCCTCGGTTACTCACACCAATTCAAATATCAGATGGCAATGTGTGCAGAGGGTTGTGATATGTTTTCATTCCTACCTTGTTTCACCGTTATATATAGTTGAATCAATCAACAACAATGGTGCTGGCTTACCATACAGTAATGAAATCATAGATTGGTTCTGTTTGAAGCACAGTAAAATTGATGTAGATTCCATTCCCAGGGGGTACTCTTACAAGCCAAAAACAGTCTTGAAAGTTAGGATATTCGTCAGGATACCCAGGAGAATAAATGGTGCCATTCATTGCAGTTATATTTCCTCCACAAAGAGCTACAGAAAAGACACACACAAAAATGTTAAAATAAAATAACAATAAACTGATGATAGAGAAAAAGGCAAACATTGCATCTCTCAAGCAGTATAAAATATATCTGTGTTATGTTTTATCTCAGTTAAGGTATATAAAATGAGGTTGGCAATACATGCATCTAATCTGCTTTTATTTATTTTTCAATGTGAGGTATGCTATATAGTTACCACTAACTATTCTTAGACTAGTAAACTAGATTTTCTGCTGTTCAACTTTCATCTCGTATCGTGTATACATACAATGCCTTATAAAAGGTTCAAGTCCTTTTTATTCAAAAGGATTTTTAGAGAAAATGAGCCCAAATTCAGTAGCGATAGCTGCATTATTGGCTTGTATAAGAATGATTATTAAATACAGGCACACGCACTCAGAGAGACACAGGAGAAGCTCTGAGTGTTAATCAACTATATTTTCACTTCTAACAGAGAAGGTTAGAATTCCTGCCAATAATGATGAAATCAGTTATTCATTTTGGAGCTTCAGGGTTTTGACCTGACTCTAATTCTCAACTGAAAGAAAGATTACACATTTAACATGCTATTTGAAAAGGAAGACAAAATAGAGTGCCAAGACAAAAATTATGAAACACAGACGATATCGCCTAAAACGTAGCTTCAAGTTAGAAGCATACCTTCACACCTTGGAAGTGGATGATTCCAGTTACGACTCACTCCATGAAGGCAAGTGAGAGCTGAATTTCCAATTAGTGTGTATCCAGGGAAACATTCAAATGAAATGGTTTGACCCACAGTAAAATCATTGCCAATTACAAAACCATTTCGAAATGGGCGTGGATCAGGACAGCTTTGCAACTGATAGGCTGGAAAAGGGAAAAAGGAAAACGGTTTTCGTTGCTGAATATCGGAATACCACAGACGGGTACTATTTGCAACTTGCAAAATGAATGCAGCACTGCCTGCTGATGGTTAAAAATAGTAATTCAGATTTATAATAAGTGATGTCAATGGCAGTGAGATATAAACTTCTTCTTGTGTCTATAATTGTCATATTTAAAATGTTAGTACGATTCATAGAAATGCATTCAGTTGCTACACCCATTTATGCAACCTATCTAAATTATAACTTTTAATGAAAATGTAAGTTACTTGTACAATTTTAATCAGACATACTCTAATTCCTATCCATAGAATGCAATTGCTTCGTGGTTACATTGCATGTACACAGAATAGAATAGACATATGTGTAAGCCTAATTCTGAGACTTTTTAAAATTTTACTATTTTTTCTCTAAAAAAAACCAAACAAACCATAATATCCCATTGTTCAATTTCTCCAAATAAGTTATTTAATAAGATAAAATATTAGGAAACACATTTCCTTCTAATATAAATTTTATATTTCAGTTATCATGATATTTTTGGCTTAGTATAACTGCATGTTTATATGTTCATACTTCTCTTGTACTACACTCTGTATGAAATCAAAGCTCCTATTATATTTATCACTATATACTAAAAGTTTTGTCCATTGCCTTTTACACGGTAGGTGTTTAATGAGCATTACTAAATAAATTTTGAAACTATAAACAGCATAAATATTCATATACTCATATCAATATTATTAATATTTGGGAGTTTGTTTTCAAGAAGTTCAAAATTATATTGTAATTAATAAAATTTAAATTATCAGTGGTCAGAAATATTTTGCTCCTGACCATTGAATTCTAAATTCCCCAAATCAAAACTGCATTTATACTTGAATATGTAACCTTAAGTTGTTTATTAAAAATATAACTCGGGGCGCCTGGGTGGTGCAGTCAGTTAAGCGTCCGACTTCAGCCAGGTCACGATCTCGCGGTCCGGGAGTTCGAGCCCCGCGTCAGGCTCTGGGCTGATGGCTCAGAGCCTGGAGCCTGTTTCCTATCCTGTGTCTCCCTCTCTCTCTGCCCCTCCCCCGTTCATGCTCTGTCTCTCTCTGTCCCAAAAATAAATAAACGCTGAAAAAAAAAATATAACTCAAATTTTAAAAGTAGATATTTCAGAATTAATAAACAATCCATTTAATATGTTAAGTGCTTTTATTCTTCGTCTTTTTTATTTGAATTCATATTTCACACACACACAAATATCAAAGCCAAAGGAGTCATTCCAGTTTAAGACAAATGTGTATTATTTGATGATTAGGAGTCCGAATTTGTTACTCTACTAAATAAACCCTTTCTCATGTTTAAAAGGTTTTTTTTCCAGTTTTATTAAGATATAATTGACATACAGTGTTGCATGAGTTTAAGGTATACAATATAATGATTTAACTTCCATATATTGTGAAAGAGTATCACAATAAGTTTAGGTAATTAGATACTTTGGAGTAGGATAAGACTCAGACAGATATATAATCCTGTGATAACTTCTATAACATTTTATTTTCTAAGCTTTTTGCCTTAATAAGGAAATATAGGATAGATTTTAAATTTTCAGGAAAAAGTTCTCACCCCATAAAATTTACAATAGGGGGCTTAACATCACAATATGTTGCCAGTAAAATATTAATCTTGGCAGCCATTTTTTCAGTAGAAAAATATACTGAATTGTATGATATTCTTTTTTTCCAAAATTCAGAAAGTTCTTAAAAGCTAATCACAAAATCATCCAAAAGTAACATTGATTCTTTGAATCTGTATAAATTAACCTATTTCTCAAAAATGCTATTAACTCAACTGATATAAATGCATTAAAGAAGAGATAGTTTTAAAATTCAATATAATTCACAATATTTAGTGATCATTGTTAACACATTATGGCTCATGTCAAAAATATTAATATTATATCAATAATAGTAAAAATTCTATATCTTTTATGCTTTTATTATCCAATTAATGAATCTTTTTTCAAGGGCACATTGACTGAAAAATGCAGTTAGTAAAGTTCAAATTCTAGTTTTACATCATTCAGATAAGAGCATTGTTTTGAGGGGCAGCAGGAAAAAGAAGGCAGGAAAAAAGAAGACGAAGCCTGGTTTAAGGTAAGTAGCAAAATGCTTGGCTTAAGGCCCTGAACACCTGCTAGAGAGGGACTACAAATATAGCTCTGTGTCTTCTAGCAGCAAATAAGAAACTTAAATCAGTTGCCCAACTGTTTTTGAAATAATTAAATTCCTTGGGAACATGGTTGATTCTGCACTGAGAGGTGGCAGAAATGATTTCTATTTTATGTAAAGGATGATGTGTGATCCTGTGCTCTTAAATTATGTATGCAAGCACAATGCAAATTGTAATTATTTTAGAACCATGTAGTTGGATGTTCTATTTTAACTATTCTTAAATTTCCTTTGGGGTATCTACTTTTATTCAGTAAATATTTGTTGTGCTCTTACTGTTATTCTAGGCACTTGAGATACATCGATGAACATGACAAAGATGCCTGCTCTTGTGGAGCTCACATCCAAAAGTGTCACATGCTCATATAATACTTTAATAATTAAGGCAGAGATGTAATTGTGATATTATTATTGATATATTATATCAACATATAATATATAATATATTATACCAACATATAATATATATTATACCAACATAATATATAACATATTATATATTATTGATATATATTATTGTGAGATGTAATTATATTATGATTAAAAATTATAGTCATTAGAACTACATTGCATAAAATACAACTTTAAATATTTAATTTTAAATACTAGACTTAAAAAATCTGAAATAATATAATAATAAACATAGCTAAAATGCACTAAATATTTACTAATGGTATATATCATGGCACATATTTCAAATTAATTTAATCATATAAAACAAAACAATTAATCTGGGACGTACAATTACTAACTCCATCATGCAAATAAAGTAACGGAGTGGAGCTCTAGTCTATTTTAGATTGGATCTGGAGAGTTAACACTTGAGGCTGGGTCTCTACTCAAAAGGGGTAATAATCTTGCCAAGGGTTATGCAGCAATTTTATAATAGAAATAGGACTAAAATAATATGATTGTCAAAGTATTTATTTTATATACTCATGGAAATGGAATGGAATGAAGGAATGCCATATTCTATCATGATGAAGTAGAAAGAAAATAATTTTACAAAGATTGCATGAGTACTACAAGATATCTTTCAATATGCTTATTTTAATATATGAGCAAAGTTACATCTTTGATATCCAGCTTGCCTTGCTTAACTGCCTTGCCTTGGCTTGCTTATTTTAATTGTATATTAAGAGCAATTGAATCCTGTTTTCGTGCTTAGAATTTTCCAAGGGCTCAGACAGACATCATCTCCCCTATACAGTTGCCCCAAAATTGCAATATTAAAAACATCTGCCTAATTGAGGCTTGACTTCGTGTAGGTTCCTTTCTCTTTCTAAAACAGAATATAGAAAATAGATTGCTAATAGTCGATTTGGAGCTAAATAAGCTTTTACTTTTTGCTATTATTCTCACCTTGGTATACAATGTGGAACCCTTGTTTGTTTTGTGAATAGTCACTGTGAAAATATAAACTGGTCTCATGAGTCGTACTAAATAGGGAAGATGGTATTTGAGGACCACTCAGTCGGCCAATAACAGTACTAGTTTCTGATGATCCACTTCTTACTTCCAAATAATCATGTATGGTTTCTGTGGAAAAATTTACAAACTGTAGATGTACACCTAAAAAAGAAAAACAAATAACAGTACTTTATTGCTTTATCCAATTAAATACGTGCACACACACACATATGCACAAAGCACACTCACAATACTGTAGGTTATATGTTTCCTTTCAGGTTAAGAGCCATACTCTCAAGATCTGGGCCATGGGTTTGTGTTTGCTAGGGCAATTAGCTTTGCCATAGTTCAAAGTAACAGAATACTGCTCTCAAATGCCCACTACTTGTCACATGGGAATATCTCTTTCACTTTACTATAATGTTGCCATAGCAAAAACCAATAAAAAAAAATGGCTTTCTTACTCTTTAATGCCATTTAAAATTGTATCAAGCAATTTTTAAAAGTAAAAAGTCATTCAGTAAATATGCATTTTGTAGTAGTCCAATTTGAAGCCAAAGTATGATTGCAGTTTTTATTTATTAACATAATCAAACTCCACAATTGCATTAGAAATTAGTCATTTATCTACAGGAGATACATTACCTTACTCAACATATCATTTTGAGGCATGTAATTTATGTACATGCTCTTTACTATTTTATCAGAATATAATTCTGATTTTTATAGACTAGTCTCAATAAAATCTAGTGATCATCGTTATATGCTGTCATATTGCAATGTAGTCTCAATATCTTTATAAACATACAAACGTGAGATAGTGAAAGGTCTCTGAGATGGAAAAAAGAAAAGCCTCACTGAGGTATGTTCGCCTAATTCAATTAATACTCAATTTTAGTGAATTAGAGGGTATTTTTACTACAACTATCATTCTCCACCTTATTAGTAATAAAATCTGACATTTATCGAGTGTTTGCTAAACACTCTTTTAAGTGTTTATGTATTTATTTTATTTCTTTAAGTGCTAATTTATTTAATGTTCACAGGTACTCATGAGAATGAGGAAACTGAGGCACATTGAAGCTAACCAATATGCTAAATTACACAGTGACCTAAAAGTGCTGAAATTCAAACTCAGACCCCCTGGCTCTTGGACTCCTGCTCTGAATGATTACACTGGAGTTCTCACCTAACGTCACGTTTTGTTCCTGGAAAAAGAGTGCCACAAAAAGCTTTTGTCACATGGGGAAAAAGTTTTATAGGCAAGTACATTTGGGAAACATTCACAATAGGCTTTAAAATTTTAAACAAGTTTCTGTACAATTATACAAATTCTTGGAACTTTGAACATACTACCTTAATATGTGAGGTTCCAAGAATTGCATATTTTTTCTAAACACTTCCCCTGAGCCTCCTTTTCAAAAATTATTTTGTCAACAAGTGTTTTAGGGACGTAAAAAACTGCTCCTTTAATTTTAAAATATATTCAATTTTCTTTTCAAAAATTACACAGTACCTTTTTGAAATACATTAGAACTAATTTTTGATTTAACCAAAACTCAAAGAAAATGGTGGCATTATTTATTTATTTTTTTTTTTTTTAATTTTTTTTTTCAACGTTTATTTATTTTTGGGACAGAGAGAGACAGAGCATGAACGGGGGAGGGGCAGAGAGAGAGGGAGACACAGAATCGGAAACAGGCTCCAGGCTCTGAGCCATCAGCCCAGAGCCTGATGCGGGGCTCGAACTCACGGACCGCGAGATCGTGACCTGGATGAAGTCGGACGCTTAACCGACTGCGCCACCCAGGCGCCCCATGGTGGCATTATTTAAATGTAATCAAATCAGAATGTCTCTAATGTTTTCATTTCTAAAATAGAGATGTGTATTACTTTTAATTTTAATGAACTTGGTGTTTAAAATCAAGGAGGTATTGGGGCGCCTGGGTGGTCCAGTCGGTTAAGCGTCCGACTTCGGCTCAGGTCATGATCTCGCGATCCGTGAGTTCGAGCCCCGCATCGGGCTCTGTGATGACAGCTCAGAGCTTGGAGCCTGTTTCGGATTCTGTGTCTCCCTCTCTCTCTGACCCTCCCCCGTTCATGCTCTGTCTCTCCATCTCAAAAATAAATAAACGTTAAAAAAATAAAAACAAAAAAAAAATAAAAATAAAAAAATAAAAATAAAATCAAGGAAGTATTAACAAAAGGTAAGTTGATAAGATGACTCTAATAAAATATGCTTAATAATTTATTTTAAAATAATTCATTTAGCTCCATAAGCAACTTGGATGAGTCCTCTTAAGTGACTGGTAAAAGACACATAAAAATAACCATATAGGTTCAAACCTATTATCCATTAGCATTGTTATTGTCGTTCAATGAATGGACACAGAATTTGCCTAGAACTTCAGAGTGAATTCCCATGTTGTAGCCAGAATAATCTTTTATTTTTAAGAGAGAATTTTTTTTATTGTGGAATTTCTTTAGTTTTTCATCTGCATCTTTCCATGTCACTGTGTTTACCTAGAATTTGTTTCCCCCACAGACTGACCCTGTTTGTTGGGCTGATTCTCATCTATAAAGTCACAATTTAGGAATCATTCTTCTAACAAGACTTTTCTGCATTTCCTGGATGAGGCTGGATATCTGTAATAATTACAATCCTATGTTCTTTATTATAGTTTATTCTAATAACATATTTGTCTATCTGTCTCCTTATTATGACTGTAACTTATCTGGGGAAAGCAATCCAAATCTTACTGCTTAACTGATATAACTGCCAAAGTCAACTATAATTTGTGAGTGTTTACTACACATTGATATTTCTTTCTAGGGATGCATTAATGATACGGAAAACTCTTTCATATGCTTTTAATATACATACCAAAACCTACGGGCAGCTTTATTGTCCACGTGCAATCTAAACTGCTGGGATAGTTTCCAGGAAACCCAGGGCTGAGGATCACACCGCTGAAATCTGACATGGCACCTCCACACTGAGCTACAAAACGAGAGGTCCCGTGTCAGCCAGAACAGCAGAATACTTTACGGTATTAAAAACAAGTTGAAATCATTTCAAGTCTTAATCAAGTCTGAGTTAAAACTGTTTGATATAAATGTTAATATTGTCAACTCTCATTCACACCACATACTAGTAATCAAATATAATCAATTGACAATGCATTTTCTAAAATAGCTTTAAAAGACATCATACTTTCTTCCTCAGCAATAAATGCAAGCTAAATCAATTATTGCACAGCAAGAAGTAGCTCATGTGCAGTGAATACATTCAAACAAGGAGAATATGTCCTTTTCCACAGAGGCAGTTTATTTCTTATCAGTAAGTACTTCTAGGGATGTATTCATTCATTCCAACGATGATATAATTTAGCCAACAACATCCATTCTAAGTACTGTATTAGAGAGGGAACCATTTTGCCAACCTTCCCTCCTTCTTCTTTTTGTGAGAAGGTTAAGGAATTTTAAGAAAAATAATGGTTTCTATTGTTAATATGTGAGGGATTCACATATCACACCTGAGATATGGCCGCCTTTTATCATAAAAGAATTAGACGAAGAATAGGAAGTACAAAACAAGTTAAAAGATGCACAAGGTTTGAGAATTTAGGCATAGTTTATAAACATGCTTGTTTCAGACCCCTATTATATTGATTTGCTATTAATAAGGAAAAGATACAAGAACAGATACTTACCCAAGTTCGTGATTAGATAGAACTATTTAACATGTATTGAAAGAGTCATTGCATTTTAGAAGCTAATTCTTTCCTCTAAAAGTACATTTTTATTATTTGATCATATAAGGACTAAAATACATTTGTTAATTGTGAGATGAAGAATCAAATTTCATGACTGTGCACCAAGTTTTAAAGTTACCTGTATAGAACACTTACCTGCGATTTCATTCATTTATTTGTTGTTAGGAAACAAAAGATACTCAAACTTCAGATTATATATCATAAAAGCAAATTCAGTAAAAAATTGACTCGTCTTTTGTATATCAGTAACCCTTTGACAGCTGTCTTTATGTGAACTGAATGAATTATATCAAATAGATTTTACCAGGGAGTCATATGTATAATATATAATATATAATATATAGCAATCTTCATATAAACCTTTCTTTCAAACTGTGATTACCTTTGAGATCTAAAGAGACACTTGCACACTTTCTTATCTTTCTGAAATCTCCACTAATCCATCCTTAAACCAGAGCAATTTGTCAACATATAGAGACAATTAATGTTCCAAAGTTCCTTTTTCTAAAGTGTGACTGTTCATATATATTTATCACAGTCTGATGATTAATGAGTGGTAGAGAAAATATTTTGGCCATTCCAATATATTTTTAAGGGGCACCTGGGAGGCTCAGTCAATAAGCATCTGACTCTTGATTTCCGCTCAGGTCATGACCTCACGGTTCATGAGTTCAAGCCCTGTGTCAGTCAGGCTCTGCACTGATGGCCGGGAGCCTCCTTGGGAGTCTCTGTCTCCCCCTCTCTCTGTCCCTCCCCCATTCATGCTCTCTTTCTCAAAAATAAATAAATAAACATTAAAAAAAGCAAACATATATATATATTAGTTATATATATTAGTTATATATTACTTATATATATATATATTAGTTTTGTCACGAGTACATTGTAGGTTTGTGTTGCTTTATTGTGAACTTTGGGTAAAAGAGTACAAGGATGCTCTCTTGCTTTATTGCCTTCAACATCTCATCTTTCAGCTGCTCATTGCCCCTTGCTCATTGCTACTTTCTATCTCTTTAGATATGACCTGAAAATCCCAACCTCTGTGTTACTCGCCTCTCTAGAGTTTAAATCCCGAAATCAGAGGAGAAAAGAAGGAAAGGAAATGAAGAGCAAAGAACTCATGAAGGAGAAAGAAAGAATGACATGTCATGAAAGACATGAAGAAGAATCCAAAAAATGCATCTTCCTTCAGCTCCACATTCATGCGTACTCATTCAGTGTCTCTGCAATCTCCACACACGTACGCCTCTAATGACAATTCTTTGTGTCCTGCTAGTGGCTCTGTAGTAGACTCTACTGGGTCCCATTTCACTCTTTTAGTTAAAGACACAACTATAGCCTCCAAGATGAACACTACCATAGTCCTCTCAGATAAGAACATCTTTGATTCTTCTTTCTGATTTGCTCTATCACCTAAAAATCTCAAGTGATTTTTCCTTCCGTCCATCAGAATATCTGGCAGATTGTTTATTTTCCAGTTCACAAGGCTGTAACCTTATTACATGATGACTGGAGCTGTAGGACATTATCTGAATCAGCCTCCTGCCTTCTGTTTCTCCTTATGATGTGGCCATGATGTCACTTCAAATACTTTGTCTATCAAATACAGTACAAGCTTATTGTCTAAAATCTATAGGATACAAACAAGTGAGTAGAAAAGGAAATAAAAGTGCTCTCTAACTTTACTACCCCTAGATAACCTATTTATCTTTATATTTTTTCTTCTGCAGAAAAATAGATATGTATGTTTGTTTATACATGCGTGTGTATATACAATGAAAATAGGCTCCTACAGTGAATTGCTTTAAGCCTTTTTACACTTAACTATATATTGTAAACTTTGGTCATGTCATTAAATATTCCATTATAATGCTCACTTCCTTTTTTAAAAATTTCTTCCCCATTATTGGACGCTTCAGTTACTGGCTATTTTTCTTGATAATAGCTACCACTCTGAATGCCTGTGTGTCCTAGGTTCAGTGATAAATACTTTAAACACATTCTTTCTTTCATTTAATTCTTACAATAGCCATATGATGTGGACCTTATTGTCCCATTTAGTAGGTGAGCAAACAGAAGCTCAAAGAATAGTACGCTGGGCATACATAGCTATTGTATCTTAACTGAAATTTGAATATTTATATATGGGCATCAAAATCTAGTAAGTATTCTGTACAGTTTCATATCAATTTTTTCCTATTTGGTGAAATTTAAACTCCCTAGTTAAATTTTATTATCACTTCCATCTAATACTTCTCTTGATAACAGTATACAATTAAAATGTAGATTTAATCAAAATGCAATACTTTACCTAAAAAATTAGTAAATTGGTAAGAGTAATAATTGGTGCTAATAATACAGAAGGATAAAAATTGTCATATAATACTGAGATGGTATTTAAATTGATGCAAACTTCTGAAAGCAATGTGGCATAATTTATCCAAGCTTTAAATAGATATATGCAATGACATAAATAATCTACTTAGATAAAATTCTAAGTAAACAATTAGAGAATGCATGAAGGAATGCTAAAAGACTTACAAATGTATATTGAAAGACAAAAACCTGGGGAACTGGGAAGATGGCGGCGTAGGAGGATGCTGGGCTCACGGTGCCCTGCTGGTCACTTAGATTCCACCCACACCTACCTAAATAACCCAGAAAACTGACAGAAGACTAGCAGAACGGAGTCTCTGGAGCCAAGCACAGACGTGAGGCCCACGGAAGAGGGTAGGAAGGGCAGCGAGGCGGTGCACGCTCCACGGACTGGCGGGAGGGAGCTGGGGCGGAGGGGGAGCCCGCCAGCAAAGCAGAGCCCCGAGTCTGGCTGGCAAAAGCAGAGGGGCCAGATGGAGTGTGTTCCAACAGCAAGCGGGACTTAGCATCTGGGAGGTCATAAGTTAACAGCTCTGCTCAGAAAGCGGGAAAGCTAGAGGACAAAGGGAGGGAGAGTTGCTGAGTCCCCGGACTACAGAGTTCAGTTTGTTGGGGAACAAAGGCGCTCGCCAGCGCCATCTCCCCCGCCCATCCCCCAGCCAAAATCCCAAAGGGAACCAGTTCCTGCCAGGGAATTTGCTCGCTCCGCGCAAACACCCAACGCTGTGCTTCTGTGAAGCCACCCCTTCGGCAGCGGATCTGACTCCCTCCCGCTGCCACAGGGCCCCTCCTGAAGTGGATCACCTAAGGAGAAGCGAGCTAAGCCTGCCCCTCCTGCCCCCGTGCACCTTGCCTACCCACCCCAGCTAATACGCCAGATCCCCAGCACCACAAGCCTGGCAGTGTGCAAGTAGCCCAGATGGGCCACGCCACCCCACAATGAATCCCGCCCCTAGGAGAGAGGAAGAGAAGGCACACACCAGTCTGACTGTGGCCCCAGCGGTGGGCTGGGGGCAGACATCAGGTCGGAGTGCAGCCCCGCCCACCAATGCAAGTTATTCAAGACAGCACAGGGGAAGTGCCCTGCAGTCCCACACCACTCCAGGGACTATCCAAAATGACGAAATGGGAGAATTCCCCTCAAAAAAACCTCCAGGAAATAACAACAGCTAACGAACTGATCAAAAATGATTTAAATAATATAACAGAAAGTGAATTTAGAATAATAGTCATAAAATTAATCACTGGGCTTGAAAACAGTATAGAGGACAACAGAGAATCTCTTGCTACAGAGATCAAGGGACTAAGGAATAGTCAGGAGGAGCTGAAAAATGCTTTAAATGAGATGCAAAATAAAATGGAAACGACCACGGCTCGGATTGAAGAGGCAGAGGAGAGAATAGGTGAACTAGAAGATAAAATTATGGAAAAAGAGGAAGCTGAGAAAAAGAGAGATAAAAAAATCCAGGAGTATGAGGGGAAAATTAGAGAACTAAGTGATACATTAAAAAGAAATAATATCGGGGCGCCTGGGTGGCGCAGTCGGTTAAGCGTCCGACTTCAGCCAGGTCACGATCTCGCGGTCCGTGAGTTCGAGCCCCGCGTCGGGCTCTGGGCTGATGGCTCAGAGCCTGGAGCCTGTTTCCGATTCTGTGTCTCCCTCTCTCTCTGCCCCTCCCCCGTTCATGCTCTGTCTCTCTCTGTCCCAAAAATAAATAAACGTTGAAAAAAAAATTAAAAAAAAAAAAAAAAGAAATAATATACACATAATTGGTATCCCAGAGGAGGAAGAGAGAGGGAAAGGTGCTGAAGGTGTACTTGAAGAAATAATAGCTGAGAACTTCCCTGAACTGGGGAAGGAAAAGGCATTGAAATCCAAGAGGCACAGAGAACTCCCTTCAGACGTAACTTGAATCGATCTTCGGCACGACATATCATAGTGAAACTGGCAAAATACAAGGATAAAGAGAAAATTCTGAAAGCAGCAAGGGGTAAACGTGCCCTCACATATAAAGGAAGACCTATAAGACTCATGACTGATCTCTCTTTTGAAACTTGGCAGGCCAGAAAGAATTGGCACGAGATTTTCAGTGTGCTAGACAGAAAAAATATGCAGCCAAGAATCCTTTATCCAGCAAGTCTGTCATTTAGAATAGAAGGAGAGATAAAGGTCTTCCCAAACAAACAAAAACTGAAGGAATTTGTCACCACTAAACCAGCCCTACAAGAGATCCTAAGGGGGATCCTGTGAGACAAAGTATCAGAGACATCGCTACAAGCATAAAACCTACAGACATCACAATGACTATAAACCCATATCTTTCTATAATAACACTGAATGTAAATGGATTAAATGTGCCAACCAAAAGACATAGGGTATCAGAATGGATAAAAAAAACAAGACCCTTCTATTTGCTGTCTACAAGAGACTCATTTTAGACCTGAGGACACCTTTAGATTGAGAGAGAGGGGATGGAGAACTATTTATCATGCTACTGGAAGCCAAAAGAAAGCTGGAGTAGCCATACTTATATCAGACAAACTAGACTTTAAATTAAAGACTGTAACAAGAGATGAAGAAGGGCATTATATAATAATTACAGGGTCTATCCATCAGGAAGAGCTAACAGTTATAAATGTCTATGCGCCATATACGGGAGCCCCCAAATATATAAAACAATTACTCACAAACATAAGCAACCTTATGGATAAGAATGTGGTACTTGCAGGGGACTTTAACACTCCACTTACAGAAATGGATAGATCATCTAGACACATGGTCAGTAAAGAAACAAGGGCCCTGAATGATACATTGGATCAGATGGACTTGACAGATATATTTAGAACTCTGCATCCTAAAGCAACAGAATATACTTTCTTCTCAAGTGCACATGGAACATTCTCCAAGATAGATCATATACTGGGTTACAAAACAGCCCTTCATAAGTATACAAGAATTGAAATTATACCATGCATACTTTCAGATCACAATGCTGTGAAGCTTGAAATTAACCACAGGAAAAAGTCTGGAAAACCTCCAAAAGCATGGAGGTTAAAGAACACCCTACTAAAGAATGAGTGGGTCAACCAGGCAATTAGAGAAGAAATTAAAAAATATATGGAAACAAACGAAAATAAAAATACAACAATCCAAACACTTTGGGATGCAGCGAAGGCAGTCCTGAGAGGAAAATACATTGCAATCCAGGCCTATCTCCAGAAACAAGAAAAATCCGAAATACAAAATCTAACAGCACACCTAAAGAAATAGAAGCAGAACAGCAAAGGCAGCCTAAACCCAGCAGAAGAAGAGAAATAATAAAGATCAGAGCAGAAATAAACAATATAGAATCTAAAAAAACGGTAGAGCAGATCAATGAAACCAAGAGTTGGTTTTCTGAAAAAATAAACAAAATTGACAAACCTCTAGCCAGGCTTCTTAAAAAGAAAAGGGAGATGATCCAAATAGATAAAATCATGAATGAAAAGGGAATTATTACAACCAATCCCTCAGACATACAAACAATTATCAAGGAATACTATGAAAAATTATATGCCAACAAATTGGACAACCTGGAAGAAATGGACAAATTCCTAAACGCCCACACTCTTCCAAAACTCAATCAGGAGGAAATAGAAAGCTTGAACAGACCATAACCAGCGAAGAAATTGAATCAGTTATCAAAAATCTCCCAACAAATATGAGTCCAGGACCAGATGGCTTCCCAGAGGAGTTCTACCAGACATTTAAAGCAGAGATAATACCTATCCTTCTCAAGCTATTCCAAGAAATAGAAAGGGAAGGAAAACTTCCAGACTCATTCTATGAAGCCAGTATTACTTTGATTCCTAAACCAGACAGAGACCCAGTAAAAAAAAGAGAACTACAGACCAATATCCCTGATGAATAGGGATGCAAAAGTTCTCAATAAGATACTAGCATATTGAATTCAACAGCATATTAAAAGAATTATTCACCATGATCAAGTGGGATTCATTCCTGGGATGCAGGGCTGGTTCAATATTCGTAAATCAATCAACGTGATATATCACATTAATAAAAGAAAATATAAGAACCATATGATCCTGTCAATCGATGCAGAAAAGGCCTTTGACAAAACTCAGCACCCTTTCTTAATAAAAACCCTTGAGAAAGTCGGGATAGAAGGAACATACTTAAACATCATAAAAGCCATTTATGAAGCGCCCACAGCTAACATCATCGTCAATGGGGAAAAACTGAGAGCTTTTCCCTTAGATCAGGAACACGACAGGGATGTCCACTCTCACCGCTGTTGTTTAACATAGTGTTGGAAGTTCTAGCATCAGCAATCAGACAACAAAAGGAAATCAAAGGCATCAAAATTGGCAAAGATGAAGTCAAGCTTTCGCTTTTTGCAGATGACACGATACTATACATGGAAAATCCGATAGACTCCACCAAAAGTCTACTAGAACTGATACATGAATTCAGCAAAGTTGCAGGATACAAAATCAATGTACAGAAATCAGTTGCATTCTTATACACTAACAATGAAGCAACAGAAAGACAAATAAAGAAACTGATCCCATTCACAATTGCACCAAGAAGCATCAAATACCTAGGAATAAATCTAACCAAAGATGTAAAAGACCTGTATGCTGAAAACTATAGAAAGCTTATGAAGGTAATTGAAGAGGATATAAAGAAATGGAAAGACATTCCCTGCTCATGGATTGGAAGAATAAATATTGTCAAAATGTCAATACTACCCAAAGCTATCTACACATTCAATGCAATCCCAATCAAAATTGCACCAGCATTCTTCTCGAAACTAGAACAAGCAATCCTAAAATTCATATGGAACCACAAAGGCCCCGAATAGTCAAAGTAATTTTGAAGAAGAAGACCAAAGCAGGAGGCATCACAATCCCAGACTTTAGCCTCTACTACAAAGCTGTCATCATCAAGACAGGATGGTATTGGCACAAAAACAGACACATAGACCAATGGAATAGAATAGAAACCCCAGAACTAGACCCACAAACGTATGGCCGGCTAATCTTTGACAAAGCTGGAAAGAACATCCAATGGAAAAAAGTCTCTGTAACAAATGGTGCTGGGAGAACTGGACAGCAACATGCAGAAGGTTGAAACTAGACCACTTTCTCACACCAATCACAAAAATAAACTCAAAATGGATAAAGGACCTGAATGTGAGACAGGAAACCATGAAAACCCTAGAGGAGAATGCAGGAAAAGACCTCTCTGACCTCAGCCGTAGCAATCTCTTACTCGGCACATCCCCAAAGGCAAGGGAATTGAAAGCAAAAGTGAATTACTGGGACCTTATGAAGATAAAAAGCTTCTGCACAGCAAAGGAAACAACCTACAAAACTAAAAGGCAATCAACGGAATGGGAAAAGATATTTGCAAATGACATATCGAACAAAGGGCTAGTATCCAAAATCTATAAAGAGCTCACCAAACTCCACACCCGAAAAACAGATAACCCAGTGAAGAAATGGGCAGAAAACATGAATAGACACTTCTCTAAAGAAGACATCCGGATGGCCAACAGGCACATGAAAAGATGCTCAACGTCACTCCTCATCAGGGAAATATAAATCAAAAGCACACTCAGATATCACCTCACGCCAGTCAGAGTGGCCAAAATGAACAAATCAGGAGACTATAGATGCTGGAGAGGATGTGGAGAAACGGGAACCCTCTTGCACTGTTGGTGGGAATGCAAACTGGTGCAGCCACTCTGGAAAACAGTGTGGAGGTTCCTCAGAAAATTAAAAATAGACCTACCCTATGACCCAGCAATAGCACTACTAGGAATTTACCCAAGGGATACAGGAGTACTGATGCATAGGGGCACTTGTACCCCAATGTTTATAGCAGCACTCTCAACAATAGCCAAATTATGGAAAGAGCCTAAGTGTCCATCAACTGATGAATGGATAAAGAAATTGTGGTTTATATACACAATGGAGTACTACATGGCAATGAGAAAGAACGAAATATGGCCCTTTGTAGCAACGTGGATGGAACTGGAGAGTGTGATGCTAAGTGAAATAAGCCATACAGAGAAAGACAGATACCATATGTTTTCACTCTTATGTGGATCCTGAGAAACTTAACAGAAACCCATGGGGGAGGGGAAGGAAAAAAATAAAAGTTAGAGAGGGAGGGAGCCAAACCCTAAGAGACTCTTAAAAACTGAGAACAAACTGAGGGTTGATGGGGGGTGGAAGGGAGGGGCGGGTGGGTGATGGGTATTGAGGAGGGCACCTTTTGGGATGAGCACTAGGTATTGTATGGAAACCAATTTGACAATAAATTTCATATATTGAAAAAAAAAAAAAAAGAAAGACAAAAACCTAAACTCTATGAAGAGAAAATAACCACACAAATTAGACTATGCTGTGTGCCATGAAGTTATTTTAAATATCAAATTTTTGTGGGGCGTCTAGGTGGCTCAGTTGGACACATGATCTCACGGATTGTGGGCTCGAGCCCCACATCAAGCTCCGTGCTGAATGCTTGCTCAGAGCCTGGAGCCTGCTTCAGATTCTGTGTCTCTTTCTCTCTCTGCCCCCACCCCCCACTTATGCTCTGTCTCACTTTATCTCTCAAAAATAAATAAATGTAAAAATTTTTTTTTAATATCAAATTTTTGAAAACATGCTATGGTATGGAAACTTATTCTAACTTAATGTCAAGGAAGAGCATATATTATATATAAAATATATAATTGTGTGTATCTCTACCTCTCTCTCTTTCTCTTCATATATATATGTGTGTGTATACATATATATATATATATATGTATACACACACACACATATACTGTAGCATGCTAAAACTTTATTTTAATCATTGTTTAAGCAATATTTATTAATTAGTGTTCTAGACACTGGGGATATAGTAATGAACAGGTCTGTTTTCATATCAGCAAAATATATATGCCATTTATTTTGTTGTCTGTACCTTTTTATATTCCCAATTTTTTATACTTAATTGGATACATACACACACATCCCACACACATAACACACACACATAATTGGCATTATATATTTAAATTTTTACAATGCATTATATACATATAATTTTATAATTGAAATTATAAAATTGACATTTTAATTGACTTGTAAATTATTTGATACCTAAAGAGATATATCTTCTAAAAAATATCATCCAATCTAAAATCTAAATGCTTTTGGGGTCCCTGGGTGGCTCAGTTGGTAAGTGTCCGACTTCAGCTCAGGTCATGATCTCGCGGTTCATGACTTCGAGCCCCACGTGGGGCTCTGTGCTGACGGCTCAGAGCCTGGAGCCTGCTTCAGATTCTGTGTCTCATTCTCTCTCTGCTCCTTCCCTACTCACACTCTGTCTCTCTCTCAAAAAGAAACAAACATCAAAAAATAATAATAATAAAATAAAATCTAAATGCTTTCAATATCTTTGGGTAATTAAGATCATCCTTGCTTCTAGACATATTTTCCAGTAGTCTCAACAGAAATAGTACACCTGGTACATAGGCATAGATTGACTTGTCTTTGCCCTATATTCATATGTTAAAGCCTTCACACATTATCTGACTATATTTGGAATTCAGGCTTCTAAGGAGGTAATTGAGGTTATATGAAATTATAAGGGTGGAGCCCTAATCTGATAGTACTACTATCCTTATAAGACACTAGAGGGACACCTGGGGGGCTCAGTTGGTTAAGCATTCTACTTGGTTTTGGCTCAGGTCTTGATCTTATGGTTCATGAGTTCAAGCCCCACATCAGGCTCTGTGCTGACAGTGAAGAGCCTGCTTGGGATTCTCTCTCTCACTCTCTCTCTGCTCCTTCCCTGATCTTTCTCTCTCTCACAATAAATAAAAAATAAACTTTAAAACAAAAAAGGAAACAAACAAAAAAAAGAGAAAAGACACCGTGTGAAGATGCAGGGAGAATATGGTCATTTACAAGCCGAGGAGAGAGGCCTCAGGAGAAAACCACCTTGCCAGCACCTTGCTTTTGGATTTCTAGCTTCTAGAACTGAGAGCAAATACATTTTTGTTGCCTAACCCAACCAGTCTGTGGTATTCTGTTAAGGCAGCCCAAACAAATATAATACAGAGGTAAGTCATAGAAGTCACACCAATTCTTTTGTTTTTGCCCGTTTTCCTACTCAAAAAGAGGCTATCTTCTACATATATTTATCTTAATTACACTTACCATCTAAAACTTTGTTTAAGTTTTATGGGCTGACTATGTTTCCCAATGACTTGGGTCAACATCATCTCATCTTCCTGAAATTCCATCATGTAGTCAATGGTAGAACTAAATTACTCTTTTATTTCATGTCTTTTATTTCTACCACTCTAAATGGTAAATAAATGATTTAAAGATAGGGATCACACCTCATATGTCTTTCTCAGATACTCTGTAGAGCCCAGGATATTAATGGTTGCATACAGATACTAGAAATGAGGAAGAGAAAAAAACATGAAAAAGTGGACAGAAATGACTGGAAGCAGCAGTAAGAGCACAAATTGGGTCCATTCTTTCTAAGATCCAAGTGCCATTTTGATATATTCCATATCTAAATCACCTGTCACTACTGAAGACATCTCAAGGACTGTCATGCTCCCTTGGTACACTCCAGATTCCTTATTGTTTCTGGCTTAATAGCAAGCAATGAATATTTACTTACTTTCCTGATCTATGGGTATTTCTATCACAGCATACTGAGAAAAAGTTCTAAGGATCGAACAATCTAGTAACTTTTCTCAATTTCTGAAGTCATCCATTGATATTGAAGTTTGAGCTAAAAATTCTAAACATGTAAAATAAATTTTAAAAAGACATGAAATGTTTATCTCAAAATATAATTTCCATAAAACTTGACAAAAGGCAAACTATATGTTTGAAGAACGTTATATACAGGGTGTGTCTTTAAAATTTGATAAAGCTTATAAATGAGTTACAATTCCTCAACTTACCCAAACAAATTGGGATTGGATAATTCCATCTTCTTACAGGTCCAGGCATACATGTAATATGAGAATGACCCTATATAAATAAGACAGTACAGTTCAGTACTCACTTTAAAAAGACTGAATTAAACATAGCAAACAATATCATAAAAACAAGCTTAGATATATATTTTCATTTCTTATATTTTCAAACTTTTACTGGAATTTTCTTTAAAAAAAAGTCATGGTAAAAAATTGTTAAAAACATTGAATGAAATGACCACATATGTTACTGTTTATAATAAATTGCTATAATATTCAAGGTGAGATAGGTTAAAGCATAATTTAAAAACATTTAATAAAAATATTAAAACAAGTCAATTAAGGTATATAAATTTTAAATTAAAATATAAAGTCCAGAAAGATCTGATTGTTCTTCTGAGACTAATAACTTGTAATACAACTTTAAAGACTCTAAATTATTAATTTTTAACTTTGCTTCCTCTAAGGAGTTTATTTACTTAACATATGAAACAGTTTTTGCCTCATATTTTTTCTCAATCTTTTAGTAGGTCTTTAGAGAGATTTTTATGCAACCATAAATTTGAGACCCTCTAAAATGTATTTGTAGTCGATTTTCACTAATTTGGGGAATTTATTTACATGGAAGTTTCATTTAATGCTTTAAGTAGCTCTTTGTTTTTATTTTCAAATCTAAAAGATTCTAAAAGATGCAGGAGTTCAGTTGTTACATCCTATGCAAATAGAAAGAAAAGTGTGAAGTAAATATTAATTTTGATTCAAATTTAAGTTTTGGTCCCTTGCAAACAAAACCTATTTAGTCCAGGAGCTCTTGGGTGGCTCAGCTGGTTATGCAGACTCGATTTGGGCTCAGGTCATGATCTCACGATTCGTGGGTTTGAGCCTCACATCAGGTGCTGCACTGTCAGCGAAGGGCCTGCTTGGGATACTTTCTCCCCCTTTCTCTGACCCTCCCCTGCTCTCTCTCTCTCTCTTTCTCAAAATAAATAAACTTAAAAAAAAAAAACATTTAATCCATTCCAGTAATTTCTCTCATGAATGAGTTTTATGAACAAATTTAATACCTTTGACTTGGTATGCTACGTGGTCTGAAATCAATATTTTTTGAAACTTGTGGATTATCAATCATCGTTCTGTTAAAATATTCTGAAAAAGCAATGCATATCAAAACTATAATTTAAAAATCACCTTACCTGAAGAGAATATCCTTGATCACACTGAAAGGACACAACATCACCAACCATATATCTGTCTCCAATTTTCATTCCACTGCTGGGAGTCTGCGGTTCGGGACAGGAATCCAAACCAATTGCTGAGAAATATAAAGATAATAGCATAAGTAACTTTCAAGTAATGAATGCTTAAATTATGCATATTAAATTACCAAAATTGAATACCATTATCATTAAAACTAGATTTTACATTGGGACGTTAAGAATGTTCTGTGAATAATATTTAAGTGAACAAGATTTAACTGTAGTTGTTAAAAGCAATGTGCTTTGGAACTATACCATAAAACTATTTCTTTGGATTTTCATGGCACCAACCATTAAATAGCTCTGTGATTACGCTTAAAGTCTTTTTTAACTCCCAGCCTAAATGTCTTCTACTGTAAAACAAAAATTAAAAATTCTTTTAAAAACTTCCTAGATAAAAAAGAAATAATAATTTATTGTGAGAGTAGAATGAAATTATATTTCTAAAGTATTCTTAATAAAATAACTAAAAAACTATTTGCTATTTTGTCCATACCACCTGGTTCCTTCCTCCTTAATATAGAATGGACTTTTTAATTTATGAGACACATTTTTAAGTTACTTATTACATGTAAAATTTTTAAATGTATTTTTAAGGAAAATTTGTTGTCCAAATATATTATAAATAAAAAGGAGAAAAACATGTAGCTCATTGAGACCTGAAAAAATTTCGTGACACTTGAAATCAGTTATTTCTGAAGGGGAGACAATTATATAATTCAAAACACTTCCATTATTTTCACATTAACAATATATTTTTCAATATATGGGGACAATACATACTAAATGTTAAGCTGTTTTCCTAAAATAAAGTCTTAAAAATTAATTTTTTGCCAAAATATTTTTTTCAAACATGTGAATGTACTACTATTATAAACTTTTTATTTTCTTTTTTTAAAATATAATTTATTGTCAAGTTAGCTAACATACAGTATATACAGTGTGCTCTTGGCTTTGGGGATAGATTCCTGTGATTCATCGCTTACATACAACACCCAGTGCTCATCCCAACAAGTGCCCTCCTCAATACCCATCATCCATTTTCCCCTCTTTCCCGCCCCCCCCCATCAGCCCTCAGTTAGTTCTCTGTATTTAAGAGTCTCTTATAGTTTGCCTCCCTCTCTGTTTGAAACTATTTTCCCCCTTCCCTTCCCCCACGGTCTTCTGTTAAATTTCTCAAGTTCCACATATGAGTGAAAACATATGATATCTGTCTTTCTCTGACTGACTTATATTTTCAGTAAAAGCCAATGTTTATTACCCATTTCTTTGCAATCCACATTTTGAAGCTAATCTAATGCATATTTAAATTATAAGAATAAGTAGTCACCACTGCAAAGTCATTATACATATGTTCTTTTCATGAAAAAACATTAAAAATTAAATCCTAAACATTTACAGTACTTCAGACATTCTTTTACTCCTTGATATTTCCCTCTGATGGATGCTCTCATAGCACTACTTTCTACATTCCTTTGTGATGCTTAGTATAAACTAATAATGAATAAATAATTATGTAATTAGTTGTTCAATATTTGTTTCCCCTCTGAGAATAGAAACTCTTAAGGGCAGCTTAGAGCACAGCATCTTAAGGACACATTCAATAAACATCAGTTGACTGGATGAATGAAGAGTATGGAAAACAAAGCGAATCCCTGTTTTGATAATTTCTTAATAGATACTAATGTCTACCCCTGCAAATGAAAAATGCTTTCTCTGCCTAATAATACAATAGTCAGAGTAGCTAAAAACCATGCCAAATTAGGTCACATTTAAGGACAGAAAATGACAGGAGAGCACTATCTTTACAGAATTATGATTAGATCAGAAAGGATGGCAGTAAAGAGGAAGAGTAAATTGGTCATTTGGGAGTGCACTTGAGGCAATCCTAGAGGAGGCTAGAGTAGTCCATGGACTGGAATTCCAATGCCCTGTGCTTCAATTAAGTAGGTCTCTAAACATATATCATGTTCCATATCTCTTGATTTTTTTGAAATCTTGAATTTCTGGACCAAGGCAAGATAAGTTATCATTACATTGTGACCTACTTTAAAAATTTTAAGGTTTCATGTCTTCCCCAACTAGATTTTAGGATCTAAGAAGTGAAAGAAACTGTCTTATATTTGTTTTAATCTCATTTAATACCTACTAATGGGCCTTACACATTACATTTATCTGACTTCATGGAGCCCTTTTCAAGAATGAATGAATATCCCAAAAAAGTGATTTATGATATAAACATACATGTCTTATAAATAAGATTTCACCTCCATTTGGTACAATCTTAGTTTTTAGGGAGTCCCGAACAGTACTTCTATTACTCTTTACTGCTAAGGTCATTCTTACAGTCATTCTTACTGAGAAGGCCAAATTTTGCACATGTTCATTTTTCTTTTCTATCAAGTACTTCATTCAGAGTCATATACAAGAAAACTATTAATATACAGAAGTGGTGATTTCCTTTTCTGAGAGGAGAACAAAATAAAACTATGGTATAGTGATGCTATAGAGTATTGAGAGCTTTATTGTTAAGTGAGGTTTATACATAATATATATGGACATAGTAAAATATTTTATAAGTTTTAACTTTAAAATGTGATACAAAAATCAATAAACTATGTAATAGCGATTTTGTAAGTTAAAAATTATATATATATATATATATACACATATATACATATATATATGAACAGAGAAAAATGAGTAAAAGGAAATATGCCAAATATTATATAGGTTAGGGTTCTTGATTATGAGATTATTGGCGATTTGTATGCCTTTCCTTGAATGTTCCTGTATTTCCAAAATTTTTATAATTTGGAATGAATTTTTAATTAATAAAATTCCTCATCTATTAGATGAATTAGTACTAGTAGCGAATTTGAGGGTAAAAGTACATATTCCCTTCTATTGTTTAAGACACTGAGTTAGAAAAAAAAAAGAGATTGAGTCGGATGAGCTAATGTGTTGAATATGATTATTTCAAGGTAGAAAGCAAGGTGATGAGGTAATCAGATAAGCAGAAGTCACTGATGGCCTCTCTCATTTTTTTGCAGCCAATTATTTTATGTACACTAAAGAAGATAAAACATAAATATCTGAAAATCTTACAGTTCATATTTTACATTTTTTATTTGAACAAATAAACCTCTGAGTGATTAAATAGCAATTTTAAAGTAGCTAGATTTATGGTGGTGATTATTCATAATGCATATAAAGGTTGAATCACTATGCTGTCCACCTGGAACTAACATGATCTCATATGTCAATGACCCTTCAACTTAAAAACTCTTTAAAAAGTCTTCTTTGAGAATTATTTTCACTTCTTTATAAGTAACAAAATCAATAGATTATTAGAATCTACAAAGAAAAGAGAATTTTTATAAAAATATTGTAAAGGATTCTCTTGTTTAACGAAGGCAATCAAAATATTGAGTCATTTGCAGCTTTATGAGTGTAAATTTTGGTGTTGGCAATCAAAGATACTCTCTGGGTGAATTTTTGAAATGAGAATTGGATCAATTGATCTGCTTTTGTAGCCAAAAACAAACAGAAATGAATCCAGCAACAAATCCATATCAAAAATTGCACAGAGTTCTGTCTGCTGTCAAATTACAGTAGGCAGTTACCCTGAATGAAAATGCCAAAACCTCAGTTCTTTACATTTCCAACATTTATTTATAACCATTTATGTATAACTCAAAACTATTCTTTCCAATCTGTTCACAAGGCAATCAATCTGCAGTAGAAAATGCTCTTAACCATAAATCATATCATTTATATCTGATCATTCTGACTATATGTATGTATATATCATATATATGTGATATACATAAATGATAAAATGTTAAATAGAATCTGATATAAGTAATTACTGAGGACCTGTTGTGTACTTTGTATATATATTTTAATATATATAATATATTATATTATAAATATATATATATATTACTGCCCAGAATTCCATAATGATTTTAATTAGTTTTAATGCATCAAGAGAGGCAGACAGGAAGAAGAAGAAAGCTTAATTACTGCTAAGATTCCTAGTAAATTGTTTTGTAAGAGGAAAACTCCTTCACGAATTTGACATGACAACCTATGTATAAATTTATTGAAAATCAAGACCAAAATATTGGAACTGCATACATGTAAGGAAGGAGCAGGAATGGAATCATGTGTCTTTGCACAAAGGTTCTATTCAGTGATAGCAAAGTCTTGTTATTTTAAATATATTTCATGTCTTCAATTTTAAATCTTACTCTAAATAGTGGATTCAAGAAAACTATTATTTCTATGTTTATACAACATATGAGGGATTTTTTTTAAATACACTAGAATCACCATTTGGCATTCCACATTTATCATTATAATATCACTGTCTGAAAAAAAAACACAGAAGTTGGTGACAATCAAAGAATGAATCCAATATGAGCTGGAGTATTCATTTGAGGACTTGTAGAAAACTCCAATGGCAAGCACACAGACTTTGTTCTGGTATAATGTATGTTGGAATTGATTAATTAATCTGGTAAACAAATATTTGCCAAATACCTATTATGAAACACGTAACTTGAATGTTGGTAAGCAAGTTGTTTCAGAAGGAACTATTCTGACTTAATAGTCACTGATGGGCAGCAGTGGGTCAGGAACACATTGTGATGTATGGACTTCACTCGCATTTACGTTAATGCGTAAATTTTTACTTACTTACTTTACTTGTTCTTACTTCAGTTAACATTTAACTTAGCATTACCCTGAATAATTAATTGAATATTCAGTAATAGTGCTTAGCAAATTTTAGTCTAAGGAGTAACGAAAACTAAGTTAAATGATAAACTTTTAAAGAGAATCTGACATAAACAATTGCTGAGCACCTATTGTGTACTCTGTATCATGTTAGATGTCAGAAATGCAAAGAAATATTAGCAACATAAGCGACCATGCTCTAAGGAAACATTTGATGAAACAGGAGAGGTAACTATTTCAAAAGATTACAGGGTAGTGAAACAGTCACAATAAATGAAGGTTAACCTTTGTTTAAATTATTATCTCATAAAGGATAACCCTACTAGAAAATTATATATTTTACCAACTCATGATAACAAAGGGTAAGGTGATGGTGATATCCTGGCAGACAAGGTGGCATGTTAAACAAATGAAGTTTCAAGTGATTTTTCCTTCTGTACGGAAAACAGAGGAATGTTTTCCCCCAAAGCACATTGTAGTGTTTTGAAAAGATCAAGAAATGAAGCTGAAAGGGAGGCAGGATATATACATTGTGTACAGTTTTATAATCTCAACCAATGTAGGAAATTATTTTTTTTTTTCCTGTGGGTAGTGAAGGAACATTTCTTAGTTATTAAGAACACAACCTCGGGGCGCCTGGGTGGCACAGTCGGTTAAGCGTCCGACTTCAGCCAGGTCACGATCTCGCGGTCCGTGAGTTCGAGCCCCGCGTCAGGCTCTGGGCTGATGGCTCCGAGCCTGGAGCCTGTTTCCGATTCTGTGTCTCCCTCTCTCTCTGCCCCTCCCCCGTTCATGCTCTGTCTCTCTCTGTCCCAAAAATAAATAAACGTTGAAAAAAAAATTTACAAAAAAGAACACAACCTCGATCTGCACTAGTTTCGTAATCTTTGGTAAAGTCTGAAATCACTTATATGCCTCAGTTCCCTCACCTATAAAATGAGGTGGAAAAATGCCAACTTCATAGGAATATTGTAATGCTGAAGGAAAACAAGATATGCATAATACTTAAAATAGTGGCAGGGACATAAAAGCTAACATCATTTAGTGGTTTTAAGCATGGGAGTGAGGTTGTCTTTTACATTCTAGATAAAGGATAGGATATTTTTTCTGTTGTTATGAGAGTATGTTTCTGTATGTTTAAGATCAATAAGTTTCACATATATACTATAGGAATATTAAAAAATGTGTAAAAAATTATATAAAGTGCCAAGACTAAATACTTTGAATTTTTTGATTGACCCCAAACAAAAAGTTTCTGTATAAGCTAAAATGTTACTGATATTACTGGGAGAAAAACCAACAGACTAATGTTGTTAGCTCAAGATACAACCAGAGAAAGTATAGGAATACAAAACCACAATGTTTCCAGAATTCACAACTTAGGCTAAATCTATTTCTATGTCGACACCACAAAGAGGTAAAAAGTCAGTGAGATGATCATGAAGTAAATTTTGATTAAAAGAGAAAACTATGACAAAACTAATGGCCTTAAAGGGTTAAGGAGTGAAATATGTTTGTAAAACCTATTATACTTATTTGCATTTAATACATTCTGTTAATGGCAACTGAAATTAGAAATGACAAATATTTATAATTTAATTTGGGCAGGAGAGGTTTCTACAATTAACATTGTACGAGATGATACACATAAACTAGTTAGAACAAGAAAATTAGTTTAAGTAAAAACATAATTAATCTTAAAATCACTATTTTTTGGGGCGCCTGGGTGGCGCAGTCGGTTAAGCGTCCGACTTCAGCCAGGTCATGATCTCGCGGTCCGTGGGTTCGAGCCCCGCGTCGGGCTCTGGGCTGATGGCTCAGAGCCTGGAGCCTGTTTCCGATTCTGTGTCTCCCTCTCTCTCTGCCCCTCCCCCATTCATGCTCTGTCTCTCTCTGTCCCAAAAATAAATAAACGTTGAAAAAAAAAAAACTTTAAAAAAAAAAAAAAAAATCACTATTTTTTTCTCAAAGAATCAATTATTTAATTAGCCCAAGGGAGGAAACCATTTTTAGTGATTATAAAAATAAACTCATTAAGACCTAATGCATTATCTCTTAAGCATATTGCTCAAGGATGGAAAACAGTAAAATAACTATTGTGCTGAATTGAATCTTTTGTTATTTATAAGCTAGAGTTAAATGAATACATGTCTAGGCATTTACTATTTTGTGACTATGTTTATACTTTTGGCTATTCGGACCAGCCCTTCCACTATGATGTGGGATGAAAAGATATTTTCAGACCACCTGTGTTTTCTCAGGATTTGCAGAAAGTTATTAGTGGCACATATCATGAGTGTTCTCAGGTTTAGGACGAGAGAAAAATCTATTCATCATGGTAACATGTACCTTTGCCTTCCTCAGAGTATGTCCTAAGATCTTTGAGCTCCCTTAAATGTGCAAACACCATTACTGCATGTAATTTGCCCTTTTAAAACATGCGCATTGTGTAAGTTCAAAACCAAAAACTACTCATTGATTTATAGACGCTCCACTGTCCCTTTAGAATTTCCTTTAGAGTAAGATACAAATGTGTATGGCAACACATTTTAGGAAATGTGAAAGAAATGATATAGGCATATTATAACCAAATTGTAATTTGCATTTTAAAAGTTTTAATGATGAAGCTCTAACGGAATCCAAGTGGCAGAGCAACTAGAGATTATAAATTCTCTTTACAGAAGCTTCCTAACAATTGATCAATTTAATGTCATTCCATGTACTAGGGACATTTTTCCTAGCAAAAAAATATATTTTTGCAAGACATACAATTACAACTAGAATCACATCTGTTAAAACCAAACAAACAACAAAAGATACAAATTGTCAATTTAAGAATTCATTCCCAGTGCTCTTGTGGATCATTAGACAGAAAAATTTGATACTTGGTAGAAAAAAATATATTAACTCAGAGCAGCTACATCCAATGACATGACTACTAAACCAGCACACACTTCCAAAACAGAAAAACAATGTAGCTTTATGTCAACAAAATTTTATTCACAAAATTTTGTGAGAGAGACAGAGAACATGAGTGGGGGAGGGGAGGAGAGAGAAAGAGAGAGAATCCCAAGTAGGCTCCGTGCTGTCAGCATGAAGCCTGAAGCAGGACTAGATCCCATGAGCCATGAGACCATGACCTGAGCTGAAATCAAGAATCAGACCCTCAACCAACTGAGCCACCCAGGTGCTCCAAAATTTTCTGAGGTTTTTATCTCACCTCTACTACTCACTTACTTTGAGGTCTCAGATTACTATCTAAACTTCAGTTTTGTCATCTATACGATAGGATTAAAAATAATACCTGCCTCAAGGGGGAAAATTAAGTAAAGATATATCTATAAAACATTTATACTATGTTGACATCTACTGGACTCTTGAAAAAAATGTTAACTTTATAATTTAATAACCTTATAATATAATGATGATAATATAATGATTCCAATAATCATGATGGAGGGACTGTTAACTGTTGTCGAGGAACCCTAGCAGTCATTCAAATGCTTATAGTTTATAATGCTCTGACACAAACGGCTGTTTGTACTATAGATATTCCACACTTTGAAAGCCATCATGGATAGACAAGCAAATGTGAGCCTTAAATATCAGTATGTGCCAAATTCGAGATAGTTATTTTTGCTTCAAATACTTTACAAGGCAAAATGTATGAAAGAGTTAACCCAGCTACATAGAAATTTTCTTTAAAAATACAGACTAACACCTGAGAAGAAAACAACATTGTACAAAAGCAGGTAGATTTCTTTTTAAAGTATAAAATGTTTTTTTTTTTTTAAGGCCAGACCTCCTTCTTTAATAAGTAACTAACAAAAGAACCTATTAGATACTGGAATACTTGGTGTAAATAGCTTGTTGGCTATCAGAGCTTTGGTACCTGGGTGATAATAGCCAAGTCATAGGCCACAATTATACAAAAGTAGTATAATTACACCAATATACAGTATCTCCTTTAGATAAATGTAGTTACTGTCTTTTTTTTTTAACCAATTTTCTAGCAAATATTTGCTGGGGATGTAGAAGCAATAATAAAACATTGTGTTGCACAATATCAGAAATAAATGATATACAATCTACTCAAGTAGCTTAATATTCACCTACCTTTCTAGCTTAATATTCATTGAGAAATAATTCAAAAATGCTAATTAAAATTACCAAACATTTGTAATTGCAAAGCACCCTACAGTACCTTATAAGTCAGGGAATGCCATTTCTCTGCTCAAAACTTCCTAACGAGTTCTATTACAACTGGAGGGAAAAATTACATCCTTACAATAGCCTACAAGACCGCCATTTTCCCTTCTCTCTCTCACCTCATTTCCTCCTACTCTTGCCTTCTTGCTCTTCTTCATCCTTATGTTTTAGGGTGTCTGCTCTGGGTATCCTCTAAAACACCCTTTCCTCACATTCCAGCAAACTCTCTTCCTGCACAGCCTTCTAGCTGTGCTCAAATGTCACCTTCTCTTGAAGATCTGCCCTTCATAACATCCTCTCTGTAGCCCTAACATTTTTGGATCCCTCAACCCTCCTTCTATCTTCTTCTACGATTTGTCACTTTCTGAAGGGCTCTGCAGCTTAATAATTTACATTTACAGCTTAAAAACTTTAAATTTTTGTCTTTCATGTCTTCACCGGCTAGACTACAAGCTCCAAGAAGGCTAGAGGATATGGTCTCTTTTGTTCACAAAGATGAACTGACACACAAGTGTTCAGTAAATATTTGTTGAATTAATAAATAAAAGGCATTGAGGGAGTGAACGAGGGATATCACAATCCAGAAAAAGAAGAAAATCACTTCTAGAATGAGCTGATTGGATCAATTAAGATTTAGGGTAATAGATAAAACTAAGAGCTATATAGCTAGAAAAAGAAAAAACAGTGGGGCATGTCAGCTGGAGGAAATGAATGGGAAGAGGAGGAAAGAGGAAAAGCATGTTATATCTAGGAAACAAACAATTATTTCATTTGATTAAGTGGGGAAATCTTACAACATACATGTGGTAAAAGATGACGTAAGAAATTACTGTTGGAGTTAGAGGCTAAAGAATGTTGCCTTTCTTTAATAGGTAATAAGAATACAATGACATTGAAATGATCAAAATGGGTCTCTAGAAATAATGAGATCAAGGCATGGGAAAGATAGATTGGGCTCAAGGAACATCAGATTTGTCTGATGTTAATCATAATCATAATTGTCAGGCAGTCTTGAGTTAAAATGTCATGATCTCAAGTTAAAGGAGGAAACGATCACTATGATAAAATCAGCCTATTTGTCAGCATTTACTTTCTAAGTACATAAGAGGCAAGACATATCTGTTTAGTAATTGTACCATCAGTAATCTAGAATTTGTTTCCTAAAAGCCTCACGAGTGAGTAGGAAAATCAGAGAATATACTCACTTGTTTGAAGGAATCTCAGCCAAATTTCCATTTCCTAAGACAGAAGAACACCGGCCATGTTTTCTGAAAGCTTTACTATTTAAAATCATCCTCTAGGAATATAGGAAGACTCTACTTTCTTCGTTAAAAACAAAACAAACAAACACGAAACCTGTCCTTTTTATAGCAAACCTTAAAGTTTTGGGCATCTGTTGCTGGCATTTTTGAGACTGTTATTTCCCCATTGTGAGTCCCTCCTTATGTTATCCTGTGGGCAGAACTTTTATCTCAGAAGCTGCCAGAAATGAAATGCCAAATATATGCAGTGAAATAGGTGTCTTTTCAGTGAAGAAAAGTTAATATAACTACCCTTTTTTATAACACACACACACAACCACACACACACAGTATTTTCCTAGTACCCAACTGCTTGAGCATTTTGCTTTTTCTAAGTATCAAAACTTAAATATGAATTTTTTTTCACATAGTCTTTATTTCTATTCACTAAAAAATAGTTTCCTCTTACTGAGGCCACTGTGTTTTTATACCTCAATCACAATTTGGGGGGGGGGGGGCGGTGCTTCTGAAAACAAAGAAGTTCTTTAAAATTTTTATGACCAGTTAATATAACCTACCCTGCAAGTGGTCAGTTTCCTGCATTACTACAAAATAACTGTTTCTTCACTAAGGGAAGATTTCAAAACTTGACAGAAATTAAGATACTTCTTCCACAAACAAGATAGTTTATTTGCACATGCACACACACACATGCACGTGTGCTCACACACACACACACACATACACACACACACACACAAGCAAGCCACTGTGCTTGGATGTAATCTCTAGCATTACTGGAAGGGATATACTCAAGTGTGCACTGAGTGATCAGACAGCCTTTGAGATAACGTTGCTGGACACTGCACCAAAACCACGGCTGCTCCAGGATCCAGCCGTGGTTGATCCACTAAATGTATTATAACTGCTTTCCAATCTGTTAGTAACAAAGCAACAAAATACACTGCCATCGCGTGTTTATAAATTTGTTCTCGAAGACTAGAGCAGAAGTTATTATTCATTTCAATTTGCTAAAGCTGGACTTAAATTTCCTTGTTCAACCTCCCCTCCATTCTCTTGCATTTACTCAGTATTTCACAAATGCTATGTTCACGTCCTTATTGATTAGAAAATAGATTTGAAAACATGAAGAATATTCCAAAACTTTTAACTAATTAAAAGAACATTAGGCATTCTCTGGCACTGACTTCACCACTGTCCACTAAATGTATCATTTTCTCTCTTCTCTCTTCTTTCTATTTATCTGTCTCCCTGTCCTAATTACCCCTCTTTTCCTATACTCCCTAACTTTATTTTTTTTCCAACTATTTCTCTATTTAAATTTAGATTCACTAGCTTTGTTTAAAAACAACACATGCAATGAAAGCATGCTTAAGTGACAACACTACCAAGTGTAACTATTTAGTGAGCATTCATTCAATTTCCCCCAAAAGGAATGGTCTTTTTCTTTTAAAAAAATTTTTTTTAATATTTACTTATTTTTGAGACAGAGAGAGACAGAGCATGAATGCGGGAGGGTCAGAGAGAGAGGGAGACACAGAATCTGAAGCAGGCTCCAGGCTCTAAGCTGTCAGCACAGAGCCCGACGTGGGGCTCGAACCCACGGACCGTGAGATCATGACCTGAGCCGAAGTCGGACGCTTAACTGACTGAGCCACCCAGGTGCCCCACGAATGGTCTTTTTCTACCTGGAGAATATTTTAACTTTTTCCACTAACTTATGATTTGATAAAAATTAATGTTTTAATGCAAATTTACATGCTTTTTGTAGTACTGGTATTTTTTATTCTATTTATTTTAATCCAGGAAGTTTTTTTAGAATTTTGTTCCAAATAAAAGGGAACATCCAGCAAATGGTTTGATGTGTTAGTTAAGGTCCCTCAACACAATGTTTGTAAATTTTGGTTGTCATCTTATCACCTTCTAATAGATTCCACTTTGTGGTTTTTGAAAAATACAGTGAATATTGTCCTTAGATTGCCTACACACAGTACCTAGCTTTTTTCTTTGTTTTTCTCATGGGTGGAGAATCAAGATATCTACTAATTCTTAAGAAATATCTGGGGATCAGTTTGAAGTCAAAGAACCATTGTGTGAATATTTACTTTGAATTGTGTGACCTCAAAGTTAACAAATTAAATGTCGTTCCTGGTAAGTAGCCTCTAGACTATTGGGAGAGTTAGAAGTATTATTTTTCAAAGCAATTGCACATATAATATACATGGATACATCATTTATTCTTATGCTCATTCATTACCAATGGTGAGTTCTTTGCCACATTCTTGAGTTGGGTCCTGATAACTAACTTAAAAAATCCTAGCATTCGTTGATTGCTTATTTTATAGAACTAAAACTACCTCCTAAGATAGTCAGATAAATAATCACAAATTTGGGCAAGAACAAACGTCGTGTAATAAAGTTTACACTTGATTAGGATAGAGATTTATCTCATTTATCTTCTAATCCCTCTACAACTCTCATCAGACTTTCCTTGACATGGTTAGGTAATCAACTCTACTCTTTAAATTAGAAATCAAGATTAAAGATGCTTAAGTTATATTTCCAGCATGTCTTTTCTCTCAAATATATTGGTTTCTGTGACCTAAATTTGTGAGATTTAAATACATTAGTCACTGTTTTCCCTTGAAAATATCAAACTCTCAATTCTTTGTTCTTAGAGTAAGCAGCTATGCATTATTAACACCTATTATGGAAATGGCTCAATTTCCTTCATGTATTCAACATAATTAAGAGTTTCTAACCAAAAGAACCATTTGAAAAATTATAGATAATTGGGTAAGCAATTCCATTAAGTTTTTATTGATCTTATATTATGTATCTTATACAAATAAAGGACCTTTTTGGCATTCAACGAAACATTTTAAAAATGCAAAAGTTGTATATATAAGGGACTTAAAAAACTTTCTTCAATTTCTTTGTGACTATAATAATTAATTTAATAATCTATATTATGAATAAATATCAAAACATATGCTGCTTTTTAACTGTATTATCTATAATGACATCAAATTTCTGATGACATCCTATACCTTTCAGAAGTAGCCCTGACTATATAAGCAGCCTTAGTTTCTAGTGCTGCCTCAAACCTTATACAATAATCTTACTGAACTAGGTGTACTTCTCCAAATGTGCCGTATATCACAGCTCTGTCTGAACATGAAATTTTCATGCTAAGAATACCCAATACTCCTTGTCTAACCAAAATTCTTGCTATTTGTTAAGACTCAGTCCAAGTGTCACCTCCTATTTAAAGTATTTCCTGAACTTCCTAAATGGAGCTGATTACTTACCACTTTTGTGTACTCTACCATAAATATCTCTATTCCTAAATTTATAGCACTGTGTTACTGCTTTACCTTTCTGTCTCTCCTATGAGACTGTGATCTTCTCAAAGAAAGATATGTGACATATTTATCTTTGCATTTTTCATGTTAAGCATAGTGTCTGATACACAGTAGCTGTTCTGTATATTTCTGGTTGAATGAAGAATGAATGAATGAATCTTCTTTTACTAATTTGTCATCTATTTACATTACAATGACATTGTATTTGAGGTAGCAATAGCTGGAAAATAAACTTCAAAATAAAACAAACAAAGAAAAACATTGTCCAGAAGCAATTGACCAGTATTTATTAGTGCATGCCTATCATTGTAGCTTCTGTTCCTTCCCACAGAGAGTTTCTATTTTATCAGAAATTCCAGTATAGGTAATGAAGTTACAGTGATGGATTGAGTGGCCTGGAAAATGATGTTAAGGAAATAATACTCAATGGGATACCGTCACACAACAGAAAGCAACAGAATTACAAAATGTGTATAGGCTAAGGTATTAAATCCTTTGATGAACACCATCATCAGTATAGGTGTACTGATGTTAATAATAAATGGCAATATTATTTATTTAACTTCTACTTCTAAGTGCTGTATCACAGCCAACAAATGTATTTTGAAGGCCTCAGATTCAAGGACTGCACTTAGTGCAAGAGACAAAAGGAGATCCTAAATGGACATGGTCCTAGATGAACGGCAGACTCTGTCTTCCTGGGGTTTACCTTGTAGGGAGACAGTAAACTCCAAAATCACCAAAATAATCACCCAGTTACACTTGTGATAATTTTATGTAGTAAAATAAACAATCATATATGTCTCATAAATGCATTTAGCTAGGGTACATAAGCCATTTTTGTGTCTAAAAGTTTCAGAGAGGGTTGGGAAATTAATATATATATTCTGTGCTACCAGAAAAGTCACTTACTCCAATTAAAGGTTTAAAATATCTAAATAATCCAGTTCTTCTCACAATTAGACAATACTTGTAAGGGAAGACATTACAACTGATATCACAGGAATAAAAAGGATCTTAGGAAACCACTATAAACAATTATACACCAACAAATCAGGTAACCTAGAAGAAATGGAAAATATCCAGGAAATATACAATCTATCCCAATAAATTATGTAGAAATAGAAAAATATCAATAGACCAATAATGAATATGAAGATTAAATAAGTAACCAAAAACCTTCCAGCCAAGAAAAGCCCAGGAACAGATGACTTCATGGGTAAATTTTACTAAACATTTAAAGAATTAACATTGATCCTTCTCAAACTCTTCCAAAATATTGAGGAAATAGTTCTCAATTCATTTCCCTGATGGTCATAGCCAAATATATTATAAGAAAACTATGAGACAACATGCCTGATGAAAGAGAAGCAAAAATCCATAATAAAATAATAGCAAACCAAATTAAACAGCATACTAAAAGGATTATACACCATGAACAAATGGATTTATCCCTGAGATGCAAGAATGGCTCAACATACACAAATAAATGTGATATACTACAATAACAGAATAAAGGATAAAGATTATCTTAATAGATGCAGAAAAGAGCATCTGACAAAATACAACATCCTTTTCTAATAAAATCCCCCAACAAATTAGATGTAATGGAATGCATCTCAAAATAATACAAGCCATACATGAAAAACCCACACCTATCAGAATACTCAACAGTAAAAATATCTAAAAGCTTTTCATCTGATATCAGGAGCAAGATAAGGATGCCCAATCCTTGTCACTTCTATTCAGGATACTACTGGAATCCTAGCCAAAGAAATTGGAGAGGAAAAAAAAAAAAAAAGGATCAAAATTAACAAGGAAATGGAGGTATCTCTGTTTGTAGGTGACATGATCTTATATGTAGAAAAATCTAACTCCACAGGACACTGTTAGAACTAATAAATGAAGTCTGTAAAGTTTCTATATGAAATGTCAGAAATCAGTTGTAATTTGATACACTAACACTGAAGTATCTGAAAAGGAAATTTAGAAAATAATCCTATTTACAGTAGCATCAAAAAGAATAAAATACTTAGGAATAAAGTTAACCAAGGAGGTTAAGACTTATACATAGAAAACTACAAAACACTGATGGAAGATACTGAAAAATTATTGGAGTATTTTCCAAAAATATGGAATAAATGGAGAAATATTCCATGTTCATGAATTAGAAGACATAATGTTGTTATAAAGTCCATAATATCCAAACTAATCTACAGATTCAATGTAGTCACTATCAAAAATCCAATGGCATTTTTTACTGAATTAGATAAATAAACAATCCTAAAATTTATATGCAACTACAAAAGATTCAAAGTAGCCAAAGCAATTTTGAGAATGAAGATCAAAACTGGAGACATCACACTTCCTCATATCAAAATATATTACAAAACTACAATAATTAAAACATTACAGTACTGCAATAAAGATAGACATACAGAAGAATGAAACAGAGAATCCAGAAACAAACCCACATCAACTTATCTTTGTCCAAGGTGCCAAAATACACAATGGGGAGAGAATAATCTCTTCAACAAATGATGTTGGGAAAACTGGATGTCCACAAGCAAAAGAATAACAATAGACCCTTCTGACATCATACACAAAAATTAACTCAAAATGGATTAAGGTTTTAAATAGAAGATCTGAAAATGTAAAGTCCCTAGAAGAAAACATAGAGGAAAGTGTCATGACTAGTCTTGGCAATGATTTCTTGGATGTGACATAAAAGCCTAAGAAATAAAAGCAAAAATAAACAAGTGGGCAACATCAAAATAAAAGGCTTCTGCACAGCAAAAGAAACAATCAACAGAGCAAAAAGAAACCTAAAGAATGGGATAAAATATGTGCAAATCACATACCTAATACAGGGTTAGTACTCAAAATATATAAGGAACTCCTGCAACTTAATAACAAGAAAATAAATAATCTTATTTTAAAAACAGGCAAAGGACTTAGACATTTCTCCAAAGATGACATAAAATGACCAACAGGGATATGAAAAGAAGCTCAGCACCTCTGGTCATCAGGACAATGCAAACCAGTCAAAACCACATGATGAGCTATCACCTCATATCTATTAGGATGACTATTGTCAAAAAAAAAAAAAAGACTCATAGGAAAAACAAAAAGACAGAGTCCACCAGATGACCGAATAATATGTCCCTCATTATATCCTCCCCTTAGCAACAACAATGTAGCAGCCATCAATGGACAAAATATCTTTGTGAGAAATGTGGGATACAGGTAGGGGTAACACCCCAGTACAGTCCAAGAATGAGAAAAGTCATTTGGAGAACACAGACCAGCACCTAGGTGGCTGACTCAAAAACAATTGCATAGCCCTGAGAACTTGAACTTGGCAACCCCATTTGCCTTTGGTTCTGTCATCAAGAAATATGCCAAGAGATCCAGGAGGAGTCTCACCTACCAATACATCAGATAATTGGTGTATAGACTTTGTTGCTGGCTGTAGATTCTGAAAGTGCCCTTTGAACTAACTCCAGGCCCTCTGAGCCACAGTGTAAAAGCTTCATAGAACACTGAATTACACAATCACTCATGAATGAGAGACCCTTTATGGAGGTCCAGGATTTTGACAGCAGTCCAACACACCATTGGAATAAAAACAAACAAACAAACAAACAAACAAATAATCAAAGTTGACACATTGATGAGGATAAGAGGAAGAATTTGGTTTTACCTTCATTACCACTCCCCCAAGGCAGTGTTAAGTGATCCCCTATTGACCCGTGATTTCTCCTGTTGTGGAAAGTGATAGTGTGTGAGTGGGTGTCTGACTTTTCCAGCTGTGCAAGATGCTGCCAGAGAGGAAAAAGACAATCTCTCTCTTCCCTTATCCACAATATTGAATCATGGCCTGAGAAACTAAGGGCAGGTGAGTATTTGGGAAAAGAGAAGTCAGAGCTCACAAAGAAACACACCAACGGGATGAGGATCCTACTAATTATGTCCATTAGAAGGCCTGCTGATGAGCCAATAGGATGGACACCTCAACCATGGATCTCCTCACTAGCCCATGGGCACCTGAAGTACTTTGATGCCTCTTCCACACACCCTAATACAGCATGGCTGACCTCCTGTACATGCTCTCAACAATAGCAAGAGCAAGTTTTTACAAACAGCTACTGAGTATGTGCAGAAATTTGGCCCAGGTTTTGGACCTGGAAGAGATCACAGACTTGAGCCCTTAGAGACACCCTTGGGAAAACAGAAGAGAGGTCATTAGTACCCAGCCTGGCTCTACAGGATTAAGAGAAGGCATAGAAGCTGAAGACAAGGGAGAAAGAAGTGTGGAGCATGCATATTCATAGAAGGTCTGAGAAAGCCTCAAAATCACCAATAGGGCTGAAGGAAGATGTTTCTCTCCTGAAGTCAGTCAGTAAAGACAGGGCAACTATTTTAGTCCAGAAAACGTGACGCCACCAAAGAACACAATAATTTTCCAGTAATAAACCTCAAAGAAATGGAGTTCTGCAATTTACCTGAAAAAGAATTCAAAATACCTGCTTGAAGGAAGTTCAATGACCTATGACAAAAAAAAAAAAAAAAACATGGAAAAATAACTCAACAAAATCAAGAAAACAATATATGTTCAACATGAGAAGTTTAACAAAAAGATCTGTTCACAATCTGTGAATTAGTAGGATCTCAAAAGGAGAAGAAGACAAAGGAAAGCAGGTGGAAAGCTTGTTACAGAAATACCCAAGAACTTCCAAGATTCTGGGGAGAGATTTGGACATCCAAGTTCTATGAACTTGGCCCCCCAAAAAACTCAACTTCAAGAGATATTCTCCAAGATGAATTATAATAAAACTGTCAAAATTCAAAGACAAAGAGAATCTTTAAAATAGTAGGAGAAAAGAAGCTTGTAATTTACAAGGGGACCTGCACAGGGCAATCAGTGACTTTCTCAGGAGAAACCTTACAGCCAAGGAGAAAGAGCAATGTTATAGTCAAAGTGCTGAAAGAATAAACTATAAAGCAAGAATACTCTATACAATAAAGTAGTCCATCAGAGGACTTCAGAGGAGGGAGAGATCAGGATGGTCCCAAATAAACAAAAGCTGAAAGAGTTCATTACCACTAGACGCATCTTACAAGAAATGCAGAAAGCTCTCACTCAAGCTGAAATGAAAGGACACTAATTAGTAATATGAAAACATATAAAAATATACAACACATTGGCAAAGGTAAGTATATATTCAAATTCACAATACTTTAATACTGTAATATGATAAGGTATTAACCACCTAAGTCTGGCATAAATGTAAAGGACAAACATTTTAAAAATAACTATAGTTATAATAATTTGTTAGTGAATACAAAAAACTAAGAGGTAAATTTTGACATCAAAAAAAAAAAAAAAACAAAGAGGGGAGTGAAAAGACAGAGATTTATTATGCAAATGAAATTAAGTTGTTAGTATAAAATAGCTATATCTAGAAGATATTTTATGTAAGTCTCATAGTTACCACAAAAGCCCACAAGATACACAAAAGATAAAGACAAGGGAATCAAAGCATACCACAATAGAAAATCATCTTATTCACAAAGGAAAAGTGCAAGGGAAGAAGAAAAAAAAAAGGGAGGGATAATAATAAAGTCAGAAAATAATTGATAAAACAGTATTAGTAAGTTCTTACTTATAAATAATTGCTCTACATGTAAATTGATGAAATTATCCAAGCAAAAGACATAGAGTAGCTGAATGGATTCAACACCAAACAACTATATGCTGCCTACTAGAGACTCATTTTGGCTTCAAGGATACACATATGCTCAAAGTTAAGGGATAATAAAAGATACTCCATGAAAGTGGAAACCAAAAGAGAGGAGTGGTGGCTATGCTTATATTTGACAATATAAACTTTAACTCAAAAGATGTAACAAGAGATAAAGAAAGCCATTGCATAATAATTAGATCGTTTAATCACAGGGATATAATAATCATAAATATATATGCCACTAACATCAGAGCACCCAAATATGATAAGGAAATATTAACAGATCTGAAGGAAAAAAATAGACAACACAATAATAGTAGGGGACATCAGTACTTCACTTTCAAAAATACACAGATCATCTAGATTGAAAAGCATATAGAAAATATTGGACTTGAACTATACTTTGGACCAAATAAACCTAATAAACATATACAGAACATTCCTTCCAGAGCAGCAAAATACATGTTTTTTTCTTGAGTACATACAGAACATTATCCAGGATAGATCATGTATTACATGATCTTAGCAAAGTTAAGAGTGAAATCATATCAAAACTCTTTTCCAACTACAATGGCATGAAACTAGAAATCAATAAAAGTAGGAAAACTGGAAAATCCACAAATATGTGGAAATCAAGTAGTACATTCATAAACAGATAGTGATTCAAAGAATAAATCAAAAGGGAAATTAAAAAAGATATATCTTGAACAAACAAAAAGAGAAACACAACATACAAAAACTTATGAGATATAGCAAAAGCAGTTGTGACAGGAAGTTTATAGCAATAAACATCTGTCTGCATTTAAAAAAAAGAAAGATCTCAAATAAATTAGCTAACTTTGTATCCTAAGTAACTAGAAAAAGAATACACTAAAGCCAAAATTAGCAGAATAAAGGAAGTAGCAAAGATTAGAGTACAAATAAATGAAATAGAGAAAAGAAAAACAACAGAAAGACAAAGAAACTAAGAGCTGATTTTTAAAAAGATACCCAAAATTGACATAACATTAGAATCATTAACTAAAAGAGAGAGAGAGAGAGAGAGAGAAGGCTTAAATAAACAAAACCAGAAATGAAAGAAGAGACATTACACTGATATCACAGAAATAAAAAGGATCACAAGAGACTGCCATGACAATTACACACCAAAAAATTGGATAATCTATAAGAAATGGACAAATTCTTAGAAACATATGACCTACCAACTAAAACATGAAGAAATAGAAAATCTGAGCAGACCAAGAATGAGTAAGAGATTGAGTTAGTAATCAAAAACTTTCTAATAAAGAAAAGTCCTGGACTGAATAGCTTCATAGGTGAATTTAGCAAACATTTAAAAAGGTATTAAGTGCCAATCCTTTTCAAAATCTTCTGAAAAACTGAAGAGGAAAGAATATTCCAAATCTCATTTTATGAGATCTGAATTACCCTGATACCAAAGCCAGACAAGGACACCACAAGAAAAGAAAATGACAGGTCAGTATCCATGATGAATATAGATATAATTTTTTTTTTTTTACCAAAATACTAACAAATTGAACTCAACAGCACATCAAAAGCACCATACACCACCATCAAGTGGGATTTATGTGTGGAATGCAAAGATGGTTCAACATACGCTGATCAAAAAATGTGATGCATCACACTAATAGAATGAAAGATAAAAATCATGTGACAATATCAGTAGACACAGATAAAGCATTTGACAAAATAAAACATTATTTCATGATAAAAACTCTTGAAAAAATGGGTATAGAAGTAATGAACCTGAACTTAATGAAGGCCATATATGAAAAGTCCACAGCTAATGTCAAACACAGTGGTGAAAAGTTGAAGCCTTTTCCTCTATATAGAGAAGACTAAAGTTGCCCATTTTCATGACTCTTATTTAATATAATACTGGAAGTTCTAACTAGAGTAATTATCCAAGAAAAAGAAATTAAAGACATCCAAACCATAAAGGAAAGTAAAATGGTTTCTGTCAGTAAATGATGTGATTTTTATGTAAACAAAATCCTAGAGACTCCACCAAAATCTGTTACAACTAATCACAAATTCAATAAAATTACAGGATACAAAGTCAGCATTCAGAAATTAGTTGTGTTATTATATACTGAAAACAGAATATCTGAAAAATAAAACAATCTCATTTACAATAGCATACACAGTAACAACGATAAAATTTGGGAACAAATTTAACCACTTTTAAGCCACCGATACAGCCAATGCAATCCATGTCAAAATTTCAACAGCATGATTTCACAGAGACAGAAATTCATGGAACCACAAAAGACCCTGAATACCCAAACCAATCCCGAGAAAAAGCTGGAGGCTTTATGATTTCAAACTATTACAAAGCTATAGTAACCAAACAGTATGGCCATAAAAATGGATACATACATCAATGTAACAGAACTGAGAGTCCAGAAGTAAACCCTCACATATACAGCCAATTAACATTTGACAAAGGAGCCAAAAATACTCACAGGGAAAGTATAGTATTTTCCCCATAAATGGTGCTGGGGAAACTGTTTAATCACACACAGAAGAATGAAATTGTATCTCTCACACTACTCATAAAAATTAATTGGAAATGGATTACAGACTTAAACATAAAACCTAATACTGTAAAATTCCTAGAAGAAAACATACAAAAAAAAAAGCTCCTTGACCTTGGTATTGGCATTAATTTTTTTGGATATAACACCAGGAGTATAAGTAATCAATGAAAGTAAATAAAATAAGTCTACATCAAATAAAAAAACAAAAACTTCTGCACAGCAAATGATGCAATCAATAAAATGAAAATGCAACCTACAAAATGGGGGGGGGATATATTTACAAACCATGTATCTGATAAGGGGTTAATATCCACAATATATAAAAAACTCATATAACTCAATAGCAAGTCAAAACAACAACAAGAATAAACAAAAAACCTATTAAAAGCAACCTGATTAAAAAAATTGGCAGAGGATCTGAACAGATACTTTTCTAAAGAAGATAAAGAAATGGCTAATAGGCACATAAAAGGATCCTTAACACTAACCACAAGGGAAACGCAAATCGAAAGCACAGTTAAGATGTCACCTTACACCTGTTAGAATGAAGATCACCAAGAAAACAAGATAACAAGTATTACTGAGGATGTGGTAAAAGGGAAGCCCTCTTGAATGGTGGTAAGAATAAAATTTGGTACAGCCAGTATGGATAAGAGCCTGGAGGTTCCTTAAGAAAATAATAATAATAAATGGCACATAATCCAGCAATCCCATCTTTAAGCATACATCCAGAGGAGATAAAATGAGGATCTGGAAGAGATATCTGTACTCCCATGTTCACTACAGCCTAATTCACAATAGCCAAGACATGGAAACAACCTAAGTTCCATCTATGAATGAATGAATAAAGAAGTGTGGCATATGTATAAAATTAAATATTATTCAGTCACAAAAAAACTAGGAAATCCTGCCATTTGTAACATCATGCATGGCATTATGCTAAATGAAATACTCAGAGAGAAAACAAATCGATCTCATTTGTATGTGGAATCCAAGAAAGATTCATTCATCTTGCATCTTAGAAACAATGAGAAGAATGGTGGTTGCCAGGGGCTGGAAGGTGGAAAAAATAGGGTGATGTAAGTGAGAATACAAACTTCTAGTTATAAAATAAATTCTGGGAGTCCAATATACAACATGGTGGCAGTGGTTATCAATATTGTATTATATACTTGAAAGTTGGGAAGAGACTAGATTTTAAGTATTCTCATACTCACACACACATGCACACACACACAGAAAGAACTAAGAAAAAAAAAAAGAGAAGGCAATTATGTGAACTATGGAGATGTTAACTATGTCTATTGTGTGACTATTTTGCAATAGATACATATATCAAATCAACACATATAAATTAAAAAACTACACAAATTACATTTCAATGAACTAAAAAGATAAAATTTCTGCATCATATTTATAAAAGAGTATGCTTTATAGTTTTCTATTGAGAATATTATGGGAACCTGTTATACACCCCAGGAAATAGAATAATTAAAGTAGCATTGGGATTATCTGGTCCTTAAAGGTTGGCAATATTTCTATGTGAAGCCATTTGGACCTGGTATTTTGGGGCATAGGGATGGGGGGACAGTTTTTTAAACAACTATTTCCTATATTGTTCCTATGATGACTGCTCTACTTAGAATTTTTGTACTGGGATCAATTTTGGCAAATTTCATAATGCATTTTTATTTATTTCTCCTCATATATCTTGACTATCTGCTTTAAGAATATTGATGCTATGTTATGTGGTGCATAAATAATCAAAACTAGAGTTTTTGTTATGATATGTGCTCCTTTTGATAACTATAAATGTTCTTGTTTGTTTAAAAAAACTGTTAGTGAGAATATGGAAAAACTGGAACCTTTATACAATGTTGGTGGGAATGTAAATTGATGGAACCACTATGGAAAATAGTATGAAAGTTGCTCAAAAAAATTAGAAGTAGGGGTGCCTGGGTGGCTTTGTCAGTTAAGCATCTGACTTCAGCTCAGGTAGTGATCTCACAGTTCATGATTTCAAGCCCCAGGTCGGGCTTTCTGCTGTCTGCATAGCCCATTTTGGATCCTGTCTCCCTCCCTCCCTCTCTCTCTCTCTCAAACATAAATAAACATTAAAAAAAATTAGAAGTAGATCTACCACATGCTCTAGAAATCCCTTCTGAGTATATTTACAGAATATTTGAAATAAGAATCTCAAAGAGAGATTTGCACTCCTATGTTTATTGCAGCATTACTCATAATAGCCAAAATATGGAAACAACCTAGATGTCCATTAAGAGATAAGTGAATAAAGAAAAGATAGTATGTACATATAATGTGTAATATCATTCAGTCTTACAAAAGAGAAGGAAATCCTGCCAAATGCAACAACATGAATGAACCTAGTAAACATTATGCTAAATGAAATAAGCCAGACAAAAAAGGACAAATACTACAGGACAGTACCTAAAATAGTCAAACTCATAGAAACAGAAAGCAGAGTGGAGATTTCCAGGGCGGGGAGGAGGGGAAATGGGAAGTTGCTGCTCACAATGGGTATAAAATTGAGTTATGTAAGATGAGTAAGTTCTAGAGATCTGCTATATGTTACCATGCTTATAGTTAACACTTCTGTATTGTGTACTTAAAAAAAAATGAGGGTGTATCTCATGCTAAGTGTACTTACAATTACAATAAGGAAGAAAACATTTGTACATTTGTAAATTCTGATGAAAACATTAAAATTTTATAGACACAGTCTTGTAAATGAATTGAAAGAGCACATCAAAAACTTAAAAATACAAGGTAATGTTCTCTTTTGATGAAGTCCATTTAGTTTCTATATTCAAAGAATATTTAAAAAATGATATAAACTTGTTCTTAAATTTCTTGAATAGCACATGATATTATATTTACCTGTGTATTCAAGGTGAAATCCTGCAGCAGAAACACTGATGTCTGATTGGAAATTTAGATATAGATTGTTAGACGTACTATTCAAAAGATGGGGTATTGTTGTTCCTGAAATGATAATTGAAAAGGCAGGTCAATGATCACGTAATAAATACTATAGCAAAACTAAGTAAGTTGACTACTAATCAGCCAATAGAATACCACTGAAATTACATATTGGTCAAGTGTTTTTTAGGAATTTTTAAATAAAGATATGTCTCCCACATTTCTCTTTTATTTTATTGTTTGTGACTGTCTCTAAGGAGAAAGACTTTGGGATCACTCTGGATGGGTCCCTAAAAATAGGCAGGAACAAAGAGCGGGTGACAGTCAAAGCAGTAGATTTTACAGGTCACCTGAAATAAATGTTTGGAATTTCATGTGGATTTCAATATTTTATGCATGAGCTAATAATAACCTTAATTTTAAAGTTTGTAGTGATTTTTATGGTACAGTATCTCAAGATTATGTATGGGTTCAGAGGATATGTTTATTTATTGTTATGTATTGCCCTTTTTATTATATATATATGTATTATATATACATATATATTATATATTGTATAATATATAATATTATTGTATAATATAATATTGTATAATATAATACATATATATTATATAATTGTATAATATATGTATATATTATATATACATATATATTATATATTGTATAATTGTATAATAATATAAATAATATTGTATTGTAAAATAATATATTTCATGTATAATATAATATACATGAAAACATGTATTTCATTTATTTTCTTTCTTTATTAATATGGGTATGTTCTTCTCTACCAGGTCAAGTACCTTGATGTTTCTTGTACTCTGACAGCAAAGCTGGTAGGTAGTGTTTGAAAAATCCCAATTATAAACTAGTGTTAGCCTTAGCACTAGCAAATACATTATAGCCTTAGTCTCCTAGCAAATACACTATAATGGTGTATTTCTGAAATTCTGAAGGAAATCAACTTGATTTTATTCAATTACTGAGCTGAAAACATAAAATATCTGTTTGAACCAATTACTTCTTGACTATCTGCATTGAGTAATACCTCAAGATCCTTAAGATTACAAGTCAAGCAGTTTCAAATGGCAAGCATAAAAATAAGTGTCAAATCTATGTTTTAAGATAATGTCCAACAAGCATATTAGTTGATAGTGTGGCAACATTTTTTTCTGTAAGTAACTAGTTATTTTACATTTATTTTGTACAACTCTGTGGACCTTAACCACTCACTGATCTTTCTATAAAAGGAAAATATCAGGACGAATTCGTTACGGAACATATAGTTGCTTTTTCCCCCTTCTCCAGTCTCTTATCTGTCTCTGGAACCCTTACTGAATCACTGAAGATGGAGGTAAACAGAAACTTTCACTCGACCTGCCTTTAGTGCCTTAGAGGATCTCAGGGATCAAGAACTTCAGCTCTGGAGTCACACCAGCTGGGCCCCGGTCTCATTCTAACATCAGCTGTACAACCTCAGGCAACTTAATCTAAGTGTCAATTACGACCAGAACTACTAGATGGAACAAATGAGGAAACGTATGACAAGCCTCACACAGGGCTAGCACTTGGTAATCAAGAGCTGTTATTTATCACTGGCATTATCTTCATTGTTGTATTTATTATTAAGAAAGTATTACCCTTAATCAAATCTAAACAAATGTATACTCAGAATGTTATACGATTTCTTCCAAGATTTCCACCTTATCTATACATAAAATACTTTTTTTTTTTTTTTAATTTGAGAGTGAGAAAGAGAGAGAGGGCAGGGGAAGAAGGGCAGAGGGAGAAAGAGAATCTTAAGCAGGCTCCACACAGCATGGATGGAAGCTCGACATGGGGCTTGATCCCACAAGCCTGGGACCATGACCTGAGCCAAAATCAAGAGTTGGATGCTCGACTGACTGAGCCACCCAGGAGCCCCTAAAATACTTGTTATGGCTAACCCAAATCACTCCTATTCCAGGTGTTTCTTCTTTCCTCTCCTCAGTGGCAATGCTGAAAAACCGATTATGCCCTAGTTAAAAATCTGTGAAAAACCTACAACTATTCAAACCGACTTAAGTATATCTGAAATGTAGAAGTTGATAGTTTAGCTATGTTCCTATTTCTATAGTTAAAAAGTATAATTAAAGTAAAAAGTATCGTTAAAATTAAAGTAAAACTTGATTTCACTTTTCGCAGGCTGAAAAAGCTGTTAGATTATTGCATAAATTACCTTTAAAAACCTTAACAAGTTTAAAAACCTTCTGGTCTTGGTACCTGGGTATATATAATTTTACTCATTTCATAGAAATAATTTTATATTCTCTTTATTCTCACTCAACAGTACCTTGTAACATACCATGTTTTTACACAGTCTCTAAAATTATTTTAATGGCTGCAGAACACTCTATTGAGTACATATATCATAATTACCAAGCACTGTCTAATTTTAACGATTTAAGGAGAAAGGGTACACATACCTGAACCACAGCTCAGCTGAAAATATTATCATTACTATAAAAGCATCAATAAATAATTACACAAATATAGTTAGAATATAGTAAGATTTTAAACAGCAATTTCAATGTCATTATCTTTAATGCCTTTGAAACATCTAACCTTGTAATTTAGTTTGCTGTGTATAGTTTATAAAAAGGAAATTGAAACTGCCAAGTCAGAGTTCTAGAAAGTCTTTTAAAAAGAGAGAGAGATTTCTACATTCCTAATTACATCTGTATTTCAATTAAGCTCAGCTCTTTTATTTACCTGAATAACTTCCAAGTCGTGGAGCATTGTTGTCTCCACCATCATAAAAGTCCAGAGAATCCCAATTATGTTCTGTAGCAAAGCTGATAACCTGTACCTGTGAAATAATAATTACTGATAAGAACACGTATTTCTAACAAAATAAAAATACCACAGTCCTCCACTCCGCATTAGAAGAGAGAACTCCAAGCCAGGACCATATCCTCGTGACCCTTCATAGAAGGACTTTACCAGAACTGATCTTTGCTACTGTGGCATTGGCCTACATGAGCTGACTTGGGTAAGAAGAGCGTCGAAACACCTTGCAGTGTTCACTATGGGTAGAACATGGATAAAGTCTGTCACCATCTCAGAGCGTTTTCTTTATTTATTTATTTTTTTAATTTTTTTAAACGTTTATTTATTTTTGAGACAGAGAGAGACAGAGCATGAACGGGGGAGGGGCAGAGAGAGAGGGAGACACAGAACTGGAAGCAGGCTCCAGGCTCTGAGCCATCAGCCCAGAGCCCGACGCGGGGCTCGAACTCACGGACTGTGAGATCGTGACCTGAGCTGAAGTCGGACGCTTAACCGACTGAGCCACCCAGGCGCCCCACAGAGCGTTTTCTTTATTAAAGGCTTTGGGTTAATTTAATATCTTAGTGTCAGGAATCCCAATACGTGTTCCAATTAGTCATCTTGTATGTTTCAGAGTGTTAGATTCTTTAAAAAAAATTTTTTAATGTTTATTTATTTTTGAGAGATACAGAAAGAGAAAGAATGAGTAAGGAGGGGCAGAGAGAGGGAGACACAGAATCCAAAGCAGGCTCCAGGCTCAGAGCTGTCAGCACAGAGCCTGACATGGGGCTCAAGCCCATGAACCATGAGATCATGACCTGAGCCGAAGTCAGACGCTCAACTGACTGAGCCACCCAGGTGCCCATAGAGTGTTAGATTCTTGCCAGTGATTGCGTTTTCACATTTTCTTTAGCTATCAGGAAATCGCCATATTTGTGGTCCACCGGAAAAGCTTATACTTTTCTTAAAAACTAGGTTTATGCTGGATACATTTTATTTACCTTTATTTGCCTAACCTTTGCTCAATTCCCTTTCTTTAATTAAAAAAAAAAAATTATTATCCCCTATGCTCATTTTTAACAGGTCTTAATATGGATGGCCAAAATTATACTTTATAACTGATTTGGGTATATCTCTTCAAGAATAATTTGATGAATGGAGTCATAATAACTAACTTACTGTGAAAGTCCCTAAAGTTGATAAGGGAAATGGTGGAGCACAATCCTCTCATGTCTGTTAAATGTTATTTAAAGAAAGAGGCATGTGTTACTTTGCTGCACTTCGCCTGGCACAGCATGAGCTTTTGCAAGAACCCACAGGACCCACCCCCCAACCGTGGGGGGGATCATTTTTCTGTCTGTGAAGTGTATATGTTATAGTTTTAGAGGAAGGGAAGGGCGAACCTTATTAAAATAAATGTATTTTATTTAGCTAAAGTCTGTCATCAATGTAAGTACTGCACTCATTCACTAAATAAGTATAACAATGGCATTCCTTAAAAATTTCTTATCCACAGAATAAACCATCATCATTCTTCCATTCAAGTGAATGCTGGTGCCTCTTTTCCAGGGGTGAGTGCCACATGGCAACGGATACCCTGCCTGTGTGACAGGCATTAGGCCCGATGGCAGCGTTCCAGAACAGGAAGCAGAATGGAATTAAAGCTGAATGATTGTGATATTACCATCATTTCCTTAAACAATAATCAATTCTCTCTTCATATCTGATTTTTCCTTTCTTACAATTCAGGGGAAGAAAAGATCACATTTGCAAAAAAAAAAAAAAAAAAAAAAAGAAAAAAAAGTAAGGATTCACGCAGAAGTTGACATTTGAGATAAGTTAAATGTATTGAGAGGTTTTTCACTGAAAGAAACTATTGAGTTATAAAAATGTAGAGGAGGCAAGCCATGAGGTAGATGTAGTAAACCATCAGTAATCCAATTTAGCCACAGTAGAAGGTATTTACATAAGAGGAAATATGCATGCAAAGTTAGCAAAAGTAGAGAAAAGTTAGATAGAGAGAGCTTAGTGGATAAATCCAAGAGACAGCAGAGTGAGGACGCCTGGATGTGCAGCTTTCTGGCTCCCTCTATTCTCTGGCAGGTAACCCTAGAAGAGTTGACAATCTGTGCCTTCAATTTCTTATACACATCGTTGTAATAAAGGCATCTAATTCACATAATTGTTGTAAAAATTAAATGAATTTTAGTTCACGATAGTGTCCAGTGTGAATAAAGGATTGAACTTAGCTGAGATGGATTTGTCAAGAGACTATAAAGACCCAAGACCAGCATAATAACTATGCAGTTGAGGTGTAGTCCACCAAAGGTTTAGAAGGAGAATAACCAGGACTGCTTTAACTATAGTACTGCATTGGATGAAGAAAATACAAGTAAAAAGACAATTTCATAAGGGAAGGGAAGCAAAAATAATATAAAAACAAGGAGGGGGACAAAACATAAGAGACTCTTAAATACGGAGGACAGAGGGTTACTGGAGGGGTGGTGGGAGGGGGATGGACTAAATGGGTAAGGGACATTAAGGAATCTATTCTTGAAATCGTTGTTGCACAGTATGGTAACTAACTTGGATGTAAATTAAAAAAATAAATTAAAAACATGTATGTGTGTATATATATATATATATGTGTGTGTATATATGTGTGTGTGTATGTATATATACATGTGTGTGTGTGTGTATATATATATATATATATATATATATATATATATATATATACAAGACAATTTCAATGTCTATTGCAGTAGTCTGTGTGATAAGCAGTAAATGACTAAAGTAGATTGGGGGCAGGAATGAATGGTAGAAAGAGGAACTAAAATGTCACCTGTGTCACTACAGATTCTGCAACAGATTATTTTGCAACAGATTTTTGCTACAGATTTTGTGTAATCTGAATAAGGAAAGAAAGGGAGAGGGGAGACTTAATGATTTATCTTCTTTCCCTGAGTTATTGAGATCAAAGGGGTGATAGAAACAAAAATGAAGACGTCTCTAGGAAAACCTATTCCCTTAATGAGAAGAAAAAAAATTAATTCTACATACATATGTATAACAGACTAACTATAGTGGCTTCCAAAGATATCAGGTCCTCATCCCTGGAGCCTGTAAATATTGCCTTATGGAAAAACATTTTTTTTTCAGATGTGATTAACCTAAACATCTAGAGATAGGGAGATTATCGTGGATTATTCAGATGGGCCCTAAGTACAGTCATAAGTGTTCTTATAAGAAAGATGTCAAAGGAGATTTGACACATACAGAAGAGAAGGCAATGTGACCATGTGCATAGAAAATAGAGTGATATAGTCAGACACGTAGGAATGCCTGGCAGCCAGCAGAAGTTAGAAGAGGCAAGGAAAGGCTAGAGCCTGGGCAGAGGGGAGAGTGGAGGGTCCGAGCACAACCCTGTTAGCACCTGAGTTTCAGCTCAGTAAAAATGCTTTGGGACTTCCAGCCTCCAGTACTGTAAGAGAATCAACCTCTGCTATTTTAAGCTCTCAAGTGCATGGTAATCTGCAACAGCCATAGAAAACTAACACAATTTGCCACTAGGAGTCTGGTCAAATTGTGAATATAATTTGGTACAATAAACACAGAAGGTGTAGGTGGCTCAAGGAAATGACTGAGGACCCACAGTGACAAAAGGCCAAACGAGAGTCAAACGATTTAAAAAGCAGCAGCTACTGATTCCCTGTTTAGAAGAATTTTGCATTAAATGGAACTGTCCATCATGGCAACAGGGTAGCTTCAACGGGTAATGAATTTCCAATCACTAAAACAAGATATTCCTCATATAGACATTTAAATTTAATTTTAATTTGCTTGTTAGGTTATATTTAATCATGATGATCATTCTACAGGTTGACACAGTTAAGTAACAAACATAAGTTTCCCAAGGTCTATCACATAAAGATTGCTCTTTTGCTTAATAACTCTGTTATGATAGCCCCTTTGGAATCCTCCATCAATATGCTTTGCTAGAATAGACAGGCAAATGAATGAATACACAACTCCCCACAAACATCTCATGTAAAATTAATATAACAAATTAGTCTATTTGTTGAGGCTCTTTCTAAAGATTGCACATTCTATATTATTTACAACTTTTCCAGCATTCTAAATGTTTCTTCTTGTCTTTCCATCAGTGGTTATCACATTTCATCTCATATATGATTTATTACATATTCATCTAATTCTTTATTCACACACATATTTATCCTAACTGAATAAAATAAAATAGGCATTGCTTTAAACCTGGCACACCAGCCAGGTAGCTTTTAGGTAAAGTAGTAAAATTTCAAGTACAAATCACACATTACACATGTGTGTGCATATACTATATAATGGTCTATGATTTAGTGGTATGTCTAAAATTATCATACATATAGAGATCAATTAGAAAAAAAAGTTTTGGTTAGTCCTTTAGAGTATTTAAGATCAAAAATCCAGTATGCCTCACATTCTGTAAGTTTGATACATGCTCCGTTTAATTCAAATTTTGTTTTCTAAGGTGTAACCATTAAATAAAACGCTTCCTCAGTGAAAGAGTTTATAGTGTCATTGATATTGTCTGGTTTTGAAGTGTTTGGTTCAGACAAGTGATATACACCGCACGTTTTCTGCAAATGTCCTCTTAGTTCATCATGCTGTCCTAACTCCTTAAAAAATCCAAAACCCTGCTTGTGGAGGGATTCATTAATTCATCCTAAAAATATTTACTGAGCATATACTGGCAGACACTGGCTAGTTGCCAGAACAGATTTAGTTAGTGCCCTCAAGATCTTATGGGTAATTAACTAAGTGGTAACAGTAAAATGTGACAGATGTTATAATAAGGAAATTACAGAGACCTATGAGAACGTGCAGCATGGGACTTACCCTTTCCTCAAGTTCACGGAAAGCCTTCCACAGGAACTGGTTTTAAGTTGAGACAGAAATGATGACTAAGAATAAGCCAAATAAAGGGGGATCAAGGAGAGTGTCACCTGCAAAGGGAACAGCATGCACAAAGGCCCAAAGGCAAGCGAGAGCCAGGCTTTTATAAACAACTAAACTAGTGTGAATATAAGTGGTGACAAAGGAGGACAAAGCACAAAAGGTATAATCAGCTGTATCAAGGAGTTAAGAATACAGGGAACGGTTGAAGCAGGAAAGTGATAGTATCAGGGTTTTTATTTTTAGGTTACTGTCTTTGCCCTCTGAAGAACAGATTAGAGGAGAGTAAGACCCTGGAAAAGGGATGATGACAACCTAACCTTAGGGTAACAATATGGATGGAGAGAAATAGACTTATTTGAAAGATTTGTGAAAGACAGATCCCACAGATTTCATTGTGTAGAGTAGGAAAGGGGGAAAATTATCAAGATTTCTGGCTTGTGCAACCGAATGGATGAGGGGCTCAGTCGCCAGAGAACACTGAAGGATACCCATAACGATGAGAAAAAATCACGAAGTCAGTTTTGAACAGGATGGATTTGAAATTCCAGTAAGAAGTTTAGTTGAAATGCCCAGCAGGCAGTTGAATAAATGACATGCAGCTTAGGTGAAAGCACTGGGTTAGATATTTACACTTGAAAACTATCATTTATTCAGTTCTTTTATTTTTTTAAGTTTATTTATTTATTTTGAGACAGAGAGAGAAAGTGTGCACACACAAATGGGGGAGGGGCAGAGAGACAGGGAGAGAGAGAATTCCAAGCAGGCTCTGTGCTGTCAGTGCAGAGGCCAACATGTGACTCAGTCTCACAAACTGTGAGATCACGACCTAAGACAAAACGAAGAGTCGGACACTTAACCGACTGAGCCACCTAGGTCCCCCCTCAGTTCTTCATTTTAAAAAATGCTTTCTGATGGTCTATTAAGATGCAGGTCCTGGGCACAACTGGCACAAAATGGCAGCCAAAGACATGGAAGTAGACAAGATGGCAGACAGCATGGTGTAACATGAGATAAACAAAACCACAGCATCTCTCAAACACTGTATCTGATGGGCTGAGTAGGAAGAGGAGACTGTATTCCTAGATGTAGAAGCATGAGCCATAGATATAAAAAAGAAAACAAAACAAAGTCTAAGAGAGTATTGGTGCCATGAAAACCAAGAAGGAAAAACATGTTTTAAGAGTGAGAGGAGAATGGGCAGAATTAGGATGTTGCTGTCAGAATAAGCAGGATGAGCAACACAATGGATTTAATGATATAGAGTCCTCAGTGATTGCTATGAGTAGCTCAGAGCACTGGATGCTGAAGCCACACTGCAGGGCTCAAAAACAAAGGATGAGAACTAGACAGGAAAGGCTGGGGTTTTTATTATTGTAAGATGAGATAGAAATAGACAAGCTGACATCAATATGTGGATGTTCTAGGATAACCTTGATAAACTGACAACTATATGACAAATGTTCTATGAAGGCTCTAAAGGCATCATCTCATTTTCAGATTTTCTATACAACTTGCAACATGGGCGATTCTAAAATCCTTGTTAATTCAGGGCACCTGAGAGGTTCAGTCTGTTAAGCATCTGACTTTGGCTCAGGTCACAACCTTGCTGTTCGTGAGTTTGAGCCCCACGTCTGTCTCTGTGCTGACAGCTCAGAGCCTGGAGCCTGCTCTGGATTCTGTGTCTCCCTCTCTCTCTGCCCCTCCCCCGCTCACACTCTGTCTCTCTAGCTCTCTCAAAATTAAGTGAACATCAAAAACTTTTTAAAAATACTAAAATAAAATCCTTGTTAATTCTACCAGTGATAAGATAGGATTGATTGGTTTTCTCTGAGTTTTACAAGTTGGCCATAAAATGATAGTACAGCTAGCCAGAAATATAAGCATAGATCTCTTGCTCTTTCCATTTTTAATGCCTTTAAAACACTGAAAATGTATATTTCATGTTTTCGCATTGGCTAACTGACCTAACAGGTATTAGGAGTAATTTTCTGCAAAATTACAAACTCAAAAAGTTGATTTTTTTAACTAAAAATTATAGTTTTATCTATTTTCAGTTTTAATGGAGGATTTCTTGGCTACTTTCCCATAACTGATATATTTCTCAAGTTTCCAAAGGAACACCTTATGACCCAATTGGAGAAGTAATCAAGCTATTTTTATGAAATATAGATTATGTTATATTTTTTGAAGAATAATTACCTTACATGGAGTAGTCAAATATCACCAATTTATGCAAAAACAATCTCCTTGTAATATAGAGTAACTGGTCAAATTTCTCCTCCCGAAAAGTGGTTATGGTTGAGATAATACGGTAGATTGTGTTGCTTGTCTATAGACTAGCATCCCTTTTCTTGCTAACAGAAAAACTGGTTTTGTTCAATGAAATGAGGACTGTATACTTCAGAGGAAGCTGAGCCCCATGCTTAACCTAGGTACCTAATGTTGATTTTTTAGAGCCAAATGACAATACATCTTTTGCTTTTGGTCAGTGTATAGCATAAGGATGGATAGTCTTGCAGTTTTGGTCAATAGTACAGGACAGAAAGTCTACTGGAAGGATTTCTGAACGTTTTTCAGCCATTGTAAAGATAGATAGATTGAAACGTTCCATTTTGGCTATTGCCATTGCTGTTAGAGCTTTGGTAGCCATCTCAAGTTCATGAGAAAAGAAGCCTAGGAACTAAGCCAACATGCTATGATAGCAGAGCAGAGAGAGGGAAAAACCTAGGTCAGTAATGACACAACTGAACCTCCCAAATAAACAACCTCTACTGCTAGATTCCATGACATCCGGAACAAACATTTTTCTTATTGCTTAGGCCTTCTTGAATTGATTTTCTGTTACCTTCAGGTGAAAACAATAAGTACCTTTCTGCTACATTCAACCATGCCAAGGAAAAGGAGTGGCTAAATCTTTAGAAGTAACCTTCATCCCCCTCATCTCTAAAAGGATTAACTTCAAATATACAGGGAAAAGGAGAAACATTTAAATTTCCTTACTTGAATGCCAGCTCCCTCTGGCACTGTGATCTTCCACACACAATTCAGGTTGTTGTCATAAGGCTCAGGGTAACCAGGAGACAAAATAGTCCCTTTGCGCTTTGTTAAAACTCCACCACAGGGCACTGAAAGTAAAACAATTCAAGAGAGCTAGTTAATTCTAATGCAGAGGATTAAAATAAGAGAAAAGGTCAGAGATAACATCTTAGACAGATACTACAATTGCAAACACAGCCAAATCTTATTATTTCTTAAAACTCATAAGAACAATGAAAATTAAGTCTTCCTTCCTAAAAACTTTGAAAAATGCTTAGACAACATGAATGGATAACCTTTTAATGGCATTAATCTAAAATCATATTACAATAAACTCAATGACAGCATATCATTTTTAGTATATTACTAAAAAGTACATTGGCACATTTGCATTAAAATTAAAATGTAGATAACAGAATTTGTTGAAGAATTATTTTGTATTTGTTACTTTTGTCTTCATGCACCCTTTGAGGAGTAATAGTACTTTTCAGGAGAAATGCGGATGATGATCACAATGGTATGCTAATAACATTTGTATAGAGCCTATTGTTTGCCAGGGACTCTCCTAAAGCAATTTACAGATTTTAACTCATTAAAGCCTCTCAACAATCCACTGAGATGTAAATAAATATTCTCCTCATTTTACAGGAAATAGAGTCACTAGTGATTAAATAACTTGTCCAAGATCACAGAGCTGGTAAGAGGAGAAGGTGAGATTTGAACACCGGTAGTTTGGCTCCAGAGTCCATGCTCTTGAGTAGAAGAAAGAGACTTGGTATGGTACCAGTCTGGTAATTGCTAGAACAGCACTACAAAAATGAGTAAGTACGTAGGTCTGTTCTGGAAGTCAATAAAGGCCTCTACCGCTTTTTAAAAGTACTAACCTTAAAGGAAAATTCTCATACCCCTAGTACTGGCAGCTTGGTTTTGGGCATAACCTAACTTACAATTTTAAATATGCGTAATGCTGGACATGTTCCTTAAACTCTCTGAAACTCAGATACCTTGTCTGTGAAATGATAATGCAATGGTTTAAAAAGAACTTTTGTGAAAAATATACAGATATGGGGCGCCTGGGTGGCGCAGTCGGTTAAGCGTCCGACTTCAGCCAGGTCACGATCTCGCGGTCCGTGGGTTCGAGCCCCGCGTCGGGCTCTGGGCTGATGGCTCAGAGCCTGGAGCCTGTTTCCGATTCTGTGTCTCCCTCTCTCTCTGCACCTCCCCCGTTCATACTCTGTCTCTCTCTGTCCCAAAAATAAATAAACGTTGAAAAAAAAAAAAAAAAGAAAAGAAAAGAAAAATATACAGATAGGATAATGTATACAAAGAAGCTACCACATTGCTTGGAACACAGCGAGAGGTCAATAAATTGTATGTCATGTTACTATTTCCTTCTACAACTATTGTTATTTCAGATACCACTGGCACTATGGTCCTCGGGTATTTGTTGTAGTCTGGTTATAGTCGTAAGGTATCAGGATATGTCTTTCATAATATTTTTTAAGTTAATAAGTTTTCTGCCACTTCTTAATGCAAAAGCTTAATGCAAAAACCAAGGGCAATTGCTCAAAGGAGCTACAAACATTTTTAATAGTGTAAACATGTATCTTTAAAGAAAGTCATTTTGTCGTATTTTCCTATAAATTTGTGTTACTGGGTTAAATATTAATTCAGGTTAAGTTGGTCAGAAAAAAAAATTTAGCTCCTTTAAAATGAAAATCAACAGTTTTAGATAACTTGAGAATTAATGTGCCAGGAGTGGAAGAAGAATTCTAGAATAGGCTTCACCCCAAAAAGATTATAAATAAGTGATTGATGAAGTGCTGATTCTGAGTTGAAAGCAAATGTAGATGCCCTTCCTCTCCATTGTCACTGTCCTACCTCACTCACACGTTTTTCTAGTTGCTACATTAATCATATCAATGGACCTCCATTGATATGGGTGTATTATCCATGTACTTTGTCTCCATATTATTGCTAAAATGACCTTTTTAAAATTACGATTTGCTCATGTTATTTCACTGATGAAAGTCCTTCAAAAATCTCCCCATTGCCTTCATTCCACAGATAAATACAGTTAATTTTTTAATCTCTAACTACATCTCCAGGTTTGTATGTACCCATGATTTCCCAATATTTCACCATCCCAAACCCTCTTCCCAGTTTAGGCTACTAAACTGATATACTCTCTTAATGCTGTGAGTTGCTACATCCTTCTCCCCCATTGCTAACACTACCATCCATGGTCATTCAATGCTGATAGTACCTCTTGACCTCTTTGCTGACTCCCTTATCTGTTAAGTGTCCCATAGTTTTCTATAGCACCAAGTTCTTTCCTATGCAGTTCTATCACAGATAGCTCATATTATGTTTTCATATTCTTCTTATACGTTAGTCTCTTCTAATAGACCGAAGTCTGCGAAGATGAAGCAATCAACTTTTTGTCTGATACTCTGCTCCCTGTGGTGCCAAGATTCTAACTCATCTACCCTTTGCATTCTGAGGTTTCCTTCTCTGCTGCTATAGTGATAAGTCCTCTTTTCCTTACTTTCCAGTCTGTCCTCCAGTCATTTCATCAGGGTTTTTTCTTTATTGGAATGACTATGTCAAAGTCACCATAATAGTCTTGTTGCTATGTGATATTCAATTCTTAATTTGCATTTTACTCAACCTATGAATAATTATCTCCTCTTGTTAATCACTTTGTCCACTTTGAGCCTTTCTTTGCTTAGCCATCCGGACACCACACTGTCTTGCTTTTTTCTATGCCACTGGTTATACTCATAATCTTCCTTCCTCCCTTCCTTCCTTCCTTCCTTCCTTCCTTCCTTCCTTCCTTCCTTCCTTCCTTCCTTTTCTTTCTCTCCTAGTGTTGGTGGTATAGTGGTGAGCATAGCTGCGTTTCTTTACTTTCTCTTTTTCTTTCTTTCTTTCTTTCTTTCTTTCCTTTCTCTTAGTATCTCACCCTCTTTCTCTGATCCTTTAAATGTTGTAACATTCTGTGACCCATGTCATCTTCTCTTTTCTCTCTAACCATCACCCCTCTATAAGGGCATCTATTTCCATGTCACTGATACAGTATGACTACAAAATATTTATCTCTAATTCTGACTTGGCTCAGAATCCTGAAATAATATGCCTAATAAGCATCTCAAAACTAATATGTCTAGGGGCACCTGGGTGGCTCAGGTGGTTAAGCATCTGACTTTGGCTCAGGTCATGATCTCACCATTCATGAGTTTGAGCCTTGCATCAGGCTCTGTGCTGACAGCTCAGAGCCTGGAGCCTGCTTCAGATTCTGTGTCTCTCTGCCCCTCTCCCACTCATGCTCCTACTCTCTGTCTCTCAAAAAAAAAAATAAATATTAAAAAAAATTTTTTTTAAACCAATATGTCTAAAACAATACTTTTTAAAATTTCCTCCGTCTATACCATTCTCCACCTCAGTAAATGTCACTACCATTCACCTAGTTTGGGCCAAACTGTAGGACTCATTCATCTTAATGTCTCTTTCTTATATTCAAGTTCACAATTACATCTACATCCGATCTATCAGTAAACTTTCTCAGCTCCATTTAAAAAATGTACCATGAGGCTTACCAGTTCTCATCACGGACCATGACCTTCCTATTGAAATTACCATTACTTTTCTTATCCACTATTACACTAGCCTTCTATTCAGTCTTTTTTCTTCTAGCCCACCTGCTGGAAGCCGAGCTATCCCAGCCTGAGTGGCAGGGCCCCGGGCTGTGGACGGATTGGTGACTGCAGGGCGGCCTGCCAACAGTGAAGCTTCTTGTCCTCCCGTTTTTAGGTAATTTGGCCTTAAAAGTACCCGGGGTATTGTCTGTTGGGGAATTGCCCTCGGCAGGCCCCCTGGGAAAAGAACCATTAGGGAAGAAAATAAGGTTCCGCCAGGAATTGTGCGGTCTTATGTTTAGCCCTTGCCATCCCCTAAGAAAACTCCTCTACTTACAGGAAGGATACCTCATACCTTTGCCAGCAAAGAGGGCCTGTATAGGAGAGACATATGGATTTAAAAGCCCCACTCCAGCAACTAAGGAGTGTATCTCTGGGCACAGGTGACTTTAACCCCTAGGCCCACCTGGCCCCCCGGAGGCATTCCAGATGATGACTGAACCTAGTCGGTTAAGCTACAGAATGGTTCATTGGCTCCTAGGTGCATTGTCTCTCTGAGAATGTATGAGGTATGGGTTTCTAAGGCCTTTTCAGCCCCTTTCTGGCACCTCGGACTGAGGCAAACACATTGTTCTTTTGGCCTCATGTGGCTAGGAGGTCATGTCCCTGTAACTGTTCCACTTGAGGTGTTGAGAAATGGAAGGCCTTTCACGAGAACAGCAAAGTAAATGCTTTGCAGATTATAGATAAACGCAGATGCATAATGGAATAATGTAAGAAACTAATCTATAATCAAAGGGTATGTGGGAAAGTTAGGGGAAAACCACCATGTTATTTCTTAAAGGTCGTTTATACATAAGAACATTTTCAAAATTAGATAATGTTAGAAAAACATAGATAACGTATGCTACAAGGAAATCACTAGCAGATATAATGCCACGTTTGCTACAATAAATCGGCCAGTTCAACACACTGCTGTTGTCTGTGTCCATTTTGATTTTAGTTTTTTATTTTAGCTTTTTATTTTAGTTTTCTGCTTTTACTTTTATTTTTGTTTTGCTTTATTTTCACTTTTTCGCTGACGCCATTCATCCTTCGGGACCCCCTGGGCCTGCTGGAGCTGGACTCCGGCACCCACCCCTCTTTACTTAGCCGCAGTGACTTTTTAGAAACTAAGACCACCTCATTCCCTAGCTCAGTGAATTCCCTCTCTGCTTGGAGAAATGTCAAACTCCCCACAGCCTTCGAGGCTCTGTATGACTTGGCCTCTGCTTTGCCTCCACAAGACTCTTCTTCTGTCATGCTTGCCATCATTCACGCTGGTCCAGGCACCTGGGATTCTCACTGTGGCTTGAACAGGGCAAGATCTGTTCCTGCCTCACAGTCTATATACTTGTTTACCACCCAGACTTGTATAACCCCACTCCGTTCATCTCATTTGGATATAAGACAGCAGCATGCCCTGGATGTTTTCTTCTGACCTCCAGCCCTTTCTTTACTTTTCCCCACAGTACTTAGCGCTGTCTGAAAGAAGAGAACACATTCACTGATGTGTTGCTCTAGCACCTTCCACTAAAATGTAAACTCCACTCTCATCTTCTTATTCAAAGTGAAAATAGAGACTGACAATTAGTAAGCACTGACTACATGCTCCTCGAATAAACTGTTGATTGACTGGTTGTATATCTGTGTATATACTGCGGTTACAGGTCCCTCTTTGCCATTCCTGCATTATTCCTTTCTCTCAGTATTTCCCTAAATAAGTCACATATAGCAATATAAATTTTCATATAAAAATATAAAAATACTATGAAAATATCCCCAGATATGCATTACTACATATTTTGCTACATATTTTATAAAGTTTCAATTCCCACATATATTACTTAACCTAACATTTGTTTTCTATTTTAAAAAGATAAGCAATGGAGTACCACGTGGCAATGAGAAAGAACGAAATATGGCCCTTTGTAGCAACGTGGATGGAACTGGAGAGTGTGATGCTAAGTGAAATAAGCCATACAGAGAAAGACAGATACCAAATGGTTTCACTCTTAGGTGGAGCCTGAGAAACTTAACAGAAACCCATGGGGGAGGGGAAAGAAAAAAAAAAAAAAAAAGAGGTTAGAGTGGGAGAGAGCCAAAGCATAAGAGACTCTTAAAAACTGAGAACAAGCTGAGGGTTGATGGGGGGTGGGAGGGTTGTGGGTGATGGGTATTGAGGAGGGCACCTTTTGGGATGAGCACTGGGTGTTGTATGGAAACCAATTTGACAATAAACTTCATATATTGAAAAAAAAAAGATATACTATAAATTTCTCTAGGGATTAGTATTATACAATATAACATGGATTAAAACAGGCTTCAGACAAGCATCCTGGGTTCTGCTTTTATCCTTATCCTGGTTTCATGTCTAAACCATAGAGGTTTAACTCTCTATGAAAGATAAATACTAATCTTATCTACCTCCTGGTGTTGCTATCAGCATTACAAAATTAAAAAAGAAGATGCTTAGGGGCTCCTGGGTGGCTCAGTCAGGTGGTCTGTCCAACACTTGATTTTGGCTCAAGTCATAAATAATCTCTTGGTTTGTGAGTTGAGCCCCACACAGGGCTCTGTGATTCTCCCTCTTTCTCTCTGCCCCTTCCCTGCACTCTAGCTCAATAAGTAAATAAATAAATAAATGAATGAATAAATATTTAAAAATGCTTTATAGTGCTTCTTAAAATGCTAATTACTATTTATTACTATTTTGAATAACTGCTTCAGGGATGAATGGATGGATGAATAAATGAATCAGTGACTGTGGTTTCAGATCCTGTATTTATTTCCTCATCAATTTCTCTCCTGCTCCAAGAAAAGACAATATAAACAGGTGTTGCCATGGAGCTAATACAAGTAAAAGTAGTTTTTTTCTGGGTTTCTAAAGGTCTTCAGGGAAAAAAAAAAAAAAAAAAAAGCAGATAAAGGTGATGGGATAAGCAGCTAATTAAAGATTTTTTGCCCAAGGGCAGTACATGGCGGTTCAGGGGCTTTTCAAGAGACCTCCCACTAACAAAAGTACTTATGCCTAAAGCCATATATTGTTAAAGCTATTAGTGGCTGCAGGGGGTTATTTGAATCACAGTCTCAGAGGGAGGAGAGGTTGGATTTTTAGGAGAATGATTAATTTTAAGAAATCGGAAGTATAACAAGGTCATATTTGGAAGATAAAAACTCAGTCTTCAGCATATTTTTAGTTTTACATTTATTCCAAGGCTCATGTTCTTATCAAAATATAATTGTGGGTTTATTATAATTTGCCTAAGAATGACTTGATACGACAGATTTGTGCAAGATTACTAAATATCCTTTATATAGTGGCTATTTAAATTTGTGGACTCTCTACCTTAGTATTTGACCATGTTAACTATAAGCACAATTCACATATCATAACTAATGGGGCTGCTTTCCAATCAACAGTTTAATTTCAGTATGTCGGTTTTTGCAAAATTACTGAACATTTTATTGTGTTTTACTACAACAAAAAAAATGGAAGTGTTGATAACAATAGTAAGAACAGTGAAACTGAAATAATACAGTTGACAGGAAAATCATTAGGAATGTAGAAAGCTGCTTTCTTTTGGTTCAAATGGATGCTCAGTTGGCTTAACCTGTTAACGGAGCATTCATTTGAACAGTAGAGAAAATACAATCACCAAATCCAGTAAGTAGACTGTCGAAGATTATATTTAAACTGTAAAGTATAAATAGAGAATTTGTTCTCCCCCAGAATAAAATTACCCATATAACATGTAAATGTATTGTTTGTGTTTTACCTATGTCTCTTTCCTAATTATCCAGAAAGATAGTTAGAAGAGTTTTAAACTTCCCGTGGCTTGTAAAATCTAAGCAAGCAAAGTGAGCCAGAGCATCACCATCTGGTAAAAGTCTGAAATTAAAAATACATGGGCCCTGGACTGGGAAATGGACGGGTTGTTTGACCTCTGCAAGGATTCAGAAAATTATCACAGTTAATTGTTAAAACTCATTCATCGAGCAAATGTTTACTGAACACCTATTATGTGCCAAACGTTTCTTGAACACCTAGTGGGTCTTCTGTCGGTGGAACATAAAAACAATATATTGTCAGGGGAGAGAAGGGCAAAAAAGATTACAAAACTAAAAACAAAACAAAACAAAACAAAAAACAAATAAAGAAAACCCCAAACTACATATAATAGATGGGCAGTTACCATTAAAGAAAAGCAGGATAAAGATATAGAATAAATGGAGAACGGTGGCAGAAAATTATTTAAGATAGGCTGTCTGAGGAAGATTATCAGGTTGAATGAAATGGTGTAGTAAGCCTAAAAACTACCTTGGGGATATATGTTCCAGGCAGAAAAAATAGAAAGTTCAAAGGCATTGAGGCAGTTAATATTTTATCTATGAAGAAATATTGAAAATGAGCTAAAATTAAAAATAATACTTTGATATTAACCTAAGAAACTGTGTGTTTGGCTCTCATATTTGAATATTTAAGATGTCAAAACTTTCCTTTTTTTAATACTTATGAAATAATTATTTGTATTCAGAACATTTTTGAAGCTAAAAATATGTACAGTTAAAAATAGAAATACAAGTGGGATGCTTGGGTAGCTCAGTCGTTGAGCTTCCGACTCGATTTCCGCTCAGGTCATGACCTCACGGTTCATGAGTTCGAGCCCCATGTCGGGTTCTGTGCTGACAATGTGGATCCTGTTTAGAATTCTCTCTTTCCTCCCTCTCTGCTCACACTCTCTAGATCTCTCAAAATAAATAAATAAGCATTTTTTAAAAGTAAAAAAAAAAGAAAAGAAAAGAAAAGAAATACAAGTATATTTTCATTTATGTACAGGTTAGCAGTTGGACCAAATGGTAGAACCTAAACTGAGTTATCATCTGAGTGTCATTATGAATCAGCGCCTCTCCATTTCTAGTCTCACACAGATGCCATATGTCCTTCAGTTATATATTCAATTTTCTGGATTTCACTTGATCTACAGGCTGTGCATTATTTCTCCAATGGCATAGGTGATACATCCTTTTCATGTGAACTTAGCAGAAAACAAGTTGTCTTGTTCAATTTTCTATCACTAGGTATACACTTTCAAACCAATTCAAGATAAAAAGTGGTCTGTTCTCTGTTCAGACTCTCCATACACAGACTGACAGGTTTCTCAAAAAGGCCAGGGAACCCCCTACAGATAGGTGGACTTCTGACAGAGAGACTGTAATGGCTCCTACCTGCTTCAGCTTTTGCTCTCAAAGTATAAAGTGAGGTTGAATTCAGACAGGTTGGGGACAGTTTACTAACATTTACCCCTGAAGCTGAATGTCAACCATGGACTAGGGTCTGGTCTGAAAGTCTTTTATAGGCTTTAGTGCCTGGTAGGACCGCTTGTCCTTGCTGAAATGACCACAGTGGAATAGCATCCTCCTCCTTCCATTTACGTGGATTTTTGTTTCTGATGGCAAAAACACTGGGATTAACCACCTGATTTATACATGTGGCATATGAAAAAGCTTTGTAATACTCCTGAAACTCAATATTGCACTATATGTTAACGGAATGGAATTTAAATAAAAACTCAAAACAAACAAACAAAAATACACTAACATCTTCTTTCATTAAGATAAAAAAAAAGCTTTGTAATAATCATATAGAATAGGGATTTTCTTCTGTTTTGTTTATTTATTTATGTATGTATTTATTTAATTTTTTAAATGTTCATTTATTTTTGAGAGTGAGAGGGTGTGTGAGCAGGGGAGGGGAAGAGAGAGGGGGAGACACAGAATCTGAAGCAAGCTCCAGGCTCTGAGCTACCAGCACACAGCCGGTACCAGCACACAGCAAGGCTTGAACTCATGAACTGTGAGATCATGACCTGAGCTGAAGTCGGACACTTAACCAAATGAGCCACCCAGGCACCCCAGGTTTTTTCTGTTTTAAACAAAAATGATTTATGTTTAGGGTTTAGAGTTCTTATTCTCTGTATCCTACTTTATATTATTTTTCTCTCATTTCCCTTTCTTATTCCTAAAATCTTCTTTCATTTTTCTTGTTTTACTCCTTTTTTTAATGTTTATTTATTTTTGAGAGAGAAAGCACACAAGCAGGGGAGAGGCAGAGAGAGAGAAAGGGGGGCAGAGGATCCAAAGCAGGCTCTGTGCTGACAGCAGAGATCCCAATGTGGGGCTCAAACTCACGAACTGCAAGATCATGACTAGAGCCAAAGTTGGAAGCTTAACCAACTGAGTCACCAAGGCGCCCCTTGTTTTACTCATTTTTTAATGTCTTTTTATAGTTTTATTCTTTTTTTTTTTTTTTTTTTTCAACGTTTATTTATTTTTGGGACAGAGAGAGACAGAGCATGAACGGGGGAGGGGCAGAGAGAGAGGGAGACACAGAATCGGAAACAGGCTCCAGGCTCTGAGCCATCAGCCCAGAGCCTGACGCGGGGCTCGAACTCCCGGACCGTGAGATCGTGACCTGGGTGAAGTCGGACGCTTAACCGACTGCGCCACCCAGGCGCCCCTATAGTTTTATTCTTGTAACCCTGTCTCACTTTCATAAATTTCTTTGGATAATGAAGTTTTTTTACTTTCCAAAATCAGAAGAAAAGTCTGAATGCAAATCTTGGTTAAATATGTATACTCAAGGACAATTAGAATTGTAGTAATCGCTGTTTAACTTTTATTTTAATTTTATACCCCTGCAAACAATGAGAACAAACCAAATCATGAACATACGCCTATTGTTTAAAGTCTCTTTCTTTTCAACCACTTGTCCTTAAATGTGTCAATTGGTGGAAAGAAATTTCAATCTCTCCCAAAAACAGATTTTAATAAATAATAACTATTATACCCCAAGAAAATTGCCATTATATTTCATCCAATGTCTTTCTTAAATATGTTAAGTGCAAAAAAATATGTTGTATTCAAGGGACTGTAAATTAATGGAATTGGAAAGGATGATAAGAGTCCATATTTTTAGCTTTTTAAAAAAAGATGCCAACATCTTCTGTGAAAGATAATTTTAACATTTTATTAACTTTAAAGTGCTATTGAAACAACATATCAACAAATTAAAAGCAAAGATATTAAGCCTTTTGTCATCACTGAATGTAAATTCTATATTCTAGAACCAATACCTTCGGAATTAAAGTCTTCTCTCCTGATTCTATAATGGAAGATTTAGCAACAACAAAAAACAACCTAGTCATTCAGTACTTACCAGGTTCCAAGAACTATGCCAAATCATTTAATAATCACAATAAACCTATGAGGAAATCCTCTTAGTTTCCTGCTTCATCTATATGGCAATTGAGAACCAGAAAGTTTGTAAAATTCCCAGGGTCGTATAGTAACTCACCACATCTCAGTGCTGAGGTCACAGCAGAAGACTTTACCCAAGACTTAATTAACTCTTATGCTAAACTACAGTTTGGAGCTATGCGGGATTTTATTCAGTTTTACATGACTCTTTATGACTTTTCCCCATAAATGAGGACATTTGTGTGATAAATATACAAATAGGATCTTTAAGGGGTAATTTATAGATTTACACTTCAGTACTTTGCAAATGTAGGTTTTCCCAACACTCAAACTAGAGGAAGAGATGGATTTTTTTTAATGATATTTAAAGATTAATGAGCTAGTTTATGAGTTTCCAGATGTCATTATATCACTCTAGTTTTATAATAGATGATTATCTTCAAGGAGTTTTCATCATGTATATGAAACTAAAGAAGACAGCTACTTACCTAGCTGTCTTCTATTATATGGTATTGATATTTTCTACCGATACATAAATAAACTAAGAGTGACACAAATTATATAAAAAAAATACTGGGAAAAGTGAGATAGAAATAACGA